>NW_025963802.1:17651928-19026928 GCF_023055435.1 Haliotis rufescens
TAATATTGTCATCACGAACATATATAAATTTACGCTTTAATATCTTTTTGTATCTTTATCATATTTGATAAAGTGTAACCCCGTTAAACCGGACTGCAGTGTACTCAGTGAAGTCCGGGCTTACCAATATTAGGTACTGGGTGGTGCTCTTTGTATACACGTTCACGTTCAATCTGGAATAACGGGGTCTCAACAAACGGGGTATAGGTATGTTGTACGTTGCGACACACCATATATTTCTAGTTATTACTTCTTGTTCTAGTTGTGATATCAGTTTACATTGGCGAGAGACATGTTGTTTTGGAAACGGCAGCCCTGTAATAACAATCCAGCTAAATCTTTGGGAAACATCGTAATCAATTGAGACCTTGCAAATTGTTCAACTTTATGCAGTTGTTAATCGATGTGTTGTAATTTCCGAACCAAAAACTATTACAATTAGGAAATATTTAAATGAACGCGAATCTACAAAATAAATACACTACGCTAACACGCACGCGCGCACACACGCGCACACGCGCACACGCGCACACACAGAGGTAGATGTTTATTACTCTGGTAAAACCTACGGGCACTAACTAACGATCAACCGATTCTGGAACTGACAATTCTATATTGAACATAGTAAAAGATAGGCTTTCTGATTTCTGAAATTTGAAATCCTTCTTTTAAGCATGTTGACTTTACGTTTGTTATCACCATAACTAGTCTCTGTAACAATTTCAAAATAATATAGATTTAATAATACAAACTAAAGTTAAATGTGTATATGTTGTAATATCCCCAAGAATTAAGAATTGTATTAACAATGTTAGTAATAATCCCCATAAAATATACTCCGTAACCCTATCTATGTTTGATATAAAATATCTATCGAACTTTTATTTCTAATAATATGAAGGTATAATAATTACAGTATTAATCATAAAGTTATATAACTAATACTAAACTGAAGTAGTCCACTACGCTTTACATTCAATGGAGATGCCTATGAACATATTTACTTTTTACAATGCTTACGTACTAACATATCATTATCAATATTGTGCAACCAGTTCAGGAAACAGTGAGGTACACCGTATACATCACAATAATAGTATTTTATAGTATTCCCAAAATAGGTGAGGTAAAATGGGGTTTAACGTCGCGTCCATGATTATTGCACTTATATAGCGACGTGCATGCACGCGGGTGTCTGTGTGGCTGCTTGTAGTAGTCCGTACTGATGCCGATTTATAGTGCTAGCCCACTGAGATACCGTGCCGCAGTTTAACATGAATACCCCACTCAGACACAGTATACTGACTCCGAGCCGATCAGTCCTTGTTAACCTCCTTAATGCGAGCGCCAGACAGGGTAACAACAAGTACCATCTTTAAACGTCTTATGTTATGACGCGGTCGGGGATCGAACCCCGGACCTTCCGCTCTCCGGGCGGACGCTCTACCACTAGACCACGGAGGCGGTCATCCCCAAAACAATTTGCATTAAACTGATGTATTTAGATGACATCAAACGGAATTATTTTTGCTGTTTTAAAATGTTTAAAGCAACAGCAGGGCTACTCACTCTCAGAATGCTTAGCACAATACAGCTGGACAGAGGGACCTTCCCTTCGCTCACCAGTTAACATTAACCATATGGCTTATTGTCTTGGACAGTTTGGGCAGTTTTCGGACGGTTGGAGAACTGCAGGGGTTTAAGTTGATTGTACAAACAGGTAAGGCAGATCTGCAAAACCTTATTTCACAAAATAAACGGGCAAAAAGGCAGATACAACAGACAGTTGAACACAGCATATACGCATACATCCACACACTACATTCATGCACACATACCACCAACCATGACCGTGACACACCGGCATCGTCCACACCATGAACATGAACAAAATCTTCCCAGTCCATCCATCCATCCATCCATCCATCTATGCTCACTCACTAACTGATAAAATTCGATCGCTCATATCGCTTGCATTTGCTTCTAACAAAATAGCGGTGCTCACTCAAGACGATCTGATCGATAATCAAGATCTATATTGTAAAAATCGGGTCTTACCCTGCGAAGTGCATGAAATCACTTGAGCAAATTTATTAAAAACATGAAAAAAATTGCAAAATATCTGTCGACGCTTAGTTGACGGTACACATGCTTTGCAAATCCTGCAGTCGACGGACAAAACCCGCTGAAACACATGTTGTTTATGAACCGGATGTCTAGTTCGTAACGCGATTTTGATTGGACTATGCATAGACTCGTTAATCCAGTCAAACTGTAACCTCACAATTCCAGCCTAGTTCGGCAAGGTTGGAAACTGGACTTTTGTAGTCAGTTAACTCCCTTGCCTCGGGAAGATCACTCACTCACTCACAAAACCTACATTGCCTTCATCACAAACATACATCTACATGTATACAAGCACCGCCACGAGAAACAACCACTGCAATCCCTCAACACAAAAGTCAACCCCTTTGACTGGGAAGTTGTTATGTGGCTTGGTGTAAAGATCTGTTTAAAGCGCACGTAAAATATGTTCTGCGCCCCTGCAACGAGGAAAACACGGGAGGCGACATGACACTTTTTTTATGGATAACAACTTCATTTTTTACAACGAATGCGAGGTTTCGGTGTAGATACTGAGGGTAATGCGTCCCAACGGCCTACCATGAGTCAAACAATCTTAATCTCATTACTATTGCCCATTACATATACATCTTAATCCTTCTCATCTAAATACTTATCCATACCTATCATTATTGCTTTACTCAAACATACCTTGTTAATCTATTTATTCTACTATGTACATCAGGTTTTATACGTCAACCTTATCTGTTGATCAACCTTATCAACCTCATCATTCAACGTTGTATAAACATCAATTAGCCACATGCATATTACCTTCCTATAGAAAGAAATATATTGTCCCCGAAAAAAACAATTGTGCTTCTGACGGTTGAAAAGAAAAGACTTTTTTTGTCACAAAAATTGCATTGTTACAAGGTATTTTTAGAAAACAAAATATCATAGCTTTGATTAAAATATTATTTGGTTTTGAAAAAAATATCTGGTCTCCATACAAAATCCAAGCGACCCCACCCTTTTCTTGCAAAAAAACATTGTTTCCAGTACGATCGAAAGTGCTGCCTTTGCCTAAGCAATTTACATTTTCAATATGTGATGATAGCAATTCAATGGGTCGTTTTTCTTACGAAGTCTGAAGAAGCAGGCAAGATTTTCAGGAAGTGATACCCGACATCTATAGCAGAATGGTCACAATCAATATCTTGATTATTTTTTTCTAAACATACAATTTTTACATGCATTTAATACATACAGCCCGAAGTGATGCCGGTCTCAGACGTTTACCACTTCGGTGAAACCCACGAGCACGGGTATGGTGCTGACAAACCTAGAAACATAATCGGGGCGAATCGGGATTCGAACCTATAATCATAGGTTTCTGGCGTGCCGAAGGCACGCAACTCTGCACAGCGAATCGCGGCGCCTTAGACGACTTGGAATATTGCGGCGTTAAACAACAAACAAACAAACAAAACTTACTTTAACAGACAGAATTAAACATAATGTATGAGGGAACATTTTGAATAGGCGTATACATATATCCATAACATGTATCTGCTAATTTGATATAATGGTATATTTTGAAATATGGCAATATTTTGAAAAATACACACACACGGGAATATGACATTCACCGCTGGGTTAAATCCAGTTAACATTGCTTGTCATGTTAATTTTAGTCATTTTATCATTAATTAGTTCGTAAAACAAGCTATTACTGGCCACAATGGAGCCTGTTTTCATTATACCTACATAACCGTTACTCATTGGGTGTGATTTGTTAGGAATAAATAGCATGCAATTTCACCAATCGCTATCTGGGTGTGTATCAAGACAAGGCGCCACCGCCCACTTGTTTTTAGGTGAAACCCAAGTTATTTTTAGAACGAGGAACTCGACCTGTTATGACGTCATAAAGTGACAAGCGCGCGCATAATACTTTCCTAACAAACATCTTCTTGTCGTTAACTATGTCAGGCGAGATGTTATTTAATGAGTCCGATTGTAATTTGAACAAGGTGAACATATAACACCTTGGTGTTTCAACAATACGATATTAAATATAATTAAATACAATTTTAAAACCATAATCATCAAAATATTCACATATGGTGTGTGCGTATGGGTTTAATGGTCAACATTATTGCAACAATATCAAGGATGGAATGTTAAGTGTGGGTTTCTCATATTGTATCTGGGGCGGTGGGGTAGCCTAGTTGTTAAAGCGTTCGCTCGTCACGCCGAATCGAAGACCCGGGTTCGATTCCCGACATGGGTACAATGTGTGAAGCCCATTTCTGGTGTCCCCCGCCGTGATATTGCTGGAATATTGCTAAAAGCGGCGTTAAACCATACTCACTCACTCACTCACTCATATTGTATCTACAAGTAGGGAAACGACCAGGAGTTCAACAATATCACAGGCAAATGGGGCAGTTATATTCAGATCAGTTTCAATCTAGATCTTATACAGTCTATTAGTATTCAGTCGCAGATATGTGAAAAAATACCATATGAGAACGTGTTTTCAGCGTGTTGAAAAAATAGTATGTTCTAAAACATTCATTTAATGATATTTACATGCATGAGAGTGAGTGAGTGAGTGCATATATGTACACTGTTTTCCTGGGTCCATAAAAAGTGAGTGAGTGAATATGGTTTTACGCCGCCTTTAGCAATATTCCAGCAATATCACGACGAGGGACACCAGAAATGGTTTTCACACATTGTACCCATGTAGGGAATCGAACCCGGGTCTTCGGCGTGACGAGCGAACGTTTTAACCACTAGGCTACCCCCACCACACACACACACACACACACACACACACACACACACACACACACCATAGAAAGCAGCCAGTGTGCACAATCATCGTTGCCCATTAAAACCGACGGAACAGTTGCTGAGTACTCCTGAAACTAGACTCACACTCAGTCTCTACAAATATATAATTTGAACTATTTGGTATACCAAGCAACTACATTTAAATTGTAAAGGAGCACCAGTGAGATGAATAATCTGTGGTAAATCTAGACTTAACTGCATGGCTACAGCATCACCGTAAGGGCTGAGCGGAAGGGAAAATAACATGGTTCAGAGACTGTGAGACAGACTATCCTGGTACATACTCATCCGACTACTAAGTCCTAACTATGAGATAAAACACATAAAGGAATCTTGCACTTATCGTTAACCAATAGTTATTACGTAAACGGTTGATGTCGCGAAATAGCTGTTGACTCACTCCAAAACGGCGACAAGACAACACATCCACAACGTGTACTTACTGCAGGGAAAGGACGGAACACGATATGAAACAAAAACAAACCAGACGTCGGCTTCCCTATGAAAGTGACTTTATATCGTTGAGATTTCACTTTCGACTTGCTCGACAAATACAAGAGACTATTGCAACACGCGCGAGGTGTGAACATGTAAAATACGCACAATAAGTTACCCTCACCCGTTTAATTTTGGGCTGCTTGCGTAGCTGCATAACAATTTTGAAAAACCCAATAGTATAACGACACACTGATTACTGTGTATAAGACACGTGAAGATCCAGGGTAGAATAGGTCTAAAGCAACCCATGCTTGCTGTCAAAAGTGACTATGCTTGTCGTAAGAGGCGACTTACGTGATCGGGTGGTCAGGCTCGCTGACTTGGTTGACGCATGTCATCGATCCCAATTGCGTGGAACGATGCTCATGATGTCAATCACTGGATTGTCTGGTCCAGGCTCGATTATTTACGGAACGCCGTATCAATACATCCCCAATGTGAATGATAATTTGTAGTAAATACTCCGTGACTCAAAAGATTATCTGGAGCCCTGTCAAATAGAATTTCAAAACTAATATCTGTACAATGTTTCTATGATACGCGAAGCAATGATTAAAAATAATTTAAAAAATTAAAAATAACATATGCGGAGTTGTTTGTGGGTCAATTCTTTTTATCGAACGCATTAATTGAAGAACGGACTTTTTTATTTTTGCGTTTATGGAAGTAGTAGTATATGAACTACATTACCGAAATATCCTGTGTGCACACTGTGTAAATTAAATATTTGAATAAAGCTGGTTTGGTTGGTTGGTTTGTTGTTTAACGCCGCACTCAGCAATATTCCAGCTATATGACGGTGGTCTGTAAAATCCAGACAATCCAGTGATTGATATCATGAGCATCGATCCACGCAATTGGGATCGATGACATGCATCAACCAAGTCAGCGAGCCTGACCACCCGATTCCGTTAGTCGCCTTTTACGACAAGCATAGTCACCTTTTACGGCAAGCATGGGTTGCTGAAGATCTATTCTACCCCGGAATCTCCACGGAGTTGAGTTGAGTTGATTGCATGTTTGTGAGATAATAAGTATGCTCTGCGTTCAAAAGAGCCTATACAGAGCCCATTCCTCAGTTGTTTAGTTATGATTAAACCAACCCGATGTTTGTTTTCCAATAGTGTATACACAGTATGCGCTTCACTATGGTGGCAGTACACGTTTATACACAATGTTAACTCACCCAAAGTGTTAAAACAGATACAACGTAGACCCCTCAAACCGTTTTAGATTACTGACCTCCAGTAAAATGACCCCCTGGTTTCAATTAATCGACCTAACACAAATGAACTTCCCCGTTTATTCGTTATATAGAGAGATGGAAAAAAGGCAAATATTTGATTACAGTGTCACACAATTAGTACATGCAGAATTCAAGTCTTGATAGGAACAACAGCTCTAAATGTGTGGCCAGAATGGCCTATGAGGCACAATTAAAAACAATAAGTTACATTACAGTAAAATTATGTTAAAATACAACATAAAGTAACTAAAATACATAAAAGCTAACACAGTCAATATTAATAGTTACATACCATCACTCCATAGCAAGCATTTGTCATAAATCGTTAAGTAATATCAGTAGTGAAGATAGTAGTATTGTGATATTTTGATCGCCATTGCGCATGCGGAAGACTAAGCAAGATGGCGACTGTCAAGTGAGAGAAACTTTAAGATGAAAACATTCAGGGTCTGCTAAAATACGACAGCAAAGACATTAACAGTCGGTTATTTAGAATCACTTTGGGTGATAGGATTGTTTTCATGTAATGTGACGCGACTTCCCACTGATCGGGAATTGCATGAAACCGGAAGACGTCTTTAAAACAGAGGAAACTATTCGGAGAGGTGGTACACCTCAAACTGGATATACAACATGTCCGGATTTCTATCAAGTTTCAAAAAATTGTTGCGACTGGGAGGTGAGGACTACAATAAGAAGAAAGCACCAAACAAAAACATCATTACTGATGTCGATCCTCTACAGCAATGGGATATAATATCCGAGCTTGGCGATGGAGCGTTCGGCAAGGTTTACAAGGTGAGTTTGACAGGACATTCGCATGCATCAAATTAACTATTTTACATCAAGGTAACAGATGGTTGCTCGTTATTAACGTAGTTGTCATATTGATAGTACAAGAATTATTCGTGATATATGATGGACGATAGTGTCAGTGAGATGGACAGAGGAGCGTCATGGGTGAATGGACATACACACTGACCAGGACATGACTACTACAACAGGTGCAGCCATAACAGGAACTCAATACACAACTATCAAGGGTGTTTACTCTCTACTCGGCTACTGGTGCAATATGCTTACGTCTGGTCGGTGTGAACAGTCACTCGGGGAGGAGGCAACTTGCATTTCCTAATTTGTGAATTGCAGGAAATGTTTATTTTGAAACCGTCAACATGATCAACAGGAACCATATGACACGAAGCTACCATAGGCCTCTCATACATATGCAGTGCTATCACTCAAAATTCACAGTCCTGTCGCCCCCTGGTAATTCATCCTTGCGCATACGTAATCAAAACACTTTGTAATCTGTTGCAAATTGATGTGTGTGTGTTACTACTATTGAAGTCAAAATGAACAGAGTTAAGAAACCATATATAAAAGTATGCAATATGTTAATATTATTCATTTATCAGTTTTGAAATTTAGCATAAACATCCTTGTTGTAAATCCTATTGTTAAAAGGTGAAATGTTAATCATGGTATTCATATAAAGTCAATGATTTAGAATATGTTGGTATTTACAGTGCTTTTGCAAAAAACGTTAATGCATGCACAAAGGGTTTCGCATCTAATCCAAAATTACTTCACTTGTCAGTTTCTACATTATTAGATATTAGGCAGTTGCCTAGCAGTTTTTCATTAGAGAGCTAGAGATCGGTATGGTTAAGAGAAATGTTTCAGCTAAAATAACATTAACGTTATTGAAGTAAGTCCTACTTAAAGTAAAACATCTAATACATGTATGATGTAAATGATATAGAAATCTTTGATTTGTATCATTGGACTTATGACAAGGAATTTCATGCACAAAAAAAATGTTTTGTAACATTGCAGTCTATTCACAAACATCTTTGGATAATACCTCATAATTGGCATCGTTGTCAGGAGATTATAATATGAATAAAGATACGTAGATTATTTTAAGCTGAGCATAGTAGTAGACCTAAAAGGACTCATGGCTGAAGTTAAAGATGGAGGCTCCAAATGTTATACAAGTTTCAGCAAAACACCCATGTGTGAACAGGATAAAAGCAAAAATTCTACTTTCTTTAAATCAACAATGAAAATCACCTTGATAGCTGTGTTAGAACCCTATTTTACACATACACAGATGCACACACCATACCACGCGCACTCACACACATACACACTATTTAGCTTTGGTATAAAAGCTGAAAATTCTGAACCCGGATTATTTACCTATCAAGGTCTTATGCCTAATAGTGTTTTAAAATTTAGTAAGTAATTATGTGCTTATTCATATTCAAGAGTCATGATTGGAAACAGCTTAATGATGTAGGGTGAGAGACACATGTATGATCTGTGAGGATATATAGGTCATCAGTCAGCTGGCTGTAATCAACAAGGCCTGCACACATGGTATGTGTATGGAACACACCTTGTGGTCTGCAAAACTGAATGGCTATTACAGCCATCAACAGTTTATGTGTTTTACTTTCCTGCCATAAAAATGACTGATATTATCCTGTATATAGTGGGTGTGACTGCATTAGAATAATATCTATAAAGTTTTGCTCTTAATCAGTGCAAACATGCTTCATCTAAAAATATTCATGAATTGAATATCACTGAAAACACTGCACCATGTACACATTTGTGGGTGACTGCATTAGAAAGATATCTATAAAGTTTTGTTCTTTATCAGCGCAAACATGCTTCATCTAAAAATACTCATGAATTGAATGTCACTGATTACACTGGACTATGTTCACATTGGTGGGTGTGACTGCATTAGAATGATATCTGTAAAGTTGGGTTTTTTATCAGTGCAAAAGTGCTTCATCTTGTTCGTCTAAAAATTCAATATCACTGATAACACTGAACCGCTTTCACAAACTGCTTGATCCATGAAGATCCGGGGTAGAATAGGTCTTCAGAAACCCATGCTTGCCATAAAAAGCGACTATGCTTGTCGTAAAAGGGGACTAACAGTATCAGCTATCAGGTTGATGATGTCAGCGTATCCCAATTGCGTGGATCAATGCTCATGATGTCAATCACTGGGTTGTTTGGTCCAGACTCAATTATTTACAACCGCCGTCATATAGCTGGAATATTGCCGAGTGCTGCTCGAATACCTGCTATATATGCACGTTTGAGATTAGGCATGAGCAAGTGGTCCTTTTCACAATCCTGATGTTCAAACAAAAGTTAAAATTTTAGGGAGTACCGCGATCAAATACAACAGGCGCAAACTTCAAGAACTCCAGGTCCCCCTTAATTTCTAGCACTGGTATGCAACTATGCATGGTATGTGTGTATTGTTGCCATATTCCATGCTTGTGTATGACTATGGTAATGCCGACTATAATTACAATGTGCAATACATAATCTGATGGTCAGGATGCAGTATGATACACATTGCAAAGTCTTGGCATCTTGACAATGGTTAAGCCCAGTATTGTTTATTAAAATAACTTACTGTGAAAAAAAACCACATGTTTTTACTTGAAAGGTCATTTAGTACAGTGTTAGGTAAGGATTTGACGCTGGTTTCAAGAGAGTACTTCATCTTTGCATACACCCACAAATATTGGCAGAACATCAGTGTGTCACTGTCAGTCAGGTACATTTACCAGCTCTGGAGTAGTCCCTGGTGCCATTATTTGGTAAATGGTCATGGCTTTACTCCCCAAACTGAAACTGTTTAAGATTATGTTGCTTATATGTACCTTGGTCAACACAATTGTTGAGGATCAGGTGGTCACAGTGTGGGAACTGGTTGATTGTGTGCCACTTTGCCCCAACAAAACCATTGCTCATGATATCAGCCATTGGTTTTCCTGACACGGCTCCTTTATAAAGTTTACTAAAATGGGTTCACACCATTGGTCATATCTAACTAGTCTGCAGCCCATTTGAACTAGTGGTATATGTAAAATAACTAGATGTTGGATGCAAACAACTAGTCCCTCTAAATTTTCACTAGTCTCAGACTAAGGGACTAACTAGTGACTATGTCTATACCTGTGTCATTATAGTCTCTTTTAAGTGGACATAATTAAACAATTTCTTTGAACTTGTCATGGTCAAGTTTGCATAACAATTAACATGCATCAGTCATCACACTACCTACACAAAGTAAGAAATTGGCACTAGTCCTATCGTCCTTGTCAAACTGCCCAATAGTTAAGGTATCATAAAGACTAGTAGAAATTTGCCCTCTTTAAGGGTTTTCCTATATGTTATCATTATAAGGACAAGTGGACTGAAATTGTTAGTTTCTATTGCTGCCTACATTGGAAACGGGGTTTGGCGTGATGAAAACCTCATTCCGACATACACTGTGTCCACTAGTCCTGGCCACTTTGTTTGGGCAAGGTGTTGCTCAGCAACACTGCAATGACAAATCCCTTGGAACGTTTTTGCATATTTGCGCAGCTTTTAAAAAGTAATTGTTTCGGTGGTCAGCTGTGGAAAGGTAGCGGTGATTGATGATTGTTCAGCTCCGGTATATACACACCTGCCGTGTGATGCCCTGACTTCTGAACATGTACACATTCAGCTGGTCCTGTTACATGTCAAACTGGGCTCTAACTGACCAGGCTTTCCTCTCTGGCTCTACCCTTGTCCTCCATTTGTTGTCTCAGACTTTTTGGTTCTAGTCACGATCGTGTTTTTTGTTCTATTGTCATGAGTCAAGATGGCTAGGTGCCCTAGTGGTGAAAGCTGTCATGTCACGGTGACGAGTACTGACGACCCATGGCTAATGATTTCTGAAGCCCATTCTTGTTGTTCAACAACAATGTGATTTGTTTAACAGCAATATGGAACTAAATTCACTCACTCACTCCCTCACTCCCTCACTCCCTCACTCATTAAAATGGGCGAGAGTCTAAAAGTCTTTGTCACGTTCCTGAAGTTAAAGATAAGAGATTGGAGAGGGATCTGTGATAAGATGACATATAGAGCATGAATTTCTGTTTGTAACAAGCTGTTTGGTCTTGTACACTTAGCTAATAAAACTCCATAATAACATTAAAATGTAAAAGAATATTATGCCAAGAGCATGTATACGTTTTTGCACTGTTTACAATCTTCAACAATGGAGAGCAAAACAATAGTATGATATGTTAAGCCCAAATCCACAAGGACCCCCGTGAGGTATTATGGGTCTTTTATGGGACCTCTGCAAATTGCATTTATGTAATTGAAAGTTTAATTATGATCTTTTTATTTAGTTGTCACCTGTATGATGTGTTGACAGATATTTATATGCAATCCTAGTTTATAAAGATTTCTAAATCTCAACTGATAAAGGCGTGATGCAGTACAGCCCGAGAGGCATGCGTCATTACATGGAGTTAAGGAAGGATGACAGTGAAAGTGGAAGGTGACCAGGAAGCAAGTGCTGTACCATGGGGAGAGGAGACAGTGGTGGTTACACAACAAATGTCTCCTGGAGATTAGCTGACTTGCTGCACCACTGTCACTGCGTCACGCCTGATGGCTAGCCTGTACAGGGTACAGAAACAAGGCTGTCCGTTAACATTTCATTATTTAGAACCAGGCTGATATGCATTGTATATAATGCAACCAATCGCTATGTATCGGTATCGAATTACTATGTGTGAATTATACAAGTGGTGAATATACACCAGGAAGGATATGCAAATTAGGGAAAACACACCAGCGAAGATTTACAACTAGTGAATATACACCAGCAGTAGGGAATATACACCAGCAAGGAATAGTAGTGGGACGATACACCGATGCATCAGTTGATCACAATTTTTATACATCTTAATACAAGTATCGATCACAGTCATGCACTAAATATAAACTATTGATTCTTATCTTAAATTTTTGCTTTATTAACTGTTACACCAAACTACACACCAAGTAATAGTGTAAATTAGTAGTGAAAATGGTAATAGATTCATCCATTGCACCATACTTGACACGTCCAACTGTAAATCATCAGTGTGCCAGACATTTGGCCCTTCTGTCTATGAATAAGATGGCCTCCGCACCAGAGATGAAAGCACATGACTGCATCTGATACATATTGGATCGTGAGCAAGGCATCATGATACATATCTGATCACACAGTTGGATACAACTAATGAATATTCACCAGCAATAAGGAATATAAATCAGTAAGGAAATTCAACTATCTCGGCAAGGATCCCTACTTGTAAATATTCATGTTACAATGAGGGAATATACACCATGGGGTTACACCAATAGCAAGTGTGCTTCAGCAAGGATCCCTACTTGTAAATATTCATGTCACAACTAGGGAATATACACCATGAAGGTTACACTAATAGCAAGTGTGCTTCAGCAAAGATCCCTACTTGTAAATATTCATGTTACAACTAAGGAATATACACCATGAAGATTACCCTAATATCAAGCGTGCTTCAGCAAGGATCCCTACTTGGAAATATGATCACTGGATTGTCTGGTCCAGACATAACTATTTTCAGACGAATATCATTTAGCTGGAATATTGCTGAGTGCAGCGTTAAACAAAAAACAACAACAGCTGAAGAGGATATGCTACTTGTGAATATGCAACAGCAAGATTCAACAAGCAAAAATATACTCCATAATAAATATGTACAACTAAACAATATTATGTACACCAGCAGGTTATGTAGCAGGGTTTACCTGACACAAAATCTTATGTCCTGTATGCATTGAGTTGGAGAATGGATGCAAATAATATGTTACAAAAACTATGGCTGTTTAGATCATTGAACCGCATCAATTGCAGCATGCATGTTCAACTTAACTGCTATTTCTATTCTAATAAATGTACTGATAACTCAAAATGTTGACTGTCCGTGACCCATTTCTTTCCATTCAATCGCTAAGTATCATTTGAACAAGGAAATCCACATCGATAATTAGTATAATTCCTTTAGCATCTTTTAAGCTCTTGGAAAACAAGTGTTTCATAGGTCACCATGGTCACAATCCTATAGACATCTCCCGGGCCCCTGGAGTCCTCATTTTCATGCCCCAGACCCCCAAATTGAGTTCCCATGACTGACGATCCATTAATCTCAGTCTACAGTTGCCTGATCTACACCAGCTACATTATGCAACCAGCCTGTGACTTCAGTCACAATGGTCACTTGTCCAAAGCCAGAGGCTGGAAAAACTTGGTTTGATCTTGTAGTTTCAAACTCAGCCAATAATGCTCCACGTTAACAGTAGCAACTACGAAAAGTGATCTGCCATGAGACATGATCAAGCTAGTAGACTGAATGGTGCTCTTTTTTTTTGTCATACTGTGCAGCGATAGTTGTCTACAATGTTTAATATGTAGCATGCAGGTTATGAAGGCGCCATTGATATCAACACAGGATAAATATCTCTAGTTTGAATTATCACCTGTATGTGATCTTCCTTAAATGATGAACGCGCATAGTGGTAAATGTATGTTATAGATGACATGTAAGGCAAATAATATAATCTGGTTTCTAGAAAGTATAATGGTTGCAGTGAGATGGCAAAACAAATTTTGTGGTGATAATTTGCAGTAGACAGGTTCAGGCCTATCAGTAGACACCTTTGGGCATATACAGCTAGTACAACAACTAGTACACAGTGTATATTGGACTTGTGGTTAGTATAAAATAACCACATCTGTAGAGAGAACTCGTCCAACTAGATTTTTGCTAGTCTTGGACTAACAGATTCTCTGTCTAACCCTGGGGCGGTCGGGTAGCCTAGTGGTTAAAGCGTTGGCTCGTCACGCCGAAGACCCGGGTTCGATTCCCGACATGGGTACAATGTGTGAAGCCCATTTCTGGTGTCCCCCGCCGTGATATTGCTGGAATATTGCTAAAAGCGGCGTAAAACCATACTCAATCACTCACTCACTCTGTCTAACCCTGCATGTCAAATATATGACATACCCATGAAAGTATATGTACCCTATGGTAAATACTAGAGAATAAATTTTGTTCAGTTAATGAGATGCATCTGCCAAGAGAAAATATGATAATAATTCCATCATCCAAACAATTAGTCCAGAGGTGAAAGCATTATCTTGCATATTGCTGACAGCGCATAAGACTATACTCTCTCAGAGAGACATGTTGTAATTTCAACCAAACTGAAAGATTTTGTCAACCATATCCTCACTTAGTGAAATGAATTTGGTGAACCAATTGTAAATTTGTTGTAGCCTGAGATGAGATCTGTAGATATGTTTTGCTGCATCGAACAGAGAAGACAGACTGTAACGTAATCTGTCCTTCAGTTATAGTGGATGTATTTGGTAACTATCTATTGATGTTGCTTGTCCATCTGTTGTAATCCTGTCAGCTTCATCATAATGACTCCTTGTAGGTGTTCTTATAAGAAGATGTCATATTTAAGAAAAGCCAATAATCTCAATTCTTCACAAAATTTTACTCAGAAAGAATGAATAATGGGCATTGTTAAAACTATCAATTGTCAGTTTCCCTTTACAGAGTTGGAAATTAGGAATAGGAGTGGAAATCAAGAAATCATTATCAGAAACCTAGACCTGTAGACTGCATGCTATTTTAACATTCCAGATCGTGTATCATTTTGATAAGTGTTTTGTTAGGTGTTGTAGGAATTTAGTTTTATAGAGAAAAGCACATCAACACTGATTAAGTTTGTTTATTCGTTAAATGTTAGTTTGTTTGTTGTTTAAACCCACACTATGCAATATTCCAGTAATATGACAGAGGTTAGTCTGTCTCCCAGACCTTAGACAATATATTGAAAATTTAATCCAACTCAAGTCGAGAATGATGTAGCAAGTCTATATTGCCTCGGCTCCTGAATTTAAGCATTGTCCATTTGGATTTTATGTTTTATTTTATATTTTTTAACATGTAAATATATATTCTTAAATAAGATAACTTTATCATAGACTTAACACTAAATGCTTGTCTAGACAGAGGTTTGTAAAGTCTGGACCAGACAATCCAGTCATTGACCATGTTGACCTCATGAGCATCGATCCAATGAATTAGGATAAGATGGCATAACATGCAATCACCCAAGACATCGAGCTTGATCCCAACCTATGTAGCCACCTCTTGCAACAAGCATAAGTTGCTGGGGACATATATTACCCACAGGTATAGTCAGCACAGGGCTTGAATATGAAATGGTTGTGGCAGGTAGAAAATATTCCCCCCGAAAATATACTACTCAAAAGACGTAAAGGACATATTCTTTCATACAACTATAGTTCAACTGCCTGGCATGACACATTAGCTATAGTAGTATGAAATTAAGGCATCAGGTGGTTCCTTAACTTCTTTATGGTAGTATATAGTAGGAAATACCAGCTGCAGACTCGTATTTCACTGAAACAGATCGTCTTTGATCATATTGATTTAAGTGTGTTTCATTATTTAGTATTCCCTGTTAAAACATTGATAAAGGAAAATCTGATGCAGTTAATTTGTCTGAGGGTTAAGTTAGGATTGAATAAACATGAAAAATGTTGAATGAGTCAATGGATTCATTTTGTGGAATTTGGATTTTGTTTCAGTATGTTCAACGGAAATATAATCACTCCCTGATTAAACCAGGCAGCAAGATATTTAGCTATTCTGTCCTTGCATCGCTGAGTCACAGAGGGCCAATCTATCACAGTGATGGACAATACATCGACTCGAGCTGCGAGCAGCCCTGTGATGTAAATACTTTCCTCCCCATTGTGCACTGATGTTTTTCTGTTTGTAAACATATGTTAATGGGTGACAAATTGGTTGAAATGCAATGAATGTGGCTGCAGTGAGATGTGTGACTGGTGTACATCTTCACTGAGGCTGGCAGCCTCCTAAGGATGGTCAGCCTTGTGGGTATTCTGGCTCAGAATAGGTACCCTCTACTTCATGCTAGTCTCCCTGTGGAACTTCTAGGGCATAATAGGTCTCTAGACTAACACTTAGTCTCTGAAAATATATAATCAGGGGTACAAACAAACAACTCCATTTAAACTGAAAATGAGACCTAGTGACATGGTTGATTCAGCTGGAACCTGAGGAAAATCTAGACTTGCTTCATTTAAAGCTATTGCATTACGGTAAGGGCTGGGTCTGGGGGATGGGAAATAATATGGTTCAGGGGCTGTGAGACTCATCAGTGTTAAAAAATAACAGTTTCAGTCCAGTAGTCCTTTGAATGATAACATATAGTACACCCCTTAAAAGTGGCTAATTTCTACTAGTCCTCATGATACCTTTACAATTTGGCAAGGACTCTATAGGGTTAGAAACTAAGTTTTTGTCCACTAGTCCTTATAATGATAACATATAGCAAAACCCTTTAAATGGGCCAATTTCTACTAGTCCTCATGATACCTAAGTTACAATTTGGCAAGGACTCTAGGACTAGTGCCAATTTCTAACGCTGCTCATTCTATTAGTGTTCATTCTAGTTCCCAAATGGTAAGCCCTTTTTGACCACCTTGACAAATGGTAAGCCCTTTTTGCCCACCTTGACAAAGGGTGGGGTCTCTTTGCCCACCTTGACAAAGGGTGGGGTCACTTTGCCCACCTTGACAAAGGGTGGGGTCTCTTTACCCACCTTGACAAAGGGTGGGGTCTCTTTGCCCACCTTGACAAAGGGTGGGGTCTCTTTGCCCACCTTGACAAAGGGTGGGGTCTTTTTTGAAGATGGGTGGCCTCTTTGAAAATGAAGTCAAGTGAATAAACACAACCAATCTTCATGTAACTAACTGAATGACTGTCAAACTTCTACTTATATCATTCAATTTTACAGGCTGTCATGATAAGCATGATAAGGCTGAAGTATTGCAGAGTAGAGTCGAATAACCATCACCCTGAGGAGCCTCTAATTCAGGCTTACAGAGAAACTATGTAACCAGCAATCGAAATTCAAGCTAGTCTGTGAGCCCATGACAACTTGCAATTGAAGGCTATGATTCTGAACCAGTTCTCAATGCTTTAGTTTTGCTACAAATTCGAACTGAATAAAACTGACAGAAAATGTAAACATACGAGTAAACATTTTAGCCTTGTTCAAGCAAGAGTGGTACACACCCTGAGGAGTAGTGAAATAAGGTTAAATACAAATATCGGAGGTTCAGTGACAGTTTTTGTACGCTAATCTCGATCCATTATTTTGTGAGATTTCAGTTAAAATTTCCAGACAGCGACACACATTGAGTAGAGTGATTGGCTGACTCCTCAACCATGATCTGAAAACACTTTACCTCATTCTTCTAATAAAAAAAATGAATTAGTTGCTAGTTCATGATGATGAGAGCTAGTAAATATATCGGGCTACAATCCCACAGGGCTAATAAAGCTTCCATGTTAATTTCCAATTCTGCAGAGCACTGATACATTACTTTGATGTTAAATTTGGTAAATGTAGGGAATCCTACCAGACCTAGGATTCTAGACAGATTGATTTGTGAGTGGAAAACATTATCGTCTTCACAAAAGTTCAATGGTAATTAATTTTGAATGTTTCCAGAACAAGTCGAGTCTTGACTGTATAAACAGGTCGTTTCAGGACGAAAACTGATTGCCATCCAAAATGTCCTAAAGATCTGTTTCAAATTTGGTAATGCTATGTAGTAGAATGTCCTGTCAGAAGTTTGGAAAATCATGAAAATATCCAATGCCACTTGTTTCTAACAAAATAATGAATTAACAATGCTAGGGATCACCATTCTGTTGTCTGTCGGTTGCCATGGTCACTAAGCTATCTTTCTGATTTTGGTGTGAAATGATCACTTATAGGTGTCTGTCCATTCTGTTTTGATGGGCAGTCCCAGGCTGCATCATTTGTAATGCTGCCATCTCAGAATCTATGTTCTTGACAGCTAGTTAGACTTGAGTGTAACAGACCTGAAACAATATATGGCTAAATTCTCTTGGGAGAGGCATGCTGTAGGTCTGACCTATTTGTTCTCCATATGATGAGAAAATATAAACCATGGACATGTTTCTGAACATGTTTGTTTGTTTGTGTATATCACACTCAGCAATATTCAGGCCATATGACAGCAGTCTGTAAACAATTGAGTCAACACCAGACATTCAACTGATTGCAAATAGGATATTGATGTGCATCAAACAAGTCAGCGTCTCTGACCACTGATCCCGTTAGTCACCGTTTAGGACAAGAGCAGTTCTTACCCAGATCTTCACAGGGTTTCCTAACATGCATTTATTGACATATGACAGCTGGTTTAATGTACCTGTTAGTTGATTTATTTTCTTCACAGCTAGTTTAATCTTCTTCTTTTTTGTCAGTGTGTGGTCTGTTTCTGTAGTGTTGGAAATTAACAGTGTGGGAATTAAATTCTGTTAGTCCTTACAGTGGAGGCGCAAGGTACAACAATGCCACCAATTCTCTTGGCTTAATTTCAGGAATATATCTTTCGAGACCCATCAAATGACCCTGTAACACATCATGTTTGAAGAGTAGCAAGAATTTAAGTTAATTCCTTAGATATCTAATTTTGTAGGAAGTGTATATTTATGCCCATTTTGACCACTTTTGCGACATTTTCATGTTCATCAGCTAAACCATCTCATTTCTTCTTAGCCAGTTTTTGATGTATTGAGAAAAAACTACAAGCCCTTTCAACTTTTTACTTGCTTCTAACCAGAAACTTGCGGCTTTGTCAATCCCTGGTTCACAAGTTCACAGTAGACATTACTTGGTCTCTATTGGGACTGAAACTTATTGAGAAATTTCTTGAATATCATGAGCTGCACAAAAGCCTTGTGTATCAGCAGGTAGTGAATGCTGGCTGGAAATGTGACAATGTTTTGTCCTAATTGACTCCATGTCAACACAGTCAACAAGGACGTGTGTTGGAGCAAGAAGACAAACACTAGCCAGTAGAGTCAGTTTGACGGAGCAGACTGGACACTCCACCATGTCAGATCTTAGTGGTCGGCTGGTTTATCTGATGTCCCAGGAGCATTTGTCACTGGTCAGCAATAATCAAGGACAATGTGCGATACAACCGTGAGCTCCTCCAAGGCAGGTTGAATTGAGTAGAGACAATGTGTTATACCAGCTCTGCCTTGGGACAAGGAATGTTGTGGTGGTCTGGTAGCTGGAGGACATGGGTTGGGAGCTATGGGTCACTCTAGCCATGCTCACAACACCACCTGAGGCCTGATCTGACATGATTAGACCTACTCTCCCCATCTAATGTCATCTTTTGTCAGATGTTATGAAGAATGGTGGATTTGGTGGAACATTTAGGCCATTTAGTATCCATAGCCCTTTGCACTTGTAACCTCTAACCTGAACTGATGTCAAAATAAAAAAAATGTCTTGTCTGTGATCATGATAATAGGCTACAGTCAAACACCATTTTGTCGAACTTGGATTTGTCGAACTTACGGTTGTCTCAAAGTGAAAGCCTGGTCCCTGCTAATCCTTCTTTATTCAACATTCTCAGTTGTGTTGAACCTCGGATAAGTCGAAGTACCGTATTCGACGTAATAAGCGCCCCGCTCTAATAAGCGCCCACGGCGATATTTGCTAATATATTGGCTAGTGAACAATCTCAATTAGCACCTCTTCCAATTGATTAATGTACACAAGACTTATTCATTTGTGTATAATACGCACTCGTATGTTATATGCACCCTTAATTATGGGCAATTAAATCCTGGAAAAATATATCTGTCGTATATATAAACATTTCAGGCTGTCAGCATAAACCATGGAATTTACGATCTTTCAACTCAAAATAATATTCTAATAAGAGCCCCCTATTTCTAATTTTGAGAGCGCTCTGGGCCCTTATTACGTCGAATACGATATTTACGTAGGTCCCTTCAACAAGGTAGACTGTATTTTATAAATCTTTTGATGTCTAAGGAAAAAACATACAGATTTTTATCAAGGATGTCATTTTATATTGCAGTATCGATAAGAAACTTATGTGGATACTGTGTTGATATAAATTGATGAATATTGATACTAATTTTTTAATTCATTACCACAAAACTTACATTTGATAGTCCCTTCCAAACTGCCCAATAGTTAAGGTATCATTAAAGGACCAGTAAAAAGTTGCCGTTTTTGAGGGTTTGCTAAATGTTATCATTATATTAGGACTAGGTGACTGAAATTGTTAGTTTCTTCCGCTGTTGCATCTACATGTCTTACCAATTTGGTTATATAACTGCAGTTTTGAATACAAATCAAAAAGAATTGCATGTATATTTTGAGTATCAACACATACAACCAAGACAGGTTGATCTCGTTTCTATTTCCTGATTTATTATAATTCCTATACAAATACAGCCAAAGGATTAATTGTCATCATAATATACTTTATGGCTTGAAAGTTTCATAACAATTAGTCTCTATTTCCTGAGGAAACTTGTTTGATGTCTGAACATGCTGGATGTTTGATTATAAATATGACCACAGGGTTCACAATTACCGGTACTAGTATTGAGTACAAGGTTTAACTATAGGCATGGTTGAAATAAGTTCAGGGTGCCTGAAGGCCACACTAAGAATTCCTATTCTATTTTAACAAAAGTAAATGTGCTTCTACACAAAGAAAGTGGACAAAACACATGAACACTCAAAATGCAAACCATTTTATTCTGGGGATTCAGAATTGTAAACAGGTAAAGGGTATTATGAATGACAATGAAAACAAAGGGACAAACTTTCTAAATTAAAATGTGTAATTATCAAGCTCGCTTGTGAAATGAGATTTCAGATTTATCAAACATATTCTTGTTGGCACACCTAAATTCCAAAGGGGCAAACTTGAAAATATTACGAGTACCGAGGCAAACCTGAAAATATAACAATTTCTATCCCTGGACCAGCTTAATCCAATCTGTGCAAAGTTGTACCAAGAAACACTGTACTCTATCACATACTGAAGTAGAGCTTGTGCCTTCCATAAATACCTGCCATGATTGATAATGCGACAGTTTGTAGAAAAAAAGCCAGTCCTGTGAGGTGGTGTGTTGATATGTCACATGGTCCTTCTACGAGACAGCTACGCCTCTCCCTGCTGGTGATGATGTAGTTACCTGCGACAGAAACGTTTTTAAAACTGGAGATTTATGTACATACTTTTGACTTCCTGAATAGCCATTAAGGTTTATGACTTGGGACCTGTTTGCTTCACAATTGTATAATCAGTATGTTATCACAAATATCTCCAAGATTGTTGGAGGTTGTTGTTGGGAGAGTGGGTCGGGATTAAGGTATCACAATTCTGTCAGAATGATGACCTCAAGTGTGCATTGCATCCAGCTGTGTGTGTTGTATCTGCATGATCGGACAAATGACAATGAAGTTTCTTCATTTTATGATATAAATGGTTCGGTTTCCTGGAAAGATAAAGCCAACGGATAAGAATATCCTTTGGGGTAATTTACGGATGAATGTGCAACAAGAAAAGGTCAGGAAGGTACTACTGTCAGTGTTTACAAACATGGTATCGAATTTGTCTATCGGCTGTCAAGTCAGAGTGGAGTCTAGACAGATTACTGGTTTAATTGTTACCATTATCAAAACATACCAAATATAAGATACCAAACCAAAGCATCTAACTGGGGTGTAGCTAAGGCCTTTTACAAGTGTAGGCAACATTGGAGATATAAATAGAGCAATTTATTGCAGACGGTAGACATATTGATTTCTACACCTGTGGTTGTAGACCTCTGCTACTTTTCACGATTTAAAAATACATGTAGTTGGATTTGGTTGAAATATGTCTGAAATTTAATTTGTTTCATTTTTGTCAGTATGTTGGACATCTGACTGCATTTAGTGACATAAGGGGGCACGGTTGGCCCAGTCATTTAAGGTGCCACAATTCCTTTTTTAAAGTTGTGTCTCTTGGGCACGCCAGAAATCTATGATTGTGGTTTTGAAACCTGGTTCACCCCAATTATGTTTCTAGGTTTGTCAGCACCATACCCTTGCTCGGGGGTTCCACCAAAGTGGTAAATGTCTGAGATACCTGCACCACTGGAATACTGTTCAAAGTGGCCAACTCACTCACTCACTTACCAGTAACCTTATGACAGTGCAATATGACCATGCAGTCTCTAAATAAACGTGATGTCTCATAGGCTAGAGTAAGGGCAATTACTCTCAAGGGCAGGCCTATAGATTGCCGCAAAAGGCTATCACTGACCAAGTTTGTTTGTGCTTTAAAAAACGGTTTTAAAAAATGATATACTTATGCTTTATGGTAGTTAAGCCACTGTTTGAAAAACAAATTTCAGTTGAAATTTTATTTCCTTATTTCAATGTTCAAGAGACATATCGCTGACCATGTAACAAAGTATAATAATGTGCACATTCCAGAAAAAAAGTGGCAATGTGTATGTATAATTTGTGAGAGAATTTTTTGCAGTGATTGAATTTAAGAATGACATTTTATGATAAAGAGGTTATCGCACTTTTATGTTTTGGAATGGTAAATATCCTTTGTCAGGAAGGTTCGTTGTCTCCAGAGTGTTTTTTCCTGATACAGGATATTTATCATCCCAAAACACAAATGCTTGACCAATAACCTCTATATGACACCAGATCTACCAGCATTGTCATATCTTGGAAGTACACTAAATTTAAAGCTTTTGGTTTCGGCTATATCCCCACATTAAGCTGACATACCCTGATACTGGTAACTGGAATATTGTTCAAAGGAACAGTAAATGCAACTAATTCACTCACTCACTCAAACTTTCAGTGGTCAGCATGTGCCAGTGGTAGGTGACACACATGGGTTTCATGATGTATACATATTTGTATATGCACAGTTTCAGCATACAATTGTTGGTTAGAAAAGACAAGATCAACTTTATGCTTGTAGTACACAAAAGTTTTACTTTTTGTAATTGATATGTACAAGGACGACATGCCATGAAAGAAAACATGGCCTTACTTTGACTGTGTAGAGTATTAATAAGAAATACAGGACTATAGAACATGAACCATTTCTACATGACATGACTGTGACCTAATTACAGAAGTGTGTCAATGAATCAATCAGATGCCAGACATTGCAGTGGGTGTGGCACCACAGTACAAATCAGGCATCACGCTAATGAGACCAGACATATATCCGCAGGAAATACCACACAAATATCATCATTTAACGACTTTGAAAATAAATAAAAGCTTGGAGGAAGTTCAGATTCTATGTATAGATTTATCATATAATGGATACTGTTGTCGATGCAATAAACCAATCAGATAAACTTTTTCTCATCCAATGAATATGCAAATGAGGTCACCTAGCAAAAACTACTTTCAAGCCCCTTACATCAATGTGATGCCTTCTCGCTCAATAAACTATTGACTAACATTCCCAATGTATATTCATTTTGCACTATATGGTCAACTGGACGGTTCACTGAACAATTGTATTCATATGCAGTTTCTAAAGCTACTTCAATGAGTGAAATTACACAGCAATATTACCATTGCTCTTGTTTTCAACCACTGGCCTGCTGTGCCCAGACTCAATTACTTACTGGTTGCTGTGATAAGCTGAAATATTGCAGACTGCGGCAGTAATAACATTCACTCACCAACTCTCTCCAACACACCCTCAACCTTCCAAATTCATGCTAGTCTGCTAGGCCGAGACTACTATATTGTGCTGAGGACACGTAAAAGTCCATTGATGGTAGTCCTCATTGACTATTGGCATTTGAGGGTTATCATTCTGAACCAGTTCTCAATGGTGCAACTTTGCTACAAATGGAGCGAAATAAAACGGACAAGAATGTAAACATAGCTTCAAACTATGAGGACTAGTGAAATAAAGTTTGCAAGGACTAAGTATTGAAAAAAAATACTGAGGTTGACCCTTTGTAAGTTACATATCACATATGAAGGTACACAGTGTGTGATTGGGACAGCAGATTGCAGTGGAGTCCGTTAGTGAAGTCCATCAGTGCACTCCTGTCATGAGAAATGTGCAGCGTACCAGGTGTTGAATCATTGATTTCGGATTCTTGAGAGTAGTTCGTGTTGATCCCATCAGCTACTCTGTGAAGATATACTGATCCAGACCACACTGTTGAATAAGGTGGCCAAGTCATTAAATTCAGTCACTGTCGTTAGTTGACATGTTAATGTCTTTGACTAACAGGGTGATAAGACCTCTGATGGTAATGCTGTTTCTAGCACCAGCAGGAATTACCATAGAACTGATGCTGTCTTCACGACACTAAGAAGGGATATTTTTGGCCCAATTCACACGACCAGCCAGGGATATGGGTGAATGAATGTTGTCCTGCACCAGTTGGGCATATTACAGGCATCAGAATGACACTAGCCTGAAACCCAAACAATGATAACATATAAGGACACCACAAAATGAAATTGAAATTCTACTAGCCCCCTTGGCCTTATTCGAGAAAGTGATCTGATCAACAATTTTGTGTGTGGGCCCATAAGACTGTTGGAGTAGGAGAGTTTTGTTAAGCTAGTGGTTGATAGCATGAACAATGACTCACGCAATTCGGGTATGATGACTGACAAATAAGGCAAAATGTAACCGCCAATCCCCCAATGACCAGTATGTACTGGTGGAATCCCAGACAGGGATCCATTGCAGTGTAACTGCCAATCCCCCAGTATTGTGTACAGTATCTGGTGACTGTTCTTTCATGGAATCCACCAGATAGGGATCCATCACAGTCTATGATACGAGGGCTTGATTGAAAGTAAATAATCAAATTTAGATTGTTAGCTGCCTTTGCTTTAATTGTTATTACACAGATTTGAGCTGATATGTGAGATATGTATGAGAAATAATCAACTTTTGATTCCTGCAACAAGAAGAGGAAGATTTCTGTGTTTCTCAATAAGAGTAGACGGAAGACACCTCACCAACGTTTAACAGCAAAATTCTTATATGATTAAGTTATTGCCCAATATATGTTGTTAAAGTTTGGTTCTGAATGTCTGTCACCCAACACACAGTAAAAACTTTCTTGAGCGGTACGACTGCCTCAGTGCTCTAGTGGATAGTGTCTGCCTGGAGAGCAGACAGTACAGTAGGTGGTTCGATACCCTGGGGGGGGGGGGGGTGGAATCAAGGACTGGTCAGCTTAAGTCAGTATGCTGTGTCTGAGTAGGGTTGCACATTAAACTGCAGCATGGATACACAGTGATCTAGCACTATAAAACCAGCAAGTCCTGACTAATACATACACACTCGAACGCACAATACACAATACACCCATACACATCGCTATTAAAGTGAAATAATCTTGAATGTGATGTTAAACCCCATTTAACCTCAATATCAACAGCACTGTAAATATATAGTACTTTACAGAGGGTCCTGATTCAAGATGTCGTGTTCCCTGTGCATGAGATGTCAGTCTGTCTGTCATCAGGTTAGGCCTAATTTGTTAGATTAAATGGATTCTCCACTGTGTTTCTACATCTTTAATCACCCTACTGTACACAATCTTGTATCTAGTCCAATACATTCATGACCTGTAGGCAACATATTTTACTGTACACAAAAAAAGGTTGAAAAATATCGGAAATATAGTTTGTATAACAATCAGTCAATGTCCAGGAAATGGCCCTGAAACCCTGCATTTGGTGTGGTTATTGTCAGGTACTCAATGAGCATGATAAGGTTTTGTGGGGAAATCCACAAATCAAAAAATAAATCATGTAGGTTATCTTAGCAGTCTTAGTTCACTAGCCGGAAGTTGTCATATGTGCAGTAGATTTTTCATTGATATGTGGACTATCATGCGTAGCATACTAGACCATACAACCCTGAAGATCTAAGTTAGGATTGGTCTTCAGCAACCCGTGCTTCTTGTAAGAGGCGACTATGCTTGTTGTTAGAGTATCATGATTTGGTGCAGTTTCCTAAATAACTGCCTGCCCGCCTGCCCGTGGATGGTAACTTTTCTGTCGGGGTGCATGAAATTTTCCTCAACCTACCCAACTATCTGACAGATAATTTTGAGACTACTAGTACTAATGTATTCATTATTGTAGATTCTAAAATAATTGTTTGCATTATTATCCCCCGCCCAACGAAGTTGGCGGGGGATATAGAAACGGGCTCCGTCCGTCCGTCCGTCCGTCCGTCACGTTTCGTTTTCGGAGCATAACTCATAAACCGTTCAAACTTTTTTTTATCAAACTTTGCAGGTCTGTCAGGTACATGCTGAACTGGTGCCTTTTGCTATTGAGAAATTTTAGAATTTTTTATTTTTTACTTTTCCATGGCAACAAGATGGACTTAGGTTCTGTGAGGGTAGGGTTCGTTTCCGGAGCATAACTCATAAACCGTTCAATATATTTTCATCAAACTTTGCAGGTCTGTCAGGTACATGCTGAACTGGTGCCTTTTGCTATTGAGAACTTTTAGAAATTTTTATTTTTTACGTTTCCATGGCAACAAGATGGACTTAGGTTCTGTGAGGGTAGGGTTCGTTTCCGGAGCATAACTCATAAACCGTTCAATATTTTTTCATCAAACTTTGCAGGTCTGTCAGGTACATGCTGAACTGGTGCCTTTTGCTATTGAGAACTTTTAGAAATTTTTATTTTTTACGTTTCCATGGCAACAAGATGGACTTAGGTTCTGTGAGGGTAGAGTTCGTTTCCAGAGCATAACTCATAAACCGTTCAATATTTTTTCATCAAACTTTGTAGGTCTGTCAGGTACATGCTGAACTGGTGCCTTTTGCTATTGAGAAATTTTAGAATTTTTTATTTTTTTACGTTTCCATGGCAACAGGATGGACTTAGGTTCCAAACTCATCTTTTTTTTACAATTTCCATGACAAGTTCCACCTCGGTTAAAAAAGGTTAGGGTTTGTTTAGATTTAATTATGTCATAAATTCTGCAACAGGGGCGGGGGATATAGCCACGTTAGTGGCAAACTCTTGTTTCAATTAAATCAAGACATGATTTGTCTTACTTTTTACAATTTTTCAAATATTTCGAACACTGATTGGGTGGTCAGGCTCACTGACTTGGTTGATGCCTGTCATCTTGTCCCAATTGCATAGTTATTTGCTGATGATGTCAGTTACTTACAGACCGCCATCATATAGCTGGAATATTGCTGAGTGACATTAAATAACAAACAAACAAAAGTAGACCATTCATAATTTTACCAGATTTGGGCTTCAGACTTGTGGTTAAAGTCATAGGCTGTTGTATGGGAAGAAGTTCACACATACCAGTACAGGAATCTCCCAGTGAAATTTGACTATATACAACCAGGAAGGGGCTTTATCAGTAACGTGCAGTAGATATTGTACTTCATTCTGCAAACAATAAATATGCTTTTAGGGCTATATCAGGAACGCACACACCTGCTATTTGATCTCTATTTGCCAAACATAATGTACAAAACCAAATATATTGACATTAGATTCTGGTTTATTGACTGCTGGCTATGTAGCAAAACAGGATGTAATTTCGAAGTCTCTGATATATGCATGTAAATTGATACTTTCATCTGTCAACTCTTAAACTTGTTTTCAACTTGTGGGTTATATTTATTGATCATGTTAATTCTGGACTTCAGTGAGTGAGCGATTGAGTTGCTTTTAACGCCAATGTGAACACTATTCCAGTTATATCACAGTGTGTCGGTTTGCTGTGGCAGGAATTTAGCTCGGAAGTGATGCAAGTCACAAGCACTGGGGTCCTGATAAACCTAGGAACATAATCGGGGCAAACTCGGATTCAAACCCACAATCACAGGTTTCTTGTGTGCCCAAGGGACACAACTCTGCACAGCAGATTGTGGTGCCGCACATAGATGACTGGGCCACCTGTGCCCCCCTTGATTTCAGAATTTTCAGATCCATTTATTGTTACGGTGTTATGTGTCGATTCCCAAATTAAAACAATATGTTAACCCAGAAATCTGTAAGTAACAGAATTTTGTGTGAAACCAACCAACAACCAACAAATGGTATACAAGTAACAATCGTATTACAAAATTAACCAGATTCACATCAATACAAATTACTGCACAGCAATTATAATGACAGTACACAATAGAGTGGTTGTATAATATATAATATAATGGCAGGGGTCAGTTTCAGATCAAAAACACTGTTGATAGCCAAAACTTTGTTGAACTCAACTCTTCCAACCCCTATGGGGACTGAGTGAGCATGTTTTACTGCTTTTAGCAATATTCCAACAATATCATGGCAAGGGACACCAGAAATTGACTTCCCATATTCATCCTCATGTTGGGAATTGAACCCTGGTCCTGGTGTGACAAACACCTGCTTTAACCGAGGGGCTACCCCACCTCATGTTCTGAGTATCTATTCATGGCACTAATGAACATGTTGTCTATCCAGGCGGAACACAGGGAGGACAGCATGTTGGCTGCTCTGAAGCAGGTGGAGATCAAGGGAGACGATGATCTCGAGGACTTCTCCGTGGAAATCAACATTCTGTCTGAGTGCAAACACAGGAATGTCGTTGGATTACATGAGGCCTACTTCTTTGATGGAAACTTGTCTGTAAGTAAAATCATTTATTACTTCAGTAAATAAGTGTCATGGTGATAGATAATGTCCTATTTGAAGAGATGGCAGTATTTTAATGAGACACTGCTCCTATGCCAAGAGTGGCATCTTGTCAACAAGACTGACATCTTTTTTGGAAAATTTATTCTTTCACATTATCATTATGAAACAATATTGTGGCTTTTGCAATGAGACATATTTGTTGGAAAATTCAAATGTGAAACATATTTATTATTTCATATGAATACAGAATACAGAAGTATCAGTGCAACGACAAACCTGAAACCCTTTCCCGGCAGATTCTGTCACACTGGTAAACATAATGGCAGCTATCGCTAATGATGAAAGACCCCTGAAGATTCCAGGGTAGAATAGGTCTTCAGCAACCCATGCTTGCCGTAAAAGGCGACTATGCTTGTCGTAAAAGGCGACTAACGGGATCGGATGGTCAGGCTCGCTGACTTGGTTGATGCATGTCATCGATCCCAATTGTGTGGGTCGATGCTCATGATGTCAATCACTGGATTGTCTGGTCCAGACTTGATTATTCTACAGACTGCCGTCATATAGCTGGAATATTGCTGAGTGCGGCGTTAAACAACAAACAAACAAACAAACTAATGATGAAATAGTACTTGGAGTAGAAATATTTACATCACAATATATGTATTGCCTGAAACCTTCGCTCAATAAACTGATATGTTTGTGTACTGTATTGTACACCTCTACTTCTGCAGAAAATGATAACAATGCTTGTTATGAATAAAAGGACTATACATCATTATCATAAAAACCTATCACAAAGGCGACTCTTTAGTCGCTTTGTTGCAGTATACAACTGTGATAGTTATCCCTGTTGAAAATCAATTTGGTTACAGCTGTATATAACAATGATAGCTAGTTGGTTCCCAAAGAAATGTGTATACACTGACACAGCTCATCATGCTTATCTGACATTGTCATCATCTGGCTTAAATAGATAAATGCTGATGGAAAATAAATCTTTTGACAGCTATTACCAGATGATAGCTATTTGTTTCCCAAAGAAAGAAATATGCACTTAATCTTTTCCTCTCAGAGCCCCATCCATACACAGTATATAGTTTCAAGTGATCATTGCTGGGACATGTTTTCTTTTCTTTTCTTTTCTTTTCTTTTTTTTTGTTAAATGCCGAACTCAGCAATATTCCAGTCATGTGACAGTGGTCTGTAAATAACTGAGTCCGGACCAGAGAGTCCAGTGATTGACATCATGAGTATCTATCTATGCAGTTGATATATGATGACATGCACGCACACACCTGACACATTCAGTTGCCCCTTACACCAAGCATAGATTGGACCTATATTCCGACCATGAAACCATATGGGTGTGCTGGGACACTAGTCCGAGCCATGCCAGCAACCTATGATTGTGGGTTGGAGTCCTTGGTTGTTCAGCACCATACCATTCTTGCGTGATTCCCGAAGTGGGAAATGTCTGAGACTTGCATCACATGCAGATATTCCATGATATAACTGAAATGTTAGTGTACTTCTTGTCAGACTCTACAGGTTAGAATAGTTCCCCAGCAACCTCAGTAACTGTGAGAGGCTACTAATGGGATCGGGTGGTCAGATTCGCTGACTTGGTTGATGCACGTCATCGATCCCAACTGTGTGGGTCGATGCTCATGATGTCAATCACTGCATTGTCTGGTCCAGACTTGATTATTTACAGACCACCGTCATATAGCTGGAATATTGCTGAGTGCGGTGTTAAACAACAAACAATCAAACAAACAAACAAACAAACAAACAGTAAATGCTGGTCATAAGAGGCAACCGAATGGATTGGGTAGTCAGACACAGTGACTTGGTTGAGAGCATGTTCTTGCACCCCGATGGTGTTGATTGATGCTCATAATATCTATCACTGGATTGTGTGGTCTAGACTCGGATTATTAACAGGCTGGCAACGTATAGGTTGAATATTGCTGAGTGCGGTGTTAATAACAAAACAAACACTCGTCAGATATGCAGGATTTGTTGTTGCCCAGCAAGAGATTCGAGAAAAGCTGTTCTGTTCAACTAATACAAGGAGATGTTGTCATGCAGTTAGCCAATAAACATGAGGAAACAGTACTCACCATTAGTGATCAATACGCAGTCGACACACAGCATTACACATAAGGCTCATGTGAACCGCACTTGTGATAATAGCATAAGAACATTCACTGTTATAGTCTCCAATAAGGAAATGTTTAGAGCTATCAATAAGAATTGATGTATCGATTGATATTATTGCATGAACGTTTGCCCACTGTGGGCGAAATGTCCAACATTACGTTTGTTCTTAATACTATTAATACTAATATAAATTGCTGTGTTGTGTGACTAAGAGCTCTGACTCCAGTTGAGAATAGGTCCAGCGCAGCCGATGCTTGTCATGCCAAGTTGCTGAATCAGTGGTTCGTGTGGTCGAGCTCAGTAACTTGGTTCATTGCGTGGCATTGTACCCCAACATTTGGAGATTGTTCATGATATCAATGACTACTTAGTCTGTAACAAATGTTATATTTGGGACAACACTTTCTTGGTAAAGTAAAAATTCTATTACTTTTGTTTGGATTTGAACATACACTTTCAGAGTGAGGCACCTTACCGCCAGCACACAAAGTCAATGATCTAACCAACTCGGACACCGAGGCTTCCAGTGTTATCCCAAATGTAACATTTGGCAACTTTCTAAAAAGGCATTGTGTATTCATACTTTGTCTGGTTGGCCTGGTTGTAGTGTGCAGGAACATTTTTATTTGGTGTATTTAATAGCTATTTTTGTTGGTAATTTACAAGTTCCCCCAAATTTGTAATTTTTTTCCCCCGCACTGTGACATCGTTAGTTATGACATCGCTTATGACACTTATAACATGTATAATGAGAACTGTAAGAGTATAATCTGAGACATCAGCTGGCTTAGATGCGCATCACCAGTACTGGATAGAAGTTACGTTTTTGCGAACTTTATGATTATATATTTGAAGGTAGGTCTTACAGATTATGTTCCCCTTGATGTCTCTATTTTGGCCTAGTTGCTTATCAGTGCAGAAATTGTTGGATTTTTATCGTATTGCATTGAAACAGCCCTGTCAAGGAAACAACAAACAAACAGAATTAACATCTCTCTAAAACTGCAAAGTCTCGGTGTGCCAATTTCAATCAGTGATTCTTTCCACATTGGTAAAATATAAATCCCCTAAGACACTTGATTTTTTGTAAAACATTACTCTCCCTCCCTCCCTCCCTCATAATCAACATGAGGTTCAAGTGTTCACTGATCACATCCTGGTGTCAATTCTTTTCATTGGTACTATATGATCATCAGAAAATGCTGCAATATTGTTATGAGAAGAACTAACCTAAGGCATCTGTTGGCCTTTAAATTTCGACCAACCAGTGCAAATTATCTTGAAAAGTTGGATTTGTTACCATGGTTACCTGTTTTTGGTGCAGAGTTGCAAAACCTATCCATCAGAATATGTGTTGATCAATGAAAAGTATGCATTTTATATCTTTCCTTGTGTTTGATTTGAATGTTAGCACACCCAGACTTTATTAGCATTGTTAATTTGAATTAATCACTGGGACATTTTGACACCTTTGTAAATAGCTGATTATGGACCGTGCAAACCAATGACTGAAGTCATGAGCAATGACATGCAATTGGCCAAGATCACCCAATCCATTTAGTCTACCCTCAAAACCGGCATAGGTTGCTGGGGACCAATCTTACCCAGGAATCCCCACAGAGACCAAGTCTCACGTATAGCTGATTAAAGTCTGCAGTGACATGCTTCTTCAAAATCGATTTATTACATTATAAAACTGGAACCTCTTTCTGAAATCCTAACCTGTCTCAATAAAGCCCTGAGTGCACCACGATATGCAGGTTTTCATTCAACTCAGAAGCATGGATTTCTGCGAGGACAAACACAGATTGAAAGGATCAATTATGGTTATAGAATTTGGAGTCTGTGCTGATTGATTAATACTCTTTCTTAGCCAAATTTGTCCTAATATCATCAACTTGCACTGATCATGAGAATTGACAGGGGACATGCATAAAAGCTAAATGGAGATGAAAATAGGGTAGTAGATTTCATTGTAGAAATTAAGGGGACCCAAAGAAAACATTTAGAAAACAAGAGATGTGAAATAAGTAGGATAAAATGAAAAGGCATCTTCCCGTGACAAGGGAGTTCACTGACCATAAAAGCCCAGTTTCCAGCATGATAAACGAGACTGGAATTTCGAGGCTCGATCGTTGTGCCACCAGTGTCTATTACAAGTTATTTCCTTCCTATTGACCAATTCCACCTCTCGTATCACATACATTTGCTTCAAACAAATTGGCGGCTCCGAGTCAAGACAATCTGATCAAGTTAATCAAAGAAAAGGTTCATGTTCATTGCCTCACAGATATCTTGGCGTGTGCATTGTAGCACAACACTGGAGCACTTCGATTAGAAACATGAATATATTTGGATTATATCAGTCAACGCCCAGTTGACAGTCGTCCTGCACCATGACTGTGGAATATATTTATTTTATGAAAAAATAATAATCTAGAAACGCATACAAAAGTAAGAAGGATATTGTGTAATATAAGATTTCAGAAGACTAAATGTTAGTCTAAGTTGACAGTACACATGTGACCGCCTCCGTGGTCTAGTGGTAGAGCATCTGCCCGGAGAGCGGAACACACACAAACAAACACACACGGGGCGGTCGGGTAGCCCAGTTGTTAAAGCGTTCGCTCATCACGCTGAAGACCTGGGTTCGATTCCAGACATGGGTACAATGTGTGAAGCCCATTTCTGGTGTCCTCTGCCGTGATATTGCTGGAATATTGCTAAAAGCGGCGTAAAACCATACTCACTCACTCACACACAAACACACACACACACACACACACACACACACACACACACATCGCTATTTAAGTACAATAATTTTGGACACGACGTTAAACCCAATTTCACCTCTCGGTACACATGCTTTGCAAATCTTGGAGTCGCCATGTCTTTTACGAACAGGATGTTGATTTCGTTACGAGATTTCGATTGGACTATGCATATACTTGTAAGTCCAGCCAAAATATTACTCGAAATTTCAGGCTAGTTCAGCAAGGGGGAAACAGGAGATTTATAGTCACAAGGTTCATACAGGCTTGAAAAGGCCTTGAAGTTTAGTGTTCCATATGTGAATCTTGAGTCAGTTAACACCCTTGCCTAAGGAAGAAAGGTGAAAGGCGTCACAGATTGAAATTATTTGCTGTTTTAAGGTGTTATCTCATGCTGTCTGACATTGTAAGTCTTGAACTTAATTAGAAAAATGTGAGTGTCACATACTCGAATTCATAAACCGACACATTTATATCTGGCGTATGTCATGTCAGGTTCACTGCACATAGGTGAAAACAATGACAGTTACAACCAAACTAAGTTAGGATGTAATTGAGGGCTAGATATCACTTTGCACCAAGTTCCGTTGCAATTGTGGTTAGTTTGTTTACACAAATTGTTCAAACAGTTATGACCATGTATGAGGGCGTCTTTGTTCTTGGTAACCTTGTCAAACAATGTCATACCCGGTAACTACAAGCACAACACTGATTAACCACGTGGTGAAAATGGCCAGTACGCCAAAAGCAGTCAGAGTACAATCTTCGTCTGTGACCCGACCTATCTTTTCACCTCATTTGTATATCTGTCATTTGGAATTTCCAGCTATTGATTTCATGGGAGTTAGATCTTAAGTTTTTGAAGATAGCAAATTTTTATTCATTCAAACTGAAATTGCCCAATACTGAACAATGGAATTCTAATTGTGATGTCTTGGTGTTATCGTTTGCTGGTTAGTTATTATGATTCAAAGGCAAAGCTACTCGCATGAATTTCCTAATATTTTAAGCCAGGGGTCAACACTAGCGTTAATTTGGTGATGCATTAAGTTCATGATTTCCAGTATTTTATGTGCTGTTGTACTCCTCCATGTAAGAAATTCCCAAAGAAATCCAAGGTTCCCATAACCATGATGACTTATGAGTCTACTAATGCCAAATCATGTCTTTTTGCAACAGTCTGAGTCGATGTTGCTGTAAACATATGCAGAGATTATTATATGAGCATGTGTGATTTTTCGAAATGAGTGTCAGAATTCTTGTATTTCCCGAGCGAGGGTAAACCATGAATTCTTACATGAGTTTTGTAAAATTAGTTTTGACACACATGTGAGTGTCAATTTCTTTATTTCCCATCATTTCTTAATGTTTTTGAGCTCGATCCTGTTTAAGAAAATGCCTTGATCACAACTGCCGTATTGGAAACTTCCCTTGTCGAATAACGTCTTTTCTCATGTGACATCATTCCAACCTTACATTACAATAAGTTTTGAATGACTTCTACAATGCTGTCTGGCTAACGTAAACAATATACTGGTGCATGTGAAGTGATATTTGCTCTGGTGCACATTCAAATTTTAATGACTCTTTCTAATCCTATACCGGGTAGGTAAAAATATAAGGGTAACGCTTTTTTTCAGGGCATTATCATTTGCAGAAGCCTGAGGTCTTCCATTAACTGCTCGACGAAGGAGGGCAGTTGAAAAGACCAAGGGTTTCTGCAAATGATAATGCCCTGAAAAATAGCATTACCGTTATAGCTAAAATGGATGGAATTTGTTATCAAATAAAAATAAAAAGAAACAACAATATCGGTTTTGAAACATTTACTGCAATCAACAATATTTACAAATATGGAAACGTCATATAACAAACCAGATGACGTCACTATTAAACGTGACGTCACCTATCCCTATCCAATGACGTCACCTAACCATGGGCGTGATAATGGTCCGTCATGAAGCAATATGAGGGCATTATTAAGTTACAGTGGCCCGTTCATTTCTAATAACATGCCGACAGTTTAATGATAATTCCATCCATTTTAACATTTGTATTATGAATGAAAGAACATGTATCTGATCAAAACAAGTGTTGCAAGACCCTGGCTTTAGACAAATGGCTGAAGTCACTGAATAACAGCTGTATTGATGGTAGTGTGAGGCTTTATGATGAAGTTATAACACGGTATAATTATATGTGTGATAACCATGAATACTGTTACTATTGGAACTCATTGATGAAGAAAAGCCATCGGCTGATGTTTGTACTGTGTGAAGAACATAGCTCCTTTCCTGTTTTATCCTGATTGTCAGTCCATGGTTATGTTAATGTTCCTGTGAAGAGGGTTCCAGGTGGGAGTTACTGAGCAGATTGTCAGTCCATGGTTATGTTAATGTTCCTGTGAAGAGGGTTCCAGGTGGGAGTTACTGAGCAGATTGTCAGTCCATGGTTATGTTAATGTTCCTGTGAAGAGGGTTCCAGGTGGGAGTTACTGAGCAGATTGTCAGTCCATGGTTATGTTAATGTTCCTGTGAAGAGGGTTCCAGGTGGGAGTTACTGAGCAGATTGTCAGTCCATGGTTATGTTAATGTTCCTGTGAAGAGGGTTCCAGGTGGGAGTTACTGAGCAGATTGTCAGTCCATGGTTATGTTAATGTTCCTGTGAAGAGGGTTCCAGGTGGGAGTTACTGAGCAGATTGTCAGTCCATGGTTATGTTAATGTTCCTGTGAAGAGGGTTCCAGGTGGGAGTTACTGAGCAGATTGTCAGTCCATGGTTATGTTAATGTTCCTGTGAAGAGGGTTCCAGGTGGGAGTTACTGAGCAGATTGTCAGTCCATGGTTATGTTAATGTTCCTGTGAAGAGGGTTCCAGGTGGGAGTTACTGAGCAGATTGTCAGTCCATGGTTATGTAAATGTTCCTCGTGAAGAGGGTTCCAGGTGGGAGTTACTGAGCAGATTGTCAGTCCATGGTTATGTTAATGTTCCTGTGAAGAGGGTTCCAGGTGGGAGTTACTGAGCAGATTGTCAGTCCACGGTTATGTAAATGTTCCTCGTGAAGAGGGTTCCAGGTGGGAGTTACTGAGCAGATTGTCAGTCCATGGTAATGTTAATGTTCCTGTGAAGAGGGTTTCAGGTGTGAGTTACTGAGCAGATTGTCAGTCTAGTTTTTGAGAATCATTCTTGTCATTGATTAAGCACTATCATCTTCCTTTGATCTATTGTCTATTAAACACAATAGACATTTACCCAAATCATCAGCTATTGGAAAAGATCATGGACCATTACAGGAATGTGATTGGCCACTGATTTGTCAATACAGCCTCAAGTAGGCATTTTGGACTTTCGGGGGTAGGGTCACATCCAACAATATAACCTGATTCTATCTGAGTCTATTTGGTCTAGTAAGCTCAGCTAGGAATAGCCTGAGAATAACATTAAAATCTGCAGATTCAAAATGATGCTTTAAGCCAAGGCTAGTAGATTCAAATGTGTTAGGCACAGACTGTTGACCATGTGATGTTGTGCTGCAGATGTTCATCGAGTTCTGTGGCGGAGGTGCTCTGGACAGCATTATGGTGGACCTAGAGAAGCCCCTGTCAGAGGACCAGATTCGCTATGTCCTACATGAGATGTGCAGCGCTCTTGAGTTCATCCATCAGAAAAAGATCATCCATCGGGACCTGAAGGCTGGCAATGTTCTCCTGACCATGGAAGGGGATGTCAAACTTGGTATGTACTTCTTAGAATACAAGAACCAATTCAACTAAGCAATTGTTGTGCCACAACTAAAGTAGGGCAGTTACGTTCACATTAGCGCTACAACTGTCGTAAGCCTATGTTAAAGTTTGGGAGTTGCGTTCAATTTATTGCTACGACTGTCGTAGGCCTATGTTAAATTATGGGAGTTGCGATCAATTTGATGCTACGATTATCGTAAGCCTATGTTAAAGTATGGGAGTTGCGTTCACTTTAGCGCTACAACTGTCGTAAGCCTATGTTAAAGTATGGAAGATACGTTCACTTTAGCGCTACGACTGTCGTAAGCCTATGTTAATTTGTGTTTTGCATTAAGATCAGTTGGTGGAATGGGTCCAGGCTATGATTGTTAAATGGTTGGTCATAGATGAAGATCAGGGTTGCCAATAACGCCCTCACAAGAAAACTAGGTCGTATGAATCCATCTGAATGCCCTGCAGTCACATTCTTGGTCAGTGAAACACAAGTCTGTAATGTCCAGAGGTGAAAATCCTGTGATCTGTTTTCATAATCTTGTGGCATTAATGAGGTGGATTAAGGCATATCAATGACCCATGCTTAACTGGTCAGATCTTGTGGGTGAGCTGTTGTGATTATGTTGAGCCTGTTTGATGCCTGAAGTGGCACAATACGCGTGTTCTTTGTATGCTTTAGGGGGCGTGGTGGCCTAGTGACCCAAGGTGGTATGACAATTTGTACGAATTTATGTCCATGACCTGCCAGGTCCGCTTGTTGGTGCGAATGCCAGAATAACTCAGATTTTGGTCCAAAGTCTGAGAGTACCAAACCCATCAAGTTCTAAATCTCTTCACCTGCATCATTGTGCATGTCTTGCCTTCTGAATAATAGCTATGACAGAACTGAACATGATTCATTTATGACTACTTTATTGCTTGTGTCATTAGCAGCCTTAGAAATTCATGCTTGTCTGATAGCCTGAGACTACAAAATTGTACTGAGGACATGTGAAAATCCAATGATGGTAGTCCACATTGCCTAGTAAAATTGAGAGCTATAATTGTGATCCAGTTCTCAATGCTTCACTTTTGGTACAAATCAGAACTGAATAAAACTGACAGACAAAGTAGAAAAGTTTGTTTCATTCAAGCAGGACGAGCTACAAACTCCAAGGACAAGTGAAAGGTTTTCACTAGTCCCGGGGACTGTCTTCAAAACAACAAATTTCTAAGGCTGCATTCGCTGTGCTATACACTCTCCGATTAGCTTTGAGTTGTAAAAGTGTCAGGAAAAAGAATGTATCTAGGATTGTCAATGAGCAAAACAAATAGAACGGAAATTAAAAAATATAATAGATATTGTTTTGCTGCACATCACCTACACATTTACACTTTGTACATCTTGATATGGTGAATTTATTTATGATCTAGATCATTTATCAGTGGGATAGAAAACCTCTTAACTCCATCAATGTTTAATAAAGCTATAACAGGCCACTCAGTTACATATGAGCCAGGTATTTCGCATTATATCTGGGTGAGGTGATCTTGCTAGATACCTGAGTCCTCCCATACAAGCTTTTCCTGTATGTGTGTGTATATTTATATAGACATGATAGATACAAAGCTGTGACCTGCCCATGGCTGGAAGTAGGTCAGCTGTACCAGGCTGTTCCCAGTTGTTATTCTGCAACAGGCTCATCTGCAGCGACATGCTGGGGTACACCATTTGTATAGATTTGCCAGTGTCAGCCTTAGGCTCAACTTTTCTGCACTGCAATACTGTTTGCAAATAACAGATGTGTAGTGTTGCTGGTTGTGGTTTCTGGATTTACACTTCCATGCTAGCCACCCCTGTTTAATAAAAAATTACATTTTTGAATTTATCTCAACGTGATCTTACAATTTAGTTTGGAATTCCTTCTTTTTCGGGGGCACGGGTGGCCCAGTCGTCTTAGGCACCGCAATTCGCTGTGCAGAGTTGCGTCCCTTGGGCACGCCAGAAACCTATGATTGTGGGTTCGAATCCCAGCTCGCCCCGATTATGTTTCTAGGTCTGTCAGCACCATACCCGTGTCTTCGACCTACATCACTTCAGGCTTTCCTCCCGCATTAAGCTGACTGGAATACTGTTAATGTCTTAAAATATGGACCCAATCTTAAACCTTGAGTACAGTTATTTCTTGTACATCAAGTGTGGCCTGGTCGTCCCTTGTGGGGATTGGGGGTGTCACAATGGCTTCTGAATAAATGAAGTACATTTTGAGCATGGTTGACTGAATGTCTTGCAAGGTCAACAGCCTGATCAAGTGTGTGAATGTCATGGATTTGTGCTTTCTAGGATGGTCATTGTAAAACGAACCTGGGTGTATGCCTCTGTCTGTTTGAAAAAACCCACCCTATAATAAATCACCTGTCCCTTAGAGAGGGGTTTTTTTCATCTGATTTATGGATATGCCAATCTTCAATTTCACAAATGTTGAAATTGCAAGAACAGATTCTTTGTTCTTCCCGTGGAGTGTGTTAAATCATAAGTTATAAATCAACCTTTAGAGAAGATCAATATAAAAAGGGAAGTAACTCTTGTCTATGTCTTTCAATGAACACTTCAAATAACATGTTTCTTCTTTTCATTTATTTTACTTTGCCACATTGACCATACTTTTAATATGTCACTAAAGAAAATGTTTTTGTCTCTCTCTTTTCCAACTACATTATTGTTTTGAAAAAACAAAACAAGTAATGATAAAATGCCTTACATATTGCAGATTCAAATGTTCGGGAGTTTAGAAATTGCTAGCTAAGGCTGAAGCCACATTCCCATCATATCACATTTCCTGATATTTTCTGTATATTTACCCTAGCCTAAGTGAAGGTAGGACTGAAAGTTCAACACAATGCTGCTACTTCATTGGAGACCGCCTCCGTGGTCTAATGGTAGAGCGTCCGCCCGGAGAGCGGAAGGTCCGGGGTTCGATCCCCGACCGCGTCATACCAAAAGACGTTAAAAGCTGGTACTTGTTGTTACCCTGTCTGGCGCTCGGCATTAAGGGGCTAAAACAAGGACTGGTCGGCTCGGAGTCAGTATACTCTGTCTGAGTGGGGTATTCATGTTAAACTGCAGCATGGTATCTCAGTGAGCTAGCACTATAAATCGGCATCAGTCCGGGCTAGTACAAGCAGCCACACAAACACACACACGTACATGCACGTCACTATATAAGTGCAATAATCTTGGACGTGACATTAAACCCCATTTCACCTCACCTACTTCATAGATATTACTTCCCTGATCAATATTAACATAGAAAGTTACAGGCATAATTTACAACAGTGGCTAGTTTTCCTTGCAGTCAAACTGATTACCATATGCGACGTAATAAGCGCCCAGGGCGCTCTCAAAATTAGAAATAGGAACTAGAATGTAATTTTTCTGCATACTGTGATACATTATATTTTGTTAGAAAATATGTATTCATGTTTTTCTATACTAATTATGATTGAGTCAGTATCTACAATAAAATAAATCAACGAATCAATGAATCAATGAATTTGTACAACACAAGTAGATGATATCTACTGTCCAGAGCATTCTAAAAGTTTCATCATTATTATGTTTAATATCAACATTATCTTTTACCCATAGTCCCGTGAGGATTCCAAATTAGAATTGGTCTTCACAACCCATTCTTGTCGTTAGAGGCGGTTAACAGGATCAGGTGGTCAGGCTTGCTGACTGGTTGGTGCATGTCATCGTATCCCAATTGCGTAGACTAATGCACATGATGTCAGTCATTGGATTGTCTGGTCCAGACTCGATTATTTACAAACCGCCGCATATAGCTGGAATGTTGCTGAGTGCAGTGTTAAACAACATACAAACTACCGAGGATGAATGCAGGTTGGCTCCAGCCCCCTCCCCAGACTTTCACAAGCCTCTAAGGCAATAATTATTAGTTTAAATCATAGGTTCTAGATTATGTAAATAATAAGAACATGTTGTCCCTATAAGAGGCTATAACAAGTTGTCCCTATAAGAGGCTGGAGTTCTGTCAACATATCTGGATTTGCCTATTAAGAGGATAGTATAACTACACATCAATGGACTTTTCTTTCAGTTACAGCCTTGGAGCAAGGCTACCCCTCCCCTGTGAGCATGTCTGCCCAGGTCTGTGACAGGAACACAGGCTGTAATGCAGTGTATGACCACACCCCCTTCTTCCAATGGTAGCTACCAACCATTCTATCCTAGTCTGACTTAAATGTTCATCTATTGCAGCTGACTTCGGAGTGTCGGCCAAGAACACCAAGACCATGCAGCGCAGAGACACCTTCATTGGGACACCCTACTGGTGAGATGGATACACTGCAGCATCACTGCTTCACATCGCAAGAACCCTGTTGGATTCCGGGTTAAAATTGATACCCAGCAACCTTTGATGGTCGTAAGAGGCGACCAGATGGATCTGGTGTCCAGGCTCAATGACTTAGTTGATTACGTGTCATCATACCCTGACATTGTGGATCGATGTTCACTATCAGTCATGGGATTGTCTGGTCCAGACTTCATTATTTACAGACTGCCATCATACAGCTGGAATAATGCTGTTTCATGAATAGGTCTTCAGCAACACGTTTGCCATTAAAGGCGTAAGAGGCGACTAACGGGATCAGATGGTCAGGCTTGCTGACTTGATTGGTGTATGTCATCTTATCCCAATTGCATGGATCGATGCTCATGATGTCAATCACTGGATTGTCTGGTCCAGACTCGATTATTTACAGACCGTCATCATATAGCTGGAATATTGCTGAGTGCGGCATGAAACAACAAACCAACAACAACATGGCAATCACTGAGTTTCCACTCATTGTTGATAACAGTGGAATTCATTCAGTTCCAAAACAATAACAATATTGAAGAATACAGGGTTTGTACGAACTCCTGAACTTATTTATAATTTACAGGGCTCCAAAAAATATTGAAGGTATTGAGTATTTATTCACAAGTGATCATTCACATTGGGTATGAGTAGTTTTCTTTTGGTGTTCAATATGCTTTATTCCCTTGGGCCCAGTCTGTTATAGACCAATATTTAGTAGAATTCATGTATGTGTGGTGCCTGTATTTAATCAGTAAGAAAAGACCTTTAAAAAAAATATAGGTACACAATTTGAAAAGGATACACTGGGTAATTGCTCACAGTGTTGATGTACAATTGGGTTTTGAAATTTATCATGCATTTTTGTATTCAAGCAACTCAAATTGGCAATGCTGATTTATTTTGCGTATTTAATGCAAATTCACAGGTTATCTCAAGCTCTGAATTTAGTTGTGTTTCTGTGTGGAGAACAACAGGGTTACATGGCTGGTGGCTGCATTGTTTCACTTCCTGGTTTACCTCGTGGGTCAGGCCCCCACTCATGTTGATGCTTGGTGTAGTCGGCAGCCAGATAGGCAGTTGTTTACAGGGAGATTGCACAGCCTCATTCTAGTTTTGTGAAAGGTCAAGTACATGGTTGTGTACATGCTGTTTGTTATTTCTGTGTAGAATCTACAGAAGATTAAAAAGACAAATTCTAGTCAGATTTATGAATTAGGTAACATTGGACAGTGATATGTAGTATTTGAGTAGTATGATTGACTCTCATCATCACAAGCATGAGACATTATTATTATTATTATTATCAGGATAGGTCACTGATGGTATGTTCATTACTCTCATGGGGATGTTTTGGAGCTTACCTATGTTACCTTTAATATGTAGGCAGTCATCTTTGGATTAAACTTTTGACACAAGTTGCAACACAATTGTATTCCTTTTGAATGTATTATAGTACCTTTCTGAATGGCATTTAGAAGTTGGATATATTATATCTAAGACACCATTTACATGGATGAGCAACTTTGTTACAAACCAGTTTGACTATCGCAATTAACATCTCTAATAAACAGGGTTGTTTATCTTTAGAATCGTGTTTTATTGCAGGAATGCATAAGTACCTGTGGGCTAATACAAATTTCCCAATTCCTCCATTTTTTTTAACATTACAAGGACATTTTATCTTTAACCGGGCTAGTGAAGCTTTAGAGTTTAGTTCTAACCCTGCTTTCTTGTGTATAAAAGACTTGATTTTATGAATTTTGTAAACCTGATTATGTCTTCTTCCCATCCAGGATGGCCCCAGAAGTGATCCTGTGTGAAACCCTGAAAGACACACCATATGATTCTAAGGCCGACATCTGGTCTCTCGGTAAGTAATGAGAGACACACCATCCAAATGCAACCTAGAAGTTATGGCATTTGCTTGCTATGCTGAAAACCCAGGTTCGATTCCCACATAGGTACAATGTGCAAAGCCCCTTTTTGTGTCCCAGTCGTAATATTAATGGAATATTGCTAAAATGGCATCAGACACATAACAATCACTCAATGACTAACTATCCCACTGTAAATGTTCCAGGTGTCACTGCTATCGAATTTGCTCAGATCGAGCCCCCTAACCATGAGATGCATCCAATGAGGGTCCTCATCAAGATACAGAAGTCCGACCCACCTCGGCTAGAAAAGCCTGGCAGATGGTAAATATGGAAATCATTACAAGTCACACAGCTATAAACAGGATAGTCTTTCAGATTATGAACTTGAGTTTCCCACTGAGGAATCCTAGGTGGGAAGCTGTGACAGGAGGAGCTTGTGCAAGGAGGTGGTGATCGTAGGTTTGAGGAATCCTGGGTGGGGAGCTGTGACATGAGGAGCTTGTGCAAGGAGGTGGTGATCATAGGTTTGAGGAATCCTGGGTGGGGAGCTGTGACAGGAGGAGCTTGTGCAAGGAGGTGGTGATGGTAGGTTTGAGGAATCCTGGGTTGGAAGCTGTGATAAGGAGGAGTTTGTGCAAGGAGGTGGTGATCGTAGGTTTGAGGAATCCTGGGAGGGAAGCTGTGACAGGAGGAGCTTGTGCAAGGAGGTGGTGATCGTAGGTTTGAGGAATCCTGGGAGGGAAGCTGTGATAGGAGGAGTTTGTGCAAGGAGGTGGTGATCGTAGGTTTGAGGAATCCTGGGAGGGAAGCTGTGACAGGAGGAGCTTGTGCAAGGAGGTGGTGATGGTAGGTTTGAGGAATCCTAGGTGGGGAGCTGTGACAGGAGGAGCTTGTGCAAGGAGGTGGTGATCATAGGTTTGAGGAATCCTAGGTGGGGAGCTGTGACAGGAGGAGCTTGTGCAAGGAGGTGGTGATCGTAGGTTTGAGGAATCCTGGGAGGGAAGCTGTGATAGGAGGAGTTTGTGCAAGGAGGTGGTGATCGTAGGTTTGAGGAATCCTGGGAGGGAAGCTGTGACAGGAGGAGTTTGTGCAAGGAGGTGGTGATCATAGGTTTGAGGAATCCTGGGAGGGAAGCTGTGATAGGAGGAGTTTGTGCAAGGAGGTGGTGATCGTAGGTTTGAGGAATCCTGGGAGGGAAGCTGTGATAGGAGGAGTTTGTGCAAGGAGGTGGTGATCGTAGGTTTGAGGAATCCTGGGAGGGAAGCTGTGACAGGAGGAGCTTGTGCAAGGAGGAGCTTGTGCAAGGAGGTGGTGCTCGTAGGTTTGAGGAATCCTAGGTGGGGAGCTGTGATAGGAGGAGCTTGTGCAAGGAGGTGTTGATGGTAGGTTTGAGGAATCCTAGGTGGGGAGCTGTGACAGGAGGAGCTTGTGCAAGGAGGTGGTGATGGTAGGTTTGAGGAATCCTGGGTGGGGAGCTGTGACAGGAGGAGCTTGTGCAAGGAGGTGGTGATCATAGGTTTGAGGAATCCTGGATGGGGAGCTGTGACAGGAGGAGCTTGTGCAAGGAGGTGGTGATGGTAGGTTTGAGGAATCCTAGGTGGGGAGCTGTGACAGGAGGAGCTTGTGCAAGGAGGTGGTGATCATAGGTTTGAGGAATCCTAGGTGGGGAGCTGTGACAGGAGGAGCTTGTGCAAGGAGGTGGTGATCATAGGTTTGAGGAATCCTGGGTGGGGAGCTGTGACAGGAGGAGCTTGTGCAAGGAGGTGGTGATGGTAGGTTTGGGGAATCCTGGGTGGGGAGCTGTGACAGGAGGAGCTTGTGCAAGGAGGTGGTGATCATAGGTTTGAGGAATCCTAGGTGGGGAGCTGTGACAGGAGGAGCTTGTGCAAGGAGGTGGTGATGGTAGGTTTGAGGAATCCTGGGTGGGGAGCTGTGACAGGAGGAGCTTGTGCAAGGAGGTGGTGATCATAGGTTTGAGGAATCCTAGGTGGGGAGCTGTGACAGGAGGAGCTTGTGCAAGGAGGTGGTGATGGTAGGTTTGAGAAATCCTGGGTGGGGAGCTGTGACAGGAGGAGCTTGTGCAAGGAGGTGGTGATCATAGGTTTGAGGAATCCTAGGTGGGGAGCTGTGACAGGAGGAGCTTGTGCAAAGAGGTGGTGATCGTAGGTTTGAGGAATCCTGGGTTGGAAGCTGTGATAGGAGGAGCTTGTGCAAGGAGGTGTTGATGGTAGGTTTGAGGACATATTGCACCAGTTAGGGGTGATTCTTGAAGGCACTTGTACTACAGAAATAGTATGGCAAAAAGTCAAAAACAGTATTCCTATACTATTGCTTATAGGTACGACTATTGTGATACAAATGCGATAGATTGATGAATACCTTTATAGTCCTACAGGTAGTTGTTTGCATTTTTCAACATAATGGCAAAGGGCAACATGTCCGCCGAGTCCTTGATTAAGCAGATTGCTTGGGACATTTAAGGGAGTACAAGTATGTATCTGAATATCTTGTGTCAATGTATCAACCTTTTCTGAATGGATAGGCACATCTCTTCATACAAGTTGTATAGAAATGAATGGAAAATGATTAACAGTATTTTAAATTTGTTTATCTATTGGGTGTCATATTGATAAAGAGGCCACATCAGTGTTAGATATTGATCTTCGTATTGTGAATGGGCCATGGATAATTGGAGTGCATGGATACGTCGGTCAATCATTACACCACTTGTATCGATGCATCAACAACATGAAATTACTAGCTCACAGTATCGCTGTTTTGAGTTGGGTTGCAAAAAAAATAAATTATTATGTGAGGAAAATTATGATGTGTATGTATTTGTATATGTCTTTTGAATTTCTTTTCAGGTCAAGAGAATTTAATGATTTTGTTGGTAGATGTCTTCAGAAAGCACCAGGTCAGAGGCCTACAGCAACAGACCTTTATACTGTAAGTCACAGAAATTGAGTAGACAGACAAACATGTTAATTCTTTCTCCATATGCCACCAATGTGCAATTGGCCATTACAAGAATCTTCAATATTTTCACTCAAACCACATTTACATTTGTCAGACATATATGTTTTTGTGTGTGTCTTTGTAAATGTCGTGCTTGTGAATTGAGAAAAGGTTTACTACTAACTGTTTCAAAAATAAATTTACATCTGTGTGCAGACAAACAGAAAAGTACCCAACTTCCCCCTTACATTCTTACTGTACTTCATTACGTGATAGTTGAAATGACATGGAAATTTAAATTGACAACAACAATTTACCTGGAGGAAGAGTATTCGCGTCACAACAGTGATAAATCCTTTGTAAACATGACAGTGGGTTGGTTGCGATTGCATGGTAGTAAGTCCGGCACAGTGAGGAGCTGTGACAGGTGGCAACGATAGTATAGAGAGCTCTGCAAACGGGCTATCTCTGTGAGGAGCTTGGGTATGGAGGTGGTGATCATGGATTTGAATCCCAGGTTCACCTTAATTATGATCTTCATCACTTTAGGCTTACCTCCACTGAAGACAGAATAAGTTTTGCTTACATTGGTACAATATGTTGACCTCATTTTTTATATCGCCTACACTAACATAGCTGGAATGCTGCTAGGAATAGCACGAAAACTACTCCTATTCACTCATAAAGTTAAGGGATAGTCCTAGTCATCTAAGATGCTGCAATTCGCTGATTATATTTCTATGTTTGTCAGCACCATACTCATGTTCATGGGTTTCACCAAAGTGGTAAACATCTGAGACAAGGATCCCATTGAGCTGACATACCATGGTATAACTGGAATACTGTTCAAAGCGGTGTACATCCCAAATCACTCACTCATTAGGTTCAATACAATGTTTGACCTGTATTCAAGGATAGGTGAGGTGAAATGGGGTTTGGGGAAATGGGGAATCAGGTCAGTTTGATGAAGCTAATAGAAAAAGCTTCCTAAACTGCTTGTTATTTCAGCACCCCTTCACAAGGAACTTCACAGACAAGAAGCCTATTCTGGATCTCATCCTCGAGGCCAAGGCTGATGTTATTGAGACTGTCACAGACCTTTCAGAGGAGGAGGATATCAAGGAGATCAAGGTAAGGGAGACAACTCTGTTATGTGTTCCTATTTTTTCTTGCCTGTTTGAAAGAATGGGATTCTTCTTCTTCTTTTTTTGTATCTATGAAGATGGTTTCACATTGTTTTTTGTACAGATATTGTTTTGAGAATGCTGTAGTCTTTGTTCTGAATGTTTATCATCAAATTTAAGATGTTGGCCTTAACACCTGCATGTCAGACTTTCTCACATTAGTGTTGTTCGTGCCAAGAGAAGAATGCTTAAACCTCAGCACCCAACACAGTGATGTTATGTTGAATAACCCAGCAGCTTACTCTCAGTATATGTTCCGGGACAAACGATTTTTATTATTTTAAAAAATAGTTCAAATTCATTTCACAGAAGTTACCATACTTTTATAGATTTATTCAGAATTCAATGAAAAAACAACAACTTTAAGTTCAGTTAAATGAACTTTTAATTTGGCAGATGATATTTTGAAAAGCAGAGATTTTCAGATGACACTCCCGCCTTTGAAGTGATTCTTCTAAGATTTAGCAGTTAGATATATCAAGCTATGATCAAGACAATTCCAAACATACAAATACTATCAGAAAAAGATGTTGACAAATCTACAATTTTGCTGAATGTAAATGGCCCCCAATTTGTAATAGGCAGCATATTGCATGCTCAACTAACATATTTGATTTATAGATTATGTTTGAATATTTTTTCATTTTGAAATATACCCCAGAGGTTATATTCCAAACTGTTTCAAAAGTAATAGGATACTACCCCAGTAGGTAAATGCATTGTAATATCCAGTGTTTGAAATGAGGAGTGACAATTCAAGGGACATTTTAAACTAGTCTGTGAAATTTATTTTATAATGGGACACTTTGATACTGATTGACAATAAAGAAGGATTTATATCAACATATTGGTTTAAAGATAATATTATGTCACGCTTGATGGCACAAGTAGCTGTGATCATATCAATTCCTTGATAATTACTTATAATTATAGGTATTGGCTATATTATTTTCCAGTTCAATCAATCATTTGTGTATACCACAAACAACCTGGTAGCTTGAAGACATTTAGTTGAATATTTGGGTCAAACTTGTTTTCCCTTTCAATGTTCTGTACCAATAGGAGATGAAAATATCCCAATATTTCAATATAACTTGTGTAAAGAAATTTGCTCTCAGAATTTGAGTTTGGAAATTGTTTACATCTTTATTATTAATTATGATTCTTTAGAAAGTTATGGGGATCATCTTTAGGCGAATGAAACACCTGTGCACTTTAGTGGTTTCTAACAGTCTCGCTATGAGAAGTAAAACATGATCACAGTGTCTTTTGCATTTGAGCACATTTTACGACATTATTTGAGGATGACTACTTTAACATGAGGAAACAATAGCTGCCAAATTGGGGGAATTGTTCATTTGAAATTGGATATTCAGCTGAAAAAACATTATCCTTCTTGAGCAAGGTTCCTAGATATGACAGTGTCAGGTGATTTGGGGCCCTCTGTTTTCCAACACTGAATATCTCTGTGGTGAGGTATATGACGACTCTTTCTGTATATTCCCAGTTAAGCTTATCCAAAGATGAGGGTGCTGTTGAGGACATGTTGGAGGAGGAATCCCAGGTATTCTGGTGTTGCCATGGCAATTTGGATCATTTTATTGTGAATTTAACCTTTTGTGTGTGTTTAAGTTGCTTGTCTCACACTCCCTTCTTCCCTTTGTTTCAACAACACTATGTAATGGAACATCTGTATCTTAAAAATAAATGACTGGTCAAAATTGTTTTAGCCCAGACCAAGTTAATTCCATGTTTTACATATTTTTGTGGTTAATATGCCATAGAGGTAGAATAAAGAAGTGTTTTGCTCACATGATATAAATATCCTACAATAAAATGGAAAGGGCATTTTATCAACTAAACAGAAACAAATGTTGAATAGTTTAACCTCAGCAATTGTTTTTTGTATATTTATCTGTAAAACCCAAAATTAATTTGGTCTGGCAATATTGAAAATGTAATGATTTTTGGAAACCTACAAACACTTTGCAGTGATGCATGCTGAAAAGTAAAAAGTATTTTGTCTTTAGCCTCAGGAGAACTAGGACATCTCTATTACTGCTCTTTTGGACGGTTCTGTAAAGTTTTGTAAGATAGGAGTAAAATCTAAAGGAAAATAATTACATTGAATGTTCAGCATGTAGTGAACAGTAATGCAAGCAGTGAGGCTAACATTGTGTTGTAGAAAATCGATGAATATCAGTGAACTAGATAAACAAAAACTGCAGTTTGGTGCTATTGTGACAGAAACAGAAATTTCTTTGTTTACTTGTGTGTTGAAATTGTTGTTATTCCTTTACTTTGCGTTTTCTATCACTTACGAATGCTCACTTTCATTGTTTCATTTGCACTGACTGTGTGTTATATATTGTTCTGTTTTATCATTGGAACCAACCCATTCATCTTTCATGTGGCTGAAACAGATAAAGGGAGATAATTCAGACAACAATTATCTCCCTTTACCTTGTGTATTAATCTTTGTTTGAATTCATATTTAGCTTAAAATTGCTTCTTTTTGAAAAGAAATAATTCATTATCTTTTTTAGAAATGTTCCTTCACTCAACAAAATTAATTTACAAATTTACTTTTCATTATTGTTTATATACATATATATGTATATGTTTATGAAATAATGTATGTATGAATATATCAGTAACAAAAAAATGACCCCCTTTTCTTATTGCCTTCTTGCACCTGAAGGACAAAGCTTTGATTATGCAGGTAAATTAATGTTGTAAAGTGTCCTCTGTTTGTTAGTATCTACACAACGACTTCATGTGGGTTCCGTGTTCTTATAGCAGTTTTCATTCTTGCTCCCCACACCTTTTATTGACCCCTGTGGGTGACCAAATTGAGGAGGTGGTCAGGCTCAGTGGCTTGGTTGATTGCTTGACACTTTTTTTGCTAGTAAAGTATATGGTTTGTATCTTTAGAGAAATCCAGTTACGTAATCCTGATAATGTCATAATGTAGTATGGTTGGTCTCCAGTTTATGAACCTTCTGTTTGGAAACTTATGGATGAATATATGTCTGAGAAAATACCCATATGCCAAAAGCAAAACCTAAGAGACAACAGTACCTCAGAGATTGCATCACAAATGAACTGAAGACGTGCAACCTAGTCTAATAACATGTATGTCATTGTAGTAAGATTTGTTCATGAAAGTCAGGATATGTTTTGGTCTGAGTGATTCAAAAGATTTAGGCACTGAGTAATATACATGCACTTCTGTATGTACAAAGGTTCTATCAGGAGACATCCTTGTTATCAGTGACAGCACTAACTATGTGCCTGTCGGGACTCCTTCTTGGAATAGGTCCCAGCAAACTATGCTGGTTGCGACATTTGACCAAATGGTTCGGTAGATCAGACTCAGTGACTTGGTTGATGGCGTGTCTTTGTACCCTGGTGGCGTGGATTGTTGTTCTAAATATTACTGAATTGTCTTGTCCAGATTATTGAAAGGCTACTATCATTTAGCTAGAATACTGCTGATTGTGTCATTAAGAAACGAACAAAGTGCTAACTATGTATAGATGACCAATCTTATACTTCAGTAGTAGCTCTGGCCTACATTCCTATACTCATTTGTTCATCTTAATTTCTAGTAGTTGCCTTTTTAACATTTCCTATCATTTGTCTGCAAATTGTGTTCTAATTTATTGTTGAACTTAACATTATTAGTTAGAGATAGAACTTTAGAGTATATTTAACGCTAGAATTGTAGTTTACTGTTTTGCACAGCTAAGTGTTCTGTTGGACAGATAGATTCATTAGCTGGATTTGAAGATGGTGAAGTCATGAATTATAGTTACTGTTATGATTCATTACAACATTTTATTGCCCAAACACTTATGCATGACTGACCTCGTGCAATTGTCAGCCAGGTTTCACGAGTGTCGACTTGGGGCACCCAAGTGGTAAACTGATTGCCATTGTATGATGTGTAAAACCATACTCACTCACTCACCCATTTATAGAGGATGTTCATGATGTCAATCACAGGACGGCCTGGTCCAGACTCGATTATGTACATATAGCTGGAACATTGCTGAGTGTGGCGTTACGTAGATCACTTCCTGCAGAGATTCTGGGGCACAATAGGTCCCCTGTCCCCTGTAAGAGTTAGCTAAATGAGGATCAGGTGGTTTACCTTTGCAACCTATGCTTGTCGCTCAAGAGGACTACATGGCTTGGTAGGTCAGGTTCCTTGTCTTTATTGATTGTGCATCTTTGTACTCCAATAGTGTGGACATTGCTCATAATATCAATCATTGGCTTGTCTGGTCCGGACTTTGTTATTTCCAAGTCGACATATTGCTGGAATATTGTCCAGCGTTGACCAAACAAACGTGTGCAATGTGTGACCTGATTGTTTGTCATCATACCCAACTGCACATGCTATCCATCGGCTGTAGTTTGCCTGGCTCAGACTGAGTACTTACAGGCCACTGTGTAATATCGTTGAAATATTGCTGACAAAGGGTTATAACAGTTATAAAATATAAGACCACTTGTTGCAAAATGTACAGCCGTACAGCCGTATCAAAACCTTTTGACCTGATATCAGAGTATCAAATCAGTGTCAGTGTTGGGAATTATAATTAGTTTGAAGGGAAGTGGTAAGACTTTTAATGAGAATATGCTACCTTTCATTAGTCAAATTCTTTGTTACATTTTATACTAATGGCTGCCCTGGATTTGGCTGATTTTTATTGAAACTATTCTTGTTTTAACTTTTGATTAAATCCTTTTTCAACATTCATTTACAAATTAATACAATGTATCCTGATTTCTGATGTTACCAACTTTATATGAAACTGTAGATGTCTGTCATCCTTATCCCTTTTTTTTCTCAGAATATTGACACATCATAACATTGATCTAGAAAAACATTAATATGAGATGTGAAATTCACCTGAAAAATATTACTATTATAAACCTATATTAATGAAATGAATCAGAAATTATGAGGTATGTTCATAAAATGAATTGGAATTTATTGACAGAAAAAAGAAGCAGTTTAATCCGGTGAAATTCCCCCAACAGCCATTGTAACCTGATCCCTTATTGGATACTTGTTACTGTTGGTTTTGTGTGTTGAATGTTTCTAACATTATCCCTGATATCAGCAGTACATCACAGGGTTGTATACACTCTGTTCACCATCATCCATCAGTGATACATTTACTTGGCCCTGGGGGGAGTCCAGGTGGGAACTGGTCCGAGCAATCTAGGCTGGTCACAAGAGGCAACCAAGATCGGGTGGTTGTCATCGTATTCTGACAGCAAGGGTCGTTGTTACAATATCAAATCAAATCATCTGGTCCAGACTCAATTATTTACAGGCTGCCTTCATATAGCTGAAATATTGCTACCTTTGATAAACAACAAACAAATATTTACAAGGCCAAATAGTGGTAACATTTAAGAATGCCCACTAAAAAGCCTGAAATTCTATGGGATACCTTTAACATAAAAGTAAAGGGACTCTGGTTAGCGGGCTAGTGCAAATATGTATTCCTGCCCATGAAAACATAAGGCTACTTTACACTGTTGAGGGTTTTTTTTAACCAAGCTCGGGCCTGCTTCAAGTAAAAGGGATGGTATAAAATGCTCTGACCAATGAGAACTCGGATTACTTGTCATAAACAGCAACGTTTCTTGCTTGACAATGTGTGTGATATGGGCTACAATATTTTGACAATCGACTATGCACATTGCTCTAGTATTGGGCATTGGTAGGTTTTTACAAAATCTTGATGTAAGGTGTTGGGCTGATTTTACTTACGCGAGTTGTCCACGGCCTCATTTCATAAACTCTTAAGACGCTTATCACCACTACATCCTGTCACTGCCGAATATTTGCAGTAATCCATGTGTGATGGAGAATTGTAGAGTATTCAAGCCTGTGAAGTACTGACAATGTATCCCTTAATGTAGTGAGCATTGCTTCTTAAATGGCAGAAATTGCCACAATGCTCTATTCCAACCTTTTAACCTGTCTGTTCACCTGTTGAATGACCTGCATGTGCTTGAAACCTTTGGCTGCACTGTCAGACATATAGGGTCAGAACACTAACTCTGGTTGTCTGTTACAGAGGCACATGAGTGACGACTCTCAGTCCATCGACTTGGACAACATCTCCAGCTGCAGCGGAGACACCGACAAGCATGACGACAAGGATCGGGATAAGGTAATGTTCAGTCACAAAGAAGACCTGTATGAGTAGGTTTGGTTAGGAGGTTTGTATAAAAAAATGGTATGCATTCTGTGTAAATCTGTGACTCTCGATTCAAATACTGAGTGAGGACCTCATTTTCCCAAGGACAAGTAGTGGGGCGATACATCAATGCATAGGTGGACCGCAATTTTTTACTTCTCAATACAAGTATCGATCACAGTTACACACTAAGATAACAATATTCTAAGATAACAATACCCTAAATGTTTGCTTTAATAATTTTTACACTAAACAATGAATAAGTAGTGAAAAAGTAAATATTTTCATCCATTGCGCCATACTTCACACTGCCAACTCTAAATTGTCAATGTGTCAGGTATTTGTCAATCCTCTCTATGAAACAGATGGCTAACACACCTTAGATAAGAGCACATGCAAGTATCGTGATATGTATCATATCGTGAGCAAGGCATCAAAGGACTATCAAAGGATGCCACGTGTATTGTATGGTACTAGCCATTGAATGTGAATTAGTATCCACAGCAGTGCTGTGCTGTTTCAATAAGTGCTGCACTTGTCTTGTCACTTGTCACTACCTGGTCTTGGACAGTATAATTGTAACAGTCTCGCCTATCAGCTTCATAATAAGGCAGCCCAATTGTGGTACAGAGACACTGGTAGCCCAGTCATCTGAAGCACTCAATTTACTGTGCAGAGTTATGTCCCTTGGGCACACTAGACACATTGGAATCCAGGTTCGGCCACATTATGTTGCTAGGTTTGTCAGCCCCATACCCATCATTACTGCGGGTTTTCTTCCCACATCAAGCTGACATGCTGTGATATTTACCTGAAATACTGTTTAAAGCAGCGTTAAGACCAACTCATTCACTTACTTGTGGAAGGCGCAGTGTGCAGAGTTGCATCCCTTGGCCATGATGGAAAACTATGGTCGTGGTTTTGAATCCTGACTATGTTTGTTCACACCATACCTGTGCTTGTTGGTTTCACTGAAGTGGTAAAGGTCTAAGATGTACGACACTTTAGACTTTCCTCCCTTGAGCTTGACACACCATGATATAACAGAAATACTGATGAAAGGCAGGGTATGAAACTCCCCAAAATTTCAGCCAGACCACAGGACTGGCTAGCTGAAATACTTGCCAGCCCTGACCAAAACCTGCCTGCCCACTATAATCATATGTTTCTCAGGATAAGCTAACAGGGTTTCTTTTTGGTTACATTTTATCATTCATCTTTACATGTGAATTAATGCTTATCATTGGGAAATATTTAGAATATTTTCACATATGAAATATAACCTGACCGTCTGGCAGGGGGATTTGAAAATCTGGCAGCCCAAGTTGAAATCAACCCGTCTCGGACGGTGGGGCAGGCAGGTATTTCGAACACTGTGAAAGGCCCAACTCTCTCTGTCTCATAATAGGACCATTATTATGGTGAGATTGTTTTAAGCAGCATCCTGTGACACTTGCAATATGGTTCATCAAAACTAATGGAGAATTTATTTACCAATCAGGCAATAAAAGATGTTATTAATTGTTGCAGTGATAAGAAATTTTAACTCTAATATATTCCTTCCTGATCCAGAGTGTCGAAAAAGAAACCACTAAAGCCAAGACACCAACTCCAGAAAGAAAACCAACACCCGAAAAACAGAAAACTCCGGAAAGACAAAAAACACCATCACCCGTCAAAGAAAAATCACCATCACCTGTTAAAGAAAAATCACCATCACCTGTTAAGGAAAAATCTCCATCTCCAGTTAAGGAGAAGTCACCAGTACCAGATCACAAACAGGTTTCTGAAGATAAGAAAGCTCCATCCCCCAAGAAGTCTCCCGCTCCACCCCCACCAGCTGTGGTGGAGAGCCCTGAGGAGAAGCAGGAGACTACCCCAGTCCCGGCGATTAAAGAACCAACGCCCCCCGTGGTTCCAGCTGAGGTGCCAGTTGAAGCAGCAGCTGAAGCTGTTAAGACACATGAGAAAGAGGAGAATGATCGGTCTTCAGACGAGGGCATAGGTCCGAGTGGAGACGAGAGATCAGAGGGCAGCCAGGTAAATTCGATAATTTATTTCTTGAACCCTCTTGGAGTATCAATGCAAAATAGCCCCTGTACCATATACTTTAGTTGGAGATATCAGGTTGTTCACATTGGATGATTTCAATTATGTATTTGCTATACTTACTACATATTTACAAAAAGTGGTACTTTTTCTCTACCTGGTTTGATTTACAAAGCTTACAGACTCTTTCTTCAACCGGTATATTTTCGATGTTATAGATAATTCAAAACTGTTTTTGGAAAATATGATGGATGCTTGACAGCTTTAGAAGCTAGCAGTTTTAGTCCACTAGTCCTTATAACAAACAGAAAAACCCTTGAAAAGGGCAAATTTCTAATAGTCCTTAAGATACCTTGACTGTTGGGCAGTTTGGCAAGGACCATAGGCTTAGTGCCAATTTCTATCGCTGATAGTGTATTGTCATGGTGTGGATCATTGCTTATGCTGCCAATCACTTGTGTCCCTGGCCCAGATTATATTATTATAATAAGAGCATGATTCACAAAGCTAACCTAACATGTCAGCTGTCGTTACTCCCATACTTTGTCAGACATTTTGAAATGGGGACCACACTCAGATCAAGGAAGCCCATTCTTGGTGATTTTGCTGCGTTGATATTGCTGCAAAATTTGCTGAAAATTGTGTCAAATCTTATCTGCCCTCTCATTGTTTTGAAAATTTGAAATGACATGTAGTAGTCATATGAATATTATATAAATAAAACAGTTTGGAAATTAAAACTTTTAGTTCATCAGCTATTCCTCATCATTCGTTGCTTGTGTCCTTTGTAAACACTGTGAAAATGCTGATTCATGATAATGGCATACCAGGAATAATGATGTCCTATTCCTTCAGACGGAGAGTCCCGCTAAGACACAGGAAGTGGTTGAGAAGGAAGCTGAAGAAACCACTACTGTTACAGTCGCATATGACATAGCTGATGACATCATTGATGACGTCATCAAGTCTACTCGAGTTCAGCCATCAGTGCCGAGTGTTGTGTTCGATACAATACAGGACATGACAGAGGCCCAGATGGAGGAGGAGCAAGCTGAAGCTGCCTCTGTAGCCACCTCCACCACCTCCGACACCACTGTGACCTCTTCCACCTCTGACACCACCATCACCTCCGACACAAAACCTCCCACAGAGGAGAAGGAAGAACCTGCTCCTGTACCAGCACCAGCACCAGCACCAGCACCTGCACCTGCACCTGCTCCTGCACCTACTCCTGCTTCAGTTCAAGAGGTGAAGGTCAGTGTTCCCAGTAGTGACATAAAGGTGGATGAAAATGGTAAAGATGTTATAACAATAAACGGACAGCCTGTGCCTGAAACTGGTGCTATTGTTATCAATGGACATGCAACAGTGGTCAAAGACACTGTCGTGTCGGGCGTTGGGAAAAATGAAGTGACAATAGATGAGAAGAGACAGAGTGTGATTCCAGAGACAGATCTAGACACCTTTGTGACAAAGATGACGAGTGATGACCGGTTGCCGGGTGATGGCAGGAACATAGGTTACTCTAACCCAGATGATGACATGTCTGACAAGAGGTCAGAGACCGGCAGCGCCACCACAGATGGAAGTCTGGAAAGGGAGGATTCCAAGAAGGTTGACAACAACATACAGCGCAGGAAGAAGATACGTGAGAGAAATGTGAGTATTCCAACTAGGCCTGCTCCACAAAGCGATCTCAGCACTGAGGTTGATTGTATCTTTCACACTTTAACATAGGCTTATGACAGTCCTTGTGCTGATGTCACTTTGTGGGACAGGCCCTAATCATTTAACCTTCAGGAACACATATCTTTCCATTTCAGTCCCTTGTCTCTGTACTATACTCCGTGTCATAATTGAAGGGTCACCTAGATATGTAGGGTGTCAATCATGAACTTATGCCAACAAGCATCAGTAAGGCTGAGTATGTTGCAATGTGATTAACAGTTGGATGCTTTTATGAAACTGGGAAAATGGACAACTATTAAAAACAATGAAAAGTGAAAGATTGAGGGCTACCCAAAACACACGACTAAACACATCCAGTTGTTCAGCCCATGCACGTGCAATGCGTGACAAGTTACAGATGCAACTGAACTGCACCTTTAGAAGTTGAAAATACAACATTTTTATCTCTTGTTATCTGCCTAACCCTCTCAATAATGACACTGAGTATTTTTCGGAAACCTGAATTGTTCATTTCAATCTGAGGCTCTGCTCTTCTTCTAAGTCCAGCAGAGCTCATATAAATATAGATGAACTCCAGAGGGTACAAATTTAGATGCAACTCATTGAAGTAATTTCTGATGCTTCTTCCTTCTACCAATGGTGCTTCCGGATGAGAATAGTTCCCATGACCTCATTCTGGTTGTAGGGGTCAACTGAGATAGGGCTCAGGTGGTCAGGCTCTTGACTTGACTGAGAGCATGTCATTGAGCCCTGATGGCATGGATCATTGCTCACAATGTGAGAAAGAAGCACCTGCTTGGTAGCCCATGATTACTTCATGGCACTTATTTCGAACTCTAGGTCTGTCTGGTGAGCTGTAAGATATATGAACCTTTCACCCCCATCTCAAAAGAACTTTTTGCTGGTGACTTGATATGTTTTACCTACCAGTTGCTCATGCTTTCATTCATAGATTTGCCTGGTCCAGACTTGACTATTTACTGGATGTTGTGATATGGCTGGAATATTGCTGACTGCTGCATCCACTTGCACCTTCCTCCTAGATAGACTTGAATGCAATTTTATATGGATACCTGACCCTACCAATGAATTATGATAGGCGTAGGTTTTGTTCATTTGTAGTTTCGAATTTATCTAAGTATGTGTTGCCATGATGTATCTACAATCTTGTTTTGGAAGTTAAGAACCCCTACCACTCACTAACACACACTGTCTTTGTGGGATGCACTATTACTGAAATAGCGCTAAGAAAGGGAACCTTTATATGTCTGTATTTTGGGCCACTGGCCTCTATACTGAATAAAATTGTCTTGTTTTGTCTGACTATTACTGAAGTGATGTTGGAAGATGTGTAAGTGTTGGAATGCTCCGCTTTTCAGGAAAGTAAGAGCCATTATCGAACAATGACAAAGACAAGGACGTACATGAAGGATGGCAAGTTCATCACCACGACAACGTCTAAAGTGGTGGCAGCGGGTGAAGAAAACCGTGTGAAGGAAGAGCACAACCTCAGGTAGGACCAACACTCGTTGTGTAGCAGGGTTAGCACTTAGCAGCACTGGGGTGATCATGTGACAGTGAGATGCAGCTGCCTGTATGATGCATACAACCACTGTATCATTAATTCTTGACATGTGTGTATACCATGCTATGCTGGACAGTTGTCAGTGAAATAATCAGGTTAACACATGTCAAGGTCAATAAATCATAGGTACATGGTTATCTCCCCTTCTATGTGTACCACGACAGAAGGGAGACATGTCCAGATGACAGGTTTCCTGTACTGCCTACTATCCACGGTGTGTTTTCAGTGAACTGAAATCATCCTAAATTGCTGTGTTTCCATACAGGTTTTTGGATCACCTGCGATTTGTCTGACATAGAAATTGCTAATGTCTGAGTGACAGTTATCAGGTGGCCTAACAAATTGTCAGACATTTTGTTACTATCACCTGTAAATGTCTAGTGTTTGATATTTACCAATCATAGTGACAACTGAGAATGTAGGGGCAGTATGTATCATTGTCCTGTGGCATGTTTTAATGCCTACATTGGTGATTCTGTGGCCACAATGGCTGCAGAGCATTGATAATATTCATATAGATCACTATCCTTAAAGATGCATTTTGTGTGCCATTCCTCGTCTGTATGAAATAATACCAACACTATGATGAATAGCTGACACACCTGATGAACACCTGACACAACCTGTGAAGATCCGGGCTAAAATATGTCTTCAGAAAGAAGACCTGATATAGCGGAAATAATGCTCACAGGGTACACAACTTCATTCACATTGTGTAGTAATTTGATATTGAATGTTAAAAGCCTCTAGTATAAATACATGTAGGCAATAGAAGACATCCTATATTCCCAGGCACAGATGAGAAGAATGTTATATACACATATATGTTGCACCATATCCATGCCCTGAAGCCTGCGACACAGTTATTACCCAATGGATCAGTGTGCACTCAAATTGCATTCTCAGCTCCATGGGAAGTATACATCCCAAGCTGCATGTTTGTCACTTGTAGGTTTGCATTCACGTTGCAATCTCATCCATCATGGTACATATTCACTTGTGGTCAAACAGGTCTATAGCAAACAAATCACCTGCCTATTAGCAGAGATCATAGGTTTTAATAACCTGTGATTTGCTTATCAACAATATTTCATTACTGCATTAGTAAAATAAATGGAACAATCTTGAGAATAATGTAGCAATATTTGTTTTACGTCATGGATCTGTTATCTGAAGGATGCACCCGGTACAGATGTATGAGTATTAGAAGACATATACTGATGGAAACGAATAAGGGAACATTGAAAAATACAGGGAAATAAGTTTTACTGTCAGTACATTTGAAATAGCATTCCTACAAATTGTTACAATCAAATTTTGAGATTTGTGTGCATTGTTTCCAACGCGTATTTGGAAGACAAGGCTGGGAACCCATGATAGCACATCATTTTACTGTGTCTAAAACTGAGGGTTCCCTAATTCATTTCCATCGGTATATTAAGTTGCTCTGTTCTATCCCTCAAGGACACACACACACTCACACAAATCTTCCCACACAGATGATGTGTATGTTTATGCAATCCTCCAATGAATATTTTCAATATCATGTCATGACTCTTTATCAGTGTCTGCAATCTGCAGATGACTTGTGTGAACTCATGTTGGAGTAGACCTCACAACACTGCAACATGCTGGTGGCTACCGCATGTGTCATAACAGCTAAATCGACCACTTTGTCCCATACCTGTATTTCTATGCGTATTTGTCTCTTTCAGTGTATTGGATTAGATTGTTGAATGGACTGTTACCTTTCCTACTGTGTTGAAGGATTTTGAGTCTACCAACACAACTATATAGTTTAGTCTTAACTTGTGGGCTGTTATCAGCTGAGCAAATAGAAACTGTTCATCAAAATAAAATGTTACTGCCTCAGAATTTAAGGGAGGTAACTCTGGTAGCATTAATTCTTTTAAATACCAGCTTTGTCACTATTTCATGCTGTGAAGCAATATTTCATATTGTTTATGTCAGTTTTTAATGCATATTATGAAAATGCCCATGAATGTCACCTAGACTTTAGCATAGTGTGGTATGATGAAGGTGTTTTATTCAACAGTTCATGTTGTAGTCCCAGCAGTATGTATAGATTGTCATATTGCAGTCGACAGACCCCAAGAGATCTGGGGGATCAGGTAGCCTAGTGGTTAAAGCGTTCACTCGTCACGCTGAAGACCCGGGTTTGATTCCCGACATGGGTACAATGTGTGAAGCCCATATCTGGTGTCCCCCGCCGTGATATTGCTGTAATATTGCTAAAAGTGGCGTAAACCCATACTCACTCACTAACAAGAGATCATTACTGATGTTGCTTAGCTTACGACGACTTAAATATCTATGCTGCCTGAAATGAGAAATACATTTGTTGCAGATAGATCAATGAAGATGGTGGCTTTATAAATCTTGAAAAAATAATTCATTTTTTATACTGTAAGCTGAGAAGACATATTCTTTCCCCTCTTATTTCATGTCACCTTGTAAACCCTGCTCATGTTGTGCATCTTGTCAGTTGTTTGAAACAGTCATAAGTGCTGTGTAAATTTGCAAAACATCTTCACTATCCTTCAAGGATGAAAACATATAAAGATAACAGATCTCTTACTGCCTATTCTATTCTTGAGATCCTCAGACATTTCTATCCATTTCCATCACAAGGAAGAATCATGAGAGATTGTGTAAAGCATTCTCCTGATTTGCTGGCTTAAGCTGACTTCCTGGTGTGTGCTTCACATTGAATGCACCAACTAAAAACCTGACCCTTGAAGACCTGTCAGATAATCCTGCCACCATTACGATGAAAATGTCCTCAAGATTGCTCATGCAGCTAAACTGTTGACAAATGTCTGTGGCCATTACTGTGAATAACTGGACGACCATTACTGCCAACTTCTCTACTCCCAGGCCTATGCTCCATTAGCTCACTCCCCCTTTTTCTGTTTAAAGAGAACGTTAGTCAGAATGGCTTGTATTGACATCAGGCATGGCTGTGACATGTGCCACGTACACTACCATCACAGTGGCTCGAAGATGTCGAAACAGGATATCTGTCTCAGATGATGTTTTCAAGGCAACTGATTAAAGGAAAGAAGAATGCAATTTATCGACTTGATCATGTTTTAAATAACCTGAAGTGTGAAGATAACTATTATTTCATTTTAAGCTCTAGGAATCATTACTGTCTCAAATGTCTGCAATTTTGACCAAATATTTAGAAATGGTTGATGATTGGTAGGCACAATTAGATATTTCTTTGAACTAGGAAAATCAATTTAGGAATCGTTGAATACAAGCAAATTGCAACAGTCACTTCCATCAGTTGTGATACAAATGTACATGTTTGATGGAATTCTCTAGGGATATACCAGCACAATGGTTTAATCCTTGTTGACTCGGAGCTAAGTGGACTAATGCAGTTGTATGGTGTTCCTCCACACCAAAGCTGGTGCAGATGGAAGCTGATTCATTTGCTTGTTGGAGTCCAATTCCCAGCTTTGATTGGCATCAATATTTATGATGAGCAAATTGGTCTGTCAAGAAGGGGTTTAATCCAGCGACCCATGACAACTGCCTGAATCGGCCAGGACAAGAGGGTGTTCGCAGCTGAGGAATTGGACGGGCGGAAAGGATGGTCGGTCCAAGACACAGGGATGCTAGCCAAAGTGCTCATTAAGAAGATATTGGCAGATTGATTTCCACTTAACTTGAAATGAATGTTGTGTTATGAGCCAGTATGGACCTTTGAAGGAACTTTGTTTCGGTTCAGTCAAGGCAATCTGGACATTGGTGTGTCCATCAATAACATAATGTGCACCTTTACCCAGTAGTCCAAAAGCACAAGTCTAGTCAAAATAATAATTGATGTCTAGTAAAAGTCTCAACTAATGATGTTTCATTGTTAAGAGTAAAAGCTTTATCATTGATCCTGAAGACATATTTTGGGGTCACAGGTGGCCAAGGCGTCTAAGGTGTCACAATATGAATCACTGGATTGTCTTGTCCAGACTTGTTTTTTTACAGCCTACTGTTGTAAGTCAACACTCACTCACTCACTCACTCACTCACTCACTCACTCACTCACTCACTCACTCACTCACTCACTCACTCACTAGTGCCTTGGAGGTTTCTGATTAATACAACAGTCAGGTTCGTTTACAGAGTAATGAAGTTTCAAGTTTAAACTATACATGTCATTACTAATTTGTAATGTTTCCAGAGTTTTCAGTCAGTATCTGTTACTTTTTATATGGTTTTGAAGGTAATATTTTTTGGATAGTGATGGCAAAGATGAGTTTTCTTTTCATATTGGTTTAGATTGTTACTTCCTGGGCTTAGACACCAAAGAGGCCTAGGTTAAGAGTGCATTATCTTCATGTATTCCTAATCCGACTGGTACTTCAACGGACCACATAGTTCATGCTTTATGCAGCACCCGGTACCTTTCCTTAGCTGACCACCGACTGGATTGTTTGCTGGAGCATGTACAGAACACACAGAAATGGCCCACGCTATATGGAATCAATATTGTCTAATTTGTAAAACCTATCGCCTTGTATTAATTTCCATCTAAAGTAGGGGCACTGGCCATTTACGTTATTGGTTTCGCTACTATGCTCATGTTTCAATTCATCACGCCAATCAGATTCTTCGTATTTCAACCAAAGACCACTGTGTCCATGGGAATCTTGCCTGCCACTTGTCGGGGCTCTTTCTTCAACCATTAGTTACTAGAAGACACCAACGCCACTGTTCGCACCATTGCTGTGTAGGGACACCAACCAGCATCTCTAAAGATTCATGGCATGCTTTTATTTAAGAGCTAATCCCAGAGGCACTAGGGTGTCTTGATTGCTTAAACACATTGATGTCCATCTTCATGACAACATTTGAGGCATATGAAGATCCTTTTGATAGTTAGGCAGTTAGAAAGTTAACCTTCTGGGCTTAGCTTGTCATCTTTGAATGTGTTGAATGACAAACAGCCCCGTTGCAGAATAAAATCTGTGTTCCTAATCTCAGGCATAAACCTTATGATACTATATGGAAGAAGGGTTTCAATCAATTGGCTTGTCAAACTTAAGACCATGGGACCTGTTCCACAAGCGATGGTAGCGCTATGGCTATCGTAAGTCTGTGATCAAGTTTGGAAGTTACGATCATCTTAGCGCTAAGATTGCTTTGAGGAATGGGACTCTGTCCCTCAAATCATTGGCCTAAAACTGTTATAACAGAAGAATGATTGAATGAGATGGGTTTAACGCAGCTTTGAACAGTATTCCAGTGAGTGAGTGAGACATTGAGTGAGTTGGGATTAACCTTGCATTAAACAGGATTCATGTTATATCATGGCATGTCAGCTTGATGTGGAAGGAAAGTCTGAAGTGATGCAGGTCTCAGACAGTGAAACCCATGCACAGAGGTATGGTGCTCATAAACCCAGAAACAAAAATTTGGACAGACCAGAATTTGAACCAACAGTCATAGGTTTCTGGCGTGCCTAAGACCATGCAATGCATAACATAGAAGAAGTGAATGTAGAAATATTTATTTATGTTTCTTCAATGATTGACTTCAAGATCTAGCTTCATTAAGTAATCTAAAATCCTATACACTATCCTTGGTTTAATGGAATCATTTAGTTCTGTAGCGGTGTTGATGTGATGAAGTGCAATGTTAGATTCAGCTTATTCTTTTTAAAAAACACAAATCAGTTTTTGAATTATTCAGCCAATGCCAAAAACTTTTGACTCTACTAGCCTGAACATACCTCTAAGCATCATGTTTGGTAGAGTTTAGCATTATCAATGTGAACTATTATTAACTGAGCATGCTAGGCCAAACAAACTTTTACAGGAATCTGGTTTCATTCAAAGTAATGTCTGAAGTCGAAGACTGATTTCCTACAGTATTTTCTTTATCAACATTGTGAAGAAACTTTTGTTTAGGGAAAGGAATATTTAATATATATGGTATAACGAGGTCATGTGTTTGAGACAGTGACACATGTGAAATTATCATTTCATTCCAAAATTTAGTAAACGAATTGTGGACTAGTTGATTATCTTGTGGTCTATGCCTGATTCAGGTATTGCATTCAGCAATATAGTTACAAGTACTTGTGTGTGATTCTGTGTTAAAGTTTCACATTATCTTTTGTCGGTGCGCATTCAGCTAATTGAAGTGATTAGCGTCTTGAATAGTATCAAACCTGAGCACAAATCTTGCTGACCTCAGCACTTTAAGTACTCTAACAGATATCTCTTGGCAAGATGCTGTAGAGGTAACCAACCAACTCTGCTCTGTCTTATGTAATAACGTACACCTGTACCTAGCAGAAGCAGATCTCTCCTGCCAATCATACAGCTAGGTAATAATACCCTATAACATGCTATGCACATCACGATGAACTAGTTTGACAGACATCATTGTTTTCTGAATGTTATCTGTTCGTGCTGTTTTTATTTGTTTTATATGGAAAAGCCGAAATGAGAGCAAGGTTTATATGGGGGAGAATATGGGTTTTAAGAAATAGGAGATTTTGTGCCCTGTGAGAACAACTATTAAAAAATTGTAATCACACTTCAGATGCCAGATTAACCGAAACACAACATGTATTGATTTGTTTTAGTGGCATGATTATTTCAACATGACCAAACTGCACCACATAATCCTGGCCAGATGGCAATAACCAAGCATTACGGCCCTTATCTTCCTCTAAGTATCTGTAGAATATAGCATTCCAGCAGTTCCTCCATTCTCTGTGCAGACAATTGCATAAAACAGGGGAGTGCAATTAGTGAGTTACCTCAGCCCTCCACCTCCTCCTCCCAGAAGGGGAGAGATATATGTGTGTGTTATAGTGGTCTGTATCTGATTAAGATGCTCAACATTGGCCCACATTGCTGTGGCAGCAGCCCACTCAGTTGAGGAGGCAGAAATAACACTGCTCAGTCAACTCTACAGGTGGATTGCTCAATGAGGCACCAGCCTCCATCACGGACAATACGTGGTCATACCTAGTGTCCTAGATGAAGTTGTTCTTCTGGTTCCCTTGGAGGTGAGTTGTCAGGGAGGAACGTGTCGCGTGTCTGTGTGTTCCTGTCGTGTGGTGAGCTGGGAGCACTTTGATTGCTGTTAGATACACTCCTCCGCCCACGTGTTGCACACCGACTTAAATGTCAAACACTAATAGAAATAAATTGGGATGCTTGTCTCAAGAATGCACTGGAAATTGGTATTGATCACCTTGGAAGGCACATCTAGACTTGCGTATGTTATTTGTCAGAGTTCAGAAACAACTGTGATGAGTATTTGTTGTATTTCAAGGTTAGAAAGAATCCCTACTTTGGTAGAATCTAGTATCTCTCAAATATAAGCATCTTTTTATTGAATATGTGAAATCTAGACTTACTAATGTTGTTGGTGGAATCTAGAATCTTGCAACTGTTAGCATCATATTGAATATATGGAATCTAGACTTGCTAAGGTTATTGGTGAAGTCTAGAATCCTTGCAACTTAATGTATTAGCATCTTATTGAATATGTGGAATCTAGACTTGCTGAGGTTGTTGGTGGAATCTAGAATCTCGCAACTGTATGCAAGTTATTACATAATGTCTTAAATGTAGTTTTTTTTATGGGACCTGGCTGTTTACACCAGGCATATATATTGTATGTATTATCAGATATGTAATGATTTTGGAATAACTGGACTTGCTTAGTCTCTAAAGGGGATCTAGATACTTGCATGCTTGTGGAGTAGCTTATCTATTTGTGCCTGAAATGCTAGCTAATAGCATGATGTGCTGAGAGTATTACCTAAGCTAGATTGTTATAACTGTGATGTATATTGTTAATACCTAATACCCTTGTGAGGATGATTGGATTTTCATGTTGATGGTAGGGGCACCATTTTTTGACCATTGATTACCAGTTCCAGATTTACTTATGACTTTTTGAAAGCCCTGACACTCAGGTTGTACCAGCAATTGGATCACTCACTGGATCAGCCTGAAACATACAAGACTTGTCTTTTCTGTGCGATGTGAATGTGGTTTATTGGTAAACATTGCTAGAAGTAGTTTGTATTTGGCCCCAGTGGAGGCACAAGGTAAGCGTGGATCCCTAGTACCACATGCTTGTCAAAACAGCAGACTAATGAGAATGAGGTGGACCAGGGCCCCGTTCCACAAAGCGATCTTAGCTCTAAGGTGATCGTAACTCCCATACTTTAACAAAGGCTTACGATAGTCGTAGCGCTATGATTGCGTTGTGGAACAAGAGCCTGGCCCCGGCCAAAGGGTTGGTTTGTTGCTCATGTTATTAACCTCTGGTCTGCCTGGCCCAGACTCAAAACAGCAGACTAATGAGAATGAGGTGGACCAGGGCCCCGTTCCACAAAGCGATCTTAGCTCTAAGGTGATCGTAACTCCCATACTTTAACAAAGGCTTACGATAGTCATAGCGCTATGATTGCGTTGTGGAACGAGAGCCTGGCCCTGGCCAAATGGTTGGTTTGTTGCTCATGTTATTAACCTCTGGTCTGCCTGGCCCAGACTTGGTTCTTTACAAGCCGCTGTGATAAAGCTTAAATATTGCTGATTCTACCATTGACACTGAAAAATGCTTGATTCTGATTCTGATTACATCAAGTGTCTAATTCCAATCAATACTTCAAAATTGACATACCTTTTCACACAAATACTTGCGGATGAAAACATTAATCTATCTATGCATGTAACAATGGCCGCTGATAAACAGCTTGGATCTAAATTATTATAAGAGGCATCTAATCTACGGATAAGACAACAGATTTTTATTTAATCTATTCATTTAGTTTAGGATCAGCAATAAAACATAGGGCCTGGTAAGAGGTCAAGGAAGTATTTTATTTTGTGCCAAGAGTGCAATAAGACACAAAATCCAACATCCACCAAATTGTCTTAGTTGATTTTGCAATTGAAACATGGCCAAGAAACAGATGCTGTGATGATTCAGAATTCATCTTCATTATAAAATATCCATTATGCCAGAATTATAGGCTAAATATCCAATATTACCCACTGTTATTAGTTATAGAGTTCATCTTGGAGAGCTGCAGAAAGTTTCTATTGGCTGCATTGCTCTTGAAACAACTGAAGACATGAAGTTCATTAAACTTGAAGATCCACAGCTATCAGGGAGCATAACTTGCAGATTGCCTGAGCTGCGTTGGTATTTTCGTAGGCTATTTACATCTACTTTAATGCTGTTTCATTATTTGATTATTGGAATAGTAGCAACTGTGTCATCTGCTGGCATGTTTATACCTTTCACATGCGAGCAATATTTTGATATCAGTTAATTAAAGACAGATTTGTAAGTTCAATTAAAAACGCAAAATAATGCATTTTTGGCTGCCAGTAGCAAGGAGTTTGTTTACAATTAGGAGATGAAAAGTTGTTGTTCCAAATGTACAGTGATCCCTTGCTACAATGCTACCTTAGCGGTCCAAATAATTGATGAACGTTATAGAGGATCAGGGATTTAACCGAGATGGAGTCATGGGGGATAGGTGACCAATGCAACAGTACATGCTCGGCCTACCTAACAATATCTAGGCCGCACATTTGCATATCAGAGTTTGAAAAAAGAATAAAATATGGTAGCTGTTGATGATTCATAGTGTAAAAAAGGGAGGGACCAAAGATTTATCATGTTATGCAAAGTAAAAACGTACATTGTATCCCTTCAGAGAATTCAGGTGAACAAACAGATATATATATATAACTTATATAACTTGGCCAAGAAGAATTTGAAAATTGAGATAAGACGTCACTAGACATGATGATTTATCATTTGTATTTCCTGCCCTCCAAAGCATTGTTTTATATGCACAGATTAAGATCACTGTGTGTATTTTCTCGTACACTAAGTCAGAAATAGCAATCATCTGTGCACACATTTTCACCCTATCTAACGGTGATTCAGTTAAAAACTACCCAATGACACAACTAGGACATACAAGTAGCGGATGGCCAGTGCATCAAATTAAGTATACTTTCCTCTGTAGTGTCTTCTTTCTTAATATGGAGCTGAAACTGTAAGTTCATAGCCAATACCTTCAATACAACTTAAGGGACATGTCTTCTAAAGTGGCACAAATCTCTGTACAGAGTTGTATCCCTTAGCCATGACAGGATCTGCCAGTTGTGAGTTGAATCACATATCCACCGTGGTTGGGATACAGTTGGTCATCACCATAACTATGCCTTTGGGCTTTCCTTTCATCAAGACGACATACAGTGAGAGAACGTAATAACTGTTCAAACGGTCATTATTCTTTACTCAATCATTAAAAACTTAGAGGGTAAGTGATTTGGTATTAAAAACCTTACTGACTGTATTCTTTTTGGCCAAGCTTCAAAGTTACATTCAAATGTTAAAAAAATATAAAACAGACTGATTTAATTTCTGTCCAAAATTTTATATGGATTGTCCAAGATAATGCTGTTCAACATTATGAGACTATCAACTAACCCGTGTCTCATTAGTTCCTGTCTCAAGGACTTCCAGCAAAAAGTGTTTGTTTGATCTTGGCACTTTGTGTTCATTTAATGTTGTAGTCAGTTGAGGAAGTTCCTGCATTTTGATAATGTTGAATGGCTTCAAGGAAATTATTCTTTCAGTGTTACCTTTCAAAAATAATTCAAGTTACAATTAAATTTTAAATTTAGATGTAGAGAACTCTTCTGATTCCTTTCATCTGAATTTATTTCAGAGATCTGTCTCCTGTGAAAATTGAAAGGGGAGTAATTTCTAGAAATTACGCTTAGTGAATTTGTTTAATTGCTGTGGGTTCATGAAGTATTCTCTGTTGACAGTGTTTTGTATAGAGTGAGAAGAGCGCCTTGGCAACTAAGATGAAATGGACTTGATAAGAACAACTCACCTCATAACTTGAGTCGATCAATGCTATCAGGCAGTAATACGTCAAACTGGAATTTGGATTTGAGTTGATTTTGATCCAATTGAATGTGGGATGAAGGAGATGCTGCTGTTACATACAGACAGAAATATGGGGAAATGCACACCGGTTAAGAGGAATGTCTCTCTGTGTTGATGTTTCAATTCCATTTTATGTTGAATGTAGATTTGAAAAAAGAAAGAGAAGAGACATGAACCAAGATGAATTTACAACCAGCAGTCAGTGGCCCAGTGCTCTAAGTCGCTGCAATTCAGTGTGCTGAGATACTGGTTCAGGGTTACTTAGTTTGGGGTTCAAGTCCAAGACTTGTCCCATCTTGTCATCCTTGTTCTTTGTGACACTTAAGTCTTCCTTTATTGTCCTTTGTGGTCTGTACCCTGCAGCACTTTAGTCTTCCTTTATTGCCCTTTGTGGTCTGTAACCTACAGCACTTTAGTCTTCCTTTATTGTCCTTTGTGGTCTGTGACCTGCAGCACTTTAGTCTTCCTTTATTGTCCTTTGTGGTCTGTGACCTGCAACACTTTAGTCTTCCTTTATTGTCCTTTGTGATCTGTACCCTGCAGCACTTTAGTCTTCCTTTATTGTCCTTTGTGGTCTGTGACCTGCAGCACTTTAGTCTTCCTTTATTGCCCCTTGTGGTCTGTGACCTGCAGCAATTAAGTCTTCCTTTATTATCCTTTTTGGTCTGTACCCTGCAGCACTTTAGTCTTCCTTTATTGCCCCTTGTGGTCTGTGACCTGCAGCAATTAAGTCTTCCTTTATTGTCCTTTGTGGTCTGTACCCTGCAGCACTTTAGTCTTCCTTTATTGTCCTTTGTGGTCTGTGACCTGCAGCACTTTAGTCTTCCTTTATTGTCCTTTGTGGTCTGTGACCTGCAGCACTTTAATCTTCCTTTAATGTTCTGTGTTGTCTGTAACCTACAGCACTTTAGTCTTCCTTTATTGTCCTTTGTGGTCTGTGACCTGCAGCACTTTAGTCTTCCTTCATTGTCCTTTGTGGTTTGTGACCTGCAGCACTTTAGTCTTCCTTTATTGTCCTTTGTGGTCTGTACCCTGCAGCACTTTAGTCTTCCTTTATTGTCCTTTGTGGTCTGTGACCTGCAGCACTTTAGTCTTCCTTTATTGTCCTTTGTGGTCTGTACCCTGCAGCAATTTAGTCTTCCTTTATTGCCCCTTGTGGTCTGTGACCTGCAGCAATTAAGTCTTCCTTTATTGTCCTTTGTGGTCTGTACCCTGCAGCACTTTATTCTTCCTTTATTGCCCCTTGTGGTCTGTGACCTGCAGCAATTAAGTCTTCCTTTATTGCCCTTTGTGGTCTGTGACCTGCAGCAATTAAGTCTTCCTTTATTGTCCTTTGTGGTCTGTACCCTGCAGCACTTTAGTTTTCCTTTATTGCCCTTTGTGGTCTGTGACCAGCAGCACTTAAGTCTTCCTTTATTGCCCTTTGTGGTCTGTAACCTACAGCACTTTTAGCTTCCTTTTATGTTAAGCTGTCACACTGATATTATTGAATCCAATTCACACCCTCACTCTTCCTGTACTGTTTTATTTCTTTTGTATCAAGAACACTCATGTTTATTTTAATTTCAATTAATAAAATTTCTGAACATATCTGTCAGTACCATTATAGTTACAAAACAACACATCAATTACTGTTTCATTCACATAAGATTATTCTTGTAAAGTTATCATTTTTGTCTGACTTATTTTGTCTTACATAGCATTATAAAAAGTTACATAGACAGAAATACATCAGGAAAATGATAATGATTCATAGTATACCAGCCAAGCAACAATTTCTTATTTAAATACGTATTCTGTGCTATTCCCAAAGCACCAACCCAGGCTGTTTAAATGTTAGACACTCCGTGGGCATGCCAAGCCAGAAAAGATCTCCAGTATCCTTGCTTGTTGTACAGGCTGACTAATGGCAATCTGTTGATTACAATATGTGATTTCCATAGGGGTTGCTGGTTAGAATAGCTCCCCAGCAAGAGGCATCCAAATGGATCAGGTGGTCAGACCAGTGATTCCGTTGATAGCATGTCATCGTACTCCAATGGAGTGAATCATTGTTCACAATATGAATCACTGGATTGTCTTGTCCAGACTTGATTAACGACCGGCTGCTGTTGTAGGTCAACACTCACTCACTCACTCACTCACTCACTCACTCACTCACTCACTCACTCACTCACTCACTCAACATGCTTTTCATTATGTAGCTGGTTTAAGATGATCCCTCAAGGCCGTTCTATTTGAATATATATGCAATGCTATTCCCTGGGGTGCATGTGCAGAAACCAGTGATCAGGGGTTCCTAGATTGCCCTATATATACAATGCTATTCCTGGGGGTGCATGTGCAGAAACCAGTGATCAGGGGTTCCTAGATTGCCCTATATATACAATGCTATTCCTGGGGGTGCATATGCAGAGACCAGTGATCAGGGGTTCCTAGATTGCCCTGATTATGATTTGTGTTTTGTCAGCACCATACTCATACTAACTGGTTTTTCCAAAGTGGAAAGCCCTTAAGGACTCCTCCCTCCCACATCAACAGTACTGTTCAAAACGGTGCAAAACTCAACTCTTTCACTCCCCCAATGCTATTCCCTTAACACCAACCGACTGTTTATCTGAGGGACTCTGTAGTCTAATTTGTGTAATCTCCAGTCGAGGTGGTTTGCAATGTTTGAAACTAAACAAACACCGACTCTAGAAGCCGCAGACCCGGACTTACTCTTCAGGCCCTCATTATGAAAAACTGCAAGTTATTGTGACAAATATATCGACATGTAAGTTTACTGAAGGCCATTAGCACCCATACAAATTTGAAACTACAGGTTGACGCGAGACCTACCTGTCACGTGCCTATGGGCAGGCGCCTATTTCCATCACTGCTAGTAGGGAGTGCACATCCCGAGGTGAACCACTATAATAAGCCCTATTACGTCAGTCCTGGATACGTAATATACAGCAATAGAAACTTAACAGTTTTAGCTTACTTGTCCTTATAATGATATCATATAACAAAGCCCCTAAAAAGGGCAAATTTCTACTAGTCCTTAGGATACTTTAACTATTGGGCAGTTTGGCATGGACTATAGGACTAGTACCAATTTACCAGTTTAAAACCAGGGAATGGTTGTCATTTTATCATTAATCTTTCAACAACTGCTTGTTCTGTTGGCCTTTACATAATAAGAGGGATGGTCAGGATGGTTGTGTTATCAGTCACATTGTAGAATGCGCTAATGGCGCATGGGTGTTGTTTTGGTAATATTCCAAATTAGGAAAAAACGAAGTAGGGGGAAACAATACAACAAGGTCACGATACGAAGCGTATTGTGATACATAGGTCACGATACCATACATAGTGTGATACATGTCACAGTACCATACGTATCATGATACATAGGTCATGATACCATACATAGTGTGATACATGTCATAGTACCATATGTATCATGATACATAAGTCATGATACCATACATAGTGTGATACATGTCACAATACCATACGTATCATGATACATAGGTCCCAATTGCGTGGATCGATGCTCATGATACCAATCACTGGATTGTCTGGTCCGGACTCTATTATTTACAGACCGCCCTCATATAGCTGAAATATTGCTGAGTGCAGTGTTAAACAACAAACAAACCAAAACCACTTGTTTGCCTACTTCAAGTGGAATTACATGCTGCCATAATTAAGCTGTATTACCCTTGGACTCTGTATGCTGTAATATGGCTGACTGCAGATAAGACCCATCAGACCCTCACTCCAGTTGCGGGGGCGGTAGTGTAGCCTGGTGGTTAAAGCGTTCGCTCGTCACGCCGAAGACCCGGGTTCGATTCCCGACATGGGTACAATGTGTGAAGCCCATTTCTGGTGTCCCCCGCCGTGATATTGCTGGAATATTGCTAAAAGCGGCGTAAAACCATACTCACACTCACTCACTCACTCCTCACTCACTCACTCACTCACTCACTCACTCACTCACTCACTCACTCACTCACTCCAGTTGCGTATTGCCCTTATATTCTGTCTGGAAGATTGTCAACCCCCACAGAATCATGGATACTTATAAATGTAGTTCTTACTTGACAAAACACATTACTCAGCGTGTAACTGGATGTTCAGCATTTTTATTCTTCTTTCCTGTTCTGATGATTCTTATATAATTGGATAGTCAATTTTATTCATTGTTGTAATTGAGTCAGATGATTTATTCTTTTATTATTTCGTCTTCCTGGTTGAAGCAACATAATGAGACACAAACATTAAGAGCTAACAACCTGATGAGGTGACAACAATGTTTCAGTTACATCACAGCTGTCAGTTATACCATAGTGTTTCAGATATACCACAGTTTGTCAGTTATACCACAGAGTGTAAAACGATGGAGGCAAACCCTACATTATGAAGATCAGTCATTTATTACTCATGTGAAACCCGTCATCTCTGTTTTGGTGCTGTTTGGTTCCTTAGAATATTCTTTAGAATATAATGATGAATGGCCAACCTAAATTGCACAAGTATCGGTTTTAAGTTCTTGTGTTTTCACATTTGACAAGACAACAAAGCACTTGCTCACAGGTAAACATTATGTTACGCAAACTACGTTAAATTACATAAGATTTAATGTCTTATTTTCACATAAGAAGTACGAAAACAGATTTCTCTTTTTTGTTGACGTTAATATGTCTTGTCTGTTATGTGTTATTTGATACCGAGTTACAACATTGATTTATTGTATAAAACTTTTGAATGATGTGAAAATTTCTGTAGCAAGATGGCTTCAATTGCACAAAATGCCGTATATTTTAATGACATGGTCCAATAGCCCACAAAATGTGAATAATAAAGCCAGCTTATTCCTGAAGGCACATTTTGTAGATGTATGTCTGAGGTGCTATTTCTGTGGTGACAATGTGACACATTGCTAAGGGGATGACACAGACAGATGTGTCTACAAGATGTCCTGCTTCACTTATAAATGACGTAGACACACATCAGATGTCATCATAGATCCATTCATTAATGTTTAGCCGCGTTCAGATTTGGTTGTTATTGTGCTTAATCAAATTACTAGTATCCTGCAAATGTTCTTGACCATCTGAATATGTTCAGTACCAGTTCTATGGCTTTTGGTGAGAATAAATTGATGTTCAAAAAGTGTTTCTTTGCCTGCTGCACCCCCCTTCCTCAGGGTATTGACAGAGACTGTATTTGTGTTCTGCAACTCTCCTCCTTTTGCCCTATGTAGAGAAACCTGAAAGGAGAATTTGTTCAGTGATCCCTCGCTTCAACGCTACCTTTGGGCTCCAAATAATTGATGAGCGTTAAGCCGATCAGTGGTTTAACCGAGGTGGAGTTGTTGGGGATAGATGACCAACACATCAGTACATGATCAACCTACCTGACACGATCTATGCTGCACGTTTCAGAGTTTGAAAAAAGATAAGAATAGTTGTTGTTTGTGATTTAAAGTGTAAAAAAATATTTATCAAGTGTTATGTGTAGTAAAAATAAACAGATCATATTCTTCAGCGAATTCAGGTGAACAAACAGGTATAACAAACCTGGTCAATAAAAATATGAAATTTGATATAAAACATCAGTAGACATGATGATTTACCATTCAATTTGTATTCCCTGCTCTCCAAGACCTTGTGATATATGCAGAGGTTAAGATTACCATGTGTATTTTCTCCACATTCAAGCCAGAAATAGCAATCAGCTGTACACACATCTTTTCCAATCGATCAGTGATTCTGTTAAAAAGTACCCATTGATACAACTGTATGATGATGCAATGGTCGGAAGAAATTGTATCTGAAATTATTATTTTATCAGGAATAATATATTCCAATATCGTGTTATTTTAGGTGCAGCTTTTACTCTTTATATTTCAAATTATGAGAACCATAAGCATAGACCAGTCATTGAAGGTAGGAACAACAGGAGTCTGTATTTGTGTTCTGCAACTCTCGCCCATCACCCCATGTTGAGAGACCTGACAGGAGACTGTATTTGTGTTCTGCAACTTTCCCCCATCACCTCATGTTGAGAGACCTGACAGGAGACTGTATTTGTGTTCTGCAACTCTCCCCCATCACCTCATGTTGAGAGACCTGACAGGAGACTGTATTTGTGTTCTGCAACTCTCCCCCATCACCTCATGTTGAGAGACCTGACAGGAGACTGTATTTGTGTTCTGCAACTCTCCCCCATCACCCCATGTTTAGAGACCTGACAGGAGACTGTATTTGTGTTCTGCATCTCTCCCCCATCAACTGATGTTCAGAGACCTGACAGGAAACTGTATTTGCCCCACAGAGCTTGGCTAAGGCCTCAGATTGCAATTATTTCTGCCTAATGAGGGGAATTGATAAATCATTTTGACCGTCTCCTGACCTGAAGTCAGGACAAGCAACACTCCTTTTAAACAATTTATCGATTTTGGCTTGATTTGAGTTTAATTTGTGGATTGGCATTTGTGCTGTAGGCTGTCAGTGTTGTCAGGCTGGACAGACCAAACTAGTTATCTGCCATCTGAACATGGCCTGCAGATATTGGGCTGGGGGCACCCGAGTCAGGGACAGTCACTTACGCTAAATTAGATTTGGCCACAATTGGACTGAAGAAAGGAATCTACTTCCATGGGTTTTGTCCAGATCCCTTTCTATTCTTCTGATACCAGTCTCAGAGTCGTCATAGTGATTGCAGGACCATGTTCAGTGCCGTTGGGTTGTCAAGGAGGAGAAATTCCTCAAATTTCTTTAATTTGATTCTTTTATAAGCAAAAGTAGATACAAGTCATGGAATGAAATTTGGACAGTTTTTGGGGTGGTAGTTTTAGGTAGGGTTGACAGGACAACAGATGGGATTGTCACCAGAGTAATGTCAGGAAAGTGATGTTGCTCTTATTTCTTAGAATCACCACATCGATGTGTGTTTTTGTTTAGGTTAAGTGAGTTCCGCAGGAGGAAAACATAACATGGAAAGTCAGGACTTTGGCTCCTGTAGCATAGTGGCTGAAGCTGTCACTCATGAACAAGGATGATTTGTGTGCATGAAGCCAAAGCGTGTTATCCCATGATTTTGTCCGCAATCACTTGTCCTCATCCAAAGTCTTTCGATGACAAAGATTTGATTGGTAAAAAGTACAGTAGACTTTGACCTGATCATTGTAATTAATGATCCAGCTCTATTTATATACCGTATTCGACATAATAAGCGCCCAGGGCACTCTCAAAATTAGAAATAGGGGACTCTTATTAGAATAAAATTTTGTTGAAAAAAAAAGTTGAAAGATCGTAAATTTCATGGTTTATGCTGACAAAAGAAAGGTCTGTGTGTATTATACACGACAGATATATTTTTCCAGAATTGCCCATAATTAAGGGTGCATGTAACACATGAGTGCGTATTATACACGAATAAAAAAGTCTTTTGTACATTGATCAATCGGAAGGAATTGGAATTGGTCACTAGCCAATATATTGGCAAATATTGCCGTGGGCGCTTATTAGAGTGGGGCACTTATTATGTCGAATACGGTACATTGTTATTGGCAAGACAATACAGGTCGAAGACCTGAAATATTGAATTATGGTTGAGCTTGTTAGCCAAGTGAAAAAGATGTTTTCTTTTTGTAGCAAAACAAGCATGTGACAGTTTTAATCAATCTTTCATTAAAACAAGCGCATTGAGGACAGTGGGTGAAAAATACATCCATACAAGTCATTTGGTGAATGAGTTCATTGCAGCTGACATATATCAAGGCTTGATGATGCAGGTAGCACAGATTTGATTACCACATTTGTGTACTGCCAATATCAATAGCTACATCTCTGCCCTAATTAAGATGAAAGAATGTTGTCATGGAAACCTGGAAGTCTTCATAGCCATCAAGCTGATGCCTTCTGACCGATGAGAATTACATTCTGCTTGCATTCCGTGCACAGGTGAACAGTGGATGAAGGAAGAGGTAAATCCAGTGCTGGTTGACCAGTAAAACAACTCTGGCACAGTGAAGGTCCTCCCAGGGCTAGCACCTTCAACATTTTGTGGTGATTTTTGAGAGTATTTATAAGCTTTTATTTCAAAAAAGACCCTGTCAACAAAGGACTGTAAAACAACCAGTGACATATCACAGAATTACATGTAAAAGAGGTTGAGAATATTACAAATGTTAAGCTATCATACAAATTGACACAATATAAAATTTGGGCTATAGTTCGCCAGCAACCAAAAAGCAACTGTTTAGGGACAGTTGGGACTTACCATTCTTCTGCAAATTGCATAGTTTCCACCAGGATTTAATCTAGTCGCATCCATGGCCTAGTAGTAGAGCATCCGCCTAGTGAGCGGAAGGTCCGTCGTTTGATCCCTAGACGCGTCATACCAAAAGATGTTAAAAGATGACCCTTGTTGTTACCCTGCCTGCTGCTCGGCATTACAAGGCTAAAACACTGGACGTCTCAGAGTCTGTATGCGGTGTCTGAGTGGGGTATTTATGGGCTAGCACTATAAAATCGGCTTTAGTCGGGACTAGTACAAGCAGAAACACACACACACACGTACATACATGTCGCTATTGGAAGTTCTTTGAATGACAGGGGGCACGGGTGGCCCAGTTGTCTAAGGCACCGCGGATTTACTGTGCAGAGTTACGTCCCTTGGGCAGGCCAGAAACCTATGATTGTGGGTTCGATTCCCGGTTCACCCCGATTATGTTTCTAGGTTTGTCAGCACCATACCCGTGCTCTTGGGTTTCACCGATGTGGTCAATGTCCTGCATCACTTCAGGCTTTCCTCCCACATTTAGCTGACACGACGTGATATAACTGGAATACTATTAAAAGCGGTGTTAAATCCAACCCAACTCACTCACTCACTCACTCACTCACTCACTCACTCACTCACTCACTCACTCACTGACCCTTTGGATGACAAGGCCTTACGATACCCTCTTCAGAAAACAATAATTTACAAATAAACTTTATGCTTATGTTGCACCTGTTTTTTATGTCGATGCTTACGTAACATCCTTGGTTTGTCAGCACCGTACCTGATCTTTTGTATTTTCGTTATGCAGGGTTGCGTCCCTTGGAAGCCAGGATCCATACCCTGTTGGTTCAAATCCCAAATTCGCACAGGGTTTGATCTTTGGTATGTCGGCAAACTATGTGACAAGCTGACAAATTGTTATATTACTTATATACTATTCAGCGAAGTGTTAAACAATCTCACTGAGTCAATTATCAGTTAAGTCACTTCCAGCAGCTAGGTAGTGCCCCATGCACTTGCTTGTTGGTGTCATTAAAGTGGTAAACGCCAAAGACCTGAATCACTTCGGACTTTCCTCCCTCATCAAGCTGACATTCCGTGATATAACTGGAATACTGTTCAAAGCAGCGTTAAACTCCATTCACTCACACTCACACACTCACACACTCACACACTCACAGACTCACTCACTCACTCACTCACTAGTAGTGTGCAATATTTAAGCTATTTGGAGCAATGTGTTCATTATAAAGTATTGACTGTCTTAAGTCAGAAAAATCATAATCGGTAACAGTGTGCATTGCCTGTATTCAGGGAAGATGTATTTTTTTTGTTCTGTGATACTTGATCTTATTATTTAAAGATCCTTAAGTGTTCTATGAGACTTGTAAAAACAGGACCAGACAAGTAAGTGCACTTTTGATCATTGGAAGTGACAATAACAAATACCAGTGTTTGAATAAGAAAATTAGGTGTCAATCTAAATGTTTTGGGAGTCAGTAAAAAAAAAGCTTCATGCAAATGGATTTCTTGGCTATTGTTCTTAAAAAAACACATGTATTTTTGTGCTGTTTACTAAATTAATCCCATTCATTTTGGATCCTGTGCATAAGGTTCTCTGACCATGTGAAGTTTAATCAAATGCCAATAAATGTACTAATCAGAATGTTTTAACCCCAAATTTGACATTTTGTGCTGGGATTCTGCCAAATATCTGTCCCTGTGAAACTAGAGCCAAATAAGTTGGTCATATGTTTTCCAAATAAAACTGTAGGAACTGTTTCCCCATCAACAAATGATCTGATCGCTATCTTTGCGTGTCATATTCTAATACCAACTGTAACACGGAAATTAACGTTGAAATATTCTCATAAGTGACCTCTCCCAATTCTTTGCTGTTTAGTGTAAGTTACCCATGTTGACATTAAGCCTCATTTTTAATGTGAGCAGTTGGAAGGGAGGGGAAATGTTTGGGGGACGCAAACACTGTTCATAGTTAGAACGGAAATGTCACCTGATTTAATTTGCACTGTAGCGGGTTAAGTCCAACAATCCAGGATAACTGGCCATCTGGTCTGCATGCTTGTTTGCAATACATGAAACTGAAGGGCTAAATTAATTAATAGAAGTACAACTAGTTTATTACAGAACTCTAATTAAGCTGAATATTTGCATAAAATACTCACCAATATCCAATTTATTTTGAGTTGCATGTGTGCGTATATGAAAATATATTTGTTTTTTTAAAAACAATAGTATATTCTGCTGTGAATAATTCATAATCAGGGTGCTACGTCTCACTTGTAGTAAATTAGACATGTATATCGCTGTTGGGAGTTTATGTTACACACTATGAGCAGCACACAAACGTACAAATTAGAAGCCACCTGGACTTGTTTATGCATTAATGTCTACTCATTGGTGTTAAAATACCCAGACAGACTGGACGAAAGGGAGGAAAATATGTTGAATACCCAATGAAAACAATGATAACACATGGAGTAAATACTCAGTGGTTCAATACAACATCTGGAGTCCCATTATTAGACCAGCAGTCACCAAGGGAACTTTGTAGACATGTTACAGCAGTAATATCGTGCCAGGGACAGGAGGAAGGCAGTAGTGGAACTAATACATTTTAGCCAGGATAGGCTGTATGTTGATGTGCTCACTCACTCACTCACTCACCAACTCAGCCAGCCAGCCACCCACTCACTCACTCACCCACCCATACACCCACCAACTCAGCCGCCCACTCGCTCACTCAACCACCCACTCACCAACTCAGCCAGCCACTCGCTTACTCACTCACTCGCTCACTCACTCACTCACTCACTCACTCACTCACCCACCAAGCGACTCACTCACTCACCCACCCAGCGACCCACTCACTCCGGGATGTCATTTCAATGATGGATTTGTTTTGGACTATAGTGCCAGTTTCTAATGCTGCTGAATTGATTTGATTTATGTGGATCCTCTGTGTTAGCACATGTTCTGACCATTTGACTGATATATAAGTACAAAACGACCAATTTACCAAATATATAACTCTGCATCTCCTGAAAATTAGTTCAAATCACAAGAGACCTAACTTTCAATCCACAGATCAGTCACATTATTTTCTAAATATGGATGTTCATTTTCAGTTAAAAATTGATAATAGTTGTGATAGACAAACTGCTATGGCATTGATGGGAGTGTCATGAAAAAACAAGCATTTGGGCAGGTTATCAAATAAATGACATTCATTTGAAGAAAGGAATTCTCTTGGATGAAAGATGTCGCAAAACCTACATCCTCTGTTCACATTATGGATGTGTTGTTTGGCTAAATAATATTCACTTTTCAATTTACATATTCAACCTTATTTAAGGGAGCTTGTTTTTGAATAATGGCTTGAAAGATAGTTGAGTGTTTTCCATCATGGCTCCCCTTGTGTCACTAGGATGTGAAGTAATTGCCACCGACAAGGATGGTGTGTGAATTAATCCATCAATTATTAAGGTAAAAAGGAGGTGTAAACCTCCCATGATATTTAGACTTCTTCAAGCGGCATCTGGTGATAATCTCCGTTTTATGAAAAAGTGATGAAAACTTTGCTAACATAATATGGAATCTGCAAAAAACGCATTGAACATGCAGAGATGTGAATTATAGCCTGAGTCAGTGCTGAGTCATGTGACTTCAGTGCTGCCCTCTTGTGGCCACAAGACCTTGATGTGAGATTGAGAATGTCCGCTCGGGAGAGTCCCATCTTCTAATCCCAACAGACAAGCTCATGAGAAAATCCATCACGTTTCCATCAGAGAAATCAGGATTCTATCACATGTGTAAATCTCCACAAGCCAAATTCCATATTTGCATTACGAATTTAATTATTACTGGCATTAAAGTCCCATGGATTCCTGTGCACTAGTTGGAGACTGACCAATCAGTTGATGGTACCTAGATATTCAAAATCCCCTGCCTAAAGACATCTAGAGCTTGTAACAATACAGAATCCTTCTTGCGTCATTGATCCTGGTATACTTTCAGGTAACAGAATGAACATACATATAGTTGAAATCCATCTACAAATGGATTTTTTTAATTTTAGATCAAATTTGATACATTTCCATTAAGATTCTTGGAAATGAAGACACAGAAGTCTTGTTACGTAAACAGCAAGATGTTTTTCAATCCACAGCTGTTGAGTATATATCTGTGAAGAGTAATAATTTTTGTGGGAATGTAACTTCAAGGTTATATACTATCATATATATGCTGCACAAAAGAAGTTGAAATGAGTATAGTAAATCTGTCAAAGCCATATGAAAAATGGGAGGTGCTTCTATGTACTGTATTGCTATGCAAATAATACTGAAAAGTTGATATTAGTATAGGAATAAACCAGATTAAAATTCAGCAAAATGCATCTTGTAAAATAGATATGAAGAACAAACTGTTTCGTAATAGCTCTCTTCTTTTGACAGGGGCATAGGTGGCCCAGTCGTCTAAGGTGCCACAATTTGCTGTGCAGAATTGGGCACGCAAAAAAACTATGATTGTGGTTTCAAATTCTGGTTCGCCCTTATTACATTTCTAGGTTTGTCAGCACCATATCCGTGCTCGTGGGTTTCACTGAAGTGGTAAACGTCTAAGACCTGCATCACTTCGGGCTTTCCTCCCACATTAAGCTGACACGCCGTGATAAAACTGGAATACTGTTAAAAGCGGTGTTAAACCCAACTCACTCACTCTTCTTTTGATACTTGAATCATCAGTACTTGAGTACTGTAAGCCTTGTTTTGGTCCAAAGCCAGCATCCCTGGGTGATACTAGAATTAATCTATTCATGTGGAACCTCATCCAGACACTAAGCATGCCTTCAATGAGCTCAAAGTAATCAGGGTTTGGGGTTCAGGGGATTCTTACCTTCAAGTTGTTACACAAATGTTGGAAGGTGGTGATCCTCATCTATTTCTGTAGGCGACATTGCCATTACTTAGTATGTACTTCATCTTGTCTTAAGTTCTAGACTGCAGAATGTTGCATCTAACAAAACCTTGCTGTTTGACTTTTTTTCAGTTGGTTTATGTCTATGACATTTGAAGAATAAAAATGATTTTTGACAAAAGATAATTTCACTGACTCTTTTGAAGTTTATGGTAAAATGAAAAAAAAACCACCAAACACATGAGATTTTATCACTGCTGTTCATAAGAATGATTCATAATACATATAAAAAGTTTTATTTCTAACACATACAAAAGAATTATTATCTTTCAGCATCTTACCATGTTTTTTCAACCGCCTACATTCAGTTTAAGGCAAGAATTTTTGTAAACAAATTAATAAAACACAAGGCATGAAGCTCTGATATGATGTAGTCTGCCAGTAAACTGTTCTTAATGGCTAGGGTATTCAAAAGATAGTATCCCTAACTATAACAATAACAGTTTGTCTTCTAACATCATCTCGATTCCCGACGTGGGTACAATGTGTGAAGCCCATTTCTGGTGTCCCCCGCCGTGATATTGCTGGAATATTGCTAAAAGCGGCGTTAAACCATACTCACTCACTCACTCACTCTAACATCATCATGAGGACTACCCCGGTAGTACTGTAATGGTCAATTTCCCTAGATTAACGCTAAGTCTCTGAAAATGAATGCCGTATTCGACGTAATAAGCGCCCACGGCAGTATTTGCTAAGATATTGGCTAGTGAACAATCCCAATTAGCACACCTTCTGATTGATCAATGTTCACAAGACTTATATATTCGCGTACAATACGCACTCATGTGTTATATGCACCCTTAATTATGGGCAATTAAATTCTAGAAAAATATATCTGTCGTACATAAACATTTCAGGCTGTCAGCATAAACCACGAAATTTATCTTTCAACTCTGTCTTTTTCACCAAAGTAATGTTCTAATAAGAGCCCCCTATTTCTAACTTTGAGAGCGCCCTGGGTGCTTATTATGTCAAATACGGTAATTTTGATAGAAACAAACATCTTCATTTAAGTGAAAATGTGGGATACTAGATTAAGAACCTAGGGACAATCTGGACTTGCTCCATTTAGGGCTAGGTATAGCATTACAGTAAGAGGTGGGCGGAAGGGAAAATAATGTGGTTCAGGGACTGTGAGACAGGCTATCTGTTTCCCCCACTGTACGTGATATTACATTGACCTGTCTATACCCATATACCTGCATCAGCCAGGGCGGAACTCAGCACCAGACGAAATCAATATACAAATTCTAGTCTACATAGATAATTTCACCATCCTAATAGCCATCTAGAATAATGCATCTCTCTCTTGCTGTTTCCCATTGTCTGTTCTCCACACCCCATTCATTAATCTATTTCATAATGTCAATAATACATATAAAAAATCAGAATAGTGATGGTCATTAACAGGTCGCTATAGACCTGCCTGCTTACAAAAATATGAAGTTAATTTCACCTTTGTATTCATATATAGGATTTTCATTTCACTCTCACATTCCTCAGATATTCAATATTAATCATCTGACTATGGATGATATGCCTGTCTGTGTCAGAATATATGAATATGAAAACGAGTGTCAAAAAATTGTGCTTGACAAATTGTCTAAAATAGCCTCAAATTGGTCAATGACTAGACTCAACTGTTAGATTTAGAGAAGAGTTATTGATACGGATGGCTTTATGATATTAACGCTTGTCTCTGCAAATTGATCTGTCGCTTCCAGTATGGTGTGCTGTATGTGTGATGTTTCAATCTACGACAGAGACAGTAATTACCATCTTTTTGGTTGTGTGTAGACCGTGATGACGCACACGGTAATGTCAGAGAGGTTGATGTAGTATTCTGCCACACCTGTGGGTAACTCGTCATTAGCAAGTCTCTTGGTTTTAGATAACATTTCAGGGTACTAATGAGATGTAATGAAAGGATGACAGATGATGGGGCCTTCCTGGGAAGAGATGTGTTATGTAGTGTTGGTCCTATTTTATAGCTGTAGACGCAGAGCTCCTGATAAGCAAAGTATTTGCATAAAATACGCCAACTAAATCACCATTACCTAAATAATGTTTAGTTCTGGGATACAGATATGTATGAAAAGTTTAGAAAACCCAATAGTATTACATTTTTTTGTTGGTTTGTTGTTTAACGCCGCACTCAGCAATATTCCAGCAATATCTGTAAATAATCGAGCCTGGACCAGACAATCCAGTGATTGATATCATGAGCATCGATCCAGTAGAAACTTACAGTTTTAGTCCACTAGTCCTTATAATAACATAAGCAAAACCCTTAAAATGGGCAAATTTCTACGAGTCCTTATGAGACCTTAACTATTGGGCAGTTTGACAAGGACTACAGGACTAGTGCCAATTTCAAATGCTGCACTGAACTGCATATTTGAACACACAATGCCATTTAGAAAGTTGTCAAGTGTGACAGATGTTATATTTGGGATAACACTCTCTTAGTAAAGAACAGATTCTAGTACCTTTTTTTGTTTGTTGAATCCCATCAAGGACGCGAACCCACACTGCCAGAGTGAGGCACCTTTATACATATTTATTACTCAATGTATCCTGCTCAACTTGCATCATGTATTTCTTTACAGATCTCTATTTACTGATTGAGTGCAAGCATCAAACATACATGAACTCGACTGCAGTGAATAATGCATAAAATAGGCGCATCATCTTTGTGAATGTTATATTGTATATCGCTGTTGTGGGCTTGTGTGACATGTAACACACTTAGGACAGAAACTGCAACAGATACAAATTATAAGTCACCTGAAACAGCATTTCAAGCAGAATTCGTCATTGGTGTGACAATACCCAGTAGACTGGACCAAGGGAGTAAAGAGATACTGAATACCCAAAGAAAACTGTCAATACCCAATGTGAATGATGACATGTGAGTAAATACTCAGTGGCTAAACAAATTCTGGCCACCTGCGCCGCGTCATATAATTAACCCAGAACAGGAGGATGGGAATTATGTGGTTAATTCCTAGGCCAGAATAATGGAACTAAGTCGTATGACCTAATGTATTTAAAACTCTTAAAATCTTTGAACATTTCTTAATCAGGGTTTTAAAAAAATGTGTACTTCCAAATACCCAGACACTTTTTCATAACATACCTAGGTCATACATATTAATTAGTTTTCCTTCAATTTAATTTGCAATAAAACCCATTTTTTTTGTCCTGACACAATAATTCAAATCAGTTTTCAATCATTACAAGATATGGATATTTATTCTTTGCAGATGCTATTATTGCAACCGCTAATGGAATATCTCTGATGAGAAATTTTATGTATCCTTGATTTTTTGTCATTAAACTGACCCTTTGCAGATATTTTGGAACAGGACATTGGTGACAAGTATGGATATGACAGGAAACTGGGGAAAAGAAAGGAGTCGGTTGTTCCCAAATTAGGATCCATTAGGTGGGACAACAATATATGGAATATATATTACTTTTCTTGGTTTTTTTCTACATTTAAAGCATTAAAAAAAATCTGACTAACTGCCTCTGAGTTTCAAAGTTTTAAATGAAAATCTAATACCTGTAATTGATTTATTATGGCCTGAAAACTTTTCTTTCTTTCTTTTTTGTTAGACTGAATGCAAATCCCACTTTGCCATAGAGTCACTGATATACTACCCAAAAGAAGTTAAAGAACATGGCAGATTAACTGTTGTCATAGGAAAAGAATTGGGTGCTCTCTTAACTTCTTTTGAGTAGTTTTGTATGCAGCCTGAGGGAATATGAATGTAATATTTGATTCCTAAGCTTGTGCTACAGCTGAGATGCCTCAAGTTAATCATCACCTCACCCTTCACACTAAATTAAATAAAGTTGCAATATTATACAATATTTATATCAGGAAAGTGCTGTGAATATGAATGCCCCAAAGACTTAACCTTTAAAGTTAGTTGTACTTGAAGAGCTGTGTGTGTTATTCAGCAGGGGTAGAGCCAGGTTGAGTACCTGTTGACTGCAGTATCAGGTGATGAAGTATAGGTGAGAGATAGGTGGGGAGGGGATCACCCCTAAAGCCAGCTTCCTGTGCAGGAGTGGAGGGACTTGCGTGTAGGCAAACGACGATGCAGTGCCCTCTGGACCTCCGCCAGTGGACAGGCTTCCGATATATCCCCCATCAGGCTTAACACTCTGTAATTGCAACACAGGAAACAAAAATCTAGGGGCTCTGCCAACATTTTGGGGACGAAAAGCCGGTAAATGCAATCCTAAAAGGAAATTCGCTTTAACTGAATTTTGCCAAGTAAAGTTCATCCCCATATATAAAGCAGCCTATCAGGTTTATTTTCTTTCATTTGAGTTTTTCCCCATTGCTCTGTTCTCGTACTATTAGATTAATCTTGTCTGATTCAAGTCCTCGATCATGTCCCCATGCTTCATTAATGATGTTGAAATCATGGGAGATTTTCCAAGGAGAGATGGTCTAATTGTGAAAGTTCTTTCTTGAAGACTGATGAGCGTCGATAATTCATTTTCCAAGGAGATTTTCGTGACTGGAATAGACTACGTCCCTGCCCACTGCTGGTGATATAACCATGGGCTCTCTCCATGGACAGCCAGTCTACACTGATATTGTGACAGGGCAGGTTTAAATTAAATCAATTCAAATTGACGTCAGAAGGTTTTAATGGGATGTTATAATTTCTCTGTTGAAATTTAGGTGCGCGCATTGGTGGCCAGAAAATGATATTTTGTTCAGTGAAGGAATTCTAGCAACACAGTGACTGTTATATTGGACATGAAATGTGATGGAATTTTACAGGTTAACATACTGAAAGCAGGCACCAGCTTGAGCTCTTTTGTAAACATCAGTGCCATGCAGCAGATGGGCTGAGTGGAAATATTTAGCAAGGCCTATCAATATATCAATAATTACTTACATGAAGCTCGGATACGTACATTGATGAATATTGCCTGCTGTCTGTAAACCTGCAGTGGGCCTGACATATTTGGGCAATAAACTGTTGAGATTTTGAAAGATATCAAATGTCACTAAGTCAGTGGTAATTTGTTCTTATTGAAACATTACAGTCAGATAATTCTGATCCAAATCATGTTATCTAAAGTAGGAACATTGATGTATTAATGAATCTCATGTTTTCGATGCAACATTTAGTAATTTCAGCCTCATAATCAATCACTTATTGTGACATTTTACAAGTCTTTTCACTAATGAGAACTGGACATGAATCGGTGAGCGGCTTAATAAAGTCAATACAGGTAGACGGTCTTATATCAGCACAATCAGGACGCTGTACACGTGACTGATGTAATAAACACAACACTTGATGCAGTCAGGCAAGACGCCAGTGTTTTGCTGAGAGAATTGCTAGCCCTGCTGCTGAAGCCTTGTTTAAGTAGCGCTTAGCTTGTTTTGTCCAGTAGAGGGAGCCAGCAAATTAACACATCCTACAGCCAGCCCTCTCTCTCATTCACTGGCTGGCTCGGCCGCTTAGATAGCGAGGCACTCGCCCACTGGTTGCCACGGAAATGCCAGGAAATTTCTGGTTGCTGGAATTACTCGGCATTGTGTGATTGTGTGGTGGAGATGGGCATCTTGCATCACGTCTATCTGGTGCCTCACACAGCTGTCTAGCGGAGCGTGCATGTGTGTGTGTGTGTACATACATGATCGGCTCTCAACACCCACCTGTGCTGGCAAAAAATGACAAGGAGATATAGACCAGATTGTGGTTGTGAACAGTATTAATTTACACCCCTGGACAAATATCATCATTTGTCTTCAGAAAGTGTTTCAATTAACTGGGTGAATGAGTCATGGTTTGAGGGAAATATGGAGATTTTTGTAACAGTGTTGAAGTATTGAGTCTGACATTGAACCCAGCAGCTGGTGTATATTGAATTATATATCCCAGACTCTCTGATCTGGTGCCACCGCACATACACTCGTGTCACATGCCCGTGTGGTCTTCATCAAAAATGGATATTATGTCTGGTTGAGGATATTACTGGAAGAGCAGATATTTGAAATATTGTAATGATGGTATCTTGTGTGGGTTGAATACCATTGTGGCTGCTGATCAGCTAGAGAACAGCTACATTTCAGATGTGTCAATAGTGGGCCTTGTATTGTAAACATTTATCATCATCAATTATGTTTGACAATACTGGAGTAGAGGCAGCCAGTTCACGTGGCCAACAAACAGATAATGGGCCTACTCTTACCTTCAAGGAATTGTTTCACGGAATATGAAAATTGAGTTTTATATAGAACTGTGTTGTGAGAGGTGTGTTAAAACGTGAGTAAACTTTTGTGTATGTCAATGTGATAGCTGACAACAGATTCTGCATTATAACAAACCTTGTGATCAGTCGAGGAAAAAGTGAAGTGAAGTGATCTAACCAACAATCACTGACAAGTTTCGACAGTTGTAGGAAGCAAGCGTTTCATTATACAGCTATAGCAACCGTCTGACGCTCAGCCTCATGTAGCCTGGCTCTATTCATCTGACATTTCTGGCCAATTTGATATAACATAATACCCTTGTCTTGCATCAGGAATGTGTGTTCTTCATCACAAGGAGATTTGATTCTTTGATCATCTCTCTCCATGTAAGGACCAGGTGACGATCAGTTTTCGCTTCAGATCACATTTTGTGTATGGTTGAATGTTTTGTGACAGATTTGGTCAAAATGCCACCCATCACCCCAACCAGCTCCCTGTACAGACAGACTTTGGCGCTGTGTGACAATGGTTACCCGCGTCATGCTGCCCGATCAAGTTGGATCTACCTTGACATGGACAAGTCGCGTGATAGTTGTGGTGACAGCTCTGAAGGGTCCTACAGCACATGCACTACCACAAGCATGAGTAGCTTGTTCCCCATTCCAGAAAAAATCCGCAAACTGTCATGTTCCTCGGACTGTAGTGCTTGCCAGGCAACAACATTTAGGATTGTGTTCGACACCGCCAATGATCTCTGGAAAGAAAACCCGGACAGAGACCACTACAATACTTTCGCAGTGTCCGAATCCGATCTTACAAAGGCAATACAGCACTTAGAACAAAAACTGGGGCCGCATTATGGCCTTAACTCTGAATCGTCTACGGATGGAGTTATTAATATGCCCCATGATGGGCTGAACAAAGCACTGTCCCCCAGGATCACCTTCATTCTGGACAGCTACTGCAATATATACATGATCAGGTGAGACTCCCATCCATCCATTACAACTTACAAATTAGCTTATTATGAGATGGTGTGTTGCGTGTTGTCAGGAAGTGCTCACAGCATTAGTATTCAGAATTCTAGGCTTGGAAGCAAATTAGATGGCAAAGGGTTTATTGAAATTAGTCCTTTGATCTTTTGTCTGGATATTGATTTTGTTGTATTGATCATCAACATTAATGAATTTCTAAAATCTTTGCAGTTATGTTGCATTGATAAATTGTGATGGTTGTAGGTTGTTGTACGAGTCTTGTGAATAATTGATAAATATGTAAAGTTGCATGTCAATTTTAGTCAATATTGCTAACTTCTAATAGGAGATTTAATTATTTGGTTAGTACTGGATAACACCGCGTGAGACTGTGCCAAACTGAGTCAGTTCACACCTGTGGTATATAGGAATTATCTCATCTTTCAGAACCAATCAAAAAGCCATGTATTATGTGCATGTTCGATTTCCTTCTGGCGCAGTGTAGAATAACCAGGGTTAAATCAATATATTCCTCTATCCCTCTTCAATGTCAAATCACTGAAGTATGGTATTGTCATTGATGCAATGTATTCTTCAGACTTTTGCAAAATCTAATATTTTTGCTATGTGCTTCATATTTTATGTATTTACTTTATAGAACAGCAGTAGAAAATCATTGACATCACTGGTCTTCACAATTGTGAAAATAGGACACACTTCAATCTGTAGATGTAATGTTTTAGTAGAGCTACAAATACCTTGTAAGTGAAAGCTTTTCAGTCAGGATAGTTTGCTTCATTCTTCATTTAAATCTGACGTGGTGAGTCCAGGGCAGAACACCCGTAAAGATCTGGGGTAGAATAGCAGAACACAAGGACAGGGTAGCTGAGGAAGTGCCGACTGTGACATTTAATAACCATCCCTTCATTTAAACCTGTTTTGTGCTTGTGGTTTTCTTTGTTAAAGTTTTTGAGATATCAATACATAAATTGAAGAAAGAGGTTTTAGATCTGTATTTCAGTGATTTCATCATTTCTTACTATTTAATGTGTATCGTAATACCAGTAGTATAGTCAGTCCGTATCATGATACCAGACGATACTCAGCTCTAGTGACATGGTTAATAGTGTGTCATCGTACCCTGATGAGATTGTCTCTCATGCTATCAACCACTGGTTTGTCAGGTTCAGACTTGATTATGTAAAGGCCAGCCACCATGGTAGAGCTGTAATGTTGCCTATATGTACAAGGAGAGTCACACACTTATTCATTTCTCCAAAAAGGTCTCATCACAACTAGCTCAAATTGCTTCTGAATGCACCCTGAGCATCATCACCGATCATCCATGTAGATAATCAGTTGTTTAATGACTTTAACCTTTTCTGGTGTTTGTGTGGAGAAACTAAACTCCAACACACACAAGGGCTGTGCCCTGACCCATCTGCTTGTCTGTGTATCCTGACTGTGTTACCTCCCTCTCAAGACCTGATGGGCATCTTTATAAACCACTATGTTACAATTGTAAGAATTAAAGTCACTGAGTCCTTTTTATCACCCTGGATAGAGCGTCCGCCCTGGGTGCTGAAGATGTTTCAATCCCCAGTCGCGTCATGCCAAAAGATATTAAAAGATGGTACAAGCAGTGCATGCACCTTGCTAAATAAGTGCAATAATTGTGAACGTGAACACCATTTCACCTTACCTCATAACCCTTCTGTTAAAAATGTAAAATTTAGAATGTCTTCATATCAAAATACAGTTGCAGAAAACTTCAAGGATCCCAGGACTCGCTTATTTAAATACTGTTAAGCAAAACTATCCATAATATAAACACTACAAAATTACGTGTATCCAGAATTTTTTTCACAATGTACAAAATGGAAAATATGATTTTGATGGGATTAATATATGGAAATTTATGTCTCTGAAAAATATTACATTTACTTTGTAATTTGCTGGAATTGACAGTTTCATTGATGAAAAACAAAATTTCGGTTTCATTTTAAGGCATTTTAATAAAGTTAATGAATCAGTATATGGCAATAAAGTTAAGGCTCATATGATTATCAAACACAAACACCAAATAGAACTTTGAAACTCTAAAACTTTTAATAAGAATTCTCGTGAGATTATTCTAACTCATTGTTTCAATGAGATTATGAAGTCCTGTCAGGAATGTCTTTCTGATGATTTATCCTGTATGACATTTAAGAACTTGCATCATAATGAAGCAGGACATTAAGTCCACAACCTCTGTTCTTCCCGAAACAACATCATCGGGGCTTGTCAAGTTTGATGAGAGTTGAGAACTAAGACTTCTATTTCACTACACCTTCACTAGAAACCTTTCTTCCCACCTTCCATTGGATCTGGTCATTATGATGCAGAGAGTTTTCCATGGAGACATTACTGACAATAAATGATGCAAACACCATCAGTCACATCACCTATTGCAGGCTGAAATCTCCTGAGAGGATTCAGCAGCTAGAATTAAAACTGAATGATTCAAAAACAAGAGAAACAGAATTGTATTTGTGAAATGAATATGTTTTTCTGCTCATGTTTGTCCAGTGTTGCTGATTTCAATGAGAAACGTTCATATTTCCACCATTCTCATTTGACATTATCACACTGAGATTTATGTCAATTGTTGTGTCTAGAGGAAATTACTTCCATCTCTTATTCTGAAGACTGCAATGGCTGTTGAGTAAAAGCAGTTTGATGGGCCATCAGTGATGACCAAACCTGGCTGATTCAGTGTGACATTATACCAAAGAGGATGTATCAAGTAGCCAAGTGGTTATGACATTTGCACATATCGCCTTAGACTGAGTTCTATTCTCTACATTTAATGAAGCACATTCTTGCTATCCACCTGTAATATGGCTAAATCCTCTTTAGGACCTGGGTTAGAATTGGTCAAACTCTCTAATGCTTGGAGGAAAAATAAATGGGGATCAGAGTTGTGTCCCTTGGGCATGCCAGAAAACTATGAATATGGGTTCGGATCACGGTTCGCCCTGACCATGTTTCTAGGTTTATCAGCTACATAGCTGTGCTCATGGGTTTCACCAAAGGGGTCACTCACTCACTCACTCACTCACTCACTCACTCACTCACTCACTCACTCACTCACTCACTCACTCACTCACTCACTCACTCACTCACTCACTCACTCACTCACTCACTCACTCTGTACCCCGATGGCATCAATTGTTGCTTGTGGTTTTAGTCACTGGTGTGCCTGATCCAGACTCAGTAAACACCAATAATAAACAGGGTTAAAACATAATCTCTCACTTTTTTCCATGGGACCTGGTAAGTGGTTTGCCTGATCCAAGCCCAGTTATTCCTTGCCGGTTGACATGATGCAGCTGGGCCATTCCTGGCTTGTTGCCCCAGTCAGTCACTCACTACTCATATCTGATGTTGTGTTGGAAAGTTGCCATGGTAACGTGTTCCACTGTCAGAGTACACTTTTGTTAAGTGGCCACATAAGAAGTACTTTCATCTACAACCAATCAATATTCATACGCTCATTGCCACAAAGGTCAGTCTCTGTTTTGAAATTGAGCGTCTATGATTGTAGCGCACGGACCCACTGTTTCGTAATGGGCTGTCAAGATACCAGTGATGTATGGTGATAAGAACCAATCGCGACTTGAAAAATCAATTTCTGGAATGTACGTAAGCTCTTCCCTCCTTTGTCAGGCAGTGGTGGTGGTTGGGAGGTCTTTTTGCATGTGAAAAATTAGATCCTGTTGATGTAGGGTTAATCTAAACTAGGATACGGAGGGAGAAATGATGACGCAAAAACTGAAATTAATTCCAGGGCCACTTCTAAAAGACAAAAAATCGAAGGTGCAGGAGGCGTGTGTCTGTACTAATGCTTTGTTAAAGGTCAGTTTCGAACAGTTTGTTGAAGACAGTTGGAAGCTTAGGGCTGCACTACAGACATATCGATAATAGGCTCTTCAATTCCAAACGTTAACAGGACAAAAAAATATGTAGTAGCAGAAGAAAACATGTTTAATTGTGTGTTTTAATTACTTACCTAGTCATGATGTTAGAACTGCCTCAAGATAACAACCTGATAGTAGCCCAGAGAATATTACGGATTTCTAGCCTACAGTATACCCCCCTCAGAGTGGGACTTTTTTTTATCAATCACTGGTTTGTCTGGTCCAGATTCCATTATTTACTACGCCTGCAACAAGTACACTATGAGGCGATCTATCAATCATTTTTAAAATGTCTGTTGGTCATTTTTTAATTTTCCTTCAAAATTAATGTGAAATAGGTGTTAAAAAAATACTAAATGGCAAGCAAATGTGAGATTGAAATTAACATAGAACTACCTCTTCTTCTTCTTCTTTTTCCGTAAGACTCTGGCAAGGTTCCTTCATAGAACAAGAGAGGTACCTAAATTTTTACCTTCAAAGACTCATGCTGAAAAGTAGCCGATAACAATAGCATCCTGCTTACAGGCTGTATTCCACAAGAACGGAGTATTGCATATATATTATTATATATCCTTTTTTCAATAGTTACATCATATTAGTTAATGTCTTTTTGTTCCTTACCCAATGACCACATTCACATGGAATCTATGATCTCAACAGCAACATCTACACACAAACATCCAGTTCAAGGTTCGTGATCACAAACTAGTCCTACTTTTTAACAGTGTATTCAGTAAATAATCTTAGAGCAACAACAAACATTCTTTGAACTTGAATACAAAAACTATTTAAATATTAATCCAGTTGATCAAAGATTGCTCATCTGTTTGCTGAAAGTGGACAGTTGTCTGACCAAAAGGGAGAATGGGCTGAACTCTGTATGACCTCCTTCCCATATATCCCACATAGATGAGTAATGTATATATAATACCGGGTCATCATAGTATAAGCTGTTGGAGACTATGCGTAGTGTCATATCTTGTTACCATTATCACAGCAGCTGGACAGTGGAGCCATCAGTCAGATCTGTGGTAATAATCAATGATCACATATGCTGCGTTCAAAGTCGTTATTCTCCATTACTTTGTGGTGCTTTTAATATTTTTGCCTATCCATTATTTAAAGGAGAAATTGATATGGAGTATGTTCTTGTTATCGATTTTTAAAATACGCTGCTGTGTTTCCATATCAACATAATTCTTCAATCTTCTTACATATATTTTGAAATGTTCTATATTGAAGAGTAGGTTTATCAATATTTATCATCCCAAACTGGCTCCCACAGTAGATATGCTTGGGTGAGATCAAGCGATATCTACATTGTTGCAATGAAATTGCATCACAATGCTTTGCAGACCATTGTGACGTCATTGGTTACCATTATGTCACAATCAAATGACAACACTAATGGCTCTGCTACTGAAGCTGTTAGCAGTACAAACTGAAAAATTTGGAAGAATGATGTTGGATGATAAATAAAATCTCACCCTTGTGTCTTTTGATATCAAATATATCAACACTCGTTGATAAAACCTCCGAGTTTTTCCACTTTTTTCAACTCGTGTTTATATATTTGATATCAAAAGCCACTCTGGTGAGTTTCTCTCTATATTCATTATTCATACAATGTTAATCTGCACAATATTGCCCTGACTTTAGTGTCTACCTTCTATGGTTCTGACCTTCCCAAATAAAAGCGTTTACTCGCACAAAAGTGAAAGTGATTGCAGAGTTCAGTATATTGTTATTTGCCTCAAAAGTAAATATTTTTTCCTGTTTACTAAAATTAGCTTCTACAATTCCATATGTTTCAGACTGAACTCTTTTAAAAAATGCTTACCAAACAGAAGAAAAACAATATACTAGAAACCTTGGAATTAGTGGTCATAGTCACAGACAGGAATTAACTTCAGGGCAAAGAGCCCAAGTTTGGTTCCCCAGTGGGGCACAGAGGGTAATTCCATTCAAATTGTTAATTCTGTCTCTTGTTTGTGCCACAGACAATAATGGTACCCTAAATGCTCATTCTTGGTAATGTTGTACAAAGATGTTGAACATCCAGGCATCCTGTGTTGCACTCTCCCAAGCCTTGAAACTTTTAGAAGCTCAGTGATTGTGTTCTATTCTTCAAAATACCTTTGGGCCACAATGAAGTAACTATTAGATTTTCATGGAATCTTTTTCAAAAATGTTAGTTATTTTATTTTTGCATCCTGTTTTTTTTTATGAAACTGCTCAAGGCATTTGTGTACATAACTAAAACCAGATTTGATTCACATGAAGCATGAATATGTGGTATTTTGCATTTCATCAAGTCAAGTATTAACATTTACACACATATAGCAATTTTCTTCATCTGCCTGACCACTCGATCCCGTTGGTCCCCTCATACAACAAGCATGTGTTGCTGAAGATCAATTCTACTCTGGATCTTCACGGGTTTGAACACTTGTCAGAAGATGGTAATATCTAAAACTGAATTATCTTGTTATCTTTGATAGTCTTGTCTTGCTTTGTTGGACTATCTGTAATGAGATATTTGATGTTTGTGAAAAGCTCTTGGACAGACCCTCTCCTCATCCTGCTGATGATCAGACATTTGTATGTACATGGTACACAATATTTAATAGTTATGCCATCTTTTCCTTACAACTGTAGAACAGGTCTAATTTGTCTTGCACCATTCAATCCCGACATACATTTTAATTAACAATGAGGTAATCTGAAAGTAACGAACCGGAATAGTTCCATTTGTGGACAGACATTAGTTAGTGCTTGGATGCTATGGTCTAATACTGCACAGACAAATCCTTCTATTGATTCCAGGAAAAGATTGGCCTCATTTGTAAGTCCCCAGTCAGAGAAAGGTCCTCCTCTGTGTGATCTACATGAACTGTCTTGCTGTTATTTTCTACCCAGACAGGATTATTGACTCGATTGGGCAATGTAAAGACTATATCACTGAAGAAGAAGGAGCTTCAATTTCTGCACATATCCTTGAGAATATAAATTGCCTTTGTCCTATTCCTTGACCGCTGGTCTTGCATTTTGATAGCTGGCCACAGGGCATAAGCAATCCAGACAGCGTTTAACTTCACAAAATAGGAAGAAATTGGCAAAGGAATATGAGTTCCTGAGTCTCAGCAAAATTTGCTTGTAATCAGGATAAATTAGTTATTAAATCACTGTGATGTGTTGCTGTTATATTTACTTCCAATTTATGTGGTTTTAGCTCTTACACCCCTTATGATTCTGAAGCATGAAATTGTCCATTTCAGAAAGGTTCTTGAACAAATGTTTTATTCATCCTGAAATCAAATCGTAAATTCAGTTTCCAAATTAAAAATGATTTAGCAGAAACCTTTACATTACCAAACAACCTAGTGAGTGGTTCCTGTCCAAATAATCGTTTATAAGTGTGTTTGGTTGGAGCACACCATCATCAAACTTGGATGAGGAGAGCTGGAGAATGTCTGGAGCATCCTGCACGATTGACACATTTGGCAGCAGCCATGAATATCGAGCAATTGCAGGCAGAAAACAGGAGCCTGCTTCACTGTCTTTCAGTTCAAACTAAATCCAGTTTGTGTCAGCTGGAAGCACCAGTGGAAAAGAAATCACTCCAGCGTTGGGGATCAATGGAATCATTCTCCTTAAATTGACTGAAATGTGAAATGTTTTATCAGGTCAACTTTGAAATAGTTTGTAAAAGGCCTTGTGGTTGTGTATGGGAATTCGTTTAAAAGGATATTGATCAATGAAATTTCAACTGATTTGGGTCAAAAGGTTGTTTGAAGTCAAGTCTTTGTTTGGCTTTTTTTTGACTGTGCGTGATCAGAGCTGCTGATCATGTCAGTAAGAATGTAGAAATAAGATGTTTCTGTGAAGATTAATGCATGTGCAGTAATATACTGGTAGTTATTTATTAGAAATATATAACGAAGCATATTTGCTGATATTTGATAGTTTGGTTGATAATCCATGACAGAAGAAGAAAAATGTGTATGATGAGCACAACATGGCCATGTTTTGCCAGATAGGGCTGTAATAATTCATTGGTCAGGAACCACAAAAAATAGACCTGCTTGTAAAGTGGCAGTTTGAAATTAGCTTGCAGCTACAATTTAGGCTGAAATTCCATCCAAATGGGTTTGTTTAAAAACTTTCCTCAACAGCCCTATTTTGGGCAGATCTAAATACTGCAATTATTTGCAACGTTAGCAACAGCCTCTTCAGTGACCACTTCAGTGCTGCAGGAGAAATGACTGCTTCAATATGCAGCTTCCCAACAGAGGGGGTTCAACCCTGTAAATGACGATTGAGGAATAGCCGGGAGAAGGATGATGCTTCACAGCGTAACAGTATCGATCCACAGCTTTTTGCTGGAAAAACAAAATGGAATTGGCAACGTCTTGTTGGAGGTTTAATCCAGCTTATCAGGAGGATGTTTCGGCCCTTAATTCAGTTTCCTTTGAAAAAAATGTAGATTTGAAATGTGGTATTTGAACTTGAAAAAAGTTGATCATAGTTTACAAAACATTGGTTTAGTCTGTTTTCAGAGGTAAGGCCTATGTCACTTTGGGCTTTCTTCCCACTGTAAGATGACATGCTGTGATGTAACTGAAATATTGTTCAAAGTGGCATTAAGCCCATCTCTCTCACTCACTCACGCTTTTCACAGAGAGAAGTAGCTGGCATGTGTGTGAATTAATTGGTTGTAATTTTGTGCTGCACATTGCTAATATGGATGCCACTTGATCATGCCTTACCCTTTTTGCGAACACCTGGTGTCATCACTGACTTTCAATGAACCATTCATATACTTTTCAGTGTTATTTTGCCTTTTACGCCCAATGGATTCTGTTAAGGTAGATAATCGAGACTGGTTATCCATAATTTGGATATGTTAAACATATGCACATAGTTACGGAAGAGTCACAAATTATCTCTTATCGGTATGCTTTAGAAAAGAACTATTTGAAAATAATACATCACTGCCATCAGGGTTTTATTTTATTATTATTTATTTAATCATCTTAAACCCAATTCTGAGCTATAAATGTTGAGTAATAACAGCCAGGAATACAGTCTCATTGTAACTGGTTTGTTTGTTGTTTAACGCCGCCGTCGGCAATATTCCAGCCTTATGATGGCGGTCTGTAAATAATCGAGTCTGGACCAGACAGTTCAGTGCTTGATATAATGAACATCGGTCCATGCAGTTGGGATACAATGACATGCACCAAGTCAGCAAGCCTGACCCCTCGATCCTGTTAGTCGCCTCTTACAACAAGCATGGGTTGCTGAAGACCTATTCTCACCGTGATCTTCACAGGTCACTCCTGGTTGGATGTTAATGAGCTATCCATGTGTATAGCTCTTGCATCAGTGCTTGCATCAGGCCTATTAATATAATCAGAAACTGCTGGAGTGGAGTAGGTGTATCAACTCAGTAATGCATGTGAGACAGGTGACAGGCAGTTGTTCCATCTTGAGCACTTACCCTGCTGAAGTTGTTGCATCTCTTATAAAAAGCTTATATTTAAAACAATAAGTTGGATGTGAAGTTATGTGAATTTGTCTCTTCAAATTTATATTTTGGGTGAGAGAGAATTTTTGGAAGTCAACTTCTTTGTTATGAAGAACACTTTTTGGAGAATATACTTCCATCAGGTGATCACTTCTAAATTCCAATCAAAGACTTACATTTGGGTGGGTGGATGGATTTTGGGAAAAGTGTTTGCAAGTCACAATAAAGAGCATGTTGATTCTAAACACAGGTACAGATTATGTCTGCTTCTGTGATAACCACAAGCTACAAATGGCATAAAAACCCACCCACCCACCCACTCATATATGAATATTGCCAAGTGCGGCATAAACAACAAACAAACAACCAAACTTATTCCAAAAAGGGTCATTAGTTTCCCATATGTTTCCAAGGGATTTTTTACTATCATCTTGTTTTGTCAACATAGAAATTACACATTAAAGCTTTCTCACCCTTGTTTGTACTAATCAGACAAAAGTCTGATTTTCAAGAGTGTTCCCATTGAACCAGGATTTATTACATTAATGCATGCGTGTATTAATTGCTTTTAAGCAGACATTGGCATCTCAACTTTCAGCCCGTCTCCTTCACAAGGCATCTTGTTATTGCAAATAGTGCCATGTACTTGCTGGAAGTAAGTCTGTAGTGACATGCGTAGATTATACATCTGTTATCAGGGCTAGTTATTTCAAGGAGGTGCTATAAGTATCCACTGAATGGCACTTGCAACACTGGTTAACATATCTCCAAGGTTGGGAATTAATGCGACTTGGCTAATCTGAGGGGCGTTGGGGTAGCCTAGTGGTTAAGGTGTTTGCTTGTCATGCTGAAGACCCAGAATCACTTTCCCACATAGGTACATTTCTGTGTCACTCACCATATTACTTAAAGCGGGATAAAACCAAATTCACACACTACTCTTCAGTAAATATTTACTACTCAAAACAAGTTATAGCATACGCTCAGTTGGCAGACTGTATGTTACAATATTGACCGTCCATGACAGATTAACTGTAGACATATGACAAAGTCAGTGTTCTTGAACTTCTTTAGTGTTGTATAATATGCCTTTGCAGTGATTGAAGGGTCCTTGAGTTTTTTTATGTTGTATTTGTATCTAGGTTGACCACCTGATTCTAACCCATAACATTAGAGATATGACAAGGACCTTTGTTGTGATTAATTTGGAACAGTGCCTTGGGTGCTCATACTTCATATTCAAACAAATCCTTAAACCTACACTCATGGAACATCAGCACAATTGCAACTTGGGTGCTCAAAATTATGGACAATGTACACTTTCGGGGAAATTTTAGAGACATTTCCATAATGTTATCAATTCAATACTTCTTTGTCATTATCCTGACACTGTTGAAGACATTTCAGTGTTAAACGACCTGTCTGTGGCATTGGATATGGAACAATCTGTATGTTTTGTGCAAACTATGGATGTCATCTGATTCAACAAATAATAGCCTTTTGCAGATTTTCAGACAAAACAAAATTCCTTTCAAAATCTTGTGATATTAATCACTGGATTGTCTGGTCCAGACTCGATTATTTAGAGACCGCCATCATATGATATAGCTGGAATAATGCTGAGTGCGGTGTTAAACAACAAACCAACCTTTCAAAATCTGAACTATGGCCATTGAGGGCCATTGCACATGCTTAGGTATTTGAATGGGTTAATTGTCATAATAGTTTCATGTTATGTCGTTAAAAGGTTGGTTAAGGTATAACATTTTCAGAAGATGAGCAATAACTACAAATCTTCTTAGAGGTAATTCAGTTATGAGGTTTATTTACGAGGATTCTATTTTCAACTGAGCTCTGACATTTCAAGAATTTCTTAAATCAGTGATAGATGTTCTTCTTAGGGTTGAACGAGCAGTAATAAATGTGTGTGTAGGAAGTTCACGACACTACTGAGTTTCCTCTGTTATTTGTTTTGCTAGATACCTTTAATTAAGATGTTGGACAGCTTTTGAAATTCTCACAAGCTTGAGACTACTTTGTGCTGAGGACAAGTAAAAACCCAGGGATGGTCGTACTCAGCATTTGAGGGTCATAATTCTGAACAAGTTCTCAGTGCTTCAGTTGCTACAAATTGGAACTGCAAAAAAACTGCACAAAACTGCATAAACCTGACAGAAAATGTAAACATAGTAAAGTATTTATTTCTTGTTCAAGCAGGACTAGCTACAAGCTCTGAGGACTAGAAAAATAAGGTTCGCACTTGTCCCCCAAAATTAAATTCTAAGGCTGTTATTCTGCTGACATCTGCAGAAAGGAAATTCCATTGTGATGTATTAATCAATCTCATTGAAATCAGAGAAATTAGTTCTCGCTACTGCTAAACAAAGATCTGAGGACATCCAATTAGGGGTCACGTCAGAACGACCTTTCATCCAACCAATCAGAGCGCCGCTTACCAGATTGTGAAAGTGACAGTCGGAATGTGTTTTCTGATCATGCAACCACGAAATATTTACCACGGGGTATTCCGAATGACAGTTACGGGTTTTATGATTATATCCATACAATCTAGTTCATCTATAAGCCATTCCAGAATGTTCTTCTTATCAGTTTTAACATTTTTTATCAAGAATACGTCAAAATATGTTTCGAAAGTAGTCGCCAGTTTGAAACCAGTGTCGTAATGCTCGAGAAAGCTGCCTTCTGATTGGCTAATGTCGATTTCTTGTCAGTCATTTCATTGGTCGGTCAAAATTTCGCAGTAGCAAAAACTAAGATCGGATTCAATGAGATTGTGTATTAAGTCACACGTAAATTTAGGTGTTCAGGCTTTTTATAGACTTGATGACCACCTTTAACCTACCCTGAATAAAGCAATAGCATTGTAGCAGTGTTACTCTAATTTGCCTACACTAGTCCCCGCACCCCATTGACAAGTAGACATGGAGACTGTCACCAGGCGGCAGTCAAACCTTAGGCGCCACAGCCATACCCAAGTAGAAGTGGCTCACGCTTTTGGACAGCTGATGAATATACAGATTACCGTAATGTGGTCAACTTTGATGTTTTGCCTGGAAACAATGCTGCCCCACACTTGACTAGTCAAGTAGTTTGGTGCTGTCCGTGGACACATTTCCTGCTGATAAATATACAATTGGCTTGTTTACACTGAAACAGTCTATCATTAGTCTGGTCTTGTTGCATTCGTCTGTAATGTGTTGTTAAAGATTATATTACTTTATATGGTATAAAACAGGAAGTAATTTCAATTGACCATTGACAGTGTTCCAAAAAGGATATACTAATTAGTAGGTGCCAAAACAAAACCTTTTGCAATATGTTGATCTGACCATTAATTTGATTATTAAAAATAATTACTGAAGGTTCATGTGAGGTGATGTTATGGTTCCTAAAAATGTTATCATGTTCCATGTCATATTGGCCTTTTCTTGACAACAATTTATTCATGTATCTATGTAAAATTTGATAAACAGTAATGTGTCAAAACTCTCATTTCATTATTTGAATCTTTTCATGTTTGAATCTTTAAGTAGCCTTTATGATCTCAATTTCAAATAATTTTATCAATAGTTACATGATCGGGAAGGTTTGCGTGAGCTACAGTGCCTAATTGCACTATTTTTTGTGCTCTGCACCTGGATAGGCCAAGTTATTCGTCTGATGGACCAATCATAGGGTCATGTTCTCGTTAATGGAGCTGTTGTACAAAACAACCTTAGCGCTACGAATGTCGTAAGTCTATGTTAAGGTATTCGAGTTACGATCACCCTGGTTGTTTATGCATTCACTTATTTCGCCTTATTCCTGGGTTTGATTCCTCACATAATAAAAACATGAAATGCATTGTGGGTGTTTTTTGGCATGATATTGTTGGAGTATTGCCTAAGAACATACTGACAAACTCCTTACAATGTGATAAACCAACTTGGAGCATCAAGTGCAATATTGTTCAAGAACTGGATATATCTGTTCCCACATGGTCAATGTACGTTCCATCAACCATCCTCACCTTTCTGTATCATAATGCTATCCCAGTATGCTCTATCAACCCTATTGATCCACCATCAGGAGTTAACAACAAACAAGTTGGGCGTGTTTACAGTTTGCTGCGTATTGGTGATAGCAAACTAAACCTGTATTATCCTTTGTCTCCCCTTCGTCTTTACGTCAGCCTGGTGTGTCACTGTCCTCACACCAAACAACACAGCCCACATAGCACTGTATCGTAATTACCATGTGTAGAGGAGAGTTTGTCAAACAGGTTACCAACAGATAGGAAATATTGCCCCTCCTTGTCATTGTTCCAGGGCTGTACCGAGGTGCCAAATAACAAATAATTACTCTCGCCTCTCAAACGGCCATATGATGATTCGAGCCTCAGTAATCCATGAAGAAATTTGCTTTTCTTGTTATTTTGAACTTGAACTATGTGAGTAGCAATTTTCCGTTTGTTTCTCTATGTTTGATTTTAATGATGCCAATACACTTTGAGGTTAGCAATATTATTTGATTGTTTGTTATGTCCTTGGACCTGGCATTCAAATATAGGTTGTAGGGTATGCTTTTGCATATCATGTTTCAGAAGAAAATAACCTGCCATGCTTTGTTGACGGTGTATTGAAATTGTATTCTGATCACAATGTAACAGTATGGTGTTTGGAATCTGTGTCCGAATTCGGCATGTTGGAATATCTGTGTGTTGACCTCGGCTGAGATGCGTAGTACCAACGCTGATGGTGGAGAAGTGTAGGGTCAACCCTCAGCTGTGGTATGTGGCTGCATCTTCCTCTCATGATGGGGTAGAGATACATTTGTTAGGTGTCTGCAGACAAGCAGAGGAAACCTGAGCCCTGTTCTCCAACATGTCGTTTAATGTAGGTTTGCTCATTGTTATGTTTGTGTGTATTGAAAACATATGATAAAGTAGTGTTTCAGATCGTTAAGTTCTAGGACATCGTCTAATTGTCATCCGAATGTCAAGATGTTTTTGGTCAAATTTGCTTTGATAAATGTAGAAGAATGTCATCAAAAAGTGATAAAATGATAAAAATGTCCCAATGACATTTGTCCATAACAAAATCACTGATAAGAATACATACCAGTCTTAATAACCCTTATGTTAAAATGTAAGAATTAAGGGGTTTCTTAGATTCAAATACCATAGAAGACCATAAGCACCTCAGGACACCTTAATTTTGAACACTTCAACAGTATTGTTTTGACATTAAAATAAGTATATGCTCAATTGTATTTATAAGTTTCCTTTTGCTTTAAGCTTTCGCCAGTTTTAGGAATCATCTTTTTTATGAAAAAAAGGAAATTCATAATGTACATTCACCCCATACCCCTGATGCCCCCACCCATTTAACCTGTCCCCCTTCATGCTGTCTGTGCCCCCCCTTCAGTATCAGACAAGTACAGGCAAGTGTTACTGTCAATTTGAGAAGTACATTGCGGTCATCTATTCTCGGATCCACAGACTTTCCTGGAGGTCGAGCTGACATTTGTACATAGCACAGGGAGCACTAACTAGAAACTACACCTATGGATATGGTATACGTATTGTATTACACTGGTCCAAGGTGGAATATTTAGTACCAACTATCTTATAAACTTTACCATGTCTTGTACGGCATCTTTTCATCTTCTTTTCTCCAACACCTGGTATCATCTCTATGTATAGTGATTCCTGAGCATATGCTTTTTGCATTGTGGGGATTGTGTGATGGATTCTGCTTTTGAGCAGAAATTTCTAATGAATATGTAAAAGGTTTTGTCGCTTTTATCATAACTGTGACACATGGAGGCAATGTCTCCAATTGTCCTGTCATATACAAACAAACACAAGTCAGTGTAGATATAATATGTTTGGATTTATTAAGCTGTAAATGTTAGTGGTCATTAAGGACTAGTAAAACAAATTTCTTCAATTCGTATGAATATTACCAAGCAGCTAAAACAGTGATTAAGTTAACTTGACTGAAGATACACCAAAGTCATTTTACACGATTTTTGGGCCTTTTTTTGTCATGGACTGAGATGAATGTTTATTTGCCTTCTCAATAACCTGCAATGTATTTGCTCTGGTGTTAATGTGCACATGACACTTCATAAAGGATAAAATGCTTCTGTTATATACCAACTGTTTAATGATGTCAAAAAAAAAATCATTTTGTGATCATGAACTGTTTTTGTTTTTAGTGCTAAAAAGGAAGCTAAAATTCATATATTACTCATCTGCTGCAGATTTATGTGAAGTTTTTAGAGAACAAAAATGCAAATATTGCGTATGAAGATAATTCATTATCATATACAGCCTGTTTGAAACAGGTGCTCTATCAAACAGGGCGAGAACGTACAAGATCAGTTGGTCCGATGTGTCTCAGAAAGCTTTTCAACATCAGACTGCGGCAGAAAATGAAAATTAATACAAGAATATCAAAATGTTTAACACTTGGGAAAATCTGTGCTGAACACCTTTGAGTCTACTAAACAAACTTTTATATCTTTTTCATACACAGGCTTCGAGATAGTGGTTGAAGTCACATGTGATTAAAAATAATATTGTGATGGCTCAAAGAAGTATATATTAAGATTTCATAGTAAAATATGTAGAATAAGATTAGAAAAGTAATCCATTTGTTCATTGCTGTAGAACACCTGTTTACAAATAGCAATCATCCTACCATAGACTTTATCGTGTAATGTTCAAATTAATTCCGCCTGTCCAAGCAGGTTCTTTAGCGATAATGTATTCATAAGGTGAGACATAATATATTTGTAAGGCAAAGAGGCAAGCAAGGATGACCTCATTAATGAGTAGGTGACAAATGAATCAATCTTTTGTGAAAAAAGAGGAAGTCACAATTTCCGCCCTGAAATTGTCTGACCCAGATTGTTCTATGCGAAATTACAGGGTCCTTTGTTGTGATGTGATCATTGGAAATTCCTGTTTTCCCTTAAGAATTACTATCACACTTCGTCACCTGACTCGTTCTCGTGAGGAATGGCCCCTCCACATTTCCTGGGTCCATCATGATTCTGAAACAGTACTTTTCATCTGTATGATGAAGCATGGGAATCATGCCCCCGCTTCAATGTGTAAAACATGGATATTTTAAGAAACAACTAATATTAGTCCACAGTTGATTTGTATGGAAATGGTTTAGTATGTTTGTTGTATAAACATGGCGCAAGACTTTGGGCTTGAATCTCGGTGAATGTTTGACCGTCCGAATCACATCGCAAGTCAATATTACCCAGCATGCCATGTCCTCCATTCCATCATCCAACTTGGCGAAGATTCCGTGAAACAGGAAATGGCATCTACGTGCACTCAGACGGACCCCCGTCACAGATATCCATGCATTGTTTCGTGACCAGATGGACCAATATTGAACATTCATAACAAGCAAATAGTGGCGTTAAATTCAATTATGCTAATGCTCCTCCCCAATGCCACAGTAATGAAAGTTATGTAAATAGAGAGTTTTGTCTGGTTATTTGTCAGGATATTGATTATTTACAGTTTTGTAATAAAACATTTATTGAAATATTTGTTAGAGATAATGACTTAACAGAAAAATGATTTTTCGTCGTTGTAGTTATGCCCTCTTTTGTTTGGACTGTGGAATCCTAGAGAGAGTTTTGTTTGCTTTGAGATTAAAAAGAAAAAGAATAATTCTTCAGTTTGTTCATAACTTGATGTCTTGAACTGTTTCCCTTCAAACTATAAAAAATTTAAGTGAAAAATATGTCCAAGAATCACCAACTTGAAAAAAATATGTGAAACGTCAACGCCAGAGAAAAAACAGTCTTTGTTATCCGACAAAACAGCGTTTAAAGTTGTCCTGCACCAGGACTGTAGAATATATTTATTTTATGGAGAGAAAAACCCAATCTAGATATGTATACAAAAGCAAGTCTAGCCAGCTCAAGCTAGCTCTATGAAATCAGCATTGGAAATTATTTGTTTAATTTTAGAGGTGAGAAGAGAATTGTGTCATAAGATTTCATAGACAAAATGTGAGTCTACTTAAAAAGCAAAATAGTGAAATTTGTATGAACATCTACTTTTTGTTCATATTTGCCATGTGCTCACAAAAACCCAGTGAGTTTGACATACAATGCATGGAAATGTCCGTGAGGAATGCTTGATGTCATGTTACTGTCATAAATATCATTTGACAAATATCTCCTTGGAAAGAGTTATTGATTTGCAATGGAGACGAGTTCCAGATAGTTGATCTACTGTTTCACTAAGTCAGTCAAGCGGTTGTGTTCTGCAGTTAGGAGAAGGCCAACATGTAGTTCTATCCTTCAACAACGTGAACTAAAACTGACATCCTTGTTGATGTAATTATGTCTTCCACCGTAAGCCCACTAGACTCCATTTACTTCCAACTGCAGTGGTGAAATATTCCTGGAATGCACTGTGTTGTACTCACCCTCTGATGCCTATCCAACAACAGCAGTGTATTGTGGTTTTTGTGCATGCTTTATATACGTCATGGTTTATGGTTTAAATGTCAGTAGAGATGTAACTAGGGCCTTTCATCTTTATGGAACTACAAATGGCCCAGCAGTCTAAGGTGCTGCCTCTTTGCAGCTGGTTGTGAGTTTGAATCCCAGTTTCACCCTGATTGTGATCCTTGGTTTGTTAGCATAATACTCATGAGCTTCACCGAAAGGCTAACTGTCTACAATCTGTGTGATGTTGGGCTTTCCTGTAAGTTTAGTATATTCTGTTAATCCCACTTACTCACTACATCACTTTCCCGCCTCTTCTATTCATCATACAGCATTATGAGGATCAAGAATTCATGGTATGTGCCATGTTCATTTAAAATGGATGACTTGGCTTTGGCGTAACAGTGAGATTGCGAGTAACTGTCAGTGTAGTCACTCTGAAATTCAAACATCAGATCATAAATATTTTAATGTGAATTCTGTCACAATATGTCATTTCCAGTACCCAGTAAATGTTTAAAGAATAATCCTTAATCAGGAGCTGTTTCGTTTCCCTCGTGTCCAGTTGTTGAATGAGTTAAATGCTCTGGTGCTGAGTCCCTGAAGGAACATCTTGGTTAAATGTACTGATTCTGACTACTCGAGGATATTAATTTTAATCTTCTTGTGTCGAAACCGTTTCATGTCTTCATGGAGATCAGAAAAAATAGTTGTGAATGCCAATCGATAATACTCGTTCATGTCTACTTGGTTCTCAACTATAATCAGACAGAAAATAAGTCAATGAGTAATTTTGGCTCTGTTATCATCTCTGAACAGAAGCCTTGACCATGCTGCTAGTATGGTGATTTGGTGGCTTCAGGTCAATTTCAGACCCTATTTTGATCAATTACCAATGCTTCTTAAAGGCTGATTTCATTCCTCATGCTACTTGATTCTACTTTGGTCAGTAGGGACGCTCTCCATCTATCCCTAATGTATCAAAGTCCCTAAAGGCAATATTGACCAATAAAATCCCATTACTGGTGTCCAGTGAGGCCCTCTACTTCCAGGGTAACCACTTTTGTTTAAGAAGTTGCCCCAGGGAACACTTGGCCTGATTCGCAAGCAGGTAGAATTTACTGGTGGCATTTCTGGAGGAACAAGTGAAGGGGATCCTTCCCAGTAAATGACTGTTTCTGCGGTTGTCGTACCCCTGCACCCAGACTCAGATAGACTTAGCGGCAGCGACCTTACAGCTAATCAGCGTTATATTCGTAGTGAGGTAAAGCCTGGCAATAAACGTAATATCGCTAGTGAGGAGAGACTCATTACATTGATTTCCGTGGCTCAGAGATGCTTGCATCTGAAATCCCAGGCTGCTTGTGGTCATGCTGTCATGTGGTGCTACTTCTGTGTAGGTGCTTGTGTGTGAGGGGGAGTTTGGTTGGTGGTGGCGTCCTTGCGTTGCTATTCTAGCCAAAGGGGAGTAGTGTTGTCAATTTAGAATTTAATTGTAGATGAATTGTATTCTCCTACGCAGAGATATTTTAGTAATGGTTTTGTATGGTTTTAATGTTTCATATTTCTACGCCCACATCAGATAAAGATATTTTGCAAATCGTGTTTTCTTTCCCTTTTTAAAGTCGGCCTACAAACAACTACTTTTGAAATAAATATCAGTGTTAATAATGTGATCATAAAATATATGTGCATATTTAAACAATAAAGGTTAAACACATAGATTTAATAACATAGAGCTGCGACAATTTGAAAAACAGGGACAGTTTCCAAAACTAAGACTGAAAGTCAATGAGTCCTTGTCATAAAATTTAATTTGTTATAAAGCGATCAAGAATGAAGCACATCATCATACACAATCCCGATATTCGCATTAAAAATCTGTTTTGTTGCCGCAGAAAAAATTACTTGGTAAATTTGAAATTTTATTTTATATACAGAGATTAAGATAACTAAGCCGGATACAACAATCAGCTGTACACACGTTTGCTCCCAATCTACCGTTGATTCGGTTCAAAATTACCCAATAATATTATATAACTTTAAGGAATTTTGATACAATGCTCGGAAGAATTGTACTTGAAACTATTATTTTATAAGTAATAATATATCCAATATTGTGTTATTTTACTTTGCAGCTTTACTATATATAGTTGAAATAAATTAATAACCATAAGTGTAGCTTAGTAACAGCTGATCACTATTGCAGATACTTTTTATGTATGGACAATTTGACCCATCACCGTCGGTACTCCCGTGCTCATTCACGGTAATGTTTTTGTGCTGGGGTAAAAAACATCAAAACTCATCTACCCTGTTGAAGGGCAAGCACCCCTTGAAATCACCCAAATTCTTGTTACGAAAAACTTGCCTTTTACATGGTGATATACCGTAGATCATTGATTCCTGTCTAGAAATATAAAGATTGATTGACCTGCTCAGATATGAATAATGTAGAAATATAAGAATTGACAGGCAATTGCTGAGTTTCCCTGCTTTACAAAATGCAGAACATTGTCTATAAAAGTTTATTTACATCACAAATGTTGATAGGAAATAGCACCATCAATACCAGCTCTTCATGTTATCAAAGTTCCTCGTTAAGAAACATTCAATCGAGTAATTTCTAAAGTTTTAAAACAACCCAAATCACAATCATCGGTTCACTCCTGTTATAGGTAATTGTTTACTGCCAGTAGTGATGGCAGAATATGAAATGAATAAATATTTGCAAGTTTTTATCGAACGCCTTGAAAAAGTGGCTTGTCAGGAAGTTGCTTAGTAGCCCAAGAGCAAACATGGCGTGGAGAAGGAAGTGATTCAGGTTCTCGCAGTCACTCAGATAGTGCCAGTCCAGCATGAAGCCTGTCGGGCAGGGATATGGGCCGGGGCATTACACCCTCACTGATCTCATCAGCCAAAGTATAGCCTTGCTAGGCACCTGTCACCAACAAAGGTAGGCTCGTTATGAAGAACACCTGCACTTCAGGGGATGTCATTAGTAAATGAACGTAATAACATAATTAGCTTCAGATGAGTTCTTGATTAAGTGCATGGTTTCAAGCGCACCTGTCATTGGATGATGTAAGTCATGGAATGAAGCGATTTAATAACCATATGATTACTGTCGGAATGAGGAGCTTGATGAAGCATAGTTACTTGAGGTAAATTACGAGGAATCGTTATGCATGATTATGTTGTAAGTTACCTTTGTAGAAGAGGGTCAGGGAAATGTAGATTCTACAATGGTGAAGTTCGTGTCATTATCCATGATGGTTTAGAGTACTGTATAATCAAAACCAATCTGGACGCCATAACTGCGTTATATCTGAAAGTCACTACTCACATGAAAGTGGGCAGGTAGCCCAGTCGGCTGAGGGTCTGCTGTTGCTGTGTAGAGTTGTACCCCTTAGGTGTGCCAGGAATCTGCTATCATGGGTTCGAATCCCTGACCCACCCTGATTTAGTTCCTAGGTTTGTCTGCACCATACCCGTAGTCGCCAAAGTGGTAAATGTGATCAGACCTACAGCACTTTGAGCCTTTCTCCCACATCAAGCTGACACTGCGATGTAACTGAATTACTGTTCAAGAAATTTAAATCAAACTCACTCACTCACATGATAACAATATGATAACATTTCCCTGGAAACAATGAAGCATAGCTCTAGTCATCTTGGTTGCATTATGTTTTAAGTTAAGAATTCATTTACCTTTTTAGTGTTTGGAATTTGTCATATCATTTTCAGTTTGTCCCAAGTGATCAGTGTTTGATTATTATCAGTTGTGAAAAACATGTTATTAAAGGAGAGGGTCCACACACTTGAAAGTCTATCTGTAAATTTAATGAATGATTTTAAGAAACATTGAGCAAATAATAAAATCCTCTTTTGACAACAACATTAAACTATCATTGCATCTGTACAAGTAACCATAAAACCATTATTTATAACCCATTATCAAAACCCCACATCTGCGTAGGAAGATCATCTCCTAAATCTGAGATAATCATTCTTTTTTATATCACTGATAAAATGTTTTTTCCACCCACATAGATGTTATTCAAAGTTTTAACTGAAACATGAATCACAAAGAAGCACAAAGATCTCTTGTGTTTTTTAACTAGACAGGTGTACTTATCTTTCATAATTCAAAGATTTTTTCTTCAAAGTTTCATTAATTCTGTGAAAATGACCTTGAGTTGTTTCTGTATTCTCTAAGTCAGGTTGTGAATATTGAATTACTAAAACTTTGAAAGGAAACTTGCATGATGTCGTAGAATATATGCCATCTGTATATACAATATCCTAATGATCACGTTACAAATTGTGCATTGGTATTGATAGATCTGTAAGAATTTCTTTCAAAGGCAAGGCCACATTCCTACTTTGAACCATGCATGTCTTTGTTATTCACATATATTGATATGCTTAGTTTCCACATCAAAGTCTGTATTGAAGAAGAGTGAGTGAAAAATACACACAAAAAACCCGGAGTGAGTGAGTATCGTTTTACGCCACTTTTTGCAATATTCCAGCAATATCACAGCGGGGGGCACTAGAAATGGGCTTCACACATTGTTCCCATGTTGGGATTCAAACCTGGATCTTCGGCGTGGCGAGCGAACGCTTCAACCACTAGGCTACCTGACCGCCCCTTATTGAAAAAGAAAAACTCAAACATTATGACATTTGTGAAGCCATGCTGATGCCTGATAAATTTCAGGCAATCAGAGACCTAGTCCTGAAGCACAAATGAACATTTTCAGTAGTAAACAGATCCATAAGACTTGTATAAATATGAACATTTGGACAGCATCTTTGTTTATTTTATCATTATAAGAACTAGTGTGTGTGTGTGTATATATATATATATATATATATATATATATATATATATATATATATATATATATATATACGTTAGTTATCAACACTGTTGTCATATCTGTATGTATTGTACTCAGTGGGGATTCTGTGTGACATTATGGCCCCAGCAATCTATGCTGGTCGTTTAAAGAGACAACCAAATGGATTGGGTGGTCAGACTCGGTGACTTGGTTAATAGCGTGTCCTTATATCCCAACTGTGTGGATCACTGCTCACATTATCAATCAATGGATTGTCTGGTCCAGTCTCCATTATTTACAGGCTGCAGTCAAATAGATGGAATATTCCTGAGTGCAGTATTAAACAACAAACAAATGAATGTATTGTAGCAGGGTCGATCCCATGGGATGGATTAATGTACTTCACAGCTGATTTCTATTGTTCAGGGTCCTGGGATTCTTTATCAGTAATTATTTTTTACAATCAAGCTATGATGATGAGTACATTACTTTCATCCTTCATCTTCATCATTGGTTTAAGACTATGGTTGTTTGTGAAACATCTACATTTGGGGAGACAACTATCAGAACTATTTGTTTCACATTGGCAGTCTCTCAGACCCTGTATGGCAATCCACTACCACTGTCATTATCAAACTGGCAAAAATTGTAGGCAGGATTTGATATTTTTACAATTCCCCTCGACTTGGATACTTGTGACTGTATTTCACCTTTCTTTAAACATTGGATTGAAACATTGACAACTTTTACTGAAAATGAAAGATAGAAACCTCCCAATATTTGCATCTATGTGTGTCATTCATTTTGAATTGTCAACATTCAGACCTATATGAGACATAAGCACACCTGTTTTGACAATACAACATTCCGTATGCATTAACAGGGAACAATAGTTAATGTAACCCTTACATGCTAAGGACTATCTAGACATGCTGTCGCCGTTGAAAATTCTGCTTCTAAAGTGAGTGTGTTTTCATTTCTGTGGATTTCATGTGAATCAGAATTTTTGTATGTGTTGATATTTCTGGAGGAGATTGTTTGGGATATATTTAGAAAGTTGGTCATGCTCAACATCAATGGTGTTTAGTAAACCTGAAGCTAAAGTGTTACCGGACAGATTGGTGGTTGAATGTTGCTTTCAGCAATATCCAGCAACATGAAGGGGAGTAGGGGAGCCTTTTCGTTCAAGTGTTTGCTTTCACATCAAAGGCCAGAGTTCAGATCCCCACCTGGCTACAACATGTGAAGCCCACTTCTGTTGTACCCCGTCATGATGTTGCTGGTATCTTGTTGCCTAAAGTGGTGTAAAACCTTGTTCACTCACTCACCCAGCAACATGGTGGCTGGGGACACCAGAAATGGGCCTCATCAGACACATGGAACAGGGGAGACACTAGCAAGATTTCATGAGATAAGTAATTTAATCAATTTGTGTCTTTCTCAATCAAATCATGACCTTATTATGACCCCCTCAAACTTGCCTCACAAATGTCAGACGCTTCATTAACAAGAAAATATCATTCTGATCCAAGGATGAGCAATGCCTTTTTTACCAAGTTAATCTCTCTGTGATTGACAACAATCCTGAAAAGTAAATTGTGTGATCAGACAAGGTTGCTGAAAAACATGAAAGCTAAATTGGACCAACAAAACTAGTTTCCTGGTGCACTGAAGTAAGGAGAATGTGAGTGACGTAAGCTGGCTGGTGGGGAGGTGTTTGTTCTCCACGGGGAATGCAGCTGCACTTGGCTCTCTCCCCAGGTGAACAGAGTGACAGGCTCTGCAGAGGAACCCTAGAGGTTGACATGCGTTTAGCCGAACCGAATACACAAGACAGAGTACAGTAGTTAATACTCAGATACATCTATATAAGAGTCGTATCGATCGTCTTTTTCTCTTTTCCCCAGACAACTTAAGTTGTGCTCTACCAATTCATCCCAGCCCTGTGTTTTGGTTGGAGTGGATGGTTGTTGTTGTGTGTGTAGTCTTACTTGATATCTGGTGGTGTGTTGACTTAGGCTTGGTGGTAACATGCCAACCTGAGCCTGACAAACAGGAAGAGGGTGACAGGTGCCCTGCGAGGTTGACTTTTAACACTTGCACACTGGATCATGTGGTGTTTACAGTCTTCAGAATACCATTACTATGAATTTATTGTGAAGAGGAACACAGACCACTACCTCAGTAACTGATAGGGACACTTGTGAAGGTGTTTGTCAATATAGATGAAGTTTCGAATCCTTACATGGGCACAATGTGGGAAAACTGTTGTATGTCCTCTGCTGAAATATTGCTAAAGGTGGTATGAGATCCCTCACTCACTCATTAGGTGGGTTGAACTTGATGCTCATCATATCAATCACTGGATTGTCGATTATATAACAGACCACAGTCATATAGCTTGAATATTGCTGAGTGATGCGTTAAACAAACAAAAAACACTCCTTCACTCACTCACTCACTCACTCACTCACTCACTCACTCACTCACTCACTCACGGAGGCTGATATTAAGCCTTGTAGGAGGTGCTCTGTCGTGCTCATCGCCATGGAGTAAACTTCCTCGCCTGCAATTTGTGAAACCAGGTATTGGTAAAACAGAGTAGCACTGACTCACTCACCCCCTTGTCTTCAGTTTCATATGTTCTTCTCATCCCATTGCATACCATTTACATGCACATATAGTTATCAGTTTGGTGTGTCATGGAATAGCCCTAACAGTAGTGGGGATATATAATCACAGATATGTTCTGTATGGACACACAACACCCAACTAGCAAGACAGAACAGTGTCTGTGTTTTGTCAGGAAGTGATTTTTTTTTTTCAATGATTAAAAAAGGCGATTTAAGAAAGGTCAGTAGTGATGAGCAGCTACATGTAGAAAAGACAGTTATCTTGCGAATACATGCAATGTTAACATCTGACATTATCAGTAACATAGTTATGGACATGTTGTGTCAGCAGTGCAACTCCAAAGGCGCCACAGACACCAAAGCTTCCTCTTACCGCACACTGTACAGTATTACCTATATGTCAGCATGCCTCTTGGTTGTATCCACGTGGGGATTCTGGTTAGAATAGGTCCCAGCAACCTGTGTTGGTAGTGAGAAGCGACTTACTGCTTTAGGTGGTCAGACTCGTTGACCTGGTTGATGCATGTCCTCTTACCCCGACGCAGTAGATCATTGCTCACAATATCAATCACTGGTTTGTCTGGTCCTGACTATTATTATTTACAGGCTGCAGTCATATAGTCTTACAGATCAATATATGACTTTGTAACATGCAAGTTTGCATTCCGCATTTATATTTTAACTTCTTTATGTTATATTGGGGTCTTTCGGTTTTTATCTTGAAGTCTTGGCTCAGCTTTTGGTTTGTAACAGTATTGAGGTGAGAGAAATTCTTCTTCTTTCTTAGATGGCTAGTATGCCAAGTAGCAGATAGCAAAAACTAAATATATGTGGTCAAGGTATACTTGAGGTCATTTACAACAAAAACTGATCATGTATTTGTTAATAAGCTCAAGAATTCAGGATATTCTTTTGAAGATGTGGTATTTTGTTTGGTTTGTTATTTTTCTTCAACCTTTTGCAATATGTAGAGTAAAGAATGAACAAATCGAGAACTGGAAGGTGCAGCTGTATAAAGTTAGTGAATATTTATGTACTTACCGTGTGTTTAGTCTGGAAAACTCACTTAATCTGACTTTTTTACTTCTGTTTATTATGTAATATGATAATCAAGCAGCTTTCATAGCAAAGATGACATTATGTCGAGTGTATTGGTTAGAAAGTGTTTTCAAATGGCATTCAAACTCCAGAATTTGGATCATATTAATACAATAAATATAATGGTACTGATTATGTTTCGCTGCTTTCATCGGTAATATTTGTCTCGTAACTGTATGTCCATTGTGGAAATAAAATTATCATAATTCTGTTACCCTGGTAACCTATGTCTACATTACATTTTGGGCAGTGATGAACCGGATGTATCATCAGTGATGCTTGGTGGGGCCAGGCTGGTGTTACCCTTGTTTCTATTTGGATGCTAACCCCTGACAAGCACCTGTCAACCTGAAGACTATATTTCCACGCAGCAGGAGATTACGACCTAGGTCAGGATCTCCTTGCTGTGGCTTCTTGTCACAAGATAGATGAGTGACGTCCTGTCAGTGCGCTCTGTAGCTGTATTGAATTGCTGCATGGTGCTGGAAGGTGGTTATTGTGATCACAAGAAGTATCATCATGTTGATGGCGTTCTGATAAATATCAGTGCTGACCTTTCAGAACTGTACGAAGAGTTGGTATCATATATGAAGAAAATGATTCTGGAATGTCTTTTGTTGGTAGCTCTGCTAATGGGAAGTAAGGTAAACTCGTTATATGTCTAAGTAGGAGTAATTCTGCACCATAAACTTGTATTTCACCTGAAACTGGAGTGTCTGTTAAATGAAGGTATTGATTTTTGCTTGACTCAATCTTGGTACCTTCCAAACAATAAACATCATTTAGGAGCCATGATTATATGTCAAAGATTGAGCTTGATACTTCATCAGTTCTGGACTCCAAATGATAACAGTGTTCTGGGGTTTGTATGTATTACTCTTGTGGTTTTCTACTTGTCATGGTCATTTGAATGTCTGGTTAAGAATTGGTCTTGCTTGTCATAAGATGCGACTAAATGGATCAGGGGGACTCGGTTACTTGGTTGATGCATGTAATCGTATCCCATTTGCATAGATCAATGCTCATGATGTCAATCACTTGACTGTCTGGTGTGAGAGTTTGTATATATCACTCTTTTGTTGTTTTCTACTTGTCATGACTGCTGAATTTATAGGGTCATCAACAACACATTATGCTGTACCTGAGCTGGTTCAATTGTACTTGTTCAGTGCACAAAGGGTTATGTCCCTGTTTCTTTAGAGGGAAAGGTTATTTGTGGGAATATACCAGTTACTGAGTAAAAGCCGACTCTTCAGACTTGTTCCATGGTCTTCCCTTAGCATGACAACTGTAACTTGATTAAGAACAGGACAGTATGATGTTGCATGTCTTCAGTTTGTGGGATTTCCTCAATATTCAACATATTTCCCATGTTCATCTTATGTCTTGTCACAAGGTCAATGAGTGACCTGTCAGTGTTTGTACCTCTGTAACTGTATTGAATGGTGTTGGAAGGTGGCTATTGAGATCACAATTAGCATCATCATTTATATGTATCTGGACCTCTTCTGCTTATAAGAGTAGTTGTTGACTGAAGCAACTACGGAACATTGACCAAGGCCCAAAGCATCCCCACACAGCACATTCTGGAGAGCATTCCTGTATGTATAGAACCAAGTCAATGGGTGCCATGTTCTATATCTTTAGTGTTGCACTTTCTGTCCCAAGAAACCCATACCAAACTGGCCCCATAAAGAGGCAACATGGCCTTCAGTATTGATCTGACAAAAGCCCCGGCCACTAATGAAGCCATTTCCTAATGCATGTCATTCCCTCTCAAAGACTTATGATGAATGACAGCAAGGACTGAAATGTCCACCACTATGTATAGACTGGGTACATCACGTCAGTACTATGTATAGACTGGGTACGTCACGGCAGTACTATGTATAGACTGGGTACATCACATCAGTACTATGTATAGACTGGGTACGTCACGTCAGTACTATGTGTAGACTGGCAGTGTTCTGGGGTCCTTTAGGTCTTCCATGGTATTTGAATCTTGGGACCCCCGAAATCTTTCTCTTTTAACATTAGGGTTATGACAAGGACCCCTTGACTCTCATGCATATTTTCAAACAGCCTGGGCTAGGATATTCACATGTATATAGTTATGTCGTTCACATTCAGGGGTCCTTGATTCCCAAAGGTTTGTTCCTGTAGTATTTGAATCTAGGGACTCTAGTTTTCAACATTAAGTTTATGACACCTTCATGCTTAATTTCACATACTGCTTCATTGATGACTGTCTCTGCCTACTGCTAATACCTCTATCTTGGGTAAGGGATGCTAAGTGTTTCAACTTGCAAACAGAACCTCTCCTAGGAATTGTCTTGTTGCGGGGAAGTGAATATATTGAAGCGTGTGTCACAGTGACTTGCAGCTTACTGTATGAATGGGAATTGCTCTGTATTAGATGTTTATCGATCAGGGTTCCTTGTCAACGGGATCTCGGGAAGGTTTCTGTACCAAACCATAACACTCATACACTGTGTTCCTTTACATATTGTAAGAGGCAACTTACAGGATCAGATGGTGAGGCTCACTGACATGTCAAGATCCCAATTGTGTGGATTATGCGTATGTCAATCACTAGGTTGTCTGGTCTAGACTTAAATTGTTTACAGACTGCTGGAATATTGCAGTGTTAAACAAGAAAACAAACAAGTCCTTGACTTATTTGCTAGACTTTTGATAGAGAAATAAACATAGATTTGACATTCTATGCTATTGAAACCATGGCCATGCCATCAGTTTACCTCCATCTTTTTTTTATAGACTGGTTTAGAGCAGTAACCAAGTTGTTAATGCGTACCTGGTCACACAGAAGACCCATGTTTAATTCGTCACATGGGTTTTTTCCCTGACGTGATATTGCTGGAATATTGCTTAAAAGTGGTGTAAAACCATACTTGCTCACTCACTCATTACTGCTAGGGGTTCCAGCTGATTTCTGAAAAGATCATCCTGAATTATCAAACCTGCTGCAACATCCAACCAAACCAACACATATAATGAACATTTTTATTACCAAACATATGATCAATGAACATGAAGACAAACAAATAACATGTGGAAGCGATACTGACCCTAACCAACCAATGAACATTACTAGAAGACAAATAACATGATGAAGCAAAACTGTGAGCATGCTGTCAGTCCCTGATCCCTGATGTGTTCCTCCTCTGTGTTGCAGGAAGCAGGACCTGCGTGAGCTGAAGCTGCTCCAGAAGCAGGAGAACAAGCAGTACCAGGACCTCATGTACAAGGCCCATGTCGCCAGAGATGCCCAGGAGAAGAAGTTCGAGACTGACATGCAAGTAAGTCATCAAATCCCTTTCCTATTGTAAAAGGCCCATGTCACCACAGATGTCCAGAGAACCAATAATTCTTACAAATACAAAACCTCTATTACATCATTGACATAAAACCTGTATTCCGGGGGGGGGGGGGGAGATATTGCTGGAATATTGCTAAAAGCGGCGTAAAACCATACTCACTCACTCACTCACTCACTAGTATTTCGGGTGTTATTGCACGATAAAAATCTTCAGTTTTTCAATAAAACACTGTGAAACACTGTGAAACACAGTTTTGGCATTATCTGGCTTGAATATTGCTAAAACTGGCAGAACACCATGCATTAGGCAGTAAGGCTTTCAGTACCCTGGTGTCTTATTACAGTGATGAATATGTTCACCATTCCATCATTGCCCTTGTACTCCTTCCACATTAAGCTGACACAAACACAATTATTCAAACAGCGTTAAATCAGCATCTCTGTCCTATCGTTTGGTGACTCAGCAGTTCTGTATCCAAGGACAACGATTTATCCGACCACAGAATGATATGAGTATATATTAGTAAGATGCAATGCTATATTAACTTTAAATTCATCCATGCCACCCCTAACATGTTCATGTAGTTTGTGTCCTGTACACATCATTGACTTTCTCAAATAACCTAGCCATCCTTTCAGCTTGTCTATAGAAACTAGAGCTGTATAAATGAATACTGCATTAGGACATGAACATAACAAATATTCATATTGATCTTGCAAATAATATGTGCCTCTCCATGTTAATGTTTTGGCAACAGGTGGCCTCATATCATCATAACCTATATTGTATCCCCTAAACACTGGGTCATTTATGATATCACATGAGACCACTTATCCTCTAGTCTGAAGCCTTTGACAAGTAAAATGTCTTATGGTCAACTGGTCCATATACAGAGACTAACATCTACTGAAAATAATGCCAAAATAGTTCAGGCCAGTAGACTCAAATGTTTGGGTCTCAAACTGTCATATTTAAATTATCCAATTGTTTTCCCAAGTTTCAAGTTTGAATGCACATCTATATATTTAATAGCATGTTATGCCAATATACTGGTTCTGAATTATGCAAAAAAATGTTCATAAAGTAACTTGGTGTTAAAAGATTATATTTCATATGATGTTGTCATTTTAGTATCTGGATTTATACACTCATAAAGGGATACCATAATGTTGTGACTTCTGTATTGGATAACAGACAATATTGCACCACGTTACACAACCAGGCTTGCAGGCTGGCACTTCTCCATGGCAATATGCCTCAGTACTGCAGTGCCGGACCGTATTCCACCTCTAGAGACACTAAAACTTCCTTATAAGGTCAAACTATTGATTACCATGGTGACTGATAGCATTTAGCAGGAGTCCCTTCAGACCAGGAGACCGATCTGTCTGAGCTGCCCCAGAATGCAAGCTGCTAATATCCATTGGGATATTTCCACATCAGCAGAATTTGCATGTTTTCAATTCCCCCACAGTGAACTTCACTTTCTAAAGTAATAAATGTTGGGGAAAATTGGAGCATAGAGGATTACTTCCCTCATGCCAGATTGTGATCTGTTCTGTTCATGGACACTGAAAGACGTTACTGTAGAATATAATAGCTGTCCGGGGAAAGGGTTTAATGGGACAGTGGGTACAGCAGACATTGTACATTAATTATGCTGGAGGAGATGCATGTTACATGGCATTGGTAAAGCTGGGGGTGAAGTTGTATGATGGTCGTTTTAGATCATAAGTGTTTTCCTTGCTGGAACTTATGACAATAGACCCGTGAAGATCCGGGGAAGAATAAGTCTTCAGCAACCTGTGCTTGCCGTAAAAGGTGACAATGCTTGTCGTAAAAGGTGACTAACGGGATCGGGTGGTCAGGCTCGCTGACTTGGTTGACATGTTATCGATCCCAATTGTGTGGATCGATGCTCATGCTATTAATCACCAGATTGTTTGGTCCGGACTCGATTATTAACAGACCGCCGTCATATAGCTGGAATATTGCTGAGTGCGGCGTTAAACAACCAACCAACCAACCAACCAACCAACCATCCAACTTATGACAATATTAGTGTTTTACTTGCTGAAACATGACATGAGTGTTTCACTTACTGAAACATGTGATAGCTTGATCTTTGGTTTGTTATTGTCTGTACTCATGCTTGTTGATTATACATTAGATTTGGACCTAGTCTAGTACCTATATCATTTCTCATACACTTATGTGACACGCCATGATACAAAGCAGCATTTAATCCATCTCTCTCATTCTATCTGCTCCCATGTGAAATTTCCTATGTTTTACAGTTTGCCTATATTTGTTCCATTATCCGGACAACAGCTGTGAAAGATCAGACAGTTTCTCTTCTGTTGATATCGCATATAATCAGTCATAATTTGTTCTATTCAACAGAATCTGGTCAAAAACTTCGACCAGGACATGGAAACGCTGACTAGACAGCAGAAGCAGCAAGTTGAGAAGGCCGAGTTGGCCCAGTCCAACGACATGAAGAATGCTGCCCGCAAGATCAAGACAGAACAGGTACAACACAGTAGCCACTAACCCAAGGCCGACCCGGGGTGAAATTGGCTTCAGTAACCTATCTGAGTCAACTAATATGGATTTGATGGTCAGGCTCTTTGACATGGCTGATTGCATGTCATACTACCATGATGGAGAGGATTGTTGCTCATGCTTTCAGTCACTGGTTTGCCTGGTCCAGGCTGCTATGATGCTTGATTATTACTAACTGTGGTGCGTAAATGAAGCCCTTGGCTTGTGAGGCAGCATAGTGGTTAAGTAATAAAGACCCATGTTCGATTTTGAAAATACAATATGTGAAGTGTTTTCCTGATGTCCCTTACTGTGGTAGGGCTCAAATACTGCAGAGGTGGCATAACACCTTACTCCGTCAAACAATCACACTCTCACTCCGAAGCCAAAGTCTAGAGAACTATTTTTCTGTCCAATGAGCTATGCTACTGATAGCCCATACAGTAACATTAAAATCTGATGAAAATGATGTGAACAGGAAAGTTGGTGCCCAGTGAATCATTAGTCATACATAGTACTTGCTCCAACATGTGTCTGGGGAGTAACTGTAGAATGGATGTGTTAAGGTGTGAATTTTATTCCTCTGCAAGTTTAACTGGTTCATTAACCTTTGTTTATCGATGAGAAATACAAGTCAAGCACCATTTGATGACTATATGAACAGTCTGTGACTTTAGCCACTAGTTTGAAGCCTAAGTCTAGTAAAATGCTTTTGGGTCTAGTGAGATCAGCTAATAAAAATCCATAAAAGACTGAAATGGATGAAGATATGATGCAGAGTTCCAAGTTGGGGCTTGCAGACTCCAAAGTATTTGGCACAGACTGTATGATTGTGAAGGAGTGTAAGATTGAGGTATTCAGTGTTTGCTGGTGATTGCAGGAGAAGGAAGTGAAGATCTTCAAGGAGCAAATGAAGCAGGAGCTGAAGCTGCTGAAGCAGGAGATGGACCTCCTGCCCCGAGATGGCAAGAAAGAAGCCATGCGCAAGCGCAAGGAGGCCAAGGAAATAGAACTTACAGACAAGGTGTGTAGGGAAGACCTTAGAATTTCTGAACAATTTCCCCAGCCCAGAAATTGTACTTGACATGGGTAGTAGGATATGAGTGAAAGGAAATAAAGTAGCACATCTTTTTTCAATGGATACTAGTACCTTTCAGAGAGAGGATCAGTTATAAGAAATGTCCCTGTATGATGTCAAATGGACAGCTGATGATGATGTTAATGTCTTTCCTGGTTGGTTGTCCCATAAATATGCTGACTTGTGATCAGGGGATGGTGATGTTGTTGATGTTGATGTTGTAGGAGCGGTTGTTCTTGGAGAACCAGCAGGAGAGGATGGAGAAGCATATGAAGCAGCTCGGAGACCAGCACAGACAGAAGATAGCCCTCCTGGAGAGCCAGTTCCTCCAACAGAAGCAGCAACTGCTCCGAGGTAGGGAGGGACACCTTGTATAGACCTGGGGTAGGGAGGTACACCTTGTATAGACCTGGGGTAGGGTGGAACACCTTGTATAGACATGGCATAGGGTGGGACACCTTGTATAGACCTGGGGTAGGGAGGAACACCTTGTATAGACCTGGGGTAGGATGGAACACCTTGTATAGACCTGGGGTAGGGTGGAACACCTTGTATAGACCTGGGGTAGGATGGAACACCTTGTATAGACATGGCATAGGGTGGGACACCTTGTATAGACCCTGGGTAGGGAGGAACACCTTGTATAGACCTGGGGTAGGATGGAACACCTTGTATAGACCCTGGGTAGGGTGGAACACCTTGTATAGACCTGGGGTAGGATGGAACACCTTGTATAGACATGGCGTAGGGTAGAACACCTTGTATAGACATGGCATAGGGTGGGACACCTTGTATAGACCCTGGGTAGGGAGGAACACCTTGTATAGACCTGGGGTAGGGTGGAACACCTTGTATAGACCTGGGGTAGGTTGGGACCACTTGTATAGACCTGGGGTAGGGTGGAACACCTTGTATAGACCCTGGGTAGGGAGGAACACCTTGTATAGACCTGGGGTAGGGTGGAACACCTTGTATAGACCTGGGGTAGGGTGGAACACCTTGTATAGACATGGCGTAGGGTGGAACACCTTGTATAGACCTGGGGTAGGGTGGAACACCTTGTATAGACCCTGGGTAGGGAGGAACACCTTGTATAGACCTGGCGTAGGGAGGGACACTGGAAAGACACTGTATTTTACTGATTGCAGCCCTTATTATGAACTTTGTTCTGTCAGCATCATGCACAGCTCTATCTGGCTTGCATCAAATTGCTACACGTCAATGACCTATGCTTTACTCCCACATTAAGCTGAGACACAAACAATGTCACTTTAGTAGCAATAAGCCCACACACTCTTGTAATGGCAGACATTTGGGGACATTGATAGATTGTTTTCCAAAATGTCAATAAGAATATATTTTCAAATGAGACTGTAGAATGCTCTTAAGATCATTAGTGAAAAATCATAGAAATTTCTTATAACAACCTCCGCTTCTTTGTGTCTAGCAAAACCGTTCATAGCCACACATGAGATCCATCAACAGAGATGTTTTTAACGGTCTGGATTGAAACATGTTGATCTTGAAACTGGAGTGATCCATGAAGTGATCACCATGAACAATATTATTACAACAACGTGTAGATATTCATTTTGGAAATGTCTGAAGCAATTTACTCTGTTCTCCATATGGTGACATCATTAGGCACATTTAAAGATGTCGGCACCAAGGACTTGTTATTGACTTCCGTAATGATTAGTCAATACAACACTTGGTCTTCTGTATAATCTGGTTAAGTAGAGCAAAAGCACCACAATCAATAGGGTCAGCCTCTGAATATCACACTTGTGTGGAACTTGTGGATCTTATGAAGACATGCCCATCAATATGTATAATAACTGGATCTGGTGGTCAGGCTTGGTAACTTAGTTGAAGCATTTCATCGTATCCCAATTGTGTAGACAATGTTCATGATTATCTGGTCAAGACTCAATTTTTTTCAGACCGCCGTCATATGAATTGAATATTGCTGAGTGTAACATTTAAAACAAATAGCATGATAAGAGTGTTGCATGTGTGTATGACCATTACACGTTGTTGTGGTTGTTCCAGCTCGGGAGGCTGCTATCTGGGAGATGGAGAAGGAGCAGCTTCACGAGAAGCACCAGCTGGCCAAGGGGCAACTGAAGGAGATGTTCTTCCTGAAGAGGCATCAGATGCTCACTCGGCATCAGAAGGTATGTAGGCAGGGATCTCATAGATGGGATCAGAGGGTGTGTAGGCAGGGATCTCATAGATGGGATCAGAGGGTATGTAGACAGGGATCTCATAGATGGGATCAGAGGGTGTGTAGACAGGGATCTCATAGATGGGATCAGAGGGTATGTAGGCAGGGATCTCATAGATGGGATCAGAGGGTATGTAGGCAGGGATCTCATAGATGGGATCAGAGGGTGTGTAGGCAGAGAGCTCAGATCGTAGGTGTATTCAGATATTTTCAGATATTCTTCAGAACGTATGTAGGCAGGGGTCTTTTGAAAAGATGTTAGAGGGTATTCAGGCAGGGATCTCATGGATCAGCATAAAAGTCAGGGAACGCATACCATTCACAATTATGTTTCATTACATGGAAAGTAGCAAGAGGTGTAACTGTTGGTGATGTGGTTGCAGGAAATCGACCAGATGAAGCGCTACAACTCGGCGAAGGAAGAGGAGATGAAGGAGCGCCATGCCCTGGAGAAGCGCCGACTACCCAAGATCCTCAAGAATGAGGCAAAGACCAGACAACAGATGTTTAAACAGAGTCTCAGGCTCAGCACAATATCTACACCTGAAGACGACAAGATGAAGATTAAACAGGTCAGACATCATTGCAGACTACAGAAATATAACAATGCCATGTAATAAGTAAATCCTTTACTGTTTCTATTGGAATGGTACCATCTGGATTGACACTGTGTCTAGGGAACTCTTAATCTTGTATCTTATTGGCAAGATAATATTTGCTCATTCAGCAGCCTATGACCTTGTATAATAATTATGAATAGGATATTTTATTTTGGTCTTTCGTGAGCTTACAATTTGTGTATATGAAGTCTTGTAGCATATTAGGCTAAAAAAATAAAAATAGTCTTATTTCTCAGGCACCGCCTGCATCATCATACAGTTCACCACACGTTTCGTTTTTATTGCCATTTTTTTTTTTTTAAACAAAAATCCTTAAATATTCCACGTTCAACATTAGTCAAATACTGTATTCCAGTATTTTACTCATCAAGGAATACATTTATATAGGGAGGCCCTTTCCCAGGTTGATTGTACACAATTGTTTATTGATTACACATCTGTTTATTGGTTACATACTAGTTTGAACAACAACATAAAAAACACAAAAGACACTGCCCGCCCACACTATATTTTCAAAAAACATTTCCTGAGAACAATGTCTTTTATTATTTTAAGCCTAAGTGTTATTATGTAGACTATTATCAGTTGAACTTACTAGACCAAACTGAATTTTAATGTGCAATCAATGTCTTAATTGATGCTGTCTGCATTTTCAGTTTGAGGAGAATGAGAAGAAGAGAATGAAGGCAGAACAACAAAGGCAGGAGTCGAAGCACAAGAAACAGTGGGACGACCTTGTGTTCCGTAATGAGACCGCCCTCAAGGAGCTGGAACAGCTGCAGGTAGGCACAGGCAACTACAGCTTTACTGTCGGATTACATGGAATGTCCAACCTCCGTATTTACTACCATGCCAGTGTCATCTGTATTTGTTACTTAATATTTAGCCACTGATATGGCTGTTAAAGGGAGATAACTCATCAATCTTAGATGATGTCTTGCTGTGCATCTTGGTGTTGTTCATGCCATTAATAGACTGAAAGAGGAAGTTGGGAGGCACTAATTTCTTCTTTTGTTAAGATTCAAAATAGCGAAGCTAAATCGTGTAAAGTATGCCAATAAAGTAGACTCCTTGTTCGTGATGTTTATTAAGATATCATTGAGAGATTAAGGCATTGTTGTTGATGTTGTAGGCTGAGAAGAGGAAGATGTTGATGGAGCAGGAGACGTTGAAGATCAAGGAGGTGGAGAAACAGTATGACTTAGAGCTCAAAGACTGGAAAGCACAGCTTGTGCCTAGAAAACAGGTAATATGTCTTGGCCTCATGGGGGGCGGGATTCGGAAAGCCTAATGGTTAAAGCGTTAGCTCGTCACGCCGAAGAAACGGGTTCGATTCCTGATACAATGTGTGAAGCCCATTTCTGTTGTTCCCCGCCGTGATATTGCTGGAATATTGCTAAAAGCGGCGTAAAACAATACTCTCCCATTGGGTTTACGGGTCAGAATAACAACCACAGCATGCTTGTTGTATGAGCTGAGGATTTAATGAGAATCACATGTTTTTTGTGTGGTTGTGGCATGACAGATTAATTATACAGTGTTTGTGTTTACGGCGTCCCATATACAAAAATATGCACTGAAAAAAAATAGGACGCAAAAAAACCAACCTTCACGCGTCCCCTTACGCGTTTTTTATTTTGAAAAAAGTTCACTTCACGCATAACTTATTGTTGTTTTGTTTCGTGTTTCTCTCGCTCCCAAAACACATGTGATAATGTGTATCCAATATTCGCTGGGTTCTGGTGCAAGCCAGATTTCGGCGGGAAACTGAGAGGTATCCGATGACGTTTCTCTTCCATGTCGTGTCCCTAATGGCATCGCTGATTGGTTTACAAAACAGAAATAGACACGTAAGCCAATCGCAGACCATGTAAACAGTATTTTGTCAATGTCAAGGACTAAAGTCCAAATGGCATCCCCGAAACTTTGTCAAAAGAAAAATAGGTTTCAAGAAAGTTTGCTTGAAGAGCTAATATACTCTTTCAACACTGTAGGCCGGTAGACCAGCCATGTCGTAGTCACGTCAAAATAAAGGGTAGATCTAGATCTATATAATTTTATGAACCTACCTGTCATATCATTCATTTATTAAATCAATCACATTTCACAATGTCTGAAATACGTATTCCATTTCAATTTATCATTTTTTATCGAAAGATTAAATGATTCACTATTTCCCGCGATGTTATTGAAAATAAAATTCTCAGACACACACTTCAACAACGGGCCACATCGAACATGTCAAGGAGCAAAACATACAAAAGTATACAAAGTAATAAATAACATCAACCAAAATATATCTATAAGTTGTCGAAATTACAGCTAAGTTATTATTTCAATCTTTTCGTGCGATCGTGTATAATGTAAATCAAATGACATCTCGGCTTTCGTCGCCTCGATTTCTCGGCTCGGATACGATGTTTCCAATATGCCTGAAAAACCTTTGTCACAGCTCCTAACCTAGAACGTTTCAGTTCAGAATAACAAAAAACTTTCGTCAAAATCTTTGATTACACACGTGCCATTGCTGTAATTTGATTGACAGCCTTAGGTCATGTACTCTAGTTTGACCAATCACCACCCTCGTAGCAGATATCGGCAAGAAAGCACGTGACAAACTTACAGTGACGAAAAGACTTGGTGAGGTTAGTGTAGATGAAAAAATAAACTTACTAATACGAAGCTTCGAAAACAGACGTATTTCTTCATGTTACTGACAGCCGCAGGTATCGAGAAATTGGTGATGACAGATACTATTATTTATAAAATACTTTTCCGATCAGGTAAACAATGAAAATAAAAAAGAAATAGGTAAGTGGATTTTATATGTTTGTTTATATTTGAGAAAAATCGTCAAATTTACCCTTCCTTGGTCCTCAATCTGGACGTTTGAATGTGTTAGCTTACATTTGTTTTTATTTACAACTTACTTAAGTTGTAAATGCTTTATTTAAATAATGTGATAAACATAAATGTGTATAAACAGTAGGATTAGACCTTTCAAATGGTGTATAACATGTAGTTGCAAAGATGTTTTACTAGACTAACATTTAGTCTATGAAATCTTATATTACACAATACCCTTCTCGACTCTAAAAATAATTTCCCCTTTGCTGATTTCCTAGCTAGAGCTGGCTTGACTTGCTTTTGTATACGTTTCTAGATTGATGTTGTTTTCACAAAATATATATATTCCACAGTCATAGGTTCAGGACTAATGTTTTACAAGCAGATATTTTCCTTGATAAATGTTGGCTTAATCTATCACACAAGAGTCTCTGGGAACTTGGTGTCACAGCAGATAAAGCTCCTGGTTGACTGGTGTTGAAAGAGCCAAGTGGTTAATCTATGAAGATTTCAAAGATGTTTTGTGTACACACATAAGAACTGAGACTTAAAGATTTTAACCACACACTTATTTATGCTCAGAATGGCCTAAAGTTCACCATTTCAGGTCCACATTTAACAAAATTTCTTGGGGGGGCATGCCCCCAAACTCCCCTAGATAGCTTCGCGCCTACCGCACTCGCGGCTACCGCGTCACAGGGGACACCATTATTTGGAACACAACGCAAACACTGTTATAGGAATATGTAAAAGGATCATTTTTTTATTAGAACATGACAAATTGAACATGTGTGTTCATTACAAGGTCAATTGTTTTATTTTATACAAACAATGTTTTATTGTGTTGCCTGTACCTTTCAAAATACTCACTGCAGGAATGTTTCCATTGTAGAAACTGGAGGAAGAGTTTTCCAGACAGCGAGATGAACAGGAAAAGTTTTATGGTGCATACGTAACAGGAGATATAGATGGCCACCCACCCTATTCCCGCTCATCGCAGGGTAGTGTTCGCAGCCGAGAGGACACAATGCGATCAAGACACTCCACAGTGATATAGTTCCGACCATAGGGACATTGGTCACACTTACTTACATTCTGTGATGGGACAAGCATATACTGGCAGCACAGCCACATGGGGGGAATCAAGGGAGGTTACTCTGCAGGGCCCTTTGTTCTGCAGATTCTTTAGCTGAAATATTTCCTGGTGGATTAGCAGAGTTGTACTTACCTTGTGATGTGACAGTGCTGAAGTGACTATACAGTGTGTGGAGTTGATCTAGATGCTGCAGCCGGGCTTCAGCTTGATGCTGATGGCAGGACTCCTTGCAGATCTGATCGAGACATATGGTGCTGCAATACTGGTGCAGCTGCATCGTTGCATGGAGACAGTTCAGTGCACCAGACCAAGGGTCTTGATGTTGATCAATATGATTCAAGTGCTGGACATTGGTGCATCCCGAGAATGAGAACTCAAGACTTGAGTCGGAGTGATGAAGTATCATCTCCTGGTGCGCGAAACACTGTTAACCCTTTCACTGCTAACAATGAGTACTCCTAATGTCACACTATGTGTATTAAGTATTCACATATTGTGCACTATATGCTTTCTGTATAAGACTGAATTGTTAAAACGTAAATCACTGTAACCTAAGATTTAATATTTGGACAAACTAACTTCATAGTCTACATCTATTGGCTTGTGTTAGTTGGTAGACACCTGGCTACTTTCTATAAATGCATGTGAGAGATGACACGAGAGAAGCCATGTAGACCAGAGCCAAGGGGTATGTACGAGTCCTGATTTAGGGCTGGTGATAGTGATAAACATGGCGGTGTGTTGCACAGTGTTCAATCATTGCTTCCAGAAACCAGGAGAAACATTGTTACAATCTGTATATGTTGTCATCTCCATGGTTACGAGGACTCGGCCAATGTAAGGCTTGCAGATGTCCTATAATGCTATTGAATAAATATACTTAACTTTTATTATACACCATGAATTAGTATGTATATAAGGTAGACTTGAAGACTGTTTGTAGAACCTATTATTTTACTCAGAAAAAGAAAATTATCACCATATCCACTTGGTGCAGGAATTTATGCTGGAAAAAGTAGAAGGTCAATGTCGCAAACATATTGTAAATATTGAAGTAATGGTTTTGAGAGTGTGACTTTGACAAGGACTCAGTGAAGATTCTGTTTTTGATGTTGACCTGGATGACAAACGTATTGTGAGTTTCTTCTCATAGTTGATAATTACAGGGTTTAAGAACAGTTTTGTGGTATGTTGATGGTAGAGTTTTGAACAGACAGCACACCAGATCAGTTTTTGTCATGAACAAATCAACATATTGTGATGAATCAATGTGGAATAATACTTTAGTTTGTTCACTTCTTTCAGTGTTGAAACACTGCGTACACAACTCTCTCACACAACTCTCCCACGGGCCGCTGTTCCTCAAAACTACTTATATAATGTGACATTCATACAAGCACTCTCCAAAAATGTTTAGACGCACCAGGGCTGTGGGATCACTTTAAGATTTTCATGAGAACCTTTGTTAAACGAAGGGATCAGTTTAAAGTTTTATACAGGATAAATAATTTAATTGTGAAATTATTGATGTCCTCATAAACATTATTTTGTCTATTGTGACTAATAGATCGAAACTGTGCGGGTTGTTTCTCGATCTTCCAAGTTGAGTATATTTGCTCCAACTCATCATTTTCAGAGAATATTTTTGATGATTAGAGCTGTTATTTATCAACTTCAATCCTGAAAAGTTTGGGGTTTTTTTACATGGAAAACTTGCAGACCTGTTAATCTACACCCCAAAATTAAAATTATTATCAACATCAAACTTTGGAACTGGCCCAAATCATACCAGCCCAAAATCAAGTTTACTAGAGCTATGCTAAAGACAAGTCACAGACTCATGCATATATCCGTAAAGGAAACAGTTCATGTTTTGGAATAAAATAAATTACAATTTAAGGAAATAGCATTTAGTGACATTTTGGTTTTTGCCATAGGTAGAGTGGTGTCCGAGAGTTTGTGTTTTTATCATTAGTCCATGTGACTGTACACAGATACATGCAGTTAGCACAACATTGTCCTTCAGGCTTAAAATTACAAACAGAGCTGGTATATATTGTGTATGGTGCAAATTATAAACAGACCATTGGCAGTCCACAGAAAATGGATCTTGGAAATGATTACATTTGAGGTTTTTAAAATTTTAGAAATCGCCATCTGGAAATTATTTCTCCAGAAGCTGGTATGTATGTCCCTGGTCCTATATCTTCTTTAAATTACATATGCAGTCTTTCAGATTTGTTTTTAAAAATAACTTTTTCAAGCTTTTATTTCCAAATTTCCTCCTTGATCAATATCTATAGGTTGCATGACAAGGTTAAACAGAATTTGCACCATCCACTTCAATTAGAAACCATTTGGGAGTTTGTGCAATTACTTCTGCTTGTAAGGAGAGTGGCCGTTTATGATGTGCTGTTTGTAATTTTACGTTCTGTCGTACCTGTACAGATGTTATATGTGGATATAGTATCTGAAGTGTGATTACTTCACAATATTTATGTTTCAGGGTTTTCTAAAGAGCTTGCTTTGTACAGAAATTTGCACTGGCTTGGAAACTTTCTCTCTATAAAACTTTTGATTTTCAGAGGGGAGGATGTTCTCTAAGTGCTCCTGTCTGCCTCTCCCTCTTGTTGTATGACCTAAATAGAAGATTTCAAAACCTACCTGGAGTATCAGAGGCTCGCACAAATGGACATTGCACCTATGATTCCAATAATTCCTCTTCATTCACATACCAACAAACCTTCATTGCAGTACGAACATTATTAGAAGTCCAATATTTTTTTCAAAAACTTGTATGTTCAGTCATCTGCATGATATGAAAAACCTCTTCTTGGGTCATACTGAACTGGATGAATGCAAAGTCTGTATTGGCATTTAAGAGCTGTAGAATCAATGAAGACAGGGTTGAGTTCTGATATCACCTGTAGTCTTTATGTATGTTTCAGTACCGACACTAATACCTTTTTACCAAGCTAGCAAGTCACAAGAGTTAACCCATCTTTAATATTTCGATCAAAATTAGGACTACAGAGTTGTGGTGGCTTAGATTTTACAGCTGTTTCAAGGCATAGGAGATGTCAGTCAAGGTGCTATGATTGTTTGTGCCGGATCCCTGATACATTCAAGGTATTATTGTTTGGTTTCTGTTGAGTCTGCAGCATCTCTTATTTCGCTGACATTTAGTTGCATTATATTATTTGTTTTAAAAGGAGAGATGTGTTTAAATGTATCATGAAATTGATGTCCTGTTCATAATATTAAACCCCTCTTCCCAGGAGCCATATTGAATAAGTTAATAAGCTCAATATGAAATTGGTCCAAATTGTATTTCAGAGTATGTCATATCTCAGAAAACACTGATTGGTTTCATATCTTCATATTACCAACAAAATCGTTCAAGCTTGGGATTTTGAAAAGGGTATTATGGTCATTGGAACTCATCAGAATTCCAACTGTGTCTGTTTTCAGTGCTACGAGATCTTACAACAGTATGTCGGAATACAGAACAGTGCATAGAGAGGCTTATTTGTGTATTGTCACGTTCCCATCAAAGTTTACAGTATTTAGTAATAGACATTATTACTTAGCCATTACAGTACCATATCAAGTATCACGCATCATTGTTACAATGTTCCCACATAACACAGAGTATACTAATGTTGAGAACAGGGAATATTAGAGTTATCTTCCAGTTAATAATGAATGCCAACAGGAAGAGACACTGTGCGATACGAGGAGGCACAATTTTAACACATACTGGAACATGCTAAAGAAGTGTTTTCAGTCTTGTAGGGTTCCATTTTATATCCAAACAGTTGCTCATTTGTTCATTTTGAAAGATTCACATAATCCCATTCAGGTACTTTGCACTTCAATTTTCTTGCCAACTATCAGTAGGTAGTGTTTTGGATTGGACTTAGAAATTAGACTTTCTTGTGTTAATTTTTGAATTTGTGTGGGAAATAGTATCAGCAGTTTTCCTGTTCGTGCAATTGGTTTTTATTCAACCTGAGTAAATTTCGAAGTGTTTGCATCTGGTGAACATGACACGAGTTATTGAGAACTGTTTGCATCTGGCGAACATGACACAAGTTATTGATAACTGTTTCCTAAACTGTACATTTACACAGAGGGTTATGTATACACAAAGAAAATCTGTATAAATTACGTAGAGCTGAGCTGATTTGTATAAAATGAGTCGTCCGTGGAGAGGACTTTTCCCTGGTTTTCATACTCAATTCTCAGCACATCATACTTTGTGATATATGCAAACTATGCTTGCTATTTATAGTTTGAAATCTTTGTCTTTTACTGTAAAAATGTACCTTAAGGATTCACCTGAATATAATGTATAATATATAGAATCAAAGTAAAGTCAATCAAATAACACCAGCATCCTGTTTTCATTTCTGTTGTTGGTTTTTAACGCTGCACTTGGCACTGTACCAGCTATTTGATGGCTGTTTGTACATGATCGAGTCTAGACCAGACAATCCAGTGATGACCTCATGAGCATCATTCTACACATTTAAGATATGAAGACATCCAACAGCCATTAAGTCAGCACAACCCATGCTTCCCGTAAAGGGCGACTATGCTTGTCGTAAGAGGCAACTAACGGGATCGGGTGGTAAAGCTTGTATCCTAATTGCATGGATCAATGCTCATGATGTCAATCACTGGATTGTCTGGTCCAGACTTGATTATTTACAGACCACCGCAAATAGCTGGAATATTGCTGAGTGTGTCGTTAAACAACAAACAAACAAACAAACATTAAGTCAGCGAGCACTACCACCCAATCCCAATAGTCACCTGCCATGGGTTGACTAGTCTGGATCTTCATGGTATTCATTTTTGTACTCAAGGACATATGGTGAGATGCTAGATGCCAGGCAGTAGCTAGCATTACCAGGAATGGGCTCCAGATATTGATGATAATGATGATGATGATGAAGAAAATCAAACTTGCCATTGGACCAATCACAGAGCCTTCAAACAAGAAAATGAATGAAGAAGTGATACAGCACATAACGAGCCATATTCAGTAAGCCAGTGCTGATTTTCAAAGCTTGACTTTAGGATCGGCTGTTTACACTGAAGACTTGGTTGGAACGTGGATAATGTGTGCAGCCCATGTCTTGTGTCCATGACATATTACATTAATATCGTAACAGTTAAGGAATGTATTTTGTAGGTATCCTAGCTCCAACCTGTGTTATCTTCTTCACATGTCATAACACAGAACTAAAATACATGAGTGGGGCATCAAAATTGAAAAATATTTTATTTAACTAATTTGGCCACAGCTGGAGTACAACTAAGGTCAGTGTTTTATTTATGGAACGAGCATAAAATGCTCATATTCCTTCTCAGTAGGGGGTGTTACTGTGAGAAGATGACTGGGAGCTGTGGCTGTCATTGGATACACTGGGTTTTTCAATTCCTTTTAATGGAATTAACTTTCAAACATACAAGTAAACACTTAACCACTTGATAGGTGAAGAAATACAAATGGGTCATTAATGGTCCATTGACTGGAATATTTTGTCAAGGACACCAGAATACACAGCAAAAGGCACCAGTTCATTGCCAGACATATCTGCACAAAATTTTATCAAGATATATTTAACCGTTTTTGAGTTGTACTCTGAAAACAAACTCTACCCTCAAATTTGTTTGAAACAAGGGATTATAAAAAAATAATTCAAAATGCCTAGAGAGTAACAAACACCCAGTTCATGACAGGGCTGACATATGTGCAAAGATTTATCAAGATATGCACGATCAACAAAATGGCAAGGGATAATAACCTATCTATTCAGCAAACTCCTGGTATTATCCCCTACTGCACTTGGACCTTCAACAAGCATAATGAAAATTGATTAGGCTTCCGAATTTGTACTCTTTATCATTTACTTCATTGACTGGTATTGTTTACTTCAACATTAAAAAATATAATATCAAAGTACATTGTATGTGTAATATATTCGCGGTGTATGTGTGGAAAGACGTGTGGGCCAAGGGAGATCACTCTTAATTTCAGGTCTGTCTACTTCAATGGTGGTCAGTAAAGAGCTCATAATTATATCCATTTGGCGACGAATGTACATTCGTGTATAGTGGTTGACTTAAATGCAACAATACATAAATACCGGATATTTTCAAAAACAAATCAAAGTATATTTTAGGGATTGGGCAGACACAATGTAAAACAAAACATGTATGGAGTACAGTGAACGTTTTGGAGAGTATATATGCGTCTTTGGAGAGTGCAAGTTAACAGCCCTGTCAAGTCATAGCAGCGTTCAGAATTCGCGCTAGTCCGGTAGACCTTGACTACTGAACTGTACTGCAGACAATTAACATTCATACTGGCCTGCTTGTACCACATGTTCACGTGTTTGTTCAGGTGAATATTTGACTTACCTTTGCATGTGTTTGTGACGGGTGGGACAGGGTACGCCCACTATTTCGCGAACACCTGGTATCATCACTCTTAAACTATTCAGGGGATTCATCTCAAACTTAGTACATATAATCTGTGTCATATGGAGGGGTGCAGTCAAAAGAAAAACATTGTTTTTATTAATTTCCCAATTTTTTTATGAATTTTTCAAACCCTAATGTCCGTCTGAAAACTTTGTCGGCGCGATTTCTCTTAAACTTTTCAGTGGATTCATCTCAAACTTAGTACATATAATATGTGTCATATGAAGGGGTGCAGTCAAAAGAAAAAGAATTGTTTTTATCAATTTTCCATTTTTTTAAGGAATTTTTCAAACCCTAACGTCCGTCCGAAAACTTTGTCCGCGCGATTTCTCTTAAACTATTCAGTGGATTCATCTCAAACTTAGTACATATAATCTGTGTCATATGAAGGTGCAGTCAAAAGAAAAAAAAATGTTTTTATTAATTTTCCATTTTTTTATGAATTTTTCAAACCCTAAGTTGGCTAACCCTATCCTAGCTATTTAATTTGTAACTACTGACACACTAGGTGGGTCGGGGGTATTAGTGAGCCACGCTCACTTTTGCACTTGTTTCTTTTGCATTTTGAACATTTTATACGTGTTTTTTTCTAATTTTCATTTGTAAATGCAATAACGAGTAATACATACAAAAATATACTCGAATCTCGGAATTACTGATGTGAAAAGAACTGTTGCTAGGTCCTGCACGTGTTCCCTTAATGTCCTTCTTTGGACATTAATGATTAAAAATTACCTTCTCTTATACATTTGTCCGTTGTATATCATATATGGGATTACTTTTAAAAATGTGAAGTTTTTAATTTGACTCAGTATATATATATATATATATATATATATGGACTTGTATGCTTATGTATAACGTTATACATTCAGAAAACAATGACCCGTGAAGATCCGGGGGAGAATAGGTCTTCAGCAACCCATGCTTGCCGTAAAAGGCGACTATGCTTGTAAATAGTCGTAAGAGGCGACTAACGTGATCGGGTGGGCAGGCTCGCTGACTTGGTTGATTCATGACATCGATCCAAATTGCGTGGATGCTCATGTCAATCACTGGATTGTCTTGTCCACACTCGACTATTTACAGACCGCCGTCATATAGCTGGAATATTGCCGAGTGAGGTGTTAAACAAACTAACTAACATCATAATTGAAACTGTAAGCAGCAGGATACAATGATGCAAGTACCTATATACTGTGAAAAAGCGCACATGCGTAACCCAGAAGATAAACAAATTGTAATTTGCACGTGGTATCTTCAGAATCGGGAATGAGAAGGTATACTAGCGGGTATAGGGGTAGATGTTGGCTGTGCACATACTATAGCTTTCGTAGAGATAACACACAATTACATGATTTCATAAACTCAAGGACATAAGAAACGTCACGTAGTATATTTTCAAAGACAAAAAATAAGAAAGCTATATTTTTAACGGTGATTGTATTTTAAACAGGGTAATTTTACAACGTGTTTGCATAAACTCTGACAAATCCAGCGGATGTTTTGCGAAGAAGGTTAACTGTCCAATAGTCGATCACCAATAAAAATGCGCCGCCACTTTCAAAATGTTCGAAAAGGCAACTATCCAGTTAATATCGGGTGTGTTCTCCCCCATCTTCGATTCAGGCTCCGACACGGCGCCGAGCAGAGGAAGTTAGTTGTCTAATGGCGTGCACAGGTATCGGACGCAATTCTGCCTGCAATGCCAGTGCTAACGCCAATTGTCTCTAGCCGTGGCTGACGTTGCCTAATCTGTCGTCCCAGGTGGTCCCACAAATGTTCTACTGGAGACATGTCAGGACCTCCTGCCGGGCAAGGAAGAAGGTCGCGTTGTTGGCGTTTAACTTGCGAATGCATGTACATACCATACAATTTGTTGTTTTTTTGTTTGTTTGTTGTTTAACGCTGCATTCAGCAATATTCCAGCTACATGACGGCGGTCTCTAAAATAATCGAGTCTGGACCAGACAATCCAGTAATTGACATCATGAGCATCGATCCACGCAATTGGGATCGATGACATGTATCAACCAAGTCAGCGAACCTGACCACCCGATCCCGTTAGTCGCCTTTTACGGCAAGTATTGGTTGCTGAAGACCTATTCTAACCCGTAATCTTCACGGGTCAGGTCACATACCATACAAAGTACATACAAAATACTTATGCATTCAGTAAACGTTCCATGCCAATCACTTCTTTGTTTTGATATGATATGTGATTTTTATCCAATCACATGACAAGAGCGCCTCCTCAAGTTCACCTGTGTCACTTGTGGATTTCAAAGTGCTGAAACATGTTTTTACTGCACTGCCTTCTACATATAGTTGAAGCAGTTCCCTGACTCTTGACACTTTAGTGTAAATTTGGTTTTAAGGGTGGTGAGAATGTTCTTTGATTTTTGCCTCATTTTACAGAAATCACACTTAAATGTGAGTGAGACTGGTTCATTGGGAATTGGCGAATGGCAGTTAGAACACATATTTGTCTTTGTGACCTGTATTTTCTATTGTTCCTGTTGCCATGGTTATGCGGACTGTATGATGTGTGGTGTTATCTTGCTTGAATAACGTTTGTGGGTGGCGTTAAAGAAATGGCGATACAAGTGTTGTTGACACTTAATTGATGTAGCGTGCAGCCATCAATAACAACCAGATTCGTCTTCATGTCTCAACAAATCCCACCCCGACCATCCCCTGCCACCACCGCATGGTTCAATTTCCTGCACGCAACAACGTGCCGTCCGTAGCCCTGGCCGACGATAAACACGCACCCTGCCATCTGCTTTGAAGAGTTGGAACCTGCTCTCATCGCTAAACAGTATGACAATTTCTCTGCTGCCATCGCTCGACATTCCTCGCCCACCTCATTTTCTGACGTCGATGTTCACACGTTAACGTCATTCCCTTGAACGGTCTGTAGGCTCTCAGACAATGGTGACGAAGTCGTCTTGACAAAGTCTTCCTGCTGATGGGATGACCAAGAGCATGTCCTCCCCATGACGTCACTGTGAGGTATCTGTTGCTAAAGTGAAGCAGTGGTACATGGCGGTCTTCCAGAGATGTGGTAACTCAGGGTCTACCACTCCTAGGCCTGTCTGCTGTTCCCCTGTCTGCCTAAACCGGGTGACTAACCTCAGTATCGTCCTTCTCGAACAGCCCATAACCCAGCAACATGGGCCTGAGTTGCCCCCATGTCCAACGTTCCCATTGCCCTTTCCTCTCTGTTCCAATGCTAATCGAGGCATGATCGCTTTGCGGCAACTCAATGTTCCCATGTGAAAGAGCCTTTTCGCACCCGTTTTATACCAGATTTGCATACAGGTATTTGTCCAAGGGTTCTGCCTTATTCCGAGCAATACGGGCATTTGGACGCCCAGCACGTGCATTTTGCGCATGTCAGTGATAGGAATGAATAAGTTGTGTTTAGGTGATACGTTTTAATCTAATTTATTTTCAACCAACAGCAAAATACATTTTTATATAAACTGACGTCCAAAAGAACGTGGTCACCCTGGGTCTGCCTGTTCTTGGCCTGTCAGCGGTCCGCATGCACTGTCTGTCTGTAACGTTGCATCAAGTTGGTAACGGCAACACGGGAGCAACCGAATGTTCGTGCAATATGGGCGTGGGTGGCTCCCATCTGTACCATACCCAGGCTCGTTCACGTTGTTCGACTGTGAGTCGTAGTATTTCTTTTGTGTGTTTTTTATCACTGTGGATGTCTGACTTGCCGTTGCCATAGTTTTATACCCTTACCCGCACGTGCATTTGCAGTTGTCCGTGGTGCACGTGTTTTTCACTTTTTCGCGTGTTGTCTCGCAAACATGTAACAGACGATTAACATTTTCTGCATACACTATTGTTGTATTTAGGTTATGTGTTTTAGATAGACTTCTTCGAAAAAAAAATTATACTTTGTCTGAAATTTATATTTTCAGTTGGTAAAGTTTCTTTTGGACGTCACTTAATATTGAAAAAATATTTATGTCCTTGAGTTTATGGTCAGCTAGCACATTAGCACTGGCATGAATACATCCTTAAATATAAATAGCAGGTTGTAAACTATACTACTCAAAATTTGATAAGGATCACTAGGTGATATGTGTGTAAGTTACCACAAACATAACAAAAGACATGACTCTGACTCAGAAACGTGTTTAATCATGTTATGAATGAAAATGCATGAACGGCATGAACTTGTATCAATATGGAATGTTTGAAATCTGCAAACACCAAAAGGCATTTCATTAAAAAATGTTAACAGCAAACAAGAGAAAGAATTACACAGTTATGAGGGATAGTCCATCATTACACTTAGTCGATGAAGTGTCAATATCGAGTATGACCTCCCCTTGCATCAATGACGGCCTGACAACGTCGAGATATGCTGTCAATAAGCACCCGGATGTTCCCAATGGGAAGGTTGTTCCACTCTTCCACGAGGGCATGTCCGAGCTCTGCCAAAGTCGTGGGTTGTGCTCTACGGCGTGAAAGGGCAACCTGCAGCATGTTCCAGACATGCTCAATCGGGTTCAAGTCCGGCGAGCGCGCTGGCCAATCCATGCGGACAATTGTCTCCTGCTCAAGGTACTGCTCAACCACCCTGGCGCGATGAGGACGGGCGTTATCATCCATCAGGATGAACTCAGGGCCAACAGCACCAGCGTAGGGTCTGACGTACACATCGAGGATCTCATCCCGGTACCTCACCCCCGTCATTGTTCCTCTCTCCAGGACATGAAGATCTGTCCTTCCATCTCTGTTGATTCCACCCCAGACCATAATGGAACCACCACCATAACGGTCATGTTCACTGATGTTGGCATCATGGAAACGTTCACGTTGTCGTCGCCACACCCGCTGCCTCCTGTCTGTAAAGTCCAAACAATACCTGGACTCATCGGTGAACAGAACTGGAACCCAATCGTTCCGTGTCCAAGTGACATGATCTTCAGCCCATTCCAATCGCTCCCGCCGGTGTCGAACAGTCAGGGGGATTCGGACACATGCCCTTCTCGAGTAGAGACCTGCATTGTGAAGACGATTCCGTATCGTCTGAGTGGACACATTCACCCCCGAGGCGTTCAGGAGGTCGTTACGTAGGCTGGTTGCTGTCCAGAAGGGATGACGTCGTGCCTGAAGAGCCACAAAATGATCTTGGCGTTGGGTTGTCGACCTCTGACAACCACCCCCATGTCGGTGTGCTGCTGTACCAACATTTTGCTGTCGGGACCAGGCCCCGCTTACAACGCTCTGGCTGACGTTTAGTGCATTGGCAACGTCACGTTGTGAATAGCCAGCATCAAGCATTCCAATACATCTGCCCAGTTGTTCTGTCGTCAGGCGACGCCTTACACGTTGAGGGGGCATTGCGTAGATAAACGTAGTGTAAACACTCAATTGAGTTTAAAGTTTCAGAATGAATCAGACACCGTTGCCTGATTGGAAATCGTGCAATGGTAGCAAAAGCATGAACTGTGATGTGAAACGCATTTCCCATGGCATGAAATGCACGTGCAAGTGTGTTGGAGACGTTTTTGATTTCACTTGAACACAATATTGCCAGTTATGCAGTTATTTTGTTTTTTTATTAAGAAAAATATCTACGATCCTTATCAAATTTTGAGTAGTATATTTCTGAATAACTATATACAATTGCCATTTGTAAATACAATGTGAATACATTAAATTCACGAAAAACATTAATTTAGAAGGATAACTACATAGTAGTTCTTAGTTTATACTTGTAATACAGCATACTAGATAACATACTGTATAGATGCAATACGATTGATTTACGATATGATTTAAATGAATTAACCTCCACATACAACCAACTGCACTGATGGTTGAAATACCAACTGTACTTTAATTCACCAGAGAATTTAATTCAATTATACACTGATGCATTAATCTAACACCTCATACGAAATACAATATATACAAGACCATATGCAGTATATGAAATACACAAATCAAATAAACTAACCTGGATAATGAAATCCTCAAAACACAAACACCCAGTTCCAAGAATGTAGACAAAATTCCACATCCAAAATCAACAAGGGGCTGATTTTAAGGAAAACAATCATAGTGACCTCCTCAAACATATGTGAAAGACTGGCCACAAGAATGTAACACATTTCAGTTTAGATACTTATGTAATATAAAAGTAGAAAACAATCACATTATGAAAACAAAACTATACTAGCCACATAAAGAAACTGTGCACAGAGAAAATATAGATATAAGGGCATACCGTCCATATATGAAAGATAGGTTTGAACACAGCAATTATTGGAGACATTCAAACGCTCATGCACGTGCCACGTGATATGACGTCATTCATCGGGGCCTATGGACGTGCAATGTGTTACTGCACGTGCAACCTGTGCAGCTGTACACAGCATGTGCAACCCAAAATTCGCTGTCACTTTGGAAAGCATGATCTGTGGTCATTCAAAAATTCAAAACTTCTCAGGCGCAGACACACGCATATCACAAGCAAATCATGCCAAGATTGACAGCTGCACAGCGTCATGAAGCCATTGGAATGATCCGAGCGGGAATGAGGCAACAACAGGTGGCAACACATTTCCAATGCCATCGTAACACGATATCGGCATTGGTGAGGCGTTATCAGAACACAAATGACGTTGCCGACCACCCACGATCAGGACGTCCCCGAGTAACGACGCCAAGACAGGACAGATGGATTCGAGTTACACATCTCCGACACAGGTTCCAAACGGCAGTAACGACGTCTCAGACAATTCCTGGACTGCGCCGTATCCATCCCAACACTGTCAGGAATCGTTTACGTCAGTACGGGATTCGACCACGACGCCCTGCCATACGTCCCATCCTGACACACCGTCATCGAGTCAACCGTCTAAGATGGTGTCGAAATCATGTTCGCCAACCTCGAATATGGTGGAGAAATGTTGTCTTTACAGATGAATCGAGGTTCAACATTTCCCACAGTGACGGGCGCCAACGTGTCTACCGGCGTTTGGGAGAACGTTATGCACGCAACTGTATTGTGGAGAGGAATCGTTTTGGAGGTGGCTCTGTGATGATTTTGGGTAGGATAACAGCACGGCACCGAACCCCTTTGGTGGTTGTTCAGGGCAATCTCACCGGTGTTGGCTACAGAGATCAGATTCTGAGGCCTGTGGTCATTCCTTTCCTGCAACGTCATGGCCCGGGATTGACATTTCAACAGGACAACGTTCGTCCTCACACGGCTAGGGTCGCAATGGATTTCCTTCACCAGAACAATGTCATGTTACTGCCATGGCCTGCAATTTCTCCAGATCTCTCCCCAATAGAGCATGTGTGGGATGAAATGGAGCGCCGTCTGCGTCGTCTTCAACATCCTCCAGATAACGTCCGTGACTTGGCACAGGATTTGAGGAGGATATGGCAGGCCATTCCCCAGGCCTTCCATGCCCATTTGGTGGACTCCATGCGTCGCCGATGCACTGCTGTGACGCACAGGGTGGTCATACCCGTTATTGACTTTGTGAATTTGTCGTTTGACCCCCTACTCCATTTGATCTTCTGACGTCATCGTAACAGATGTTGTTCAGGTCCCGTTGACATTTTCTTATGATCCGATCATTCAGCTGCTACAGCGTCTGCATCATTTTGTTCTTGCTGTGTTGTATTTCAATCCAGAATATATTTTCTCCGTGCACAGTTTCTTTATGTTGCTAGTATATTAACGTATTTTCATAACAATGACTTCCTGAAACATCTACAAAAAAAGAAAATTGTTATTGTTTTCAAGGAACAAGGGGTATTAATTTGATATGCACTATCATTGTGGTATACATGCATGATACTGTTGGCATTGATATATCTACAGTAGTAAAGTTAAATTATTAATATTATTCCATAATTAGTCCGTTCAAAGTAATTGCTACAATGATGTAATATCATTTTATAATGAAATAGATCTGCACATGTAGACATGCAGATATTGTTAAAATTGAAAGCCACAATTTACCATAACGTTTTGTGTGCGTTTGTTATTTTTAACCATGAACCATACTTCTCTACGAGAGTTACCTCATAATATATATGTTTACTCCTGTACCCTGGCACGTCAAATATTCACGCTGTCCAAAAGTGCTAATATCTCGCTTCACGAAAACTGGGTCAACGTTTCCCCGCGTCGCGATATACTATTTAGGTCTGTCTCCGACCCTCTCGACAGAGGATCGAGTCAACGTTTCACCACAGCGAAATGCCATATATTATTAGTTATGGTGTATTTAGTTGCCGTATACGGTGTCATATTAGGTTAGCAGAAGAATGTTGGGCGAGGCTGACGCCGCGTCCCCCGTCTGCTGGCGCCTCGTCCAATATTGTTCTGCAAACCTAATATATGACACAGTATACGGTAACTAAAGACACCATAACGAATTTATTATGCCGAAAAGTTTTCACTTTTTGGTAACATTGTCGCACATGTCATATCAAAATAAGTCAGTGAGTGTGTTGGGTCAAACGCCGCTTTTAACAGTATTCCAGTTATATCACGGCGTGTGGGAGGTGATGCAGGTCCCAGACGTTGACCACTTCAGTGAAACCCACGAGCACCATCTTCCCGAGGCAAGAGAGTTAACTGACAATAAAAGTCAAGTTTCCACCCTTGCCGAACTAGGCTGGTATTATGGAGTAACATTTTGGCTGGACTAACGAGTTTATGCATAGTCCAATCAAAATCGCGCAACGAAATCGAAATCCGGTTCGTAAACCGTTGTGCAGATTTCGGTCGATTGCAGGAGTTACAAAGCATGTGCACCGCCGACTCGTTGTCAACAGATATTTTCCAAATCTTTTCATGTTTTTAATCAAGGTGCTCGCGTGATTTGATGCACTTCGCGATGTAAGATCCGTTTTATCACAATATAAATCATGATTATCGATCAGGATCGTTTTGACTGGGCGCCGCCATTTTGTTTAGAGCAATTGCAAGTTATACGAGAGGTGGAATCTGATTGGTCAATAGGAGAGGCATGGAACGAACGAGCCCAGAAATTCCAGCCTAGTTCGGCAAGGGTGGAAACTGGACTTTAATAGTCAGTTAACTCCCTTTGCCTCGGGAAGATGACGAGCACGGATATGGTGCTGACAAACCTAGAAACATAATCAGGGCGAATCGGGATTCGAACCCACAATCATTGGTGTCTGGCGTGCCCAAGGGACGCAACTCTCGAGGCGCCTTAGATGACTTGGCCACCCGTGCCCCATGTCAAAATGAAAACTTGACACTTACAACGGTATAAACGACAGGACCAGTACATATGTTTCCGATATACAACGCTTTAACGTAAACATAAACGTTATCAATGGAATATATGATGCAGATAATGTCTATTCTATTTCTATGTGACGTCATTAGCGTCACGTTTCTTGTTTGTGACGTCATCCTATAGTATGTTCTATGACGTTGCTATTTGTAAATTAGTGACCTCGGTTTTAAGCTTTTTTCTCTATATTTTTTTTATCAATAAAGTCACGAACGTGGTTTCTTTAATAAATAATGTCTTTGCTCATCACAATTAATGATATTAAAACACAAAACAGTGTCGAATAACAAATTTCTGTACCAGAATTCCCATGTGAAATATGTGAGGTGGGTGTTGGAAAATCCAAAATGGTTGTTACTGACGGTATACGGTCTCATAGTAGGTCAGTATCAACCATCTTGGAATTTTACTGACGGGTCATAGAGACATAATTATCTTAGTTATGGTGTCAGCCTCGCCCAATATTATTCTGCTAACCTAATATGACACCGAATACGGCAACTAAAGACACCATAACGAATTTATTATGCCGAAAAGTTTACACTATTTGGTATCTTTGTCGCACATTTCATGTCAAAACTTAAAACTCAAAACTTAAGACTTACAACCTAAGACGTTAAGGGTCAAAGGGAGACTACTCTTCAAACATCAGAGGCCAAACCTTGTTGATAATTTTGACTTTATATAAACTTATTAAAGTATCGAACGTGATCCAACATGAACGTCCTTGCACATCAACATTAATGATATTAAAACACAAAACAGTGTCGAATAACGAATTTCTGTACCTGAAATTTCATGTGAAATATATGTGAGGTGGGTGTTGAAAAATCCAAGATGGCTGTTACTGACGGTATAGGTCAGTATTAACCATCTTGGATTTTACTGACGGTATACGGGCTCATGTGGGGTCAGTAGTTCTGCTCTCTGATTGGTCAATCTGACTTTGAGGCATAATAAAGGGAGCGCTAGACTGGTACCCGGCCTTTCGCCTCCTAGTAGTTGCAGGCGAGGAGCGCAAGCGCTTTAGGGCTGGTAAACCAGTCTAGGACAGGCCGTGGCTCCCTGAATAACATAAACATGTTTAGTGTAATAATTTACAGTTAGATCAAGGAATGTTTTTAGAATATGTTTATATTATTTATGTATTTGTACGTACGCATACCATTAGATCTAGATCTATACTCATCGATAAAATTTCTTTTAAAGGTTTGGTTACATCTTTCCAACGATTACTCATCCCCATGATCCATACCCCCATGTAATTTTCTCAAACCCGTGACAAATAAGGCGCCGTACAATAGGCCTTTTCATGAAATACCCTTGTCGTTGTGCGTGATTTTGCCAGTCATGGCGTCACGCATGATGGAAACTTCATCTGTCGAATTTTCTCCAAATCATTGCAAAATATTTATTTTTATTCTCGAATTCTTTTTCTTCTCTTCCCATGCATTTTTTAAAAACGTTGGGCCAATGTGTTCAATGAATAGACGATGGATATTTCAAAACAGGAGAAAATGCTACACTGAATTTTGCTTTGTTTACATTTCAACAAGTGCAGTTTTCCAAGCAAAGCGTTCGTTTTCACACCTGGGCTTAATTTTATTTCGCTTGATTTCCAAGGCCCCTAAACACTTTGTACTTGTGACAGAGACCATTAATTAGTAATTTCATTCTAAAATGTGTTAGGAATTCAGGGATGCATGTATCGCAGCTGAGTTTGAAACATACGTCATGTAATAGGCGTCTCTTAACCGGCACACGGGATTTTGTAAACACTATCCAATAGATCTATGGCGTTCTTGGGTGCGTATTTTCCAAAACACTCTTTATAAACGGTTCTAGGGTTATCGTCGACGTTTTGGAATGATCATTGGTGGTCACTGGGATGTTATTTTATAAATTATAATTTCTCCGAGTAAATATCTGAAATATTGATTTCTGAACATACTGTAAATAACGCCGTGAATGGTGATTTCGTAATGTAACGTGTACGTAAAAAAAGGCGAGATTTGCGATGTACCTAATTTTCAGAGATCATTTTCAGTAATGTTTTTTTTTACCTAAAATGAGAATGGGTAAAATCACAGAACAGGGAACCTCCAACAGAATTCAAAACTGTTATGTGTAATTACACATTATGTGCGTGATGTGTGTTGAACTTGATTCGACTTCAAAGTGAGGACAGACGAGGAACAACGAGTGGATTATATTTCCTAGCGGGTTACAATGTGACAGTGAGCAATTACGTCCCTTGCTAGTTCAGCGCCAGGATCGGAAGACGTAAATCTCAAAGATGATGTGACAAATTGGTCACTTTTATGACTACACAGACATCATATTATTATTATCTATTGTCTGACAGTGTCCACTGCAGCTGTGTAGACAGCGGCAGTGTTGTTCCGAAGGCTGACGACGAGCATGAGTGTAAGCCTTTTGGTTTGTTTTGGAACATGTCTCACCTCATTTCAACCTGATTCAAAAGCTACGATTTACGCTCTGGAAAAAAACACACTTTACATGCAGCAGTTCATATTGATTAGATCTGGTACTTATATTTCAAGACCACCTTTGAGTGACATTAATTTGGTACTTGTTATACTACGCAGATCAGCCATTATGACATTGAAATTTGAAACAGAAAGTGACAATATTCGATTCCACCCATTTCATTGGCGTTGATCTGAAAACGGTGACTATATGATCAGATAGAAATGATGTCTTACCCCCAGGACTGCAATAAACAGCTAAGGCTGGTATATTATTATTGAGTGTTGTCCATACATAAATATGACAGTGACATGATAAGAGTCAGATTTAGCATCATTAGAGCCATCTGTCTGGTATTAGTACTTTTACTTACCCGTTGTCGTTAGAATTGATGTGAAATCACTGAAATGGTTCTGAAATGTGTTACTTTGTAAGTGAAATTTCTAGTTCCAACTGTCTTTCAGATAGCATGACAGTGATGAACATTCTCTAGACATCTGTTACAGAACATTGATTAATCCAACCTTTGGAATTCGCTTTCTTTGGCACATTTTGTTGATTCTGGTGAAGGATTTCAAGTGGTTTGTGATATTTGAGAAAGTTCCAAGGCAGACCATCCTCTATAATCCAGTGTATTATATCTTCATTCTGTTTTGATAAAATAGTTTAGTTTCCGTTTCAATATTTTCAAATGACCTGATGCTAAATATAGATGTCCAATCAATTTATACTCTTCTTTTATGATGAAACAAGCCAATATTCTATGTGCCTTGTTACCTTCTTGGATACTCAGGAGAACATTTTGTCCATTAACAGTCTTCTGATTTGCTGAATTTTCTTGTTTTAGTTTCTGTCTGTCTCTTGCATGTCTTAGCACCTTAGGAATGTTACCCCAAAATAAATAATCTCTTTGTCATCAACTATGATGCAAAAATTGCCGATCCATCAGTATTAACAAATAAGTCTAATATGAATATCAAATCTGTATTTGAGTAATGTGTATTATTTTTTTGCTATTTATTTTGTTCATTGTTTTGTTTACCAGACAGCTTGTACCAACCATTTGTTTTAGCAGTAAATTATTATCTCTGTATTACAATGAGCAGTATTTCATTTTTTGTGTTACATTTCATCAAATTTAGATTAATCTTACACTTGCAGTTGAGTTTTAAATCATTATATGTTTGTCTGTTAGTCCCAACACGACACGACCACCTCCATGGTGTAGTGGATAGAGTGTCTAGCGGGAGAGAGGAAGTTGTGGTTTCATACCACATCATACCAAAAGATGTTAAAAGATGGTACTTGTTGTTACCCTATCTAGCTCTCAGCATTAAGGGTATAAAACAGGGACTGGTCGCCTTGAGTCAGTTTACATGCGGTATTCATGTTAACCTCGGCAAGGGAGAGCGGAAGGTCCGGGGTTCCATTCCCGGCTGCGTCATACCAAAAGACGTTAAAAGATGGTACTTGTTGTTACCCTGTCTGGCGCTCAACATTAAGGGGCTAAAACAAGGACTGGTCGGCTCGGAGTCAGTATACTGTGTCTGAGTGAGGTATTCATGTTAAACTGCGGCATGGTATCTCAGTGAGCTAGCACTATAGATTGGTATCAGTCCGGACTAGTACAAGCAGCCACACAAACACACACAAGTACATGCACGTCGCTATATGAGTGCAAAAATCTTGGACGTGACGTTAAACCCCATTTCACCTCACCTCACCTAACCTCGGCAAGCAGCATGGTATCACAGTGGGCTAGCACTATGAAACTGACATTGCTATATACATGATAAGTAAGTGCAATGATCTTGAATGCAACACTGAACCTCATTTCACCTCACCTCACTCAAATAGAGCACTCGAGGGCAGGGGATTTATGCAGAATAGTTATGAAGCTAAAAAAAACTTCTTTCTTTCCTGGCTGCTGCCTATAATAAATATTGCATATAAACAAAACAATCTGTTCAATAGGGAAATGATCTTGTGTATAAGACTAGACTGTAGCAATGGTGACAGTAATAAGTGATAATTTCTGTTGTTCAGACTCCATCTAACCGACGCCGTACGAATCGTCGTCACACAAGACGACTGAGTCAGGTGCGGTCCCTGTTGAGACGTACAACATCCTCTTCAACATCCAATGCTTCTGAAGATGTGGTAGATCTAGGTACTTCGCTGTTACAAAGATTTCCTGTTGACTGTACCTCACAGTACTTCATCACTTATTCTTGATAAATGTTCACAACAATGCAATTGTTTGATCATGTCGATTGATTATAATGTCATCATGGTCATGTTCGTGTGATGTTTGTATATCACCTGTAACACAATATATTATCCCAACAAATAGTAACGTTGCATTTCTTTCTCATAAAATCTTTTATGAATCAAGGTGATTAATGTATTTTTACTGGACCTGCTGTACATCAATCAGACCTAGGATTTTCAACAAGTACAACCCGGAACGTCTTGTACGTGTTGTATTGAAGAACTTTCCTCCCCGTCTTAATCATGTTATGATGATAACATCATTGCAAACAGTACACACATTACAGTCTTCATGTTCAAATAAATATTTTGAGTGCCCTCTTGTACTAACCTGTGATTTTAAATACAGATTTATACAGAACTCGCGTTTAGAAGCATTTTGATTGGTTGTTGATTTTATGCTCATGAGTAGAAGAAATGTTATACCGGTACTATGTTGCAGCTAGTGATAAGAGAGATTGATTTCATGCTCATGAGTAGAAGAAACGTTATACCGGTACTATGTTACAGTTAGTGATAAGAGAGATTGATTTCATGCTCATGAGTAGAAGAAATGTTATACCGGTACTATGTTACAGTTAGTGATAAGAGAGATTGATTTCATGCTCATGAGTAGGAGGAATGTTATACCGGTACTATGTTACAGCTAGTGATAAGAGAGATTGATTTCATGCTCATGAGTAGAAGAAATGTTATACTGGTACTATGTTACAGCTAGTGATAAGAGAGATTGATTTCATGCTCATGAGTAGGAGGAATGTTATACCGGTACTATGTTACAGCTAGTGATAAGAGAGATTGATTTCATGCTCATGAGTAGAAGAAATGTTATACTGGTACTATGTTACAGCTAGTGATAAGAGAGATTGATTTCATGCTCATGAGTAGAAGAAATGTTATACTGGTACTATGTTACAGCTAGTGATAAGAGAGATTGATTTCATGCTCATGAGTAGAAGAAATGTTATACCGGTACTATGTTACAGTTAGTGATAAGAGAGATTGATTTCATGCTCATGAGTAGGAGGAATGTTATACCGGTACTATGTTACAGCTAGTGATAAGAGAGATTGATTTCATGCTCATGAGTAGAAGAAATGTTATACTGGTACTATGTTACAGCTAGTGATAAGAGAGATTGATTTCATGCTCATGAGTAGAAGAAATGTTATACCGGTACTATGTTACAGTTAGTGATAAGAGAGATTGATTTCATGCTCATGAGTAGGAGGAATGTTATACCGGTACTATGTTACAGCTAGTGATAAGACAGATTGATTTCATGCTCATGAGTAGAAGAAATGTTATACTGGTACTATGTTACAGCTAGTGATAAGAGAGATTGATTTCATGCTCATGAGTAGAAGAAATGTTATACTGGTACTATGTTACAGCTAGTGATAAGAGAGATTGATTTCATGCTCATGAGTAGAAGAAATGTTATACTGGTACTATGTTACAGTTAGTGATAAGAGAGATTGATTTCATGCTCATGAGTAGGAGGAATGTGATACCGGTACTATGTTACAGCTAGTGATAAGAGAGATTGATTTCATGCTCATGAGTAGAAGAAACGTTATACCGGTACTATGTTACGGTTAGTGATAAGAGAGATTGATTTCATGCTCATGAGTAGAAGAAATGTTATACTGGTACAGTTTTACAGTTAGTGATAAGAGAGATTGATTTCATGCTCATGAGTAGAAGAAATGTTATACCAGTACTATGTTACAGCTACTGATAAGAGAGATTGATTTCATGCTCATGAGTAGAAGAAATGTTATACCGGTACTATGTTACAGTTAGTAATAAGAGAGATTGATTTCAAGTTCATGAGTAGAAGAAATGTTCTACTGCTACTATGTTACAGTTAGTGATAAGAGAGATTGATTTCATGCTCATGAGTAGAAGAAACATTATACCGGTACTATGTTACAGTTAGTGATAAGAGAGATTGATTTCATGCTCATGAGTAGAAGAAATGTTAAAATGGTACTATGTTACAGCTAGTGATAAGAGAGATTGATTTCATGCTCATGAGTAGAAGAAACATTATACCGGTACTATGTTACAGTTAGTAATAAGAGAGATTGATTTCATGCTCATGAGTAGAAGAAATGTTCTACTGCTACTATGTTACAGCTAGTGATAAGAGAGATTGATTTCAAGCTCATGAGTAGAAGAAACGTTATACTGGTACTATGTTACAGTTAGTGATAAGAGAGATTGATTTCAGCTCATGAGGCAAAGAAATGTTATACTGGTACTATGTTACAGCTAGTGATAAGAGAGATTGATTTCATGCTCATGAGTAGAAGAAATGTTATACCGGTACTATGTTACAGCTAGTGATAAGAGAGATTGATTTCATGCTCATGAGTAGAAGAAATGTTATACCGGTACTATGTTACAGCTAGTGATAAGACAGATTGATTTCATGCTCATGAGTAGAAGAAATGTTATACTGGTACTATGTTACAGCTAGTGATAAGAGAGATTGATTTCATGCTCATGAGTAGGAGGAATGTTATACCGGTACTATGTTACAGCTAGTGATAAGAGAGATTGATTTCATGCTCATGAGTAGAAGAAATGTTATACTGGTACTATGTTACAGCTAGTGATAAGAGAGATTGATTTCATGCTCATGAGTAGAAGAAATGTTATACCGGTACTATGTTACAGTTAGTGATAAGAGAGATTGATTTCATGCTCATGAGTAGGAGGAATGTTATACCGGTACTATGTTACAGCTAGTGATAAGAGAGATTGATTTCATGCTCATGAGTAGAAGAAATGTTATACTGGTACTATGTTACAGCTAGTGATAAGAGAGATTGATTTCATGCTCATGAGTAGAAGAAATGTTATACCGGTACTATGTTACAGTTAGTGATAAGAGAGATTGATTTCATGCTCATGAGTAGGAGGAATGTTATACCGGTACTATGTTACAGCTAGTGATAAGAGAGATTGATTTCATGCTCATGAGTAGAAGAAACGTTATACCGGTACTATGTTACGGTTAGTGATAAGAGAGATTGATTTCATGCTCATGAGTAGAAGAAATGTTATACTGGTACAGTTTTACAGTTAGTGATAAGAGAGATTGATTTCATGCTCATGAGTAGAAGAAATGTTATACCAGTACTATGTTACAGCTAGTGATAAGAGAGATTGATTTCATGCTCATGAGTAGAAGAAATGTTATACCGGTACTATGTTACAGTTAGTAATAAGAGAGATTGATTTCAAGTTCATGAGTAGAAGAAATGTTCTACTGCTACTATGTTACAGTTAGTGATAAGAGAGATTGATTTCATGCTCATGAGTAGAAGAAACATTATACCGGTACTATGTTACAGTTAGTGATAAGAGAGATTGATTTCATGCTCATGAGTAGAAGAAATGTTAAAATGGTACTATGTTACAGCTAGTGATAAGAGAGATTGATTTCATGCTCATGAGTAGAAGAAACATTATACCGGTACTATGTTACAGTTAGTAATAAGAGAGATTGATTTCATGCTCATGAGTAGAAGAAATGTTCTACTGCTACTATGTTACAGCTAGTGATAAGAGAGATTGATTTCAAGCTCATGAGTAGAAGAAACGTTATACTGGTACTATGTTACAGTTAGTGATAAGAGAGATTGATTTCAGCTCATGAGGCAAAGAAATGTTATACTGGTACTATGTTACAGCTAGTGATAAGAGAGATTGATTTCATGCTCATGAGTAGAAGAAATGTTATACCGGTACTATGTTACAGCTAGTGATAAGAGAGATTGATTTCATGCTCATGAGTAGAAGAAATGTTATACCGGTACTATGTTACAGCTAGTGATAAGAGAGATTGATTTCATGCTCATGAGGCAAATAAATGTTATACTGGTACTATGTTACAGCTAGTGATAAGAGAGATTGATTTCATGCTCATGAGTAGAAGAAATGTTATACCGGTACTATGTTACAGTTAGTGATAAGAGAGATTGATTTCATGCTCATGAGTAGAAGAAATGTTATACCGGTACTATGTTACAGTTAGTAATAAGAGAGATTGATTTCATGCTCATGAGTAGAAGAAATGTTATACTGGTACTATGTTACAGTTAGTGATAAGAGAGATTGATTTCATGCTCATGAGTAGAAGAAATGTTATACCAGTATTATGTTACAGTTAGTGATAAGAGAGATTGATTTCATGCTCATGAGTAGAAGAAATGTTATACTGGTACTATGTTACAGCTAGTGATAAGATAGATTGAGATAGTGGCGTCACTCTTGAAATGAAGCTTTGGTGGCAAACGGTTCCTGGGTATATATCAGAATAGAATGATACAGCGAAAATGCTATCATTAAAACTTAAGGAAAAAGAACTTCTGGGAACATGAATTGTTCTTCAGTGAATTACGTAGGAACAGACAGCCTGGTGATAGTGTTAATCTACCAGTGTTTTTCCACAGTAGAAACTAATGCATTCAGTCCACTAGTCCTTATAATGATAGCCTATAGCAAAATCCTTGAAAAGGTCAAATTTTTACTAGTTCTTATGATATCTTAACTATTGGGCAGTTTGGCAAGAACTACAGGACTAGTGTCAATTTCTAACGCTGGTTTTTGTGTTTCAGATACGAATCATAATGGCATGTGCATTGACCTGACGACTGACGATGATGAAGTGATTGATCTGACCAGTGTTAATGACAGCCCTGTTGTTGTGAGTACCACACTGATAGCTAAGTGGAGAACCAGGTGAACAGCATGCCCTATCGGTTTAGTCCACCTTATGTTGCTACCATCTGATAAAGAGACCGTCTCCGTGGTCTAGTGTCCGCCCGGAGAGCGGAAGGTCCAGGGTTCGATCCCCGTCTGCGTCATACAAAAAGACGTTAAAAGATTGTACTTGTTGTTACCCTGTCTTGTGCTCGGCATTAAGGGGCTAAAACAATGACCGGTCGGCTGGGAGTCAGTATACTGTGTCTGAGTGGGGTATTCATGTTAAACTGCGGCATGGTATCTCAGTGAGCTAGCACCATAAATCGGCATCAGTCCGGCCTAGTACAAGCAGCCACACAAGCACACACACGTACATGCACGTCGCTATATAAGTGCAATAATCTTGGACGTGACGTTAAACCCCATTTCACCTCACCTAACACAGTGAATGAAACATTGCTGTCAGGAACTTTGTTGTATCTGACACGTAAAACATGCTGTTTGATTATCTCTTGTCTTTTATAAACAATCTTACGATTAGCTTAAGCCAACATGGGCAGAGCAGTAGTGTCATTCGTCATGGACACAACTGAGTTTTTGACTTAAACATGGGAAAAGATGGCAAATCTTGTCCTTGACACACCATGCTGAGGGGGCTGTCGGGTAGCCTAGTGGTTAAAGCGTTCACTTGTCATGCCGAAGAACCGGGTTCGATTCCCGACATGTGTGAAGCCCATTTCTGGTGTCCCCCGCCATGATATTGCTGGAATATTGCTAAAAGTGGCGTAAAACCAAACTCACTCACTCACCATGCTGAGATTAAGGATCACCCAGTAGTTTGTGGCTCCACTTTTGAAAATGACCCCTTTTTTGTAACAAGAGGGTCGGAAGGGCCCACATTTTTTTCAACTTTAATGAACACTGGCTGATCTGCTCCGTTAACTGAAAGAGAATTTCAATGTCAAACATCTTGGAAAACTCACTAAAGTTGTCTTGTTCCATCAGTAATATTCACATGTGCACAGGTCTGTTATCACCTTGGCTTCCATACGTGACTGGCTTTCACCATATTTAACACAGTCATATTTCTACCTCTTCCTAAAATTAAAGAAAGAACTGCAAATGATGGTGATGACATTTCCGCTGTGCCCCGTTTACACCACAAGGAGGACTCCTTCTACACCAATGGTAACGGCTCTCCAGCATTGTTGGCAGTAGTGTGTGGACCTCAGGGGAGATTATTTTGAAAGATAATCAGCAAACAACATCATAATTAGGCTCAGAATGTTTCAGCCTCCCCTAGTAATCTTTTTCCTAATTTTTTGTTATCATGGAGTCAGAATACATCCCCCATCACAGCTGTAAGATGGGGTAGTGCCCATGTCTAACCTGTGTGATTGTGGATCATCGTCCCTGACAGCCCATGTGTAGTGGATAGAACGTCTCACTAAACACTGAAAGGTCCGTGGTTCGATTCAAATCACGTTACCAAATACCAAAAGACGTTTAAAGATGGTACTTGCCTTTACATGCTTGGCGGTCAGCATTAGGGGATAAAGGACTGGTCAGCTTGGAGTCTGTGTACTGTGTCTGAGTATCTCAGTAGGCTAGCACTATAAAACCAGTATCAGTCTGGACTAATACAAGCACGTCACTATATAAGTGCAATAATCTTGAACGTGATGTTAAACCCTATCTCTCATCTCATCGTTCCCTGATGACGTGTATCGTTGTTCCTGCTGTCAGCTGGGCCCACTTGATTATTTACAGGTGGCTGTGATGAAGTGAAGAATGCTGATTGTGGCATAAAACAACACTCATTCAGTCTCAGTGTAGCTTCATCTTAGCATTGGTCATGGAAACAGCTTAAATCGACCTCTTCTGGTCCTCTAGGTAGAAGTATCTAACTTGTAAGTTTTATTGGCATGGTTACGGAGTGATAATATTTCAAACAATTCATTTTCCTTCACAGGTGCTATCAGCCATTGATGGTAAGTTGACTATTCATTTCATTTACTTGAATTAAATTTTTCTTAAGTGGGGAAGTTTTTAACTCTTAAAATTATTTCTTTCAACAAGTTTGATAAGCTCTTGTGGTTTGACTATATTTAATTTTAAGGCCATCCTACATTTGTGACAATGTCTTCCTGTCATAACTCTGAAGATTCAGTGAGCGGAGTTGCCTCCCTTAGCTACTTGGCAGATTCGCTGTCATCCAGTTATGATGCTAAGACAGAGATTGCGAAATTGAGAAAGTGCAAAGTCATGGGGTTCGGTAGAAAAAGATTGAGAGATCACGAAAGAAAGAGAGAATGAGAGGAGGGATGTAAATAGTAAATATCAGATTCACGGCTCTTGTACCGGGTGTTACAGTTTGAGATCAGAATTGTCATGAAGAAAGTCAATACATGAAACTGCCTCGTTTGTAAAGATTACAATCCAATATTCCTATCAGTGTTGATGGGTTACGAAGCAAAACTGTTATTCTTTCAGCTGACATCAGTGGGAATAGGAGGCCAAGGTCACTTAGAGGTCGAGGTCGTCGGAGGGGTCGTAGTTTATCAAGGCGGACTGCACCAAGATCACAAAGAATACTTCAAGAGTCTGACTCAGATGATGATGAACTTCCCAGCTTTGATACCACAGGCACTCCTTACAGGTGTGTTTGTTTATTGTTTAATGCCAAACTCAGGTTATTCCAGCGAAAGGACATTGGCCTGTCAATAGTCAAGTCTCAACCAGACAATTCAGTGACCAATTCTGACCTGGATCTTCACAGGTCTCATGCAGGTAGGGGACATTAGGGGTGTCATTGATTGGAAAGGTTAGAATTGATATATCTACAAAAGTATCACGATATGTTGATATATATCGATTAATAACAAAATTAGTTAATTTTTAAACTTATCCTATCTAAAACTATGTGTGAGCCAGCTTGAACAAAGTTTCCAGCTTCTAAAAAACAAATCACCTGAACACAACCCAGCATCACCATGGTCACCGTCTAAACAAATGGGTCACACACTATAATCCTGTGCATTGCGACCTGATCACGTGAATACCCCTGCCACATCCTTCTCCTTCTCATTGCCACACAGTGGAGAAGTGCACCGAGTGTTTTGGAGAATATAGTTTCGTTTTTTTCTTGCTGGCTCCCCTCCAACATCCTCCATTCTCCCGGTCTGTCGGAATTGTGTAATGTAACTGTTCCAACTCTGACCCTCACTATGTATGTTGTGACTGGTGCAGTCTTGACGAGCGCTGTTCTAAATGTGAACATTTAATGAAACCCTTCAATGTATATTAACACAAGTGAAACAGATGAGAGTTTGACCAGTGCTCGAAATCACAGGATTCGGAGAAGCACAACCCATTCTCTGCCAAGAAGACTTAAGAAGTCAACCAAACCTCCTCCGTTGAATACCCCCAAAAGACTCTGGATGATGGTGTCTCAGATAGCTTTCTTACCAATGACGTCTTTACTGTACCGGATCAACAGGCCATCCCTGAAGCGCCAGGGTCCAAGTCTACATCATAACCACCAGCTACCTTGATCCTGCCTCGACTACGCTTCGATTGACCCCCTTAAAAAAATAACAGAAAGAAAGAGAAAATTGTGACTGAACTTTGTGTGAATGATGTGTGGATTGAACTACTTTACTTCAGCGATGACATCATTGAATTTGTCAGTCAACTGGGACTGGCAGGTTTCAAAAGCCAGCAAGAACAGTGTCCCTGGTGTGTTTATCCTAATCATGCTTATGCTTCGTCCTATCCTGAATTGCACTCCCACACTGGTTAATACCGCTCTCCTCATCGGGATTCACCCTCTGATTGCCATCACCATGTAGATACCCGACGTCCTTTCCTTCCCTTTACTCTGCGCTGGATCTTCATTGGATTGCGGATACGCTGCAGCTCAAATGCAATACTTCAGCTGAGGATTGTTTATTTTGCTTTGCAGTTTCCTCTGCCGGTTTCTCGAATATTGTGCTCCCTCACAGGCCTGTCTTGACAGATATTGCGACCAACCTCGACCAGGGTTTTAAGTCTTACAGACAATTACGGAATCAACTACAGACCCCTTGATTCTTGTGGAAGATTCCGGCACACTTGGACTGTCCAAGACTGTTTGTGCACCCAAACTTGATGGTGAACTGTTTCTGAGGGTAGGCAAGACTATCACGGAGGCTCACCATTCCCCTGCTATAACCCACTACAACCACAAATGGAAAGCGTGACCACAACAGAAGTTTCAATCTCATTTTGGCATTTGCTCAACCATTCTATGGGCCACCACTTTTGCTGGATTGCCTCTTTTCCAACCCTCACCAGACCCATTCTGGATCGATTATAAGTTTTATACTGTATCGATTGTTCCTTCCAGCTACGCGGTTGTTCATGTAAAGATGTCATATGTGAAAACATGTGACGCATGATATACCCGATTACATACTGTTATGTCTGACTAATGTATAGGGATCGTATCGCCTCTTATGGTGTGTTTTCCTGCTCACAAGTTCTTGTCTTGGCAGTGTTATAGAATCTTTATTTCACTGTTCAGCCCTCTAAGTTCGTTTTTTGGCCAGGGTACCAGGTGGCTCCTAAGGTAAAATATCTGGGAGCCAAACCTACATCTTTAGGAGCCAAGGGTATTTTTCAAGGAGCCAAATATTTACAACAAAAAACAGCAAAAGCAAGTTCTCTTATCATGTTGAACTCAAGATTCAGTATCTTGGTGTTAAATTGCTGCAAAAGCCAGCTGAAACAATATTGTTCAGATTAAGGGATTAATCTCACTGTGCAACACAACACGTAATACCGTTACGTTTCCAAAACTCACTTAAATTTCCAATAATAATGCCACAAATGACAACTGAAACTGGTTAACTTTCTCAAACACTGACTGTCCATCAGAAGTGTACATCTATCTCAATGCAACTGTACATCTAGCTCAATCACTGTCCAGCACAACACTGGTCATTACAATCACTTGACTGGTTCAAATCACTCAGAGATGTAGGGACATCCAACACTGGGAAATGGAACAAGCCATTCTTTGTAGGTAGGTCTACGAGGACATTGTCCTGACATCATCCATTTCAGGACGGCTGGCTGTGGTGCAAAATCTTCGATCGAGATGTTTGCAATAGAAATTCTGATTAGATCTTCCATGGTATCAACATGGAGAGCTGACCTAGAATCTGTCTTTATTCTCTTCTGGGCTGAAAAAATCCGCTCACAGCTTGCTGAGGTTACAGGAAGTATCAGCATGATTTCAACCAAGTGAAGCAGATCCTGTAAATTGAAATAATATTGTTATGACATTGATGTGTATCAATGAGTTCATTAATAAATGTGAAAAATACTTCATGTCCTAGACTACACATCTATTTGTCCTACAAATATGCATATCAACTCAAATTCTGAAAACAGATCTTCTGGGTGTTGTTTCATTAAGAATTCTTAATACAATTAATTAATCTGTATTAAATTACCTTAAAGTCTGTTTTGTAGGGTTCTCTAGAAATCATGACAGCATACAGGCCCAAGAAGGACTTGTCTTTGAATTCCCTCTGCACGAGTTTCTTGAAGAGCAACCACTGGTGAAGAATGGCCTCAGTTTTGCATCCTTTTCTGGAATTAAAGGAAACTTTAATTTTTAAGCTGGATACACATTTGAGAAAAATCTTACATTTCACCATTATCTGTTTGAATAAAATGAAACCATGATTTATTCAAAATCACTCAGTAATTCTTGTTACTGAGACTGTTACTTATAAATAAACAACAGTTTCCTTAGGGAAACACAGAACTCAGAGGTTGCCAGATTGCAGTGATCTTAAAAGGATTCAAAATTAATGTCTTTGAATATTGTTACAACTAACCTCTCAAGTCTGTGTGAATACCAATCTGTAAGGGTCTGGAGCTCATCTTCCCCATATGAAGACAGACTGGAACAGTCATCTGGCCAAATATCAGGGTTGAATATTCTCATGCTGGCTACAACCTTCGCAGATTGGTCAGTTGAAGTGGAGGAACCAAGACGTACACTGAATCTCTCAGTAAGTCCAGAGACAGCTTCCTGAACTGACTCCCTTATAGCCTTAGTGTACGAGAGAGGAAGGGTAGAAAAGTCCATGACATCAATATCACCACATGAACCTTTCAGTTCAGTACCCTGGAAACGAACTCCTTCTGATTCACCTTCTGGCTGTGACTGAACACATTCAAGGAAAGATTTCAGATGACCATTTGGCCTCGGGCGAACTTGCAAGTTTTCGATTTCCACCAGACAGCCATGGATGGCTGCCACTGCACTAGGTAAAGTTGTGTTGTCACTCTGCAGGGTTTTACTCAGCTTTGCTACAACCGATAGCATGTCCAGGAGGAAATGGCAGAAGAACACAAACTTCAAGGATTGAAGTAATTTTGCAACAAACTTGGCTCCTCCAGCAACATCTGCATTCTTGTTCTGCACTGCAAGGTGTTCTGCATGTTTAAGGACAACAGAATACTGACCAGGGTTATTCGCCACATCATCGCCAGATGATTTAAGTAAGATGCTCAGCGCCTTTTCCATATGGGGTGTCCATCGTGTTCCAGTAGCTCTGGATGGATTTCTGGCTGAAATATCCAAGGTTTCTGCAATAGCTTTCAATTCTCGCTTGCTCTTGCAGCTCCAATGATAAGTCCTATACAGGAGATCCAGAACCTTAATGACTTGGGCTGCCATATCACAGGTCTTCAACATTGTCATCATGGCTAGCTCCAGTCTGTAACATAGTCAAAATTAGGATTTAACTTTTACAGTTAAAAATAAAACAAAGTAGCTCATTATCAGTGATAATGTTTCTTACTTATAAAGAAATTTGTTTCTGACATAAAACATATCTTTGGCCTTATACTCATTGTAACCTCAATTATAAATTATTCTGAATTAAATTTCTAAGTTAGTCTAAATTTCATGCGTTAACAATCTTGTCATTTTCATATTTTTCATGCAGAAAGACATACCTGTGTGGCAAACACCAAATGCCAATGATCCATGGACAGGTTTCATTCAGCTTGCCCCTCACTCCACCTCTTTTACCATGGTTCACACATGCTCCATCGGCACACAAGGAAACTAAATCTTCCTTAAACTCATCTTTGCCTATGTCCATAAATTGACTTGAGATAGCGTCAATGATACCATTAGCGTGAGCGTGTTGCAGTTCAACAAGGCCAAGTAATTTATTGACAGGCTTTCCATCAGAACCCAAGCACCTAACTACAACAGCTTCTGTCTCTTTGATTGAACAGTCAGTTGCAGAGTCAAACATCACTGATATGTACCTGCTGTTATTCACAGTATTAGCCACATCAGACTTCATTTCATTTGCAATAGTTGCAATCATTTCGGCAACACAGTACGGACGACATTTTCTCATCGTCATATCTAAGCTATGTGTAGGTTGACATCCATTCTGTTTTGAATTTACGCTTTGCTTCTGTTTTCGGTGTTTCCAATTTTCGTTTTTCTGTCTTTTTTGTTGGGTTGTTTCGCTCATTAGGCCTAAATAATGGAAACAGAAGGCTGTGATCGGCGTCCGCCATTTTGGCGTGAGTTACTATAACGACGACTGTCACTGGCTGTCACTGACTCTTTTAAGTCCGTCACTTTTTCGCAAATCAGTGATTGGTTAAATCGTACGTTTGGATTCATTCGTATTATTCTGTCATTTTGCGCGAAAGAGTTTATTGGTTAAAACCTTCAGTTGGATTCAGTCGTGTATGTCCAAAATAACTTTCGGAATCACTCGTGCAAATCCGCAGACATCTGAGAACTTTCGTCATACGATCGCGAACATATAAAAACATGGCTCTACGTAAATTTCCACAATAGTCGCCAACTGGGTTTAAGATAAGGTAGCCATGTGGCGACTGGTAGATCAATTTAGGGCGCCAATCATAAAATAAGGTGGCATTGGCGACTAAAATGGTCGCCACTTAGAGGGCTGCTGTTTAGCACCAGCTTCATCGTGTATGTTTGACAGTTGTAGTCTACTACACGCTAGTCTCGTACATGATGAATGAACTATGTAAGTACTCATTGAGTTGTTGTTCTTTGAAAATAAGCAATTTGGGGGTTTGCTAAGAAAGGGAGGTAATTTAACGTAACACGGGAGATAACTTTCGATGTACTCTAGTAATTATCATACTCGATTACCCATTTCAGTCTTAACTAAGTTTGGTAACTCGAATTGCGACCAGGATAATAAACAGTGACGTGAACAACAATATGACATCACAATATTCATACAGGATGACCAGCATAAGACGGAAACTGACCAATAACATTCTGTAACAAGTAATGATAGATCTGTTCTGTGTTCCAGGCCGAGTGGAGAGGGTTCCGGGGTTGTGACATCTCCACAGCAGATCACCATCACCTGTCCTATCTGTATGGATGATGACAAACAGGTGTGTTGTTGTAGGTTACATACACAACAGCCAAGTGGGGATTCCATTCTTACTGTAATTTAGACCCAGTGGGGAGTTCAGGTCGGAAGTAAGCCCCGGGCATAAAAGACGACTTCATTGATTGGGTTGTCAGGCTCAAGATTTTGGCTGATAGCTTGTCGTTTGTGCCCTGGCAGCCTGGATCGTTGCTCATGATATCAATCACATTGTGTCCAGATCTGGGCTCTATTATTTACGGGCTGCTGTCATGAAGCTGGACAATTCCTGAATGCAGCATTACACAAACAGACATATTTTGGCTTTGCATTAATTCTGATAAATGAGGTGTTCATTTTTTTATATGTTTTACTGATTGACCAACACCAAGTTTTTTTCTTCCTACCAAATCTTTTATCTGTGTTCACTAATGATTAAAACTTTAAAGTAGGTTAACCGAGGGGATTCCGGATTAGAATTGGTACCCAGCACCCTGTGTTGGTCGTCATACGAAGCGACTAAATGGTTCTCGTGGTTGTCTGGTCCAAGCTTGATTATTTACAGCCTGCCATCATATAGCTTGAATATTGCTGAGTGTGGCACAAAGCTGTTCGAGTAGACATCATTGACAAGACGTTTTTGTTCTGTTTATATTGCTATTTCATGTTTCGGTTACATGGTATCAAAGTATACCCAATTCGTACCTGTCGGAATTATGTTAATGCTTTGACCTTTTCATCAAAAATGTCCTCCATGGCCCACCAAACTGTTGAAATGTTAATATGTAGATATTCTCAGTCTTCGAAACTATTGTTTTTGAAGACTAGTGTTAACCTTCTTTCACTTCTCTTCAGAGCTTGTTTCTAATCCTCCTTTGAACAAGACAAATATATTTACTGAGTTTACATTTTCTGTCAGTTTTATTTAGTTCCAATTTGTAGCAAAGTTGAAGGATTGAGAACTGGTTCAGAAATGTATTTCGCAATTGCTACTAGTCAATGAGGATTACCATCGTTGGATTTTTACTTGTCCTTTGCATAATTTAGAAGTCTCCGTCTAGCAGACAATGTGAATTTTGAAGGCTGTATTCTACTGTTAATGTTCTGCTTTCTGACATTTTTCAGATTCGCCGCAGTAACCGTCAGATAATGTCTACAGTATGTGGTCATCTGTTCTGTGATGAATGTATCGGACAGGCCATCCGAGCTCAACACTGCTGCCCCACGTGCCGGAAACGATTAACACACAGGCAGACACACCCTCTTTTCTTGTGATAATACCGTCCATCATTTCAATAGTGATATTTCGTAATGAATCGTCAACTTGGAATGTAACAAATTTGAGAATACTTTTAAGGTCAGATCAGATTTGCAAATTTATTTGATATCTGAAATCTTTTGGATAAAAATATGGAATTTATAACCTAGCACTGTGCGGAGATTGGTGGTGCTATTGAAAAGGGCACAGCCTTCACAGTTATCTGTAGATATCAAAATATCTCAAGATGTACAAGTTCAGCTTATAAGAAACTCTACACTATGATGCTATATGCTATACATCATTGATTATCTTCATTCTGTAAGGATATGTTTCATTTGACAAATTCTTGTAATTATCTGCACATCAGATGGCTTACAAAGTGGTACAGATCAACATTTTCACAGATGAAGTTCATTTTCTGTCCGATTATGAATTAAGGTAATGTGATCCTTTGACATCAGAATGGCCTCTTTGAAAAGTCAGCTTTTTGCCTTATCCACTTGCAATCATTTCAGTCAGTTTTAGTTTGAGATGTGTATAATATGCATCATAACATCAACAATATCGTGCTGTATGTTATAAATACTTTGGTATGTTGTTGCATAACACTGCTGAGGATAAATGGTTCTGACTTGGGGTAATATCTGACACTGTTATTGACTAAGTTGACTTGATCTTGCCGTGCAGTTTGTTTTAGACAAACTGTGTGCTATTTATTGTATGACATGTTCATTATTGATGTGTGGTGTTTATCTGCTGATGTTCATACAGCATACGAAGGACACTGGAATATTTTATACCAAAAATTTGAAAAAAAATTCTTTTGTTATCTTTCCATTGTATTTGTTGTAAAGTGGTAAACGCCCGAGATCTAAATCACTTTGGGCTTTCCTCCAACATCAAGCTAACATGCCGTGATATAACTGTTCAAAGTGATGTTAAATCTAACTAACTCACTCACTCACTCACTCACTCACTCCTATGTCAACTGGGGACCAGATTCCGACTACTTTATACATGGCCTTTGGTATGAGAGTACTCTGTAGGGATCCACGTTGGAGTTGGTCCCCAGAAACCTATGCTGGTCTTAAGGGCGATCAAGGGGTTCAGGTACTCTGTAGGGATTCCAGGTAGGAGTTGGTCCCCAGAAACCTATGCTGGTCCTAAGGGCGATCAAGGGGTTCAGGTACTCTGTAGGGATTCCAGGTAGGAGTTGGTCCCCAGAAACCTATGCTGGTCGTAAGGGCGATCAAGTGGTTCAGGTGGTCACACACGGTTGATAGCGAGTCTTCCTACGGTGTACGGACGGTGTGAGTCGTTGCTAACAATATCGATCACTTGATTGTCTGGTCCACACTTTATTGTTTACAGGCTGCCGTTATATGGCTGGAATATTGCTGAATGTGGAATGAAACAACAACAAATGATACGATATAATACATATGGGCCTGTATAGCTATACATTATAATACAAAGTACATATTTACCTAAAGGAATAACCCTATCTTGTATCAAGTTTACATCCCACTTGTGAGTGAAAGGGCTTTATCAGTTGCTGTTGCAAGTGCCTCTAATATAAGTGACTTTATTTTTTGTTTAAATTAAAAATATCTTTTCAGTTCATGGCCTTTGTGTTCTTATTGTGGTGTATCAAGACGTATTGTATCGTGATCGTGTATCGAGATACGTGTCAAATCGTGGCCTTCTGCATCGTTGTACAACCGTTGAAAATCCACTTTCATCATCTACTGCGTTTAGGATTTATTCAGTTTCAGGGATTATCATACTCTCATAGACATCGTGTGTTATATGAGACTAGACTCCCCATCCAGACTGGACACTATTCCCCCTTGTACAGTAGGGTGTTGTGTTCAACACCCTAAGCTCCTAGTGTTTGTGCTGATTTGTTATGTTGGGGATTTCTGCCAATATTTCATTGCTGAAACTGGAAACAAATATTCAAGACGACAAATAATTTGTTTCTTTGTGCCGTTGGTGTTGTGTGTTACTGACAAATGCATTATGATGTATTTGCGTGATTGTTTTGATTGTTTTTATGTATTTTTGTTTGATATGTTTTCCAATGACAAAATTACATCTAACATTGGTCTGTAATTTGTTTGGTATTAATCTACATGTATCTCTTAATGTATTTAAAATAGAAATATTTATCAAATCTTATCAATTTCAGTGATCATTTTGATGGGAGAGGAATGTTCAACTGGAGGGAATATTTCATGGGAAGTTCAATGTTTTTCAACTAAACCTGGCAAGTGCATTGATTGCTATTTAAAAAAGTTCTAAATTTTATTTTTTTATGTTTCTATGGAAACAATTTTGACTTAGTCTCAAATGGGCCATAACTTGAAAACCTTGCATAGCTCATCAGCTTAATTGGTGCCTTTTGCTATTGTTCTCTTAACTTTTTTCTAAATTATATTTTGTTACATTTCCATGGAAACCATTATCTTTCCAAGCTACAACTTGATAGTATTGTTTTTCAGATTTGCAAACATATTTATGGCAACAACTTGAACTAATGTATCAAAACAAGGGAGGGGGAGACATGTGTTGTAGTAGAAACACACTCCAGTGATATATTTTTTCCTATTCTGAGCAAGTGAGTACAGTAATAAGTTGACACAACATATACTTCTGTAAAGAAGTTAAATAACACCCGTTTCTTCATGTGACTATTGTTAAACTGTCATTGCAGTTGACTTTTTGAGTTGTATTTATCTGAGCATTCTGTTATGTACAGATATAACAACATCTGGCACCATACAAGCCAGTTTTGTTATGGAAGTAAATATCTTTGTCCTGTAATGGATAGTGTTAGTGATGCAAAAAAGACCAGTCCGATAAACATGGTGTCATGTTCCAGGTGTTTATGGTTTTTTAAACTTTTATTTGGTAGAGTTACCTCCCTTGGGAATGCCTGAAACTTGTGATAGTGGTTCAGATTCTTGTTTAGCCCCGATTATGTTTCTAGGTTTGTCTGCACCTTACCCGTGCTCATGGGTTTCACTGAAGTGGTTAATGTCTGAGATCTGCATCACTTAGGGCTTTTCTCCCACATTAAGCTGACACGCACAGGTGTCACTGTTCAAAGAGATGTTAAACACAATCACTCGCTCACTTACTTTCTCTACACGAAATGTGCGAATGGATGCAAGGGCATCCTGTTCTCCTTGAAAGAAAATTTAGTTTATGATGAATAGATAGTCAGGATCCGAAGTACGATTAAGGACATATTTTTCCTATCATCTGAAGTGGAGTAATCCGAAGTTCAGAGATCAAATGTGATCTTTATAGGACAACAAAATGGTGTTTAAATTCTCATTTCCGTGCTGTTTCAATTTCCCTTCCCACCCCTCAAATAATTTTTCTTTGGGGGAATGTCAATACCTGGCAAGGTCAGTTAACTCGACCATTAACAACATGGTGAAATCTGAAGCAAGGGCAGGTAACTCTCTCTCACACACACGCATGACTGCCTCCAGATCCCAGACAGTCATTTAAAGATGGTACTTGTTGTTACTATGCCTGGGGCTCAGCATTAAAGGGGCAAGGACTGGTCGGCTGGAGTCTATACTGTATCAGTATTCTCTAATTTGGGTATTCATGTTAAACTGCAGCATTGGCTCAGTTGGCTTGTGCTATCAAATCATCATTTGTCCGTACTAGGATGCATGCGTGAATTGGTCCACACAACCTATGCTAGTTGTAAGAGGGATGAGGGGACTTCATGGATGAGGTGGTCAGGGTGGTTGACTTAGCTGATGGCCTGTCATCGTACCTCATTGCCCACAATGTCAATCACTGGATCGTCTGGATGAGACTCGATTACTTACAGGTCGCCGTCATATAGCTGAAATATTGCCGAGTGCGACAGTGTTCTCGCTCTCACTCACAAACACACATACATCACTATGTAAGTGCAATAATCTTGGTATGCGACCTTAAAGCCTATTTTACATTACATTTTTTTCATGCTTAAGAATATGGTCATGTCATTGCTTCAATGTTACCAAAATTTTAAGAGAGAAACAAAATGTTTGTTTTTTCTTTCTTTTGTCTGCCATTGAATCTCCAAACAACTCCAACCTCATAGAGGACGCTTGCAAAAAGATCTTGACTAGATAATCTGGATTCTTATCAGTCAACTAATGCATCTTATTTAATAAGACCGCCCAAAAGGAAGAATTTTTTATCCCTGTTTTGTTTACAAATTAAGAAAAGTTTCCTGCCTATGAGTTATTAGATTCCTTGGAAATTAAGAAAAGTCTGTTGCTTTCTGTATTGGAGCTTATAGCAAGAATATATGTACCATTTTGATTTCTCTTAAAACTGAAAATATGGAAGCAAGCCAATAGTTGCCCACCCAAAACAATACTGATACATTCAGTCACATAATCAATCAGGCATTCGCACAGTCATAACACCAACACATATTTACACCTGTATAACCACTGAATGTATGCATGTAGGTGGTCTTGCAGTCTTTGCCTGTGTAATGTTGATTATATGATGTGGATATTTCTGCAATAAATGATATGTGACATTCCAATCTTTTATTTGTGTTCTGAGTGAAAACAAATTGGCCATAGTTCAGTCTATGAAGTAACAAATCAGCAGTTTGCCAGACATAGCACATCACTACTGTTCTCTGTCAGGGGTCCCTGGTGCCGGTACTGAGTTAGAGACCCGTGAAGATTCCGGGGTAGAATAGGCCTTCAGCAACCCATGCTTGCCGTAAAAGGCGACTATGCTTGTCGTAAAAGGCGACCAACGGGATTGGGTGGTCAGGCTCGTTGACTTGGTTGATGCATGTCATCGATCCCAACTGCGTGGATCGATGCTCATGATATTAATCACTGGATTGTCTGGTCCAGACTCGATTATTTACAGACCGCCGTCATATTGCTGGAATATTGCTGAGTGCGGTGTTAAACAACAAACCAACCAACCAGCTGAGTTAGAATAAGTCCGCAGCGGTCTTTGGTGGTCATAAGAGGCCACCAAATGGATCCGGTTGTAAGACTCAGTGACCTGGTTGTTTGCATGTTGTGGTACCTGATATAACCTCATGACATCACTGATTTTCACTGAGCTATTCATATCCTTTTCAAAGCTGTTTTGCCTTTGACACCCAATGGAATCGGTTTTGGCAGATAATCTAGACTGGTTATTCTCTGATGTTAACCTTGAAGATCTGCGTACAACACTAGGGTAGGATGCCCATTCCTATGCCACTGTAAAGTGATGGCACAGTTTAAGGTGGAATGGAGAGCCTTGAAGATGACCCCCATCCTGGAAGGCCTATGGCATCAACACCAATAATGATCCAAGAGAGTCCACCACTTGGGGATGACTGAGCATCATAGTGTTTGTTCTGTAGGCAATTCCAAGGAGAGAGGACATTCTATTATCACAGACACTTTGCCAATGAAGAAAGTATCAGCTTGTTGGGTTCCAAAGCTTCTGGTATCTGATCTGACACCCAATGTGTGTCATAGGCACCCCAATGGGAACAGATTACTTGTTCCGAACCACCTACCTCCAGGCAGACGCTCTATTCACTACACCATGGGGGCGATCATATATGCCATTGGGTACTTCCGGGCAAATGCAACATTGTCATACCCATGAGTATTTCAGGGCAAATATATCCCTGGTTAAAAAATAGTACCTACTGGCATTCCGAAACAGAAGGAACCCCAGTACCCACTGATAGATATTCTAAGGCAACATAGGTCATCAAAATAGTGTCATACAAGGACTGATTGATATGTTCTGAACCTCGCGTAGAAAGACTTGTGCTAAAGACATTACCGCCTTCCACATTGATACACGTCTGCCAACGATTGTTGGAGTGATTTTTGTCCCAGTTTCGTAGAAGTCCTCCTGAATGTCCAAAAACTTATCTACAATTGCCATGACAATGGGTTCCAGCTAAAGCTTTCTTCATTTTTTAGAGGGGCGGTCGGGTAGCCTAGTGGTTAAGCATTCGCTCGTCACGCCGAAGACCCGAGTTCGATGGGTTCGATGGGTACAATGTGTGAAGCCCATTTCTGGTGTCCCCCACCGTGATATTGCTGGAATATTGCTAAAAGCGGCGTAAAACCATACTCACTCACTCACTCACTCACTCACTCACTCACTCATTTTTGAGAACAGATGAAAGTTTTACAGAGCCAAATCAGGAGAATAAGGTGAATGCTGAAGGAGTTAAAAGCCACACTCGTGGATTATAGAGTGGACACAACTGATCTGTGCACTGGTGCTTTGCTCTGATAAAAGAGCACACATTATCTCGGCTTCCCACGTCTCTTAGCTTGTGGCCTACATGTCATACAACAGTGAGTGAGGTGACACCGGAAATGGGATTACACATGATACCTATGTGGGGAATCGAACCCAGGTCTTCACCGTGACGAGCGAACACTTTAACCACTCGGCTACCCCACAGCTCTGCGTCACAACAGAATCCTCTTCCAGCATACTCCAGTAGCGCAATATGTTGATTACACGTATCTCGCAAAACAAACACTTCTTGGAGTAAATAATGAAAAGTGCCTGTTTTTTGTTGCACAAAATATAACATGAAGCCGTTTGTGAAATAGCCGCTCGATGGTTACTTATATCACAACACATAGGTTTGGATAAGTTTTCCAAATTCTCAGAGTGAAAATTTAAAGGCCGTAGACGAGTGCGCCCTTGGTGGACTCTCTGGGAAGGTCTTCTGGATCAGGAGGATCACCTTGGCGACATCACTGCTCTTTAGGAGCATCCACAGAGGTTCTTTGGTCCGAAAGAACGCCCTGGCGACATCACTGCTCTTGAGGAGCATCCACAGAGGTTCTTTGATCCGAAGGATCGCCCTGGCGACATCACTACTCTTGAAGAGCTTTCCTTGGCGAAATCATTGATCTTGAGGAGCATCCGCGGAAGGTCTTTAGTACGAAGGATCGCCCTGGTTGCATCAATACTCTTCAGGAGTGTCCATGGAAGGCATCTGGCCCGAAGGATGGCCCTGGTGACATCATTGGTCTTGTTGAGCTTTCTGTGAAGGTCTTTGGTCTGAAAGATCGCCCTGGCGACATCACTGCTCTTGAGGAGCATCCACAGAGGTTCTTTGGTCCGAAGGATGGCCCTGGTGACATCATTGGTCTTGTTGAGCTTTCTGTGAAGGTCTTTGGTCTGAAAGATCGCCCTGCAGACGTCTTTGGCCTTCCGGTGTGAAGCATCGCCCTTACCGAGAATGCCAAGTACATATATTCACCATGCTAAGTACCAATATATACTTGTACCATACTAATTACATGTATATCCCATGCTAAATTCCTTTCTATCCGATGTGAAATACCGATATGTCCCATTATAAATAACAAAAAATCATTTCCTACTTAAAATAAATTCAATTTATTTCTAGGAAACGTTTCCTCATAATGTGTAGTTCTGTCTACAATGTGTAAGTGTCTTTACAAAAATCGCTATTTATTGCAGTTGAATTCAGCTATGATTTGCCATTGTATATAAATTTACATGGGTGTTTTTCCTAAGTGGTTTTCAGTTAAAAATTGTTTGGTTGAATCGTAACCTTCAATCAAATTTATTTATTTTTTTTTTAAAACAAATATACCAAGAAAAGAATATTCATCTACTCCATCGTATCAGTTTGTGAGATCAATGGTACCAGTGTTCTTCCTGTTAAATGGTAGATTCAGACGTGAACGATCTGCGAAGCATCTTTTATCTTTCTCATAAAAAGTTGATTACAAACAACCGTATTCATATTCGAGTTGGACCAATTTCTTGAAATGCCTGTAATTACTATCCTTAAACGTAAAATGGGCCTTAAGTACTTTGGCCTTAACTTTTGATGAACAGTATATGTTTTGTGCATCCTGGTTATTTATCATGCTTGCCAGCTGATAACCCAGTTCGTCGAACATAGCCTGACTGTACGTACATTAAAACATATAGTTACGAAATGTGAGAATTCCATCGACTCAACGGTCTGGTATCTAGTTCTGGTGTTGGTCCAGACACTGTAATTGGTCCCTTCGTGAGACACAGTCTCTAATGATAAGAGTAGTAGACACACGACCCTTTTGAAGAAACTAGATCATAAAGCTATTATAAAGACCAGTAGCAGAAAAAAATAATTGTTTCTTAAATAATGTCCTGTTTCATCTTGCTGGGACTTTGTATTGGCAGTCTATTTTGTTTTAACGGCGGGTACTAAATATTTACTCCGGAGCAACTCCAGCACTGCTTGAAGCGCACGTAAAATCCCAAGGATAGCTCCGTAATCAACCCAGGTAACGTATCCCCCCCCCCCCTCCCCAGTGCTGTCTTTCTGATCCACGAGTCTCTGAAGATATTCTATCATGTCTCTTTATCCCACACAGCCAAGCGCTATTTGTAGGAAAAGGTACGTGAGAAACTCGGTAATACAAAGAACATTTGCTATAAATGTTGATGTAGTATAAGATTTCACAAATAATCTGGTTTTTTTGTCATTTCTAAAATTTAGGAGTAAAGTTGTTTCTACTCTTACAAACCCATTCCAACATTAGCTTGTTTGGTCTGGCCTATACATTAATAGAAAACCTTAGGGTACAAAACCATCAAAGCTTAGCGGATTTCTGACCTAGAAGTCGGTTCAGACCTAAATATTGGACCATGTGGCCACTTCTGATTTCGAGGGCTGCTGTTATAGTAGCTCTGATTTCCACACGTAGTCGGTAATTACACAAAACATTAAATAATAGCTGCCAATATAAAGATGGAAACTTCCTTGAAATCAACATTGTTCTAAACTGTCATTTTCCCGTATCTTTTATGTTTGGGTTTTATTCTAAATCCAAGGAAACATGTAGTTAAATAATTTCACTCATTCAAAGTAATGATCACTTGTACCAAACTGCGTGTTTGGTCAAGACTCGATTATTTACAGGCCGCCGTGGAGCTGAAATAGAATGTGGTGTTGAACAATAGATGATCCATCTTCCCGGGGCAAGGGAGTTAACTAACTGTAAAATACCAGTTTCCATCCTTGCCGATCTAGGCTGGAATTTCCGGCCTCGATCGTAGCGCTACAAGTGGCTATTACGAGTTGTGTCCATCCTATGTCCCTCCCATTGACCAATCAGATTCCATCTCTCATATCACTTGCATTTGCTTAAATCAAAATGGTGACGCCCAGTCAAGATGATCTGATCGATAATAACCATCCGGATTGTGATAAAACGGGTTTCACTTCGCAAAGTGCATCAGATTACGTGAGCACCTTGATTAGACACGTGAAAAGATTTCGAAAATGTCTCCCGACACAGTGTTGGTGGTACACATGCTTTGCAAATCCTGCAATCGACCAAAATCTGCAGTCCAGTTTATGAACCGGATGTCGATTTCGTTAGGCTATTTTGATTGAACCATGCATAGACTCGTTAGAACTCCATAATTCGAGCCTAGTTCGGGAAGTGTGAAAACTGGATTTTTACAGTCAGTTATCTCCCTTGCCTCGGGAAGATGTAAACAATCAATCATATTTACAAACGATTGGGGGATTCATATTTATTTGCCTATCAACGGAATATGATATACTGAGTAAGTATTTTCTTATGTGCCTAAAGTTCACGACCAAGTCAAATGACCGGGAATATATGTGATATTTAAACTGCCGGACAAAAGAAAGTAAAAACTTGAAAATTGGATTTGACTAAACAATTACATACTTTATCAACACGCTATGAGACTGAAAACAGTCTCCGAAACGCTGAAAAAAACTTAATGTCCAAAAACACACAAGTGATACCCTTAACAAATACATCACCATCGAATAACCATTTCCTGTTTGTTTCAAACATAGCTATGTAGTTCCTTTTGCCTGGCAGCTTATTTGAAACTAGAGTAACAAAATCATGTTCAATAGTGAAAAAATACAGACCAATAAGAACATCGTTGACAGGATAATGGTATTTTTTAATAGAGTAGATACACATCGCATATTAAAATTAAGAAAACGAGATAAAAATATGTTTCTTTTAAGACTTGTACATGTCAGTATCGAACGTGCGTTTTCTCATTGGTAGACTTGCGATACATAAAACAAGTTTAAGCGATTACTTCCCTTTGACAAAGTGCCTTACCAACAGGGCATTGTGGGTACAGAACAAGGCAAGTGTCCGCCATATTTATTAGGGATGGCAATTTCTGGATTGACAGCTAGTGTTTTAATCCGTAACTAGCGTTTATCCTCTGCACAACGCAGGAATTTCATACACGCTGGAAACTAACTATTCTCTCTACAAGTCAATATGAGTGCTGTGGATAACAAAAAGGCAAAACGAAGGAGAAGCAAGAATAATACTGTCACCAAGTCTAATGCAAGTTCCAACGTCTCAAATAACACCCCACAAGGTTCACATTTTTCATTGGGTGAAAATGGGGAAGCCGAGGTAATAATTTTGCTGTCTATTAGTTCCATCACAGTGTTATCTTGTACAAGATCGATTATTCTCTTCGTGTCCATATTTGGAAGTCCCGATGTTTGACAAACAAGCAATCGTTGTGCCTCTATGCAAAGTACAAATGTACATTTCAGTGTTCGGAAACTCGTTCTGTTGCATAGGATTATTAGAGTTTTAGAAATGTGTATGGTACAGGTCGGTAGTAATCATTTACCTCAAAGAAATCATGACATCCGTGTTTCAGTGCACTTGCATCTGTGATATGCTCGTGCAACAAATGAACCATGGCATGCTCGTACTTGACGTCAATAAAAGGCAGGCAGACCGACCCATGCATCGTTTGATCAGCTTCTCAAAACTCTACCTCTATTATGATATTCACCACGAACAGTGGGACATTAATAGATCATGTTACTTACATCTTGCAGTGTATAAGGTAACAAACGAAGGGGCCTGACCTTAATTGACACTAGACACTCTAGACTTCTACCAGACAGAAGTGCTCACTGATCATACTTTAGTCAGACATCAAGTGTACCGACAACACCAGTGTCTGAAAAGTTGCAGGCACTTTGAGTTTATTTATTACATTATGAAAATATTACTTGAGAGGCCAACTCAAGCCTGTTGTCATGTATTTTACACTAGTCATCATGTGGTCATAGTAAGTGTTTACACATATCATGTTTATCATGTATCAGAGCAAAAATACCATGAATAAACTTACCTTATGCTGCTTTTTTCACAAAAATATTTATACTTATATTACTACTTGACAAATATCACCATGCATTGCTGAAACGTCACATATATATATATATATATATATATATATATATATATATATATATATATATATATTTGGAAGTCCCGATGTTTGACAAACAAGCAATCGTTATGCCTCAATGTGGAATCCATATTACACAATAATGATTCATGCAGTGTGGCAGTTGTGCAAGTTATGTTCTACATTTGTGTTGGTTCACATATCAGACATATCCACAAGAAATATAATCAGAGCAGACATGCTTACCATGCTTACTGTAGTCTGTGCCAAAACTTTTGAGTCTGCTTACCCAAACATATATTGTGTTCATTGATATTCAGTATATTTAGTTTCAGTGTACAGCTGGTATGTGGACTGTTGTATTCTGATCTAAGATGAGTATTAACTTTACTGGACAAGTGACTAAAGTTGCAGGTTGTAACTGAAGTTATTTACCAGCTGTGAAAGATAATGACACATGATAGACTGTTGCAATGATGCTGATCACCTGTAAATGATAAAACGCATAGAAGACATCCTGTGGTTAACACTTGCAATAATGTAAGTTGTCATCATGGTCACTGGCCTTGCTGGTACTTCTCCTTGGTATATATGTCCAAAATCAGGACAATACATAGGATATATCTGCAGGAGCCTACGTAAACAGACTGTTTCAATCAAGTGCATGCACTATACCAAACTCAAAATGGTTACGATGCAAGGACAAAGTTAACATTCAGTGAACAGATAAAGGCATCAGCTAACTAAAGGTACAAGTGTGAAGATCAACATGATCAGGCTGGCAAATAAATAATGTTAAAATGTAAAGAAGCCGATCTTCGGTTTGCAGAAGTTGGGACAGATAGTTTGTCATATTGATAAGCATGTGAAATTGACAATCCCACACCCACACTCAAATATTGTCTAAACACAGTTGAGCCACATTATGATTAGCATGATGACTTATCAAGTTACCATCCATCAGATTCAGAACAACTACTTAATATTGAAACAGTGTTTTCTACATGACATTCTGCCCGTAGTACATACATTGTACTTCTTGGGGTTGTAGTACTCTGTTAGATTCCTGGGGCAAAGTCCCATGCTGGTTTGACTAAAATCGGATGATCAGATACAAAGACTTGGTAGATTACGTCAATGTGTGTCATCACACCCCAGCAGCATGGGCTTGGCTCACAATATTAACCCCTTGTTTGTTGAGGTCCAGATGCCGCAATGGTGTTGCTGAAATATTGCTTACTGCGGGGTTATACAACACTCATTAACTACTTGCACTTATTTTCCTGATGTAAGTCAACAATTTCCCTGTTTTTCTACTTATGGAAGGAGCATGGAACAACGTAGGGCCAAGGTAGTTTTCTTCGGGCTGTGTTCACAATGTTTGCAGAAGGGTAGAGGGAAATCAAATTTATGAGAAGTTATTGCATGCAAGTCTTAGTGTTTGCCTACTGAACATTCTGACAAGTCAATTTACTCTTGCTCTGTACATAATGCAAAATATTTAAAAACAATTATGTGCCTAACATCATACATAAATAGACCCATGAAGACCCGGGTAGAACAGGTCTTCAGCAACCCATGCTTGCCCTAAAAGGCGACTATCCTTGTCGTAAGAGGCAACTAACGGAATCGGGTGGTCAGACTCGCTGACTTGGTTGATGCATGTCATTGTATCCCATGATGTCAATAACTGGATCGTCTGGTCCAGACTCGCTTGTTTACAGACTGAAGTCATATAGCTGGAATATTGCTTAGTGCGTTGTGAAACGACAAACACACATCATACATAAATAGGAAAACTGCATGTTCTTCAAATTGCTCAAAAGCTGAACATATTAAAGAAACATTTTTAGAATAAATCTCATCTGAACCTTTTTCTTAATTTTGGAAAATGTGATTTGCAAGAAATACTGTGTCTGTAACGTGAAATTATGTTGCATGTCATGACATTTAAGTCACTTATGGTCGTGTATTTGACATGTGTCATGGAATATACATGATAAAAGTTCTTTGACCATGTTGACATGATTGAGAAACAAATCGTATAAGAACATGATAAAGGGAAAATAAACATGATAAAAGCATGTGTTTATTTCAAATGTCTATGGCATGACCAATGGTGATCTTTCAGTTTCACTGTTTCAGGATATAGTGCTTGTATTTACCATTAATGTCCATTAATGCCAGATTGGAAACCATGTGCCAACGAATGATGAAGTATAAATGGGATATAATATTGATGCCTGACCGTACCTTGTGTATCAAATAGCTGAAATATTGTGGTGCATTAGTGAATCATTCCAGCCTCAATGTACTCAATGTTACTGTTTATGGATGGGGATTGCTTAATCACATTAATTCTTGTACAACTTTTGCATAGTTCGTCCAGATCATGTTGACACACATTTTCACCCTTAGTGTAATACTCCATACAGCATGTATAGTGGTGAACACACAGCTAAAACCAATACTGATCATTTAGAAAGTATTTTCATTGAACATGCTGAAACAATCTGTAAAATTTGATAAATAAATACTTTGTGTAATTTTTCACACCTGTGAATTGAGTACTTTGCTCTGTTCTTCCTTTCACAGTGTCAAAAACTTTCGAGTCTATTAGCCTGAAAATGGCGCTAAGCCTCATTTTCAGTTGAGTTTATTGTTATCATATTAACTATTATTATCTGAGCTTACCAGACTGAGCATAATTTTACTCAGGCACTGGGCTAGTCGCTAAAGTAGCAGACTGCTTTGATGCTGTTTTTCATAAACACAATATGCATTATGACATTTCTTATCTTAAACTAGCCAGAGTGACCAAAGTGATACTTGAAAGTAACGGTTTTGTTCCTAGATAATGATAGAATTTACTGTAGTTGTAGAGCCTTGCTGTCTTGAGTTTTGATGGTAATTGGTATTGATATGTATTGTCTTGGAAAACATGTACATGAAGTTGTGTCAACCAAAATATCCAAGTGTTTGACCCCTGGCCTGAAGTGCATCATAAAATTAATGTGAGTAGCCCTGTCTGTCAATTATAAAAACTAATCAACAAATGATACGACTGTAAACTTAGAATTCCATTATTTAGTATGGGGTCATCAGCTGGTGATAGCATTGCGATTGAATTATAACATTTGTTATCTTCACTAACTTAAACTGAACTGCTTGACATGTGACCTGACTTCCATGAAATAAAAAACAGGAAATTCCAAATAATACATATTCAAATGAGATTGTTTTATGTGTCATTGTTTCCGCCCATGCATAGTGAGCCTGACATGATAATATACCATGCTGTACTTCAACATGTCCAGATGAAAATGTTACTTTATTAATGCAACAAGGACCACTCCCATTTTGGGCATAACTTCAAGCTTGCATAAATTTCAGGATTTACAGTATTGCAATTAACATGAATGATTTTAACCAACCCTCAAATGATCAATATGTTGTTTTGTATCATATTAGACATACTCAGACTGCATAGTTATATGCCACATGTATTGGAACATGCATAGATGGTTTGTTGATCAGACATGACTGAAATGGTGTTGACACATTTAGCATGTTCACTCACTGTCTTGAAAGCTGTCAGGGTCATGCTGACCAGGTCAGGCTGATCCATTTGATGACTTCAACTGTAAACAGCCATCTCTACCCTTCTCCACTTTCTTCACATGGTAGTGATTGACACTAACAGTGGTCCACCAGTCCCATTGTATCTAGTATTGTAGTAAATCTTCTCTTGGACCAGTGGAATTAATAATAGGGGTCAAGTGCTATTTGGGTCATTGTTGGTTTTGGAAAATGCTATTCTTGTACGAACTGTGAAACACCATGAACACAATCAGCAACCCTGGGTGGCATTTGTTATGTAAATAACATTATTACCACTTTTTGGTCAGAACTTCTTGAGATCTAGCTGGACCAGTAGAATTTTTACCTGCAGGTTTGTTTAACGCCACGCTCAGCAATATTCCAGCTGTGTGACGGCAGTCTGTAAATAAAATCAGAACCAGACAATCCAGTGACGGGCATCATGAGCATTGATCAACACAATTGGGATATGATGACATGCATCAACCAAGTCAGCGAGCCTGACCAACCAATCCCGTTTGTCGTCTCTTGTTACAAGCATGGGTTGCTGGAGACTTAATCTAATCCAAAGCTTCACCTCTCAGAATTTCTTGATCAAGCTGGACGGTAGGGTCCTGTGTACTGCTGAGATTTTCATCAGTGTGAAACACTCCATGTCATCATTTTGTCACTTTTTTTTGTGGCAATGGTTATGCATGTTTGTCCTTGTTTGTGGACAAGTGAACAAATGCAAAGATCAATACAAATATAGTATATGCTATCTACAAATGGCATTTGATCTTTTGAATGTCTGGTTGTGAAATGGTTACATAAAATAATCAATATTCAGTTGGTAAATCTATGTTTATCTACCTTGATGTTGCCCACCTTTGACCATGTTAACATGTTTAATAATTGTATATGATTGATTCAAATGATTTCTATATTTGCAGTTTATAATATTTTCATGATGAATGTTTCAAATAAGTAGATGTTATCAACATTTTCAAGCGAGTGTGTTTGGATGGCACATATCCTGTATGTGGCATAAAGATTGTATTTAACAAGTCTTGGCCAGCTAATTACACAGTATTTGTTCCTTATACAGGATATTTGGCATCCCAGAACACAGAAGTATGATAACCTTTATCATATGGTGTCATTCTTTAAGTTCTATCATCAATTAAAAGTTTTATCTCTCAAACAGTACATAAACATTGAAGTTTTCCTGGAATATGCACATGAATATATTACGTCACAAGCTCAGTGATTAGGCAGTCGGACAGTGACAACGGTCAATATTGTTCCAACCAAAACTTGCATTTTAGATTTGGTTGGTTTGTTGTTTAACGTCGCACTCATCAATATTCCAGCTGTATGACAGCGATCTGTACATAATCGAGTCTGGACAAGACTTTCCGGTGATTAATATCATAAGCATCGATCCACGCAATTGGGATCGATGACATGCATCAACCAAGTCACCAAGCTTGACTCTTATGACAAGCATAGTTGCCTTTTAGGGCAAGCATGGGTATCTGAAGACCTAGTCTACCCAGGGTCTTCACAGGCCTGCATTTTAGACGTTGGCGTGACTACCATATGGCCAAAAGACCATATTTTTCAACTTTGTCAGTGGACAGCTTTCACAGCATCCATCAGTCTGCCCGCCAGAGTAAGTGCCCTTTATCAAAGGGAACCAGGTTACGAAATGCAGTCAGATATCCCACACAGTGACAAATGAACGGTAGAATTATGGACATGTTCCAGCTAAATCCAAGCCTGAGAGGTCTACATGTATAGATATGGAAACTGATCCCGCTGGTGTCTTCGTTGCCTAAACCCATCAAAAGGCTCAGCTGTCGTACACTATTATTTTGATGATGATAACAGTTATACTTGTAATAAATTTGTCTAGGTCCCCTATTGTCAGTTCTGACTCAATCAAGGATAGACAAGGATACCACCATATTTACCCATTGTGTGATAGACTGGATTCTCTTCAGATTTTTTAACCTCTTGGTATTGTTTAAGCTAGACCAACTTTTTATCATGTTTATAGCCCGAGACTACTGACTTGTGATGAAGATAAGTAAATTCCAATGATAATTGTCCTCATTGACTAGTTTCAATTGAGGGCCATAATTCTGAATCACTTCTCAATGCTTCAACTTTGCTTCAAATTGGAACTGAATATTTTTGTCTCGTTCAAGCAGGATGCTCTTTATATTAAGCATTGTTTAGGCAGGACCGACTTGTTATTTCTTAATGCCTACTCAGTGAATAATAGGATGCTTGTTTTATATCCTGTTTTGATATGGTTACTATTCATGTCATTTATTTCATTGTATTTGGGTACAAACACATTAATTGGATGGCGGCATGAGTGGTTTTAGGACTGGCATTATTGACACCATGTAGAGTCAGATGTCAATTGGATTATTTGCTTTTAGGTATTTCAGGTGTATCATGTATTTGGATTATTTAATAGTAATTGTGTAAAATGTAAGATTTATTGAGAATATGTGTATTCCCCCTCAGGGATTTCTGGTGAGAAGCGGTCCCCAGTATGCTATTGGGTGATCAGTCTCTACGATGGTGTTGATTGCATGTCATTCTACACTGATGGCGTGTATCCTTGCATATGATTTTAGATACTTGTTTGTCTGATCCAGCCTTGAATATGCTACTCAACTTTTGATAGGGGTAATCACATGTAATGGTATTTAAATATACACTTGCCATATCAAGAAAATCAGTTCATGTATCATCGTGATCATGGAGAGATAACAATGTCTCTATCATAATGATCAAGAGTGGTTTAGATTAACTCTGTACATGTTTACTTTATGGATATGATCAGTGTTCGAAATTAAGTTGAGAGTTTAAACTTGGTTCAACTAATCTGAAAACATTTGGCCCCTGTGGTCTACCCAGGGTAGAATTCTTTCCTAGCAACCCATGCTGGTTGTAAAGAGGTGACCCGATGGATTGGATGGTCAGACTCGGTGTCTTGGTTGAAGTTCCTAGCAACCCATGCTGGTTGTAAAGAGGTGACCAGGTGGATTGGGTGGTCAGACTCGGTGTCTTGGTTGAAAGCGTGTCATTGTACCATGACAGTGTGGTTCGTTCACAATATCAATCACTGGTTTGTCTGGTCCAGATTTGATTATTTACAGGTGTTAAACAACAAACAAACATCATAACAATTGATCAAACAGTGGAAGGAGACTAGGTTACAGGGCGAATGCTTAGGTCTTGGTAGTCAAACAGATTGCATATTTCCAGGAAGAGAAATATATGCCATGGATGCCATATTGTTTTGAAGCAGCAACATGATAGCTGTGAACACGGTGAAGTTATTTCTACCACAAATATTTTACTGTAAAGTAAATAATAGCTTTATGACTTGTTTGATTATTCATGTGTACTAGGAGCCCCAAGATATCTTATATGGGTGGTCTCAGACTAGCGTCATATCCTAAATACCAGCTGCTCTGCCTGATGAGGGCCTCACCCAGTGAACTGGTTAACGGAAGATATGTAGGTTACCAGGATATACTCTTGTGCATGCTCCAAGTGTTGCAACTGTTGGCAGCACTTGCTCGCCATGCTTGGTGATCAGACAGATATGCAATCAGGGTAATCAGGTATTGTCATGTCTTCAGGCACAATCCTGAATTCTTGTAACATTATTGTTGGGCTAGTCAACATCGTAGTTAAGGACACATATGATAGGGTAAAATATACTCCGACTTATTGATTGCACTGAAATGGAATAAGTTCAGATGAGGTGGAAATTGATCATGTTGATAGGTTCCAACCTAGTTCTTTAATATGTCTATAGTTAATCTGTCATGGCAGATAAACTATAGACATGAAAGAATCTTGTGTTCTTTATCTTCTTTTGAGTGGTATATTTATTTGATTAAGAAATGTTTTTTGCAGTCTGTTCTGGAATGCACAATATTGGTATTGATTGGAAAAAGTAAGTCTTAAAAAAGGTAGCCCTTCCTGCTTTCAAATATGTGAAGTAGTACCAGTTTAGTACACAAGTCTGTTTCAAATAATTACTCATGATTACATTTACTTCATTCATTCATGTATGACATCGAGTTAAATTTAACCTATCTGCAGCCTTTTCCCACTTGTGGTCTGTATTACCATGTTAACAATAATGTAACTAGATATTGGGAGAAAAGAAATACCAGTAGTGCTATGTTCACTGATGTTTGCACTGGGTCGAAGTGACTCTAAGCTTGTAACTTGCTTCTTAAAGCGTTCGCTCACCACACCAAAACCCTCGTTCTATTCCCGACATGAGTACAATGTGTGAAGCCCATTTTTGGTGTCCCCCGTCATGATATTGCTGGGCTATTGCTAAAAGCGGTGTAAAACCACACTCACTCACTGTAACTTGCTTCTGGAATATGTGCATATCATTTGTGTTTGGTAAGAACTTATATTGAAACTTATACACTGGTTGATCATCATGATCATGTTGATTGAATTGATGTGTATATCATGTATTTTTTTGCATAAACCTTGCCTGAAGTATTCAATGGCATTACTGCAAAGCACAGTGACACATCATCACATATATCGTGCTATATTGATGCAGCTGTCTCTATTTATAGAATCAATGCCTCTGATGACCTCATGACATGATTGCTAGTCTATTTTTATGTATTACATGTGTCACAGTTCTTTTCCTCTTAGGTGAATTGATCAGTTGGGATATTTCAGTCTTTTTTCAGGATGTGTGGCCGATTTACATATTTGTGACTACCATGTGTACTGCTATATTGAGGGATGTTATCATGGTGATAAAGTGGGACATTTATGATGGTTCATCATGTTCGTATACCGTTAATCTTAGGGTTGTTAGCAATCTTTCAGTTTATTGCCTATCAATGCATGTGTACTATGTGCCTATTTCATCATCATTGGACCTGTGAAGATCCGGGGTAGAATAGGTCTTCAGCAACCCATACTTGCTGTAAAAGGTGACTATGCTTGTGCTAGGCGACTAACAGGATCGGGTGGTCAGGCTCGCTTACTTGGTTGATGCATGTCATTGATCCCAAATGCGTGGATCGATGCTCATGATGTCAATCACTGGATTGACTCGATTATCTACAGGCTGTCGTCATATAGCTGGAATCGTGCTGATTGCAGCGTTAAACAACAAACAAACAAACAAACAACATCATCATCATCGTGATGATAATTCATAAGTTGACAGTTAATTTTCAAGAGCCAAATGGGAATAGGACATTTTCATGATTTTTGTCATAGGATATTCGTCTCTTCAAAACACATCTTTGGGCATTTGGATGACAATCAGTCATTGTCATAGAAAATGAACCGATCTGAAAATCTCTGTTTGATGGTAACCCCATTGGGATTCCGGGTTAGAACAGGCCCCAAGCAACCTATACTTGTCATACACGGCAAGTTTAGATCATTGCTCAGTGACTTTCAGTCTGCCATCATATGGTTGATCATTGTAGCGTGAAGTGTTAGACAACAACAACAAAAACAAACACACAAACACAAACTCTTGAATGTAAGCAATTCCCTGTACACTGAGTGCAACGTTTGGTTGTTGTCCCTAACTTTTGCATGATACAACTGGAATAATAGGAAAATCTGCTTTAGACCTGAATAATTCAGTCTAAAAATATACCTGCTCCAACTGTTCAAAATATTCTTATCCTGCATTTTTAGCCTTTGTTAATTGGGAATAATAGGAGTCTGAAAATAGAGCAGTAGCTGTACTTTTCTCCATTTACATCCTAGAAACGCCTTGATCAGCTTTGATCTCTGACTTACATGACATGCATAATGAAAGTGTTTTTAATTGGATTTGAATTTGGATTTCAGGAAACCGCAACATTTGACTGAGTCATATGTGTTACTAACTATACATGTAATTGTCTTTACAGAAGTTAGAGAAGTTGATGGATGCAAGTGACGACTCTGATATGCCTCTGCCAACATTTCCACGGGGTCCAAACCCATACCTAGACCGAGAACGGTGCCTAATATGTGGCTGTGAGCGACAGGACCCTCCACAAGCAGAGAAGATACTAGCTGGTCAGTGACTAGCTTAACATAGTAGCTATCCATGGTATCTTCTGCAGTCATATAGGTGGAATATTGATGAGTGTGGCGTTAAACAACAAACAAACAAACAAACGTTTTTACGATGTGAATATGCTTCACATTTGTAACTATAACTTGTGAGTTGTCACCAGGAAGTGAATTGCAGGGTTAGCATGTTGAAGTGATTGATTCCAAAATTGAATAGAAAATATTTGTTAGAGAATACAATGAAGAAGTATGGTTTTGTATTATGTATATAGCTTTATCATATTCATATTTTGTGATATTTACATAAACCAAAGGAAGGGAAATCGCACCTGGCAGTATTGAGTTGTCTCCCTTGGATCTGTGGACACGGCAATTGTATTATGCATGTATTGATTAGGGAATTGATCAATATTCAACAATATTTGGATTTTGTTGCAGAGATGGATGGTGATGCACAGAAAAATACAGATGTTCACGAGCTCACACAGGTAGGGCATTGTTCATCTTCTGTTGTGAAATATGTACAATGAATACACTGTTCGAAATAGCTGTTTGCCCGCTAGCCAAATGCCAGTGTCTTTAGAATTGGGTTAATAACATTTCAGTAAAGCCGGCCAATACATATTTATTCTTCTGCATCATCAAGTCAGTTAGGATGTCACTTAATGTCAAGGCCAGTTGTACTTTTTCATTTCATAATTTATCGGAAACCCACACGAAGTAGCTAACTGGATTTTTGCTGTGAACTGTTTATGACTGACATACATCATTTACATGCATGCGTTATTAGCAATGTGTGTGAAAGCCTAAGAACCACCACAAACATCAGGCAATTTATAGTTGCAAGCAGCCAAGGAGCTTTGTTGTTTAGTGTAGTTGTCTCAAAACACACAAAATGTGTAGGCTGTAGCAACAAGTACGGCAAGTAACATATGATGAGGGTTAGCTACATTTCTATCAGCAAGCACTCCCGGACAGTGAGCCTTGGAAATAAATTCATACACTACATGAACATATCTTTTGCTTGTCAGTATGATCAATGGTAGTAATGGCCTGTAATAATCAAAGTACGATACACATGATTTACAGCAAAATCTTGGTCAAGTTTTGACTTCTCTTGTCAACTTGTGTCCTTACATTGATAGAAATTAAGAGGGGTCCTGGTGTCTTTCAGGGATCCCCTTAACATTTGAGTTTTTACAAGGAGCCCTTGACTTTCATGTTTTATTTCAAACACTTCCTTGCCTGAGTTACATTTGTAAGTATCAATTTGTATAAGAACTGGGGTTACATTACTATGAAGTTAGACCCTTCAGCTCAGTGTAAATTGTACCAGTTCTGTGTTCAGTCTTTCTCACTACCCAACAAGCGACTATGCTTTCCGTAAGATGCGACTAGGCTTGTCGTAAAAGGTGACTAACAGGATCAAGTGGTCAGGCTCCCCGACATGGTTCATGCATGTCATCATATCCCAGTTGCGTAGATTGATGCTCATGATGTCAATCACTGGATTGTCTGGTCCAGACTGGATTATTTACAGACTGCCGTCATATGGCTGAATATTGCTGAGTGCGGCGTTAAACAACAAACAAAACACTACCCCACATGCTAACCTCTACACATGCTTTGATTACTTTGGTCAGTTTCTGTCTTGAGTATTGAAATTCCTTTAACAGTGCTTGTTCATGCTATTGTGTATAGTTGGCTTATACTTGTTTCAGCTTCCCCTTTGGGTGTGTCCGTCCTGTCGGCGAGCGGCAGACAGTGAGCTTGAGAAGAAATCTGGAGTAGACATCAATCTGGTAGGATAATACTTACGAGGAAATCTAACAATTCCAGATAAACAGGTTAAATAACTCGAGATACACAGATGACAACTTGAGATACTTAATCTTATATGTCTTTAGCAATGAATGTGTCACAATTGAGATAGTGAGATTCACTAGGCGTCCGTCCTACTGTATTAAGATATAAACAAGATAAACTGGATGTATGTCAAACTAGAACCCTATGCAGATATCCGGGTTGGAATATGCTGGTCTTAAAAGGCGACCAATTGATTAGGTGGTCATGCTCATTGGCATGGTTGATTGTGTGTTTGTACCACAACAGTGTGGATTGCTGCTCATAATATTGATCACAGGATTGTCTTGTCTAGACTCGATTATTAAACAGGCTGCCATCATATAGCTGGAGTATTCTTGAGTGTGGGGTTATACAACACACAACTACAGTAAACTAAGGTTATAACAAACTCAAACGGACCATTAATTTTAGTTTGTAATAACCGTAGTTTGTTTTAAGCATATATACAGCATATATGCAGCATATATGCCACAAATGGCCGGGACTAAGAAAGTTTGTTATATCGGTAAGTTCATTATAAACGTGTTCGTTATAAACGTAGTTTACTGTATGTCCCAATTCACACTTTTAGTTTTGATCCCCTTGCCAAGTCATGCCAAAAGATGGTACTTGTTGACTGCCTGACACAGTCAAAATAAGGTGTCTGAGTTGAGTATTTATGTTAAACTGCAGTATGGTATGTTAGTGGGCTAAAGCCTAAACTGGCATAAGTCCGTACGGGAACAATCAGCCACATGCACATATGCATGCATGTCGCTATGTATATATGTGTGCCATTTCACAAAACCTCTTACTTTTAGTAGAGACCCATGAAGATTCCGGGGTAGAAAACGTCTTCAGCAACCCATTCTTGCCATAAAAGGTGGTTATGCTGGTTGTAAAGCCGACTAATGGGATTGGGTGGTCAGGCTCGCTGACTTGGTTGATGCGTATCATCGATCCCAATTGCGTGGATCGATGCTCATGATATTAATCACTGGATTGTCTGGTCCAGACTCGATTATTTACAGACCGCCGTCATTTTGCTGGAATATTGCTGAGTGCGGCATGAAACAACAAACCAACCAACCAATCTTACTTTTAGTTCCATTCTGAAAATCCTCTGGCAGGCACACGCTAGATCTAAGTTGTGAATACTGTTGTGGACCATTAAGGCTTTTCACAGACGGAAGTGCTTTGATTAAACTCTTCATAGACTTACATCAGATGCGATACTAACAATAGCAGGATAAAGTATGATACACATCTTGCAAATCATGACGATGTAGTTGCAGCTACTCATGGAAGTGTTGTTACAGGAGCAGGAGCTACACCTAGACACATCCAGCCTCCCCTTCCTCCCTGAGGTCAGTCTCGGGGGAGCCTCTGAACCTACAACACCCAACGGCACACTCTGCACGTGTGAGGCCTGCACAGAAAGGAGGTATCATGACTGGTTAAGTTCATTCTTTTTCTCCTCTCAAGCTTGCATGGTTTGCTGGCATTGTACATCAGCATGCTTGGGGGGCTGTAGCTTTGAGGAAATTGTATCATGTAGGTATGTGTACATCTGTATAGCCATGTGCAAATTTGTAATAATGTGCATATTTGTAATGTGCAAAATAACACCCAAAAGCATGCATTATTACCCCAGCCCGCATGCCCTCAATTATCTTCTCAGCTTCTTGGGGAGTACACAACCTAAGCAGCTTGTGAGGTGCTAGAAGCTTAACAGTCACATTACCATCTCATCCTACTGGGTACCAATTCAAACAAAGTCACTTGGGTAAGAAGACACCACATGTGTTACATGTGCTTTAATGTGGGGCAGGAGTCAAGCTGCCAAACTACTCCATGGCCAACATTGCTTTACTTCATCTGATTTGTGACACAGGACCATGTGCCACCACACCTTTGTACAATATGAACGCTGACATTGAATGAGAAGCTGCATGTGAAAACAAGCATTGTTGTGGACTGAAAAATCAACAAATTGTTGCAACAGAAAAGACTTTGGATGTTTGTTTACTGAAGCACACAAATTTTAATATTTGGAATAAAATCTGTGAGAACCACTAAAAACAGATCTGATGGTCACAATGGCGTGGATGACCGACCCTAACCTGTCTCCTGTCTGAATGTTGTGTGATTGTAACCTGACATCCAAAACCTGTTTGTCAAGGCTGATGTAATATAGCTTTGATATTGCTGACTACAAAATGACTCCCATTTACTAAGGCTCATGCTCCATTTGTTTTGTTTTTTCATAATCTTCATGCTTTCAGATAGTTCTGAAATATAAGTAACATTCGACTTGAAACTATTTATTGTTTGATATTACGTAGTATGGTGTTGGCATTATTGGTGTACTTATTTGCTAATGTTGATGTTGGATTGAATTTCAGAAATTTCATTCATGTTGAAAGAAATTAAGAACTACTTCTATACCTTGTTTTTTTGTACTTCTCCAGCAAGTAAACTTTGTGTTTTAGGCAAATTGAGGCCGAGCATGAACGAGAGACACAGGAGCTGCAGAAGTGTTGGACTGACCTCCGAACTATTGTCCGAACACTGTATGGTGCTGATGACCCAGCATTGTCAGAGGAGGATGGGGTTAAAATAAAAGATCTTGTGTGCAGGTATGGAGCACTAGTGATAAGCATTAGTAGCATAGCTTGGAACAGTTGGATATGCTGTAGAAGACAATGGCATACTTCAGATGGCTTCAATAGTTAACCAAGTTTTGGTCCATTCTTCCTTGATACAGATCAATAAATGTTTAAGCACTGAAACCTACTTGATTGACCTAATCCAGATGACAACCCATGACTGATTTACAAAAATATCTAAATTTTCAAGTAATCATGACTCTTTCAGGTTCAATCGGACTATTTTTATGGATACACAGACATTTCTGTTTTTGTTTTCGTTTAAGCCTTTGTTTCACTGCCAGTTCAGGATTATTTTCTGTAAACATGCTTTCTTTTGATATTGGAGTTATTCTTTGCATGAACAGGCAGAGTTACTTCCCTTCCCCTATCGAGCTGTGTAGGAGTCTTTCAGAAATTTGTTTAGTTGTTGATGGGATAGTCTGTTGACAATTTAATTTGTTATAACTTTTATGTGTTCAAAATGCACTTTGTGCATGTTTACGTATATTCATATTGGATCTAATTGCTGAATATTGCAAGATTGCTGATGTGGTAAGCCCTGATCACTCCCTTACTCATTCACTCACTCAGAAGCTAAAATGAAGTGTGTTACGCACAGTCTGATGAGTCTTTTTGGGACGCTCTAAGGACAATGTTATTCAAATGACTCGGCTATTATTCATGATATCAGCAGTTTGTTGTTGAACGCCCCGCTCTGCATTATTCCAACTATGTGACAGTGGTCTGTAAATAGTCGAGTTTCGACCATACAGCCTTTATGGCTGCATTCTCCTGTATTTATGGTGCAACTGGATATGAATATTCTTCATTTATCGATGTGTATTTTACAAAACTTATTGTTTTGTTTGAACCGTTTTCCAGACTTTGCAGTCGAGATCCTCATCAATTGTTTCTTCGGCTGGAATCTCAAGTACGGGAATTTGTCATTGAAAAGAAAGTTCGTCTCCTCAAGCAGTTAAACTGTGGTTACAAGTCTCCTCCACAAGCGAAGGAGTTCATCTCACTGCTTCTTGATGAATACAACCAGCTGTGTCTGGCATCCAGACTGACGGCCGAATACCTCACTGACCTTGTGAGTACCTTGAGTACCTTGTGAGGAATGTCTTTGCATTTCTGTTTTCCTTGAAGTGTAATTTTTGTTGTTGTTATTTTCCTTGTATCAGTATGACAAGGAGATACAATTTCAGATTTAAAAAATGAATTGAAATAATTTAGTTATGGTACTCTTCAGATAATAGTTTGAAGAAAATTCAAAAAAATTCAACATGATCAACAATCATAAGTCTGTTTCTTCTTGCTTTTGTTTCTGCATAATAGAAGGCACACTCATCCATAAGAAACCAACTTGTCTACCTGAAATACCTCAACAAAGCTGACTCACACTCCATCATTATCATGTTTGATTTGTTTGTGTTTTGTTCAACGCTGCACTCAACAATATTACAGCTATATGACAGCAGTTTATAAATAATTGAGTCTGGACAAGGTAACCCAGTGATTAATATTATATGCAACGATCCACACCATCTGGGTACGATAACACACAATCAACCAAGTCACCAAGCCTGACCACCCGATCCAGTTAGTCGCCTCTACCGGTCAGCATAGGTTAGGACCTATTCTAACCCGGAATCGCTACATGGCATTTGCGTTGGAGAACTAAAATGATTCATAGCTATTTTAAGACCCTTATGTCACGAGCATATATTGGTTTGTATACAGGACAATGTGTAAAACAGCAGTAACTGACTTCTTCTTGTTTACAGAAGGAGCACATCAAGAAGTTCAATGTGACGTGGGAACTCCACAACAAGCACCTGTTCCAGTCTATTGTCTATACTGATCCGGCCATACACAACAGTCTGCATCTTGTCATTGATCAGCTGAGGTAAGCCTTCGCCTTTATATTTAGCTGCTAATCCTTAGCATAAGTCGAGTAAAGTTCTGTTCGGTCTAGTAAGCTCAATGTTGATATAACAGTGAAATGTAGTAGACATTTGTGTTTGTCCGGACCATATCTCTAAAACTAATAGTTATTTATATTATCTGTAGTTAAACAGCATGTGTATAAAATCTGGCTAGGAAAGAGTCTCAGTCATACACAAAGACCAGGTTGTCAAATAGTGCCTTTTGCTATTTAGGATTTTATTATTATTTTTTCCATTTTCAAGGCAGCAAGTTTGACTTTGACTCTGTTCATTGGTGTGACCCTGACATCATGGACATAGAAATACAAACTTTAAAATAATAAATTTAATGATATATTTTGATAGATCAACAACTGTTCTTGTACTCAGACAGATTAGATAGAAATTCTCTCATAAAGTTGAAGGTGGGGGTGGGGACGGGGGTTGTCATCTTCTGATGACTCTAGTTTTAAGAACCAAATCAATGAATATTTCTGTAGAAACTTTTAAGTTCTGGACACAATATGACATAATTGATTGTTATTGCGCATTTTGCTGGGAAGTGTTTCTTTATTATTAATGTAGTCTGAATGGAGAGATTGCGTATATCATTATCCACTTGTATTTGTACAGTTGTCATGCGGGGAGGTCGGGTAGCCTAGTGGTTAAAGAGTTCGCTTGTCACGCCGAAAACCGGGTTCGATTCCCGACATGGGTACAATGTGTGAAGCCCATTTCTGGTGTACCCCGCCGTGATATTGCTGGAATATTGCTAAAAGCGGCATAAAACCATACTCACTCACTACAGTTGTCATGCCATTTAGTGCTTGGTTATCTCCCTTTGTATTCAAATGGATGGCAGTGGTTACGTCAGTGAGCAGCCCCATAGAAATAGGGCTGTTAGGTTTCCTAGATCCAACCCAAACCATGATGTGTTTGTGTTCACAAGGTGTTGCAATAACACATGAAGCAATGACATAAATGGTTTTTATTGGTTTCTTACGGTGAAAAACTGATTGCTCCAGCTCGCACTTATGCAGTTATTTTCTTAGAAAGGGTAAGATGTTTGGCTTTGCTGGTTCATCAAACAGATATTTACTGTCATATTTATCCACAGAAGAGGTGCTGCATCCAAGGAGTCGTACAACGAGGACACATACCCCAACTTGTTGCATCGGTTCCTGAAATTCCAAGATGAAATGTCTGTGATATTGGTGGTGTGGCGGGACTGCCAGCAACTCATAGAAGCATACAATGAGGAGCAGGTGAGTGTTGTCTTGAACCGCCACTGAGTCCCTGAGATTGCCAACAGGATATTATGAGAGTGATGATCAGGGTTAGAAACTAACAGTTTTTGTCCACTAGTCCTTATAATGATAACATATACCATTGGGCAGTTTGGTAAGGACTACAGGACTAGTGCCAATTTATAACGCTGATGATAAGGCGTGTCACAGATCAGAACATATCGTGATGCGTGAGTGATGGTATTATAAAAATTGCGAAACTCAGTTATGACGTTTTTGCATGAACTTCTTGCTGTTCCATGTTAATATGATACAATGTGTATGATGATGCTCATTGGTGTTACTTTTGCATGCAGTTCTCCATGATCCATGACCCAGCTGACAATATGTTGTCACTATCAAAAACCTTGTGTTTCACTTCCATGACTGGTTTATTTTGATATTTTCTAATAGTTTTTATGAAAACAGTATACACATTTTGTTTCATAAAACTTGGTGGTAAAGAAAAGTTAAACAGTTATTTAGTGAAGTTATTGCAGATCGTATTATGTATCACTTTTGAAATATTAAACACAATTAAGACATGAATGGATACTTGTGAAGTGAGTCTCGTGTGAGGTATCATAAGGATAAGTTTTGGATTCATCAGTGCAGTGCTGAGTCTCCAGTAATGCCTATGCTGACAGTGATTGATCTCGGATTAACCCTTTGAGGTCTTATCAAGTTGAAATTTTCATTATGTTTACGAGAAATTCAAGAAAATTATTTACGATTATAATATTTTGTCACCTGTTCGTCAAGTTCGTGGGACATTTCTGAATTTTAGTTCCCCAATGAAACTTTCAGTGTCAGGGTGACTGACCTCTTTTGTTCATGCAGTTTTTTAAATGGTCAAATTTCATAACTCTCTGTTGGAATTCAGTAAGAGCAATTCAGACCTGTTTTTCCTGTTTTAACATTTTTTGCCCTATTTTGTTACCAAAGAAGTGCAAATTCATCTTAAGAAAGACCTAAATATATATTCAGAGTAATTGTGTTTATTTCATTTTGATAAAAACAAAACAGCAGCTGGAAAATAATTAAGCGCAACACTCTGTGAGCAAAGTCATTTGATGTGTCCTTGGGTGACTGCCCAAGTATGCGTAAAACTTTGTAGTTAGAAGTTAGAATCCACATTTTCAAGAGGCCGCTATGACTGTTTAGTTCCTGTGGTATGTTAACTTAGTATCTTGCTGACTGAAATGAGTTACAAGTTAGGTGTTGAAGTCACCATGTGATTGTTGCTGTGTTGCAGACCGCACTGAAGGTAAAGCAGAAGTGGCTGAAGGAAGACTGGGAGTTCTTCAAGGCCCAGAGAAAACTCCTGGAGCAGCAGGTGCTCAAGAAACAACCCAAAGACAGACTCTCGCATAGGTGAGCAGCACAGATACACTCTATGTACTTGAAGTAATTAAACATACTTTATGCAGGCATAGCTGAACAAGATGTGTTCTGATTATTTGCCAACTCTTATTTGTCGTTGATGCTTTGAATTGTATTTAGCGCAGATTGTCAGAGCTCCAGATAAGCTGCGTATCTGCGTAAAATACGCATCAGAAATGCAGAAATACGCAGTGAAATAAAATTCAAGCGTATCCAATACGCAACGAACATTACAGATACGCTACAAAAATAAAACTTGTGCGTATCATCAAAATGTTGTGAAGTAACCCTGCTTATACAATTAGCAAATCAGCAACTTATTTTGAAATTATATACGGACATTTCGTCAACCTTGCCGAACTCCACGATGACAGTTACATCATGATCATTTGCCATCACACTTTCTTGTGGAATTATAGCGGTATTTTTTAGACCTATAAAGCTCTCGAACCCACACGACACCAGTTTGCAGGGACTAGATGAATAGTGTTTTTAAATATTTAACTTAAATACCCACATGTGCATGATGTGTAAAAACTAGTAGGTAATAGAAATTTGAATACCCAGATAGAATTACTGATACCCAATGATTATAAAATGCATGGGTAAAATATCCACAACACCAAAAGCTTATCTGGAGCTCTGGATTGTGCAGAAAGCTAGTCAGACCCGCAATGAAAATTTCAGTGTACAATATTTTTATTATTCCCCCCAACATATAATGCGGGGGTATATAGTCAATGCCTCGTATGTCTGTAATCATTTCGTTTCTGGAGCACAACTTGGAAACCGTTCAATATGTTTCTACAAAAATTGGCAGATATATCAAACAGATCCTGAAGTGGTGCCTTTTGCTATTTACGTTGTTTTTTTTGGTCATTTTTATTTTTCTCAATTTTCATGGAGACAATTTGTACTTAGTCACAAAAGAGGGTGGATTTCGTTTCATGATCACAACTAAAAAAACGTTTAATATGTTTCAACAAAACATGGCAGATATAAAAAGCAGATCCTGAAGTGCCCTTTTGCTATTTCTGGATTTGGGGTATTTATATTTCTTTTAATTTCCAAGTTGGGTGGGCTGGGTTTTTTCTATTTTACACAGTTCAGGAAGTTTCCAATGTACTTTTGATAATGAGATGAGATTAGCAATTAGTCCTGATAAGTATAAATGATATTTTTACTCAATAAAATACATATTAGTCGGAATCGAGAAATCCAGCTTAATGTATGCAGAGTCTGTCACACTTACGACAGTTATGTTTACTATGAAAACAACAGTGAATGAATTCCAGAAAGTCCTTACGATTTATTCAGAAATGCATTGGAATGATCAGAAGTGATGTCTTTCCATTTGAGCTGTTGGACTCTATGTAAAAACACATCTATGATCTTGGCTATGACTTTCATACACCCTCTGGTTCAATGAAAATGTTCCCATTTTGGAACTGAAAGAGGGGACTTCCTAGGGGTGACTATTGAGGCATTTTTGACTATTGCGATACTATTGCGATAGTTTTCACTTGCAATTATAGCAGGCTTTGGCAGCATATATTTCAGCATTTTGACTGACACCATCAAAATAATTATAACTTTCTGATACTATTTGTACAGAAAACAAGAAATGAGAAGAAAACAAGTTCAAATTGACCTCTCAAAAACATTTTAATACAAAATATCACTTCATGTAACTGGTAAAGTCTTAGGTTACTGCAGTGTTTTAGCACCAATGTGAATGAACGTGATTGAATGACTAGTATTTGACTATACAAACTGTCAAACTCTTTAATTGTCACATTGGCATTCACTGAATGACTAAATGCGATTCAACATATCAATAAGGAAACAAAGTTGACAAAAACTGACATGTGGCGTCCGCCATCGTGTCAATGTTGCCTAGCGACGAGTAGCTAAGGGACGTAAGCAATCGCAATCAATCGATAGTTTGATGTATCGTTACACCACTAGGACTTCCCCCTTATTAATTTTTTTTAGCCAAATCTCTGAATACTTGCCTGATAAAAAAAACTAATGAACTTCAAATTCAAAGCAGAACAACAACTCTAATGAAACTAATATTTCCTTAGTCATGGCAGAATATTTTATTGAGTATATTTTTTATTTGTGACTTTTTTGCAGTATGGAGGTGCAGTTTACAGAAACAATGAGGAATATGTTGACTGGCACTAAACCAGCACATGAAGAGTGTTTTTGTCCTCGATGTAACAGAAAAAGGTAATTAGTAATTACTTGAAACAAAACTTGCTGATAATGAGGGTACATCTCCACAAAGAAATCTTGGAGAAACAAGCGTGTGTTAAAAAGTGGGGTGAAAACAGTTTGCAGTGTGGTTCATAATCATGTGTAGTGAATGTGCTGTATTGATACAAATGATGATTAAGGTGTGAATTTAGTAAATTCTACATTCATTTCTACATTATTGAGATGTTCCTAAAATGGCACAGGTGTCCCAGTAGTCTAAGGTGCTGCAATTCCTTGGGAAGAGTTGTGTCCCTTGGGCACTCCAGAAACTCTTCACCCTGTTTATGTTCCTGGGTTTGATGTCACCATACCTGTGCTTGTGGGTTTCACCAGAGGAAAAGCCTGTGAAATCTGTATCACTTCAGGCTTTCCTCCCACATTAATCTGACACAAAGTGATGTAAGTGGAATACTCTATCACTAAGTCACTTCAGGCTTCCACACAAAACTGACACTGTTATTTAACCTAAGTAATGCTCTACTCACTCCCTAACAAAGTAGCTATGCTGAACTCTCTCACGGTTTGTATTTTGTGTATGATGTGTTCTTCATCTTACTTTCAGATGTACCTGTGATGAATGTACAATTACCCACATGATCACATGTGGTATCATCAATCCCGATGCCTTGGAGAACAACAACCACACCCACACCTTCAACTTCCCACACGACCCGAGTCGCTACGTCATAGACGTGGACCCGCCCTCCATGTCCAGCACCTCTTCCAGTAGCGGCTCATCCAGTCCCATCATGGTGGAGAGGAACAGGCTCACGCTTCCGTTTGAGTAAGTAATTCTTGGCCTGGTTTGTCCTTGAAGGACACGCGCGAAGATCTTGGTTAGAATAGGTCTTCAACAACCCATGCTTGTTGTAAGAGGCAACTAACAGGATCCGGTGGTCAGACTTACTGATGCACATGATTGATGCGCATGATATCAACCACCGGATTGTCTGGTCCAGATATTTACATACTGCCATCATATAGCTGGAATATTGCCGAGTGTAACGTTAAACAACAAACAAACCATCAAACAAACAAACCTTGTGAAGAAGTTGCCATTTGAATGTTGTTTAATGCTGCATCATGGTATTCTGTTAATAATCGTGGAGCCAGGTAGATGATCAATGATCCATGTCAAAGATATGTGAAGCTCAAGTGAATTGGTCCTCGGCAACCTGTGCTTGATGTAAGAGGTGACCAAATGTATCGGGTTTTCTGGCCTGGTGACTTGGTTGATTGTGTGTCAGTGTGACTTACATTGGTCGTTGCTTGCAATATCAATTACTTGATTGTGTGGTCAAGTCTTGATTATTTGGAAGCTGCTGTCATATGGCTGGAATAGTGCAGCATTGAACGACAAACAAAATCCTTCAAGTGTGACGTGGTGGTTAAGTTTTCGTCACCATTATTTCCTGGTTTTTTTATTGCTATAATTTATATTGTATAATTTAAGAAATGAGGAAAATGAAGACATCCCTGAGGAGATAGATAGCCAGTCTGAGGATGAGGAAGACGATGGGGATGAAGATGAAGACGATGAAGATGACGAGGACGAAGATGATGAAGATGATGTTGAGGATGATGAAGTAGAAGGAGCTGAAGGAAGTCAGGAAAGCAGCAGTGCAGGCGATGGTGGCAGCGGAGGGAGTCCCACGGACATGGACCTGGGGGACAAACGCATGCAGGCCTGGGTGGAGACGGAGGCGCTGAAGCTGATGGAGAAGACTGATACATGTGACTGTCACCACTGTGTTACACAGACACAGGCGGAACAGTTGGTATGTTCAGTGCTCTTTTCTTGCATGATGCAGTGTTTGAAATTAAAGAATGAGAGTCAGGGGGTCCTTTTATAACCCAAATGTTTTATGGTGTCCTGAGATTTAAGTACCATAAGAGACCCCAGGACGTCCCTTAGTTTCGAACACTGTAATAAGTAGGATTTATCTGCACAATGAGACCTTGTGGCATCAAAGCAATCTTTCCCTGTATTAGCTTGTTTAAAATTTATTAAAGAATTGAAAAGATAAATCTTGTCAGAACTGCTTTCAGAAAAAAAATGAGTGTGAAGATTGTTTTCATTTTTCTATAGAAATTAAGTGATTGAGGGGGATGGGGGTTACATGTGAAGTTTTTCTTGTATTATCCCTGGTAGTGTGAGTGTGCTCTGGTACACTACAGGGAGCCAACCATGGTTCTGTCTTAATATTCCAGGCATGCACTCACTCATTGAAACTCCATGGCATCTTGTAGGAGTTTGCAAACAAATATCTCATGTCCAAATGGGGGCACTGGTGCGCGACGTGATTCGCTGTACAGAGTTGCATTCCTTGGGCACGCCAGAAACCGATGATTGTGGGTTCGAATCCCTGTTCACCCCGATTATGTTTCTAGGTTGGTCAGCACCATACCTGTGCTTGTGGATTTCATCGTAGTGGTAAACGTTTGAGACCTGCATGTCTTCGGGCTTTCCTCCCACATTAAGCTGACACGCCGTGATATAACTGAAATACTGTTAAAAGCGGCGTTAAACCCAACTCACTCACTCATGCCCAGACATTAGCTTGGCATAATCATGTGTACAATAGTACACTAGCTAGACCAGGGACAAACATTTGCCATACATATTGACAGTTGTGTGTTTTACTTGCAGCAAAAGGTAGAGGACAACCAGTGTCAGTGCCATGTGTGTCTCCAGCAACAAGGCCAGACTGTTTCCACCTCCCTTCCTCAGCATGTGCCCATCACGCCCCGCCCAGCTGACCTTCACATCTACCCTCACATCCACGGCTCGCCGGGCCTACACAGCCTGCAAGCCCGGAACATGCGGTCTATCTTACCACCTCAGCTCTATGACCTCCATGGGCCGCTCCGGCAGGCCAAACTCCCTGTCAAACTAGATTTTGACAACCCTGAGAACATTCAGGATCATTTATACCATGCGTATGGTGACTGGGATAATACACCGTACGACCCTCGAGTGGTGATAGGTGGTTACCGGTACGGAGGAGGGCTTGGTTCTGATCTTCTTCCTCCGCCACCTCTCACAACCAATTCTCCTTACCCTCCCGAGCCCCTTTCAAGTGTGTCACAGACGGCCACAACTACCACAACCTGTACAACCACTAGTGCTTTAAATAACCATCTTGCGAATGCAATTACCAAGTCGATGGACAGGTCCAATGATCATCAAGTGAAGCCAGTCCTCTCTGACAGTTGTGCCAAGTGCTCTGAACCAGTGTCGTCGCTGTCGTCGTCGCTGTCATCGTCAGGGTCTCAGCCTCATGGACCACCGTGTACGAGGCCAGCTACTTTAGGTGGCAACACCCAAGTCCAGCAGACAGGAGTTAAACAACCTCACACTCATTGTAAGAAGCATGTGAACGGAAAGACGACATCTCAGCCCAGTCATAATCATAGTTTACAAGCACATGGAGGCCTACAGGGGGTGCAGTCTGATCTGTTGAAGAACTCTCCGAGGAATAAAGACGAGCTCTCGCGACCACTGCGCAACTCCAGTCTGAACCCACATCCGTGCTCGCATGCTAATACTCGCAATGCTTCCGCTGTGCATCAGACACAAGGGGACTCTCATGCAGGTTGTTGTCCCAGCTCTGTCCCCATGGCTACGACGGTCAACAATGTGAGTGTGGGGACGTCCACTGTGTGCACAGACCCAGACTGTGATGCTCATCATGATGACAACTGTGACAGCATTGACGACAGCTGCTCCGAACAGAGTTCTTCCACCTCCACTTCCAACAACCAGAAGGAAGGCAGTAAATACTGTGATTGCTGCTACTGTGAATTCTTTGGGCATGGGAATGTAAGTATATGCCAAATTCAGTCTGAAACTTTGCCATAATTACAAAGCCTGTTTAAAAGAGCAAGTAAAGTGAAAGTGATTTTGTTCCGGATATATAAAGTCAATTAGAGAGAAAAAATATCATAATATTTGTAGAAAGTATTTAAATGTCCAAGTGAAAAGTGTTGAAATCACACTCTCCGTAATCGGATTCCAAAACAAAGCTATTTGGGGCCATGGCCTAAAGCTACCAGTGCAGCGATACGTGGCAAATGTTTTCATTGGCTGATATGGTGGCTGTGTTGTGGCTATGGCTCAGTGGCAGAATGCTTGGAAGGGGGCCGATTTGCCTGTTGTTTTTTTATCATCCGTTTTACGGTATTTCCCTGTTTCAAATTTAACTTTGGTCAACCGCTTTTGATCATATTGATTAGGTATCCTGGAAAATATTAAATTCTGCAAAGTTTCTGTGTTGACTTTACTTGCTCTTTATATATTAATAGTCTGTCACTGTATACCACTAACTTGAAGCCTGAATCTAGTAAAATGTAATTCGGTCAAGTTAGCTTAACTAATAATTGTATATTGTTGGAATCTATGAAATTAAATTTGAGAAACAAGCTTGGGCTTGGAGACTCAAAAGTTTTGGGCTCAGACTGTGTTAAGGTTCAAGTCAACTGAAAAACATTTGCATGAACTGTTCAGCGTAGTAGACTCAAGAGCTTTTTGCAAAGACTGTAAGGTTCTTGTGCAGTATTAAAAAAGTTTTATAAGGATGCTATGATGAGGATGGTGCTACTTCTATCATGCACAGTAGGCTTGTTGAAACTTCTTGTTTACTATCAACAAGATCAAGACAAAATTACAATAAAGAAATATGAGAAATACTCTACAAGACCATGCTAGATTATCTAATATATTGTATAACAATTCTATTATGCTAAATACTATGGCCCAATTCAGTAAAATAGTCACCTGTGAAGATCCTGGGAAGAATAGGTCTTCAGCAACCAGTTCTTGCTGTTAAAGGGGACTATTCTTGTCGTAAGAGGTGACTAACAAGATCGGGTGGTCAGGTTGATGCATGTCATCGTAACCCAATTGAGTCGATCGATGCATATGATGTCAATCACTGGATTGTGTGGTCCAGACTTGATTATTTACAGATTATCGTCATATAGCTGGAATATTCCTGAGTGTGGCGTTAAACAACAAACAAACAAACAAACAGTACAATAGTCGCTATTTCCTTTTTACCAGAGACTTTATAACGCATGCCTCTCTCGCAAGTGTATCTGAAGGTTTGATTGTTTCCTTGTTGACTACTTGCTTGCAAAATGGTTATTTCTTGAAAAGTGCACTTTGCAATTTTGTCATTACTGAAGTTATATTAAATGGCTTCTTTTCACTTCTCAGTATTAGCACACATGCAGCTGACAGTGTTAATTAGTGACTGTGATGTTTCGTGAGTTACAGATTAGCACCTTTTAAAACTGTTACCTATTATTCTGCATAATGATTAATGTCTGTGACTAAAACAAATCTGCTCTGAACCTGCTGAATATGTCATGTTTTATGTATTAAAAGATTGTTGACATAATTAAGGAATTTTTTTAATGATTTTCCCTTATCAATGTATATTTTCTGATTCCAGCCTCCAGTGGCCCAGACTAGTAAGAACTATGCAGAGATGAGAGAGAGACTACGGAGGCGTTTAAAACGCAAGGTGTGTAGTCTCAGATTCTGTCCACTGCTTCTCATCTCATTTTTTATTTCACAGGTCTGTTGTTGCCATGGTAACATGATAAACTGTTAGTACCCAAGAGGTGTGAATATTAAAAACAAATATAATACGTGACAATGGAAAAATAACCAGCATGAGTTGAGTGAAACGTAGTTGTCTCAACACACAGGAGTAGAGCGAATCCTGCCACTGAGTTACAAGTTCTTCACGAAGTTCACTTTAAATCAAGCTTAAACACAGCCTATTCAGTCCATAGCAAAGAAGCACAGAATATTAATAATGAGGTGGTTTATATTTACCCAGCAGACAGAAGCCAAGACCGGGGAGGATCGAGGTGGCCTGACTGAGTTGACCATGGAGAGTTCTTGTAGTCACAGCAAGCTGGCAGATCCCCTTGAAATGAAGGGGCTAGAAGAGCTACTGCGCTTCATCAACGGCACGGAAGAAAGCAAGAAAGAGGAGAAGGCTCAGAGCAGCAAGGCGGCAAAGCGGGCCCGGCGGAAACAGAGACTAGTAAGTGCAGGTTCCGTGGAATTGATAGAGATGAATTTTCAGTGCTACTGATTCTGATTGTCGGGGTCTCATTATTCCCATGAAGATCCGGGTTAGAATTGGTTTTCAGCTTATCATAAGAGGCGACTAACGGGATCGGGTGATCGGGCTTGCTGTCATGGTTGATGCATGCCATTGTATCCCAATTGAGTAGATTGAGGCTCATGATGTTAATCTCTGGATTGTCTGGTCCAGACCACAGTTATATGGATGGGATATTGCCGTGTGCAGGGTTAAACAACAAACAAACCAAAAGTACCTCATTCCACAGAAATGATCTTTGCGCTTTGACTCTTGATATTGTCTAGGAGTTAGGAGAGTCGTTGTGCTAAGGTCACTTTGTGAAGTCTGTTAGTGAGTAGTATTCTGTGGGACACTGATGCATCATAGGTTCCCAGTTCTCTTCAGTTGAGTAAAAATTTCTTAAATGAGGATTTATGAGCATGAATCATTGGTCATGTTGTCAACAAATGGTTTGTTTTGACACAAGAGTTAAATTATTTATAGGTTGCTGTGATAAGGCTGGACTGTGACATAATATATTCATTCTCTTTGCTGTCACATTTTTGTTGGGTTTACAAGTTTACCTCATGGAGAGAAGAGAGTTCATATATCATGCTTGAAATGTTGTACTTGATATTCAAATGATTATGGTTAAATTTGAAATTGAAATGATTATGTATTTATTTTATTATTCATTTATCAAGGCTGAAGAGAAAGCACGAGAAGAAGATCGTCGGCAAATGGAGGAGGAGGAGAAGAAGAAGAAAATAAAAGAGGAAAAAAAGAAGAAAGAAGGGCTTTTAAGACATCTTGAAGAGAGGTTTTCATCATCCTCGGAATTTGAGTCAAGTACAGGCTCACTGAAGAAGAAGAAGGGGAAGCACAAGGAAAAGTCTGAGACCATCCTCTCTGCTCCTCTCCCAACCTCTGTACCTCCCACTCAACTGAGTTGTCGAAGTGTTCCCAGACCCATCGAAAGTGCCAAGCCAGCTAAGGTGGAAACAATTGTAGAACGAAAACAAGAAGTCATAAAAGGCCGAGATAACACGCCATCTCCCAAACAGGTCCTGAAAACCTCAGGTTCAGGAAGTGCCCCTACCACTCCTACAAAAGACTTAAGACAGCAAGCCATGACAGACAAGTCTCATACAATGACTCCAGACAGACAGAGACGAGCAAAGACAGCTCAGAGGATAACACCATCCAATGACACAGCTGTGTCATATCAGCCCAAACCAAACACTACTCTACAGCCAACTCCAACAATATTGTCCAAACAGCCTGCCCAGCCAGCCAAACAGACAGCTCAGCAGAAACCCCTACAGAACAATGTTCCGAAGACTACCAACAATACTCGTAAAGCAATTCCTCCCCAGCCTTCCCCCATACAGAATCATGTGGACTCCCAGCCAGAGGTGGACTTGTCAAAGAAGGGTAAGAAGAAAGTTGTTACTCCGTTAGTGCAGCCAACAGCCAGTCAACCGCTTCCCAAGTCTACCCACAAGCAGAATGGCTCAATCCTCAACAGTGTGCAGATTGTGCAAGCACCGTCGCACAGCAATGGGAAATTTGTGGATGTAACCATGGGAAAGGACGCAAAAATCACTTCCAATGGCGTTGTATCGAAAGGCAATGGTGAGCTGCTCATAAGACCAGGCAAGAACCACAAGCTTGCTGATAAGAAGCAGGAAACTGGCGCTCCAGAACAGGTACACCATAAATTGCTTGTACTGACACAGTAATATCATGATTCTAAGGCTTAAAAAATAATAAAAAGAATTGGTTCTCAGGCAATGGCCTTTGAAAATATAGTGCAGGTGGGCGGGCAGACGGTGTGTTTCTTTGGGGGTGGCTGGAAATAGAAATGAAACATGCGGTCTACTTCATGATGATGTGGGTAGTGCCTGAGAACCAAGACTATTATTTTGTGGGGCTTAGGACATGTAGGAGTATAGGTCCCTTGTACTGTTTGCTTGTTGTCGGAGCTGATGCTGTGATTGTGTGGCTCTGCCTCCTTGTTGTGCCTCCACACTGTTACATGGCTCACTGCTTAGATCTTCATCAAGGGTGTAAATCTTTTTGACAAAATCAAGACATGCTTGATTGGTAATGTTAGCAGATTATCAGATAACGCCCAACATTGTACTGAGTAACAGAGTTTCAGATCAGATTAATTTGAATACTGTCCTGTCTTTGTACAACAGTGAAAATCAAGTAAATGAAATGGGTTTGTATTTGCAGAACAAAATTGGAAAAGGCAAGAAAAACAAGAAGAAGAACAAAGGAGCTGACGGCTGTGTCGGTAAGCAAAACTCATAAAATGTTGTGAAACCTTGTTATCTTAAACATGCACCAGACACAATTTTTTAAGGATCCTTTGAGAATCTTTGTTGCAAATCTGAAGACAAGGTCTTAATCAACACTTTGCATGTCTTGTACTTCGAATCATTTGGTACAGTTTCAATATTCCACAGAACCTACCAGTAAGTTACTACCTTTTACATTTTTTTCTTCTTCTGAAGTATGGACGAGATATAAGTTAGTCCATCAACTGCCTCTGCATGTCTCCTGTAGTGTTTATATTCTTTGGAGATATTGTGTCCCAAGGGTTTGATAATGTGTTTCACAATCCTACCATTCATGGAATTGAGCCTGCATTGATCAAATATTCTTGAAGGTCAGCTCATAATGTCTGCCGTAGTGTAAGACTGCACAGAGTTTTGCTGCTTGGATTGACATTGTCAATGTTTTGTTTCAGATGAAATCTTCATGCCACGATCGGAGTCTGACCTCGAAAATGGAGACATGGATGAAGTGGAGAGGGAGCTAGAGGAGTTTAAAAGGTGAGCCGTGTGGTTGGCTGGCCTTCACAGGGTGTGGTGTGGGGCAGGCGTTGTGTGGTTGGCTGGCCTTCACAGGGTTTGTTGTGTGACAGGAGCTGTGTGGAGTTAGGTGGCCTTCACGGGGTGTGGTGTGGGGCAGGCGTTGTGTGGAGTTGGCTGGCCTTCACAGGGTGTGGTGTGTGACAGGAGCTGTGTGGAGCTGGCTGGCCTTCACAGGGTGTGGTGTGTGGCAGGAGTTGTGGGGAGTTAGGTGGCAGGCGTTGTGTGGAGTTGGCTGGCCTTCACAGGGTGTGGTGTGTGGCAGGAGTTGTGGGGAGTTAGGTGGCCTTCACAGGGTATGGTGTATGACAGGAGCTGTGTGGAGCTGGCTGGCCTTCACAGGGTGTGGTGTGTGGCAGGAGTTGTGGGGAGTTAGGTGGCCTTCACAGGGTGTGGTGTGTGGCAGGAGTTGTGGGGAGTTGCGTGGCTGTCACTCGGAGGGTGTGTTGTGGGGCAGGTGTTGTGTGGAGCTGGCTGGCCTTCACAGGGTGTGGTGTGTGGCAGGAGTTGTGTGGAGTTAGCTGGCCTTCACAGGATGTGGTGTGTGGCAGGAGTTGTGGGGAGTGTGGCTGTCACTCTGAGGGTATGGTGTATGACAGGAGCTGTGGAGTTGGCTGGCCATTACTCAAGAGGCTGTGGTGTGTGGCAGGAACTGTGTGGAGTTGGCTGGCGCTCACAGGGTGTGTGGAGTTGGCTGATCATCACAGGGTGTGGTCTGTGGCAGGAACTGTGTGGAGCTTCTTTGTTAATAATGGTATCCAGGATTTAACTGGACAATAAACACTGATACTGAGAACATACACAAATATTATCTACTGCCCATCTGTTGTGATGCACAAATGTATAGCTGTTTGAATCAGTAAAACAAATTTACATGTAGCATAAATGTTAGATACAACTGACAATTTCAGACTTTCAATGTCAGATTTTCATCATTCAATCATAAAGTGTCACCTGGTAATGTAAATACTATGGGTTTCTGTGCATATAATGGACATAGTGTTTGTTCCTATAGATTTCCTAATTCAACGAGAACGTTCTAAAACTTCAGTCTGTGTCTTTAGCCACAACCATGTTGAAGTAGAAGCGTCATGATCTGTCTTGTAATGGCAGTCAATAATGGTCCTCAAAACACCACTTAGATCTAAAGATGATGAAGGTTTGGGCTTGTAGACCTAGATATGTTTTAAGGGGATGGAACCCATGATTTATTTTATGAACAATTAGGGTATGTTCTGAGTTTCATGTTGGCTATTTTTGTTGTAGATTCTGCTTTGACAGTCCACAACCTCAGAAGAAGGAAAAGCTTCAAGTAAACTTCAATCTGAAGGACATCTTCTCTAAGAAGAAATCTGGCCTTGGCTGTAGCTAAACGCCTCAGCTTTTTATGTGGAATTTGTTTCGCAGTATGGGCGCAGATTGTCAGTATTGTGGGGACTTTGCTTTAAATATGGTTTTACTTGTGTACCTCACACACCACGTCACACAATATGTGCTGTAGTAGTGCTATATCCAAGATGGCTGCTGCTCTTGTCCATGGCGACATTAACAAAGGACATTATACACTTTGTCATCTTCATTTTATTGATTTCACTTGGACATAATCCATGATGAATTTAGACTTCAACAAATGTTACTATTCCCAATGTGGCATTCCATTCCTCCATCAGCCCTCATTTGTCAATCGTCGAGGTCAGCAACATGTTTCTGTAGACAAAACCAGATATTTGGTTTGATTAAGATCATCTTTGGTTCAAGGAGGTTTGTTTTTCCTTTTTTTTTCACTGAGGAACCTTTCCTGCAGTTGTCATACTTAAGTACATGTTATAGTTGTTGAAGAGACTAGTGATATTTGGTATGTCCATTGGAATGGATTCGTGAGACGAACAGTTATCGTCTTTGATAGTGACAACTTTTACAGCTTGTGATTGGATGGAAATATATATCTATTAAATCTTACTCATGAGAACTTTCTCGTAGAGGAAGAAATGGATTTTAATGATCAAATGATGTTATGGCTCGCCTGTAATTCGAGCTGCTGTTAAATTGTTGGTTGGTTGGAAGCCAACTCTTTGTACCCAACTATGTGCAAAGCTACCAACTGCTGTAAGAAGCATGGGGACTGAACTGCGCCAGCGAGTGTCGGTCTGTCCCTCAGTCCTGTCATTGCTCATGCTGCTATGCAAGACGTTAAACCCGTGCTGGTTTAGCCACAGTATATGTGATGCAAGAAGGAGTTTTGGTTAGATTTGTTTGCAGGGCCTTGGCTGTGTATTGCATATTTATTACTTGGATGTTTTGGGGGATTATGTGGGGAGGGACGACATGGTTTTGGGTCGGGAGACACAGTCAAGCGCTATTGTTTGTAGTTTGCCTAGTTGACTTTGTGTGGCTTGTACGGGAGATTGAGTGATGCATGGAATAATCACATTTTTTTTTCATTCATGATGACGCAGGCAAAATTCTGTTTGTTGGGCTTGACTTACCCTGCTGTATTTTAGCCTGTATATTATCCCTATAAACTAAAGTTACCCTTTTTACAGAATATGGCTTTGTGTTTTCTATTATCTGTGATCAAGGGACATGGGCTTCACAAGAGAATCTGATGGCTCAATATAAATTCTACACAATATTTTACCAGAACGACATGATGAAAGATCACTCAAGCAATACGAACAGAATTTCTTAGCTGCTTGTCCCAATACATTTTTGATTACTATACTGAACAAGTTTTTTGGGAATCATGAATAGTTTTGGGGATATTTTAATGAATGTGTGTGCTCAGTCTTCATTTAAAAAAAGGATCCCCAAATATATTCATGATCCCTCACTGTCTTTGTTGAGTATTTTATCTACAAGGCTTCAACTTAGAAGTTTGGGGCATAAATTTGATACCTCTAACTCAGCTTAAATGTCAACAACACATGACACTTAAAGCATATCAGCAGATGTTCCAATTATGTTTTTCATAAATACTGAGGAACAGACTAAAGATTGGAAATAAAATATATCATAACATACATGCCAAAGTTAAACTTCCTCAGTCTGGTAAGGTCAAATCAAAGGCAAGATTTGCTGAGTGCACTAAATCACATATAAACGAACAATTTTCCAGAAGAAAATTCCTCTAATTCAGATACCCTGCATCTACCCAAGGCAAGGGAGTTCACTGACTGTAAAGCCTCAGGAAGATGGATACCCTGTGTCTTCCTTTGGGAATGTGAAGCGACCCTTGCAATAAGTCATCTGGTACTGAAACCAATTGTAAATGTGAATGACGTCAGATCCTGCTGAGGTTGCATTTGTTCAACATGTTTTCCGTATCTGATTTGAACACCAGAAAGGTTTTTCTTGTATGCAACCAATTAAGAAGGTGTCACAGGAAGTTTTGGTGCAGAGTATATACACATAAGCATGAATTAACCCACTGTTTAGGATATGAGCATACATTACAAAATGACTGGTTGGATCTGATAAATAATATTGTTCATTTCAACAACACTAAAAAGTATCAACACCACGAAACGGAGCGTCACATTATGCAGTGAAAAACACTTTTTGTTGACCACTAACTCTGCAGTCAGTGTCTGGATGACATTCGTGAGGCGTCTCAAGCTGCTACTTTCTGATTTTCAAAATTGGGATCCTCTGCAATGATGCTGCCATTATTTTTCGGCTTTGGATTTTGAATCAGGTGGTGTATATCATATGACACTAAAGAAATCTTAACTTGATTGACACGCTTGATAAGGGTTGCCTGAGGTGTTAATTATGACCCCAAAGAGAGAAGATTGTTTCAGGGTAAAACATTTTATTCAAATTTTACACAGTATTTGCAATAAAGAACAGTAAAAGGTTTTCATGAAGAAGATCATATGTACAGCTGACTAGAAACTAGATACACGAATCTTAAATGAAGTGACTTCATGATTTTGGTTCTTGTTGAAGGCACAGGTGGTTCAAATTTTGCTTTTGCATAATAATGTACTGGTAAACAATTAAAATATCTTTAGCACTGAAACTTGTGGCAGTGGATGCAACTTTCTATTGTAATACTACAAAAAGTAAAGCTGAAATTAAACTATTCAAATGGAAACATGTTCATGCAAGTTTCATTATTTTATGGTGAAAGCTCTACAGTTAATATACTCCCCAAATTCAGTCAGAAAATATGCTATCAGTTACGAAACCATAGTTGCCAACTTTCCTAAATTACAATAAGTATCCTTTGCTGGGGGATATTGTCATCGTCGGGGAGTGGGTATGGGAATCTTGAGAGTAAAATGGTGGCATTTGAGGTCCTCTCCAAGCAAGATTCTGAAACTCAGTTGATAATTTTATTGCTTAGTTTCTATTTCTACTACAGCAACTTCCGATATGACGAGTGGAGTGTCTTGATCAGACAGATGTGACACTATAAATAGACTTCATACCCGTCTCTCTTGTCTATAAAAATTGTGTTCTTGTTTTTCCCCCCTGTAGATTGGTACATTCTTCAAATGAATTAATTTCATATTTTAGTTGCATATTCATAACAAATACCAAAAATCAGGACAGTTGGCAGCTATGCAAAACAGATTAAAGCAAGCTTTGCTAAGTCGTGACGAAACAATATTTTAAGCATTATTATAGAGAAATATATGCATTAAAAATATGTATGTTACTGGTGAAAAGTTCAAAATACTTGTCATCACAGTCATGATACCAATCGTTTGAAAAAAACCTGCATTTGGACGAAGGTTATTATATTATATTAGGATGGCAAAATAGGAGGGTACATATTCCCATGTACTAAAACAGTTCACTGATGATGTTGATGGTTCCCTTGGCATGACAATGTACAAGGCAAGAAGGCAAAGTCAGTGCTTTATCCGTGTGTTGTTAGAGAAGCTGGAGGCGATATCGGCCGTGAATGCCCGGAAACGATACTCTAGCTCCTCTCGGCGGGCCAGCAGCTCCTGATGCAGATGATCAGCCTGGGAAACACAGAGGTAATATTGTATAGCTGAAATTGCAGCAAGGAGCACAGGGTACATCATGAATATAGGTCATCCACCTGAAGGTAAGATATTGTTACAAACAACTGACACGAACGGAAACAAGGATCTGAAATAAAAGAAATGTGTGCACATTGTGACCTGAAAACTAATAATCTATCATAGATCACAATCATAAAACATATTTTCCTTTAATGCGATATTTCATATTTAATAAATAAATAGGATTAACAATCATGATTTATTGTTGCTAAGAAAGACTAATTTAAATCATAAAGAAATAATTATTCCGGTAAATACCAATCTTGCAGTATGCTCATAGAGACTCCAAAATTCAGTCTGTTCATTTAATAAATAAGACTAAACTGGCACTTACACGACAGTCTTTAGAAATCAAAAGCATCACCCCTCACAATCGAGGCAATTCCTCGGGATTGGCCTGTATAACAAACTCAGTACATAGACAAATACACCAACTTTGGTGTCGCCTCAATAAAAAATTTAAATTACATAGATATCGTTTAATAAATGCAGTATGTTTTTTATATTCTTAAGATAATTCTTCAGAAGTTTTGCTTTAAAAATCTTTGTGACGTTATCTTAAACAAACTTTGTATTGCATTTTCACTTGGTTATTGGACGTTTATAAGAGCACTTCTCTACCAAAAGCCCAAGTTTTCTACAATGGTAAACAAGGATGGGATTCCCTTCAGTTATGCAAGCAAGATAAGAGAATGGGAAGCAACATTGACACAGGGGTGTTTGCTGCAGTAGACACAGACTATCAAATAGACAGCATACTACTTATCAGCAAACATTCTACATATTGCAGGGAGTATTCAATTGATATCTGTCATCACTTGGTCCATTTACAAAACTTGGTGCAATAACTTTTTGGATTCTAATTATTTTGAAATGGTTTGAGTTCTTCAGAAAAAAGAAAGTCCTAAGGCTCTATAGCTCACCTGAATTTTGGGTTATTGTTCGAAAGGAAAGAAGACCATAATTACGAAAGAGACTATAATAGATTTCATTCTGGATCATCTTGGAGTTGTGAACAAAATCTGAACGCTACCAGGAAACAGAACTTATGGCATGTTGACAAAATACATTTACTGTCTCTTACACACTTGGTAATGGGCAAACAACACAACTTTTGTTTGATGTTTAATGCACTCAGCAATATTCCAGCTATACAACGAGTTTAAAATCGAGTCTAGACCAGACAATCCAGTGATTGATGTTGCAAACAACAATCCACACTGTCACAATGACATGCTCTCAACAAAGTCACCGAGTCTGACCACCCATTCCATCTGGTCGCCTCTTTGACCAGCAGCATACGTTGCTGGGGTTCTACTCCAACTCGGAATCCCTAACAAGGCAGCTTAGGTGCCCAAATATACAAGTATTTTCCATGATGTTGAGAGGTTTCAGGGAAGATGCGAGTATGTGACAGACAGACAGGAGGAACTGCCAACACATTGGCTCACATGGACCCTTGGTTCAGGCAAGCTAGAAATACAGGTAAAAGGGAAATCTACCATACAATCTATCACTTTGAAATGTATTAGTCAAACAGCAACTACGAACAGTATATCTATCACAACTGGTAACCACTTTGTCTAAAACAGACAACTGACTCAAAGACTCATATAGGGATGTGTCCAATTCTGCCAAGGAAGTTAACAGACATATTGGACAAGAACTAAATTCATCACGGCAGATATTAAAAGTTTGTAGAGCAGGAATACATGGAACTTTATGGATGGATGTTTATTATTTGAGGACTACTCAATGGGATGAATCTACACATTAATCCTACGGATGAGGTTTAAGCAGAGCTCCTGCACTGACACCTGGGCTGAGGGTCTATATCTAGTCTATGCATAACAAGAAATAAAAGGGCATTTGTAACAAAAAAAATTACCACTTGGAGTTCTGAGTTTTGCTAACTCTGAAAGAGAGAATGAGTTTATTATATTAATAGCATGCTACAAGATGCTGACATCAAATCCCTAAAAGCAAAACTTACCTGGGAGATCATGCACTATATGTAATTATGACATTCTACCGCTAAAGCCATTAAAACACATGGTATTGAGTATTGTTGACTATTCACTGCAAACCAATTGATTATGTGTCGAATATATCCAACCATGCTAATGTTTAAGATGTTTTTCAGATTCTCCCAATTCTTTGACATGTTATTCATTTATAAGTTATGGGATGAAGGTGGGGACACACATGCAAGCAAGGATTGTTAATTCTCCAGAACCCATTATTAGCTTTAGACATTCTTCAAAGGTGCCTTAAGTTCTAAATTTCAAACTCTGTTGACATGTTGAAATGGACAATTAATGGATATATTTTTAATTGTTTACGATGAACCTTTTATTATAAATCAAAATCAATATTTATTGAGGGAGAAAAAGTTCGAAGAGATTCATACAAAATCAACAACAAAATAATCAAGTTTGGACTTGAAAATCTGTATGGACGAATGTGAAAAAAATATGCTGTAATTTTTAGATTATTCAGTAAATGTGATGTGATATATCCATGCATTGATCGATCAAAAACAAAGCCATTTCAATGTGGAGCATTCAATGTCAGGGTACATGAAACATTTACATCAGAGATACGAGGAATGAAGTTTACACATTATCAATATCAGTATCAGCAATCACAACAAACAGTAAGTTCGCTAAAGTTAATGAAACTACATCTGCACTGTTGATCTCAAAGCTTTCAACAATGCTGGTATGGTCTAGTTGGGGTACTTTGTATTGGGTAAATCACACATTCCACCACCACCGGTCTGAACACGCGACACAGCCTCTAGGTCTTACCCAGCTGGATTGGAGGGAGGGTTATGCGTATCCGTAGAGGGTTATCATCTCCAACAGAAAATAGTTACTGATAACACATGACCACAGAGATGAACAAGCAGTGGCCACTCCCACCCAGGCACACGTACAGATTTCATTAATTTGTTTCTTGTTTCAATGCTGCACTCAGCAATATTCCAGCCATTGGATAGCAGCCTGTAAATAATTGAGTCTGACGAGACTACCAGTGATTGATATTGTAAGCAACGATCTATGTTATTGGGGTACGAAGATACACAATCAACCAAGTCATTGAGCTTGACAATTCGATCCATTTGAGCTTCACATATTGTACCCATGTGGAATCAAACCCTAGCTCCAGTAAGAGCTCTTGCCCCTTCCAATAAAGAATGGCACAATTCAGAAGTGTCAAAACTCTTTCGACACTTCCATACACCTCCAACATGTAGTTTTGTTTGTTTGTTGTTTAACGCCACACTCAGCCATATTCCTGCTATATGACGGCGGTCTGTAAATAATCAAATCTGGACCAGACAATCCAGTGATTGACATCATAAGCATCGATCCATGCAACTGGGATGTGATGACATGCATCAACCAAGTCAGCGAATCTGACCACCTGATCCCGTAAGTCGACTCTTATGACAAGCATAGTCGCCTTTCAAGGCTAGAATGGGTTGCTGAAGACCTACTCTACCCCGGATCTTCACGGGCCCCTCCAACATGTAGTGATGGTTCATGAGGACAAGACATTGAAGGGGTACACAAAACAAAGCGGAGAAACTGTTGAGAAACTGCAGGTTCTATATGTAAATACATATGTAGTTAATTTCTCAATAATTATCTCACACAGGGTTATTTGAAATATGAACTGAGGGGAAACCAGGAAAGGTAGCAAATACTCTTCTGTCAGATTTTGTAAAAACAGATCAGTTGGAATTAGAAGTTTTGTTCATAAGACCATAACAGTCAGTCTTTGGAAAAAATTTAATAGTCTCCTAACATAAACACTGATCACTCTTAATTCTTATCTTAATCAGTACCTCTTAAAAAATATGATATCATATCATATATAACTGTCTCCATCTCTAAAACGTCAACTGACGTCCACACAGTTCATATGGCATAGTTCATATGCACAGTTTCAGAAAAACATATTTCAAACAATTAGTGCATAAATTTGCATACAAAAGGACGAAACCTATAAATGGGGAGAAAGCAAAGGCTTGGTAATTAAAATAATAAACATCCTTTTTGAGTCAATCAAAACATCATTGTTGTATCTTATTTAGTAAACTTTCATAAAAAGATTTAACAATTATTATAACAATATAATAAATGACGAAGATAATGTACCATCACCTCTCAAATATTTCCCCCAATATGTTAGTGGTCTATAAAACCTAATATTAAATTGTACTTGTTTTCTTTTCCCTTATATATTAATGTGATATGAAACCAAACATTGAATCATACTTGTAAGATCTTCAACCACCAAATCCCCAAGAAACAGGAAACATTTTTAAGCACTGTGGCTTCAGCTGACATAGAACATCATGAGATGTATATGTTAGTAAGCTATTTGTTTAACGCCACTCTCAGCAATACACCAGCTATATGATGGCAGTCTGTAAATAAAACTGGACCAGACAATCCAGTGATTGACATGAGCATTGATCTAAGCAATTGGCATGAGATGACATGCATCAACCAAGTCAGCAAGCATAATTATAATTTACATGAGAAGCACTACTCCTCGAAACATTTGTCTGGTTCTTATGAGGTGAGGTGAAATGGGGTTTAAGATTATTGCACTTATATAGCGACGTGTATGCACGTGTATATGTGTGTGTGTGGCTGCTTGTACAAGTCCGGACTGATGCCGATTTATAGTGCTAGCCCACTGAGATACCATGCCACAGTTTAACATGAATATCCCACTCAGACACACTATACTGACTCCGAGCCGACCAGTCCTTGTTTAAGCCCCTTAATGCCGAGCGCCAGACAGGGTAACAACAAGTACCATCTTTTAACGTCTTTTTGTATGACGAGGCTGGGGATCGAACCCCGGACCTTCCGCTCTCCGGGCGGAGGCTCAACCATTAGACCACGGAGGCGGTCTGGTTCTTATGATGTCACAGCATCAAGCACATGTCTGAACCTTAAGTAGACTAGGTTTATTTTCTGGCAATGGTATCACTGTCCTTTGCAAAAAATCGGAACATTAATTATAGAAGTGAGTGAGTTAACGATGCTTATTCTGCGTATTTTGGTTATCATGGTTATATCATGCAGTTTCAGCTTAATGTTGGAGGAAAACCTGAAGTGATGCAGGTCTTAAAAGTTTACCACTTGGTGAAACCCATGAGCACGGGTATGGTGCTGACAAACCTAGAAACATTATCAGGGCGAACAGGGATTCGAACCCACAATCATAGGTTTCTTACGTGCCCAAGGGAGGCAACTCTGCCCAGCGAATTGCGTCAACCCAGATGACTGACTAATTGTATAAAGCCAGGCCTTTCTTATGGTTTACAGATCTTTTCTTATCGTTTGGTTAGGTGAGGAAAAAATGAAAAATAAAAGTGGTTCCTCACATGTTGCCATATGTACAGTGTTAGATAAGCTTGTCTCGTAAAAAAACAGTATTTTCCTACAAAAATATGCAAAGCATTCATTTTGTTAAGATTTTGCGGAAAACGTACACAAATACGAATATAAGCATCTTGCCTAAATTGCAAACTAAGTGTAACAGTCTAGCAGGCTTAAGAGATCATGACACAGGCTGATTAATCTCCAAACATACAACAGAATCCCCAACAAGGAAGCAGACAGGATCAGCAGCAAGTAGATGCTGTATGGTGACTGAAACAGAACATCTACAGGCAGACTAGCTTCATCATCATAGCAAAGGTATTTGCCAAACAGTCATTTCCTGTCAGTTTCTGTTATTTCACTGTAGTCTTGGTAATAGAATATTTTTTGAATACTGTGCAAAATGTTCGTTAAGAGAAGCAATTTTATATTCTTACAGGATTTTCATATTGAATAAAGGTAAATAGAAATTAATTCCATGTATACAACATAATGTGCTACACTGCTCATAACGTATCCACTGAAATGAGCTATCTGCTGATGTGTGGAGCTGTAGTATCAATACTACGTTATTAACTACATTGAAATAGCACAGAACCAGTGTGAAAATGACTATCTCACAAAAACTTGATATGATTCTGCAGGTGCAGTGCATGTGGCAAAACATTGATTCACGTGGCAGGCAGTGGAAGTAATGTGATTGACTGTGTTGTAACTGTCATGGCAGGCAAGCAGTGGTATTATTGGACTCACATCGTGCTAATGTGATTCCATGGCTTTACTGAGAGTCATGTGGCAATACTGAGATTCACATGACAATACTGAGATTCATATGACAATATTGAGATTCACGTGGCAATTCTTGGTAGTAGGGTCACACAGCTATATTTAAAATTTAACACAATTCAAGAGCACCGGTAAATATGAAACTCTACAGATATACATCCTTTGCACTTCATGAACTTCTAAATGTAAACTGTGATCACATATCGTGAACAATAGACCATCCCTTCAAAACTTGCAATTTTTCTCATTTAACAGTTGAAATATGTAAAACAATGATGACCCTTTTATAAGAATTTCTCACCTTTTTTCTTTTTTTAATTTCATTTTGTATATATGTGATGGGTAACTCGGGTACTCGGGTACTTGGGTCGGGTGGGTACTGAGTTGAAACCCGGGTACCCACAGGACTATCCAGACCCGTGATTAGTCATGTGATATGTCGTTTAATGAGAAAGATTCCCTACCACAATTCCATGGTTACCTACAAGTTGCCGATGTTGTATAACTTTCTGACTATTCAAGCATTCCCTGACATTTGTATGTATTGAGTAAAGATGCGGATGTAGTCAACTCCAGTGAATGCATGACCAGATCATTTTATAGATGTACCTAAATATTTCTTCCCAGGGGTCTGATAAAACAATTTGTAATCAGATATTTTGTACCCAACTCTTGACGCTACAGTGGGTAGATGGGTAGGGTAGGGTAATAGAGGGTCGCGAACCTGGGTAGTAAATTTAGACTTGTACCAGCCCTAATTTGTATCCAAGAGAACATGTATTATGGCAGTTTAGTGTCAGGAACTTTGTGATGGAACTGCAAAGTGATCATAGGCAATGAGTGGCAATGAGAAAACAGCAGGGGCACTCCTAAAATACAGTTAGACGTGGTTTGGAAAGATGTGGACAAGCAATTAGGGATAGGGGTGGAGTGTGGTGTGGTGTGGTGTGGTGTGGTGTGGTGTGGTGTGGTGTGGTGTGTTCGTGTGTGAGATGGGTGTGAGAGCATGTGGGGTGTGGTGGTGTGTGTGAGGGGTGTGGTGTGTGGTGTGATGTGGTGGTGTGTGAGAAGGGTGTGAGAGCATGTGGGGTGTGGTGGTGTGTGTGAGGGGTGTGGTGTGTGGTGTGATATGTGGTGTGGTGTGTGAGAAGGGTGTGAGAGCATGTGGGGTGTGGTGGTGTGTGTGAGGGGTGAGGTGTGGTGGTGTGTGAGAGGGGTGTGTAGAATGTGATATGTGGTGTGGTGTGTGAGAAGGGTGTGAGAGCATGTGGGGTGTGGTGGTGTGTGTGAGGTATGTGGTGTATGGTGTGGTGTGGTGGTGTGTGAGAGGGGTGTGTAGAATGTGATATGTGTTGTGGTGTGTGAGAAGGGTGTGAGAGCATGTGGGGTGTGGTGGTGTGTGTGAGGGGTGTGAAGGTGGTGTGTGGTGTGGTGGTGGTGCATGGGAGGGTGTGAAGTGTGTGGTATGTGATGTGTGTTGTATGGTGTGTGAGAGTGTGTGTAGTGTGTGATGCTATGTGTGTCCGGGGTGGCTGGGTGTTGTGGTGTGGTGTGGTGTGGTGTGGTGTGGTGTGGTGTGGTGTGGTGATGGGTGTGAGTAGTGTGTGTGTTTGTGTCGTGTGTTGTGTATGGTGGTGCTGGATGGTTATGTGTGTGGTGGTAGTGAATGGGACACCAACAAAAACTGGTCTATCAACTCATGGAAACTAACTCTCAGCACCTGATCCTCCCAATAACAAAATAGTCAGTTCCATACCAAGGTGGCTAGCTCTGTTGTTCTGACACAAACACCCATTAAAAACCCCATCCAAAAAAGAACTATCACAAATGTCAAGTGATAACTGCAAAACCTGGAACTAATGTACTGCATTTTGATTTCTCCAAGTAGGGCATTCATCTTTAACCTAATCAATACTCAAATGCCAAATAACATAATGAAAGAACTGTCACATTAAACTTAATATCAACTAATACTTAATGTCAGTCACAGAGGGAATTGCTGTCATCTATCAATAAATTGGGATTGCTTCACACATCAGTGTTTCGAAGCAAGATTGAAGGTTTCCCTGTCACAAAGGAACTTAAACAACTTAGAATGACACTTTGATCCGCTTACGGTCAACACTGTGTATAAGTTTCATGTGCCTGGAAAACCTGGTGACCCATATTGTATACCTTTACCAAAAGCACTGGTGTGGTGCCGACAAACCAAACATAATAAAGTAGGAGAATCTGGGATTCAAACCCACGACCAGTGGATCACTGCATCATGGCTAAATGACACAAATATGCCCGCTTCCTGGATACTACTCCACAACAAACTTAACACTACGATTGTGCTATGTTTGTTTTCTGGACAATCCAGTGATTGATATCATGAGCATTAATCAATGCATGATGACATGCTTCAACCAAGTCAGTGAGCCTGACCACTTGATCCTGTTGTTTGTTTGTTGTTTAATGCCGCACTCAGCAATATTCCAGCCATATGACGGTGGTCTGTACATAATCGAGTCAGGACCAGACAATCCACTGATTGACATCATCAGCATCGATCCACGTAATTGGAATACCATGACTTGCATCAACCAAGTCAGCAAGCCTGACCATCCGATCCCATTAGTTGCCTCCGACGACAAGCAGCATCGCCTTTTACGACAAGAATTGGTTGCTGAAGACCTATTCTACCCCAGATCTTCATGGGTGCCAATCCTGTTAGTCAACACGACTGTCCTGTCAGTGTCAGAGCCTTTTCACTATGATTGCTTTGAGAAACAGTGCCCCTGATTGATACAGTGCATTGCAGACACATATATCCTGCATATATTGCAGGGGAATATCTGATAATGGCCTGTTCAGAGCTATGATGGTTTTGATGCCTACACTTAAGAATAAACTGTAATGCTCAAAGATCACTTACTCAAGACTTACACCTATTTCGACTCATGTCAGTGAGTGAGTGAGTTTGGTTTTACGCCGCTTTTAGCAATATTCCAGCAATATCACGGCGGGGGACACCAGAAATGGGCTTCATACATTGTACCCATGTCGGGAATCGAACCTGGGTCTTCGACGTGATGAGCGAATGCTTTAACCACTAGGCTACCCGACCGCCCCTCGACTCATGTGACAAGAACAGGTTACTGGGGACCAATTGTACCCAGAATCCCATTGGGTAGGGCTGTTATAACATTTCTACAGGGTTACCAACGTAGCCACTAGTTCAAAACCTAAGTATGGATGCAAATTAGCACTAGCCCCAAGTCGGTTAGTCTGCTGTCAAAGTATCCCAGGAGCTAGACAAATTTCAATTTTGCTCGGATATCCTTAAATGTTTTCACAAATTGAGCAAGTGAATATTTTACATTAAATTGCATGAGGTAAAGTAGCATTACCAAATCTAGCAAAATGACTCTAATCTAGTAAGTTTATTTGTTCAACTAGACTCAGAAGGTTTTGCCACAGACTGCTGGCCTACCACAGCTACTGACTGGACATGGCTGACCAACAGCTACTGCTGGACACTGGCTACTTGACCATGACAAGGCGGTCAAACTACAACAAATTCTACAAACAAGAAGCTCAAATACATGTTCATGTTCTTACTGGCAAACCATGATCTACATTTGTAAGATGTTGAACCCAGAGTCACCCCTCTTATACCCACATGGCATTCTCTGTTAACCGAAACATATATTCTTCAACAAGACTTTGATCCTTAGGAACAAAATAACCCCACTTTGTGACTTTTTTCTGATCAAAGTTATGGTGTTATGACATTTACCATACATGTTTCAGAGCTGATAGTTTAGACATTTAGTTCCATGCAATGACTTATCATGGGTTTGCTCAGTATTTCAGTACACGACACTAAACGCTAAGACAACGCTGCACACTGCACGATCATCACTGCTGACATCTGCGGATGCCACATGCACGAACACTAGAGACGATGTGCCCCACGCAGCTGGTGGCGCCAACACATATGCAACATACTGTCATATTCTTGGTGTCCTTTGTTAGAATAGTTTGAATACAGCTAATGAATCATCACATCAATTCACAAACCGATGATGATTTGATTTCACGAACAGTTTTTCAGTTCTTCATTGTGAGCTGAACTTTTGAGGAATCACGCAAGTCAGAGACATTTACCTCTTTGGTGAAACCCACATGCATGGTGCTAACAACTAATAATAAATGAGGTCAATCTAGAATTCCAATCTGGGATCACTGGATCCTGGCATGGCCAAGGGACGTAGCTCTACACGGTGATCACCATTTTGGGCTCAAACGGGCCTCCTATGGTCCAAGTTGTCTAAATCCTATTACTACTACTACACCACTGAATGAGAGTAGGTTGCAGATGGTCTGACGACCCCCAGCATGTGTGAAGAGAGAGACAAGACACGAGTGAGTGAGTGAGTGAGTGAGTGACATGGAGTAGCCACCTGATGTCCACAGCTTCAGCTCCTGGTACCGGTTCATCAAATCTTTCTGTAGCGCCTTTACCTAGTCCACAAAACAGGCAGCATATATACACACAACTCAAAGAAACAAAACCATTCTCGACTAATGAATCATATTTTGATGGCTCAGGTGACATCCGTAAAATTATAAAAAACATACATGTATCAAGTTATATACACACACGCACCTACACAAGGCCATTTGCCCATTTGCTGTTCATGTATGTCTTCAGCCTTCAGTTGTTTTTTTAAACAGTTTATGCAACTAAACGTTCCACTGGCTCTCATTTTTGCTTTCAGTTTTCCTTCTCCTTGACATTTTATGTTGGATATTACAACAGATTGTCTGAAGTTAACAACTGATGCATTAAGAATAGAAGTACTCTAACACATAAATGTCAAAGAGTGTTGCACAATGATCAATGCAGATGTTAATTGCCGTCTATCTAAGCAAATACCACATGCATTCTGACACCCAACCCCCTCTCGCTATGTGCTGACCATGCCCTCTGTGTCTGCTGACCATACACCCCTCTCTGTGTTGCCCATACACCCCTCTATCTGTGTTGACCACACACGCCTCTCTCTGTGCCGATCACATCCCTCTCTTTATGTGCTGACCACACCACTCTCTCTATGCGCTGACCACATCCCTCTCTCTATGTGCTGATCACACCTCTTCATGTGCTGACCACATCTCTCTATTTGCTGACCACACCCCTCTCTCCATGTGCTGACCACAACTATGTGCTGACCGCATCTCTCTACATGCTGACCACACCCTTCTCTCTAAGTGTTGACCACACCCCTCTCTCTATGTGCTGTAAACACCCCTCTCTATGTACTGATCACACCCCTCTCTATGTACTGACCACACCACTCTCTATGTGCTGACCACACACCTCTCTATGTGCTGACTACACATCTCTCTATGTGCTGACCACATCCCTCTCTATGTACTGACCACACCCCTCTCTATGTACTGTCCACACCCCTCTCTATGTGCTGACCACACCCCTCTCTATGTACTGTCCACACCCCTCTCTATGTACTGACCACACCACTCTCTATGTGCTGACCACACCCCTCTCTATGTACTGTCCACACCCCTCTCTATGTGCTGACCACATCCCTCTCTATGTACTGACCACACCCCTCTCTATGTACTGACCACACCCCTCTCTATGTGCTGACCACACTCTTCTCTATGTGCTGACCACACACCTCTCTATGTACTGACCACACCCCTCTCTATGTGCTGACCACACCCCTCTCTATGTGCTGACCACATCCCTCTCTATGTACTGACCACACCCCTCTCTATGTGCTGACCACACTCCTCTCTATGTGCTGACCACACCCCTCTCTATGTACTGACCACACCCCTCTCTAAGCTGACCGCACCCCTCTCTATGTGCTTACCACCCCTCTCTATGTGCAGACCACACCCCTCTCTATGTGCTGACCACACCCCTACCCCCATGTACTGACCACAGCTAGTTCCCTCTTGGCCGCCTCCATCTCTTCCTGGGGAGTGCCCTTGGGTCGTCTCCGCCTGTCCACCATGTTGGATGTATGGTCCTTGATTCGTCTCTCCAGTTCTTGAATCCGTGCCGCTCTGGAAGGAAACACAAGATGTCAGTAGGGTACTACCCTGATTTTAGCACATCACATCCAGATAAAGAACATTTAGGCTCTTGAAAATATTAGACAACTCTGTCATTGAAACTATCATGGATTAGAATACAGAGTACCTTCCTCCATACTGGTCAGTAATGAGCACAAACTTTTTCTCAGTAAGTTTCTAAGTTTTTTAGCTGCCTCATTAAAATAGCAGGGCTTAGAGGGCTTGACCCCCACAAGACCTGAATCAAATGGTAACATAAATAAAGATAATTTTTAGTTTTGAACGTTAATAAGAAATACTTATGATTGTTGAAATGTGGCCCTGAAGAACGTCACCAACTGATCCATGCAATTATGAAACTTATCTTATGAGTAATATTTCTCTGTTTATATACAATTATAGCTAAAATGGATAGAATTATCATGAAACCGCCTGCATGTTATCAGAAATCAGCTGGCCACTGAAACTTGATAATGCCCTCATATTGCTTGATGACGGGCCATTATCACGCCCATTGTTAGGTGGTGTCATAGGGTAGGGATTGGTGACGTCACATTCAATAGTGACGTCATCTGGTTTGTTCTATGATGTTTTTGTATTTGTAAAAGTGGGTCAGTGACATTCGAGTCGATTGCAGTAAATGTTTCAAAACCGATATTGTTGTTTCTTTTTATTTGATAATAAATTCCGTCCATTTTAGCTATAATAACGGAAACGCTTTTTTCCAGGGCATTTTCATTTGCACAAGCCCTAGGTCTTTTCAAATGCCCTCCTTCGTCGGGCCGTTAATGGAAGACCTCAGACTTCTGCAAATGATAACGCCCTGAAAAATAGCGTTACCCTTATATTATCATTGTTTATGAATTGCTTTCATATTTAATTTTGATGCTTAACACTAAACCATACAAATATTTTCTGCTTATTTTGAACTTCAACACCCGATTTTAAAAATAGTAATGATGTCATGTACTGCTATACCTGTAGCATAAAAAAACCCATGGTGAATAGTTATCTGCTATTTAGTTACTGCATCAGGCTAAAAAAAGATCTCCCATAAGATCAGAACAAATATAATTATCTCTCCCATTTCCACTTGGAAATTTCACTGAAATTAATTGTAAAACATTTATTATAAAGATACGATGGCATGAAAGCTGTATGTGAACACACCAGCCTATTATATGCTGAATACTTCAACACCTACAATTTAAAAAAGAAAAATTTGGTATTTGTACAAAAAGATGAAGTCTTTCTGTGTGTAATGCTAGAATGACTAGGACAGACTCACTTCTCCTCCTCAACTCTCTGCCTAGTAGCAGGAGATATCGCACGCCGGATACGCTCATGAGCCGTCTTCACATCCTGCTGGAAAACAAACAGTTAGAATGTATTCTAATTTTCTAGATAATTAATGATAATCTGTTAAGTCAAAATGTAAGTCAAACAAGGTAATATTGATCCTGTCTCTCCTGGTAAGTGGTCTTCGTCTCTCACCTTGATTCTCTCCTCATTTGTCATCATCTTGAGCTGTTCCTTGTCAAACCCGTATGGAGCCTGTGTCGCAGGATCCAAAAAATCTGTCAACAGCAAGTGAGTGAGTCAGTGAGTGAGTTTGGTTTAACGCCGTTTTTAACAGTTTTCCAGTTATATCACGGCGTGTCAGCTTAATGTGGGAGGAAAGCCCTAAGTGATGCAGGTCTCAGACATTTACCACTTCGGTGAAACCCACGAGCACGGGTCTGGTGCTGACAAACCTAGAAACATAATCAGGGCGAAACGTGATTCGAACCCACAATCATAGGTTTCTGGCGTGCCTAAGGGATGCAACTCTGCCGACGATTCGCGGCACCTTAGACGACTGGGCCAGCCGTGCCCCCCCCAACAGCAAGTGACTGACTCAGTAAGAAGTAGGGCTGGGACGATACACCAACTGCACGATCCGATAAGTATCATGATTCCTTGCTCATGATCTGATATGTATCACGATACTTGCATGTGCTTTTATCTCTGGTGCGTAAACCATCTTTATCATAGACAGGATGTCCAAATACCTGTCACACTGACGAATTATAGTTTGGTTGATCTTACAACATTATGAACTAATTTCTGAATTTCCAATGCTGTTTGAAGAACTTCAGGATACTAGATGTGTTTGCTGTACATGAAAAAGACAGGAGCAGCACCTTCACTGACATTTCCTCAAAGCTCTCAAAATATTATCATGCCAGGTACTGCCAGTCAAAACATTTTTTCCAGACCCTGACCTTATTCAATGACAACATCTTATGATCCAGTATTCCAAATCTCTGGAGTACAAGTACTCATGCAACAGTAATTGGCACTGAATGATACAACCATGTTTCACAATAGCCAAAGAGTTGACCTTGATGACTGACGGACATGCCACCAACATCTCATTGGGTGGGAATTGTAAAGATACATGCAAATATAAAGTTTCTCGTCTGTAGAGGTAGCCGTGCCAAAAATAAGTGACAATGATATAACCATGTTAAAACCTGAATGCTGACCTTGACCCTTGACCTTTGACATATTTTGACCCAAATCTTTTCATATCAGGGACCCATCCTAAAGGATGTATATACTAGGTGAAATGATAAATGCATCAATATTGTTTCGCAAAAGTGTAACTAACCATAAACTTATTATAGGTCTGTGTTGAATAAGTCCATCGTCGGATATCCTCTACTGTCAAAAACCTTGACATTTGACATAATGCAAATTGACTTTTGATGGGATAGGATTCTAAAAAAAATAAAATCTTAAAGATCCATCCCTGTAGAAGTAACTATGCCTGAGAATCTGACAATGATGTAACCAGGAAATACAAAACCTGGAATGCTGAGCTTGATCTTTTTGACAAAATGTCTTTCAATGAAAGGGCCCATAACACATGAGTAAGATGTGCTTAAAACAATGGCAGGAACAGAGGCCAAAACAGTTTTCAACCTTATTAAAATCAGATCTTAGTTCTTGCTACCGCTATACAAAGATCTGAGGACATCTAATTATGGGACGCGTCAAAACAACTTTCATCCGACCAATCAGAGCATCATCACCTACCAGAACGGGAAAGTGACAGTGAATGTATTTTCTAATCATGCAACCTTGGAAAGGTTCACACAGGGTATTCCGTATGACAGTTACAGGCTGTACGACTGATTTCCCTCAAAATCATCGTCTATCTCTCACTTCAATCAGACAAATATTTGAAACAAAAGAGACTTTCCACAGACCAAGGGAAGTTTTGCTATACAATCTTGGCCATGTATCAGACATTGCAGTTTTCATGTTTTAATTTTTGAATCAAGAAATACTTTTCAAAACGAAGTCTGGAATGGAAGTTGGCAAGGCGCCATTTTGAAACTAGTGCTGTAAAGCTCAAGGAGCTGCTCTCTGATTGGCTAATGTCAACTTGTTTGTCATTTCATCGGCAGGTCAAAGTTCATTAAAAAAATAAAATTTGACGTGCCCTACAATGGGATGTCCTCAGATCTTTGCTCTGCAGTAGCATCTGATCTGGTTTATTAGGGAGATTGAAACAGTTTTCAATATAACAGTAGGATTAAATATCATAAGACTTTTAAAACAACATTCCATAAAAATGTTCTACCTTTAGCTGGAACACCAGCCATCTTTGATTGAAACCTAGATGGTCATACATCATTCTCACCTTTGGTTCCCTTCTGCACACTCTCGAAGTATTTCTTCTGCTTTAGTTTCTTTGTTTCTTCTCTCCAGTCTTTTAACATCTGTTCATCTCTGAAATTGAAAGCATGCCATCAATTTTACCTGACACTCAGCGAGCAACTGAAGGGGCCATACCAGGCATCCGGAAATGGTCATATGCGCCGGACATGTCCGATCGGGAATCTCTGTCATTTAATCACATCATAAAATGTATAATGAAGACAAACATTCATGAAAAAACAGAACACAATACATATTTATTAGAGAAGAATCATAACGGCATACGTGAGTCACAATGAACAGTACTGCAGTTATATCATCAGGGATTTAAGGAACTAGTCTAATTTGCATCAGCTGCATGTTGGCATGAAAACATCGTTGCACCGTAATCCCATAAATTTATCAAAGATGAAACATGTGCACATAATCTTGAAGTACCCACGGTTTGATGATGTAAAGCCCCCAAAAGCATGACAAATTAGATTGATATTGTGTGGACAAGGGTAAGATACATATTTGAAAGATTTTGTAGACATGTAGACATAAATACTAGTTTGCATGTTTCGCTAACAGGTTGCACTTGTGTAAGTTTTTTCAGCTAAATCGAGCCCTGACCATGGTGTGCAGAAAGAAAGCAAAAAATAACATGTCATTGATCTTTACCATATAAAACACATGGAGCTGACCGATCAAGGGTCATAAGAGTAAATATGGGATTCAAACCAGCAGATCCAGGCAGCAAAGGAATGTAACTCTGTCAGTGCCAGCATGCAGGGTACTGTACACCACTGACCCACCCATGCTAGCATGGCTAGGTCAATACCTTTTTAAAAAACTGGTGTACTGATCTGCCGACCTACTCACCTCCTCCTCTGCAGGATGGCGTCCTGTTTTTCTTTGAGTTCGCGTATCTTGGCAGCCTTTCTCTCCTCCGCCATGCGCAGGTCCACATACTCTGGCACTGGGGGCTCGGGGTACTGGTTCACCTTCCATGACATCACACTCGAACCAGATTTCCTTCTGAACAAGTTAAAAGGTACTCTCTTACAGTCCATGCTTACAACCAACTGCATGGCCACAGACCCAGAAATGACTAAATAATGTTAACGCTAATGGTAACAGTGCAGCTATTCTCTAATAAACAAGTGATCAAAGTTAGTTGCATAAACAGTTTGAATGTTAGGATGCAGTTTGGGTAAAAATCTTTTAAATTCACTACCTAGTACAGGCACCATGAGTGAGTGAGTGAGTGAGTATTGTTTTACGCCGCTTTTTGCAATATTCCAGCAATATCACGGCGGGGGACACCAGAAATGAGCTTCACTACAGGCACCACTAGCAATAGATCTTAGTGCTAAATAAGGACAATTATTATCTGAGCCGCACAAATAGACTGCTCACTTGACTGAAGCAGCAACAAATGTGGCAGTGAGAATACAAATTCTACTTCTTTGACTAGTTTCCCACACCATCATCTGCCCTCAAATCCATATATGACTCATTCTACCCCAAACGCCAATCCACCCTCAAATCCATTCATGACTCATTATACCCCACACACCAATCCACCCTCAAATCCATTCATGACTCATTCTACCCCGCACACCAATCCACCCTCAAATCCATCCATGACTTATTCTACCCCACACACCAATCCACCCTCAAATCCATGACTTATTCTAACCCACACGCCAATCCACCCTCAAATCCATTCATGACTTATTCTACCCCACACACCAATCCACCCTCAAATCCATGACTTATTCTACCCCACACACCAATCCACCCTCAAATCCATTCATGACTTATTCTACCCCACACGCCAATCCACCCTCAAATCCATTCATGACTTATTCTACCCCACACACCAATCCACCCTCAAATCCATGAATTATTCTACCCCACACGCCAATCCACCCTCAAATCCATTCATGACTTATTCTACCCCACACACCAATCCACCCTCAAATCCATCCATGACTTATTCTACCCCACACACCAATCCACCCTCAAATCCATGACTTATTCTACCCCACACGCCAATCCACCCTCAAATCCATTCATGACTTATTCTACCCCACACGCCAATCCACCCTCAAATCCATGACTTATTCTAACCCACACGCCAATCCACCCTCAAATCCATTCATGACTCATTGTACCTCACACGCCAATCCACCCTCAAATCCATTCATGACTCATTCTACCCCACACACCAATCCACCCTCAAATCCATGACTTATTCTACCCCACACGCCAATCCACCCTCAAATCCATTCATGACTTATTATCCCCCACACACCAATCCACCCTCAAACACACTACTCTAAGCAAAACCCCTCCACAACTACTAGTCTACCCAAACCCCTTCACAACAACTACTCTTCCCAAAACTCCCTCCATCATACTCCACACCCTAAAATCCATCCATGACTACTTCTACCCAACAGGCCAATCCATCTTGAAATCCATCAAGTATCAGTTCTCCCCCACACCCCTATACACAAACAGTTCCACCCACACCTCTCCACCCAACAATTCCCACCTGTCCCCCTTTGCATGACCTGGAATCCTCTTTGGAGTCATCAGTAAGCTCTTGGAGCTCCTCTTGCGTGCGAGGAGTTTCCTGATTGCAGCACTGAGCAGTCAAGGAGAGAGTTAGAAGAAGCAAGCAGTGCTCAAATAAGTAATATTAGAAGCAAATGGTTAAGCAGTGCTCAAAGATCATCATGGGCCTAATAAAAATAATGTGGTTCTGATAACACTTTTTCCAGGTTTAAATTAGTCTTCATCAACCCAAGCTTGTAACTTATGCAAAAGGCGACCGATGAGATCGGGGGGGTCAGGCTCGTTGACTTGGTTGATGCATGTCATCATATCCCAATTTTGAAGAACAGTGCTCATGATGTCAATCGCTAGACTGTTTTGTCCAGACTCGATTATTTACAGACCGCCGTCATATAGCTGGAATATTGCTGAGTGTGGCATTTAACAACAAACAATATTCACAAAATGGTAGGCGTGTAAGCTTTTTTTTCTTTTTAAAACTTAACAACTATGTTGGAAAACAACTGTAAAATTTGCAGAATGTAATATTTATTTTCATGTGTACAATCTGTTTTTTGTCACAAACAGTGGGTACTTCTAAAAGAGGTTTGGGCCAGTATCTCTAATTAGGGTCAGTCAGATAATCGGAACCATATTATTTGTTTTAGGCCTGATTCAGAATGTGCAAGAAGTGGTCATATTACATCACTAAACAGGATCATGCAAGCAATGGTCTAACAATCATCACAGGTAAGACAGCAGGCTGGACATACAAGCAAACCCATGTACACCCTCATGACACTGGCAACTCAGAGCCAAATGTGTTTATGTTTAATTTCAACCCATCAATCTGACACTCTGTTCATATCTTGACAAAAATGTTAATCGAATAAGTTTACAATTCCAAAGTTAAAAATCATTATGATGACGTCATGCTATTGTTGTTGCAGTTGATTCTGAGCCAGGAAGTCACTGGCCATTCCATGCGTGCATTTTGTGCAAGTAAAATGGACCCAACTATAGGTCATAATGCAATAATATAGAGAATTTATATATCAACCATAGCATAGTTTAAGTCGCAGAAATCACTTGTATCTATATTCACTGCCAAAAGAAATGCAAATACCATACATGTTGGTTAATTAATGAAGACTTACTCATATTCAAGAGATATTAGTTTTGTTCGATGCACAAACAAACATACTGGTATATTGTATAAACCGATGCTCATGAATGCATCACATGTGACGTCATAGATCCATGACTCAAGATGCACCATTCGTCTCATGAAGGATTAGCTTGTAAAATCATGTGCAGCAAATCGTGATAAGAATAAAGACACTCTGTGGTAACACTTGACTGATTGTCGGTTTTGACATGGGTGAGTGAGTGAGTGAGTGAGTGAGTGAGTGAGTGAGTGAGTGAGTGAGTGAGTGAGTGAGTGAGTGAGTGAGTGAGTGAGTGCGTGAGTATTGTTTTACGCTGCTTTTAGCAATATTCCGGCCATATATGGTGGGGGACACCAGAAATAGGCTTCACACATTGTACCCATGTTGGAATCAATCCTGGGTCTTCGGCGTGACGAGTGAACGCTTTAACCACTAGGCTACCTGACCGCCCCGGTTTTGACATTAAGAGGCACACATTGGAAACATCTCTTCTTAACGTACATACTTTTCTATATGTTTCTATGGTTCCCGTTTCTTTTGGCAGTGAGTATATATATTCCAGAAGTAGAATCAACAGATTCAAGTGATTTCTCCATCACAACATCCAGAGTTGATCATTTTGAATTGCTACATGACCTTGTATTGTGGCACAGAGTACGGAGAGGCACAGAGTCCGTGTATTGTTACACCGTAATCATGTCAAGAGGTCAGGCACTATGTTTTATACAGCATCAGTAATAGGGAAAGACAAAGACAGAGCTCCAGATAAGCTACATATTTGTGTAAAATACGTCAAATAAATTACCATTACTAAATTGATTTTGAGTTTTTATGCGTACAAATACGCATGAAACCCCCAATAGTAGGATGGTATGCTATATTATCGTGGTCGTTAATTTATAATGGATCATCATGGCGAACACTTAGTAACCTATGAAATATGTCATATGCAAATTGTCAATTATTCTTTGGTCAACTTTAAGGATTATATAGTTTACATCACTTCCTGGTTTGGATTATGCATAATCAGTATGCATACGACCTAGGTTGGGTCAAAGGACTTCATCTTAACAAATGGGTTCTTTTCCAATCAATTTCGAATGTAGGGGTCATTCCACTTCAAAAACATTCCAGAAACTATCATAAAAAAGTTAATGTTTGTACTTAATAACCTGACATAACGTGAATCCTGTATTCGATCAAGCGAGGAAATATCGTGCTTAGATTTGCATAAGTAAATAGTGGACAGGGTGTGTGGATTACAAGATTTACCGATACCTCAATAATATAGAGCTACACTATATAACAAAATTCTGTTACCCAATGATTCGTTTTAAACAAGTGTACCTGTATATCATTACATATCTTTACGTTGAGTCATCACATAGAAATTGACTCTACTGCAGTGAATAATGCATACAAGGGTGCTACTTTTGTTATTGTTAATTTGATATTTGGCTGTTGTGAGTTCATGAATCCTGTCACAGACTTGGGGCGGCACATGAACAGATACAAATTAGCAGTCACTTAAAAAAGCATTTCAAGCATAATTACTAAAAAAAGTGCTACTGATTGGTGTAAAAAACACCAATGAATTAGACAAGGGAGCAAAAAATATTGAATACCCTAAGAAAATGATCAATACCAAATGAGAATGATACTTAGAAAGTAAATTATTTAATCAATGGCTCAAAAATTATCTAGAGCTCTGTGAAGAAGAGTTTGTGATTAAAAGCAGTGTATCGCTCTCATTCATCTGTCCTGATGAACCTACCTCTCTAACTTGCCTGATGCTCCGACTTTCTTCAACTTCTCTAAATGCTGTTGTTTGATATCTGTATAGCTAACTGGTCGATGCAGCTCTGCAGAGTGAGGAACCAGACCACCGATGTCGGAGTTGGACCCTGCCGACTTCTGATGGTGTTTTGAGCGTGCACGCTGTCGCATGCGTGCAATCTCTCCCAGGGATCCGTCCCACTCATCATCACTGGAGCTGTCCTCCTTACTCAGTAGTATTGAATCTGGGGAGTCAGCATACATCATTAGATGCTGACTTGTGCGTGAACGAACAGTGTTCATACTCTGGATTACAGTAATACAGTTACTGAAGTCCAGGTAGCTTCAAAGTTATGACCTTTAATGTAAATATTTTGCAGATATTTTAAAAATTCATAAAATCCAACTAATATTGCAGTTCTCAATTTTTAGACCTTTCCAGCAAATATTAACCTGTCAATTCTGAACATCACACCTTTAGTGATATCTTCAGCGTTTTACATGACACAGATATGTAAGTCCAGTACGCACAAATGTATAGAATAGATGCAGAAAAAATATATACATTGCATCTTGAGAGACGCACAACAATACTAAGTATAAATTTAAATGTCCTGTATTTAAGATAATTATTAAATCATAGAGTACAGTACACTATTCAATATTATTACTTTACAGGACACCATATATCCTATAAACATGATAAAGATCCTTGAAATTAAATATTCGGCGTCCCTAAGACCTCGTTTTGTTGATCTAGGTAAAACCGTTATCTTACTTACAGACTTCGCAAAGCTAACTTCCATCAATTATAGTCTGATTGCCTACAAATGACACCAATGATTTATTATTGCACTTCAGTGTTTTAAAATTATGGGGTTCTGGGGTTCTTCTGTTCTGCCACTATAGCATTTGAATCAAGGGCCCCGCCATAAATCTTTAACTAATAATAAGGACCGCTTGAACACTGCAATATATAAAGAACACAAAATATCTTCTGTAACAGTAACTATTAATCTTTCTACAAACCTCCATTTGTAAACTTGGCAGATTTGGCCTCTAACATTTCAGTGAGAAACCTCAGCACTTCCACTGTTCCCTTTTCAAGGATTTCAAGGGGAGGGAATTCCAATGGGTTGTTAGTGATGTTGAGGCCATGCAGAGTACTCACAAAACCTATTTGAAACAGAATTAAAAATCATTTAGCATATTTATCTTTGAAAAGAGAGAACATTTTGAGGATATCACCCATTTTTATAATGTGTAACACACAACACATCCACCGCATTTTGCATCATCACTGACAAAAGAGGTACATGTAGATGCAAAATTGTTTGGTACAGACTGTAGACAGACAAGACATGGAGTTTTTTACAACCACCTAGTTTACAGAATTAACAAGCTGAAATGTTGGTTTGGTGGTTGAAATAAAAAATAAAAATAAAAAGATATTAAAGTGATCTCATAAAAAAAATATCAGTTTGATGAGAAAAAAAGGAATGAAAATGACTTTTTAATGAAAAGAATTAAAGTGTGCATTTTGTTCATTACAACCTTTCAGTTGACAGAATGGAAAGTAAAAAACATATAACAGTATTCCACATTTGTGATATTCTTATTCAGTGGATCCCTAAGCCAAGTCATTACGAAACATCTGTCTGAGTGTTTAAGTTTCATGTCATGTAGAACTGTGTGTGGCTCTTACCTAGCTCCAGGGGCAATGTGCGTAGATTGTTGCCCTCCAGTAACAGGTTGCGCAGATGCTGATGTTTGCCAATACTGGATGTGGGAAGGCGAGAGAGAAAGTTCCGTCTGAGGTCCAGCCATTTTAGGTTGGACAGACAACAGAAGAAGTCTTCAGGGAGGTAGGCTAACTCGTTACCTTCTAGGTACAGGTTCTGTAATAAAAAGTTTAGGTGACATCCCATTTCAGTAAAAGATCTGGACCATCATCAGGATCATAGCCAAGATTCTTTAAAAAAGATTCTTCATCCTACAGTACATACCATGTTCACATACAAACACAGTCAACATCTTGGAAAAGACCAGTTGTTGCCGAGGACCAATTATCGCCAACTCCCCATTAAAGCAAGCGCATGATCTCATTTTACTTTTGCTCGTATTCAATGGAAGAGACGAATATTTATCTGAAAATTATGAACAAAACGGACTCTTGTGAGGAAATATTTAAAAAAACAACACCATAATCACCTTGCTCAAATACAACTTTAGAAAAGACATGCGGGCGGTGTCACGTGACTTAATCACGCTAAAATATAAATCAAACAACATGATGATGCACTTTCAGTTCTGTCATTGCTTTCTATCTATCTGTCACTTCTTCCCCAAAATACAATTCTGAAACCTATTTCAGCCACATTTCCAAAAATACATAACCAGTATATATCGCGAACCCCATAGTACATTGTGTTTAGGATAAGCATGTGCAGATCGAATTTGGAGAATATTGGTTTTTGTCAGTTTGCAGACGACAAATTGATAATCTCATTTCTTAGCCAAGATACAAAAAAAAATTTAATTTGTATTACGGAAATGGTGTGCGTGAGCATGTGTCACATGCTGCAATGGCGATAACTGGTACAGCAAGTTGACGGGAAAGTTCTATTTCAACAGTTTTGATTCCCTATTGTAGCAACTGAAATCAACTGAATCTTATTCCACGGACAAAACAATTCATTAAAATCAGATCTTAGTTCTCGCTGCTGCTAAACAAAGATCTGAGGACATCCCATTACAGGTCACGTCAGACCGACCTTTCGCGAACTCTGACCGACCAATGGAATGACTGACAAGAAGTCGACATTAGCCAATCAGAAGGCAGCTTTCTCGTGCTTTACGGCACTAATTTCAAATCTGCGACTACACTTCGAAACATATTTTGACAAATTCTCGCTTAAAAATTTGAGGCTAATATATTGTCTAGATTGTATAGATCCAGTCGTTAAGCCTGTAACTATCTTTCGGAATACCCTTTTTAAAGTTTTCGAGGCTGCATGATGGAAATCACATTCCGACTGTCACTTTCATGATCTGGTAAGCGACACTCTGATTGGTCAGATGAAAGGTCGTTGTGACGTGACCCCTGATGGGATGTCCTCAGATCTTTGTTTAGTGGTAGCGAGAACTAAGATCTGATTTTAATGAGATTGCGGACAGAAATAAGTGCATTTGCTCATAGTTTCCGAAAAAATATAGTTATTGGTACAGCCAACTTTGTACATGTAATATGTCAGAAATAACATGAAAAAAATGGCGATAACTGGTCAGTGACTAGTACTAGTATTTGTTATGATTGTACCCAATCCTATCTTGGTGCTCACTACCCCTACACAAAGGTCTGAGGATATCACATTAACAGTCATGTCAGGACGACCTTTCGTAAACTTTCACCGACAATTGAAATCAATAACAGGAAGTCGACATAAGCCAATCAACTTTCTCAAGTTTGATGGCTGTAGTTTCAAAATGGTGAATTCCTTTCTAGACTACACTTTGAAACATTTTGACAAAGTTCTTGATTCAAAATTTGAAAACTGAGCAAAAGAAAATTCTGGAATGTCTAATGGATGATCAAGATTGTACGGTAGTACTTCTCATGGGCTATGGAAAGCCTCTTCCATTTCAAATGTTTATCCCATAACAACCTGTAACTGTCATTTGCAATACTGCTTGTTAATCGTTTTGGGTTGCATGATCTGATGATTAGAAAACACATTCGGACTTTCACTTTCACGATTTTGTATGTGATACTCTGATCGGTCATGTGCTTCAAGTCCAAAAACACTTTTTCCCTGAACTTAATCAACAAAACTTCTTTAGATCCAACAAAATTCCAAGTCTCAGGAGTATCGGTTAAAGTACAAAAGTAACTGGCAATGAATGATGCAAACATGTTTCACCACAAGCACCAAAGAGAAGCCTTTGACCTTTCACAGACCACCCAGCAACATTTCAAAATCTTGAATGCTGACCTTGACCTTCGATTTTTGTGACACAAATCTTTCAATATCAGGGCCCCATCCTAAATAATGTATATACTATGTTTATTTATAAATGCATTAATACTTTTAAAGAATGTGTAACCATAACCCTATTTTCTTTCTTGTAACCTTGACCTTTGACCTCCAACTACATTGCACAAAATTACCTCAAAGGTGACCTTGACCTTTGACATAAATGTAATTGACATTTGATGTGGAAGCATTTCCAAAGAAACAGGTAAATTTATATTTCAATGTCTGTAAAGGTAACGATGGCTAAGAAAACTGACTCTGATATTAAGATGTTTTACAAAAACCTGAAAGCTGACCCTGATGTTTGACTAATCTTGATCAATGTCTATGAAAAAGGACCTCGTCCTAGAGAAATTATATGCAAGGTTTTATGCCAAATGCAACAATACTTTTTGAGAAAATCTAACCACAAAGCATTTTTGTGGGGATTTACTTTGCTCTGACCTTGACCTTTTCATGACACATGCCAAAAGAAATCCAAAAGAATTCCAACACTATTATTTGTTTTTCAGCGAAATATAGTACTCAGTGGGAATAACACATTTATGTCCTCATAATTTTATTCCACATGTGTGAAAAGTATAGTCGACAGATCTGTGAAGTGAGTAATAAAACACAAATGCATTTGTCTTCCATGGCCATATAATTACCAATGAACACAAAATAGGCCGGGACTCACCTAGTTGGATTCTTAAAAATATATATTTTTTAAGTTCTACATTTTAACCCAAAGATGTAATTTTGTGGCAAACACATGCCATAAATTAAATCCCCCACCCCCTATTTCAGTAAAAAAAGATGCCCCTATTCTAACAACCAGAAAATCAATGATTGTAATTGTGGCTGAACAATGCTGAAACATTCTTCAATGAGTCTTTTTTTTGACAGTTTGTTACAGATGCGGTATGACAATGGGACTTGGAGGTTGATTGAGAGAAATACACGTAAGTCTGAAATGGACTTCCTGTCACGGTCACAGTCCGGGAAATAGTTATAAAAACACTTCCAGTCAGAACAAACCGTGTCTTTACTACGCCTGTCATGACCAGGAACAACCCAACATGCTATAATCATAGACAGATACACTCAAAATGGCAAGCGTTGACAAAACTGTCACAATGATTGTTATTAATAGAGGTATGGGGTGCCAATGATAGGAATTAAGCCTCAGTTGGTCTGATCAATAGTTATCCAGATAACTAATGATGATGAATCACTTGACATAGATAAGTATCCAGGAAAAGAAGTATTATGACAATCACCACTGATAAATTCCCACAAAAACTGTGTACGGACATTGACTTCATCGAAGTGAAGACAAGTATAAATGTTTGCCTTACTTTGTGTTCACTGTGCAATTAAATTTGTCATGTATAAATTGCAGTTTCTGACTTTATCCATTAGTATGGAGACCTGAGTCATGTAAAATTCTGTGTCATCTAATAGACTTTGCTAATAATAGTCCATATGATTACACTGAATTCTACTGAAAATGACGCTTTGAGACATATTCTGGCTGGAATAAATTTCGTGTAGTTATTGTTATAATCAATACCCAATGTTATTTCTATGTAGAGGTGACTTGTATTTCACTGATAATAGGACCAATAAAAAGGATAAATAAGGCTTTGGTGCTTTGTTCTAAACTATTGAATGCAATGTTAAAGTACAGTAAACTACGGTTATAACGAACTCGAGGGACCACTAACTTTAGTTTGTTATAACCGTAGTTCGTTATAAGCATATATACAGCATAACTATAGCAAATAGTCCGGACCAAAAATTCAGTTCGTTATATCCGTCAGTTCGTTATAAGCGTGTTCGTTATAAACGTACATTACTGTATGTCCTAATTAGAGGGTTTTTTCCCAGTTTGCCTGCCAAGGGCAGAGTTTGGAATCCTAGATAAATCACTAAATTGTTAAATTTTATGTGTAACTTAGATAACACCTTTACATATAGACTAACATTTAGCCTCTGAAATCCTATATTACACAATATCCTTCTTGACTCTAAAAATAAAAAAAAATTCCCTATGCTGATTTCACATATAATAAAGTTAGCTAGAGCTGGCTAGACTTGCTTTTTAATGCGTTTCTAGATCATTTTTTTTCATAAAATAAATATATTCCACGGTCATGGTGCAGGACTACTTTACATACTGATAGTGTGAGTGCATATACCAGTGGTAGAAACTAACATATTTAGTCCACTAGTCCTTATAATGATAACATATAGCAAAACCCTTAAAAATGGCAAATTTCTACTAGTCCTTATGATACCTTAACTATTGGGCAGTTTGGCAAGGTCTACAGGAATAGTGCCATTTTCTAACACTGATATACTAGCACAACTCACAAAGAATATGCCCTAAAACTGGTATGTACAACCAGTGTTTCAAATGGCTGTCAAGTGCCATTGTCTTTAAAATTGGGGTAATAACATTTCTGTAAAACCTGGCCTGACTGTCTAGTTAAAAATTCCAGTCAGTACAGATTTATTGCCACGAATCATCAAGTCAGTTAAGGCAACAATTAATGTCAAAGACAGTTGTTATATATTTTCATTTTGTATTTTATCGGAAACCCACACGAAGTAGTAAATTTGGTTTTTGCTTTACACTGATTATGACTGATATACATACATGCGATATTTTAACCACACAAAACATTTAGGTCAACACACACTATGTAGGTCATAGCCATAAGTCAAACATGAGGGCTTCCAACATTTTTTGTTAACAAGCCCTCCTGGCCAGTGTACTTTGAAAACTGACCCGTGAAGATTCCGGGGTAGAATAGTGAGTGATTGAGTTAAGATTTAACGTCACATCCGCAGTATTTCAGCCATATCGTGACGAGTCCGGGGTAGAATAGGTCTTCAGCAACCCATACTTGCTGTAAAAGGAGACTATGCTTTTCGTTAAAAGCGACTAATGGGATCGGGTGGTCAGGCTTGCTGACTTGGTTGATACACGTCATTGATCCCAATTGCGTGGATCGATGCTCATGATGTCAATCACTGGATTGTCTGGTCCTGACTCGATTATTTTACAGACCGCCGTAATACAGCTGGAATACTGCTGAGTGCGGTGTTAAACAACAAACAAACAAACTTTGGAAACTGATTCATACGCCATGTACAACACCTTGTATTTCAAAGTTTTCTCTCCATATCCAGAAGCAAACATAGCATCATGCTTGGGAATATTGGTTTACATCAGTAGCAACAAATTGATAAAAAACATTTCTTCTAATTTCATTGAATAAAATAATTGAGTGTGATACCAGAGATAATAGAAAATGTAATTTTCATAACTGAAGCGGTCTACGTAATCATGTGGCACTTGCTGTTAAAACGATGACGATAACTGGTTCAGTTGTTACACTCTCTTAGTAAAGTTCAAATTCTAGTACTTTTGTGGTTGAGTCCAATCCGGCATTCGAATCCACACTGCCATAGTAAGGCACCTAATCACCAACACATGAACTCAGCGATCTAACCCACTCAGCCACTGAGGCTTTTACAAAATGGAAATCCGACAACTGAGAGTTGATCAGGTACTTTGTGTACCCCTCTATTCAAACCTTTTGCTCAAACCTTCACAAAAATAAAAGTTATTGGTATAGGCAATTTTACACACAGAATATTTCAGAAATAACATGAAAAAATGACGATAAATTGTGAGTAGCCAGTAATCATTAGGCCCTTTAAGATTATCCAGATAACAGTTACTGGTAATGGTTTGGTTAGAATTCCTAACCGGTTCTGAAATGTGCACACCGGTATTTGTTAACCTAGTTTAATACTAATAATAAGCATTTGCAGTTACGTTTATAAAACTATCAGTGGTAGTTTCTCACAACCTGATGTATTCACTTGAAATACAGTAAACTACGGTTATAACGAACACGCTTATAACGAACTTACGGATATAACGAACTAACTTTCTGGTTCCCGACTATTTGCTGTAGTTATGCTTTATATATGCTTATAACGAACTACGGTTATAACGAACGAAAATTAGTAGTCCCTTTAAGTTCGTTATAACCGTACTTTACTGTAGTTATAAAAAGACTCTGAATCCACATTTTACAACAGTTTGTCAATGACGTAATTAAACATCAGTCCACATGAAATGGGACATAATGCAATGAATAGCTAATAACCATGACATCTCAAAGAATTAATGTCTGATATTCCTGGAAAAAGGAAGACAAGCCAACTCCAGTCTTTGAAAGATGAAATCTAGACTGAATATATATGTACCATGAAAATCATATACAGGCCCCTAGATAGTACATAATTTGCATGTATTGACCAGCCACAGACGTATATATTCTATATACGTCTTTGGACCAGCCAATAAGAAAGCAACATCTCCATATTCTAACGTGGAAATGGTATTGACTGATTGCCAAGTGTGTAATATGAGACATTAAGAAAGTTAGTAAGTCTGTAAGAAAGTTATCCAATGCATATTTCACTTGAACATGTCTGTTGAATACAACCATTAAATTCAGAGATAATTTTTCAAATATTTCGTCTAGTACTTTGAGTTATAGCCTATGTTTGAGTTTTAACAAGACTTCAGTTTTGGGCGCAAAGTTTTGTGGTGTCAACTTTCATTCATCAACAAGACTTGGAACAGCATGTTTTGTGACATTCTTTAACCATGTATAGGCTATATGATGATTACAATACTCACGAAAATCTTTACAAAAATATTTACGTAGTTGTATAAACAAATTGAATCTCATTATTAGTCTCAGAAATCTTATTTCCTGAAATAATGGAGATTATATATCATATCTCCCTGCTAAACCATTCAAGAAGATCTTTTATATGTTTGGGTAAAATAAGATTTTTGAATATGAAATACAAATCAGACGTGTCAGAGTGTCAGTTTGGACTGATGTGTGAAACACCTTGTTTGAATAACTTCTTGATTATGTTTTGTCAACATAATAGTTGCAATACCTCCAGGCCTTTCAATTCTAATACTTCCTCTGGCAGATGCAAAAGTCCCTTGTTGCTCAGATCTAAAGTGTTAGCACCGAGAGCGTCTACTTGTCTAATAATCTGTAGCACTTCCTCCTCTTGTTGTCGCGTTTTGGCAAGTGCTCTTACACTCGGAGAATCCTCTCTCGACTCGAGGTCTATGTCAAGTTGTTGAAGTTCACTACACGACGATTCTGCACACGAATCAGACAGTTGGTCTGATTCGGTGCTCTTCTGCAAATTTGTCATGTTAGCTTTAGAATTATGCTGTATGTGTTCATTATCTTAGTTGATGCATGATGTCTCATTCCTCTCAAGGCATCTCACGCATTGCACCTCGTCCAAAATGGCGGTATAAGCAGTCTGGTAACTATGGCGACGCTGAGTTTATATACTATTTTAAATACAACTGCTTATATGTAAATCATATTTATCAGTAATAAAATTTCAAATGGCTGAAAATAAATAAAGCTTTATATTAGTTTAAACATGATTCATTCACGATTAGACACACTAAAGTACCAATTATTTTTAGATAACGAAACAACTAACAGTTCTAATTTCTCGTAACTTCTTATTTGTATTGTAAAATATATAGTAATTGATTAAACAATTGTCATGAAACAAATCAGTGGCCATGAAAAGGTGGAACACAACAGCCATGTGTATTACTATAACACACAACTGTGAGATAGTAACACGTGTTCCATTGCTTGACAAAGCTGTTATTGTAGCAAATAAGGATAGGATTTATGGATGAACAACTTCTTTATAATAATTTTGAGCGACTTTAGTGTAGGTTCTAAAACCGTTTTCAAGCAAGTGTTATTGTAGCATTTTTATAAATATAAAACGACAAGAAAATTCAAAATGACGCGTAGAACATCAAACAGATGTAAAATCGTCATCAAAGTTGCATTATTGATGCTAAAGTATTTATATCAACCATCGAAAGTTAAATTTCCCTGATATACAGAATATACAGTATATCAGAATACATGTATACTAACACTACTTACACTTCCAGTATCTAAACAACCCAAGGATTAAGGTTCGGAGCTCTAATAAACTATCGGACAAAAGAAAGTATACACCCACGTTTGATGTGGCTAATAATGAATCAAACACGAAATGGTTATTCGATGGTCGTGTATTTGATGCGGATATCAGTATTTCGGTGACTGTTTTCAGTCAAGTAGCGTTTTGATAACGTTAATAATTTTTTGGTCAAACTCAATTGTCAAGTTTATCCTTTCTTGTGCCCGGTACTTCTAATAGGAAACTAAAGTGATAATAGGAGCCCTCGTTTTGTTTTTAAACAATAAATTGTTCCAGAAAACACCGGACTTGCCTGATGTGGTGGCGCGTGGTCCTGTTAACAGCCATCTTCCCGCGGCAAAGGGGTTAACTGACTTTATAAAGTTATAGAGGTGTTACAAATTTGAGAGTGCGCTATACAAATTTATAATATATTTAATAAATAAACGACTAGTGGGTATCGTACAATATAATACTGCAGGGAGAATAAACCGTGAGGTGAGGTGAGGTGAGGTGAGGTGAGGTGAGGTGAGGTGAAATTGGGTTTAACGTCGCGTCCAAGATTTTTGCACTAAAAGCGACGTGCATGCACGTGTGTGTGTGTGTGGCTGCTTGTACTAGTCCGGACTGATCTCAATGCCTATTTATAGTGCTAGCTCACTGAGATACCATGCCGCAGTTTAACATGAATACCCCACTCAGACACAGTATACTGACTCCGAGCCGACTAGTCCTTGTTTTAGCCCCTTAATGCCGAGCGCCAGACAGGGTAACAACAAGTACCATCTTTGAACGTCTTTTGGTATGACCCGCCCAGGCATCCAACCCCGGACCTTCCGCTCTCCGGGCGGACGCTCTACCACAAGACCACGGAGGCGGTCTAAACCATGACGTAGGCCTCTTTTTATGATGTTAATAAAATGTACAAGCTTTAAAAACATGTACCCGTATTTAAATAATGATGACTCCCTGAACACATTCCGATTTGGGCAATGTCGGACAAGTCGTAATTTAACAGAGAGGTACAGTTTGGTATTTCCCGGATATTCTCACAATTTCTCGTCGATTATCTGTACATTTTTGCCAATACCGATTATCATATCTATCCCACTCTAAGTCTTGTGTGCGATCGTTCTGCCATTGCGTATATCTACATTGCCCAGCTGCGTCTATAGGAAATAAATTATAAGACGCTTCCCTTTCAAAAATACAATTAACGACGTCATCAATTTGCGAGCGCATGTTCGAATCTCCAGAAATGACACCATGATAGAACAATGTTTTATCACGAAATAAACCACGTTTTGCTCTACGTTGCACTTTGCGATTAACGCGTAGCTATCTTATATAAATATATAAACAAAAAGTGAAATTTAGTTTAAAATGATCCCGTCTTCCTTTCCGAGCAAAATATTTTATATCCACTGAAGCAATGACCAAACAAATATTCTGCCCTATTAAAGTTCCAAGAGCTATAATTGTACGAATAGCATCATACTAGCCCTAAAACAGATAACCCCTTTAAAGAGGTCCCAAGGCACATGAGAGAGTAAAGGGTAGTAAAGGGCGAATCACACTCATATAAATGCAATATCATGCACTTGATGACATCACATCCACATGACGTCACAGTAGTAATGCCGTACATGTGCTATATACTTACATAAACTAATATTACAATCGCCTTGTATAAAATCAGACCGCCTCCGTGGTCTAGTGGCAGAGCGTCCGCCCGGAGAGCGGAAGGTCCAGGGTTCGATCCCGGGCCGCGTCATACAAAAAGACGTTAAAAGATGGTACTTGTTGTTACCCTGTCTGGCGATCGGCATTAAAGGGCTAAAACAAGGACTGGTCGGCTCGGAGTCAGTATACTGTGTCTGAGTGGGGTATTCATGTTAAACTGCGGCATGGTATCTCAGTGTGCTAGCACTATAAATAGGCATCAGTCCGGGCTAGTACAAGCAGCCACACACACACGTGCATGCACGTCGCTATATAAGTGCAATAATCTTGGACGCGACGTTAAACCCAACTTCACATCACCTCACCTGTATAAAATCATATGGCATTTGTATGGTACATTCTCCTTCATGTTTTATCCCTTATTGATTGGATACTACCTATGGATTGGAGTCCTATACATATATCGCAATAATTACATCTATTTCATCACATGTATCGGATATGAATGTCATATTTTCTTGAAATCGTATTGCTTTAATAATCATTTTTGTTACAATAATAAATTTCTCACAAGCTTAATTGAGTTTCCGATTTCAACATATAATTCGCCTTTTAAGCTTTATTGCTGTTATTGTAGTAATAGGTTCACGCTTCATACAAACACTTGAATAATGGATCCACAGTCTACGTTAAATAAATTTTATTTCAGAACACCGACTGGCGTATGTTACAAACATAACCTTGTTCGGGGAAAGTAGTATCGTTCCTTAAATCACGTGATAAATCATGTGACTAGATGACCTCCGCCGTACAAAATGTAAATATTTATGAGATCACGTGATGTTTATATTCGGCCAAACTCGAAAGCAGCACATGCAAGAGCAGCAAGCGCTTGTGTGCATTGTCGATAGTGAGAAAAACTACTTTCATTCACTTGAATAGAATTTCTTGCGAGAGAAATTTTTGGAGATTCATTTATAACCTGAGGGTGTCCGACCCAAGAGTTGGCAAAGCCGCATTGATTCATCCTGTGTTGAAAAACTGATCTCAACTATAACGTGAAGAGATCAATTCTGTGACAGTCGGCACGGAAAAGACAGCTCTTTGTGTATAGCATGGCTGTAAACTCACTGGATGTATGTCAATGCTGAATGCTGGACTGGACTAACGGACAAGGATGGCATTTATGTTGTGAAGGCTGGGACTAGCGTCGTGTAACTTTATTATCGCTGCACACCGTGACTTTTATTTCAAGCTTGGACCACCAAGGTTGATGGTGGTCGACTGAAATCTCAGCAAGATTGGCTGTACAATGGGAACGGGGCATTCCGCGCGGAAAGAATCTTTCGACGCGAATGGAGAAGGTAGGAATAGATGTAATAACCAGTGACCGTCATTGACGAATCCACATAATAACTACTGCTTACGCATGTGAACTATTTTGTGGATTTTGCATTTATTTTGTCATCCATCTACCTGAAAAGCATTCATTTATTGAATATCTTGTTAAAACGTTTAAAACACCTTGTCATTGCAAACCGTTTTACGAAAATACACTCTTTTTGTTAATACACCCTGTTTGGGAAGTGACTGTATAGAGATGATTTCAATGTTAGAGCAATGTTGCAGTTGTGATATATGTTCACACGCTTCTTCATCTTGACACATATTAAACAAATGTGGATGTAACAAGATGTATTGACATCCATTTATTAATGCGTGTCATATTTTTAGTACCCCTATGGGCAAGAATGCGAACTATACTCGTTTAGTCTCATACGTGAATAAGATCAATTGTGTGTGAACATTTCATGTTCACGGGAACAGTTGTCAATCGTGTCATAGTTCTTGTTCATCCCGTGGGTTAAGAAACACAACTCGTACCATGCACCTTGGGAAGATAAGTCTGGAAGATATTTAATAATTATAAGACAGGTAACACATTGTGTTTTATTTGGAAACTCGACAGATTCTTCCATGACAATACACGTCGGGAGTAATGCGGGATATCTGGTTTGATAACGTCCACGTACAGCTATTACTATTAGAAGTGTATCGATTTGCGCTGTACTTCTCTGAAAAAAACCCCAAAGATACAGATGCATTTCTTTATTACTGTATTTGTCTCTCCGCGTATAGAGCGATCCAGTCCGATGTATGTTTGTTTGTTTGTTTGTTGTTTAACGCCGCACTCAGCATTCTTCCAGCTATATGACGGCGGTCTGTAAATAATCGAGTCTGGACCAGACAATCCAGTGATTGATATCATGAGCTTCGATCCACGCAATTGGGCTCAACGACATGCATCAGCTAGAGGCGACTAACGGGATCGGATGGTCAGACTCACTGACTTGGCTGATGCATGTCATTGATCCAAATTGCGTGGATCGATGCTCGTGATATTAATCACTGTATTATCTGATATATATATACTGCGTCATCGTAATCGACGACATGGATCGTTGCAATCACCGGTTTGTCTGGTCCAGATTCGATTATTTACAGGCCATCGTCATATATCTGAAATGTTGCAAAACGTGCCGTTGATCAACAAACAAGTATACAACTTGCCACAACAAGGATGGACTTTTGACTATTTCCGGAAAACTGGGCTGCAGATAGTTTTCCTGTTTCGAGCTGGATTTGTGGGTCATGTTAAACTGCGACATGGTCTCTCAGTGGCGTGCACTATAAAGTCGGCATTTAGCCCGGACAAACACACACGTACACACACACGTACACACACACACACACGTACACACACACGTACACACACACGTACACACACACGTACACACACACGTACACACACGCACGCACGCACGCACGCACGCACGCGCACGCACACACACACACACACACACACGAAGAATGAAGAATATTGTCACTGGGTTTATTACATGTCCAGGTGATCAAGTGGCACCGTTTTCAAACTGGATGGATTGAAAGACTAGTCGACTGGCGTGTTTATGTTTAGCTACTTTAGTAGTAACTTATTAATGCACAACATTGCCATATGACAAATAACAGAATTAGAATTGTTCACACCCATCAACCTATAACTTCTTAGGCGCATACGACTTGTCGGCAGAGTTATTTTATATAAATGTTTCATTTCCAGATCCTCGCATCAGCATCACTCAAAATAAGCTCAGAAACGTATGTTTTTTTGAGGGTACTAAATTTGCGACTGGTTAGAGCGGTGCAAACGATAGTCTCGCCAGAGTAAGACTGTTGAATCGGCGGAGCTAAAACTAGTTTTTATTGCAATTAATACTCAATTTTATTTATATTAACACAACATTTTGCAGGTTGCACGGAGAATACAGCACGTAGATCGATGCCCATGATATCAATCACTGGATTGTCTGGCCCAGTCTCAATTATTTTACAGACCGAAGTCATATAGCTGAAATATTGCTGAGTTCGGCATTAAACAACACACGAACAAACAAACGTGCATGTTGCATAGTGACTCGTCCACCCAATCCACGCAATTGGGATAGATGACGTGCATCAACCAAGTCAGCGAGCCTGACCACCCGATCCCGTTAGTCGCCCCTTACGACAAGCATAGTCGCCTTTTAAGGCAAGCATGGGTGACTCCACAGGGTTCTTAGATTTCATCGCATTTACAAGGATCTCTTTTACTGTTAATGTGATGATCGTGTGATATCCTGTAAATTTACGTGACATTAAGCTTGGAAGGGATGTTATCAGAACAAAACTTTCAGAGCCTGTTGTTTTCATCAGCTTGTTTTGTACACGTTAAATCTTTATATTTGGGTAATGAATCCCAATGACCCATGGAATATTATCTGAGGTTCCATCTTTCATTGTTCTGGTTCATCGCGACGGCCTCCTTGGTCTAGTAGTAGAGCGTCCGCCCGGAGAGCGGTAGGTCCGTGGCTCGACTCCAGTCCGCGTCATACCAAAATACGTTTAAAATGGTACTTGTTGTTTCCCTGCCTGCCGCTCGGCATTGAAGGGTTAAAACTACTAGTGGTCGGCTTGGAGTCATAGTGTGGGGGCACTGGTGGCCCAGTCGTCTAAGGCGAAGCAATTCGCTGTGCAGAGATGGGTCCCTTGGGCAGGGCAGAAACCCCCAGCGATCGGTTCGAATCCCGGTCCGCCCAGATAATGTTTCTAGGTTCGTGGGTTTCACCAAAGTGGTGAAAGTCTGAGACCTGCATCACTTTGGGCTTTCACCATCCTTATTTGATTCCCCACATTGATACACTGTGTTCAACCTTATCTTGGTGCCACATGTCACGATATTGCTACATTCGGCGTCAGACCATACTCACTCATTCTAAATGGCGTTTAACCTAACGTAACCCAATCTCCGAGGTGCGGGTGGCCCAGTCGTCTAAGGCGCCGCAATTGCTTTGAAGAGTTGCGTTCCTTAGGCACACCGGAAACCTTTGATCGTGGATTCGAATCCCGTTTCGCTTTAATTATGTTTCTAGGTTTGCACCATACATGTGCTCGTGGGTTTCACCAAAGTAGCAGGCCCGTGAAGATCCGGGGTAGAAAAGGTATTCAGCAACCCATTCTTGTGATAAAAGGCGACTATGCTTGTCGTAAGAGGCGACTAACGGGATCGGATGGTCAGGCTCGCTGACTTGGTTGATGCATGTATCCCAATTTCGTGGATCGATGTTCATGATGCTAATAACTGGATTGTTTGGTCCAGACTCGATTATTACAGACCGCCGTCATATAAATTGCTGAGTGCGGTGTTCTACAAACAACAGACACACTCAATCTCAATGGACGCATTTGGATACTAGTATTTATTCGTGCAATTTGAAATTCCCATTGTTATCACCTGATTATACCCTTGTTATACGCCCACTTGCGCATTACAAGTAGTCGTATGCGCTGGGTCAATGAAATCGTTCTGCTCGCTGCTCGCGAATATCCACTATTCCTGTAAGCGAATGACAGTATCGCCTACGTGTAATCATTGGTAATTCTTTAATAAAATATTGGAGATTGTGTTGCATTCAATATTTATAGAACCTGTTCTGAATGTCTTTGATAAAATGCCAGGCATGAACATTTCTTCGTTGATATTTGATTAGTTTTTTGTTTGTTTGTTTGTGGTTTAACGCCGCACTCAGCAATATTCCAGCTATATGACGGCAGTCTGTAAATAATCGAGTCTGGACCAGACAATCCAGTGATTAATATCATTAGCATCGATCCACGCCATTGGGATCGATGACATGCATCAACCAAGTCAGCGAACTTGACCACCCGATCCCGTTAGTCGCCTCCTACGACAAGCATAGTCGCCTTTTACGGCCGCGTCATACCAAAAGACGTTAAAAGATGGTACTTGTTGTTACCCTGTCTGACGCTCAGCATTAAGGGGCTAAAACAAGGACTGGTCGGCTCGGAGTCAACCAACCAAATTTCACCTCACCTCACCTTTTATGACAAGCATGGGTTGCTGAAGATCTATTCTACCCCGGATCTTCACGGGTCGACTCAAGGGAAGGAGACAATTTTATTTGCATAGAGAATTGAACTCTGTGTTCATTGTGTCTACAACCCCCGATTCAAAGAAAGCGCATCATATTATTTGTTGCCCTTTGGTATAATGCCTTCTGATTTAATGCAGCGAGTGTCCTTCTGTTTATGCAAACTCTTGTTCAAGCCAAAGTCGCCATTGCTGGCACTGGGGAACTGTTTTGTTCTTTAACTTTTTCGAACAGCGCATAGTACAGGGTCTTCAACACTACTTTACCCGTGTAAAAACACTAATTCAAGCCGAGGAGGGCCCATGACTAAGGTTTAAACGCGTTTTGTCCTTCCTTTTACATTCACTAATTCAATCTTTTACTGCCTGCTTGGTTCAAGTTAACTCGTGTGTTCTCAGCCCATTCGTGACCAACTCGTGTTATTCCGGGACAAGCCGAATAGCTGGTTACGGAAAGGGGCGAGTGGTGACGAATGTTCTAAGCCGTCTTCCTCATATGACACTGCTAACTTGTTAAGCACCATGGGCGCTTCTGGATACAGGGAGTAGAGAAAACATCAGGGACAGCTTCGTTAATGACTAGCGAGTACGTGTGAGTGATTGATTATGGTTAAAGGCCGATTTGAACAGTATTAAAAATACACCTATGACGTCACCCTAATGTTTCAACTGTAAATTATCCGTAACGAATTGGCGGTTTACTGACCTACTGTGCAATACAAATTTTAAACTCATGTTTAAATTCTAGGCTGGTGCATGGCGAATGTACTGGCTACAACGATCAAATCACGCACAATGCACTTGCAGAACGAATATACCGAGGTCAATATAGAACGGGTATCGCGGCATGATTTTCATGTTTTACGAATTACTGTATGACATTTCCGTGCAGCATATTTGTGTTGCATTTACTTTCATTTATTTATTGATTTATTTAAACTTTCAATTTAAATTTAAATACGGAAATCTGTATTATAAATAGGATTACGCAGCATGTTTGTTACTTTGAAGCTGTAATTAAAGTATAAGATAACGCTCGCGTAAATGGACATTCGTTGCAAATAATGAAATAAACATTTATTTGTAAGAAATGTCCATGTACTTAAGCGTTGTAACACCAGTTATATCACGACGTGTCAGCTTGGTGTGTTGGAAAAGCCCAAAGTGATGCAGGCCTCAGACTAGAGTCTTAGACGTTAATACTTTAGCGACACCCATGACAACGGACATGGTGTTGACAGACATAAAACGTTGTTATGACCAACGGTCACAGGTTTCTAGCACACCTTACAGACGCAGCCACCTGTGTCCCCGACTCGTTATGAAACACCTGATATATTTCCAGATACCATAGTATACTAAAGTTCTGAATGTGTGTGAGTCTGTGAGTTGGCTTAACGCCTAACGCCGCCCTGAAAACACTGTTTAAATGGGGAAGGCACGCACGCACCAACAATGACAATAAAGGGGGAATCTTGGATTCGAACCCACGGTCATCGGCTCCTGACAAGGGTAGCCTAGTGGTTACAGCGTTCAGTCGTCACGCCTAAGTCCCGGTTTCGATTTCCAACATTGGCACAATACCCGAAGCCCGAATGGGTTTTAAACGTTGTGCCCATGTTTGGATTCGATCTCGGGTTTCGGTGCGTCGATCAAACTCATTAACCACTTGACCTCCTTACTGGCCCTATTAATGTTAAACCTCTCATGATTTAATAAGATTTGAAACCATTCCAAGAGAAGATAGGCCCCTGTTAAAAAAACAAACCCCATTAATCTCCGGAAAGGTTCTACATAACATGACTGAATGCGTTCCTGAGATGGCACTGTAAACAGCGAACACATGGTGTGTGAGAGTTTGGTTTAACGCCGCTTTGAATCGTACACATGGTTTCCCGGTAATCTGTAAAATGGCATATAACAGCATATGAATAATGAATTGCAAGAACCAAACCTACACATCTCAGGATAATGGATAAAAGACACATTTTGCACAGAAATCGATTTCGACGGCTTACTCCAAATCTAACGAATGAAGATATACACGATGATATTCTGAACCAGGTGAACGTAAATATGATGATATACTCCACCAGGTGAACGAAGATATGATATATTCAACCAGATGAACATAGATATTATGATATATTCAAACAGATGAACATAGATATGATGATATATTCAACAAGGTGAACATAGATATTATGATACAGTAAACTACGGTTATAACGAACACGCTTATACGAACTGACGGATATAACGAATATTACTTTTTGGTTCCGACTACTTGCTGTAGTCATGCGGTATGTATATGTTCTTATAACGAACTACGGTTATAACGAACTCAAATTAGTTGTCCCTTTGAGTTCGTTATAACCGTAGTTTACTGTATATTCAACCAGATGAAAATAGATATTATGATATATTCAACCAGATGAACATAGATATGATGAATCAGATGTATTCAACCAGGTGAACATAGATATGATGATATATTCAACCAGGTGAACATAGATATGATGATATATTCAACAAGATGAACATAGATGTAATGACATATTGAACCATGTGAACATAGATATGATGATATATTCAACCAGATGAACACAGATATGATGACATATTCAACCAGATGAACATAGATATAATGATATATTCGACCAGATGAACATAGATATGATGATATGATATTATTCTCAACCAGGCAAACATAGATATGATGATATATTCAACCAGGTAAAAATAGATATGATAATATATTTAACCAGATGAACATAGATATGATGAGATATTCAACCAGGTAAAAATAGATATGATAATATATTCAACAAGATGAACATAAATATGATGATATAGTCAACCAGGTGAACATAGATATGATGATATTCTCAACCAGATGAACATAGATATGATGACATATTCAACCAGATGAACATAGATATAATGATATATTCGACCAGATGAACATAGATATGATGATATGATATTATTCTCAACCAGGCAAACATAGATATGATGATATATTCAACCAGGTAAAAATAGATATGATAATATATTCAACCAGATGAACATAGATATGATGAGATATTCAACCAGGTAAAAATAGATATGATAATATATTCAACAAGATGAACATAACTATGATGATATAGTCAACCAGGTGAACATAGATATGATGATATTCTCAACCAGGTGAACATAGATATGATGATATATTCAACCAGATGGACATAGATACGATGATATATTCAAACTGGTAAAAACATAGATATGATGATATGATATTATTCTCAACCAGGCAAACATAGATATGATGATATATTCAACCAGGTAAAAATAGATATGATAATATATTCAACCAGATGAACATAGATATGATGATATATTCAACCAGGTAAAAATAGATATGATAATATATTCAACCAGATGAACATAGATATGATGATATATTCAACTAGGTAAAAATAGATATGATGATATATTCAACCAGGTGAACATAGATATGATGATATATTCAACCAGGTGAACATAGATACGATGATATATTCAAACAGGTGAACATAGATATGATGATATACTCAACCAGATGATATGATCTGACGATGCTCTATTTTGCACATATTCAATGAATATCATTTTATGCAACGAAGCTACGCATCTTGTGGATACGAGATACTGCTGGCTGACCACTTGCTCCCGAATCCGGATGCTCATTATGGCTTCATTACTGGATACAATGGCGACGAACAATTACCTTCATCCGGAATTACAAGTCGGTAATATGAAGTTCTGGCTGATCCTAATCACAAGCCTTTATTGGACATCACCTATTAATGTGGTTGTCTGTTCGATAGTGTCCGCTTTCAGTATCTGCCTTCGAAATTCACGCTAGTCCCCTAACCCGAGACGACTTATTTGTGCTGAGGACAAGTAAAAATCCGCTGATTGTAGTCCTCATTGACTAGCTGCACTTTGACAGCTATAATCATGAACCAGTCCTCAATGCTTCAATTTTACTACCAATTAAAACTGAATAAAATTACCCAAAATCTTAGCATAGTAAATTGTTTTTTCTCTTTTATGCAGGACTAGCTACAAACTCAAAGGTTCCGCGAAGTAAGGTTGACGCTAATCCTCTAGACTTGTCTCAGAGAAGAATTTCTAAGGCTGCAGGATGTCATATTTTCTGTCATCTTCAAACAGTGTAGCGAAAACCAAACATGCCTTATATGACGTGCAGGTTGCCGTGGTATGTGAAAGGTGCAAGTCTTTAGGTGATATGCGTCGGGGGTTACGTAGGGCCAAAACAACCAAACGAATCATTTTCTGCGCATTTTAATGTACGGGGAAGGTGGATAACTCTAAAAATACCTATATGGCCTCATCAGCTACCTTTCATATCACGTGGCCGGATTTTCCTCTCTTTATTTTAAACAATCATGCTTATGTCCATGTTTTTCAGCCCCTTAATGGCGAACACTAGACAGGGTAACAACAAGTACCATCTTTTAACGTCTTTTGGTATGACGCGGCCGGGGATCGAACCCCGGACCTTCCGCTCTCCACTCTCACGGCGGACGCTCTTCCACTAGACCACGGTCTGATAATATAACCTGTTTATCCGAATTCAACCGCTCCACGTGAAATAATAGTGCGAATTAAGAAATGTCCAGACTACCAAAACATATCAATTCAGGACTAACAAGGTTTTACTGAATACAAGTTTAGTGAGATTTACATAAATTTCCCAAAGTGTACGATAAGGAACAAATAGCATAACTATATTGCTTTAGTGCGGTCTCACATTGGAAATATCGGGGTAATGTCCTTCCTGAAGGCCTGGATCTAAGATCAAACGTCTGCAGTCAGGTGCTCTTGTCTTGTCTGCCGCCGGGCCATGTCACCTGCAGTTGAGTGTCTGCCGCCCGGTGCGTTTGATCGTCGACTGCTTCAAGAGAAAGATGTCATTTTTGGCGCCATGTTTAGAAGCGTGAGGCGATGACTAACACAAACGTAATGCTAAAACATTTAAACAAGAAGAAGAATACAGACTGTCACGCAATGAACAGTAGCAAACACAATTGGTGTGGGAATTAGACATCAGAAATAATAAAACAGTTGAAAGGAAAACATGCGTTTATTGTCGACAGGAATAGGTTGATCTATGGATATAGAGGAAGAGAAAACGTCAGGATTTTTAAGGGCACTTTTGAACACTGAAAACAATAAAAGTCTTTCAGAGAACGCCTGAGAATAAAGATAATGTCTTTTGGCAGCGTTCGGGATTTGATCGTAAACATCCCGCTTTAGCACATAACATGGAATGACATGAGCACAACATGACATTACCTCCCATAAACATGACATTAAATATTGAATGGCATAACATTGCATAAAATACCATAAAATGACTTACCATTGCATTGAATGACATAGAATGACTTGCCATTGCATTGAATGACATTGAATGGCATAACATTGCATAACATGCCATATAATGGCTTACCATTGCATTGAATGACATAGAATGACTTGCCATTGCATCGAATGACATAGAATGGCTTACCATTCCCAAGAATGACATTCAATGACATACCATTGCATAGAATGATATGACATTGTATAAAATGACAGAATGGCATAGCAGTGCATAAAATGACATAGAATGGCATACCATTGCATAAATGACATTGAATGGCATGCCATTGCATAGAATGACATTGAATGGCATACCATTGCATAGAATGACATTGAATGGCATGCCATTGCATAGAATGACAGAATGGCATACCATTGCATAGCATGACATAGAATGTCATGCCATTGCATAGAATGACAGAATGGCATACCATTGCATAGAATGACAGAATAGCATACCATTGCATAGAATGAAATGACATTGTATAAAATGACAGAATGGCAAAGCAGTGCATAAAATGAGAGAATGGTACAACGTGCATATGACGCGGCTTCAAATGGTATAACATGATCTGATATAACATGGAATATATTGACATAAGAAGGTATAAAATCGCGTTACATTTGCAAAGCATAGCATGGGATGAAATATTTACATGGTGATAAATGACAAAACCATAACCTGATATAACATGACGAACCATTGTATAACATGCCACCTCAATGAAGAGGGTCTGTTCTCAATGTCAACATATCCCATAGGAAGTACACGATTCTGTAAAACTACAGTAATCTATAAAACCTGTTTCCAATATTGATTAATTTTTTTAAAAAATCCTGCATTTGTCGAAAACACAATAAAAATTCCGAAATGATTCGTACAGGTGCATATGACCTATGTCACCCCGACCTTCACCGGGTGAGTTGTCAGTAAAACATTTAGATGATAAAAGCCTGTTACCACACATTACACAAACCTCAAACGAACTTGAGACATAAATATAAAAATATATGACCCGGTGAGCGGTTTGTTTGGTTTAGGTTTAGTGCAATAGTTCTGGTCAACAATAGAGAAGGGAAGTAGGAGATAGATGATGCACACAAAACATCAGTGCACTGAGGGCAAAATAACGGGAGTCGTCAGGAAATTACTACGGAGATGCTTGAATTAGCTTTGTCTAGTTGATATGGTAGGTGACTCGCATTACTTCTGTGTTAATACACTTGGTCACGACATGGAGATAACTTATCTACAACATCGATTAATGCGCTGATTGTAAAATGGTCTGTTCTCCGCGTACAGAAATTAGATGTTTTCTTCCGATATTCTGTGTTTATGTGGTTCGAGGACATGGCTTATTTGTTATTACGTGGTGATGATGTGGTGTGTGGTGGTGTGGCCTGTTGCTAGTCGTGGTGTGGTGCGTGGTGTGGTGTGGTGTGGTGTTGTGTTGTGGCCTGTTGCTATTCGTGATGTGGTGCTTGGTGTGGTGTGGTAGTGGTGTGGTGTGGTGGTTTGTGTGATTATTGTGTGGTGTGTGGTGGTGTGGCGTGTTGCTAGTCGTGGTGTGTGTGTGTGTGTGTGTGTGTGTGTGTGTGTGATTATGTTATGGTGTGGCATAGTGGTGGTGGTGTGTGGTTATGATATGTGATGTGGTGTATGGTGTGTTTTCATGGGCGTGGTTTGATAGGTGATGTGGTGAAGTATGTGAAGGGTGGAGTTGGTGTGATGTGATGTGGTATGTGGAAGTAGTGTTATGTGATGTGGTTTGAAGCGTTGAGGTGGTGTGGTGTAGTGTGATGTGGTGTTGTGTGATGTGATTGATGTGGAGTGGTGTGGTGTGGTGCGGTTTGGTGTGGTGTGGTGGGGTGTGGTGTTGTGTGTTGTGTGATGTGATTGATGTGGAGTGGTATGGTTTGGTGTAGTGTGGTGTGGTGTGGTGTGGTGTGATGTGGTGTTGTGTGTTGTGTGATGTGATTGATGTGGAGTGGTATGGTGTGTGATGTGGTGCGGTTTGGTGTGGTGTGGTGTGCAGTGCACCAGTGGACGACTCCAAAGAACAAACTGTCGTCGTTGGGACCTGAATACCTCCTAAATCTTAATATTTTCTCTTTGAAGTCATGAATTTAGATTGGGTACAAAATAACTATCGCCAGGCATGTGATTTAACGCCAGGCGAAATGACATTTGAATGAAGCTGGTGGATAATTACTGCACCAAACAACACGTCTTCATGTTATTTCCCCGATAGGTAATTAGCCAGTCACAGACACAGCATAAATAAACACGGGGCCGAATGACAGATGTGGTTAGTTATATCTTTTGATACCTTTAGAAATTATAGAAATCAATCCCTACACTAACAAGGGGATAACTATGTTCTTGTATGCACAAAAACACACTATGGATGTCTCTTGTCCGTCCGACACTCCGATAGTCCCCTCAGTGACCTGTAAACAAAAGACGCTGACATGGTATAGAACGCTCCAATGGACTTATTTATCCCCGGGTTTTTCAATATCTTGACTTACTCATAATTCGTTATCCAAAATTTATATTCAACACGTTGACCGTTTTGGAACTACTTGTCACCAAAGAACAAAGTAATAGTTTACATGGTGGGCATTATATGGACTGATTACCTAGATGAAATCAATTTTTGACTTCGAGGACTGGGGAAGACTGTCCTTTGGCCAAAGTAATGACCTTCAGGGCGCCTTAGCCAACATGCAACGGCCAAGAAATATAGTACACGTCTGTACCATATCCGGTTGTAGGTGCGCATGCGCAGTGTCCTTAGTTACAGATGTAAATCAACATGGCGACATGTTACCACCTAGAAAGTTTCTTCTTGTCGATACAAAAAAGTGTGTAACAGACCGCTCTGCTTTTGTTTAGGTCGGCGAAAGTAGTTTTACTACACAAACTTCATGAAGCTATTTGTTTTTATTCGATACCGAGTAGCGATGATGTTACGTGTGGCCCAAACGCAGCCTACGAGAAATCGGCTATCGCTTGTCTACAGGATCCTACCAAAACCTTTAATCAGATTTAAATGTGCACGAACATTGATGGAGTGAGGGCTAACCGGATCTCTTTTGTATCCTGCGTCAGCACAATTACCCCAGAAGAGGAGGTCGGATGATAGTATCGATGGCTGAAGTATGATTCTTAATAGCCCGCTGATCGAGACATATGAACACCAAAGCTTATCATTTTCTTTGATGCCACTACGTGTATTTCCATCCATACCGTTACATCTTCTACGTGACGGCGATGCTATTAAGGTATCACCGTTCACATTTCAGTCGATCGATAACCGTTTGCATCCTTGCATTCGAGAAACCAATACAGCCCAATGAGGGGAAGTTTTGATATTTTAAATTCTTAATCATATTTACAATGACTCAAAATACCAAAATCGTGCCTGTTATAAAGCTCTTTATCCGAATAAAACACATGAAATTGACGTACTAAATTTTTGGGACCACATTTCCGAGGCCGTCGTTGAAAATATGCAACTAAATATTTGATAAGGAATGACTGCTATTGCATGACATACCGACCTGGATACGGTAAACATACTACTCAACTTTCGATAGGGATAATTATATGTGTCGTTCTATACACTTGGCTTACTATGAGAATCAGTATTATTTAGGGGCAGATAGCAATATCCCCATGCGAGTGAGTGAGTGAGTGAGTGAATGAGTTGGGTTTAACGCCGCTTTTAACAGTATTCCAGTTATATCGCGGCGTGTCAGCTTAATGTGGGAAGAAAGCCCGAAGTGATGCAGGTCTCAGACGTTTACCACCTCGGTGAAACCCACGAGCACGGGTATGGTGCTGACAAACCTAGAAACATAATCGGGGCGAACCGGGATTCGAACCCACGATCATAGGTTTCTAGCGTGTCCAAGGGACGCAACTCTGCACAGCGAATCGCGGCGCCTTAGACGACTGGGCCACCCGTGCCCCCATATCGCCATGCAAAGTGGAGCAGTATATGTGTACATGCCAATAGACACTGAGATACTGTACAGCGGTTTAACATGACTACCCCACTCACACACAGTATACTGACTCAGTATTCAGACTCCGAGCCGACTAACGCTTTTTTAAACCCCCATAATGCCAGGCAGGGTAACAACAAGTACCATATATTAACGTCTTTTTGGTATGGCGCGTCAGGGGATGGAGCATCTGACCTACCGCTGTCCAGGCAGACGCTCCATCCACTAGACCACGCGGGCGATAAAACACTGCTTGACATTCTCCAGGCTCCCGTTCCACAAAGCGATCTTAGCGCTATGACTTTGGTAAGCCAATGTTAAAGTATGTGAGTTACGATCGCCTTGTGGGACGATGCCCAGGACAGATCTCGTGAATACGTTTTAGAAACATAGTTATAGAACAACCATGCAGCAACTCGCCTGTACTGACAGCCACTGTATTAAACAGTAATAGAAGTATACGTTCAAAGAAACGACCTGATACATACCATCTGTCAAGTCTGTCAAACGCCAGTATCGCGATCAAAGTGCAAATATTTGCAGGCAGACGACAACATTTCAGTTTGTGAAAGAATTAATGACTTTACCGTCTCCTATTACAGTCGACCTTGACTGTTTTGGGGACGATATCTCAAGATGCGCATTTCGCAGTCTTGCATGGAGGTAAATGGCGCGGGGTGTTGACAAGTCTTGTGGCATAAGAAAGTGGTGATCTCGTGCTCACTGATCACACTAAAGACATACATCACTAGCGGCAATAACCTGACCTTCTCAAGCGTCAAAAACATGTCTGGATTTCCCACAGCCCGCTCAATAAGCGTCTTCATTACTCCTGATAACCCTTCTCACAATAATTATCCTTGTGCTCGCTGACGTAAAACGTCTAATATTTAGCCCGATAGAAGCCCAATTGGGGCCCAGTGGCCGCCATACTGCATGGTAGATGACTGTCCAGAGCGGGAAACGGGAGCGGCGAGGACAGGATGATGGCAGTTGTCTTCAGGAAAGTGGTACTGCGATAAGTGAGATAAAACTGTTGGAATGTCGATAGGGAATTACTGTAGGGGGTAGATGGCGTCGTAATGGACACTAGGTGGCGCTCCACTGGTCTGATGTTCATGTATCTGTCTGTAGAGAGGGCTTCTGGCGAGATAAGAGGTATTGAGCTGGTGTGGGACATTTACACCGTAAGCTGATGGCAGCATGGCCAGTCAGGCGGACATTGATTGCAAAACTTAACGTAACTGCACTCACCGCTGCAACATTAGAGACCTTCTAACTGAAGTCAGAAATTATGTTTGTGTCAAGATCGGGAGTCAGGTCACTCTAACTGTGGATTTGTGTTGATATAAAACTTAGTTTGTGAATATGGTTTTACGCCGCTTTTAGCACTTTTACAGCAATATCCCAGCAATATCACGACGGGGGACACCAAATATGGGCTCCACAAATTTTACCCATGTGGGAGTCGAACCGGGGTTTCGGAGTGATGAGCGTACGCTTGACCGCTTACTTACCTCACCGCCCCGTTAGATAGGACTACCGATGGAAGTTTATAGGTATATAGGTTGTATCAAGTCGCACTGACATGACACGACCGCTGTCGTAGATGATGTTGAAACATGACCGCTGTCGTAGATGATGTTGAAACACGACCGCAGTCGTAGATGATGTTGAAACACGACCGCTGTCGTAGATGATGCTGAAACACGACCGCTGTCGTAGATGATGCTGAAACACGACCGCAGTCGTAGATGATGTTGAAACACGACCGCTGTCGTAGATGATGCTGAAACACGACCGCAGTCGTAGATGATGTTGAAACACGACCGCTGTCGTAGATGCTGTTGAAACACGACCGCTGTCGTAGATGATGATGAAACACGACCGCTGTCGTAGATGATGATGAAACACGACCGCTGTCGTAGATGATGTTGAAACACGACCGCTGTCGTAGATGATGTTGAAACACGACCGCTGATATAGATGATGTTGAAACACGACCGCTGTCGTAGATGATGTTGAAACACGACCGCTGTCGTAGATGATGTTGAAACACGACCGCTGATGTAGATGATGTTGGCATACGAACTCAGTCTCCAGCGGACATCGCATTCCAATCTTCTATACTAAACTGTCTAAACACTACCTCCTACCTGACAGGTTGTATATATGCTTGCCAACCATACTCTTCACCGGGACCTCCCGTATTTGGGCCCAGGCTGAAATACGCTCATAGACTTGAAAACGGAACATATTTCCTTATTTAGGCCAGTGGTCTTAAATTCTGATATTTTTTTGAGTGATCTTCCTCAAATTAACACCTTACCGAAAGTGGATACTTGGCGATGCACTGCACCAGGCACATCTAAATGCACATTCAACAATCAATGCGAGTTCAAGTTTGACATTCTATGAAGTTAGTTCTTGTTCAAAAGTAAAATCCATGTATGATATTTTCCAAGTTAAAACAACTTTTTTCTGCAAAGGTCGTCCCCTTTTATATGAGCCCTGGGCTTAATTTCGGATGATATATTTTAAATGAGAAAGTGTTATTTTCCGTAATTAGGCCCGGGGCTTAAATACGGGAAGTCCCAGTTAAGAGTCTTGATAACGGTGTTAGAACCTACACCTGAATGTCAATCCTAATTGTAAGGGAGAAGTTGTTTATCAATACATCTTACATCGATATATCCTTACATCGTATCCGCGGTTGAGCGTTTTTTGTTTGTCATTTTTTTTTTTTTTTTTTGTTCGCGTCGCACTCAGCAACATTCCAGCTGCATGACGAAGGTATGAGAGCCTAGACCAGGCCATCCAGTGAGTGACATCATGAGCATCGATCCACGCAATTGGGATACGATGACATGCATCAACCAAGGCAGCGAGGCTGACCCCCCGACCCACAGGGACCTCCTACGACCAACATAGGTCACTGAAATGGGCATATTCCTTAGCACAATATCTTCCTTAGGAACCAATGTCCCCACCGGACAAAACTAACACTATCACGTGGTGTCACATTGAGTATCACGTGGTGTGTCTCATGGTGTATCACGTGGTGTATCATGTCGTGTATCATTTCTCACAGCACAGTGTCTCACTTTTAATAAATGGAATATAATTCAGAACAATCTTTCAGGTTTTATATATGTCTAAGTTCGACTCGATTTTGACTAAGTTCTAAATTGCAATGTTTCTTCAGATATCGTTGAAAATGACACTCCTATGGATCTAGTATGAAAACTACTATGATGTACATGGTTTAGTTATCATTAAGAAACTATATTAAGAAATTATTTATATATCATAGAAAGTAATGTAGTATCATAAGGGGCGGCTTTTGTTTCTAGAGTACATCCCAAAATATCAATATCTTTTAACAAAACTTGGCAGATATATCAAACAATTTGGACTTTGTCTCTAAAAGGGGTGGTGGATTTCGTTTCCGGAAAACCATGAAATACTTTTCATCCAAACCTGGTACATGTATTAACCAAGACCCGAAGTGGTGCCTTTTGCTATTTCGGAAGTTTTCAAAATTTGACTTTTCCCTGTTTCCATGAGAACAAGTAAGGTGTTTCCTTAGCAGAACTAAAAATACTCTTCAACATATTTCCTCCGAACCCGGTACATGTATTAATCAGAGGTTGAGGTTGTGCCTTTAGGAATTAAAAAAACATTTCCATGGCAGCAAGTTTGACTTTCACTCTGTACATATTGGTGTGTACCTGACATATAGTGTACCATACTGTATGGTATAGTTTTGATAACTCAATAACTGCTCTTGTATACAGACAGACAGATTAAATAGAAAATCGCTCATCAAGTTGGACTTAAAGTAACAGTCACATGATTTGTTGTTTCGAATTTGTGGTGCCCGGGGGATTTGTCATGGGATTTTTATGTTTTCATGACAAGTTGGATTTTACTGAAAATGAGGGTAGTTGTAGAACTCCAAAAGCATTGAATATTTCTGGCTTAAACAGTCTAGTGGTGAACTGGTTCCTTTTGATGATTTGGGATTTTGTTATATTTTCATGTAGTTTTGTTGTTGTGATGTTCGGATGAAAACAAGTTGTTTTCCGTTTCCGGAGCAGAACTACCAAACCGTCAAATATGTCTTGTGGAAACTTTCTAATAGATCGAACTAATCGGGAACTGATGCCTTTTGATGTTTTGGGATTTTTTATCTTATTATTTTGTTTTGTTTTCATGATTTTCCTTTTCCGGAGCAGAACTCCAAAACCATCGAATATTCCAAGATGGAACTGGCTATACACATCACTCCAGTGGGGATATAATATTGCTAACTAAAACACATGATTTAAATCAACTGAGAGGTATGGTTTCTTATGCTTCTCATTTTAGATTTTGCCTGTACAGAGATTTGAAAAAAGTGTTTGAAGCCTACTTAATTGTGAAAAAAACCATGAAATAAATTCAGAAAACGTAAAATAATTATGTAAAGAGCATAATTAATATAAGTATTAAATCTTAAAAAGCAACCCCACCATTATCTTGAGATAAAATTGCACATTTATATTTGAAACGTCATTATGCTGTGAAACAATTTATGACGTTGTGGTTAAGAAGAAAAAACTGACATGGCATTACGGTTGCAATTCATTCACCAGGTTATTGTTGGTTGCAATGAAAAACATAAGTCCAAGGAATCTGCCAACGGTATGTACAGGTTGAATTGACACCATTCATCCTGACCTCCTCAGTGGTCTAGTGGTAGAGCGTCCGCCCGGAGAGCGAAAGGTCCGGGGTTTCATTCCGCCCGCGTCATACCAAAAAACGTTTAAAGACTTTACGTTACTTGTTGTTACCCTGTCTGGCGCTCTGCACTAAGGGGCTAAAACAAGGACTGGTCGGCTCGGAGTCAGTAAACTGTGTCTGCGTGGGGTGTTCATGTTAAACTGAGGCATGGTAACTCCGTGGCAAGCACTATAAATCGGCATTAGTGCGGACAGGTACAAGGAGACAGAATCTTGGACGCGACGTTAAACCCCATTTCACCTCATCTCACCACCTCACCTCACCATTCACCCTGGGGAAACACCCCTACAGTATCTACGGGCTAAATTGAACTGGCCGACGGCATGTAGTGGTTGAATAGCTACCATTCTTCATGGGGAAAGGCCCGACGGTATGTAGTGGTTGAATTGATACCATTCTTCATGGGGAAAGGCCCGACGGCATGTAGTGGTTGAATTGACACCATTCTTCATGGGGAAAGGCCCGACGGCATGTAGTGGTTGAATAGACACCATTCTTCATGGGGAAAGGCCCGACGGTATGTACAGCTTGAATTGATACCATTCATCATGGGGAAAGGCCCACGTTATGTAGTGGTTGAATTGATACCATTCATCATGGGGAAAGGCCCGACGGTATGTAGTGGTTGAATAGACACCATTCTTCATGGGGAAAGGCCCGACGGTATGTAGTGGTTGAATTGATACCATTCTTCATGGGGAAAGGCCCGACGGTATGTAGTGGTTGAATTGATACCATTCTTCATGGGGAAAGGCCCGACGGTATGTAGTGGTTGAATTGACACCATTCTTCATGGGGAAAGGCCCGACGGCATGTAGTGGTTGAATAGACACCATTCTTCATGGGGAAAGGCCCGACGGTATGTAGTGGTTGAATTGATACCATCCTTCATGGGGAAAGGCCCGACGGTATGTAGTGGTTGAATTGACACCATTCTCCATGGGGCGGTGGTCGACGGTATGTAGTGGTTGAATTGACACCATTCTTCATGGGGAAAGGCCCGACGGCATGTAGTGGTTGAATAGACACCATTCTTCATGGGGAAAGGCCCGACGGTATGTAGTGGTTGAATTGATACCATTCTTCATGGGGAAAGGCCCGACGTTATGTACAGCTTGAATTGATACCATTCATCATGGGGAAAGGCCCACGTTATGTAGTGGTTGAATTGATACCATTCATCATGGGGAAAGGCCCGACGGTATGTAGTGGTTGAATTGATACCATTCATCACGGGGAAAGGCCCACGTTATGTAGTGGTTGAATTGATACCATTCATCATGGGGAAAGGCCCGACGTTATGTACAGCTTGAATTGATACCATTCATCATGGGGAAAGGCCCACGTTATGTAGTGGTTGAATTGATACCATTCTTCATGGGGAAAGGCCCGACGTTATGTACAGCTTGAATTGATACCATTCATCATGGGGAAAGGCCCACGTTATGTAGTGGTTGAATTGATACCATTCATCATGGGGAAAGGCCCGACGGTATGTAGTGGTTGAATTGATACCATTCATCATGGGGAAAGGCCCACGTTATGTAGTGGTTGAATTGATACCATTCATCATGGGGAAAGGCCCGACGTTATGTACAGCTTGAATTGATACCATTCATCATGGGGAAAGGCCCACGTTATGTAGTGGTTGAATTGATACCATTCATCATGGGGAAAGGCCCGACGGTATGGAGTGGTTGAATTGATACCATTCATCATGGGGAAAGGCCCACGTTATGTATTGGTTGAATTGATACCATTCATCATGGGGAAAGGCCCACGTTATGTAGTGGTTGAATTGATACCATTCATCATGGGGAAAGGCCCACGTTATGTAGTGGTTGAATTGACACCATTCTCCATGGGGCGGTGGTCGACGGTATGTAGTGGTTGAATAGACACCATTCTTCATGGGGAAAGGCCCGACGTTATGCACAGCTTGACTTGACACCATTCTTCATGGGGAAAGGCCCGACGTTATGTACAGCTTGAATTGACACCATTCTTCATGGGGAAAGGCCCACGTTATGTCGTGGTTGAATTGATACCATTCATCATGGGGAAAGGCCCGACGTTATGCACAGCTTCAATTGACACCATTCTTCATGGGGAAAGGCCCGACGTTATGTACAGCTTGAATTGACACCATTCTTCATGGGGAAAGGCCCGACGTTATGCACAGCTTGAATTGACACCATTCTTCATGGGGAAAGGCCCGACGTTATGTACAGCTTGAATTGACACCATTCTTCATGGGGAAAGGCCCGACGTTATGCACAGCTTGACTTGACACCATTCTTCATGGGGAAAGGCCCCACGTTATGTACAGCTTGAATTGATACCATTCTTCATGGGGAAAGGCCCGACGTTATGTACATCTTAATAATCTTTACGCTTTACCCTTCCTAATATGTACTTCCATTCGTGAATGAAAGTGTAAATAAACACGGATAATACAAATATGATCACATTTGTTCAGAAAATGACGGCAAAGTAATCCAATTATAAAGTCTGTATATGAATAGTTGATCAGTGTAAGGAGAGCTTGTTTTGTAAATCTAACGCAGAACAAAAACGGACAAGGAAAACATTATGTTCTGTGCATACAACCGTCGATGTCAATCAATAACAACGCTTTACAGCATAATGCGGACTATGAATCATGTATTATCTGGGAAATATCAATTCTAGGTGGCATCGAGTGGTTAGGTTAACATTTTGTTTTATCTCTGCTCATGAGTAAGGATGTTATGTATTTATTTTTTAAAGCAAATATTGGCCACGTTTGCATGTTGTTGACTGTACGCTGACTTTGACTTTGCTCCTTATAAAGACTTTATTAACAACAGTCTGGGTTATTAACCTGGGTAGTTGTCATCGTAAGCATTTTGTTTACACATGCCTCTACATAGATGTTAAGAACTAATGTGTGTGTGTGTATGTGTGTGTGTGTGTGTGTGTGCGTGCGTGCGTGCGTGCGTGCGTGCGTGCGTGCGTGCGTGCGTGCGTGTGTGTGTGTGTGTGTGTGTGTGTGTGCGTGTCTGTGTGCACGCGTGCGGACCTATCGCAGGATATCTAACATCGGTTACTCGAAAAGACCTAAAGGGGAAAAAACCAGGGACCACCAGTACTACGAGAACGGGAATGCAGTACTGAACAGTATGGGACCCACAATTTAATATTTTGGGTGAGGTGGCGGGTTGGGCTGAAATTATATGTTTTCGGTCACTGGTATAAAACATGCCATACGTTTCTGCACATTGTCTTCAGCACACCCCGTATGTCCAGTGTAGGGAAGAAGGAGGTTATCTGACCTTGGGCGGCCTACACAAGAAGGAACGTATATGACCTTGGAATGCCTACAGGAGACAAGAGGTCACCGGACCTTGGAATGCTTACGTAAGATTACGTGACCCTGGAAGGCCTACACGAGACGACCGCCTCCGTGGTCTTGTGGTAGAGCGTCCGCCCGGAGAGCGGAAGGTCCAGGGTTCGATCCCGGGCCGCGTCATACAAAAAGACGTTAAAAGATTGTACTTGTTGTTACCCTGTCTGGCGCTCGGCATTACGGGGCTAAAACAAGGACTGGTCGGCTCGGAGTCAGTATACTGTGTCTGAGTGGGGTATTCATGTGAAACTGCGGCATGGTATCTCAGTGAGCTAGCACTATAAATCGGCATCAGTCCGGACTAGTACAAGCAGCCACACACACACATACACGTGCATGCACGTCGCTATATAAGTGCAATAATCTTGGACGCGACGTTAAACCCAATTTCACCTCACCTCACCTACACGAGACAAGAGGTTACTGGACATTTGAAGGCCTGTTGGAGACAGGAGGTCAACTCGCCTCGAAAAACTTACGATAAACATGGTGGTTACATGAAGGCCTACGGGAAGACAATCATGGATTTGCCTACCATGAAATGTCTATTGGGGAGACGAACATAGTTACCCTCCACGGGGATGCTTACGGGGAGTCAAGCATTGGGTACCCAACTCTGGAGTCAGGTCATGGACGCTCAGTTAACTCCGGAATCACGAAAGCGGAAACACACAACGCACTGTAACACAAACATCCGCATCATTTCTACGACCTGCTTGACAAGGCGTGGTCAGCCTTTTCCTCTGAAAATTAGCACAGGAAAACGGAATGCCAAACACCACGCGATGCTCCACCACAAAAAGCCCACAGTAGGCGTCATGATGCGTTCAATCACAGTTGTGCTGCTTGTACGTGTATGCACCGTCGATAAGTTGGACCGTTGTTCATACTGTTGTTCATTTTATAAAAGTAAGCTAGTGTCTAAACAGATTCTCAGGAATCAGGTTAAATGCACATTTTGTACTATTTTTATCACATTTAATGAAAGGAACATACTTAATTGGTTAGGTTTGTGGGTTGAACGAAGTATCAGCATAAAGGTTACGTTTGTCATTTTGATGAAACCAACAAGCATTGTACTCAGGCGAGCGAACGCCTCTGTTGGTGCAGAGACATCATGTTGCACTTCGGGATCTCCGGACCCAACACACAGGATCCTATGTTTAATAATGAGAGGCGTACTTCAGCTGACTTGCAGCTGCGTCATGGCCACCACTTTTTATACCCAAAACCGCTGTGGTCACCCGATTCACAGATCTCGACCCATCTCGCTGAGCACTGGAACGCATTTAGCCAAGACACCTCACTGCGTTCCCAGATTTCAGAGTGAGTGCGTATGTTGCATCCATGAGGGGAATCTAAAGCAAACCACAAGGCTACTCCCCCCCCCCCCCCCCCCCCCCCCCCCAGATTTCATGCAAGTAGCAGGATATATATGCTCCTTGAACTTGGTTGGGAATTCATTGTGTAAAGTTGCGTCCCTTAGCCGTGCCAGGATGGTCTTATCGTGGGTTTGAATCCAAATTTAGGACCACGTTCCTAGGTCTTAATAGTACCGTACCCTCCTCACTTCCGATATTCATCCCACACGCGCCGCAATATAATTAAGAAACTTAAATCCCATTCACTTAAGTTTTACAACAACCTTACCTGATTAATGCTTTCAAGCACAACTTTTTATTCCCTTAATCATCTGTACCCACTTGAGCTTTGACTCCTGTTTCAGAACATCATCATGAAAATGTTTCTCGTTTCGTCTCTTTTTTAAAACCATCATTTGCAATATTTAAAGTAAGTCAGAGTCACATATCTTTCAATATATCCCAGCGTGTCGGGATCCGCTCGACTAATCAACTCATCGTCATCTTCCACTCATTTTCAATCATGGTCATAATAACAAGTTGGACTCGGATCCAAGCAATCACAGCCCTTGTTGAGAAACCTTTGTCATCAAGCTGGTTTCAGATTGGTCTGATGCAGAACCTGTCTGTCCTACGGCCGGGAAATCGTAGACACCACTGTTCTGTGACGATTTCCGGCATCACATTTTTATTTGTTTCTTACCTATTAAAAATCCAATATAGACAGGATTGTTAACTTCATCTCTATGCTTAACGACGAGGACGGAGAATGTAAACCTTTACCCAGACTAGAACAGTCACAGTTTGTATGGCAGTGGACTGTTTCTTTTTGTGTTTTTTGTTGTTGTTTAACATCGCACTTAGCGATATTCCAGATTATGACAGCGGTCTGTACATAATCGAATCATGATCAGATATCTAGTGATTGATGAGTATAATGAGTATCGATCTACGCAATTGGGATACGGTGACATGCATCAACCAAGTCTGACCAACTGATCCCGTTAGTCGCCTCTTACGACAGGCACGGGTTGTTGAAGACCAATTCTAACCCCAAATCGTCACGGGACGGAGTTATGAATCAGATTTCAGACTGAACCTTTGCACTGCACAAACGTTGATTGAGTTTCTTGTTCCTATTTTAAAGATGCATTCAGCGAGAAACAAACGTTAAAACGGTGATCATATTCATCAAAACAAGTTGAGACATAAACAGAAGTGTCCAATTCAGCCCCAAGTTGGAATGAGGTAGTCACATTACTACGAATGATTGTATACAGTTCAGTTATAATATTATTGTTTTTATCGTAATTGAACACGATTAAACATCAGATATAGTTAAAGGCTATCCTAGTTTCCTATTATCAATACTCGTCATTATACTTGAATGCCCTTTATCCAAAGTATGATTAAAAAAATGATACTGTAAATTTCGGAAAAGTTATTTGGATATTATTTTTTTGCCTATATTCAATTGAATATTGACTAAGTTGATCATAATCGAAGTATCATGTATCAGTGCAGTTTCTATGGTTTCTAGACCCGAAGTGATGCAGGTTTTAGAGGTTTACCACTTTGGTGAAACCAACCGAGTACGCCTGTAGTGCTGCCAACACTAGAAACATTAATCGGGGCGAACCGGGATTCGAACCTACAATCACAGGTTTCTGGCGTGCCCAGGGGACACCAATCAGCACAGCGAATTGGGGCGCCTAAGGAACTTTAGGCGCCTTTGATATTCATTGTTGCAAGGTCATTTACTTTAGAAAGAATTCAGGCTCATTTAAAAATATATATATCTCACTAATCTCACTATGTTAATCACTGGATTGTCTTGTCGAGACTCGATTATTTACAGACCGCAGTCATATTGCTGTAATACTGCTGAGTGCGGCGTTAAACAGCAAACAAACGAACAGACAAACAATCACAATAGCGAAACCCCGTTTATCCGGACGTAGCTATGATACCGTCCTAAACCAGGAAATGCCGGATTAAGTAGTACCCCCTTTAAATGGCAGAAAGTGGTGTTTCCTGATAAATTGGTATCGCTATCAATTACACTCTTCGCGAACTTAAGATGAGATGGGTTTCACATATTGTTCCCAAATCGGAAATCAAACCCGGGCCTTCGGCGTGACGATAGAACGCTTTAACCATTGGGCTACTACATCGCCAAGATAAGAAGATGGATGCAGCCTGGAGTATATTGATTATTTTGTTATTTAAAAGACTGCTAAAAATACCTTTTGTACTTTTGTAGCGTGTCATATTTTTTTTCATGATCTTAGTGGAAGATGTTCCTTTTATGGCAAAGTTATTCTTTTCAATCGTTTAGTTTGAATATAAAACAAACATAAAACAAAAAAATATTATTTGTTATCAAAGTGAAAAAAATTAGCTGCCGGCAAATTAAAGTTAAAATCCCCGTGAGATTGGTATCCACGCCGAAGGATACTTTATAATTTTGTCTTCATTGATTTGGACTGACGGTAAGGATCAGTGTGAACGAAACGTGGGCTGTAGTGTAATCAAAACGACAGAACTGCAGAAACAGCGTTTACGACATCCCGTGCGCATCATTTACCATGGGATGGGGAACTAAGATCCCGCCTCCTGGGCGCCCTCCCCTTTCCATGTATTTGGAACCTGTTGTAAAATTTAATTTAAATTTAATTCATTTGCGTTCGTGAGTAAGCACTTTTGTGCCTACAAATGTGATCAAAACACGACATATGCCTCAAGGGATTATCTTTTTATGACATCCTGTTCCATTCTTGGAGATGTCGGTAAGTCTCACGGGACTTTCAAATAGAAGCATTGTGCATGTCCTATTGGCTCTTCTGCGCAACTTCCGGTTCAGCCTAAACTACGCTAGTTAGCGTATCTCGTGATACCGAATTAATTTTATTAATAAAGGATAATGTTAAGCTTGTTACTAAGCCTCTTCCTCATGGGAAACGGCAGAATAAAAATCATGGCATTCAATCTGTCGTTCATTGACTAAAGTTATATTCCGAACTATTTCTGAAAGTTATGCGTTAATATCCCATTATAAGTCAATATGCTAATTCAAGTAGCATACTTATAAAAAAAGGCATTCCTTTCAAAACGGCTAAACGTGGCTCTAAAGTGCAAGAATCTAAAGAATCTAAGCCACTTTATCTTCGACATGATGTAGTTCCACAATGCCAGGAACGTAAAACCACTCAACGACGGAAACCGTATTTAGAATAATTTGTATGCCGAACTCCTTGAAGGAACTAGGCGGCCAAGTAACAGAAATGATATTTTTCTGATGGGGATAAAGAAAACACGGCTTCCTAGACGATCCAGTCTTTCGCCGACACTATGTCAAGGGCCAGTACATATCTGTTCCATATCAAAGAAATTACCAATCTGGCTGAGCAGGTGAAGGAAGCAATGCTTTCTTTTAACCTCTTGGACTCAATTCATGTGTTGCCCTGGTTGAGTCAAGTTGCCATGCCTACACAGAATTCAACCTTGGCACTAAATATGTTAACATCCAATCTTGCCCTTAAATCACGTGTGATAAACTCGTTTAATGTGTGATAAAAACATATTCTCTTAGTAATATTGGTTTTATTTTTTACAAAATTGGGTTGTTTCTTTGAGCACATCCATCTTGAAGTCAGATGAAGCGATGTAATGTAATAACCCATTGGGATCGTTTCATGAAGCGGTTTTTGGTTAGACTACGACTTGCGTCAGTGTGTGTTTAAGTATGGGGCTAGGATCGGTGCAGTCAGTTGAAGCGTTGTAATGGGAGTAGTTTCGCAAAGCATTATTAGCGTTACGACTTTCTTAAGTATGTGCTAAAGTACGGGGTTTACTACAGTTGTTACTATTGGATCGCTTTGATATTTTGTTTGGAGACATCGATCATTGAGTGGAGAGTGAGTTGGGTTTAACGCCGCTTTTAACAGTATTCAAGTTATATCACGGCGTGTCAGCTTAATGTGGGAGGAAAGCCCGAAGTGATACAGGTCTCGTTAACCACTTCGGTGAAACCCACGAGCACGGGTATGGTGCTGACAAACCTAGAAACACAACCAGGATTCGAGCCGACAATCATAGGTTTCTGGCGTGCCCAAGGGACGCAACTCGACACAGCGAATCGCGGCGCCTTAGACGACTGGGCCACCCGTGCCCACTCGATCATTGAAGATAGTTGAACTTGTAATGGGAGTTACGCTTCAAACAATTTGTGCACCGGGGCCTTCCTCTGTATTTCAGTTATTTGCTTCTGATTGTCGTCTATTCTACCCCGGATCTTCACGGGTCGTGAAACCCACGAGCACATGTATGGTGCAATCCTAGAAACATGATCGAAGCAAAACGGGATTTGAACCAACGATCATAGGTTATACAGCGACGTGTGTGTGTGCTTGCGTGCGCGCGCGTGCTTGCGTGCGTGCGTGCGTGCGTGCGTGCGTGCGTGCGTGCGTGTGTGTGTGTGTGTGTGTGTGTCTTTGATCCCATTAAAGCTGAGCCCCAGACTGGGTAACATCAAGTTCCAAATTTCAAGATAGAGAAGTTGAAATTTCAAGATACTAAGTTGAAATTTCAAGATACTAAGTTGATATTTCAAGATTTTTTACTTCAAACTTTTTTTTACATCTTAGGATGTTAAAAACTTATTATCTTGAAATTTCAACTTAGTATCTTGAAATTTCAACTTAGTATCTTGAAATTTCAACTTAATATCTTGAAATTTCAACTTAGTATCTTGAAATTTCAAGATATTATCGACAAATATAAAAAAACCAAATGGCCCTAAAAGGCTTCCGTACAAATGGTTTGGAAGCTGTGCCTTATTTTGTTCTGCAAATAACAAGTGTCCCTGTTAATCACATTCCACCAGTGGTTACTGTCGTACTGACTTCAGTCATTGAATTAAATATAGACACGTACTGCTGTGAGAATAGCTAGAAGAACTCCCCACATTCATACATGGCAATTATTATAGACACGCCTTGGCCTGTTTGTAGTCGTATGAAAATAGCATGCCGTCTTGACGGTCGCCATATTGTGAAAGACTTGATGTGATCAGTTTTATTTATTCAACAGGACAAGAGTATGTTCGAGAAAATACAACTGACATTTTATGAACCCAAATAATTGTATCTCCTTTGTGTTAAATCGATCCGTGTATCTTGTTTTTAATTGCCTGGACCTTATATAGGCCACAGGTGTCGTCTTGTTGAAATGTCAACTAGCATCAAGCAGCATCATGGTTCTGCGCAGACAGGGTCACTACAAAAATGAGTTCAGTATTGATTACACCCTTTACCAGAGCTGATTTCCTCTTCGACAAAGGATCCTGGGACCAAAACACCCATTGGGGGGCAAAGCGACCTCAAATCTTGATATATGCGACTTAAAAAGTCCAAATAAATCGCAAAAACATTTCATACAAAATTGGTCTTTTTGATGGCGAACAATACAGTGTGTGATCTAACTGATAAAAATGACGTTGAACAACTAGTTACAAAAACTAATAATCGAGAGGGCCCGATTTACAGAGTCGCGTCCCTTACTTTAATCCGATGATCGTGGGTTCGAATCCTAGATCCGCCACGATGAATCTTGGTGAGTGCGCTACCATACCCCTTGCTCGTGGATTTCATCAAAGTGGCAAATGTCAAAGGCTTGCATTATTTTCCGTTTTCCTCTCGCGTGAAGCTGGCACACTGTGATATAACTGGAATACATTTCGAAGCAGCGTTAAACCCAACTCATTCACTCAATCTGATTCGGGTACGTCTTGAAGAAAGACATTAGTCAAACTGACATTTGGCGTACTCTTACTTTTGTATTCCATTTGTGTTAGTGGCGGATGCACCCAGGAGTGCATGACATGCTTACACTTTTCGCGAAAACCTGGTGCCATCACAGATTTCCATTCAGAGCATTTCCCCAACTATTTTGCCTTTAACGCCCAGTGGAATCTGATGCGGCAGATAATCTAGACTGATTATTCTCTTTCTTTGAAAGACCGCCTCCGTGGTCTAATGGTAGAGTGTCCGCCCGGAGAGCGGAAGATCCGGGGTTCGATCCCCAGCCGCGTCATACCAAAAGACGTTAAAAGATGGTACGTGTTGTTACCCTGTCTGGCGCTCGGCATTAAGGGGCTAAAACAAGGACTGGTCGGCTCGGAGTCAGTATACTGTGTCTGAGTGGGGTATTCATGTTAAACTGCGGCATGGTATCTCAGTGGGCTAGCACTATAAATCGGCATCAGTCCGGACTAGTACAAGTAGCCACACAAACACACACACGTACATGCACGTCGCTATATAAGTGCAATAATCTTGGACGCGACGTTAAACCCAATTTCACCTCACCTTGATTTGACGTTGTTTTTTTTTTTGTTGTTGTTTTTTTATCGAAATGCATATATCGCTGTTTCAGGACACCCAAATTTTTACAGACAATAGGGGTGTTGGTGTATCTAAAAAAACTGATCCTGTCTAAGTCCAAATTAAAACGGTTCAGTTACGCCACGATGTTGAGTCATCCTCTAATATCTATTTCCGCCTCCCGTCGTGTCTCCCACATCCCACTGTCCCAGCCGATGTCTAAATGTCAACGTACGTTCACACCCGAAGGCATATTTTTGGCTCCGTTATGACGAGTATGTCTGCCTGCCCAGATCTACAACATCAAGTACACATAACCTTATGAAGGAATTGTAATAAAATCAATGATTCATTGCCTGAAAGTGTTTTTGCAACATGGAACATGCTTGGTTGGGACGGATGCTGTGGGGTATGTCTGTTGTCAATAACCGGGGCCCTGTCTGGGTTGAGGACGTGTTATAATCTGGGTTAGTAAGCCATGTCATGGGTGAGAGATCGTCCCCCGGCCTTTACTTGAAGGGTGGTGAAACTTCCGGGAGGACTAGCGCTAGCCGGGACACTCATTCACATGACAAAATTATTGACGATGGCTGAGAGTAAAAATCGAGCGACACTGATCCATTGACAGTGTTCAGCGCCTTAAACATTCGCCTGGTGAATGAAATCAGGCGCGTTATAAATGGACTTCTTCCCCTCCTCCTTCTCACAATTCTCCTCATCATTAGTATCTATAATGTCATCGATGTCTCTCCAGCGATGTTATCGTTTGAGATTCCTTTGGGTATTGGCTGTTACTATAGGAGTGAGTGAGTTAGGTTTAACGCCACTTTTAACAGTATTCCAGTCATATCACGGCGTGTCAGCTTAATGTGGGAGGAAAGCCCAAATTGATGCAGGTCTCAGACGTTTACCACTTCGGTGAAACCCACGAGCACGGGTATGGTGCTGACAAACCTAGAAACATAATCGGGGCGAACCGGGATTCGAACCGACAATCATAGGTTTCTGGCGTGCCCAAGGGACGCAACTCTGCAGTGCGAATCGCGGCACCTTAGAAGACTGGGCCACCCGTGCCCCCTGTTACTATAGGAAGGCACAGGACCAAGAAACTGTAATGTAGATGTTGGTCTATTAAGGATCTTAACTTTACATACAGACACAGACTAACTCATATATCACTGCAGCGGTACGTGTAGCCATAACTGGACGGTCGCTGACCTCACGGTTGAGGAACTGTTACACTGATATATTAATTACTTGAATATCGAAACTGTTTGTGACTCTTCAGATCCATCAATCTCAACCAGTCACGGAGATGTCATGTTTCAAAATTTTAGGTTGCTGATCTGTCCCGTGCGAACTAACAGGTGCCTGTCATGTCATACCTAGAAGCACGCTACATCTGATCATCATAACAGACTGGCGTCCCTGTTACATGGTATCCTGCGTTAGAGGGGCAAATCAAACACCTGCATTATTGTTCCCGTGTAATGAACTCCTCGCTAAATGGATGTGTTCATAATCGATCCTATATCGGCACCACATGGGGATTTCCCAGGGTTCAATGAAGTTGTGACGTATGTGTGACGGAGACTGTCACGCGACAGACACGGGGGACTTAAGGGCACACCTGCACGAAGCGGGTTTAGGAGTCTACATGTACCAGTCCAGCTAAACTGCCGCGCAAACGAAAATATTCACACATTGTCGATCAATATAAAACAAGAAATGGTTATTCGATGGTGATGTGTTTAAGACGGGTATCATAAATGTGTTTTTGTTCAGCTTTGTAACGTTTTGATGACGTTTGAATTTGTTTGTTCAAATCCAATTTTCAAATGTATACTTTCTTTTGCTCGGCACTTTACTTTCTTCTGTAAAACGTTCAACGGCTTAGGCGTCATGGAAACGATACATTCTCTCTTTTCTTTATATCAAAATGTTTCATTTCTATTATGTAAGTCAATGTTTTGAATCGGGCACTTATCAAAACATTTAACATGACAAGGTGAGATTCGATGACCCTAGGACTACTTGAATATGAGGACAATAAAACCAGGGTACAGAGTTGCATAAATGTATCTAAAATATCAAGCATATTGTTTACGTGTCACCTCTCTGGTGGCAAATTCAGTAAATTGATGTCTCCATACGTGGCATTATTTAAATAAGGCACAAACAACCTGCAAATATCGTTATATGACTTTAGTCTGATAATCTGGACTGATATTCTCTGGTGCTCACGTTTTCTATTTACAGCAGAATACTTCATGAGATTCGTCCTCTAACACACACCGTCACTGCACAGAGCTTTCACATCGTCTGTAGTGCTTGAGCCCCTCCGATTTTCTAAATACCAGTGAGTGAGTGAGTGAGTGAGTGAGTATGGTTTTACGCCGCTTTTAGCAATATTCCAGCAATATCAAGGCGGGGGACACCAGAAATGGGCTTCACACATTGTACCCATGTACCCGATTCGAACCCGAGTCTTCGGCGTGACGAGCGAACGCTTTAACCACTAGGCCACCCGACCGCCCCTTCTAAATACCAAATGAGATAAAGCCACGACGTTTAACAAAAGCCTTTTCATAGTTTGAAATGCTTATAGTACTCATATAACATTCGCAAGCTAATATAGGATTGAATGGTCACAGAACAGGGTCACATGACCAGGTGATTGACCCAACCTTGTCCCTTGACCTGTCAGATACAGACTCAACTCTCTGTCTGTCTGGTATTTTTTCAAAAAGTATTTGAATGACAAGGTGAGGTGGAATAAAACAACAATACAATAAAATACGGTTATAACGAACTCAACGGGACCATTAATTTTAGTTCCTTATAACCGAAGTTCGTTATAAGCATATATACAGCATAACTACAGCAAATAGTCGGGACAAAAAAGTCAGTTCGTTGTATCCGTCAGTTCGTTATAAGCGTGTTCGTTATAAACGTAGTTTACTGTAGTTTAATAAGTTGTTCATAATAGAAATAATTGATTGAAACAATTCTACGACGGATTCTTTGTTGTATGCCTGCTGCGAGAATACACACGAGCATTGATATTCTGTCCAAACCATATAGGTCCACAATATAATGACATTTGGTATTGTTTGTTGATACATGTATTGAGGCTCAGCACATATGTTCCATTTTTCGCGATATCGCGACATTTGACCATCATGGCCCTTTCTCGTATTATGAGAAAAAACAAGACGCGCCTTACCTCAAGAACGCGACAATATCGCTTACAGTATTCCATATCAAGGAGATTTGCCATGCATACACTTATCAGTCTAGCGTTCTTTGTGTTGAGCGCCTACGTGTCAAATCGATGGAGCCTCTGTCCGAAGAGCGGGAGATCAATGGTTCGATCCCTGGTCATGTCATACCAAAAGATCTTAAATTATGGTACTTGTTGTTACCCTGCCTGGCGCATAGCATTAAGGAAATTAAACAAGGACTGGTCTACCCAGCACAGCCTTCCCAGGGATCCAGGGTTCCCTGTCACAAAGCGATGATAATGATACGACTGTTGTGAACACCACGGTGCTTCGTACGGCGGTCAAAGACAGATGCTGTGATTCAGTATGTCAGCACCATAGTCTTATTCGTGCTTTTCACCAAAGTGAACACCATCTAAGACGTGCATGAGTTCGGCCTTTTTCCTACATTAAGCTGACACGTCGTGATATAACTAGAATACTGTTCAAACTGGCGTTAAAATCACCAATTCAACATCTCGTTGAGCAACGATTGCTCCGGGAAACGGGACTTTCTCAACAAAACAGTTTTCCCTAATTCTTGGAATGATATAGAAGATGTAGGACAGTGGTTGTGGTAGACCCTTGGTTCTCAGTAGCAGGCTTGATTAGTTGTAGCGTTCAATGTCACTTCGTTAGGCACTATGATTAGAAAGACGGCCGTTGCAAGTTCTCCTATTGACCGCGTCTAACCTTTTACACGGATGTTAATGCCCTTGCATGGTTTAATCATGTCCATTGTGAAAGGTGTAGCAACTTCTGCAACCAGCAATGGTTGGTCTGACACCGTCGAGGTGAAGATGAAGCTGACACGTGCACACAAGACCAGGGCTGCAGAAGCTTGGCACTTTTATTACCGTCAGAAAACGTTACCAGCATCCCTATCCTCCCGATGTTGCCACTTAAAGTACTCAATGGCTAAACAGCTGATTGCACTGCCTTCTAGTTTGCATTATGCTCCTATATTAACTTGTTAAGAGGGGTTAGTGGTGTCGTGTGGAAATAGGTTAGTAACACGCCTGAAAAATGAATAAATGGGAATCTTGGGGTTAATGAACGTGAAGGAAATACGCTTCATACGACTCATGCTGTCCACTCACAATTAGATGGGCGGATAGAGATTATATTTCTCGTTCTAATTGTATTTGATGAAAAAATGTATGGATCAATATAATCACGAGGACATTTTGAAATCGTATTACTTCCCCCGTTATAGTGTTGTACATGTTGACGAGAACGTAATGGAGGACAACACATCAGCCTCAGACATTCGTATTTTAAGACTGGTTCAGAAGACTTGTGTAGGCCTTGTTACTCAGAGTTTGTAGCTAGTGAGGTGAGGTGAAATTGGGTTCAACGTCGCGTCCAAGATTATTGCACTTATATAGCGACGTGCGTGCACGTGTATTTGTGTGTGTGGCTGCTTGTACTAGTCCGGACTGATGCCGATTTATAGTGCTAGCTCACTGAGATACCATGCCGCAGTTTAACATGAATACCCCACTCAGACACAGCATACTGACTCCGAGCCGACCAGTCCTTGTTTTAGCCCCTTAATGCCGAGCGCCAGACAGGGTAACAACAAGTACAATCTTTTAACGTCTTTTTGTATGACGCGGCCCGGGATCGAACCCCGGACCTTCCGCTCTCCGGGCGGACGCTCTACCACAAGACCACGGAGGCGGTCTTGTAGCTAGTCCTGCGTGAACAAGACAGATATGTTAACTGTATTTACATTTTCTGTCAGTTTTATTCAGTTCCAATTTATAGCAAAAATGATGCATTGAGAACTGGTTCAGAATTAAAGCCCTCAAATGCTACTGGTTAATGAGGATTGGATTTTTACTTGTCCTCAGCATAATTTAGTTGACTCGCGCTTGCAGACTAGCGTAAATTTCGAAGACTGATGTAGCGTTTCAGCAGAGCAAGCCTGTATCATACTTTCATGTTCAGTCCCTAGAAACATATTGATTGTGATACCACAATGATGTGTAAACTATGTGATGACAATGACTGATCGATGCTTATGATATCAATCACTGGAGTGTCTGGTCCAGACTCAATTATTTACAGACCGCCGTCATATAGCAGGAATATGAGTACGGCGTTAAACAACAAAGTAAAAATCTAAACACAATGACTTGTGAACTATGTGATGAAACAATACCTTGTGATACCACAATGATGTGTACAATATTTGATGACACCATGACCTATACGATCTGTGATACCACAATGACTTGTGAACACTTGTCGATAACATAATGCTTGTACTATCAGTCTTAACGTAATATGTACAAACGGTAACACAATGACTTGTACAATATCTAATAACAAAATGATGTGTACAATATTTGATGACACCATGACCTATACGATCTGTGATACCACAATGACTTGTGAACACTTGTCGATAACATAATGCTTGTACTATCAGTCTTAACGTAATATGTACAAACGGTAACACAATGACTTGTACAATATCTAATAACAAAATGATGTGTACAATATTTGATGACACCATGACCTATACGATCTGTGATACCACAATGACTTGTGAACACTTGTCGATAACATAATGCTTGTACTATCAGTCTTAACGTAATATGTACAAACGGTAACACAATGACTTGTACAATATCTAATAACAAAATGATGTGTACAATATTTGATGACACCATGACCTATACGATCTGTGATACCACAATGACTTGTGAACACTTGTTGATAATATAATGCTTGTACTATCAGTCTTAACGTAATATGTACAAACGGTAACACAATGACTTGTTCAATATCTAATAACAAAATGATGTGTACAATATTTGATGACACCATGACCTATACGATCTGTGATACCACAATGACTTGTGAACACTTGTCGATAACATAATGCTTGTACTATCAGTCTTAACGTAATATGTACAAACGGTAACACAATGACTTGTACAATATCTAATAACAAAATGATGTGTACAATATTTGATGACACCATGACCTATACGATCTGTGATACCACAATGACTTGTGAACACTTGTCGATAACATAATGCTTGTACTATCAGTCTTAACGTAATATGTACAAACGGTAACACAATGACTTGTACAATATCTAATAACAAAATGATGTGTACAATATTTGATGACACCATGACCTATACGATCTGTGATACCACAATGACTTGTGAACACTTGTCGATAACATAATGCTTGTACTATCAGTCTTAACGTAATATGTACAAACGGTAACACAATGACTTGTACAATATCTAATAACAAAATGATGTGTACAATATTTGATGACACCATGACCTATACGATCTGTGATACCACAATGACTTGTGAACACTTGTCGATAACATAATGCTTGTACTATCAGTCTTAACGTAATATGTACAAACGGTAACACAATGACTTGCACAATATCTAATAACAAAATGATGTGTACAATATTTGAAGGCCAGCCTGTGTCGAACTAAAAGTACTGTCAGAAATGCTAGAAAATGCTTTTTGACAGTTAAAAAGGATAGAATGTTTTACAGACTGTTCCCATTGAAATATCGAGTAACTACCGATCTACCCACCTGTGGTTTGAAGTATTACAGTCACAAGGAGTCCTATCGACAATTTTACAGGTGAATAATTTGTAGAAACCAGCAAGTTCAGATTTATGCTTCTTCCAATGAGGGAAGTCTGAAACGGACTATAGAAATATGCGCATGGGACTCCGTTATAATAATGATAAAGTCTTCACAAAACATTGCTCCCATGATGCATATTGCATTACACGAACATAACCATTGCCATGGTACCCGACACGGAGTCCGTAATAGGGCATGTATACGAGAAGATCTTCAAACTTGAGAGAGATAGAGGGAAACCATTAGAATCTACCCACGCTCTGGGGCTTTCAAACGAACAAGTCCACGGTATGATAAATAAAACATGGACGGTAGGGGTTGTCTCAAAAGCATCACCGGGACGTAAAGAGATATCAGCTAGCTTTGATACAGAGGCGATTAGGCGTTCACTGTAAAGCTTTATGAGCAGAAGGTACCCCGACTTGTAGTAGAATTCGGGAGGAAATTAAAGACAGTTTGTTTCCCGGACTACATTTATTATTGCTCTCCACGAGATGGGATTTCGATACACTGCACGTGGCGATGACCGAGCAGTTTTTAGGGGGAGGTGTTCCATCCTGTGTATTAGTGCACACTATCTCCGCACCATTCACAACCATCACAGTCAGGGCTTCCAGGCCATTTACCTTGATATAAAGACCCGTGAAGATTCGGGGTAAAATAGGTCTTCAGCAGCCCATGCTTGCCGTACAAGGCGATTATGCTTGTCATAAGAGGCGACTAACGGGATCGGGTGGTCAGACTCGCTGACTTGGTTGATGCATGTCATCGATCCCAATGGCGTGGATCGATGTTCATGATGTTAATCACTGGATTGTCTGGTCCATACTCGATTATTTACAGACCGCCGTCATATAGGTGGAATATTGCTGAGTGCGACGTTAAACAACAAAAAACCTTGATGAAACCTTGATGAATAAGAATCATTTCACTGACTCCGTGTGGCGTCCGTCTGATGGACGAAAACACACATGGCACCATTAGGCAAATGTAATCGTGTCATTGTTACCCACCCCGGTTTGAACAATAGCGATGTCCGTCCGTTAACCATCTGTTTTCCATTTCCGGAAGCTCCCAAACCGTACAATATTTCTTGTTGAAACTAGCTACATAGTTCAGTCTTTTGGGGATTTTTTCAATTTTTTCTATATTTTTTTAATGTTTTCATGACGACAAGTTGGGCTTTGCTGAGAATGAGGGTAGTGCTCATTTCTGGAGTAGAAGTCCAAAACCGTTGAATATTTCTTGTTGAAACTAGGTACTAGTATATAGATATGTATAGTGGGGAAGTGGGGACTTTTGCTGATTTGTTATTTTTTTTAATGAGGACAAGTTGGACTTGTACTGAAAATGAGGGTCGTGCTCGTTTCCCAAGCAGAACTCCCAAACTGTTGAATATTTCTTGTTGAAATTTGCTATATATGTAGTTCAGTCTAGTAGGGAACTGGTGTCTTTTGAGGATTAGGGATTTTGAAAACTGCTGAACAGTATTATTTTATTCTTAACTGAACCGAAGGTTTCCAATGGCAACGAACCAAAAGTGGTGTATAACAACATCCATTTCCGAATTGCACCAGACCGGGGGGATATGTCATCTTCTGATGACTCTTGTTTTGTACGGCGGAACCCGTGATGTTTGGCTTATTGATTGTTATTTTCTAGGCTAAAAAGAAAACTGGTGATTATCATAAGAAAATGAATGGTGATGCGTTCACACACTAGTGGGAACATCGGCTACTGCCCAATCTATACAATCCCTGTGACATTGTCATGGAAAACTCGACCGCCTCCGTGGTCTAGTGGTAGAGCGTCCGCCCAGAGAGCGGAAGGTCCGGGGTTCGATCCCCGACCGCGTCATACCAAAAGACTTTAAAAGATGGTTCTTGTTGTTACCCTGTCTGGCGCTCGGCATTAAGGGACTAAAACAAGGACTGGTCGGCTCGGAGTCTGTTTACTGTGTCTGAGTGGGGTATCTCAGTGAGCTAGCACTATAAATCGGCATCAGTCCGGACTAGTACAAGCAGCCACACAAACACACACACGTACATGCACGTCGCTATATAAGTGCAATAATCTTGGACGCGACGTTAAACCTCATTTCACCTCACCTCACCTCATGGATAACTCCAGTTATCATAAAGTCCGAGAACCTGACACTGTGGCGCCACCCATGAAGGCGATCACGCAGGGACATCTGCCATCTTGCAATGTCGACTTCAGACCATCTGAAACGAAAGTTCAACTCATGGAGAAAAATTGCCTGATGAAGAAACCAGTAAAGTACAAGACAGATGTCTTGGTGGCCCTACACGGTCACGTTGCCTTAGTACGCCAGTCAGACATTGTGAATTCAACCCTATTATCTGGGCTAACTGTGAAGGGTTCGTGGCAAAACATAACTCAAAATTCACACATGGTTTGCTAGAACCACCCCAGAGATATGGCAAATGGCTGAAGATCACGTTTTGAAATAGAACGTCAGTTCCGAAAACGTGACGGTGTAGATGGCAACCTTGTTGCACAAGTTATCAATCCTTTGAATGATATTACAGATTCAGATACGTCATCGTCTGACACGAATTGTTTGTAGTTTATCGTCATTTTATCTGTACAAGTACCTTTAAGGCTATCACAGTGTCAGTAAGGACAGGCTAGATTAGGTAGATTTGCGTTATTTTGATATATGCAATTTTCATCGCCCTATGATTCGTATTTATTAAATGAAGCCAGAAAAAGCATTTTTCCTCCAGCATTTCCGACTGTACGTGTACTTCAGCTTGCTCAGTCGTTAAAACATATTGTTTGTAAAATATATGACATTACAATAACTTTTTCTGACTTTTAACACAATGATATGTACATTATATGATAATACAATGACTTAGATTGTATTAAATGAGTGAGAACAAAATGACCTGTGAACTATGTGATAAAACAGTGACAATCAATAATAACAGACAGACCTGTCTACTGTCTAATCGGCGATAACACAATGGCTGTACAATATATGAGCGTAAAGTGCTATGTTTTGTTCGTTTTTTACTGTTTCGCTCCACATGCGAATCCAATTGCAAAGAATAGTAAAGAATAGTAAAGCATTACGAATACAACGATCATATTGTAACGGTCTTTACTGAAACTTTTTGTTTATTTTGTTAATTTTGTTGTTTAACGCCGCACTCAGTAATATTCCAGCTATATGACGGCGGTCTGTAAATAATTGATCCAGACAATCCAGTGATTGACATCATGAGCATCGATCCACGCGATTGAGATACGATGACATCCATCAACCAAGTCAGCAAGCCTGACAACCCGATCCCGTTAGTCGCCTCTTACGACACGCATGGTCGCCTATTACGGCAAGCATGGGTTGCTAAAGACCTCTTCTACCCCGGATCTTCACGGGTCACAATATTCCCAGATGGATCCATGACTACATAGAATAATAGCGGCAAAACCATTTCCATAATCTTGATCCCCATAGTTGATTCCGACTGTATCACAAGCATGTGTTTAGAATCCTTATCACACAGTGGTGATACCAGGTGTTTGCGAAAAGCTGAACGTACCCTGCCCACCTATGTGCCATCACAAACACATGCAAAGGCAAGGCAATTTTTGCACTTCAAAATAAACATGGGGACATATGGTACAAGTCAAAATGGGGAACTGGTCCTTCTGGTCTGATGCGTCCAATTTCTGACACACTTTGGAGATCTCACAACCCGTAAGGAAATCATGTCTGCTATATTAAAGCTGACGTAAGAGTTAATTATCTGATTGTCAGACATGTCGATTTCCTGTCTAAAATAGGTCTTCTTGCACTGTTTTTCTCCAACATCTAGGTTAACTATGAAACTAAGGAGGTTCAAACCCTTCTCTCATTTTGACCTCCTTCAGAAGAGTAACGAATCCATTGGCACTGTGTGTGTAATTGACCCTGCTGTTTAACTCCGCTTATGACGTATGCAGTTGACGTTCTAAGCAGGTCGCAAAATCAATATAGACATGACGTTGAAATCCATTATGTCCCTACTTAAGAGTTTCTAAATTTATTTTGACTACTGCCATAATTACGTTCCGCATTGTCTTGATGAATAAGCTGCACGGGCACAAAAAACGTGATATGCAAAGTGGTGATGACGTCACTCACAAATGCGTACTTACTGCGAGTGATCATCATTCACTGTTAATATTTCACCAGCTGCAAATATAACGAAATACGTTCTGATGATGATCATTTAATTCAGGTCGTGACAATATGGAAACCCTACCCATATGAACAAGGGGTTACGGGTAGTCCTGGGCCCACTTGCAAAAAGCCATCTTAGCGCTGATAATCGTAACTCCCATACTCTGTCATAAGCTTAACATAATCTTAACGCTAACATGGCTTTGTGCAAGTGGGCCCAGACGTCTAAGACGCCGTATTTCGCGTTACAGAGTTGCGTCCCTTATGTATGCCAGACACCGAGGAACTTTGGTTCGAATCCCGACTCGCCCTGATTATGTTCTTGGTGTGTCAGCACCTTCGGGGGTTTCACCAAAGTGACCTTAGACCTGCATGACTTAGGGTGTCCTCCCTCACTAAACTGACACGCTGTGATATAACTGAATTAGTCTTCAAAGCAGCACTAAGCCAACACATTTACTCACTCAATGAATAATAACGTCGATTACTACTGGATTTTCTGGCCGCCGTCGGGTGGCGGCGCTGGGCGACAAACAACCGCTTGCTGCTTCTTGCAAATATTGAGGGGGTGCTACCGGCCTTTTGGCGAACACCCGGTGTCGTCACTGATTTTCAGTCGTCCATTGTCTAGTTTCCACCTTTAGTTTGACTTTTACGTCCATTGGAGTCTGTTTCGGAGGATATTCGAGACAGGGTGTTCTCTGGCGTTGACGTCATATATTTATTACGTCATATATTATATCAATATCGACGACCACCTTTATCCCAATATGCACATGGGGTCTCGACCTATAGGTTCATACATCGCATACGCACGCTTATTTAACGGCTTTAGCTCTGCAGCCCTTGCTTACGGTGAACGGATCGTGTGATCAGGCTCGTTGACTTGGTTGATGCATGTCATCGTATCCCAAATGCGTAGATCGATGCTCATGATGTCAATCACTGGACTGCCTTGTCCAGTCTCGATTAAATTACAGACCGTTGTCATATAGTTGGCATATTGCTCAGACAGGCATTAAACAACAAACAAACAACAAACAAACAAACAACGTTAGTGAGACCACAAGTAAGATGATGGTACTGACAGACCTAACATGGTCTTGGTAGCTATGATTCAATCCAACGTATAGCGTTTCCTGGCACTTCTAAGGGATGCAACTCTTCACAACAAATTGCGACATCTAAACCACAGATACCTGTATAGATTAACAGAGCGAATAGCGGTCGGGAGGGAGTTGATAACAGCGTTACAACTGAGAAAGGCCTCATTTGCATGCACTCAGCTTCTTTCAGAATTACGATAGTTTTATTGCTCACGTAATTGAAAGATTCGGAAAGAACAAAAAGCGGGACCTTTCTCACAACTAAACCAAAGCTGAAGACTGCATTAAAGGAGGATCAACTCAATGCCTATCTCCAAGGAGTGATCTGGTCGTAATAAAGGGGTATCCCATCACTGACGAAAACAAGGGCCTTTATCTATGTGGATAATTGCGACGCTTGTAGATACACGGTCCTGTCCAGAACTCCTGGATCAGCAAATGTGGGTCTGGATAGAACTGGAGTAACGACTGATGGGATCGATCTAACTGCGGGAAGGAGATTCTTGACATTGGTAACGCATTTATCTCATTTATCTGGTGAAAACAGCGGTATTTCCTTCACTAATGTCCATACGTTATCATGTTAGATCTGCAGGGTTGTAAGTTGGCTTCGCCCCTACTGATCCCGGGTCATGTGGGGATTGTAAAAGAACTGACATGGATCTTGTTTCCGCTGCATTATTGGTCATGAACACCACCTACACGCCGGTATGGGTCAATACTGTATCTGCGAACACTTTCATTCACGGAAGAGGAAATAACTAGAGCCCGTATTCACAAAGCGATTTTAGTCGTAACCCTATAGTTTTCCATAGACAGAGGACATCCGTAGCACTAATATCGCTTTGTGAATAAGGGCACGATGATTTGCCAGGTATTCAGTAAACATCAGTAAACATCAGAATAAAAGGGATTGTCTGGTCCAGACTCAATTATTTACAGACCGCCCATATACAGCTAAAATATTGCTGAGTGTAGCGTCAAAAAAACAAAAAACAGAAGGAAATCTTTACATATATACGTATGTGCTTTGAAACGACAAGGCCCATGCAAAATGCCTGGGCGTACTGGCGCATTTGCACATAAGGCAGAAAATAGTCTTGCTTATTTCGATTGAACATATATTTCCGTTCACATAAAAATTTAAAAACAAATAATAATACAACTTCATATCACTAGTATTCAGTCGCTTATTTGTCCTTCGTGTGCAACAATAATTAGTTTCGGTCACGAGATTAATCGAGCAATTTACAAAAAAATACAGAAATTCTAATTTAAATGTCCTGATTCAGTTCCTGACGTCGAGGTATATTCAGTTAAACTTGACAACATATAACATTTACAAAATGTTGTTTTTTATTACAAAATAACAAAGAAGGCTGATGTTAGGGAAATAGTCCCCCGAGCAGTTTTGAAACTGGGTCATTGAAACAACAACAGTCGGCTAACTCCGAGGTTATGTTCAATCCAACGACAGTAACGCGGGCAGTTCAATGGTCCAACTCCCTGCTCCGATTGCGACCCTCGGACTGTCGGCACTCTCAAAAGTCACTCGCCCGCTCGTACCAACAACTCACTTTGAACACGGCAGGCCATTTCCTTGCAAAATAGACCTCTGAAGTAGCTCGAGTCAAAAGCCGGAACTGCTTGACACGTCGACCTCGCTAGCACATGACCTTCACGTTATATTAACATCATCACATGCATTCGACAGCCATTAAATCCGTGTCAGACGAAAAAGCCGCAGAAAACTGCTTCCTTGTATCTCGATCTGTTTGGGTTTGAGTTCAAAATTCACACCAATATTTGTTTCAGCAATCTCAGTGACCGTTTGTAGTTCAATGCTAGCTATGGTCACTGCAGTGCATGTACCCTCGTGCTTTTGTTTACAGTCACCATATTGGAACTATATTTTTAAAAAGGCGTTATACAGAAGTATCTTTTTGAATATGATTAGGAAAAAACTTCTAAATGAGTATATAAATGCGACAAAACCTTTCCATATTCATTACAAATCTCTGTCAAATACAGCCGACTATGCTGTAAATGAGTAACTTCGTTTATGGAAGACTAACGAAAATAAAATACATGAACAGTTAACGGCCGAAAAATGTACATCCGCGAGCGTGTTTAGGCGGAAGCCTTTTCACTGCATGTTGACAAGTTGTCCTATTTCCTACGCACGTCCGAATCTTCTTTGCGATAAAGGGCGAGGTCGGCCGATTGACTAATAACTGTGATCTAGTTACCCTCTTAGATCGAGAAAACGTTCAATCATTAGTAAGTAAATACAGTATCACCGGCGAAAACAAGAATATGAATGTGAATCCGTCACTGAGCTTCTCCATTGGGTTATCTTTAAAAGCAATGTACACAAGGGTACGAGAGGTGAAGGTCCTGATACCGCATCTTTATGAAAGAAAACCAGTAATAAAAGATGGAAATAGGCAAAGATAAAAAGGTGGCGTAAACATTATATTAACGCACAGCTGCAGCTTAAAGTTGCCCCCTAATTACTCTGTTGTTTTTTCCGACTCCGTACAAAACTGTAGCCAGCTGTGTTCGAAGTAGTAGAAGACAACAAAGCAGGTTATTATGTAGAGTCGTTATCTCATTTGGAGAGTTTTTCAAAGTGATTGATTAACAATGAAGAATGTCATAAAGTGAACATAAACGCTGCCAGATCCCATCACCACTATTGACGCTAAGAGGTTTTTTTTACATATGTACATAATATTTTCAAAATTCTTGTACGTTATACAGCGCAAATTCCGACAGGGTTATTGAGGTATGTAACACTAGTTACATGCATAGATTTGGTCTGTTGGTGTATGAAGAATATATTTAATTTTTTTAACCATTTTCGTCAACACGTGGTGTCATCACTGATTTCAGGGATCCATTCATATAATTTCACCACTGTTTTGCCTTATACACCCAGTGGATTCTGTTTCGTTAAATAATCGATACTGGTTACTTTCTGGCGTTTTATATACCATGGAACAACCAACCTCTGTACATGTTGTTTAGGTAAATGTCGCTTTATGCTCAATTGTAACTATTGGGTTGAATTAAGAAAATGTATATTTTATAGAAAATATATACCCAGGCTGTCCTTACCGACATCTATTTTGTAAAAAAAATGTCTACAAAGAACTGCCCAAAATAATATGTTTTGTCTTGACAATACTCTGTTATTAAAAAGAAATTATAAATATCGTGTGAAAAAAATGTAAAAATTGTACACTGGGCCTGTAGCCTACCAGTTCCGTCAATAAACGTATTATTACCCACGAATCAATGCCACTCTTAACCATTATGATAATTCCCTCACACAGAAGTATCTAGTTTCTTTCGAAATGTTTTGCGGTAATATAGAAACGGGCTCCGTCTGTCACGTTTCGTTTCCGAAGCATAACTCATAACCGTTCATTATTTCTTCATGAAACTTTTTCTAAACATCTAAACTTTGATTTTCGGGCAATAGCGCGATTATCTAGTACTGGTAGATATTTCTCTTGTATTTATGGTCATTTTTGTCACCTCAATAATTCATGAATTGTACATATCTGGTTGTAAATCTGTAGTGGTACCGTTGGATAAATGATGTTAAGCGCTTTATTTTGGTCCTTACATCTTCTGTATTGGTATTGTAGCTTGTTTTCTATTTGGGTTTTCATTAATAGGAAACACGCTTCGGTTACCTCACCAGGATATTGCATTCCCACAGCTGACCAGGACATGTTGTTCTCTCCGAGGTCCGCGCACACGTATATAACCCTTGGCGAAATTCTGTGTCTTCACCGGCAGGGATCGCTAGACTGTTTACGGGTCGTCATGCTACTGTGTGGTCATTCGAAACTCAGGTTGAGTTATTACGGGGCAGTTTTAACCTAGTACAGAATTACTCTGGTTATATAGAGCTCAATTTATTAGCTAGGGCTTTTCGTATTCCGTTTTACTAGTAGTCCGTGGAAAACCAACTTTCCCGCGATTGCCTAGCTTAGGTCAAGTACCTATTTACGATGGGGAGTCAAGTTACTCTTTTGGTCAAGTACCTTTCTTAATGATGGTTAGTCTAGATACTCCGTAGGTCAAGTACCTCGCATTTTTTGGAAGTTCAGAATTTCTTTGCCCAGTCAAAGTGAAAGTCTTTAGTCTTTTAGACTAGTTTGATATTCAGGCATGTCCGTCTATTTCATTGCAAAGATACTTATTTTAGGGATAGGCCCTCTGTGTTTATTTCCCGCTATTTAACCCAGCCGAGGTTATTCACTCATTAGAGTGTTGAGTTAAAGGGCAAGTTCACACGGAAATGAACCTATTTTTCTTGTACTTTTTCCACATTAAAAGTGTTAACCTAGTAGTGTCATAGACAAAAATATAAAAATATCACAATTAATTAACATATGTTTTGCATTAAAACGATTTATATTTTTCACATTTACCAAGTGTTCTATTTTCATAACAAAAACACGATGGCTTATGCCCCTTGCAATATGACGTCATTGGTGCCAATTGATAAACATTATGACGTCATCATGCTATGTTAGAGCCGCTTCACGTGGTGTAGGTACAGCTGTGTGATTCTAGCGTCTCAGATGCCAGCCAGCATAGTGTTATGCTGAGTCATCACTGCGCCGGAGTGTGTCGTAGGCCATGTTGTTTTACCGAAAACTGGTACTTGATATCTTTTGCGTTGAGAATAGACAGGGATCCAGTTGAATTGACACCAATTACGTCATAATCTAAGGGGGATAACTCAGGCCTGTTTAGCTCGAAAAACGAAGGCCTCATAACGGCATATCATTTTCACACTATTGTGAGCTTCCTACTTTCACTGTGAAAAAAATGAGTTTACATTTCAAACACAGATATTAACTAATTCTAAAATTGCGTTTTGTTTAGAAAAAGAAAGAAAGTGAATTTTGCGTGTACACTTCCCCTTTAATTAACTATTAGGTGCACGTGTTAATTGGCTGTCTCTGCTTCTTGTCAAAGGGTTGATTTGTAGGAAACGTCGCTCTTAATTGTAATAAAGAAGTTGTTCATCCATACATTCTTATCCTTACTTAGTACTCCTTTTGTGTTACTGTTATACGGTTGTTCATCGAATCAGCTTGTATACATGTACTGACCTAATTAATCGGAGATCGTTGTCGGTGTAAGAAAGGATAGAATATATGGATGTACAAATTCTTTATTACAATTAGGAGCGACGCTTCGGTGTAGGTTCTAACACCGTTATCAAGCAAGTTATGTACAGAGTTGACAAGTATATATACAGGATAGGAGGCAGTGTTTATACAGTTGAGTAGGTTTAAGATGCAGTTACACTGGATTGGAGAAGCATGTGATGTACACGTCGCTCCTAATTGTAATAGACCGCCTCCGTGGTCCAATGGTAGAGCGTCCGCCCGGAGAGCGGAAGGTCCGGGTTCGATCCCCAGTAGCGTCATACCAAAAGACGTTAAAAGATGGTACTTGTTGTTACCCTGTCTTGCGCTCGGCATTAAGGGGCTAAAACAAGGACTGGTCGGCTCGGAGTCAGTATACTGAGTGGGGTATTCATGTTAAACTGCGGCATGGTAACTCAGTGTGCTAGCACTATTAATCGGCATCAGTCCGGACTAGTACAAGCAGCCACACACATACACATACACGTGCATGCGCGTCGCTATATAAGTGCAATAATCTTGGACGCGACGTTAAACCCCATTTCACCTCACCTCACCTAATTGTAATAAAGAAGTTGTTCATCCATATATCTTATCCTTACTTTGCACTCCAACTTCTAAATGCCTCTCAAAGAAGTTGTCAGTGTAAATTTTTCTTTTTTATCCTTTTCATTGTCATCTATACTTACTACTAGCTGACAATAATAAACCTGTGAACATATTTTCATTATTACTTTATTTTCTTGTTCAATCACACCTTTGTATGTGGAGCACAGCGCCATGACAGTTCATACATAGCATTTATTTTTGTACATTAAATCAGCTGATGTTTTTCGATGTGTATAGTCAGTGTGAAGTATCACCATGATTAAAACCAACAGAATCCGTCAACACCACGGTGTAGTAATCATACATGTTTATTAATCTAAACTGAGAGATAAGAGCGCTGTTCCTTAGGATGAATCATTGTATGTCCGCAGGGATATCAGTGTAGAACAGGTCCCTGACACCCAAGGCTTGTGTTAGTGCCACTGAGGATCGGATGGTTACAATGCGCGATGGTGTACCATCATACCCCGACGATATCAGTGCAGAACAGGTCCCTGACACTCCAGGCTTGTGTAAGTGCCACTGTGGATTGGATGGTTACAATGCGCGATGGTGTACCATCATACCCTGACGATATCAGTGTAGAACAGGTCCCTGACACTCCAGGTTTGTGTAAGTGCCACTGAGGATCGGATGGTTACAATGTGCGATGGTGTACCATCATACCCCGACGATATCAGTGTAGAACAGGTCCCTGACACTCCAGGTTTGTGTAGGTGCCACTGTGGATTGGATGGTTACAATGCGCGATTGTGTACCATCTTACCCCGACGATATCAGTGTAGAACAGGTCCCTGACACTCCAGGTTTGTGTAGGTGCCACTGTGGATTGGATGGTTACATTGCGCGATGGTGTACCATCATACCCCGGAGGCATGAAGCCTTGTTCAGGCAGCAGTCATTGGTTTTGCCTGGCCCCAGGTCAACTATTCAGATATCGGAGAAAAAACACACTGGAATAGTGTTGACTGCGGTATAAAACAACATTCATGCGCGCATGTGTGATTTCAGGAACCTGAGCAGCCGCCGAAAAGCCTCTGCCAAACCGTTTAACCTCTGCTTTAGGAATTCACCTCAAGTCCGTGAGGTCACCAGTGTCCCAGTCTTCTACCACGCCAATTTCGCTGTGCAGAGTTGCGTCCTTTTGGCACACCAGAAACCTATGATCGAGGTGTCTGATTAATTTTCAAGGTTTGTCAACACTTAACCCGTGTTCGTTGGTTTAACTTGGTTCGTTGGTTGTAAACGTCAAAGACCTGCACTATCTCAGGATTTTCTTCATAAAGCAGTCATGACATACCTCAAATACTGTTTAAAGCAACGTTGAACAAAAGTCATTCACTCACACTCTCTCAAAGTCACATCCGTCCAGGGCCTACTTGCAAAAGCGATCTTAGTCCTACGACTATTGTAAGCCTATGTTAAAATATGGTAGTTACGATCATCTTAGCGCTAAGATCCCTTTGTGCAAATGGGCCCAGGTCCATGATCCCAACTTAACACAGATAAAATTTCCATGACTAAAGCATCAGAGAGTTTCTGGACTTACATAGTCACTGGCATGGGTCGCCCTGCTGACATATCCACGTTTGCAGAAGGTTCCAACATGTTCGTCACGAATACAGTCCACCGAGTAGCCAGACCAATCCTTTCTGTCGATTATTTCTCTAGTTCATTTTTTGATTTTGTGTGTGTGAAAACTGGGTGCACAAAAGGCTTAACAGTGACATGAGTGCCCTCGATGCCTGGCCGTTCGTCACCGCTCGTCTCTTTCCGTAACCTGTCCCGGAATGACACGAATGGTCACAAATTGGCACCTGACATCAGTCTAAGAACCGACGGACATCAAGCCTCGTAGAACTTTACAAATGTACACCCCAAACCGCAACAGACCCAACACCAAGCCAATCGCGTTCAAGATTCGCCAAGTGTACTTACAACAACCGAACCATTGGAGAGGCGGCGTTGCTCAGTATTGGTATAGGGTACCCGGGGATCCCGGGTAAGAATGCAGGTCCCCAGAGATCCTGTAAAAGATAACTCAAAAGCTCAATACTATTAACTCACAAGCCCCAAAACAACATACATATGCCAGCCTCGAAACCTTCTGATATCCCATCGTAGAATAAAGACTTGCCGCAGCGAGTGGACATACGAGTAGTTGAGTGAGGGACCCGTGGAGGGGCATGCGAAAATAGGGGGAAACGGTAGTACATGTATCGCGTGTAAACGCTGTAATTATTTGTTTTACCAGATGCCAGATAGACCAAGTAACCTCCTGTACCTTGTGTGTTCAGGCCACATTTTTATTTTATTTTATTTTATTTCACATTCTCAGCGGATTAATGCTGTGTGATCTTTCTAAACTTCCTTTCTCAACCACAGATGCGTCCAAAGAAGGACATTTCACCGTATTATGTAATTATCGATTTCCTCCTTTGATGAAAACTTGGCATCATTAAGAGCAATATCAACGCATTTTGATTGCGGCAACAGGGGCGTGAAATAACGACAAAAGCGCTGTCAAGCATGCGATGCTATGTTCTTCTCTGAATCACTCTTACACCGTGTTAATGAATACATGTGCCGGGACTAGAAAGAAAAAAATAAATAGCTCTGTAGTTTTTCAGTAAATCATCCAGCTGTTATCACATAAATCAATGAAGTAGCACAGTTCCGTCACGACTACAGAGGAATGTGGTTCTTGTCAATGTCTCTGATATTACTTGGTTAATGATAAGAAACTTCGATCAATGGCGTGACGCGTGGTTTAGTAGCCCGGTACACGCCATGTAGTAGATAGCCTGATCCGGGATACATACATTGTCCTCAGATGATGATGAGATGACAGAAGAGTATTATTAGAACATGTCAATGACAAAGGATTCGTTTGTAGCAAGGTCTGTGATAGAAGCTGGACATCGCGCCCGAGGAGCTTTGAAGGGTACGAGATGCGACGTGGGACAGGACCTGGGGGTTGGGCATGTAGCTGTGACTCTGATGGAATATCGCCCGTGGGCATGAGCTTATCGGTGGGGCATGTATCTGTGACTGATGGGATATTGCCTGTGTGCAGGAGCTCGGGGATAGGGCAGGACCTGGGTTGAGCATGTATCTGTGACATATGGGATTTCACTTGTGGGCAGGAGCTTGTGGGTGGGGCAGGACCTGGGTGGAGCATGTATCTGTGACATATGGGATATCGCTTGTGGGCAGGGACCTGTGAGTAGGGCAGGACCTGGGTGGAGCATGTATCTGTGACATATGGGATTTCACTTGTGGGCAGGAGCTTGTGGGTGGGGCAGGACCTGGGTGGAGCATGTATCTGTGACATATGGGATATCGCTTGTGGGCAGGGACCTGGGAGTAGGGCATGTAGCTTTGGGCATGACTCTGATGGGATGTCAGTCCTTGAATGCTATCAACTCTTGTCCCACCATCAGCCACGTGATGAATGCTATCAACTCTTGTCCCACCATCAACCACGTGGTGAATGCACTCAACTCTTGTCCCACCATCAACCACGTGGTGAATGCTATCAACTCTTGTCCCACCATCAGCCACGTGATGAATGCACTCAACTCTTGTCCCACCATCAACCACGTGATGAATGCACTCAAGTCTTGTCCCACCATCAACCACGTGGTGAATGCTATCAACTCTTGTCCCACCATCAACCACGTGAAGAATGCACTCAACTCTTGTCCCACCATCAACCACGTGATGAATACACTCAACGCTTGTCCGACCATCAACCACGTGATGAATGCACTCAACTCTTGTCCCACCATCAACCACGTGATGAATACACTCAACGCTTGTCCGACCATCAACCACGTGATGAATGCACTCAACTCTTGTCCCACCATCAACCACGTGATGAATACACTCAACTCTTGTCCCACCATCAACCACGTGAAGAATGCACTCAACTCTTGTGCCACCATCAACCACGTGATAAATGCACTCAACTCTTGTCCCACCATCAACCACGTGAAGAATGCACTCAACTCTTGTGCCACCATCAACCACGTGATAAATGCACTCAACTCTTGTCCCACCATCAACCACGTGATGAATACACTCAACTCTTGTCCCACCATCAACCACGTGATGAATGCACTCAACTCTTGTCCCACCATCAACCACGTGATGAATGCACTCAACTCTTGTCCCACCATCAACCACGTGGTGAATGCTATCAACTCTTGTCCCACCATCAACCACGTGAAGAATGCACTCAACTCTTGTCCCACCATCAACCACGTGATGAATACACTCAACGCTTGTCCGACCATCAACCACGTGATGAATGCACTCAACTCTTGTCCCACCATCAACCACGTGATGAATACACTCAACGCTTGTCCGACCATCAACCACGTGATGAATGCACTCAACTCTTGTCCCACCATCAACCACGTGATGAATACACTCAACTCTTGTCCCACCATCAACCACGTGAAGAATGCACTCAACTCTTGTGCCACCATCAACCACGTGATAAATGCACTCAACTCTTGTCCCACCATCAACCACGTGAAGAATGCACTCAACTCTTGTGCCACCATCAACCACGTGATAAATGCACTCAACTCTTGTCCTAACGTGCACATGTAAAGCACGCGGTGAACCACCCGGCTCTAGAATCTCCACCTGCGCACATCCTCAATGATGGGGATTAACTTGTCCATTAACAAAGGTACATATGACTTTAGCGCAATAAAGCCTGCGTGATGGTCCCATTGTTAATACTAATGGTGATGGCAATGATCGCTGAATAGCATTACGCTGTAAGAACACACTGCGTAAAGGGGATTGTGGTGCACATACAGTAATATACATCTGGTTTTCTGTCGTACATTTAGGGTCAAACAATGTTCTGTGGTATGAGTTTACTCAGTGGCATCTTTGTCCAGCGATAGTTACGCTTGCGAGTGGCCACACATTCAGGTGAGATGAAATGGGGTTTAACGTCGCGTCCTAGATTATTGCTCTTACATAGACATCGTGTGTGTGTGTGTGTTGTGTGTGTGTCACAGACTCTATTCTGCATTTCTGCTACAAAAGCCATAATGTTGTCTTCACCAGTCCCTTCTCAGTGCGCGTCTGTTCCATGTTTCCCGCGACACCATACACACCACTCGCCACGTATCACCTGACGAGCACCAGACTGTATCATGAATAGCCCCTGATGGGTACCTGTCTATACCATGCATACCTGCTTACGCCATGCATATCCCCAGCCGGGTACCTATCTACATCACATATGAATTGTGAAGCCTCAGTCGGCACCTATAGTTTATACGACCGAGAATCACGAGAAGTAAGTGTCTCCAACACTATCGGCGTGAGTGTTCAAATACACAATCTACCACTGACTGACTGAATTGGTTTTAACACCGCTTTGAACATTATTCCCGTAATACCACAACGCGTCAGCTTACTGTGGTTGGATAACCTGAAGCGAAGCAGTCTCAGAAGTTTATCACTTCGGTGAACCCCACAAGCACGGATATGGTGCTGACAAACCTAGAAACATAATCCGGGCGAACCGGGATTCGAACCCACAATGATAGGTTTCTGGCTTGCCCAAGGGACGCAACTCTGCAAGCCACCTATGCCAATAAGGGATAAGACTAAGATACTATAAGGTCGACTTATCATTTCAGACTCATACTCCGCGAACGTGACATTCATCTACGTCACATCACGTGCAGAGATAATTTGACTTATTGAAATGCCACTGCCGTTATTGATGAAGAAGAAACCTTTTTAATACCACGACATTTACAGTCTTTCTTCTTGGATTGGTGGCGCACTTTACATTAAGGTCTTTGAAATATAACTATATGAGTCACGCAAATAATTTCAAAGAAGTGCGTTACGTCTATGTCAAATCGATGCCATTTTATTCACAGACCTACATCCCGTACTGATGAATGATTAATAGGTCGGTGTAAACAATCTCTCTTTGAAGTCTTTCTAGTTCTTGATGCCAGAATAAGAGTTTGACTATAGTTAAGCTGTAAGATATGGTTCCATCGACAGACGCTTCTCCATCTTCTGCATGGGTTATTTGTCCTTGGAAACGTCGTCTCTCCTGGAGGTAAACATGTTTTCTTCGCATCTCAGTGACCACTTCTAATTAAACAGGTTCTCTCCGTGACTTCATGGCGTCTTTTCAACATAATCCGGTTTTCTTCGCAACTCCCTGGATTCATCTTAATGTAAACCGGTTTTCTTTGTAACTCATTGGCCTCTGTTCAACGTAAACCGGTTTTCGTCGAAACTCACAGAACTCTTCTCAACGTAAACCCGTTTTACGTAAACAGTGGTCCCTATCAACATGATCTGGTCCTCTTCGTGTGACAGTAACCCCTATCAACGCAACCTGGTCCTCTTCATGAGACAGTGACCCCAATCAACGTGACCGGGTCCTCTTTGTGAGACAGTGACCCTAATCAACGTGACCTGGTCCTCTTTGTGAGACAGCGACCCCAATCAACGTGACCCAGTCCTCTTCGTGTGACAGTTTTCCCCTTTCAGCGTAACCTGGTCCTCTTCATGTGACAGTGGACCATGTCAGCGTAACCAGGTCCTCTTCGTGTGACAGTGGACCCTGTCAACGTCATCTGGTCCTCTTCGTGCGACAGTTTTCGCCTGACAACGTGACCTGGTCCTCTTCGTGTGACAGTTTCCCCCTATCAACGTGAGCTGGTCCTCTTCGTGTGACAGTGGCCCCCATCACCGTGACCTTGTCCTCTTCGTGTGACAGTTTCCCCCTATCAACGTGACCCGGTCCTCTTCGTGTGACAGTTTTCGCCTGACAACGTGACCTGGTCCTCTTCGTGTGACAGTTTCCCCCTATCAACGTGAGCTGGTCCTCTTCGTGTGACAGTGGCCCCCATCACCGTGACCTTGTCCTCTTCGTGTGACAGTTTCCCCCTATCAACGTGACCCGGTCCTCTTCGTGTGACAGTGGCCCTTATCTACGTGACCTCATTCCCTTCGTGGGACAGTGACCCCATAAACGTGACCTGAATGTCTTTCACGAGATCGTGACCCCCTCTTTACGTAAAATTGTGATTCCACGATTCTGTATTCCCGTCTCAAGATAAGCAGATCTCTTTGTCTCCTGGTGCCACGCAGACTCCGCCTCAACTTTAACTGTTTAACGATGGTTCCATTTAAAAACAGCAAATCCTCCACGTATTGAACTTCATGTTTCATTTGCGGCAGATTTGAGCATACGTCGGTCGGCTTCAATTGGATTAGCTGTCCGCCATTGTCAGTCAAGGAATGAAAATACACTGGCTTCTGATTGCCTAAACACACCCTGGAGGTTTGACGATCCACGCTGGAAGACATGTTAGGTAGACGCTGACAATCGCTATATATCACCATGCAGTAATTTGCCACCCTGTGCACGTGGGTCGAATTAATGTCGGCTTTAGTTTTACGGTGGAATGCTGATTGTCTTTAACTCGACGTTTGTCAATGGAGGATGGACATTGATGACACAGGCGATGAGGTAGTTAGCCTTTGGTTGCACGGAAAAGGAAATATTTGAAAGAAAGGTTACATTTCATTTCGGGTCAACTCACTATGATTAATATTTCAGTGGTTTGAAAGGTAGAATGTACAAAGCCATTAATTTACGCCCCGAAAGAGAAACAGATAATGTTACTGAAATGGATAATTTATAGGAGGTGATAATTCCTTTGACTTCAGTGTTGCAGGAGGCTTTCTTAAAGCGTACGTTGCACTAAGATATTGTTCTGGCCTTTACTGGGAAGCCGTCTTGACGCCTTTGAAGTAGGTTGTCTTCATAATAGTTTTGGTGGGAGTCTCAACAATAGTCTTGGTATGACACCGCTTCTGCACGGTCATGGTGAGATATTGTCTGCAGAATGACATTGGTGGTGAACTCTCTTCAGAACGGCCTTGAGGGAGGAGATTTTGTTCAGAATGGCCTTGAGGAAGGAGATTTTGTTCAGAATGGCCTTGAGGTAGGAGATTTATTTCAGAATGGCCTTGAGGGAGGAGATTTTTTTTCAGAATGGCCTTGATGGGAGACTCTCTGCCAAATGGTATTGTCGGGAGATTTTCTTGAAGATGGCCTTGGTGGGAGACTATCTTTAAAATGGCCTTGGTGGGAGATGTTCTTCAAAATGGCCTTGTTGGAAGATGTTCTTCAGAATGTCCATGGTGGGAGATATACGTCAGAATGGCCTTGTTGGTAGATGTTCTTCAGAAAGTCTATAGTGGGAGATATACGTCAAAATGGCCTTGTTAGAAGATGTCCTTCAGAAAGTCTATATTGGGAGATGTTTTCAAAATGGCCTTGTTGGAAGATGTTCTTCAGAAAGTCCATAGTGGGAGACTTTCCTCAGAATGTCCATGGCGGGAGACTTTCTTCAGAATGTCCATGATGGGAGATGTTCTTCAGAATGTCCATGATGGGAGATGTTCTTCAGAATGGCTTTGGCGGGAGACTTTCTTCAGAATGTCCATGGAGGGAGATGTTTTTCGGAATGGCCTTAGCAGGAGACTTTCTTCAGAATGTCAATGGTTGGAAATGTTTTCAGAATGGCCTTGGCGGGAGATGTTTTCAGAATGGCCTTGGCGGGAGATGTTTTCAGAATGGCCTAGGCGGGCGACTTTCTTCAGAATGTCAGTGGTGGGAGATGTTCTTCACAGTGGCCTTGCTAAAAGATGTTCCTCAGAATGGCCTTGTTTGGAGACTCTCTTCCAAATGACCACGACAAGCCTCATAATTACTTTACCGTACGATTTCTCTTCAGAGAGAACTGGACAGGAAATGACATTGGCATGACTCTGGCTAGAAACACGCTTTGTGTCATATGAATGGCATGATAATACTTTTCTGCATACAATCTAGTACAGTCGCTTTTGAACGAGTCACAACTAAAGACTTGCCCTGAGAGGTCAAGGTGGCATGTTGTGAGAGGGTTCTTCCGTTGCCCCTCCCGCCGAGACATTGCCTGTACGGCTGTGACATTGAGTTCCGCTCTCATCACAGCCTTGTATACCTTGGCGCTTCCGAGCGCGCCGCGTTTCCCGCCACCCTCCGCCCCGATGGCTAAACTCTAATGAACCAATATCTCAGTCAGCTGGACGCTTTTTACTGGAACTGTCGCGAGATGGTCCCCAGGCCCTGTCAGTAAATGTAATATTGAGAAAGCGTGCCTCCGGCTGAAGGCAAGGGATGTTAGTGCTTGTTAGAAGTAGTTGTTGCTCCAGTTGCACTTGAAGAGGACCTTTCAGCAATGTGCGCGTGAAAAGAGCAGCCAGTACCGTTATGCTTGTGTCCAGTGTGCCGCCGTACCAACACAATCGCTTAATTCAAACCTGGCACTAATCCAGATCGAATGAAGATCAGGAGGAGCACCCTTGTGTTTGGTATCGATTTGTCAACTCGTATTGCGCTTCGTTTAGTTAGATGCTACAATTTGCTGATTTCACAAATGACATTCTTCACCGAGTTCATTCGTTTGCACCAAAGGGAAACTCCTGCTCGACAATCTCAGGCTTGCCTTATCATGTCCATGGCGCTAATTCAGCACTGGCTGTCTTTGATTAACCAGAGTACTAAGTAATTGCAGGTATGCCCAATTCCACACTGATGAAGGCCATGGATGTTGGAGTTTGTGAAAGTGCACAGCCATATCTGTTAATATTATTCTTTATGTGACAACTGATAGATGTGGATGCTGAGGTTTGCAGTGGTAAGGTATCACTGTTGATGTGGATGTGACAATGGGCGTGGGTGAATGTTGGGGTGCCGATGTGGTTGTGTCAGTGGGCGTGGTGCGGGTGTGTATGTAGATGTGACAGTGGGTGTGGTGCGGTGTGTATGTGGATGTGACAGTGGGTGTGACAGTGGATGTGGTGCGGGTGTGGATGTAGATATGACATAGGGTGTGGTGCGGGTTTGTATGTAGATGTGACAGTGGGTGTGGTGCAGGTGTGTATGTAGATGTGACAGTGGGTGTGGTGCGGGTGTGTATGTAGATGTGACAGTGGGTGTGACAGTGGGTGAGGTGCGGGTGTGTATGTAGATATGACAGTGGGTGTGGTGCAGGTGTGTATGTAGATGTGACAGTGGGTGTGGTGCAGGTGTGTATGTAGATATGACAGTGGATGTGACAGTGGGTGTGTATGTAGATATGACAGTGGGTGTGGTGCAGGTGTGTATGTAGATATGACAGTGGATGTGACAGTGGGTGTGACAGTGGGTGTGGTGCGGGTGTGTATGTAGATATGACAGTGGGTGTGGTGCAGGTGTGTATGTAGATGTGACAGTGGGTGTGGTGCAGGTGTGTATGTAGATATGACAGTGGGTGTGGTGCGGGTGTGTATGTAGATATGACAGTGGGTGTGGTGCGGGTGTGTATGTAGATGTGACAGTGGGTGTGGTGCAGGTGTGTATGTAGATGTGACAGTGGGTGTGGTGCGGGTGTGTATGTAGATATGACAGTGGATGTGACAGTGGATGTGACAGTGGGTGTGGTGCAGGTGTGTATTTAGATGTGAGAGTGGATGTGGTGCGGATGTGGATGTGACAGTGGGTATGGGTGTAAAATCTAATCTGAACCCGATTATACCATAATCGATCTTATGAGCAAAGATACTCGCCGTCGAGGTACGAGACACACAATCAACCAAATGACCGAGCCTGACCTCTCGATACTTCTTGGCCACCTTTTACAACCAGCAACGTGTCATAGGGAGCAATTCTAAACCGGATATCGTGTTGAGCGTGTTTGTGCGGAATGGGTGCTTGTTTGTGCGGATGCAATCGTGGGTGTTAAGTCTGGGCGATGGCCGGTGAGTTATTTGTCCGGAATTGAATGCAGGTGTAAAAGTAGTTAACGTTGGTGAGGCATGTGGGGTATGCACGTACAGAGGGATGTTGTGGCTGTGACAACGAATGTAAACCTACGTGGGTGTAGTTGCAGATGTAGATGTTGGAGTTGTATTTACACTGTACTGTCAGACCTGCCGGTCTTGTTTGTTGGTGTAGTTGTTCAGGAAATGTTACACATGCGTGACTATCGATAACATTTACAGTCCATTCATAGAAAAATACTATATCTTAAAAAGGAGTGGGAATAGATTTACACCGCTTTTAGCAGTATTCCAGCAATATCACGGCGGGGGACACCAGAAATGGGCTTCACACATAGTACCCATGTCGGGAATCGAACCCGTGTGTTCGGCGTGACGAGTGGACGCTTTAACCACTAGGCTACCCCACCGCCCCTCTCAAAAAAGGAAGGATATATCTGGGTGATAGTCGCACAATCAACGGTCGTTTGTTCCACATGGCAAGTCCTGAAGAATGTATTGAATAATTCACTGTTGCCGTAAGGTCAGGCATCGAGTATTATATGTATATCCACTGCACAGTTCACACTCAGACACATTACTGTGCATGGCAAAATATAAGGAACATTGTGGGAGTTCGCGTTTACGAGAAGCCGAAACATCACTTTACGTAAATAGGTATGTAAATATTATATGACATATTATATGATCTCTGCAAATGTCTTCGGTACGCCATCGTTGATAATGCCGACTACAGTATTACGACTATGCAGCAACAGCAAGTAAAAGCACAAACTTGGGCTTCAATATATCCATTGGAATCGAACCGAAACCTGAGCGTGACAGTGACACGCTAGCTCGGCGACTATCAGCACCTTCTATCGGACAAGGTAGACACAATTTTATGGATAACAACTTCTTTAATACTGTAAAAAGCGACGTTTCGGTATAGATCCTTATAACGTTGTCAAGGATGTATTAAAGAAGTTGTTATCCATAAAATTGTGTCTACCTTGTCATCCGTCAACTTCTAAGTAATGCCTACTATCAAACAGTTTACCTTCTATCCGATCTCCATACTTGATAAAGTAATGTCTCTTTTTGTGCTTCGTTTTCCGCGCATAGTCCCACATAAGGTCAGTCATCAATAATGCACTATGGTAGCTTTGAATGTCATCAATATCTAGCTACGTATTTCTTTATACCCACAAATGTCACTACCTAGCATGTCATCAATGTCCTGCCGCACGCAGTCATTTAGATAGGTGAAAGGACGGCAAGATAGTACTGGCATGAATATTATTTTATAAAATATCAGATTTGTCAGTAAGAATTTTTTTCCCAGAACATTTTCACATTTTTAATCTAAAGCACAGCCCGGATTGATTCAGAATGTAAGAACCGAATAATTGTGATTAATTGAGCGATATTATCTGTGTGTGAGACTCTTACAGGGATACGCGCTCCAGCTCAAACCTACGACCGGCGCAGTCAATATTTCCAACCTAATTAAGCCTCTCCATTGCCTAGAATGACGCTCTTATAGTGTCGGGAGATTTAATGTTCACCTGAGCTGCGATTAGGATCAAAGAGGCTGGTGTATCCTGACCTCGTGTCTGAAGCCATCTCAGTGTCAGTCACAGAATAGAAGGATTGCAGTCAGCCTCGACTGCTTCGGCTTGACCTCAGAAATTGTCGTCTGCTCCAAATGACCTTGCCGTTTACATCAAAGGAATATTTCGTAAAACAAAAAGCGAGCATGTAATGTGTTCGACTTAGCACCGCTGCTGACAAGTCGGTGAGAAATGAAAGTGATGAAAAGTGTCACCCACAAAGAGTTAATCAATTGTGGACGGAACTCAGTGGGTGTTGACCGTCTATTCATCACGTGACCATTGCCATGGTTACCACGTGACAAGTCCATTGATCCTCAAACGCCAAGTTTATTATTGGATCATGTTTCAGTTATCAGTGATTGGGTGTACCAATAGCAAGATTGCCTTATGACAGCAATAAATGGAAGATAACGTCCTACCTCCGCACGGGAGTGACGTCCCTTTGTTGTCAGAGGAAATACAGGTGTCGCTGCCCACTGTTACTATCCATTGTCATATCTCAATAGGAAAAGAGTCAAATAAACTCCGGACATGATGGCTTTTCGATCCTTTAGATGGCGACAGTTAGATCAATTTGTCTGCAGCTGGTGCTTATAAACTGAGGGTCATAAGAAAGTAAAACAAACGAACAAACGAGTTTTTTTATGTAATTGAAAATGGAAAGAACTGATGCTAACTTTGTTTATGTCCATTTAAACATCACCCATTCCTGGAACAGTTTGTAAAAAGTAATCTGTGACTCGGTACTCGTGTGTGGAAATCGATTGGTTCAATGAATACTGGGGCAAGAAATGAATAGGCAACCACAAGACTCCCACCATGTTTGAAATGCTGTAAATATTTGCCGAAAAAGGAAAATTTATACATTTTCAAAGATAAGATAAGATATAAAATATAAGAAACCCATTACCAGTTGTGTATTGTGCGATTTATATTTTTTTATATGTTTAAAATCAAATTATATTTAAAAAAATTAAAACCATGTAGAAGTATTGTTCGAGTGCTGGCAAGTGCATTTCATTTTTTTGACATAATATCGATGATGTTACATGTTTTCAATTGAAAATAAAAGATGTGATAAATTCAACTGAAGTATACCTTCTTTTCAGTTTAAAGCTCTTTCTTCGTGACCCCCCGTGATATTGCTGGAATATTGCTAAAAGCGGCGTAAAACCATACTAACTCACTTTCTTCGTGAAGGCTCTTACTTCATTTGCTCCAATAATACCATCATGAAATATTGCCCAGTAGATATAAAATATTTTCTTTTAAAATAAAATTGAAAATTTATAGCTCACATGTTTTAATAAGAAAGTCATTTGTGTTAATGTACGCACCAACAGCAGGGGTATGGGCTGGGTAATAGACAAAATGGCTAAAAAATCGATTAAAAAAATTTCCCTCTCGGGCGGCACTCCATGTGGTTGATTATGAATCAACTTTCAGTCGGAAGAGTTAATTACTAAACAGCCACAGTTCAATGTCGAAGTCCTTTTGTCAGGGATGGTTAAAATGCAAAAGTGTTAGTAGAGTTAGAAAATATAAGCGTCAAAACCTTTTCTATATTCATAAGTGGCTAAAAGCAGAGTCGATTGTATGATTCCGACATGAGCTTGAATAACTATCAAATGGTGATGATATCAGGAGTTCGCAGAAAGGTGAGCATATCCTGCCCTATCGTTGGCATCCTTCACAAACACATGCAAAAGCAAGTCAATTGTTCACTATAAAAACAGTTCAAACGTTAATGTTTGACAAAGTTACAGGGTAAAGCCTCATTATGAGGGAACATCGTAGGGTGTAGCCTTCAATTGTGTACGGTTATATATGGGCCTGAGGCGACTGGGCGACTGGGCGACTACCACTAAACAACGAAAATGCGAAAATGCGATAACACTCACTACATTTAACTAACATGTCGCTATATCCTGTTTTTTAAGGAAATTTTATTTTTATATTTTTTTGTAGGTGGGGTGTGGTGGTGGTGTGGTTTGGCAGGGTACGCTGACAGTTTTACGAACACCAGGTGTTATCACTATTTGATAGTGAGTGAGTGAGTGAGTTGGGTTTAACGCCGCTTTTAACAGTATTCCAGTTATATCTGGGCGTGTCAGCTTGATGTGGGAGGAAAGCCCAAAGTGATGCAGGTCTCAGACGTTTACCACTTCGGTGAAACCCACGAGCACGGGTATGGTGCTGACAAACCTAGAAACATAATCGGGGCGAAACGGGATTCGAACCCACAATCATAGGTTTCTGGCGTGACGGCATCGTACAATCGACTGCTTTTGGCAGATATTTCTTATTACTACAATAAGGGTTTTGTCACTTTTATCTAGTAAGTATCGGTACTCAATACATATGTCCCGTTTTCGGCGATATCGCGACATCTGACTCTGATGTCACTTTCCCATATCTCAAGATCGGGCGGTCAGATTCTGGGGATTTGACTGATTGAGTGTCATCGTACCCTGATGGTGTTGTTCGTTGATCATGATATTAACCACTGGTTCCCTCGTACGGACTCAAACATGTAATGCCGCAATGATCTAGCTTGAATACTGTTCCCTGTAGAGTTGGACAACATTCATTCACTAACTCACGGGGCACGTATCATGATGCTCACACTAAGAATGACCAATTCGCCTTCTCAGCCCGTCATGTCTTTGTAATTCCCCTGAATTTAGTATACACCACAACTATCAAAGAAAGTATTCTACAAAAGGTCATGTTAGATGTAAATGAATTGACTGACCCTAAATAATGTTAAATTATAGAAAAACAACATTTAATTGAAAAAAAGAACTGGGTCATTTATTGATTATTGATGCTCTCCTTTATAGTTGTGATACATTTTGACGACCTCTTCTCCGTCGCTGTATCATTTATTGATGCTAATGCCCCAGAAAACACACACGCACGCAGGCGCGACGTACACATGCACGCCTTTTAAATTATCCTTTAATAACATATGTTTCGATGAATAATGTGGAATAAAAATAACTTCATTCTGACATCCTTGACAACGGTATAAGGATCTATACCGGAACGTCGCTTTTTACAGTATTAAAGAAGTTGTTATGATGTCAAATGGATGATTTAATAGAGCCGATTTGAATTCTGCTTTCTCCGTATGACATTTGGAAGAGCTCGTGATTCTCCGTTACGAGGCTAGCGTTACACCCACCTGATACTGGGTGCCCGTCTTCACCATCTATACAAATAGGGATTGCTTGAAGGCGAACGATACGGTTTTTTTCATTGACTGAAAAAGAAGCAAGAACGCTGCAAGCCTAGCAATAGACGCTACGGGTCATGTTGCTTTGATTACCTTTCACGATAAGCTGACACGCCGTTCATTTACTGAATAAGACGTAAAATCCAACTCACTCACTCACTTTAGGTGAGGACCCCGTGAAGGCTCCGGGTTAGAACTTGTCCCCAGCAACCTATGCTGGTGGTAAGAGGGGACTTTGTGTATCGGGTGGTCAGGCTTTGTGAATTGGTTGATGGCGCGTCATCGTATCCTAATTTTGTGGCTCGATGTCATGATGTCAATCACTGGATAGTCTGGTCAAGGCTCGATTATATACAGACCGCCGCCATATAGCTGGAATATTCCAGAGTGCGGCGTTAAACAACATAAACACCCACACATCCGGTGCATGATGAAGTAGGCATAATCTAATCAGGACTGGGGTGTAGGGAATGGTGAGTGTGAGTGAGTTTGGTTTTACGCCGCTTTTAGCAATATTCCAGCAATATCACGACGGGGGACACCAGAAAAGGGCTCCACCCATTGTTCCCATGTCGGGATTCGAACCCGGGTCTTCGGCGTGACGAGCGAACGCTTTAACCACTAGGTTACCCGACCGCCCCTGTAGGGAATGGGAATGTTATAGACGTTGATGCATATTGTTCTAGTTGTATCATATTTTACACTAATTTCTTAGATAATTCTTTCCTTTATGTCAGTCATCGTCATGCGGTGCCTTGGTTTCTCCGTACTCCAATTAAAACTATTCAGAATATCATTTTTAATAAAAACAAGCTTTTTGAAAACGTCAAGTTGTCCGTTGTCCAGCCTTTAATGTAAATGTGTAGGCTTAGTGTTACATTTGTGTGTCTCAGCAGAATAGAAATGTCGTTTGAATCCATGGCTACGCAATTTATTCATGCACCATTATGACATTCTACTCATGCACCATTATGACATTCTATCGTCAATAAACATGTCGGTGCGCAAAATCATGTTTTATTCCGACCCATTTTATAACATTGCCATCATGGCAGCCATTCTGGAAATACATTTGAGATCACTACTTGACTGTATATACACAGGCATGAGCCAAATGCCTTAACATGAATATGACAAATTGTATTTATTTGAAACACTTGAACTTGTGCCCAAAGATTATTTTTACAATTGCTTTAGAATTTGATATATAATGTTTCAAGGATACACGCGAAACCAGTGCATCTGCAAGGCTTCAGGTTGCAATCTTTGATTTCGGCGCTAATCCGAGTGTGGTGTCATTGCACATGCCATTTAAGACCTTAAGGGGGTTCTGCTTTCTGTATAAAACACTTTAAACTGATAACCTCTATCTGAAAACAGTATTTGCGATACCGCTGTGCTAAATTATGTTTAACAAATTAATTGTCTTTGAAGGGTAGGGTGATCTGAGACGCCGCAATTGACTGTGCAGAGTTGCGTCCCTTAGGCGTGCCAGAAACCTATGATCCTGCTTCAGATTCATATGCTAGATGCACAATACAGGTGCGACACTTTGGGTTTTCCTGCCTCATTAGTGAGTGAGTGAGTATGGTTTTACCCCGCTTTTAGCAATATTCCAGCAATATCACGGCGGGGGACACCAGAAATGGGCTTCACACTGTGTACCCATGTCGGGAATCGAACCCGGGTCTTCGGCGTGACGAGCGAACGCTTTAACCATTAGGCTACCCGACCGCCCCCCTGCCTCATTAAACTGACACGCCTCACTCGCACTATACCATTCACTGGAGACGACCGCATATGCACATTAGAACATAGGCTGGAAATAGTCGACTCCAAAGGCCCTTTTCCGTACCAAAGGAACTAAATTATATCCTTCGCGAAAACATCCTGATCGTGATCAAATCATAGAGGACGCATAAGTATATTTTAATGTCGCATTCATCAACGTGTGAGAAAATGAGCGAATGCGTGGCTTAACCATGTTAACGCCCTGGTCAGTTTTCTGGAATCTGATCGCGGCATAGAAAGCCACTATAGAAAGTTGTACTTTAAAATGGTTATTGTGATTATGCCGTTCCACGTCAATAAGTGTTTTTTCAGTCGATGTGGGCTTGTCACATTAACCGTATTAAAGATAGTATATCTCAATCCATCACGATAAAGCGGCTCCGGTTACGAAATGAGGCCACATTGTGTATAATTAATTAATGCATTTCTATTGAATTCTTTCTCTATCTTATATGCTGCAATCTGCGCTGCTTTGATAAATTAACGTGTAAATGCATGTATGCATGTATGCATGTGGGCATGTCACATTAACCGTATTAAAGATAGTATATCTCTATAAATTACGATAAAGCGACCCGGCTCCGGTTACGAAATGAGGCCACATTGTGTATAATTCATTAATGCATTTCTATTGAATTCTTTCTCTATCTTATATGCTGCAATCTGCGCTGCTTTGATAAATTAACGTGTAAATGCATGTATGCATATCTAGTCACAGCCCCGTCTAATGGGCCCCGTTGTCGGAAGCCTTTTAGCTATTGTTAGCCTCCCGGGGTACCTCATCAGTAAAAGTCATTTCAAAGTTTCTGGACGCTTAACAAATACACGGCCATATGCGACTTGCAAGTTGTGAGGATCCACTGGTCGTTAGGAAAGTATCATAGATTTATGCTTGTCCTGTCGCGTCTGTCAACGCCAGCCAATCTAGAAACGATTCCCGGTATCATTTCTTCCTGCTCGCGTCAACTTCTGACCTTTTGCAGACGATATGTGTTTGTTAACTAACCAGATGGAAACGTCAGTGGTTGCCAGGTTACCCGTGCCTCGTGGAGTTTAAGTGTTGTGCATACATCGTTATCACCCTTACCACATTTGCCGCCATCTTGTTATGCGCCTTTGGCTTGCCATTTCCGGTAAAACAGGAAGCTGATATGGACGCAATGTGACACAATGTCCTCTTAGTATACCGTCTAAGCCCCACATGTGGATCTACACAGCAGTTAGGTTAAAGTGTTGTGGAAAGCGAAGAAAAAAGTGACCACGTTGTTACTCCACAGAAGTCGATCTTGGTCACTGTCGAATAAGGGGCAGTCTATTTATTAACATCTAACATAAAATTTTGAAGAATAATTTCTTTGATAGTTGCAGTCTCTGTGTATACTAAATTCAGCCGAATTACAAAGAGATGACGGGCTGAGAAGGCGAATTGGTCATTCTTAGTGTGAGCATCGTGATACGTGCCCCGTGAGTTAGTGAATGCAACCTGTCCAACTACACAGTGAACAATATTCAAGCTAGATCACTGCGGCATAACATGTTTGAGTCCGTACGAGGGAACCAGTGGTTGATATCATGATCAACGAACAACACCATCAGGGTACGATGACACACAGTCAGTCAAATCCCCAGAATCTTTCGTCTCTTTCGACAAGCATGAGGTACCGATCCGGATATTCCCATAGGGTACAAAACAAGTCAGACACATGGCAGTTTGTCTTACTATTATATCATAATCGGGCAAATGTGAACCTGCCCTGCGACAAAGGAGACAAGCTATTGGTTCTGGGTGCCTGTGATGCCCCATGTTGCAGCTTGACACAATCATATCCAGGGCCCAATTTGGCCACCCCCCAACCACCCCCATCTTTATCGCCTCTGACAGCAACTAATCTGACCAAAATTAGTCTGGTTTACCAGATACTGCGATTCTGTCCTGTGCTCCCTGTGCTCTTCTCTGTCCAGGAATCCTTGGTGGGAGACAAGCATGGGTACTGGGGACCTTCTCTGTCCAGGAACCCCTACTGTGAGACAAGCATGGGTACTTGGGACCTTCTCTGTCCAGGAATCCTTGGTGGGAGACAAGCATGGGTACTGGGGACCTTCTCTGTCCAGGAACCCCTACTGTGAGACAAGCATGGGTACTTGGGACCTTCTCTGTCTAGGAATCCCATCTGGGAGACAAGCATGGGTACTTGGGACCTTCTCTGTCCAGGAATCCTTGGCGGGAGACAAGCATGGGTACTGGGGACCTTCTCTGTCCAGGAATCCTTGGCGGGAGACAAGCATGGGGACCTCTAGGAATCCCTACTGGGAGGCACTCATTGGTACTGGGTGTATCTACTCTGTCCAGGAATCCAAACTGGGAGACAAGCATGGGTACTGGGTGTACCTACTCTGTCCAGGAATCCCATCTGGGAGACAAGCATGGGTACTGGGTGTACCTACTCTGTCCAGGAATCCCATCTGGGAGACAAGCATGGGTACTGGCTTTACCTACTCTGTCCAGGAATCCCATCTGGGAGACAAGCATGGGTACTGGGTGTACCTACTCTGTCCAGGAATCCCATCTGGGAGACAAGCATGGGTACTGGGTGTACCTACTCTGTCCAGGAATCCCATCAGGGAGACAAGCATGGGTACTGGCTTTACTTACTCTGTCCAGGAATCTATCTGGGAGACAAGCATGGGTACTTGGTGTACCTACTCTGTCCAGGAATCCCATCTGGGAGACAAGCATGGGTACTGGGTGTACCTACTCTGTCCAGGAATCCCATCTGGGAGACAAGCATGGCTACTTGGTGTACCTACTCTGTCCAGGAATCCCATCTGGGAGACAAGCATGGGTATTGGGTGTACCTACTCTGTCCAGGAATCCCATCTGGGAGACAAGCATGGGTACTGGGTGTACCTACTCTGTCCAGGAATCCCATCTGGGAGACAAGCATGGGTACTGGCTTTACCTACTCTGTCCAGGAATCCCATCTGGGAGACAAGCATGGGTACTGGGTGCGCCTACTCTGTCCAGGAATCCCATCTGGGAGACAAGCATGGGTACTGGGTGTATCTACTCTGTCCAGGAATCCCATCTGGGAGACAAGCATGGGTACTGGCTTTACTTACTCTGTCGAGGAATCCCATCTGGGAGACAAGCATGGGTACTAGGTGTACCTACTCTGTCCAGGAATCCCATCTGGGAGACAAGCATGGGTACTGGGTGTACCTACTCTGTCCAGGAATCCCATCTGGGAGACAAGCATGGGTACTGGGTGCGCCTACTCTGTCCAGGAATCCCATCTGGGAGACAAGCATGGGTACTGGGTGCGCCTACTCTGTCCAGGAATCCAATCTGGGAGACAAGCATGGGTACTGGGTGCGCCTACTCTGTCCAGGAATCCCATCTGGGAGACAAGCATGGGTTCCCGGGTGTACCTACTCTGTCCAGGAATCCCATCTGGGAGACAAACATGGGTACTGGGTGCGCCTACTCTGTCCAGGAATCCCATCTGGGAGACAAGCATGGGTACTGGGTGTACCTACTCTGTCCAGGAATCCCATCTGGGAGACAAGCATGGGTACTGGGTGTACCTACTCTGTCCAGGAATCCCATCTGGGAGACAAGCATGGGTACTGGGTGTACCTACTCTGTCCAGGAATCCCATCTGGGAGACAAACATGGGTACTGGGTGTACCTACTCTGTCCAGGAATCCCATCTGGGAGACAAGCATGGGCACTGGGTGCGCCTACTCTGTCCAGGAATCCCATCTGGGAGACAAGCATGGGTACTGGGTGCGCCTACTCTGTCCAGGAATCCCATCTGGGAGACAAGCATGGGTACTGGGTGCGCCTACTCTGTCCAGGAATCCCATCTGGGAGACAAGCATGGGTACTGGGTGTACCTACTCTGTCCAGGAATCCCATCTGGGAGACAAGCATGGGTACGTGGTGCGCCTACTCTGTCCAGGAATCCCATCTGGGAGACAAGCATGGGTACTGGGTGTACCTACTCTGTCCAGGAATCCCATCTGGGAGACAAACATGGGTACTGGGTGTACCTACTCTGTCCAGGAATCCCATCTGGGAGACAAGCATGGGTACTGGGTGCGCCTACTCTGTCCAGGAATCCCATCTGGGAGACAAGCATGGGTACTGGGTGCGCCTACTCTGTCCAGGAATCCCATCTGGGAGACAAGCATGGGTACTGGGTGTACCTACTCTGTCCAGGAATCCCATCTGGGAGACAAGCATGGGTACTGGGTGTACCTACTCTGTCCAGGAATCCCATCTGGGAGACAAACATGGGTACTGGGTGTACCTACTCTGTCCAGGAATCCCATCTGGGAGACAAGCGTGGGTACTGGGTGCGCCTACTCTGTCCAGGAATCCCATCTGGGAGACAAGCATGGGTACTGGGTGCGCCTACTCTGTCCAGGAATCCCATCTGGGAGACAAGCATGGGTACTGGGTGCGCCTACTCTGTCCAGGAATCCCATCTGGGAGACAAGCATGGGTACTGGGTGTACCTACTCTGTCCAGGAATCCCATCTGGGAGACAAGCATGGGTACTGGGTGCGCCTACTCTGTCCAGGAATCCCATCTGGGAGACAAGCATGGGTACTGGGTGTACCTACTCTGTCCAGGAATCCCATCTGGGAGACAAGCGTGGGTACTGGGTGTACCTACTCTGTCCAGGAATCCCATCTGGGAGACAAGCATGGGTACTGGGTGTACCTACTCTGTCCAGGAATCCCATCTGGGAGACAAGCATGGGTACTGGGTGTACCTACTCTGTCCAGGAATCCCATCTGGGAGACAAGCATGGGTACTGGGTGTACCTACTCTGTCCAGGAATCCCATCTGGGAGACAAGCATGGGTACTGGGTGTACCTACTCTGTCCAGGACATTGGGGACCCTATATTTGAAGTCCCCACAAGGGAGATACGCGTGGAAAACTTGGGACATATAATTCTTCCAGGAAGTGAATTTAGTGGTCTCACTGTTCATTAGTGTCCACGTCGTTTGTCGCCCAGGCTGAAACTTCTCAATTGGGAGGGTATTACCATTCAACCTTGACCTTCATCCCTGCCGTCACTTTCATGTTCAGTCAAACACTAATTGTCAATTTCCCCCCAAGCCACTAGACTCGTATTATTAAATTAAACAATGGCTTCCGCAAGTGTGATTGATACGGCTTCGCACAGATCCTGAATAACGAAGCGACAGGTGAAAGCGAGCCATGCCTCTTCCCCTGACACGAAGCGTTGCTGTGACGTCATGAGAGCATGTTATCGCCGGTGGTGCTGATCAGCAACACCTGCAGCTGTAATAAAGCCGTCGTTGTAGATGTTGCTCTGAGATGACGCTGCTGTACTGCATTTGTATCACTTTGATGAATGTGTTATATGTGCTGTTAGCATTGGCAGAGTCATCCACGCTGTGGAGGTGGACGTTTATTTGTTATGATATTTCATCTTCTGTTGGTGGATAAAGGGAGTTATTATTGTTCTATGCGGGGGAACGGGTGGCCCAGTCGTCTAAGGCGCCACGATTCGCTGTGCAGAGAAGCGTCCCTTGGGCACGCCAGAAATTATGATTGTGGGTTCGAATCCCGGTTCGCCCCGATTATGTTTCAAGGTTTGTCAGCACCATGGGTTTCACCGTAGCGGTAAACGTCTGAGACCTGCATCACTTCGGGCTTTCCTTCCATATTAAGCTGACACCCCCCGATATAACTGGAATGCGTCTACTTCCTCCGGCTTACCCTACCACCCTTCCCAGGCAGTGATGCGTCCATTTCCTCCAGCTTACCCAACCACCCTTCCTTTACTTTGATGCGTCTTCTGCCTCCAGCTTACCCTACCACCCTTCCTTTACTTTGATGCGTCTTCTGCCTCCAGCTTACCCTACCACCCTTCCTTTACTTTGATGCGTCTACTGCCTCCAGCTTACCCTACCACCCTTCCTTTACTTTGATGCGTCTACTGCCTCCAGCTTACCCTACCACCCTACCTTTACATTGATGCGTCTACTACCTCCAGCTCACCCTACCACCCTTCCTTTACACTGATGCGTCTACTGCCTCCAGCTTACCCTACAACCCTTCCTTTACTTTAATGCGTCTACTGCCTCCAGCTTACCCTACCACCCTTCCTTTACTTTGATGCGTCTACTGCCTCCAGCTTACCCTACCACCCTTCCTTTACTTTGATGCGTCTACTGCCTCCAGCTTACCCTACCACCCTTCCTTTACTTTGATGCGTCTCCTACCTCCAGCTTACCCTACCACCCTTCCTTTACATTGATGCGTCTACTGCCTCCAGCTTACCCTACCACCCTTCCTTTACATTGATGCGTCTACTACCTCCAGCTCACCCTACCACCCTTCCTTTACACTGATGCGTCTACTACCTCCAGCTTACCCTACCACCCTTCCTTTACACTGATGCGTCTACTACCTCCAGCTTACCCTACCACCCTTCCTTTACATTGATCCGTCTACTACCTCCAGCTTACCCTACCACCCTTCCTTTACATTGATGCGTCTACTACCTCCAGCTTACCCTACCACCCTTCCTTTACATTGATCCGTCTACTACCTCCAGCTTACCCTACCACCCTTCCTTTACATTGATGCGTCTACTACATCCAGCTTACCCTACCACCCTTCCTTTACATTGATGCGTCTACTACCTCCAGCTTACCCTACCACCCTTCCTTTACATTGATGCGTCTACTGCCTCCAGCTCACCCTACCACCCTTCCTTTACATTGATGCGTCTACTGCCTCCAGCTTACCCTACCACCCTTCCTTTACATTGATGCGTCTACTACCTCCAGCTTACCCTACCACCCTTCCTTTACATTGATCCGTCTACTACCTCCAGCTTACCCTACCACCCTTCCTTTACTTTGATGCGTCTGCTGCCTCCAGCTCACCCTACCACCCTTCCTTTACATTGATGCGTCTACTGCCTCCAGCTCACCCTACCACCCTTCCTTTACATTGATGCGTCTACTACCTCAAGCTTACCCTACAACCCTTCCTTTACATTGATGCGTCTACTACCTCAAGCTTACCCTACCACCCTTCCTTTACATTGATGCGTCTACTACCTCCAGCTTACCCTACCACACTTCCTTTACATTGATGCGTCTACTACCTCCAGCTTACCCTACCACCCTTCCTTTACACTGATGCGTCTACTACCTCCAGCTTACCCTACCACCCTTCCTTTACATTGATGCGTCTACTGCCATGCTCACCCTACCACTCTTCTTTCGATAAAAGCGGTGTAAAACAATACTCACTCCACCCTTCCTTTACACTGATGCGTCTACTGCCTCCAGCTCACCCTACCACCCTTCCTTTACATTGATGCGTCTACTGCCTCCAGCTTACCCTACCACCCTTCCTTTACATTGATGCGTCTACTACCTCCAGCTTACCCTACCACCCTTCCTTTACATTGATCCGTCTACTACCTCTAGCTTACCCTACCACCCTTCCTTTACTTTGATGCGTCTGCTGCCTCCAGCTCACCCTACCACCCTTCCTTTACATTGATGCGTCTAATGCCTCCAGCTCACCCTACCACCCTTCCTTTACATTGATGCGTCTACTACCTCAAGCTTACCCTACAACCCTTCCTTTACATTGATGCGTCTACTACCTCCAGCTTACCCTACCACCCTTCCTTTACATTGATGCATCTACTGCCTCCAGCTTACCCTACCACCCTTCCTTTACATTGATGCATCTACTGCCTCCAGCTTACCCTACCACCCTTCCTTTACACTGATGCGTCTACTGCCTCCAGCTCACCCTACCACCCTTCCTTTACATTGATGCGTCTACTGCCTCCAGCTCACCCTACCACCCTTCCTTTACATTGATGCGTCTACTACCTCCAGCTTACCCTATCACCCTTCCTTTACATTGATGCGTCTACTACCTCCAGCTTAACCTACCACCCTTCCTTTACATTGATGCGTCTACTACCTCCAGCTTACCCTACCACCCTTCCTTTACATTGATGCGTCTACTACCTCCAGCTTACCCTATCACCCTTCCTTTACATTGATGCGTCTACTACCTCCAGCTTACCCTACCACCCTTCCTTTACATTGATGCGTCTACTGCCTCCAGCTCACAATACCACCCTTCCTTTACATTGATGCGTCTACTGCCTCCAGCTTACCCTATCACCCTTCCTTTACATTGATGCGTCTACTACCTCCAGCTTAACCTACCACCCTTCCTTTACATTGATGCGTCTACTACCTCAAGCTTACCCTACCACCCTTCCTTTACATTGATGCGTCTACTACCTCCAGCTTACCCTACCACACTTCCTTTACATTGATGCGTCTACTACCTCCAGCTTACCCTACCACCCTTCCTTTACACTGATGCGTCTACTACCTCCAGCTTACCCTACCACCCTTCCTTTACATTGATGCGTCTACTGCCATGCTCACCCTACCACTCTTCTTTCGATAAAAGCGGTGTAAAACAATACTCACTCCTTCGTTCCTTTACAATGACGCCTTTACTTCCTTCGGCTGAACCCACCGCCCTGTCCATACAGTGACACTACAATGTATGTCCTCTTGTTGCCTTGATTCCGCTCAAGACGACATGCAATTCATTGTGTAGAAGACGGAAGTCCCTGTTGCGTGTCGCCCTTGCATGAAGACGGTCTGGCGTCAGGTAACGATTACCGATACCATCACTCATTGTTCCGCTCTCATCAACGAATGGAGAATTGATGACACGATAAAGTTTAAGATATCGTATTTCTGCCCAGGTGACTATTCCTAATATAATGAATTCGAAAACCCTTATGTTGATGTTCCATATCAAATTGCATACTACCTATTTCCTATTAACTATAAAACCATGCCTCAAGTTCGACCGACCTGTTGTACGAACTATATTATGGATCATTTGCGGTTGACAGTGAAATCCAGCAATACCACTACAACACAACTACCTGAGGTATGTGGATATAAAACGTCAACGCCAGAGATTAACCAGTGGCTTCCACTGGGCGTAAAATACAATCTAGCGGGGAAACGTATACGAATGTTTAATTGAAAATCAGTGATGACACCAGATGCTCCCCAAAATGGTAAACATGTCATGCCCAACCAGTAGCACCCGCCACTCACACTGAATACAAAAAGCATCTGCTTGTTGCCTGACGCCGTACTTCGAATTCTAACATGCGACGGCGGTCTGTAGACAAACCAGACAAGCGGGTGTGGTAATAACGCGTTTAGTGATTTTGTTGATTTTGAATAAAGTTTGGGCCCCGGTGCGTTTGTTTGTTTATTGTTTAACGCCGCCTTCAGCAATATTCCAGCTATATGGCGTTCTGTAAATAATCGAGTCTGAACCTCACAATCCAGTGATTGATATCATGAGCATCGATCTACGCAATTGGGATACGATGATATGCATCAACCAAGTCAGCTAACCTGACTACCCGATCCCGTTTGTCGCCCCTAACGCAAGCATGGGTTGCCGAATACCAATTCTAACCCGGATATTCACGTGGACGGTCGTACGAAATCGCGATATCGAGTTTATTACAATTGTAAAAACAAGAAAGAATTCAATTGAATCCCACACGGTGTAAATATTCTAGTCAACTGAACCAGTCATTGCACTACGAGTTTAGTCAATTTAATCCCTCATCGCACAATAAAGTAAAGTCAATTGAATCCATAACAACGTAAGGGTCGGTCAATTGAATGTAAATTAGTGAGTGAGTGAGTGACAGGGTTGGTTTTAACGCCACTTTGACCCTGTCATGGCGTGTCCGCTCGTGTGGGTTTAAAGCCCGAATTGAGTTGCGACACTTCAGGCGACAAGGCCACCCGTGCTAACAAACCCGCCCTACCCCCCCCCCCCCCCCCCCCGCCCCCCCCCCCCCCCAAAAAAAAAAAAAAAAAAATATAAAATAAATAAATAAGTAAAATAAAATAAAAAATATATAAAAATAAAATAAAATAAAAACACCAAAACCAAAAAAACAACCAGCTCGCCAAAAAAAGGACATTTTCGTTTTACGGACCACCTAAATGACCTTGACCCCGTGACCTTGGTGACCTTGAATTTTTTAAAATGGTTTTAGTCCAGCTACCCGATCCCGGGGTCAAAACCGCCAAAATCGCAAAAACATTCCCTTGCCCCGGAATGCACACGTTTGGGCGCTCGTATTTCGGGTGTATGAACGTATTCGTGTTTCCACAACCTGATTAGTGGTTTTTGTCGAGGGAATGTACTGCACACTAAGGGTAGTGACAACACTCTAAAGACCTGTAAACATTGTTGGTCCATAGGCTGAATAACAAATTAAATTAAGGTATTCCTTGCATAAAGAGTTATACAAACGTATCCCTTGCCAAATAAAAGTCAAATAAGTCATTCACGAATATCTCAGACAACATAAACACGGTATTCTGTTTGCAATGCGTGGCGCATATTTGGTCACATGACACAGATGACTGTGATTAATTCTGAGGAGTGAGTGAGTGTGTTGGGTTTAACGCCGCTTTTAACAGTATTCCAGTTATATCACGGCGTGTCATCTTAATGTGGAAGGAAAGCCCAAAGTGATGCAGGTCTCAGACGTTTACCACTTAGGTGTAACCCACGAGCACGGATATGGTGCTGACAAACCTAGAAACATAATCGGGGCGAACCGGGATTCGAACCCACGTTCATAGGTTTCTGCCGTGCCCAAGGGGCGCAACTCTGCAAAGCGAATCGCGGCGCTTTGAACGACTGGGATACCCGTGCTCCCAAATCTGAGAAAAGGCTACATAATGTTAAGGCTGGTAGGTGACGTTCGGGCTCTGGTGTCCCCCGCCGTGATATTGCTGGAATATTGCTAAAAGCGGCGTAAAACCATACTCACTCACTCGGGCTCAAGTTCGGCGAAACACCGTTCGCCAGGTGGAACCGGCTTTGCGAACGTTGCTGTAAGGAACAACCACGATATACAGAACAAATAAAGTTTGGCATCATGAATATTTGTAGGGATATTTTTTTATGAAATTGCGTCTTCACTACCAAAATATCCTCAAAACTATTTATGATCCCCAACTTTATTTGTTCAGTTTATCGTGGTTGTTCCTTGCAGTAATTGATACTACACGCATAACCAGCATTCGGTACTTTATTTTGTTAATCTTAACATCTGGCACTGAGAATGGTACCGTCTATATTTATGGACTATTACTTATGTTCCACCCTGGTACCCAAACCTTCTCGAACCATTTTTACTTGCACCATATGTTCAGGTGACCAATTGATTTGCCTTTGCATGTGTTTGTAACGGGTGCCCTCCTTTTCGATAACACCTGTTATCATCACTATTTCATAAACACATGTTCAGAAAATATTTGGAATAGTTCAATCTACTAGATTTCTTTTGAATATGGAAATGGTTTTGTTGCTTTTATATAATTATTGTTTTGAAAACAACCAAACCTTTCCTTCCGAAATGTAAAGTCTAAGAACACGAACGGGTCGAGTTTACTTCCTCGGTCGCTGTTACTGTTATGTTTCTAAAAACAGCGACAGAGGCAGTAAACTCGATTAATTATGGGATATAACTTTATATACGACCCGAAACGGGAAAGACAGCAACTCCTAATGCGCCTTCTAAATGCTGTAGCATGAAAGTAAACAATTTGTGGATGTCCAACTTAACGTCTTCAGGGGATCTCGCGACAGAAACACAACACGGTCTTGACGGTTAGAATATTAAACACTTTCAAATCAATTTGCGAACATCACTGGGCAAACCTTGCGCGAAGAATGGCCTACAGTCTATCTGCTGAGAAGGCTGTTTTTCTCGGGGGAATCCAGAGGTGCATCAATTTTAAACATATTGTTATCTCTCTGAACAGCCTGAGAGTTTTGCCTTTGGTGAAATCATTATAAAGTTTTGGAGTGTGAGATGGCCTGTTGGTACCAGAGTGTAAACAACATTTCAGCCGCGTCTCACGTTTGAAAAATACATGTTGAATAATAATACATATTTTTATTAACATATGAATGCTCTTTTTCTTTTCAGTCAACTTTGATCACTTTCAAATTCTCCGTGCCATCGGGAAGGGAAGTTTTGGGAAGGTAGGTGTCATACGTTCCTTAGAAAATTTCAAAGAGCCTCATACGACTCGTGGTCAAACGTTGTTTGATCAAGGTTACAGTATTCAAGGCCCCAGTAAAGCTTTCAAACAATTTTATGGTAGGCATGTGGGGGACATTTTCAAATTTGACGCTAAAGTGACAAGAATGATGTCCGATTCAATTCCCTATTTTAACTTGTACCATATGTTTTCATGTATTTTTCAGGTGAACTATTGGTTTGCCTTTGCAATTGTTTGTGACGGGTGCCACCGGTGATGCAGGATACGCTCACCTTTTCGCGAACGCCTGGTGTCATCACCATTTGCTATACTAGTGATTCATAAACACATGCAAATGATGTCAGAATCGCACATTCGACTCTGCTTTTAGCAGACATTTGTTATGACTATGGAAAATGTTCTATCGCTTTTATTCATATATCGCATAACTAGTAACCAATAAACAATACTCAATCACAATGAAGACGAGTTCCCATTATGATGCTGCATTAGACATTAACGGTTTGTTTTATTTGATCTGTTCTGGATTTGACCGGCGTCGAAGTGCTTATTCTCAATCACACGTTCGCTACAGATGTTAAGAGCTAGTGGATTTATACAAGATTATTGCACTTTTATAGCGACGTGCATGTACGTGTGTGTGTGTGTGTGTGTGTGTGTGTGTGTGTGTGTGTGTGTGTGTGTGTGTGTGTGTGGCTGCTAGTTGGAACAACACGAAGACTAGACACTTTAATAGATAACAACTTCTTTATTGCTCGTAACAGTGTCTTCAGGTATTCAGTTGTAACACGGCATGTCAGGAAAGAGGGGGGGGGGGGGGAGTTGGGGTGTTTAGCTTAGACGCATGGAGGTCGTACACATTTCTTACTTCGGAGAGAGAGTACAGAGAGTTGCTGACAGTCCAAGTATTGGTGCGATCCCGGGATTGGAATGCTATAATGTGCATTTTGACACGGAAGTGGGCCGCATTGAAAAAAAGGACGAAACTTATCTCCTAACGACAACTTCCCACTTCCCCACATTTGCTAATGAAGAATAAATATTGATCATGCAGTAGAAATATACACGTTTTAAGTAAATAGTGTGATAAACACTGAAAATATGGCTTGGCTAGGATGAAGCGTTTAATCATTTGGGTAGAATGAAGACTTGAACTTTTCGGTTGTTTGTTCATTAAGGAATCATTTGTCATTATTTTCACCATCCTAATGTGATCTAGTAAGACTTTCCAAATCATTTGATGGGTTCCTAATGTGTACTGCCCTTTCAATGACCCAGCTTCTGATAGATATGTCCCCAATGACCCCGGCGCTTCCCTGTAGAGGCAGGGAGCCGTCGAGGACGTCTTTATCACCGTGGTTTCACTTACATTAGTATTACAGCTATATATACTTGTCAATACTAGTAAAGGATTTCCCGTTACGATTGACGTGGATAGAAAGATTTGCTGTCAAAAGTAATAGTCTTCAGGGTAACAGTACATTTTGGCTAACCACGGAAACAGCTCCAATGTGCGCTGCTTGCGATCATGAATTGAACTGCGTCCATCTGGCCATTCGGCTCGCCCCGGAATGACGAGTGTTGACGATCTGAAACAGCCAGAAACTGATTTCCTCACAGCTAGGTTTATTTTTCTCACAAGGCGTGGATATCTGAGAAAAATAAGCCTCGTTGTAGGGATATTCGATTCCTAAGTCTGTAGGTATTATTGATTACATGTTATCGGTGAAGGCTAATGGGAACGAGATGTTATGGATCGTGTATCCTTAGCAATTAGTTTGCAATCTGAAAATGTGGGTATTTCTTATCAGAGGAAATGTGAAGATTTTCAAGAGCAAATAGACTAAAAATAGTATGCTTGGCCAAAAGGGTTTACACCTTTGATAACACATGTACGTTTCTGTATATACTTGATGGAAAACAACATTATAATTCACTAATACCGTATTTTGTCTAAAAATACTAAAAGAGTAATAGGATTTGGCTGATTATCGTTATTATTTAGAGTACGATTCTTCATGACCCAAGACCTTATTATTTTACCTCTGGTGGTAGCGACATGTCTCTTTTGTAGTCCTTATATTCCTTGCAATAAGCATCCGATTTTCAGTGATCCATTCATATAAATTTCTCAGTTATTTTGCCTCTTTTGCCCAACGGAATCTGTTTCGGCAGCTAATCTCGTTATTCTCTGGCGTTGGCGTTGGCGTTGGCGTTGGCGTTTGCGTTTGCGTTGTATATTATTTATGATACTTTGTAACCTTACCCGTCTTTACTTTCTGATCGACAAAGTAGTTCTTTTCGTTCAATACTAGACAATAGAAACAATCGCACTAGCACCGTTATTCGCTTGAACTTAGCAGCACACGGGGACTTGTAGTAATCATGTATATTACAACCAAGATAAATATTATTATGAATAATAATGTATTGCCATTGTGTGACAAGGAACAACATTTGGCGTTTTTGCTTTACGGTTTCGACACACAATTGCGGAAGACGATTTAAATCCTACGTCAGTATTTCCCCGTGGTTGAGAGCGTGACACCGGGATGAAAAAAGACAGGCTTGGTCTAAAGTTCGTGTATCTAGTCGCTCGCACTCACGCACTCACGCACGCACACGCTCACTCTCACACACAAACATACCCGCAGAAATCTGAGGCCTGTCTCCTGGAACGAGAACCATCATTTATAAATGAGCAAACTCTACCTTCACTTCAGTGTTTCGGTTTCATTAATGTACATCTAAAGACAATCCAGTCCCGACCCAACACAGAATGGCGAGGATCTTACGATACCAGAAGGTAGCCTAAATGTACAATATTAATGCCTATAAGTCACGCTTCCTCGAAAAGCGTTTTCCCTTGCGATAAACCCGGATGTAAATGATTCATCCTTGTGCAGATAAAGATCCCAATTAGTGTTTTAACATCAATGCGAGACTTCACTGTCGTACTTGGCCAGTGATAGCAACAGTGTGTCAGGGCAGGGGTAACGTCGCTAATACCGATCTACCAATAGCAGTGCTCCATTACCGGTAATCGACCAAATGTGTCATTTGATCATCAACACCGTGTCAATAACGACATTCGACCATATCCTCCCATCACCGGCATCAGAGACCCCAATCCGTGCCAGTAGCTGTATTTGTTCAGTTACACTACAACCATCGACCATAGCACTGCCCTGAAGCAGGGGTACATGGAACTTGGTAGTCGCAGTGAACCATTATTGGTACACAGGGTGCGAGAAACATTCTCACATTGCAGTCAGTCATTCATGTACATGTTATTACTCTGCCACCATTCAAACAGTGACATGCTACATCGTTTGCCATTCTATCACTTACAATCTTACAATGTGACCATGCCACTATTCAGTGTCTTACAGTGTGGTGATTTGACCCCTGACAAACTTACATTTTGTCCATTTGACCCCTGACAGATTTACATTTTGTCCATTTGATCTGTGACAGATTAATGTGTCTATTTGACCCCTGACAGATTTAAGTTGTGTTCATTTGACCTGTGACAGACTTACATTTTGTCCATTTGACCCCTGACGGATTTACATTGTGTTCATATGACCTATGACAGATTTACATTGTGTCCATTTGACCCCTGACAGATTTACATTTTATCCATTTGACCTGTGACAGACTTACATTTTTTCCATTTGACCTGTGACAGATTTACATTGTGTCCATTTGACCTGTGACAGTTTTACATTGTGTCCATTTGACCCATGACAAATTTACATTGTGTCCATTTGACCTGTGACAGATTTACATTTTGTCCATTTGACACCTGACAGATTTACATTTTGTCCATTTGACCCCTGACAGACTTACATTTTGGGTGACAAAGACTTGTGATTTAACTTCACATTGTTTAAAAAGGCAAAATAACAAACATAATCCTATTTCTAGATATTAGTTCTGAAAATTTAGAAATGTTTTAAAATATTTCTGTATACAACTCTGTACAAGGAATGCTATTATCCCCTGGAAGCAACAATTAATTCTACAGTTCCTTTTTTTTGAACCTGTAACAGTAGTGACATGGCATTATTTTATGCGTTAAGCTTGCAAACGATTTATATAAACTCTTCATCATATTTTAAAAAAAATATTTTAATTATTGAAAGAAATATTTGTTTTCTTAGTTCCACGTGTATGAACTATTTTTCATTTTTTGAAAATTACCCAGAGCTTAAATAACGACCAACAACAAGAAACTTTCGCGGCGTTTTCTTTTGCTTTCGGAACGCCCCGATTATGTTCTGTTTCGAGATAAAATGATAAGATATACTTGTCTGAATGCTTCGTACCTAGAATTTATAACGCTGATTTTGATGATTAGAAAGTTCATCTGAGGCAACCATCTAATGAGGTGCCCTCAGGTCCTCGCACAGAGAGGTGTCGTATAGGAGAACATGATCTGCTGTTAATGAGAATGTGGCCATTCCGCCACAATCGTAGTAGGTAATAATATTAGGTCTTCAACGCAGGTTAGTAGTGTGGCACTCCATCTTCTAACATGGCATGGATACAGTCGTTATCTGTCCCAGATTATGCCTTCACTGACGTCATTTTATTCCAGTATTCCTACTTAATTTTTTTTATACATATACAGTAAACTACGGTTATAACGAACTCAAAGGGACTACTAATTTTAGTTCGTTATAACCGTAATTCGTTATAAGCATATATACAGCATAACTACAGCATATAGTCGGGACTAAAAAGTTAGATCGTTATATCCGTTAGTTCGTTATAAGCGTGTTCGTTATAACCGTAGTTTACTGTATATACAATTATCGTAATAAAGGTCACGTGTCATGTAAACTAATGTCCAAAAGAAACGATACCACACATTTTTCTAAATATTTTATTATGAAGAGTTAATTTTCGTCTGAAAAGGTACTTTAGCGTATCCTACGTTCCAAACCAAACGTATTCGGTCGATAAAACCGGGAACATTTGATCAATTGAGAAAAAAGCGTGCAATTTGCCCAAATGACGTTCCGTCCCGTAACACGAAATGCTCGTGCATATCTTCTGTATAAAACTGCTGACCCGACACGTTGGGATCACAGCAACAAAAAGCACACAAAAGAAATGCCACGTTTGACAGCGATTGAGAGAGAGAGAGAGCCGTAGGAATGCTCCAACAGGGAGCTACGCACCGCGACGTCGCCAGAAGGTTAGGATGCGCGCGCATAACCGTCACCAGGTTAATGCAGTGGTTGCATCAAACAGGTCGGACAGCAGACAGGCCGAGAACCGGGAGACCACGGGTGACCACGCCTATTGAAGACCGCCACATCCGGGTACTTCACCTTCGGAACCGCTTCGTAACGGCGACGTTAACGGCACGGACGGCACTGGGACACGTGATAATTCGACAAACCGTGTACAGGAGACCGTGGGCACATGGTATCCGAGCACGTCGCCCCTACCGCGGAGCACTCCTGACACCTCAACAGCGACTCAACAGACGGATATGGGCCAGGCGACTTCGACGGTGGCACCGGTGGAACTGGGCACGTGTCATGTTTTCTGACGAAAGCAGATTTTGCATCTTCAGGAACGACGGCCGGCAGCGTGAGTACCGAAGAGTTGGTGAACGTTTGGCACCGAACTGCATCCATCAAGTCAGGCCATATGGAGGCGGAGGTTTAATGGTTTGGGGTGGAATCTAAGGGGACGTCAAAACGAGACTCGTCGTTATTCGGGGAAACCTGAATGCGCAGCGTTATCGTGATGACATCTCACAACCAGTTGTGTTGCAATTCATCCAACAACAGCCTAATGATATCATTTTCCAGCACGATAATGCGAGGCCTCACACGGCAAGGCTGACCCAGAACTTCCTAGCAAACGCCAACATTCACGTTTTACCATGGCCGGCATGTTCACCGGACATGAACCCAATCGAACACATAGGGGACATTCTCGGCCGCAAAGTCAGGAATCGCCCTGTGCCTCCACTTAACCTCCAGGAATTTGAACAATGCCTCCTCCATGAATGGCAACGCATCCCCCCCAACGTCATCAGACGTCAGACGTCATCAGCCCGTAGACGTGTACTAGCGTGTATTGACGCTCACGGTGGACATACCCGGTACTAACGTGACTTTGAGACGTGTGTTGTGACATTTTCCACACTTGACTCATCAACTGTGTTCAAATGAAATTTTCATTTTTGACCCCCCGCGTCTTTACATGTCTGTCCTCATGATTGTAAAGGATTGATTACAATGAATTTTTGTACACATACTGTGAAAACATTACTCACAAGTCATATACCAATTTGAAATGTCTGTATCGTTTAGTTTTTTTGTAATGTCCTTTCAAACACGTGGTATCGTTTCTTTTGGACATTAGTTTATAACCAGTACATCAATAAATGTGACCGTCCACGAGCAAAGGGACCTGGGTGCTAGAAAACAATTGTGCTGTGACGTCATAAAGAGGGACGTTTGACGTCAAAATATCCATGAGTGCGGACTGTATAAAAATATTTTATCTATACATTTCAGAATACATGTCTATGTTCAGTTAATCAGACATTATATTGAAGAAGTGCAATAATTACATAAACAGTTATAAGCATGTCTGAAAATGGGACTGCAGAAAATTAGTCCAAATGTTTGATGCCATTTGTCTCTGTAATACATATGAATTGAAGTTTATGAATTTTTATGATCCTAAAACTCTGCCGTTTTGTACACAGTCGTTTTCTGTGGTTTTGTCGTTTATCATGTTTTACATCAAATATACCTCTTTGCTTTTTTGTTAATACAAATGTTAATCAGTTCGTTTAAAGTGCGCAGGCGTTTGATTTTGAAACATCAACGAAATATGTTTTCAAATATCATTTGGTCAAATTGGGAAAACACGATGAAGACCGCAATATACATTTTGTAATTTGTTTCTAGACTTTCATTTTACCCAACGGGATCATGGCTGGCCAATCGCCGCGAAAAGTCGGTTTGCAGAGTTGCATACCTTAGTCATGCCAGAATCCGATGATTGTTATGATTCATGGTTTGTCACCTGCATATACGTGCAAACTTCACCAAAGTGATAAGCATCGAAGACCTGCGTCCAATCGGACTGTCCTTTTACATTGAAAATGATGGAAAACCGCTCAAAGAGGGCTTTAAACGCGCTCACTCATTTAGTTCGGACACGTTGAATCATGTTGTAGCCAAGGTAACATTGTCTACTTGATAGCCAGAAAGTTGTTTATGTACTAGCCCTTTTATGCAACAAGAGGTTTTGAACCACGCGAAGACCTGGATTGCAATTGGTCTTCAGCAAATCATACTTGTAAGAGGCGTCTGGCGGGATCGGGTGGTCAGGCTCGCTAACTTGGTTGATGCATTACATCCTATCCCAATTATTTAGATCGTTGCTCATGATGTCAATCACTGGATTGTCTGGTCCAGACTCGTTTATTTACAGACCGCTGTCATATAGCTGGAATATTGCTGAGTGCAGCGTTAAACAACAAACAGACCAACAAAAAAACATAAAGTTCTGACCTTCACAGAACGCTGGAGTATTTTTATCGGGCATTAAGTGAATGGACTATGATTAATGTTTAAGCACGTGGCGCTTTTAAGTCGGCATTCAACGAATCAATAAGATTGAAAACCGTGCATTGGCGTTACGTGCTGGGAGTAAGAAACAGACTATTAATAGCGTACTTTGTTGTTCTCCTTTTCTGGGAAATGTGGAAGGAAGTGTTATGTTAAGCCGTCTAGCCTAAAAAGGCATTAAGAATACTTAAATAACGAGCGCAACAAATGTGGACTTTTCCAAGACAGTTTAAATAGGCTATTTTGTATGGAAGAACTTCGACTGCTCGACAACATGATCTTAAATGGGCCTTAAAATGTAAGAGTTTAGTAGTTTTTACTAAACATTATAAAACCTCAAAACATTGCTAAACAATATTCCTTTCAGAAGAGAGCTGAAACACATTTCTTTAAGTACTCTGAACATCAGTTTGGTGCCATGCAGTCGTACTACACGACGAAGCCAATATTACACCGCCGATTAATGTTAAGAGCCTTTAAAATCCTCATAACGACCCCGATTTTCCGACTTAATGGCTGGAAGTCTCACTGCTTATAACGTTCAACGTGATGGTATTGATTGTGCTTAAAGTAAACAAAAAGCAGGACATTTTCCTCGAGTCCGGTATGACCCAGTGGAAAAGATGCCAGAGCTGCGCCCCTTGGTCGGGACAGGATCCGCTAGATTATGTATTGGTGTATCAGTGCTAGGGAGAATTCTTTAGTTCACTGGTTCCCAGGTGTCATAACAATCATGATTGCGGCACGTCGATGCATATATACAGAAACATGCCATGACATGCAGTTGACAAGGATACATGCGAACTTTGGGTTTTCATGAACATACGGGATCCATTGTAATTCCATGTCAGTTTCAGTGATGCTGGATACAGATGAATCAATAAGTTTGAATATTCTTAATTGTTATTTGGGCAGGATCGACTTTTTGATTTCTACTTCTGTATAAATTGTTGTTTTTTAAAATTTATACCTTTATTTCGACACTGCGTGAACTTATCATAACATTATCACATTGGCAAACAAGTTGTAAGACATTCATTTCAAATTTAAACACATTGAGAAAACATTTAAAATGACATATATTCCACATATCCTGCAGTCATTCCACACCTTTATAATCAGAGCAGTCCGGTCTAGTGGTAGTCTTTACGGATTTTTTTTGCAGAATCAATAAGTTCGGCTATTGAAGTTTTAGTATACAACGAGTAGGACAATAAATCTATGCACTTCAAAATAACCGTAACTCTGGCTATCCGTAAGGCCTGGATGTCTGCCGGGAAGGTACAACTATTGTTTGTTTGTTGTTGAAGGCCGCACTCAGCAATATTCCAGCTATATGGCGGCGGTCTGTAAATAATCGAATCAGGACCAGACAATCCAGTGATTGATATCACGAGCACAACTGGGATATAATGGCATGCATTAACCAAGTCAGCAAGCCTGACCACTCGATCCCGTTAGTCGCCTCTTGCGACAAGCATAGGCGCCACTTACGGCAAGCATGGGTTGCTGAAGACCTATTCTACCCCGGATCTTCACGGGTCGTACAACCATTGTAAACAAAGGATACACACACAACTGGACATAGTTTGTGATATTTTCGGATTTGTTATCAAGAAAGTTCTCCGTTTCATGACGTGTTCATCTGAATGTGTAGATATTTTAATTATGAAACAGATGAAAAACATAAGTATTTTTTTGAATCACCTTACAGGCCTGTGGCAGACGTGTTAGGTTGACCGCAAGGAACTCTTGGTAGGACAATGCAGTAATTGCGTAATCTTGCAGAAATGTCTAATGTTTGCCATTTTTTTATTTGTCAAAATGAAAGCAAACATAAGTCTCAAACCATTATGGTTTCTGATGGGATGGTGTGGTGGTGAGGCTTGTTTTCAAGAGTACCTTTAAATACATTATGACTTTTGTTTATTTAAAAGTTTTTGTTTCGGTAAGATTAAAACAAGTGGCACGCGTGGTAAAAATGAGCCTCCATACTTTCCTCAGCCATTGTGTACTTGTATGCCACCATGAAGTGCATTAAAGTCTCTGCAGCATAAAGTTATCATAAACAATGCTGCGCATCTGACGAACAAATGAGGGCTTTTAGACCTTGTGTATCTCATTTCCTTGAATAGAAACCTCTGTTTATCACTGGTGGGTCTCTGGCGGAGATCAACTTTCTTTCGCTCATTGCAAAATCCAGCAGAATACGAGGTCTCGCCAGGGCAGCTACCTATTCCTGTTACTTCGGAAGCGTTTCCATTGAGCAGTGTCCGATACTGTAAACGTCAATCACTTTGATCGATCTGTCAGATCGATATTTATCATCACCAATCAGGATTTATCGTTGGCTCAATCAGTCTAGATCATATCCAGTGAAAATCGGCTAGTTGGCGAATCGCAAGTCTCTTGTGAGTATCCGAGAGAGTCTATTGTTGCCTTTATTGATTGTTATTGTTGTTGGACCTTGTCGCGGTCCCTGTGAGAAGACCGTGTCTGGATGAAATGGTTCCCCAGAGTGTCTGTGGGCTTTGTCTTGGCTGTTATATGAAGCCATGGGGGTTTCACGAATAAAGTCTCCAGACCAGGCACATCCTCTGACGTTTCCTGGGTGAGTGTTCACAGCTATGCCATGGCGGCGTGAAGTAATTAAGCCATGGTCCGTCAAACTAGTGGTCAACACTGTGAACACCGACACAGTCGGAAAAATCAGTTAGATACGGGAGAGCGCGGGTGGTGGGGTGGTCCAGTAGTCTAGGATGGCCCAGTAGTCAAGGGTGGTCCAGTATCCTGCGACGGTCCAGTAACCTGGGGTGGTCCAGCTACCGGATCATCTGCTTGTGGGTTGGGGTGCCAGATTCTCACATATGATGATTCTAGGTTTGTCAGCACCATGCCTACGTCCATGGGTTCTACCAAAGTTGTGGAACGTGGTCCTGTGCACAAATCAAGTGAAGTTAAGCAACGTTGGTCGCGGAGGGTATGGGTGACCGTGATCGGCAGTTTGATACCTGAGCATTACCTAGGCATTACCTTTCAACATGACAACGCCCGGCCTCATATTGCTCGACTTGTTCAGGATTCTCTTCAACAAAGCAAGCACACGTAACCCATGTGGTGTCTCCTTAGGCAAGTGACTTTGTTCCAAATATTTCTATGTTCATCCAGCGGGTACCCGGTAGGATGCGACAATTGATGTGACTGTTAACGTTCTAGCGCCTCACAAGCAGCATGGGTTGTATACTCCCCAGGGAGCTGAGAATGAAACTCGAGTGAACACTGATCCATTGACCAGGGTATTAATAATGCAGTTACAAGAACATTCACGTGGTGATTGGAATCTGGCGCTTTATACTTTGACTAATGTGTGCTTTCAAGTCTGAACATTGTTTGTTGGTTGCTTAACGCCACATTCTGCAGTATTCCAGCTATATGATGGCATGTAGAGTATATCAGGATGGGGATATTATAGCACATGCCCAATCTACACGACAAAAACGAAACATATACGTTGACTTTATTAGGTCACAGAACATTAGCCGATGCGACAGCGGGCATCCTATGATTGGTTGGTTTGTTGTTTTACGCTGCACTCAGCAATATTCCAGCTACATGACGACGGTCTGTAAATAATCCAGTGACTGATATCATGAGCATCGATCCACGCAACTGGGATCGATGACATGTATCAACCAAGTTAGCGAGCCTGACCACCCGATTCCGTTAGTCGCCTCTTACGGCAAGCATGGGTTGCTGAAGACCTGTACTACCCCGGATCTTCACGGGCCGGCATCCTATGAATCACCCCTGGAAACCCAAACAACCTTAAGTAAATATGTGTACGAGAATACACAGCGCGTGTACACCATGTAGCGTTATTAGGAGATAAACATACTGTGTTTTCAATGTAGGGATGGTTCACCTGTAGATGTATCCGTGTTAAATTGAATAGAGAACCGAACGCGCATTTGTTAGCGAATATTGAGTGCAGCGACACTAGTGGAATCGAATGTTTCGAGAAGGAATCTCAATTAAGGCCGCACAGATAATAGCCTTAAACAAAGTATGGCGCTGTAAATACTTAAACATTCAATTTGTTTCTGTTGCTACGAGACATCATAATACTTTACCCGCATATATGACATCCATTATAAGTGTGAAGCACGGCTTCTTCGTAAGCCGACCGCCTCCGTGGTCTAGTGGTAGAGCGTCCGCCCGGAGAGAGGAAGGTCCGGGGTTCGACGTTAAAAGATGGTACTTGTTGTTACCCTGTCTGGCGCTCGGCATTAAGGGGCTAAAACAAGGACTGGTCGGCTCGGAGTCCGTATACTGTGTCTGAGTGGGGTATTCATGTTAAACTGCGGCTTGGTATCTCAGTGAGCTAGCACTATAAATCGGCATCAGTCCGGACTAGTTCAAGCAGCCACACACACACACACGTACATGCACATCGCTATATAAGTGCAATAATCTTGGACGCGACATTAAACACCATTTCACCTCACCTCACCTCTTCGTAAGCCAAAATGGCACCCTTAAGTAAAATGAAGGAAACTTTGAAAGGTTAGATCTACACTGCAAATCACGATTTTGATGTCCGCCGCTACTTGTGGCGCAAAAATAAGACGTCACAGTCACATATATAGAAAATAGGTATCAAATATACAGCCGCACATACTTTAAATATTGATGAGACCGCAACTACATTTCTATTAATGACACCTTCCGTCAAATCAGCTGTTTCGTGGTGATTATTGTGGTTTGAAACCTTTGTTTTAGAATTATGTATTTATGATGACTAGGTTGGACCTTTTAAGTTTATTTTTGAAAACAGGGTGATGCGAGAGGACCATTTTTATTATTTGCCACAAAGAATACCAACAAACACATCTGGGCACACATTGAACTCGGCTCTTTAAGACAATGCCAGGTGTCAAGCATGTCATACGGTGGCCCATAAGGGACATGGAGTCTGTTTTTCAATATTTTGATGTTTCACTTACTTTTATCGTAACCTTTTGCAAATTAACACAATTTGTCACACAAATATGTGATAAATCATGTATAAAAACAACCGAAAACATGGAAAATGTACTTTCAAGTAGCTATTGAGTCGCTGAAATGTGAAGCGAAATTGTCAAAAACTAGAATGGAAATGTCAAAAACCAAAACGAAAATGTCAAAAACAAAAGCGAAAATGTCAAAAACTAAAATGAAACCACACAAAACTATTTCCACCGCGGTGATATATTCCCACCGCGCTGGAAATAGTTTTCTGTATATTCGCTTTTGTTTTTGACATTTTCATTTTAGTTTTTGACATTTTCGTTTTTGTTTTTTGACATTTTCATTTTAGTTTTTGACATTTTCGTTTCACTTTTCAGCGATTCAATATCTTCTTTACACATAATTTATTACATATTTGTGAGACAAATCGTGTTAATTTGCAAAAGGTAACGATAAAAGTAATTGAAACATCAAAATATGGAAAAACAGACTCCATGTCCCTTATGGGCCACCGTAATGTCATTTTATGGTAAACGGAGAACGCTTCGAATAACACGGAAAATTTCAACAATATGCTTTTATTGGCAATAAAAATGACTGACACGCGGAATTTATAGTGACACGCTAATGCCAAAAAAAAACCATATCTTGTTTTCAGTCTCATATTTCATCCTGTTCGAAAATGATTCAGCCTTAAGATCATCCAATTTATAATCGTTTAGCGTCGTTTCGGGCTGATAACATTGTTTATTGACTCCCTGAATTCTGTCTTACCGTTTTTGTTATTAAGTGCTTGATCTTTTTATGGGGTCGTTAGTCGGAGTAAAAAATAAACCAATATGCAAATAAAAAACGAAATGTTACAGAAAACACTGTATCATGTACAGTATTTTGTATTGAATGAATTATCAAGGGGTTAATTCCATCCTCACATCGAGTTACTTCATTTTTTTGCAGAAATTTGTTTACAGACTCGGTTGGAAGAAAAAATAAGACTTTTCTTGAAATTGTAAAAAGATGAGTCCCCAGTGCTTAAAGCGTTCGCTCGTCACGCCGAAGGCCCGGGTTCGATACCCATATGGGTGCAATGTGTGACGCCTGTCGTAATATTGCTGGAATATTGCTAAAATTGCTAAAATCGGCGAAAACCCCAACTCACTCACTCTGAAATGCTTTAAGCCATGACGAACATCAAAGAACCTCAGCACCTAAAATGTTTAAAAAACATTGTTTTCGTAAAAGTATTTAAAAATACAAATAAAATAAGCACCGCGCTCATTGACAGTTTCATATTTGACCAAATAGAGCACACATATCACTCACATAAATATTATTAGCCCATGTTGATGGGTCTATTTTGGGCAAACAGCTCTGATCAAGAAGATACTGAATAAATCACAACTACCTCCGTTTATAAACAGATTAACTATGAGTCTTGGAGTGGAGTAAATATGTCATTGTTAATTCCACATACTTTCTTTCATGTGACAGACGACTGATTTAATTAGCCTGAGGTTCGAATCCAGTTAGCAACATGCATTTTTGTGAAATTGTACATCATCAACGGAACTAAAAGGGAAACACGGAAGTTCCCTCATTGCCAAGTCGTGTTCAACTGAGAGTTCAGTCAATTATTGCACGGTCATAGGGAAAACGAGGCCATGGTTTAATCAAACGCTAATGACATAGTGTGGGGCATTCGAAGTAGCTCATCTACGTAGACCTTTGCTTCATTTATGCTTGTTATTTATACTATTCAGAATATTTACCGTAGTTCATGTATAGTTGGTACATATATTTCACCTCACTGGCCACTGTTTGTTAAAGGTTTGTCAAGGATAGAGTTAATGATCAAATATTATCATAATTTCAAAATGGCCAACGAGCTAAGCGAAATTCCGGAATTTCTGTCCTGCAGGCAGCAGGTTTGTCTGATCCACATGACGCGCCGATACAGTATTGCGAGGGAACGCGGTAGTATCGCGAAGGTAATGTGAATCGTACTGCGAAGGAACGCGATGGTATCGCGAGGGTATTACGAAGGTTATTGCGGGAGACCGTGAAAGCTATTGCGAGGGTATGCAGTAGTACGCGAAGGTAATGTTAATGCTATGGCGAGGGAACGCGGTATTATCGCGAGGGCAATGTGAATGTTAAGTTTTGTGCGAGGGTACTCAATAGTATCCCTTGAAGCCGCAAAAGTTACCGCGAAACGTGGTTGTATCTCGACGAAACGGTACTCATATTTTGTACAATGGCAGGATGGAGCTTCCGGAATTATTGACTCTACTGAATATATACCGTATACTGATGGACATTAATAACGGAACATATATATTACGTAAATTTCAGTGTCAAGATTCCCTCTGCAAAGGAAATTAGACAGTATTTTGTGCGACAAACAGTTTCAGGTCATCCTCTGAGTGCCACATAAGACAAGTATAAAAGGTCAACACTAGAAAATAATCAATCTCGATTTTCCCAAGAAACTGATTCCATTGACCGCAAAATAGAAAATAGAGGTTAGAGTTGTATGAGTGGATCATTCATGACACCAGGTGTTCGCAAAAAAGGTAAGAATGTCATGATCTACCAGTAACAAATGCTCCATTTACATGGGTTCTCTTGGTTATTTCCATTAGCGTACAGTAAACTACGTTTATGACGAACACGTTTGTAACGAACTGACGGATATGACGAATTTTTTTTGTCCCGGACATTTTTTGTATATGTATAATGTACATATGCTTATAAAGAACTACGGTTATAACGAACTAAAATTCGTGGCTCCTTTGAGATCGTTATAACCGTAGTTTACTGTATATTGGAAAGGATGGAATTGTAACCAGGAATAAGAGTTTACCCAGTGACGTACAGTCTCGTTAATACGAACACGATTATAGTCAGTGATGCCGTCTTCATACATTTTACACAACGAATAATATGTAAATTACATAGAAGTACACTGCCGCTTGATGCGATAGGAACTGTTATTTAACATTAACTGAGACAAAACGATGATTCATCACAGATCCTTAGCTGCATGAAGAACTTACTGTCTTTGTAAATAGGCATAAGGAGGAAATTCTAGAGTTGACACTTAAAGTCGTCCCTCAGGGACCAAAGAATCCTTGCAGCTGCGGTATAAATCATTTATAGCTGTGGAGCCGTATTACAGTGACAAATTATGTATGTCAGAGAAACTGGTTCTGTCACACATTTCCCTCTCTGGACGATTATAGGAATTACTTTAAATCCCCCTGCGATAGTTGGGCTATTTCTGGCAACTATGTATGCACTGAGGAGGTGTTGTCTTCTCCGCTGTTGTTTTCTAAATCACTATTTTCTTATATGGGGAGGCTTTTCAGGGCCGTGATCATGGGTGCAGCCATTGATTATGATCCCAACTCGTGTTCGTGGAGTTCACCACGGATGTATAATATAGATCCATGGCGTTATCATAATGCTAAACCACCTCTGTGGAGAGCGGAAGATCGGGGTTCGATCCCGACCGCGTCATACCAGTGAGTGAGTGAGTATGGTTTTACGCCGCTTTTAGCAATATTCCAGCAATATCACGGCGGGGGACACCAGAAATGGGCTTCACACATTGTGCCCATGTCGGGAATCAAAACCGGGTTTTCGGCGTGACGAATAAACGCTTCCGCCTCATACCAAAATACGTTAATTGATGGTCCGGCATAATCCGGACTAGCGCGCGCACACACACGCACGCACGGACACACGTGCAAAAAATGGTACTTGTTGTTACCCTGCCTGGCGATCAACGTTAGGGCGACAATACAAGGCCTGGATAGCTTGGGGTCAGTATACTGTGTCTGAGTGGGGTATTAAATTTCATCTGCGGCATGGTATCTCAGTGGACTAGGGCTCTATGCACGTCCCTATATAAGTGCAATAATCTTGGACGCTACGTTAAACCCCATTTCATCTCACCTCTAATCACCTCAAAATGCTAAACATCACATCTGAAGCTAAAACGCCGTGTTATCTCTAAACAATCTTGACCCGTGAAGATCCGGGTTAGAATAGATCTTCAACAACCCATGCTTGCCGTAAAACGTGACCAAGCTTGCCATAAAAGGCGACCAACGGGATCGAGTGGTGAGGCTCGCTGATTTGGTTGAGGTACCCACTTGCGTTGACAGATGCACATGATATCAATCACTGGATTGTGTGGTCCAAATTCGACTCTTTACAGACCGTCGTCATATAGCTGGAATACTGCTGGGTGTAGCGTTAAAAAAAAAAAAAAAAAAAAAAAATAAATCCAAACAAACAGTCAATCGTGCAAATCATATGTAATAAGTAGAACATTTTTATTATACCCTGTACGAAATGCTGTCGAATACGGGTCACGTTACCCTAGTGTGTAGTGATTTGCAGGCAGATCGCACTGTCAGAGATTTTATACATTGATCTTAATATTCATTTGATGTCAATCTGTTCTTGTTCGATTGAAACAAGACGTTTTTCCCCTAAAAACTACCACATCCGTCATTTCTAATGCCGCTCATGAAAAGCGCCGTGCCTGCCTCGGCAGTCGATAGTCCGCTCCCGTCTCTTTATCTCCAGCAACAGACGGTAGCACACTGAGTAATAAAGTGAACAGATTGCGGCATTGTGATCACGTGGCTTCTGATGTGGGTTGTCCAGAGCTCTGCACCGCAGATTAAACAACTGTTTGAATTAAACTCCTCATCAATCATCTTGCAAGAGCATTGGAAATATTTAGAGAGATATTCGTTCCTTTAACATCCATCAACGCGTTTGACCTGGAGGGTATCTCTTTGCCTTGTGTTTGGTAGGAACTCTATTATGCCAGGTTAGACTCTTGAGAATATTGTTCGGGAACAGGAATGTCTTCGCGAATTTGACTCTTATGCGGAATGGATACAGATTTGAGGGTGACGTCCTATACAATATTGACCATGTTAACGTGATCGTTATGGGCTGTTCCTCTCAAATCTTCAGTGGGTACTCACAGTCGTGTATGGGTACCCGGTAGGATCAGGATAATGAGAATGCAGAACCTTCTATGTATCATTGGTTCTATCTTCCCAAGGGACCTGTGAATATAATTTGAATTATCACTGATCGAATGAGCTGGTTAAAAAATAGGAGGATGCGCTGTGTAATAAACTGCCCGGCTAAAAAAATATAGAAAGCTAAAAATGAAACAAACAGGAAATGGTTGTTCGATAGTTTATGTATTTGACACGGGTACTATAGTTGTGTTTTGGACCTTGGGTTTGCAGTGTTTCGGCGACTCCTTCCGGTCCAGTAACGTTTTGGTCAAATCCAATTGTCAATGTATACTTTCTTTTTCCCGTAGTGCATTTGCGGTACACAACTATACCTGCGTCTTTTATATTATTATAAAGGTACACATGTAAATCCAAACTATTTCAAACAATTGTTTCTTCCCTTCCATTAAACACCGGTATATGATGATATTGCTTTCGTTGCTCTTTACAAAAAATATATTTGAGTTAGTAATGCCATTATTAGATGCATAATTCATATGTCAAAGAAATATGACTAAGTGCTAAATGCCATGATGGGCAAGCCGAAAACGGGGTTATATTGCCTGCGATGGCCAACTAGCAGGAGCCGAGGTAGTTGAAATGTCGTGGATTGTGCCAAGGCCGGCAAAGAGCATTAAGCTCACTAGTTAAGTGTATCGGGTTAGCACAGGTCACGTTCGGCCTACTGACCAATGATCTGGAGGTGACCACCCGCTGGAACACGGTCAATGTGCCGTCTTATATTTACGGCTCATTGTACCAGAGTGACAGCATGTCATATCTCGGGAAGACCCATTGATCTCCCAAGGACAGTAGGTCACTGCTATAAATGTATGTTATCATGTCAAATTTCACCAGTGTCAGCGGCCAGATGAACGTTTCAGATTTTGCTCCAACCTTTCTTCCTCAATAGGGACGCCTCCATGGTCTAGTGGAAGAGCGTCCGCCCGGATAGCGGAAGGTTTGGGGTTCGATCTGTATGACGTTAAAAGATGGTACTTGTTGTTACCCTGTCTGGCGCTCGGCATTAAGGGGCTAAAACAAGGACTTGTCGGCTCGGAGTCAGTATACTGTGTCTGAGTGGGGTATTCATGTAAAACTGCGGCATGGTATCTCAGTGGGCTAGCACTATAAATCGGCATCAGTCCGGACTAGTACAAGCAGCCACACACACACGCGTGCATACACGTCGCTATACCAGTGCAATAATCTTGGACGCGACGTTAAACCCCATTTCACCTCACCTCACCTTCTTCAATAGTTCTTAACCTTCACCTTCTTCAATTGTTGTTTTGAACTCTGAACCTCGGGACAAAAACTGAATAGAAACAACTAGATTTTTTTATTACATTGACGTGACTTCAAACGACATGGAGACATCGCCAGTCAGCATTTGAATTCTATGTGAATGGTTGGGCGAGTAGGTGCACCCCAAAGGTGTGTTCTACCGGTGAAGCAGGACATGCGTACACCAGGACACCAGGCGTTATGACTTATCTTCAGTGAACCCTTGATCCCTGGAATCTGTCACGGTATTATACAGTGTTGTATTATCTAGGTAATCAGGAACATGGTGTTACACTATTACATTATCTAGATAATCAGGGACATGGTGTTACAGTATTACATTATCTAGATAATCAGGGACATGATGTTACAGTGTTACATTATTTTGGTAATCAGGAACATGCTGTTATAGTATCACATTATCTAGGTAATCAGGAACATGTTGTTACAGTATTACATTATCTAGATAATCAGGGACGTGGTGTTACAGTGTTATGTTATCTAGGTAATCAAGAACATGCTATTATAGTATCACATTATCTAGGTAATCATGAACATGTTGTTACAGTATTACATTATCTAGATAATCAGGGACATGATGTTACAGTGTTACATTATTTTGGTAATCAGGAACATGCTGTTATAGTATCACATTATCTAGGTAATCAGGAACATGTTGTTACAGTATTACATTATCTAGATAATCAGGGACGTGGTGTTACAGTGTTATGTTATCTAGGTAATCAAGAACATGCTATTATAGTATCACATTATCTAGGTAATCATGAACATGTTGTTACAGTATTACATTATCTAGATAATCAGGGACATGCTGTTACAGTATTACATTATCTAGGTAGTCAAGAACATGTTGTTACAGTATTACATTATCTAGGTAATAAAGAATATGTTGTTACAGTATTACATTATCTAGATAATCAAGAACATGTTGTTACAATATTACATTATCTAGGTAATCAAGAACATGGTGTTACAGTATTACATTATCTAGGTAATCAAGAACATGTTGTTACAGTATTACATTATCTAGATAATCAGGAACATGGTGTTACAGTATTACATTATCTAGGTAATCAAGAACATGGTGTTACAGTATTACATTATCTAGGTAATCAGGAACATGTTGTTACAGTATTACATTATCTAGATAATCAGGAACATGGTGTTACAGTATTACATTATCTAGATAATCAGGGACATGCTGTTACAGCGTATCTTATCTAGGTAATCAGGAAAATGATCTTATAGTATTACATTATCTGGATAATCAGGGACATGGTGTTACAGTGTAATGTTATATAGGTAATCAGGAACATGGTGTTACAGTGTTACATTATTTAGATAATCAGGAGAATGCTGTTACAGTGATTTATTATCTAGATAATCAGGGACATGCTGTTACAGTGTTATCTTATCTAGATGATCAGGAGCATGTAACATGTAACAATGTAACATTACCCGGAGCAGACAAATGAGTCATATCTCCCGTGAAACGATTCGTTACCCCCAAAATGTGCTACTCGGATGATTTAACTTGGAACGGTAACCGCCAGGGCAAACGTGAATTTACGTCCATTGTAAAATAATGACCACGTGCGTCACCCACGACTTTCGACTTCCATTTATGTTTTTTTTATGAAACGTGTGACGAAAGCATAAGATCTATTGTCAAAGGAGATTTGTGAAATCTTCAAAAGCCGACCCGTACTTTACCAGCCAGACGATTGACTTCTTCATACAAATGGCTTGGGCACTCTGATGGTCTCCACTGACATTTACACTCAGACCTGAATAACAAAGAGATTGATTTGCAATTGTTTTGTAACTAGGACTATCTTCTTTCACGGATTGGGGAAATAGCGTACTCTGTAGGTCGTTAACTGGTAATCAGCTTCTGGCGAGACATTTTATGACAACCAACGGCCATAGAAAGCTTACACTTTCGAATGTTAGTTTAGAATAATACCAGCTACTTCTTCGAGTTCAAGGTCAATGTGTTAGCTCAACTAACGTTATTCCAAATCTGACGTCATATTACTGGAGGTGGGGATAGCCTAGTGGTTAAAGCGTTTGCTCGTCACGCCGAAGACCCGGGTTCGATTCCCGACGTGGGTACAATGTGTGAAGCCCATTTCTGGTGTCCCTCGTCGTGATATTGCTGGAATATTGCTAAAAGCGGCGTAAAACCATACTCACTCACTCACTCATATTACAAGGGAGACCATTATCTTGTTTCTGTCATATTGGCATGGGACTTGCCTGTACTGTAGAGGGAATGTGTTTTGTAAAAGACAAGACAATTTGGCAGCTTGCGTTTCTTTTACAGTTGATATGAGTTCAATGATTCTTCTGAATCACCTGACGAAACATCCTCGGCCTGTCAGGCAACTGTTTTTGATACTCTCTCGGGAGTTGGGGTTAATGTTTGGTGAATGTTTGGTGAATGTTTTCCTCATTTTGCTCCCGTGTCTCACGAGACGAGTATTGACCTCTATTCGAAGTCATCAATTCTCTTGCAGTGTGCTGCTAGAAGCACATATTCTGTAACACTTGTCCTGGAGGGATCACTTCTTCTAAGGATGACAAGCCGTCATTCTGGTAATATGAGCCATGTTCCAAGCGCGTAGTCACCGTCAGCTGATTGGTCAGTATGTGCGCTGAAGTAATCCTCCTCTAATCTACATTGTCAGGGGGCATTGTTGTCCGGAGCTCGTCCGTGTGTCCGCCCGTCCGTCCTTCCGTCTTTCCGTCCGCCCGCCCGTCCGCTTATCAAAGGGCACAAATCCACAAACAAATTATGAAAGTCAGAGAAATGGAATTTTACGCTCTGATGTTACTGGTCATGATCTCAAATGAGTTTGAATATTGGTGTCGTAAATTAAATTTTTGTAAGTTATGACCCTTGATCCGTGCTTTTCAAGTTGAAAAGTTTTTTTTGTTTTTTTTGTTTGTTAAACAACAAACAAAACTTTTCAACTTCGTGCATACTGCGTGAAATGGGGACAAGTTTTCTCAGAAACCAATGAAGTTACTTGCATGTAACTTTGCAGGCTTTTCTAAAAGATACTTTAATTGCTGCCCTTGATTATTTGACTTGACTTGACTTGAGTGTGGACAAGTTTTCTAAAAAAATAAGCTTATTTAAGGGAAATTTATCAAGACTGAGTTACTTTTTCCAGAGGTGAGGTGAAATGGGGTTAAACGTCGCGTCCAAGATTATTGCACATTTATAGCGACGTGCATGTACGTGTGTGTGTGTGTGTGTGTGTGTGTGTGTGTGTGTGTGGCTGCTTGTACTAGTCCGGACTGATGCCGATTTATAATGAAGCTCACTGAGATACCATGCCGCAGTTTAACATGAATACCCCTCTCAGACACAGCATACTGACTCCGAGCCAACAAGTCCTTGTTTTAGCCCCTTAATGCCGAGCGCCAGACAGGGTAACAACAAGTACCAACTTTCATCGTCTAATGGATCGAACCCCAAACCTTCCGCTGTCCGGGCGGACGCTCTACCACTAGACCACGGAGGCGGTCTCTGTTGAGGAAGAAAGGTTGGAGCAAAATCTGAAACGTCATCTGGCCGCTGACAGTGGTGAATTTTGACATGATGACATACATTTATAGCAGTGACCTACCGTCCTTTGGAGATCAATGGGTCTTCCCCGAGATACGACATGCTGTCACTCTGGTACAATGAGCCGTAAATATAAGACGGCACATTGACCGTGTTCCAGCGGGTGGTCACCTCCAGATCATTGGTCATATATTCCGAGCCGACCAGTCCTTGTTTTAGCCCCTTAATGCCGAGCGCCAGACAGGATAAGAACAAGTACCATCTTTTAACGTCTTTTGGTATGACGCGGCCGGAGATCGAACCCCGGACCTTCCGTTCTCCGGGCGGACGCTCTACCACTAGACCACGGAGGCGGTCTATTTTTCTAGAGAAGGGACCTATTGCGTGTATTAATTTCACATTTAATCATTTTTGTCTGATGACACAACTGCTTATCTCCTATTAAGGCTTTAAAGGACTCTTTTTAAATAAAATATATGAGTGAATATATGAGTAAGAGTGAATGAGTATGGTTTTACGCCGCCTTTCGTAATATTCCAGTAATATCACCAGAAATTGGCTTCACATATTATAGCCATGTGGGGAATCGAAACTAGGCCTACGGGGTGGTGATCGATCGCTTTAACCACTAGGCTACCCCGAACGTCCCCCAGGCGTTGAAGGGCGCATATTCTCGCCCTGCAGAGATGGTCGGGTCGAATCCCTATTCGTCCCGATATGGTTCGCCTGTCCGCACCATATCCGTTGGCACGGGTTTCACCTTGTCCAGTACCTGCATCACTTTTGAGCATCCTCCCACAATGATAACTGTTTGGTTGTTGATGCCGCAGTGAACAATATTCACGTCAGCTTGTACCTGAGGGAGCTTGGTATCAGAGAACCAGTGGTTGATAGTATGAGCAGCTTTCAAGGCCACGTTACCGAGTCTGACCACCGGGACAATTCGTTGCCTTTTACAAGCATGGGTTGTTGGAGACCTAACTCGGAATCCCACAGGGGAAGCGCTAACTGTGATAGCCACTCTATTCTCAGCTCATCATAAACTAGGCGGTTGGGTAGCCCTAATGGTTAACACCGTCACGCCGAAGACCCGGGTTCGATTCCTCACATGGGTTCAATGTTTGAAGCCCATTTTCCGGTGAACGCCGCCATGATATTACTGGAATATTGCTAAAAGCAGCATAAAACCATACTCACTCATTTATTTTAAACTGCCGTGCAAACGAAAGTATACACTTGAAAATTGGATTTAAACCACAAATTACAAATGTTATCAAAATGTTACAGAGCTGAAAACAGTAGCCGAGACACTGGAAACTGGTCCCAAACACAACTATGCTACCCATATAAAACACGTCACCATGTGTATATGTAAGGGGCTTTGCTGAAAGTTGATTGTGAAGCTTGATCTCCGGCCGTCCCAAACACAACTATGCTACCCATATAAAACACGTCACCATGTGTTTATGTAAGGGGCTTTGCTGAAAGTTGATTGTGAAGCTTGATCTCCGGCATCAGCTGGCTGGCCTCCGGACTATATTTAGATATTTGATAGGTCGATATTAAGTTAAAGTTAGCAAGTATTTATTGTATTGGGGGACTATCCAGACACGTGATTGATGACCGTCATCCCACCTTGTTATCTTGGACGTCAACAGATCGCCCCAAAGGAAACGTTGAGGATTGGCGTAGAACTAGTGCAATGACACTTTACACTTGTATAACAACAACAACAACAACAATAATAATAATAATAAGAAGAATAAGAATAACAACCTGATAACCTGAAAAATGTCATTAAAATGTCCAAATCTAATACTGCGCCAGGGCCTGATGGTATTCGAAACCGGTATTGGAAACTGTTTCCTTGTGTCCAAACGCCATTACTTCATTGTTTTAATTCTCTTGTGGATGCAGGGGATGTTCCGCCTTGGTTCTGCAAAGGGCGAACAATACTTTTCCCAAAGAAAGGTGATCTGATTGATCCTTAAAACCTCCGCCCAATTACTTGTTTGAACACACACTACAAACTATTTACAGGGTGTCTTACAGATCTCGGGTCATCGTACCGCGCTTCGATTGACATCATCTACATGGAGCAGAAAGGAGCAAGAAAGGGATGTTGGGATTGTAAGGATCAATTGCTGGTTCAGGAAATGATCCTTGAAAAGGCTAAAACTTACCACCGTAACCCCTCAATGTGTTGGATAGACTACAGAAACGCTTTTGATTCTGTACCTCACGAATGGATTTTGAAGTCACTGGAATGCATTGACCTCCCCGTGCGACTACTTGTTTTACTCAAGTCTTTAATGAATTACTGGTCAACTCAACTTCAGATGTATTCACAGGGGCAGGTGGTGACTTCGGAACCCATTTCTATTAGAAGAGGGTTGTTTCAGGGCGATTCTTTCAGTCCTTTGCTTTTTATGATTGTCATTAAATCCTTTAAGCTTTTTGCTTAGCAAAGAGGAAGGTTATCATCCTGGACCTCAACAGCAAAGATCCCCAACACCCCTTACTCACCTCCTGTACACGAATGACCTTGAACTTATTGCCAATGGAGGATCCACACTCAAAAAACAGATTATCATTGTCGAGTCCTTTTCTAATGATATCGTCATGTCCTTTGGACTCGACAAATACAACATTCGTCATCTGAAACGTGGCAAGGTAGAAGAGGGAGGATCAGTCAGTTTACTTGGAGGAGGAGTTATTGACCATCTCGTAGAAGGTCAGGCCTATACGTACTTAGGGATGCAGTTTAGGGACAAACTCCAGAATGCCCATATGAAGGAAAAACTTCGGGCAGAGTACAAATGTAGACTTAAGAAAATCTGGAGTTCAGAGCTGAACGCTCGCAATAAAGTAAAAGCCACAAATAGTGGTGCTCTACCCGTCCTTTCATATTCTTTTGGTGCTGTTGATTGGACGAAACAAGAAATTCAGGGTATTGTCACCCTCACACGAAGAATCATGTCAGACAATAGATCCCACCACCCTCGCTCTTCCCTCAATCGCTTATATTTACCAATCATTATGGGAGAACGTGGTTTGATAAACGTTGGGGCTCTTCATGGTAGAATTGTTTTGTGCGCTTTTGCACACATTTATTTGTCTGATGATCCTCTTGTGAAGCATGTCAAGACTCATAATGAAAACAAGGCATTCCCCAGTTTTCTAAAACGAGCCAAGGATGTGGGACATAATCTCAATGTCGGTGTTGATTTTGTTGATTCTGTACTGCTGGACGGTACAGAAATGAGTGTTAACCAAGCGAAGTGCCATATCAAGTCGGCCCAGGAGAGGCTTTGTGAACGACCACTGTATCGAGATTATGTGCAGTGTGTTGCGAAGGTCCTTCGCTTGGATGAAGTCCTCTGGCCTGAAAAGTGAAACAGAAGGCTTTCGGTTTGCTGCTCAGGACCAGTCACTTCCCACTCGAAACCGTCAATGTGTGATTTTGCATCAAAATGTAAATATGAAATGTAGATTATGTAATGAATTTAATGAGACTGTCAAACACATTGTCAGTGGATGCCCAGCTTTGGCACAAACACAGTATCTTAAACGACATGATGGTGTAGCTCGATCATTTTATTACCGTCTTCGCCATGCTTGTGGTTTTGACACAGAGGTCCACCCATGGTACGACCCGGAATATGTAGAAGGCGTCATGGAAAATGATAAATACAAAATTCTTTGGAATAGGCCCATTTACAGCCTCAGACGTATCCATGCCAACAAACCTGATCTTGTCCTTTTTGATAAATCCAATGAAATCATTTATATCATTTGAATTTTCTGTCCCTTTATGTGATTGACAAGATTGAGGAAAAACATGGCAAATATGCGGACCTCGCTTTCGAAACGTCACGCTTGCATCCCAAGTACCAAGTTCAAGTTGTCCGACTCCCCATTGTTCTCGGTGCCTTAGGTTTGGTACATGTACCTCCCAATCTCCAAAACTGACATTTGGAGAGTACCCGGGTTTGCTACCAGGAATACAGCCCTTCTGACAATCTGGGTAATGCAGAAGGCTGCAGTGTTGGGGAGTCTTCACATTTTCCGAAAAGTTCTGGGTGGGTTTGACTAGGCAGCGCTTCCTGGGAGAAGTCTCATTCGCTGTCTGGGCTTCGTGTAGAGGGGGCAGGGGCCCTGAGCTGATGATGAGCCTAACCAGCTTGACTGTGCCAGGATCACCCAAACCCTCTTTGCTGCATTTTTTAATTTTAATCTGTAACTACTACTACTGACTGACTGACTGAGTATGGTTTTACGCCGCTTTTTAGCAATATTCCAGCAATATCATGGCGGGGGACACCAGAAATGGGCTTCACACATTGTACACATGTCGGGAATCGAACCCGGGTCTTCGGCGTGACGAGCGAACGCTTTAACCACTAGGCTACCCGACCGCCCCAACTACTACTACTACTTCTACTACTACCACTACTACTACTACTACTACTACCACTACTACTACTACTACTACTACTACTACTACTACTACTACTGCTGCTGCTGCTGCTGCTACGTTGAGGATGCGAGGAAATATAACACGTCTATTAAAACGGGGTCTTTTCGCGAGCAAAGTTAATGACTAAATATAATACGATACAATGCCCCGGTTTCGTAAAAGGCACAAATTGTCCTGACGTGACCTATACTTCAAACTGACTCCTAGTCGTGGAGCACAGTCTATCTTATCACTCGTAGGCAGTCCAAGTAAATTGGATTGAAGTCGTTCAAACACTTTGGCTGCAGACGAAATGTTATAATCAATCTAAAATTGACAGAAATGATTAAGAAATAACAATTTGCTCAAATAACAAGGCCCAGGTCAGAATACACTCCAAATTTGGAGCTTTGTCTCTCTTTAACTTTATTAAATTTCCCTTTATTCATATCGCCGTCTCATCTGTTGAGCTGATACGGCGGACGAATTTCAATATAATATTATCGAGAGACCGAAATGATATTTCAAATAATGTCAATACCATCCTACTTAATGATATAGGGGAATGGAATGATATCTCATTTAATTCCAGTACGATACATTTAAGGATAGTATAAAAAAAAATGAAATGATACATACATCCGCTTGGAATAGATAAAGTCGGTAATAAAATCTTATAACAGTACATGTTTTATGCAGTGTCAATGATCGAGTTCCATATTAGGATGAGCATAATATACAACACAGGGTTGAGGCAGTGCATCTCTTTCTTTACGATTGAGTGGAATGTAATGTGAGTATAATGAATTGACAACAGTAAGTTTGTCAAAGATTTATCAGAAACTTGCTTTTTCAGAAACGATATTTACCACAGTTTTGATTATAGCTGATTTCGAGATATCTGGGTTTTTGTTTTTTTAACATGGCAATAAAGAGGCTGCAGGGCTTTCAAAACTCAGATATCCCTTTGATTGCTTACCTTGACTTCTACCTTCTTTTTCCATTCTTCGAAAGGAGGCACAGGTGGCCCAGTCGTCTAAGGCGCCGCGATTCGCTGTGCAGAGTTGCGTCCCCTGCGCGCGCCAGAAACCTATGATTGTGGGTTCGACTCCCGGTTCGCCCCGATTATGTTTCTAGGTTTGTCAGCACCAGACCCGGGTTTCACCGAAGTGGTAAACGTCCGAGACCTGCATCACTTGGGACTATCCTCCCACATTAAGCTGACACGCCGTGATATAACTGGAATGACTGTTAAAAGCGGCGTTAAACCCAACTCACTCACTCTCATTCTTCAAAAGTTGAAGAAAACATTCCTTTGCAGATAACTACACGTCTGAAAGATCAAAAGACCACGTGATCATGAATCTTTATAAAGTACACCATGACTGAATCGAGTTCATTAAGTATTTGCCAATATTCCTATTAGAATGGCATTTTCCCCGCTTATTGATCAAAGAGTTATGAAGGACACACAAAATTAGCAAAAACGTGGAGGTCAGGTTGTAATATTGCGTGCAAGCTTTTCTTGACAGATCTGTTCGACCATTCGCAATACAGGAAGTCTGCTGGCTGTAATGATGTATGACAGATTTGCCCATCTTGCGAAAGCGACGATTTGCCGAGGTCTTCTCTCTCACACAGGTATTGACCGGGGCTATCACCACTGTGTAAGACGGCCTAATCGAGATAGCCTTCGACTCGCATGACAACGCGCATCTCTGTCGTCAGTTGCCACGGCTCTCTTTGACAGCTTTTGTGAAGATGATTAAATTGCTAGAATCGTACCCGGATGAGGCGATAAACTCCTTTAAATGGCTGATGAATGAAAGAGTGGACTTTTGTGTTCAGGGCGGACTGTTCCATGTGTCGTCTGCTCGGCGATGTATGTCGTCTGCTGCAGCCCACTACCCTTCCTCCCTTCGTCAGCAGTAATAGAGTAATGATTGGAATTTCATCGACTGCTGTTGAGGGCTTATGGACCATATGATACATGAAGGGGAAATGGGAATCGAAGCGCCAATCGGCTGATGATGTAGGACACCTATGTCAATAAAGGTCAGTGAGGGTGAACGGACCACGCCGAAACCGCCTCCAAGAGATCCAAAGCAGATGATAGCGTTTGCCTGCAAGTGGATGGGGGTAACTGATCATAACTGGCATGCGGGGTCAGGTCAACTTGCTTCAGACAGGAACCTTAATGAACAAATGCAGGGTAACATTAGCGGACATGGGCTTAGATTTACATGATGCGTTCTATTGATGTTGGTGGAACCTGGCCATGTTATAAGCTGGTGATGACCAGATGCTGTCTGCTTACAGATATAGCTTGGTAACTTTATACTATGGGTCGTGTATTGACAAGAGAAAACATGAATGTGTCATAGCACAAGATTAGCGATGGAATTTAAAATGAATTTGAAAATTACAGATGCTGAAAGATCGAGTTGGGTTAGAGATTCCAGCAATATCAAGGGGCAGGGGACACCACACACACACGTATATGCAGTTCTTTAATGTTCAAGGGTAGTTCTTGTGGTTAGTGATACACCCTCTAATTTTTTCTGTAGGAAGTGGTAGGGCGTTCGCGAATCACGACAGATCATTCACCAGATTTGTTCAAGTCACGCATTTACTTTAGTCCCCGTCGTGGTACGGTTGAAATATTGCCTAAAACGGCAACGAGATATTAACTTACCAGCCTCAGCGATTATTGTTTGTTGGTCTAGTCCAATGGTCTAGTGTAAACCTTATGGCAAAAATGTTCACCGTGTTTAAATTTTCTCTCAGTTTTAATCAATTACAATCTGTAACTGAGTTGCAGCCTTACCAACTGGTTCGGACTTATAGCCCCAAAATGCTTCTTGTGAACGAGGACAACCATCATCGGATGTTTACGTGTCCTCAGCACAATTTAGTTTTTGTTTGTTTGTTTGTTGTTTAACGCCACCCTCAGCATTAATCCAGCTATATGACGGCGGTCTGTAAATAATCGAGTCTGGACCTAACAATCCCGTGATTGACATCATGAGCATCGATCCACGCCATTTGGGATACGATGACATACATCAACCAAGTCAGCGAGCCTGACCACCCGATCCCGTTAGTCGCCTCTAACGGAAGCATGGGTTGCCGAATACGTACCAATTCTTACGACAAGCATAGTCGCATTTTATGGCAAGCATGGGTTGCTGAAGACCTATTCTACCCCGGATCTTCACGGGTCCCTAATTTAGTAGTCACAGGCTAGCGTGAATTCCGAGGGCTGCTCACCCCGAATTGTGAATATATGTACCTGGTAACTTCTGGTGCACTGAGTGACACGGGACATTATGTACACAATAGTCGTCCCTTTTTTGCATTCACAGAAAGTAGGGTCGAGACAGCAAGTGCTCCAAATTAGTCACGGAATCAAAACCTACTCTTTACCCTAATAGACTCTTGAAAAATCTCCTCTCAGGGTTTTCTGTTCGTTGTGATTTACTTCAAGAACCATCTTGCCGAGTATTGTTCTGGTGGAGGGTTGATTTGACGTAATGACACGGCCATGAGCCAGGTGACTAGTCTGTTGGAGAATTTGTATGGGAGGATGAGAGGCAAGCTGTAGATGATCTCCGGGCATTGACAGGAGCAGGAAACACAGCTATGGTACCTCGAAATACACGGCACTGCATTGACAGGGAGGTGAGGAGGTTACTCGGTAAGAAGTCCTTATCTGGATATACATAAGTCCATCACCAGTTCGCGTGGCCATCAACACGATCTGGCGGCAGTCATGACCCTTATGTAGATGTTCCATATCAAATTACATACCTTATTCCTATTAACTATAAAATCATGCCTCAAGATCGACCGACCAGTTGTACGAACTATATTATGGATCATTTGCGGTTGACAGTGAAATCCAGCAATACCACTACAACACAACTACCTGAGGTATGTGGATATAAAACGACAACGCCAGAGATTAACCAGCGGATTCCACTGGGCGTAAAATACAATCTAGCGGTGAAAAGAATACGAATGTTTAACTGAAAATCAGTGATGACACCAGATGCTCCCCAAAAGGGTAAACATGTCATGCCCAACCAGTAGCATCCGCCACTCACATTGAATAAAAAAAGCATCTGCTTGTTGCCTGACGCCGAACTTCTGCCATGCGACGGCGGCCTGTAAACAAACCAGACAAAAAGTGTCGTAATAGCACGTTTAGTTATTTTGTTGATCTGCTGATTTTGAATTACATTTGGGCCCCGATGTGTTTGTTTGTTGTTTTACGCCGCACCCCAGCTATATGGCGGCGGTCTGTAAATAATCGAGTCTGTGCCAGACAATCCAGTGCTTGGCATCATGAGCATCGATCCACGCAATTGGGATACGATGATATGTATCAACCAAGTCAGCGAGACTGACCACCCGATCCCGTTATTCGCCTCTTACTACAAGCGTAGTCGCCTTTTACGGCAAGCAGGGGTTGCTGAAGACCTATTCTAACCCGGATCTTCATGGGTCACATATACATGTCCAAATGGTGAAATACCTCAAGGTATTTTCTGTGAATTCATCTCTAACTAATGTAGTTTATGGTTTTAATTTTGAGAAAAGATACATTGAAAACCACTTTGATGTGAATTAGTAGCATTTTTGTTATAACTTATACTTATATTAATATTAATTCATGGAATTTACAATGGCGGACCTTCCATCAATATATTATTTTTTACTTATGGGGCGGATCGCCTACATTTCCGAATATAAACATTCATTCGAGTACATCAATACTGGGAGTAATTATCTTCTACCTCCTGCTATCGTGGTAATTAACTTATAGACTTCATATTAGACTCTTAAAGACGTACAACAGACGTGGAGGTCCGCCTCAACCAGAATAATATAGAGCGGAGGAGCGTTTGTCAGTTCACAAATGTACTGCAGCTGAAAAGAATGCGGGAATTATTACTCCCCCGAAATATAATGTCACGAGTCAATTGCAGTGAGTGAGTATGATTTCTACGCCGCTTTTAGCAATATTCCACCAATATCATGGCGGAGGACACCAGAAATGGGCTTCGCATATTGTACCATATCGGGAATCGAACCTGGTCTTCGGCGTGACGAGCGAACGCTTTAACCACTAGACTACCCGACCGCCCCAAATCAATTGCAAGTGATTGAGTGAATGTTAGTGAACGTCGCAGTTAGTAGTGTTCCAGCTATATCACGACGTCCTGTAAGTGTTAGGACCCATCTTCATTTGTGTCCCCACGGAGAGACCCGTGAAGATCCGGGTTAGAATAGGTCTTCAGCAACCCATATTTGCCGTAAAAGGCGATTATGCTTGTCGTAAAAGGCGACTAACGGGATCGGGTGGTCAGGCTCGCTGACTTGGTTGATACATATCATCGATCCAAATCGCGTGGATCGATGATCATGATATTAATCACTGGATTGTCTGGTCCGGACTCGATTATTTACAGACCGACGTCATATAGCTGGAATATTGATGAGTGCGGCGTCAAACAACAAACCAACCAACCAACCAACCCCACGGAGAAATTGTTGCAAGAACCGCACGTGCATGACACGATGTCCGTTTAGGAACCCCCCCCCCCCCCCCCCCCCCCCCTAAGGTAACCCTAAATGAAATAAGGTCATGGCCATACAGAACCACATGGAAAAATGACCTCTTTGTAAACACTGTGCATCCGTGGTGAACACCCGTAGATGATTCACCTGTGTAGACTAAGTATACAATGTGTTTTCTGAGCCATAAACGAGAACTCTGGAATATTATCAAGACGTTTATTCAACAGGAAGCCATCGGCCCTTCACACACATGGGTTGACAACGTTGCATACTGGAGGAAGAGGGCAATACACGTTATATGTTAATTCAGTTTACATTGTTCCAAAACATTGCGTGACATACGTGAACTGCAAGATTTCTCATTATACATGGATCAGAGGAAGACACCAGCTCATTATATTTACAACGAGAACGATACACATACATCTTTTGACAACTATATTTTCCCTGATGGCACTATAAGCATTGCAAATCATAACAAATTGAAACTCATCATCTCATCTTGCAGTTACATAGTTTACACACGCACAGGTCTCATGGTTGCCGAATAAATCTTTCTGTTTCTATTTTTTTGTTTTTTAGCTACATCTAAAACGAACCAGGGCTTCTCTTAATTTGAAACAAATTCATATATATCCGAGCAAATGGTTATACAGGGCATAATTATTAAGTTTGATGCATCGGCCGTCGATCCCAATTGCGTGGATCGATGCTCATGAAATTACTCACTGGATTGTCTGGTCCAGACTCGATTATTTACAGACCGCCGTCATATAGCTGGAATATTGCTGAGTGCGGCGTTAAACAACAAACCAACCAACCGTATATTGCCCTCAGACGAAACACAAATTCTGAGATAAAAGCTAAAGTATTATATGCAAAGTGTTTTTACTTTTGAAGCCCAATTAATTTTACCATTTCTGCTGCGTAAAACATCCTATTATAATACCGTCTGACATATACTCTGGAATATACTGTGCCTACTCTCCATGAGTCATTCCTGCGTGGTGCTCGTTATTAGAAATGATGGTCTTTGCTCTGGCGTTTGGCGTTTGCGCTCTGGCAACATTGGTTTTCAATTACTTGGCCTATAGTTCGTTAAACAATTGTTCCAGGCCGAAACCATGTGTGTTTATCCACGACTTACACATTGCTTGTACTTACTCAATAGGCATTTTGGTGTAAGCGGATTCCAGAAGTCTCAATGGAACATATACGTTAAGTGTAAGTCGGTGGTTAAGTTATGTTTTCAATGCAGCACTAAACGACATTCAAGACAGCTTCATTGTGAATTCCACGCAATTGAGTCAAGGATTTTGTGGCGCCTTTTGACATTTAGAATTTCTAAGTTCATTAGTTTGGCGTTCTCATGGAAACTAGATTGTAATGCTGTCAGTTTGGGTGGCTTCTGCAGCCCAACTAAATAGCGACGTGCATGCACACACACAAACACATGTGCATGCACGTCGCTATGTAAGTGCAATAATCTTGAACGCAACTTTAAACCCCATTTCACCTCACCACCTTCGTTTAGTTCACCTGTCATGTAGCGTTGTCCGTGGTCCAGTGAGCTTAAACTATTACGTCACACATTTTCCTAGTAACACGACCCTTGAAGTTGGACCGTGAGAGATGCTTTCTCTTTCAACGTGATCGCGGTGCGATTAGAGACTAGAGCGCCAATGAGTCCATATGGAAGTCACTGTGTCTGTTTGCCCATTTCTCAACAACGTGAGCAAATCACCGAGGCATTTGCAATAGATACGTTCATATGTACCGTATTTTGATGTTTTTTCCTTCGATCCCCTTCTCACATATTCTATACACGTATCCTATGCTTATGCATTAACGATATTGTCAAGCAAGTGTTAGTGTATTCTTTAATCCTGTAGGTGCAATAGATATGAACTGTAACTATCTGATCCCTAAAGGTTACACACAACCAAATGTTTTCCAATAGACTTCTATAGTAACGTTATATTTAAAAAAATAAAATAACTAAGCATTCAACAGCTATTACCTGTACGTGTGTGCACAGTTTGGCCTTAGAGCAGCAATAAAAAAATAAAAAATGACTAGCTTAGCCAGCTCCTTTTCCGAGTAAAGGACGTTAAACTAACCACCCCCAGTTTCGCACCAAATGCCACCTACTTGAAAATAGCTGTGGTCACATTCAGCATAAGTCATCATGTTGAAAAAATCATGGTCAATTTTAATAACTGGATGGATGTACATTTGAAAGACATAAAAATCTTATAGAATATCCTCCAATCACAGCCTGCAGATATCTCTCGATCTGCACTGATCCCTACGAAAACCGCACTGTCCAAACTGGTTCTGATTCGGTGTAGTAGAACCTAAAGCTATTCAGTTTTCTCACATTACTCGGATCTGAGTTTTAACATACAATGAACATGACCATGTGTCGAAACGCGTACAGTAAATTGAGTTACTTTTGTCTATTTTGACCATTCTGTCTCCCGATTGTCTCGTTTCATCACGTTACACCTGGAGGTATTACTAAAGCTTTCAAAACTTCACAAGGTTTGATGTTAGACATGTCGAGGCCATTTCCAAATTTGACACTGAAGTGACAAAATAATATCCGAATGTGTACCATATGTTTCCGGGTTTATTCATATGAACACTTGATTTGCCTTTCCATGTGTTTGTGACGGTGCCACCGGTGGGGTCGGATAAATTGACCGTTTAACAAATACCGGTAATCATCACTACTGGATAGTGATTTATGAACAAATGCTTATGGAATGTTAGGAATCGTACGATGGAGATTTCTTGTGATTATTGAAAGGGATTTATTGCTTTTATTTTCTATATCGCTTTGATCTGTAGATTATAAGATATAATACAAAATCATATGAGCTACATGGTTCGTGACTCTAGTTTTTGGTTTATGTTGGTTTTTTTTCGGAAACCATGCTCGAAGTGGTACCTCCGGCAATGCAGAACGCATTGGGGGAGTCGTTGGTCGACTTCATCCGACGTAGCCTTGTTCAACGTTTCGGTGATAGGGTAGAGCAGTGGTTATAGCCTTGGCCCGAATTCGATTCCACACATGGGTACAATTTGTGAGGCCGCTACCTGGTACCCCCGCCGTGATACAGCTGGGAAATATATAACGTCAACGACAGAGAATGATCCGTCTAGGTTATCTGATTCCTTTTGGCGTAAACGGCAAACTTGTGTTGAAAATGATATAAATGGACCAGTGATGACACAAGTGTTCGCGAAAAGGATAAGAATAAATGTATTGATCTTTTTCTCAGTCTGTCATTACACCGGTATATATACTATGAGGTGATCGAACATTTCATCTCCAGAAATGTCAAGTTGTGAATCGTGTTTAATGATATAAATGTCAACATTTAGATGATATTTAACTTTAGTATACACCAGCCTTAGACGGCAGCACGCCTTCTTGGGTCAATTGTGTCCAAACTAGTCATACAGACAACCTATTGACCTATAGGATTCTTATTGTCCGTCGGCTCTCTGTCAGTCCCTCGAGATAGACGTGAGTCAGTGTCATTTTCTAAAATAATCAAAGAAGTTAATATATGTATTTTTGTCTTTCGTCGGAACGCACATATTTTACATTGTGTAGAACCGGCACCCGTGACTACTGGTGAAGATGGACTCCTTTGGTTGGTTGGTTGGTTGTTTAACGCCGCACTCATCAATAATCATGCTATATGACGGCGGTCTGTGAATAATCGAGGCTGGACCAGACAATCAAGTGATTAATATCATGAACATTGATCCACGCAATTGGAATCGATGACATGTATCAACCAAGTCAGCTAGCCTGACCACCCGATCCCGTTAGTCGCCTTTTACGACAAGCATAATCGCCTTTTACGGCAAGCATGGGTTGCTGAAGACCTATTCTAACGCGGATCTTCACGGGTCTGGACTCCTTTGAATCGTACCGTTTATAGTACAATCGTCCCGAGTAAATATAAAACGTTAACGCAAAAGAGAATTCACTCTTGATTATCTGCCGAGACATATTCCATCGGGCGTAAAAGCTAAAATAGCGGTGAAAATTATTTATGGATAATTGCAAATCAGTAATGACACCAGGTGTCCGCGAAAGGAATTGGGAAGACGCTTAGAAATAATTATGAAAACCACCGGGTGTCGTAGGAAGGCTCAATGTAAGAGGGGCGGTCGGGTAGCCTAGTGGCTAAAGCGTTCGCTCGTCACGCCGAAGACCCGGGTTCGATTCCCGACATGGGTACAATGTGTGAAGCCCATTTCCGGTGTCCCCCGCCGTGATATTGCTGGAATATTGCTAAAAGCGGCGTAAAACCATACTCACTCACTCACTCAATGTAAGAATATTGTTAGAGGTTATCAGAGCGTGTTTCGCGAACACCTGGTGTCATCGCCGGATTTCAGTGGTCTATTCGTGTAATTTCCATCGCTATTTTGCCTTTTGCGCCCGGTAGTCGGGGAAGATGATCGAGATGACGGTTGGCGTTGATGTTTAATGTGTTCTACTATTTGAACAGGAGTAGAGCTGCAAGGTGTATTCTTAGAAGCTGTTAGTAAAGACAGTTCAGACAAGTGAACTAATCACCATGGTTCACAGAACCGCTCATATTTCCAAGTTCCAAAAGTTTATTTAGGAAAATAAATGCAAATGATTGAAAAACAATGTCAAGCTGTCAGTCTTATCAATAATATTATGTCTGATAACCTTCAAAAGACTATTTTAAAGATTTCCATTATTTAATATTTGCCATTTCGATTTGTTTAAAAAGAGGCCTTACCTTGTGCTTTTTCAGGAGGCTGCACCTAATTCGACGGATGGTATATGATGCCTGGCGTATTGTAGAGTCTCTGGCATTTTCAAATGGATAATTTTTTATTTTTAAATGGGGCTAAGTATGGTGCTATTCTCCCACAAATATGTAGAATGTTATTTCACTTCATTTCAGGCGATTCAAGCTGCCATCTGTTTTTTAGCAGTTGATAGGTCAATCTTTGGTAAAACATCTCGTTTATTTTCTTTCCCTGCGTTTCTATTTCTTCGTTAACGGATTTTTTGTATGTGAAAAGACCTGGTCGATAGGTTTAAAAAATAACTGAAGAAAACATTTTGTAGAAGATTAACTGAATCTGTTGGCATTTCTTCACTGATCACTTTTTTTAGATCGTCTAGTCCCGCGGTTAAACATTTTGTTTGCACATTATAAATGCTGAACAACCTTGATGGCATTCTGAGGAATAAAAAAATAACGCTTTTAGGATTTTTTTTCCATTTTAAATGTTTTTAGGTGTGGCGTATCAGGAAACCATTTTCTCATTTTCTTATTGTTTTTTTTTGTTTATTTGTTATTTTAAAAAAGCACGTCGTATATCGATAAAAGTTTATCTCAAAGCATAGTCCACTGACCAGATTCATGGTTTACAGATAACAGGTTCAACACTTTTGAGTGTCGGGTGTTACCTATTGAGCAGGACAAACTTACTGTCTTAGGGAATACCAGGTGTAATCCCTGATTTTCAGTAATCCATTCATATAATGTTCACCTCTATTTTGCCTTTTACTCACAATGGCATCTGTTTCGGCAGATAATCGAGGCTGGTGATTCTCTGGCATTGACATTTTATGTTAATAGATGAGTCTTACGTTCAGTCCAAAATGTTTAATAAATACTGATTCCGAATATTTGCATACTAAAGCACTGTCGAGGAACAGTGAAATTGGCAACTCGAACAGAACATTTTTCTGAATTTCACAACACGAAAATTCCAGTCTTAACACAAAAGAACATACCATGTAACTGAAACATCAATACTACTCGATCGTCGCGAACCTGCCTGTACATGTAAGCCTCACTGGCCTGAACAGGTCTGGGGTTTATTATCCTAATGATTTCAGGATAACCATTCATTAATACCTATTCTATCACGGTTGGAGGCGAGATCAAAGGAAGCGCCCATCATCTATACGCAACAGATGATGCCTAGACGTAGTTTGTTACTGGAGTAGGAAAGAAGAAAGTAATATACACTGTCGGCCATGGCAAGTGCCAACCCACAGGATGGAGGCTTGTGTTGCTACGAGACAGAAGACTGAGTAGGCCCGTCAACAGGGTGGGAAACTACTACTGGTTGTGGGGGTGGCTGAAAAGTTCCGAGCCTAACAACGAACGATGTATGGTACGCCCTTTAATGCCGCTTTTAACAGTATTCCAGTTACATCACGGGGTGTCAGCTTAATGTGGGAGGAAAGCCCGAAGTGATGCAGGTCTCAGACATTTACCACTTCGGTGAAAACCACGAGCACGGGGATGGTGCTGACAAACCTAAAAACATAATCGGGGCGAACCGGGATTCGAACCCACAATCATAGGTTTCTGGCTCGCCCAAGGGACGCAACTCTGCACAGCGAATCGCGGCGCCTTAGACGACATGGGAAATATGGTGAAACAATAGATATTCTGTTCTTAAACTGAATATAAATCGAAAGTAGGTTTTAATATTCTTTTGATAGAGGATGGTTTAAGCGAGGATTCAGAAATGTTTATAGGTAATAAAGGCATGGTTATATTATGAGCAGTTCTAAGGTTGTGAGTTATGTGTGACCCGACAGTGGGGTACGTTCAGCTAAGGGCACCCAAGAAGTTTCCAAATATAAATATTTAACAGAAGTATAGCTTGGTAAACCAGTTACACTTCTTGCTATAAAACATAAAGATCTTGACCTGATGACGACAATGTAACACCCAGTGTTTGTGTGTTTTAACATTTTCAATATTCCAAAAGTATTTCGGAGTTCGATGCAGCTCTTTTGTGGATAAAGAATCGATTTTGTTTAACCGGTATTATAAATTTAAAACGCCAACGAAAGAGAATAACCAGTCTCGATTATCTGCTGCAACTTATTCCACTTGGCGTACAAGGTCAAATTGTAGTGGAAATTAAATGAACACCAGGTCTTCGCGAAAAGGGTAAGCATGACCAACTCTACCGGCAGCACAGGTTATTCAGGCAATTTTCATGAACATGCCAGTGTTAGTTTGTTGCCCCACGCCGCACTGCAGTACTCCTGCCATACGACGAAGAATTGGCAATTTGTTAATTGTGTTTAAATTGCCAGTCATAGTAGTTTCTATATGTTCAGTGTTATGAAATGATATTCCCAAGGATGTATCGCCAGCAAATAATCTCGTTTAACATTGCAATGTATCAGTTATATCATTGATGTACATAAGAAACAGGAACGGGCCCAGCACCGATCCCTGTGGTACACCAGCTTTGAACAGTTCGGCATTAGATAATGTGCCATTAAAAGATAGATCATTGTTTATGAGGGTGATATATAGCCCTTATTTGTATAGGTCATGCAGAGCATTACTGAAAACCCCCATGACGATTCCGCCTTTATGAGAGCTCACCAGTAACTCAGCAGTGTGTGATGTGGTTTTAACGTTGCTTTGAACAGAATTTTCGTTATACATGTACACCGGCGTGCCAGCTTCATGTTACAGGAAAGCCCGAAGTGATACACGTCTTAGACGTTTACCACTTTGATGAAACTTGTCAAAGCAGCTGATATTGTAGTCAAGGCAAATCATCGGATGCTGGGACGCCTAAGGTACGCAACTCTACTCAACGAATTGCGGAGCCCATTATAACATCTATCTAAGGTCCGTGTCACGAACTGTATTTACATTTACACCTGCCCGATGTGAAGTCCGTACGTGTCTCATGTTGCATGCAAGGTGGCGTCGACGAGGACACTGATGTAGAATTAATCCTAATGCTCTATATTACAACATCATTATTTACCATCGACTCCAATAACTGTTGCAACGGATACCTTTAGGCTTTACTTCCGGGGAAGTTTTTGATGGGTATTCCTTCTGGTATAATAGTATTCATGTTAGCGAACAAGTTTATTGTTCATAGTTTTATTTTTCACTATTTTTCGACATTCCGTTAGCCTTATGCCTAGGAGAATTCCACGGGTGACGTCACAACAGGGGATATTCCATCCGTACGAGAACCCGCTTCCGTTTGGCCTAGCATCCAAACAATAGATGGGATGCGGGTCTAGTATAAATAAAGGGGAGTGAAAAGTTATAAGCCCAAATTATTTTGTAATGATCTGTGATGTAAATCAAATTCCTGAAAAGATAATAAAATATGATGATGATGATGATGATGATGCGATGATGACTGCCCCTTAAACTTGCGTTGCTTTCTATTTTTAAATTTAATGGTCTGCATACTCCAAAAAGGTCTTACACGCGAGTCTCTTCAAAACTCGGAACTGACAACTGAAATAAAGAGGCAACTGCTTGGAATGAGCCATATCTGTACGAAGTGTATAATTTTGAAGTTAATATTGCCATGATGTAACGTTCTTGAAGTTGAACGTCTACGAACATGACTCTTCAGGGGACAACTAATGATATCAATTAACTCCACCAGTCTCAACGGAAGTATAATCGACAGCAGGGTCGACATGTATGCATGTCGAGTAGCACAAAGCTCCAGCTCGGTGGGTGCGAAGAAACAGATCACGGAATGTCCTCACCTTGTAGAGCCCAGGGCTGAGCTCACTGACACCGGGGGATTGTGACGCTCTTGTGGCTGCCACATTGTGTGACTTTTAAACCGTCAGCACTTCTTGGTAACTTCTGAAGTCTTCCTTTAACATTTTGTATAACTTGAAAATAAGTGCAAATATTGACATGCGTCTCTACTGGAGTAGGGGGCACGGGTGGCCCAGTCGTCTAAGGCGCCGCGATTCGCTGTGCAGAGTTGCGTCCCTTGGGCATGCAAGAAACCTATGATTGTGGGTTCGAATCCCGTTTCGCCCCGATTATGTTTCTAGGTTTGTCAGCACCATACCCGTGCTCGTGGGTTTCACCGAAGTGGTAAACGTCTGAGACCTGCATCACTTCGGGCTTTCCTCCCATATTAAGCTGACACGCCGTGATGTAACTGGAATACTGTTAAAAGCGGCGTTAAACCCAACTCACTCACTCACTCTACTGGAGTACTACTAATGTCTTCCTTTACTATACAGCTGAGTATGCTATATATTATCTTGTCAAGAATTTCAACACTGGGTACTGGAAAGGTTCCTGAAAAGTTGACACATCACTATGCAAAGAGTCAATAAGCGTACGTTGATACTCCTTAAAGGTCATGGTTAGACTTGGTTGTCGGAAGAAGAGACGAAAGGGAACGAAGTAAAGACTCGCTGGATTGTCAGGTCCAGACTCGATTATTACAGATCGCCGTCATGTAGCTGGAAACAACAAACAAAGAACGTGTAGGCTGAATAAGCAATATTGAGTTATCGTAGGCACAGATCATCCCTGCATATTGAGAATGGGTGAGTGGGTGAGTATGAATTCACGCCGCTTTTAACAATATTCCAGCAATATCACGGCGGGGGACACCAGAAATGGGCATCACACATTGTACCCATGTGAGGAATCGAACTCGGGTCTTCGGCGTGACGAGCGAACGCTTTAACCACCAGGCTACCCCATCCCCCCGAATGGGTGTGTGAACACCGTCAGCCACAATCATACATTGTAGCCATCATTTAAGTCCACCCTTACAAGCACTGGCGGATAGACACCTAGTCTTCCGCTGAATGAACACAGCGTGAGTGTTTACAGCATCATAGGTGACAGATGTGACGCCAAAGTTATACAAACATATGACGATATATGTACCTGTTCACCTGAACAGGGGGCACGGGTGGCCCGGTCGTCCAAGACGCCGCGATTCGCTGTGCAGATTTCTGTGTCAGAAACCTATGATTGTGGGTTCGAATCCGGTTCTGCCCGATTATGTTTCGAGGTTTGTCAGCACCATACCCGTGCTCGTGGGTTTTTACCGAAGTGGTCAACGTCTAAGACCTGCATCACTTCGGGCGTCATCCACATTAAGCTGACATGCCATGACGTAACTGGAATACTATTAAAAGCGGCGTTAAACACTACCCACTAACTCACTCATCTAAACAATAGAGAAACTGTGACGATATCCAACCTAGTTGACGAAGTCTAAAAGCAACAGGATGCTGAGGTAATTTAGGATGTCATAAAGAAGTTACGGTGCATTATTTTCCCAGTACGAGTTCGAATCCCATTTTGCCCCATTACGAACCTTGGTTTGTCAGCAAGCCCGTGTTGGTGGCAAACGTGTGTGTCTCGTACCGCTTTGAGCGTTCCTCCTCCATTAAGCTATAACACCATGGTGTAACTGCAACACTGCAACGCGGCATGAAAACGCACTTATTTGAGGGAGAAATGTGCTTCGCTGGCTTTTTAATAACAGTTTTCTGTTGATGGTTTGATGAAATTGCAATGGGCCATTATACTCTGCTGACTAATTGGGAAATCCATACAGCTTTAACACCGTAGCCTATAACTGTCAAACGCGAAGGCGTTATTATGGCAAACAGATCAAATAAGGTTCTGAATTTATTAGGTATCGATCAGCCTGAAGGACGTCAAGACATGCCTATGAGTTCGTTATGCCATCTACCTGATAAAGGGAATGAGTGAGGGACGCACGGGGATATCCGTTGGGCATCCATGTATTTCAGCTCACAGTAGCTTGGAGATCGTGAGTTTACAGAAAATACCGTGAGGTATTTCAGCATTTGGACAGGTACATGTAACCCGTGAAGATCCGGGTAGAATAGGTGTTCAGCAACCCATGCTTGCCGTAAAAGGCGACTGTTCTTGTCGTAAGAGGCGACAACGGGATCGGGTGGTCAGGCTCGCTGACTTGGTTGATGCATGTCATCGTTTCAAAATTTTTCGACCCGTGAAGATCCGGGGTAGAATATGTCTTCAGCAACCCATGCTTGCCGTAAAAGGCGATCATGCTTGTCCTAAGAGGCGACTAACGGGATCGGGTGGTCAGGCTCGCTGACTTGGTTGATGCATGTCATCAATCCCAATGGCGTGGATCGATGCTCATGATGTCAATCACTGGATTGTCTGGTCCAGACTCGATTATTTACAGACAGCCGTCATATAGCTGGAGTGCGGCGTTAAAAAACCAACCAACCAAATTTTGCGTAGATCGATGCTCATGATGTCAGTAACAAGATTGTTTGGTCCACACTCGATTATTTACAGACCGCCGTCATATAGCAGAGAGTTTGCTGAGTGGGGCGTTAAGCAACAAACAACAACGACGGGTTTATGTTAGTGATGAGGTTAAAGTCAGACACTCATTGTAAAGAGGACATTATAAAGGTCCACGTGTCCCGAGTGTTCGTTTTGAGTCATATGACCATTATTTCTCTGAATTTGGATGAAAATGAAATTTTAGAAGAATTTGTTACACCATGGTAGTTGTTTTGGAATATGCCACGATGTGTGTCACATTTCTTTAGGAACTCACAAAGCATGTGAATCTGAGCCAGCATTGGAGACCGACCATTTCATATTGGGACGGAAGGGGATTGTTTCGCAAATATAAATTCTCGCAGAAAAATATTATGCTTCAGACTGTTGAAAAAGGAATTTGCCTGGCGCAAAGATTGTATTGTTGCACGATGTTTCTTTAAAAAAATATTTAGACATAGTTTTAATGAGGAAAACATCTGGTTTTGCAGCTGCAGCTAAATTAAAATGGTCGGTCCATACCTAAACTCTATATTGTTTTTATACAACATGTTATCGAACATATATACTTGAATATATAAACCTGAGTATATACCATTCAAAGCAGCTAGAATAGGTTCTGGTCTTCTAATCTCAAACTAGTTTGTTGTGAAACAGACTGGGAGACACTCTCAAGAGGGGTAAAACTAAAGTTACCATTTACTTAATGTAAAATTGTTAACAGCTCAGGTTCAGCTAACTTGAATGACCCTTTACCACCAAAATATGCCAACATTGGTCACCATGGTATTAGAAATAGAAACAATACTGTACAATGCTTAACACACTGCCACTTACCAACACTCCTTTATACCAGAGAAACTTTAGCTTCAGCTATATGCAATAACCTTTCTGCTATGTAGACTTTCTGCTCTACTTTCTTCTTTCATGTATAGTATTACACCAGAAATACATTTTTCTCCTTGTTTTTTTATGTTTAGGGTTAGAATAACAAATGTGCTTCATATTCATTTAAGACGTTGTTGTAGTTCTCCTAATGCTGACATGAAGTCATTATTTTTTATTTGTCGGAAGATTTATCATGCGTATGTGTAAATCACTTTGTTTGATGCCCTAGATATAATGCCATTTGAACTTTAGTGAGCCACCCTATATTGTAAGTTAGAGGTCATTTTTCAATCCAGACTTTTTCTTCGCAGTGTTAACATGTAGTTTGTCTTCCAAATAGTAAACTTTGATTATTCAACATTTATATTTAGTACAATTTATGCTCAATGACTTGTGTTATTTTTTATGTACAACTTTTTAAAACATCTCTCGGTAGTTATTGTACACTGTCAGTATTAATTACTACAAAGGGAGGGGAGACATATTTTGTTTTCGGGTGGGTTCCCATACTATTCCGAGCCATAACTTGAAATCCGTGCAGTGTTTTTCAACGAAACTTGGCATATGCTTATCTGCCTAACTGGTGCCGTTTGTTATTTTAAAGGTTTTTAAAATCAATTCGTTTCCATGGAAACAATTTCGAATTAGTCTTAAACAAGGGTAGGGGTCGTTTCATGGCAATAACTGGGAAAACTTTAACATTTTTCAACGAAACTTGGCATATACATTGCTCATCATTGTAACTGGTACCTTTTGCTATTTTGATTTTTTTTGTTACGTTTCCATTGAAACAATTTGGACGCAGTCTAAAAAACTCTAGGCTATGTTTTTTTTGTATGAAACTATACATGTGCAATGACAACATGCTCAAAATATTTTTCAATTATTTGTTTTGAAATTTCTTGTGTTTCTATGGAAACTATTTGGACTTAGTCTCAAACAAGTTTCGCCGGAACTGTACTGCTAATGCATATTTCTGCATAAAACCATTATATTTCCAGGCTAAATAAACAGGATGGGGGAAACATATGAGTAAAAACACATTCTAGTTTAGGTATTTTATAATATATTCTGTATATGTTACTATTTCTACGGAAGTATTTCACTGTATTATATATCTACCTTATATATTCCAGAGTTCAATATCCACAATATTGTAACACACAATTAGGACTGTTTGTGCCTGTAAAATGTTTTTGCAAGATACCTAGCAGTAAACTTTGAAAATGTGTAAACTCTTAGAGAAAAACATAGCACCTGTTTACGAATTTTCGTTTTCTTATTGCAGTGACATGAAATGTTTTGTGATTTGTGAATTGCGAAAAGACGGCATTCAAATTGTGGAAAACGCGAACGGCTCGACATTGCGACCGTCCTTAAAGTTACGTTACAGTACAAAGAATTTTAGAGGGGCACGGGTGGCCCAGTCGTCCAAGGCGCCGCAATTCACTGTGCAGAGTTATGTCTCTTGGGCACGCCAGAAACCTATGATTGTGGGTTCGAATCCCGCCCCGATAATGTCTCTAGGTTTGTCAGCACCATCCCCATGCTCGTGGGTTTCACCGAAGTGGTAAACGTCTGAGACCTGCATCACTTCGGGCTTTCCACCCACATTAAGCTGACACGCCGTGATATGACTGGAATACTGTAAAAAGCGGCGTTAAACACTACTCACTCACACACTCATCATAACAATAGGACACTGTGACGATATCCAATCTAGTTGACGAAGTCCAAAAGCAACAGGATTGTGACTGGCGAGGTGGCGGCATCAAACCCAAATCATTCACTCACAAAGAACTTTCAGGTCCCACATTATGTACTTGGTGAGCTACAGTGCCTAGACACTTTTACATGTTTCTGATACTGGCATGGATCTGTTCCAGGTATGCATCGTCCAGAAGAAGGATACCAAGAAGATGTTCGCTATGAAATACATGAACAAGAACATGTGCGTGAGGAAGGACGCCATCTTGAACGTGCTGCGTGAGGTGGAAATCATGAGGACATTGGACCACCCGTTCCTGGTGAACCTGTGGTTCACCTTCGAGGACGAGGAGGACATGTTCGTGGTAGTGGACCTCCTGTTGGGAGGCGACCTCAGGTACCACATGCAACAGGAAGTGGACTTCACCGACACTCACGTCAAACTGTATCTGTGTGAGATAGCTCTAGCACTGGATTACCTCAGGAGTCGGAACATAGTACACAGGTGAGATCATTGATGTTTCCATGTGTGAATGAGTCTTATCGCTACATGAGTGAGTTGGGGTTGAGTTTGAATGAGATGGGTGGAGGGCGGTCGCTTTCAAGATTACATGTTCATGTGTCGGTGTGTGGTTGCTTGTACTGGTCTAGACTAGTGCCTATCAATAGTGCTGCCCCACTGAGATACCATGCTGCAGTTTAACGTGAATACCCCACTCAGACACAGTATCCAGCCTCCGAGCCGAGGCTTTAGTTATCATCTTAACGCCGAGCGCAGGGTAACAACATGTACCATATTTTAACCGTTGCGCATTTGGTGTGACAAGGCCGGGGATCGAACCACCGTCTCTGGGCAGACGCTCTATCCACAAGACCATGGGGAGGTCGGATGAGAGTGAGTGAGTGTGGGATGACGATAAAGGAGCTGAATGAGATGAGTGAGTGAGTTAGTTTGTTTCATGCTGTTTCAGACATTTATTCGTGGCCTCAAAGTTTGCACAATGTGACCTTCATTTTTAGCTAAAAACCAGAGGCTATTCCACTGATTGTAAGTTAAATTGAGTGACATGTGTAAAATATTGATATAATATCATTGTGGTAGTAATACGTTAAGATATCAAATATATTTTGTATATTAAACAACTATAGTCATATTATCATATGACAGTAGCGATGATATGATATCACGTGCTCGAAATGACAATAGATATTTTCTGATAGAACGACACAATGATAGTTGCACAAATTCAAGAGCATCTGTCATAAAGATATTAGAGATGACAGTTTCAAGATTCTGTAATTACATACAGGCTCAAGAGATGACCACTGCCAACAGAGTACGATAAAATGATAAGCTGAACTTCTCAAGTCGACAATTTGACTTTGAATGTAAAATATTTACACATCACGATTATCGTTACGGAGCTATTGAGGACATTCTTCGTGTAAGTCGTAGACGTCACATCCGGCTCTATGAACTACTTCTTCAGGGTGCGCCACCATAAGCCATTGAACAAAGATACAACCGAATTAATGGCACAAAGTCCATAATTCGATGTTCCACACGATGACTGATACCAAGAATTGGTCTCACGTTGTTTTCCGATGGAGGGAGTATTGGCATATCGAGACACCGCTTCCATCTCCACGACCACCCCCGCCCCGCTGCACTGGTAGTTGGTTGTAATATGGGAAACGCCAAGTCACGTTTTCCTGACCTGCGGATGTGACATTCTTGTTGTATTGCTTTCGTTCATTACTTGTCTGAGAATTCAGCGTTGAACAAGTTTCCAAACGCCATGGTCATGCCATAGGTTCTAACCTTTCTTAACGTGTTCTGCACTTCAGAAATGGCGGATATGCTAATCGCGTCACTTGGGACACGTGCACCCATTTGTACATGTCCTTGTCCGGTATGACTCGTGCAACCATTTAGACATGTCCTTGTCAGGTATGATGCGTGCAACCATTTAGACATGTCCTTGTCCGGTATGACGCGTGCAACCATATGTACATGTCCTTGTCCGGTGTGACGCGTGCAACCATTTAGACATGTACTTGTCAGGTATGACGCGTGCAACTATGTGTACATGTCCTTGTCAGGTATGACGCGTGCAACCATGTGTACATGTCCTTGTCAGGTATGACGCGTGCAACCATTTAGACATGTCGATGTCAGGTATGACGCGTGCAACCATGTGTACATGTCCTTGTCAGGTATGACGCGTGCAACCATTTAGACTTGTCGATGTCAGGTATGACGCGTGCAACCATTTAGACATGTCCTTGTCAGGTAAGACGCGTGCAACCATGTGTACATGTCCTTGTTAGGTATGACACGTGCAACCTTTTGGGCGTGTTCCTGTCAAGTTTGATGCGTGCAACCATTTAGACATGTACTTGTGAGGTATGACGCGTGCAACCGTTTTGACACATGCAGGTGTAACATTTGCACCATTTTGACATGTTCTGCAATCTGGTGTGGTGCGTGCGACCATTCAGACTAATTTTTCAAATCAGGTGGGACGCGTAAATACCTTTGGGCAAGTTCCTCGCTACATGACCCATGCCACTATTTTGACCTGTTAATTGTTCGGGGATCACCGCAGACAGGCAGGGAGTTTAATGGCAGGACAGGACACGCAGAGATTCGTGAAGGAGGACCAAAGTTTGCTCATTTGTAAATTTCATTTTCTAGCCATTGCAGTACGTGACAGAGAATCTACTTGTATGTGACACTGGCTTGTCAATTGAACCTTGATCATTGGATCGGTCAATTATTTGCTATAGTGTTGTTCACTGTTACTGTTGCTGTTTAGCTTCAAAAACGAAGATTAGCGCTGACGCTTGTTGGAAGCATATCTCTCTAAGAAAATAAAGGGCAGCTCGTTAATGTCTTAAACCTTTTTCCACAATTGTCGTAAATATTAATCAAGCTCCATTCATTGACATTTGATAGAAGGCACGATTTTGAGAAGATGAGATGCAGAAAATGCCTTTAAAAATGTGTAACTATAACCAGTCTTCAAATGCATTTAATTGCAAACCGATACTGTTTTCTTGGCCTCTGAGTTGTGCTTTTTTGTTTGATATCTCATTTGTCTTGTAAAGCGATCCACCATGAAACGAGATTTCCACGATGCCGCTGACCATTATTCTTTCCGTACAGTAGTTTTACACAAATGGGATATGAATAAAAATTACCATTTTTAAACCATTTGGTTGCCTTTGTTACTATGGATACACATCGTTAGCTTTCTCTAATGCGTAGTGTATGGCGCAACGGATTCTGGACCAAGGAAGGGTATCGCTCTTGTATAACTGGCAACGTGAAGTGCTGCAAGCGGTTCGAGTCAACGCAAATGCTGTCTTTTCTGTTGACTGCCTTCGGATACCGACAATAAATTGATGAAATTTAGGTTAAGTCGATGATGAGGTGTCTCAAATGAGCAGTCTACAGAAATAGTATTGATGAAAGCGATCGGGGTTGTGCCTTGCAGATCCAAAGGTGCGATCGACCGTATTGTATAAAAACCAACAGGCTGTTATGGACAAACCGATTTTCGCGCACACACTTCGGATATGATTAATGCGTCTGCAAAAAGATGTCTATTTGTTCTATAGACTTGTTGAAAGCCATTCGTTTCAGGAAAGGCCATCAGCTGGTTAAAACATCCATCATGATATTAAGCTCTTGACCAATTGTCTTCACAATGGAAATGTCAGACTTTCTATCAAAATTCATGTTCTTTAATGTCGATTACAAGCTTCAAGCAGAAAGTTAAGGGCCGTTTAACCGATCGAGATTGTCAATAAAGATCCAACGAACGTACGACATACATGCATAATTTGTAGTGCCACTGAAATAGGAGGGTCATCGCGACCGTGACCGGCGCTCGGCACTTAGGGAATAAAGCAAGAACTGGACTGCTCGTTGTCAGCATAATGTCCCCCGTTTAGGTACCCATGTTATCTCAGTGGCCTAACACTAAAACAGTCTAGACTAATAAAAGCAGCCACACACACGTGTTTGGACGTCGGTGAATGAGTGCAATAATCTTGAACTCGACGGTAAACCCAATTTCACCTCACCTCGCCTCACCTGTTCGAGTTACTGTTACTAATGAATGTGTAAGAATGCTTCTTTTATATACTGATATATTGCATGCCTGGGAATGTGGAGTTATTGGTATTAGATGTCGGTTAGACAGAATATGGAACTATGCAGGTGCATTATCAGACAGAATATGGGACTATTCAAATGTCAGTTTAGACAGAATGTCAGGTGTCTCAGATGTCAGTTAAGACAGAATGCGGACTTTTCAGGTGTCAGTTAGGACAGAATGCGGACTTTTCAGGTGTCAGTTAGGACAGAATGCGGACTTTTCAGGTGTCAGTTAAGACAGAATGCGGACTATTCAGTTGCCAGTTAAGACGGAATGCGGACTATTCAGTTGTCAGTTAAAACAGAATGTGGTCTATCCAGGTGTCAGTAGTGTAAACCGAATGTGGTCCAATCTGATGTCGGTTTTCAAGAGTGGCCACTGTCAATGTTTTCACACTAATTTAGCCAAGAGGATAATCACTGCGCTCGTGTACGGCCCACAGAGCTATCATGATACATCCCTGCTCCTAACACTGTTGACAGTCTTCCTGCGTAATCCTATGATATCCCGACAATCCAGCTAATACACCACGCACTGATACACTGCCACACTGAATGGAGCCACCTCGAGCTACAATCAGATTACGCGTCTCAATCAGCGCAATACAATGCCATACCTCCGCCCGCAATGGCAATGATAAATTCACAGAACACGGCGATACTGACACGGTACCACGGAACGGTTTCCGCCATTCGAATAGGGAATTGTCACATATGTCTGACATGACGTGAACTCATGGCGTGTGGAGATTGCGTTGTAAGAAAACAAGTGTGGGAGTCTACCGTATGGTTGTACATAGTGTTTCGCGGCCCCCCTCCCTACAAGCCTGCGTTGTTTAGGCACCCCCAGGGGGCACTTAGGAGTAGAGAACGTGTCTTATACCTAATGGCGTTACACGAGGACATATACCTTCCTCCACTGTCGACTAGATTGGATTAGTGATCTTGTCTGGCGTAGGTAATACTGCTTTCCGATTGGCTGATTACTGTCACAAATGTCTTTGCCAGGCGCAATATTATCAGACTTGAAACAAGTGTTAAGTGGTTAAGTGGGAGCCAATGGATTGTCTGCGGAATGGAAAGCTCGTTAATTAGACACAGACGTCATTAACACATTCATTGCGTTAAGAACGAGCTTGTAGCATTTGCTTAAAGGACCTTTTTAGTTAATGGCTGTATTAGCTAACGTCGCAAGTAAGGTAATTTCTGTCATTCAAAACAAAGGTCAGTAAGGGAGAAACATTGAATAGCAGATAAATATATACATTATGATATTTGTATTCCCTAATATAAAAGAGGTATTTCTGTGGTATGAAAAATAGGAATCTCGTTTAAATTAACCACCATTGACTGGATATCGAGAACTGAAGACGGTGAAATAAAGTTTGATGTTTGTAGTTTAACGCCGCACTCAGCAATATTCCAGCTATATGATAGCGGTCTGTTTATAATCGAGTCTGGACCAGACAATCCAGTGATTGACATCATGAGCATCAATCAACGCAAATGGGATCGATGACCACCCGATCCCGTTAGTCGCCTCTTATGACAAGCACAATCGCCTTTTACGGCAAGCATGGGTTGCTGAAGACCTATTCTGCCCCGGATCTTCACGGGTCCAGTGAAATAAAGTACCGTCCTGAGGACAATGTCTGAATCAAGAAGTATGTGACCTTGAGACAAATGATGATGGTCTTGACTATTATACTTAACATTGTACCGATAACCATCCATTCATTAAGTGCCATCTTTGATTTCCATGTCCTTTCCTTGTTGGCGCTGTGGAGAATGTGTCTTTCAATCTCAGGAGCGTGGTCCGTGGTGCAAACATTGTTATTGACGGAGGCCTCTATTACAGTAAATACCCCTGACACACCATCCTAGAATCAATTACGGGACAGAGAACTATCGTCCTACCATGAAGACGACTGTAGCTTCTATCATCTGGTGAATTGTTTGTTCAGCGATTTAGCAGGTGATTGGTTAGCTATCGGTTGATATTGCCAAAGCCTGATTGCTGATTCACACGTGTGTTGAAATAGAGAAAGCAATACACTGGCATACCACTCTGCACTATCCATGCCCATGTATCGGGTACCAGTTATCTGTTGGTATTATGCTTTGCGGAAGAAATTTTTGCGCTATTACGGCCGCAATCAGAATTCCTTTGTGTATTTAGTTATAAAATACTATATTTACCTTAAAATATGAATTGATTTTCTCATGAGAAGTTTTGTTGCAAAGAATAATGGTAAGATCTAATGGGTCATTACTTCTGAATTGGTATCCAAGCAAAACAAGTGGTTTTGTGATCTTTCCTTTTCCTTTGATATTTAGCCAAAGTTCCAGTGCTGTCCAGAACATTTTTACTAGCTGCAATGCCAAAAACAAACTTTCAGTCGTTTCTATGTGTGTGTCACAGAGGCTACATGTATTTGTGTGTGTGTGTGTGTGTGTGTGTGTGTGTGTGTGTGTGTGTGTGTGTGTGTGTGTGTGTGTGTGTGTGTGTGTGTGTGTGCTCACTGGACCACGGACAACGCGACATGAAAGGTGAAATGGGGTTTAACGTTGCATTCAAGATTATTGCACTTACATAGCGACGTGCATGCACGTGTGTGTGTGTGTGTGTGTGTGTGTGTGTGTGTGTGTGTGTGTGTGTGTGTGTGTGTGTGTGTGTGTTTGGCGGAGCTACAAACACTTGGTTCAGTTTGGGCAAGAGATTCCAAAATTATATTTCTGCCAAGGACCAAATTGACACAATTTCTAAAAGGCTCTTTATATTTCAAATCAATCATTTCTTCTGACTCAAGACAATAGGATATTCCTAGGAGGTCAGATGGACCTTGAGACCAGTTTAGTTTCCACTGTGGACATGTGAGCTTCAGTCTTTCCAAATATCCCGTGTCTTATTAATGTTTACTTTTAGCCCAGAGATACGTGCACACAAATCAAGTACTCGCCGTGCTGCGTGTAGGCAGCCTTCAGTTCCATCTAATATACAAATTGTATCTTCTCAAACTGTTGTATGGGGAATTCAACATTACCGAAATGCATGCCTTTTATATCTGCATTATTTCTGATCATTATTCCTAGTATTTCAGCACACAAAATGAATAGATAGGGTGAAATCGGATCTCCTTGGCGATATCATCTGAAGATACTAAATATATCTGATCCATAACCATTGACTGATACATTTGATTGAATTCCTTTGTAAAATATAGAGATCAATCTTCGAATAGAATGTTCAAAATTTAAGAAGCATAATGTTTTATCAATAAATGTCCAATCAACTGTATCGAAGGCCTTTTCGAAGTCTTTTTCCTGTGAATCAAGTATTGTGCCAATGCTATTCATTATTCTGGTAATTGATTTATTTAAAGAGTTTCTTGACTCGAGTCAAAGAAAGAATTTTCTTCGTTTTACCCTTTTTTCTATCCAGGTTGCTTTGGATCGTACAATGAGACCTTGTGTTTTAATTTTAATAATATCTTCCAAGTCTTTTTGCATTTTATTTATTTCATTAAGTAATTCTGTTTTTGTGCAAAGGTCGTTTGTCACAGCTGGGAGTTCCTCAGGTTTTTTTATCTTTTCTGATATCACTTTTTCTCGTTGTTTTCTTGTTGTTTTCTTATATGATGAATATTTTATCGTTTCTCCTCTTAACATTAAAATCAGCGTCTAGAAGAATAATTGGTTATCAATATTGAATTCCGTAAATTGTTGTGAGTTTTATGTTGTTCTTTTGTCCTGGAAATTACATTTTTAATTAGTTCCACATATTTTGTGTCCCTCAAAAGAGAGTTATTAAATTTCCAGACGCCTTTCCCATGTTGCAAAAGTTGAAAATGATAGATATGGATGTGTGTTGTGATTTAAATCTAGGTTCAATTATAGTTTCCGTGATGGGTGGAAGGGTATTGTGAGAAACTAGAAAAGAATCCAAACGAGATTGTTTTAAGGGATTTGGTTGTCGCCAGGTGTATCGTCTTTCAAAAAGGTTTCGATTTCTCCACGGCTCAATTAAATCCTGTTCGTCCTGAAGCTTTATGTTTCTCTCTCTTGACTTCGGATGATTTGTGTTCTTACAGTTGTAGGTATCTATAGCATAGACTTGTACTACATTCCAATCGCCACGAACTACTACATGATAACTTAAGGATTGACTGTGTAGCGGATTCTTACAAAAGTTTGCACATTGGATTTTCGATTCATACCTCAATGAACCGAAAGAAATACACATTCAATGCTTATAATTAAATTCGACAACGTAAAACATGTTTTATCTACAATAGTTATCCCCCGCCGCGCGAAAGCGCGAAGCGGGGGATATAGTATTCACGACCGTCCGTCCATCCGTCCGTACGTCCGTCCGTACGTCCCACCTGTTTGTTGCCGCGATATCTCAAGAACTAAACACTGGATTGTCTTCATATTTGGAACTATGGTGTATATACAGACTCCGCAGACACCAGTCGGTTTTGGTGACCTTGATCCCATTTTCAAGGTCACAGCAGACAAATCTGCTTTTAGAGTTGGAAAACGGTGTTGCCGCGATATCTCAAGAACTAAACACTGGATTGTCTTCATATTTGGAACTATGGTGTATATACAGACTCCGCAGACACCAGTCGGTTTTGGTGACCTTGATCCCATTTTCAAGGTCACAGCAGGCAAATCTGCTTTTGGAGTTGGAAAACGGTGTTGCCGCGATATCTCAAGAACTAAACACTGGATTGTCTTCATATTTGGAACTATGGTGTATATACAGACACCGCAGACACCAGTCGGTTTTGGTGACCTTGACCCCATTGTCAAGGTCACAGCAGGCAAATCTGCTTTTGGAGTTAGAAAACGGTGTTGCCGCGATATCTCAAGAACTAATCGCTGGATTGTCTTCATATTTGGAACTATAGTGTATATACAGACACCGCATACACCTGTCAGATTTGGTGACCTTGACCCCATTTTCAAGGTCACAGCAGGCAAATCTGTTTTTGGAGTTGGAAAACGGTGTTGCCACAATATCTCAAGAACTAATCGCTGGATTGTCTTCATATTTGGTACTATGGTGTACAGGCGGGGGATATTTCGTCACTCTGTGACAAATACTTGTTTAACCTAAAACAGTTGTATATATCAAAACAGACAAAAATGACGAGATTGATAAACATTCCAGGTGTAGGAATACATCCTGTGGCTTGACATGAATCAGACAATCGTTTAATTTATGCACATACCTTGACACGCCTACACAGTCAGTAGCCAGTCAACGGAGAGTAGGATCAAAATGTTGATTGTTCAATGGACCTGTCAATTAAGGCAAGAGGCTAAAAGAACTGCAACAGTCAGACTGTAATGAACCGGAAGACATATGTCCGGGAGAATTTTTTTTAAATAACCTGGTCAGTTACCGCCAGATTCAGACATTACTTCCCTGATTACGGTAAAACACAGTTGGGGAAATGCTTGTTAGAAATGAAACCCGAAGACATGAAAGTTGAACCGAGGCGAGCGGGGAAATAACAGACGAGCGAGCCTGCACGTTTGCTGTTTCATTCATTCTTGGCCTTCGGTTTCAAAGGGTAGTTTGGACAATGAATATGCATGAAAGTCGCTAAATGTCCTGTGCATGACGATACACGTGAGCAGAAAGGGCATTCCCTCGACTGTAAAATTGGGATTTTCACATTTCACAGTTATAAAAGTAGTGCGCATCGGTGGGCGTGGTTTAATTTTTTACATTCATTGGGAAATGAATGCAATAACACGTGACCAATTCAGCTAATCAGAATGCAGGAATTTCAATGAACACAACGAACATTTAATTATTATTAAGTGAACGGAACAGTATATCGAGATTTTTCAAACAAAAGTGGATATTCGGTGTTCGGGACGTAGATGTTAATGATATCTAGTTTGTACTTGTCTGTAGAGAGTTCAACAGTTATCATGTTTCCTTCCTCATCGGTTTTCACACTATGTTACTGGTCATGATCTCAAATGAGTTTTAAAATTGGTGTCATAAATTCATATTTTAATGAGTTATGGCCCGTGCTTTTCAAGTAGTACATACTGCGTGGAATGGGGACAAAGTTTTCTCAGAAACTGAATTTACACGAATGAAAGTATGCATGTTTATCTCAGAGATACATGTCAAGACTGAGTTCGAAAATTGGTCCCGTAAAATATCTCTTTACAGAGTTATGGACCTTGACTAATGCTATTTTGCTTGGTGCATAGTGTTTGCAATGGTTTTCTCAGAAGCTACTGAAGTTAGCTTATCTAAGACATACTTATCAAGACTGAGTTATTTTTTTCAGCAATGGGGCCTTTTGTGTGTATTAATTTTACTTTTTATCATGTTTTCTGATGACATAAAGCAGCCCAAGTGCCTATCTCTTCTTGAGGCTTTTTAGGACTCTTTTTATAGTTTATACTCATTATTATATGAACAAACAATTCTAATGTGCCCCATGACGGGGGACAGTGATAACGCTGTTTTTTTGTTTTTGTACCGAAAGAAATATACAATGAACTACTTTCAGTCTTCCTCGGTGACACTTTGATTTTCAGACTAAGATCACTATGAAAACAAACCCAATGATGGCTTTCCTTGTCAAATAACATGTATTTCTCATCGATTGGTGCTACTTGTCAGGTCACTGGATGCGATAAACATCATATTTGACACGATTAGCCGAGTACCCTCGATATAATTAGCCCATGAGGTTAACACTTTCCGATATTTGAAAACTATGTGTGCATTTTACCGATTCTTAAAGCTGATTGGTCAGTTGAAGCGATATGACGTCAATTTGCTATTTCCGAGCAGTACGATACAACGCCATCCATTATTCACCACGTCACCATTGTATCACGTAACGGCATCTAAACAACAGGTAAACGTCAATGCACTTACCTTGTAGGGTAGACATTTCATCATTTTTCTTCAATATTTTTTTTTTTTTTTTTAATATATCGACAAAAATACTCACAACTCGGAATTACTATCTGTGTTTCTCTTAAATGAATGTCTCCGAAGGATAGAGGATTACTCAACCCAATCACTCCGGACAAAAATTCCGCAGACCTTGTGTCTCGTTGGTCATTCTTTAATTACAGCTTACTTGGGTCGCTCCGTGGTGCACCGACAATGTAGAACATGTTGGCCGCGAGCTGTACTAGCATTCTTAGAGCTATTTGCAGAGACGTTGAGCATCTACAGATCCAGCTCGCCGTGACGACATGAACTACAAGCCAGCTTCACATGGCAACATCTGACCTGCAATACAGCTCCACGCGACATCTGAACCACAACCCAGCACCACGTGACATCTGAAGCACAAACTCAGGCCCACGTGACATCTGATACAACCAATCACCACGTGACATCTGAACCACAACCCATGACCACTTGACATCTGAACCACAACCCATGACCACGTGACATCTGAACTACAAACCCAGCTCCACGTGACATCTGAACTACAGCCCAACTGTACTTGACATCTGAACCACAACCCATGACCACTTGACATCTGAACTACAAACCCAGCTCCACGTGACATCTGAACTACAGCCCAACTGTACTTGACATCTGAACCACAACCCATGACCACATGACATCTGAACTACAAACCCAGCTCCACGTGACATCTGAACTACAGCCCAACTGTACTTGACATCTGAACCACAACCCATGACCACTTGACATCTGAACTACAACCCAGCTCCATGTGACATCTGAACTACAAACCCAGCTCCACATGGCGACATCAGAACTGATCCCCATCTCCAAGACAGTAACAGTCGACTACAGCGTCCGTGACTCGTTCTTCAGACACAAGATCTGATCAATGCTAAATCTGTTATCCTGGTCAGATTGAGTCGACTGATCAAATAAAGCACTTAGAAAGAGCTGTCAATACATTTTACACTTCCCTTCTGACCCAGTCGAAATGTTTGCAGTACGACAGCCTCTCTGAACTACACCTCAGAACCTCGACAAGTATGTAATCAGCAGTAGAAAGAAAGCCAAGGGCGTTATTGCATCAGTCGGCTAGTTGGGCAGTATTTGAACCAGCGGAACTCAACTGATAACGATCGTCTTAGTATTAAATACCAGGGTGTTCTTGCACAAAGGGAGCTGTGCGCTGCGGCTATTGTACGGCTATGTAAGGGCTACGACGATATGAGCCAGCGGAACTCAACTGATAAGACCGTCTTAGTATTTTATACCGGGGTTCTCTTACACAAAGGGATCTTAGCACCACGGCTTTTGTACGGCTGTTACTCCCATTTTTTAACATATATTTAACATGGCACTAAGATATCTCAGCATTTGTATTCATTATTGAGTATGCCGAGGCCTTCAAGACGAGAATGCAAATGAGTGTTGTTTAACGCCGCTTGTAGAAATATTCCAGCAATACCACATCGGAGGACACCAAAAATAGGTTCCACACATTGTACCCATGTGGGGAATCGAACCCGGGAATTCGATGTGACCACCGAACGCTTTAGCCACAAGGATACTCCAGCGCACCTTCTAAACATTGCCGTTGAGGGCATATTTTGTTTGTCTGATTGTTGTTTCACGCGGCACTAATCCATATTCCAGTTTTATAACGGAATCCTGAAAATAATAATGTCTGAACCAGACAATCCAGTGATCGATATTTTAAGCACCTCTTACAACCAGCATTAGTTGCTTGGACCTATGGGGCGGTCGGGTAGCCTAGTGGTTAAAGCCTTCGCTCGTCACGCCGGAGACCCGGGTTCGATTCCCGACATGGGTACAATGTGTGAAGCCCATTTCTGGTGTCCCCCGCTGTGATATTGCTAGAATATTGCTAAAAGCGGCGTAAAACCATACTCACTCACTGATTGGACCAATTCAAACCCGGAATCCCCACGGGGCTGAGAACATCAACTCAAAGGGACATTTGTACGTCTTTATGATTCATTGGTCCGGTGCCTATGATAACCACATACGGGTTCAAATAGTGGAATAGGTCCCAAATACCTCATGTTACAGCCGACTAAATGAAGATCAGGCTATTAAGCTGTGTGATTTACCTGACTGTGTCATCGTGCCCTGATGACGGATCGTTGTTAATGCTATCACTCATTGGTTTACTAGATTGTTTACAGGTATAGCTGGAGTATTGCTGACTGCGGCCGTTTTAGCCGACTAGGTCACCAGTTCGCTCTGATTCGTGTATGTCTAACTATATATCTGATTACATTGCTAAAATATTATTGTATTATTTTCAGAGACATTAAACCTGACAACATCTTACTGGACGAAGAGGGTAAGTTCCTCTTTCAAAACAGTATTGGTTGCTTTTTCTTCAGATGCAAGAATCATATCCCCCAAACTGTTGACATACGTCTTTACGATGAACAAGGTCAAATAAGTTTCCGTTTTAATGAGGATTTGGTTACCCGAGGGTATTTCAGACATGTGACAAGCAAGTTTTTTTTCTGTGTTTCTATGTCCTAAGGGCCATTTTCTTCCGGATTGATACACTGATCTATTTACAAGTTCCAAAATGTCTTACTATAACTAGCTTTTTTCTAAAATGTTGTGACTTGAACTATGAATATATTTTTGTATTCAAAATACATTAAATGCAGTTCTCATAATTTACAATTTAAACTGGTCGGAATTGTAACATACCGCCTGAGCGAAAGAAACAAAGAGCTTGTCGACCTCGGCGAAATTGAAATAAGTTTCTTTTTCCTTTTTGTCTTTTTGTCCGCGTTATTATGATTTAAGACGATTGAAACTAAAACCAAATTTCTCATTAAGTCCTATCATTCATAAATGCAATTTACCGTTTACGCGATCACGATACTACAATGTGTTTTTAATGCTGCCATGTTTCTTGTTTCATGCGAAAGCGACAAGACCTTTGATCCGTTCATCAATGCATCACGAATTGTATAGATATATCTTAAGCCTGTGCCAGAGATGTGCCAGAGAACTATTATATACCAACCTGTTTGCTTTTGCCATCAGTGTGCATAAAAAATCACTAATCTTTAAATTTGATCAGGTTGTAATATCTAATTTCTAAGTCTCTGGATTGATGATATTTATTCATGTTCACAGGTCACGCTCATATAACGGACTTCAATATTGCCACCACACTTGCCACGGGAGAACTAGCTACATCTATGTCGGGAACCAAGCCGTATATGGGTATGTGACAATGAGATGGAACTATGCGATGAGTCGTGGAACCTTATTTCGTTTGTAAAGTTTACCGCTTAATGGCGTCAATTTCAAAATACATCGATATGGCTTGGTTACGTAGCCTGTAAGTGTGTATTGCGAGTGATTGGCGTTTTGAACAATATTTCAAAATCTCAAATGGACACAGATCTCAAACCTTCATTATGGTGAATACAAGCGACAAATATAAGTGAATACCACGCCACGGACCATGTGCTGACTAGGGATCATACTTGTAGCGATTCAGGGATTCGAACTGATAAAAATTAATCAGCTTATTTGTTCAGCTGAGGCGTGAAACTGTACATCGCCACTGTTACAAATGATCTGGGCGCGTGAGTGAACGAATGTTGTTTAACACCGCAGTCAGCACTATTCTAGCTGTATCAGTGCCAGTAAATACACTGCAGGGCAAAAGAAAGTATACATTTGAAAATTGGATTTGACCAAAAATTACAAACGTTATCAAACCATTACCTGATGAAAACAGTAATGAGGTTACTGTATATTCTCCCCCGGCAGTTAAGTCGAATCTGGACCTGTGGCTGACGTCATGAGCATTGCCCCACGCCGTCGGGGTACGATGACACTAAATCAGCCACTTCACCCAGCATGACCATTCGTGACCAACTCGTCCCATTCCGGGACAAGCCGAATGTAGGTTGTAGGTAACGGAAACATGCGAATGGTGCCGAATGCAAGCATGAACACATGTTCGTTTACGTTACCAGCTACGACAAACAGATTACTTGGTGCCTATTTGACCCTGGAATCACCACTGGGTCACTGCAGCACTAACAGGAACGATGGTTATTCCAAAGCAAAGCATTAAAAACATTTGACCGCATTACTAACGTTATTTGAATACGATGTAAATTTAATTCGTGCTTCATTTTTAAAACAGTCAGTGCTCATTCATTTTTTGGTTTACTTTTCGATGGAAATGTGTCCCTAAATTTATTTTGCAGCGTCCGTCTGTGAAAAAATATGTTAACAATCCAAAGAGGAAACGGTGCGGAATACCGTGCATTAACTGTTGTGTTTCTTTATGCTCCCTTTAGTGTCATCATTGATTTTCGGTGCATATGCTTTTCACCGCTGATTCGCCTTTTGCTCCCAGTGGGGCTTGTTTTGGCGGATAACCGGGACTGGGGCCCGTTTCACAAAGAGATCGTAGCTCTAAGTCGATCGTAAGTCTATGTTATAGTATAGGCGTTAAGGTGGTCGTAGCGCTGCGATCGGTTTGTGAAACGGGTCCCTGGTTGTTCTCTGGCGTTGACGTTTTTACACACAAACATTCTATAGAAAACGCTGTCTATGAATGGGTTTTTTATCCAGAGGTGCCAATAACCGCAGGATCATAGAATTGTCTTTGTGTTCAACGTCCGTTGAGTCACTTAAACAAAAACAAAACAACAACCAAAAGCAGACTCCCTCCTGCGTTCTGGCCATGTAAACATATAAGACTGTGCAAAACAGGCTCTGTATAAATATTTAAAATGAAATGTGCCATATTCACATTCCTGATTCTGAAGGTGAGGTGAGGTGAGGTGAAATGGGGTTTAACGTCGCGTCAAAGATTATTGCACTTATATAGCGACGTGCATGTACGTGTGTGTGTTTGTGTGGTTGCTTGTATTAGTCCGGACTGATGCCGATTTATAGTGCTAGCTCACTGAGATACCATGCCGCAGTTTAACATGAATACCCCACTCAGACACAGTATACTGACTCCGAGCCGACCAGTCCTTGTGTTAGCCCCTTAATGCCGAGCGCCAGACAGGGTAACAACAAGTACCATCTTTAAACGTCTTTTGGTTTTGACGCGGCCGGGGATCGAACCCCGGACCTTCCGCTCTCCGGGCGGACGCTCTACCTCTAGACCACGGAGGCGGTCTGATTCTGAAGGTACCACATGCAAATTACAATTTGTTTTATCTTCTGGGTTACACATGTGCGCTTTATGACAGTATAGGTACTTGCATCAATAGGTAGATATGCTACAAAGTGTCTTTGCGCCGTGTTGATCCTCTGGACCATAGTTATATTGTAAGACTTACATGTAAGACTTACATGTAAGACTTATCACTGTGAGAGGGTACGGGTGGCCCCAGTCGTCTGAGCCGTCGCAGTTGGCTGTGCAGAGTTGCGTCCCTTGGGCTCTCCAAAAATCTATGATTTGGGGTTCGAATCGCCCCATTTATGTTTCTAGGTTTGTCAGCATCATGGTCCTGCTCCCCCCACATTAAGCTGAGACACGCCGTGATATAATTGGATTCCTGTTAGAAGCGGAACCCTCACATTTAGACAATTGATAGTTTACATGCAATAGCTTACTTCTCGCAATGAGGCTTTCTATGGGTCTCTTTTCAGGACATACATATCGCCTTAAGAAATCGTGAAAAATTTGCTGATTTCTTATAAATAGTCCTTCGCAGTCTTGGTTCTTTGGGAGCAACACTTGTTCTCGCTTCCTCTCGGCACTGTAGCTTTCCCCCTTTCCAGTCTGTAGCAGGAAGGAACGGGAACCAGTCAGTGTTAACGCGTGGTGACATAAATTGTTGGCCAATCAGAATCGAGTATTTCCCAAAGTCAGGGTGGAATATTCAATGTATCCGCCTTCATTATATCAAGAGGTTACCATAGTTACGCTACTTCCAGTAGTCTATCAGGAATACGGGGATTTCGTTTTGACCAGGTTTCACTGTTGATAATATTGAACTTTTCCGCAATACTAGAATATCAGTATTTGTCCACTCTTTCACATGTACACACTAAACTGTAGTGTATCTCTGCGAGGGGTGAGTTATAGGCTTGGCGGACACAATACTGAGTAAGGTAAGTAAGTAAGTAAACACTTCCCAAGTCACCTGCACTGAACATACAGGTGTGTTGTTATGTTTTTAGCCCCAGAGGTGTTCGCCTGTTCCTTGGAGGAAAGCCGTGGATATGGGTACCCGGTAGATTGGTGGTCCATGGGAGTGTCAGCGTTTGAATTGCTCAAAGGAAGGGTGAGAGTATACTTGTTCTCTTAGAAAAATGTGATGAGTGAATATTGTATTCAATCTCAATGAACAATACTACAGTTATATCAATGAACAATACTACATTTATATCAATCAACAATACTACAGTTTTCTCCATCAGCAATGCTACAGTTATCCCACTGATCAATAATACAGTTATGTCAATGAACAATACATAAGTTCTATCAATCAGCAATACTACAGTTATCTCAATCAGCAATACTACAGTTATCGCAATCAGCAATACTACAGTTATATCAATAAACAATACTACAGTTATCTCAATCAGCAACACAACAGTTATATCTATGAACAATCCTTCAGTTTTATCAATCAGCAATACTACAGTTTTCTCAATCAGCAATACTACAGTTATATCAATGATCAATGCTACAGTTATATCAATGAACAATACAACAGTTATATCAATGAACAATACTACAGTTTTATCAATCAGCAATACTACAGTTATATCAATGATCAATACTACAGTTATATCAATGAACAATACTACCGTTTTATCAATCAGTAATACTACAGGTATATCAATCAGTAATACTATAGTTATATCAATGAACAATACCACAGATATATCAACCAGCAATACTACAGTTATATCAAAGAGGAATGCTAGAGGGTATATCAATACTTCAGTTATATCAACCAGCAATACTACAGTTATATCAATGAACATTACTACAGTTATATCAACCAGCAATACTACAGTTATATCAACCAGCAACACTACAGTTATATCAACCAGCAATACTACAGTTATATCAATGAACATTACTACAGTTATATCAATCAGCAATACTACAGTTATATCAACCAACAACACTACAGTTATATCAACCAGCAATACTACAGTTATGTCAACGAGGAATGCTATACATGGAGGTATATCAATACTACAGGTATATCAACCAGCAATACTACAGTTATATCAATGAACATTACTACAGTTATATCAACCAGCAATACTACAGTTATATCAACCAGCAACACTACAGTTATATCAACCAGCAATACTACAGTTATATCAACCAGCAATACTACAGTTATATCAACGAGGAATGCTCTAGGTATATCAACCAGCAATACTACAGTTATGTCAATGCGATCTATAAATGGTCTGGACCATGCAAACCAGTACTCCCAGTCGGGAAAGATGGCCTACCATCAGACTGGTCACACACTTTGTCACCAACAGTCCTCGTTTAGGACTATAAACAGTATGTGATGTAGTGAAACTCCACGGGGTAGAACAAGGGAACTTCCTACCCCAATCTACAACCTGCCTTCTTCACTCATATTAGCTATGTATCTCTACTCGATAATGATGTCCAAACACGCAAGTACGGGAAAGAAATAAGGAAGTGGTTCGTCATATGAAAATGCATATTATGTTTTTTAATTGTTTATAGTGTCATTTATATTGACTCGAAGGGGTCATAACTAGGCCTTACACTGTTCCCTTCGTGTCGCCAGAGGCCGTACGAGATCCACGGTTCCACCACCCTGACAGAGGTGAAGGCACTGTTTCATAACACCAAGGTGCACTACCCGTCGCTCTGTGATAACGGCATGAAGGATCTCCTCCGACAGGTCAGTGGCGTGTTAGAGGCTCTCCGAAGCCTTTAAGCAGTCCCCGTTAACAGAATCAACCAATGAAATACCATACCAAAGTTCAGTAATACCAAATAAGTAAAAGAAAGAATGTTTTGTGACAAATTCGTTTGAAAATGTATGTATAAATAATAACGTTTTTGACTTTTGTTTGTTACAACTGAATGCATGGATATCGATATGAATCACCATTTGCATTGATGTCATGTCAACGGGATAAGGGAGACAAATCTTGTTTAAGGGAAGGAATACTACATTGAAGCGGCATATAAATACGCCCGTTCGGGTAGGATTTTTCGCATAGTCTTTTACACAATCTGTACTCAGCTTGAATAAACCATAGCAATATACACTACAACCCCTCACCATACGACCAAACACCAAGCAACTACCTACCTTTCTTCCTAACGACACCCCTCACTATAGCACCAAACAATTTAGAAACAAACAATTTAGGAACAAACAAAAATGTATTACTGTACTTCCGAACACCACCCCTTACAATACAAGAATCTACCAAACAATACACGTCCTTCCCTTCTAATAACATCCCTGGGCATATAGCCATATAACCTTAGAACCCAATAACAATACAGTAAACTACGGTTATAACGAACTCAAAGGGACCACAAATTTTAGTTCGTTATAACCGTAGTTCGTTATAAACATATATACAGCATATAAACAGCAAATGGCCGGGACAAAAAAAACCCAGTTCGTTATAAGCGTGTTCGTTATAAACGTAGTTTACTGTACTTACATCCAACTTGAGTTTTTTGTTTTCATTACTTATGTCCAAATGTCAACTGACCACCACAGGTGTACCCAACCCTCCCCACGTGGAACCCCGGGTTGTTTCCTTCACTTCTCTCCTACTGCTTGCTTTCAGTTACTGGAGGTGGACCCGGTCCAGAGGCTGTCTACACTAGCTGGCTTCAAGAGACATCCATTCATGGCGGACACCGACTTGGATAGCGTGCTCAGGAAAGAAGTCAAACCTGTTTTTGTGCCTTCTGTGAGTCTTCAAGGGCGGGTCCAGCATTTTAAAAAGGGAGGGATCCAAAATATCAAAATCCTGTCTCAGATAATTTTTCTGCCTACAACATAAAACATTTTACTGTTTTAAAATGAAAAGGGATCTGGATCCGCTTATTTATGTAATTGACTGAGTTGGGCACTCGGGTCTGCTCGACAGGTTTCGGCCCTTACATACTACCTCGGGCAGCATTCGTGACCAACTCGTGTCCCTCTCATAGCGACTCGTGTCCCTCTCATGGCCATTTTTGCGACCGGGTTCCGTCTTAGCACAAACGGGCATACCTAAAACAATTGTCAACTTGTTGTGTTATGGTTCACATATATTTCCCCATTGATTATATATATTTCAAAAGCGAATTTAAAGCACATCAGGACATGCGAAATTATACAGTATGATTGAACACCTTTAACTGTGTCTTGGGTATATTTTAGATGCAAGACATATGTAAAATCAAAAATTATTTCTGAGGGATTCTTTGACGAAGAACTTGAAATCATACACATATTCTGATTGGTTTGTCGTATTTTCGCACATAACATTCATCGATAGGGGGACGAGTCTTGCATGTTACGGAAAAGGGCGAGTGGTGACGAATGCTCGGGCAGCAGTGGCATTGTGATATTGCATGCATTCACTGTAAACCGTGTGACGCGAGACCCCGCCATATAAGGTCGCATTACTTAAGCATACATCTTGATTTGAAGATGGAAACAAATGGAAACAGTTTTATTAAGTTCACGGCTGCTGCCTGGTCGTGCTGTTTCATGGGATAGTCATGTGCATGAAAATAGTTCCAGTCTGGATCCCCGCCAATGCTGGCCAAGGTCCATTTAGACTGGACAGAGACCATATGATCTCTTGATTGACACAAGTCCAATGTGAATTTGGGATTACCTTGTCCACAATATTGTTGTCATCTCACGCCGACAAGGTTAGAAAACCCAACGTTACGCAGATGGTAGTTGTTTACCAATTTGGCGAAACTCAGAATGACCTTTAGCTGGTAGAATAAGGATGAAAAAAAGGATGGTTTAAGGATTTGAACCAACAACTCGCCACAGCATCTAAGGGAGACAACTCTCATCAGCGAATGCATATTGTGAAGATAGCTTCATTGTGTTGATTGCATATATAGCCGTGCCAACTTGTTGTCTTGTGCAAATGTTGTATCTTACTTTTGTATCATTGCAGCATCCATACTTATTTAGTCCACTAAACGGGTCTAAACTGACTTTAGGCATATTCAGGATTATTGGGGTCCTATTGTATCGTTGGTGTACAACGAGGCGCGTGGTTGTGTTTCCAGAAGGATCACCTCAACTGTGACCCAACGTACGAACTGGAGGAGATGATCATAGAGACGAAACCACTTCATAAGAAGAAGAAGAGACTCGCCAAACAAAACTCCAGGAAGGGGGAAATGATGTCCCAGTCGTCAACAGAGGTAGGGAGCGAGTGGTGACCAATCTTGCTGCCCAGGTCCATTTAGACTAAAAACAGAGACCATATAGACTCTGGATTGAGACAAGTCCAATGAGAACTTGGGATTACGTTGTCCACAATATTGTTGTCATCTCACGGCGGCAAGACCAGAAAATCCAACGTTACGTAGTTGTTTAACAGTATGGCGCCTGAACTCAGAATGACCCTTAGCCGATAGAATGAGGATGAAAAAAGGGATTATTAGGGGCGTAGGGCTGAAACACCCGGGGTGGATGAAGGGTCAGGGGCAGAAAAGGTATTGATTACATATAGAAAGTCAACGCCAGAGACTAACCAGTCTCGATTATCCGCCGAAACAGATTCAATTGAGCGGAAAGGGCAAACTAGGGATGAACATTGTATGAATGGATCACTGAAAATCAGTGATGACACCAGTGTTCGCGTAAAGGGTAAGCACGTCCTCCGCAACTGATAGCACCCGCGTTCACACAGTTGGGGGGAGATTTTGTGTCTAGACCTAAGAAATTTGCTTATCAGCATAATTGATAAATGCGTAAGGGGTAGACATGGGTTCGACTAGGGACAGTCTGATGTTGGGGAACGTGTGTCATTGATACGAGACCCGGGATACGACATTAGCAGGAATAACATAAGGTTAATGAATGGGGACAGTAGTTGTTGTGTGGTACCTGAAAGAGGTGTAGATGTGGTCGGCGTAGAGATTGGGTTAGGTGTGATAGGGCCCAAAACAGGGGCCGCGATTATCTTGGGACGGTGGTCTGTCAATTGGTCAACCGGCCGCTATTGGGTTAGGCGTAGGAGCGGTGGTCGGTGTACCTTTTTGCCAAGGACAGGGATAGGGTTACAGGACGATTTATAATCAAATTTACTTATCTAAATTCTCATGAAATAAGCTAAATTGGGATACGTTTACTACTTTGCTGTTTCAGGAAATGGACGAGCTGCAGATCTACCTGAAGAGTATAGGAAAAAACTTTACACCTTACAACAGGGAGAAGTGAGTATAAGCTCCTCCGATACGTTTCCGTCGACAGTACAATTCATGACCGTGCTTGAGATATTAATGATACGTTCATGATCAAGACGTAAACCTGATGTGTGCAATCCAACTTTAACGTTGTTACTTTCATTTGTATTTCAGAAGTCTCGAGGAACAAGAAAGGAAGAAGCTAGCAGACCTGGAATCGGAGAAGGAGACGACAGAATCGGACGAGCCAGTGAAGCAGACGACAGTTTCGGACGAGCCGGAGAAGCAGACGATAGAAGCAGAAACCACCGAGCCGTCTTGATATCCATCCTCACTACACAGGGGTGTATTTGTGTTATAATATTTGGCTGAGTTTTCTCACTTATATTATGTAGGCAATAACAGTTTTGGAGAAATATAACAATCACGCAGCCAGAGCATCCCTATCAGGTCAATATTTGCAATATGTGGGTTGTATTCCAGGAATGAAAATGCACATGCGCATGCTCTGTTGTTGTTTATAATATGATTTACATAGGAGCACGTGATCCAATTTCATATGGGATGCGGCACATGTCTTGTGAAGATTTCGCGAAATGATAGGAGTTACCAAAAACAGCAAGCACCTCTATTGCAATGACACACACACAAGGTTTGCTGGTAGGCTGTCGAGGGCAGAGAATTCCGATTGAAGTAGCCATATGTGTCGAGCAGTCAAATCTATTGAATGATTGCTGGATCAAAGACTAAGAGTCCAGGGAGTGGTTTTATGGATTCTCTAGTCGCCGTTCGTTTCTTTCATTAAATGGTAATCATCATCTGTTTTTTTTATTATGTTACTGTTGGTAGAGCCAAACGTGAGTTACTTCCCTTGTTTGTTATGTCGCCGTTATGATTGACTTCACAATTGACTTTGCTCTCTTATAAGATTCATGCAAATTGAAACGGAATATATCTATATTCATCCCAATTAAAGGGGTGACTAGCGAGAACTTTTTTGTAACTGAAAAGTAGTTCGATAGTTAAGCATACTATTGTGATAGTATTGCAATATCGGTGCCACTGTTGCTGTAGAATTGCCATAAGTATATCTACCTTTAGCTAAGTACATTTCCTTGTTCCTGGCACTACGTTATTATAGCCATGATCAATGGATCAGTGTACACTCGATTTCCATTCTCAGCTCCCTGAGGAGTATGAGACCCAATCAATGTTTTATTGGTGTACTGCCTTGGATTAATGGGATGGATCGAGTGTATCACCCGTTGAACCCCTAAGCATTTGAACAATATTACTTTTTTAATGGTGAGTGAGTGAGTGAGTGGGTAGGGTTTAACGCCGCTTTGAACAATATTCCAGTTATATCACAAGTGACAGCTTAGTGTGGGATGAAAGACCAAACTGATGCATTTCTGAGACGTTTACCACTTTGGTGAAACCACGAGCACGGATATGGTGCTGACAAACATAGAAACACAATAAGAACGAACCGGGATTCGAATCATCAATCATGTTTTGTTTATGCAGTACTTCGGGCCTTTGGGCCTGCAATATGAAACCCTTGGCACTTGGCGTGCACAGGGGACGCAACTCTACACAGCGAATTGCGGCGCCTATAAGACGACTGGGCCACCCGTGCCCCAAGAAATGAGTTAAATCATTCTCAAAAGTATAACGATAATTTTGATTTTGAATGTATGTCTGTATGTCACGACGCTCTGTCGTTCTGTCAGTTGTATTCAGGTTAACCCATTATAAAAACACGGGACAGTGCCCATTGAGGGGCACCAGAAATAATGGACTAGTTCCAACACGGACCAGACACGTTGGTCCAGGCGCTGCTCCGTTTTGAACTGCGCGGGGTTGACGGACCTTGACTTCGAGGGTGTCATTTTTTCTATGTTATATCCACGTATGCATGCCCAAATGCTTGTTTGACCCTAGTATTTGGAAATCCTATTCCCTTCTTCCAGTCCCGTACCATCCTCGGTTATCCAGTGTGTTATAACACCATTCTGTTACGATTAAGACCCCGGACCCATTCGCTATAGCTTTGGTTTGAGTCCAATGCGAATAACAAGGACAGGACGCTATATCGCCTTCCCATGAAATCGCATTCATGTACGAGGGGAATTCAGTGAAAAGTTACTGACAAGAGATTTCGACATGGTGACGTCACTTCACAAAGGAAGCTGTGAAGGAGACAGTCAAGTCAAAGGGAGTCTAGTGTATTTATCTGAGTAGAGTAGAGATTTGATACATGTGATAATCGAGGATGGACACATACGCACAGAAACAGATCTTGAGATAAAACACAGAGCAATCTATCCCAATGCCAATCTCCTATATGCAGTAAATAAAAATTTGCAGAACTGCAAATCTTGTTACAGAAATTTGGATTTGTTACAGAAAACGGGTTGTTACAGTGACATTACGCCGGCAGCATTACTCTAACTCACGGTGTTTAAGCGTGTGCAGAGTCTCTGGTCGTAAAAGGCGCGGGGAGGGGCAAGTGGCACCACGGGCACCTCACCCATGCCCCCATACTGTTCTATGCTGATCGTAAGAGGATACTGTGCTGGTCGTAAGAGGCGACTAACGGGATCGGGTGGTCAGGCTCGCTGACTTGGTTGATGCATGTCATCGTATCCCAAATGCGTTTATCGATGCTCATGATGTCAATCACTGGATTGTTTGGTCCAGTCTCGATTATTGACAGACCGCCGTCATATGGCTGGAATATTGCTGAGTGCGGCGTTCAACAACAGACAAACAAACAGATACGTGTTCAGTTGTTTGCGCAAGAGACCCCGAAAAGCCCTTGTGTAGGCGTAGCCAAGTGGCTACAGCGTATCCTACTTTCGACTAAGATCCGAGTTCGGTCCCCACATGCGTGCAATGTCACACTGTGTGAAGCCCATTTCCGGCGTTCTCACGCGGTGGTATGGCTGTTCTGTGGGAAGAGCGGCTGATCGAGGTCCATTGCAAACTGCAATGTGTTGACTATTTGCGGAACGGGAGATAGTGAGTGAGTTAAAATTTAACGTCACATCGGCATTATTTCAGCCATATAGCGACCGAACGGCAGATACAAGACGCGGAAATACTTGATCATTTCAAGTGATACATCTGCGAAAATTTTAGATCAGGATATGTGACAGCATTTTTACAGAGACGCATTTATTATTACTGTTCAAGACTAACGTTCCCATGTCACAATGAAGAGGACGTATGTTTTGAGATGTAGTGTCATTGAATTTGATGCCATGTCATGTCCAATCTCTTACAAAACGTTTAATTTCTAAACTTGTGTATATTTAACACATATATATTTATATGTTATAATTCAAATGTATATTCGTTTTGTAAATATTTATGAATGTCACAGTTATTTGGAATGTATATAGTTTCTATTAACGGTTATAACGGATTGTGTGTTATAATGTAAATCTGATTGATTCACTTTGTGTTCCCAGACTCACGTTTCATGTCACGTAAACATATTAAAACCTTTACAAACAAATAGATTATTCAAAAGTCATAATGCTTGTTTTTCGAGTTTGTTTTGGCTCGAATTATCACATTCGTCTTGTTGAAGTCAGGAATAACATTTGGTGCATGTAAAATATCAGAATGTTCTTTGTGTTAGTGTTTAACACAAAGATTAGAATGTCCCTTGTGTCACAGTGTTTAACACAAAGAACGTTCTAATCTTCTACACGTACGAACGAAATTTTGTTCCTGTCTTCATCAAGAAGAACGTGATAATTCGAGACAACGAGTTGAGAAATGTTTGATAGTTGATGGTAAACAAATAATTCAAATGTATTCTGCCCAGAGATTGCCACTGCATCAATATCCAGCTAAGAAGAGCATGCGCACATGTAAACAACTTCGCGGAACATTAACGAAACCAAATATAACGATTTTCCAAATTGATTGCTATGAAAAGTCAACGTTTATTTGTGTACAAGTTGACTGACAGACCGAAGCATGCCCTCAGACACACATGTACAAGTTGACTGACAGACCGGAAACCATGCACTCAGACACACATGTACAAGTTGACAGAGTGGACGGAAACCATGCACTCAGACACACATGTACAAGTTGACTGAAAGACCGGAAACCATGCACTCAGACACACATGTACAAGTTGACTGAAAGACCGGAAACCATGCACTCAGACACACATGTACAAGTTGACTGACAGACCGGAAAGCATGCACTCAGACACACATGTACAATTTGACTGACAGACCGGAAATAATGCACTCAGACTCACATCCACAAGTTGACAGAGAGGACGGAAACCATGCACTCAGACACACATGTACAAGTTGACTGACAGACCGGAAATAATGCACTCAGACTCACATCCACAAGTTGACAGAGAGGACGGAAACCATGCACTCAGACACACATGTACAAGTTGACTGACAGACCGGAAACCATGCACTCAGACACATGTACAAATTGACTGACAGACCGGAAATAATGCACTCAGACACACATGTTCAAGTTGCTGACTGACCGGAAACCATGCACTCAGACACACATGTACAAGTTGACTGACAGACAGGAAACCATGCACTCAGACACACATGTACAAGTTGCTGACAGACCGGAAACCATGCACTCAGACACACATGTACAAGTTGCTGACTGACAGGAAACCATGCACTCAGACACACATGTACAAGTGGAAACAAAGATTATGCCATTTCCATTGTATGTTGTGTGGATACACTACACTCCGTGTTTCGGGTTAGAATTTGTCTTCATCAACCCTTGCTTGTCGTAAATGGCGATTAACAGGGATCGGGAAGTCAGGCTTGCTGACTCGGTTGATGCGTGTCCTCGTGTCCCAGTTGCGTAGATCGATGCCCATGATGCCCATGACTAGATTGTCTGGTCCAGATTCAAGGTTTCATAGACCGCCGTTATATGGCTTGAATATTGTTGAGTGCGGCGTTAAACAACAAATACAACAAAGACAGAATCCGGTACACCGTCAAGAATGTAACATTGAACCTTCGTTCTATACCATGTATAGCGTACAATAGGCACCGACACTGCTTGGGAAGATGCCGCGTCACATGTATGTTGTGTAGGCATTGAGAAGCATCGGCCACACCTTCCACCACACCTTCCACGATAAAGAGTCATAACAATGCCATAGATTCGAGCCAAATCACACCAGTTGTTGAACATAGCTCCATTTATGTTTGTTATTTATTGAATGTCATTAACAATAAGAAACCTACACCTAAATTAGTCGGCAATATATTGACAAATTGTATTGTGTATATGCTTGTGTATTCATATATATCAAACCATGTGTGGATTCCATGTCAAAAAGGTTCCCAGTACCTCATGTTTGTCGTAAGAGCCGACTAAAAAGGGCCTCCAGTTGCCAGGTTTCGAGACAGTTCCAGTGACTTGGATTGTTGCTCTTTCTATCAGTCACTAGTTCGCCTAGTTCAGACCATCTTCCCGAGGCAAGGGCGATAACTGACTATATAAGTCCAGTCTCCACCCTTGCCGAACCAGACTGGAATTTCTGGGCTCGATCGTAGCGCCACAAATGGCTATTACTGTCCCTTCTATATCCTTCCTTTTGACCAATCAGATATCACTTGTATTTGCTTCAAACAAAATGGCGGCGCCCAGTCAAGACGATCCGATCGATAATCAAGATCTACATTGTAATAGAAAGGGTCTTACCTCGCGTGCATCAAATCAAGTGAGCGTCTTGATGAAAAGATTTGGAAAATTTCTGTTGACGACATGTTGACTGTACATATGCTTTGCAAATCCTGCAATCGACCGAAATCTGCACGGCAGTTTACGAACCGGATGTCGATTTCATTACGCGATTTTGATTGGACTGTGCAAAGACTCGTTAGTCCAGCCAAAATATAACTCCATAATTCCAGCCTAGTCCGGCAAGGGTGTAAACTGGACTTATAAAGTCAGTTAACCCCCTTACCTCAGGGGGATGGGTTCAGACTCCGTCATGTACAGGCAGCCGTGATAAAGCTGTAATATGGCTGCCTATGTGGTTAAACAACATTGATACTCACAACTATATATCAAACACCAGCGTTAAACATTAACATGAACACTTGGCCATGGTTTGTAAACATCCCAAATAGCTGATGAGAAGAAGGCGGTCACGAGCCTGCTGCCTATGTGCAAGAAATACAATCATACCTTCGATGTTCTAGAATCAGTTTTTGAAAATCCCCTCTACACTTCTGTGATTTTTTGTCAATAACAAGATGCATTAGTCGCTCGGTCCGCTTCAACTGTAAGACTAATTAATCTATTCAGCATCATTAAGCTATTTTTATTTTTCCAGCTCTGGGGTCGCGGTTTTGCAGAATATGTATACTAGTATTTAAAACTAGAGTATGTAGAAACCAGACAGTTTTCAAATCGCCCGGTTTTACATGTTTATAACATAGAAATCAGAGTGGACAATATCAATATAATCTGAGAAGCAAAAGGAACTGTGCCTTTTTGTTGATTTTAATGTTTCTTTTTCAATTTAAAATATCTTAAGTTAAGAACTGTACTGGCGATAAGTCAGCAGTTAGAGAATCCTTCTACATGGTTTCATTTTTTGAAAATATACTTTGATTTAAAGCTTTAGAAATAAAAAGATTCCATAAAATACACAACTGCTGTTGGCTGATTTGCTGTTTTCGGCACAAATTTTCAACATTTCAAACATGATAGGGGTCATGTGGTTGCAAATTCATTTAGTACCCAATCTTCATTGAAATTTACACAAAATGAACAAGCCACAGACTAACTGTTGCAGGCATGAGTGATGGTTAAATAGACATAATCAAATTTGAACAACAGTTGTTTCAATTTTCAATTACATAAAAATAATCTCGGTATACTTTCTTTCGCCCCTCAGTTTAGCTCATTAGTTTAGAGGAAGGCTGCAGATTTTGTTGCTGCATAGAGTTACAACATCTTTAATACGATGGTTATTCTCCAATTATATGCACAAATATTGTGTCTGTGTCTTGCATGTTTTTTGTTCTTTTTGCATGTGATCGATTCGTCCTATTACATATCTGGTTGAATAAAACTTGTCTTTGGGTAGCATTGATAACCTTCATAAATATGAGAATAGTATTTGAACGACACAAGTAAAAATTTTTTTTATTTCTTTAAACCGGACAAATGTGGTACAATGTGTATTAATTTGCTTCGCAACATTCGATATATACTCAGTGTCATTATTGAAGGATCACCTTATGTTGGTTGGTTGGTTTGTTTAACGCCGCACTCAGCAATATTCCAGCTATATGACGGCGGTCTGTAAATAATCGTGTCTGGGCCAGATAATCCAGTGATTAATATCATGAGCATCGATCCACGCACTTGGGATCGATGACATGCATCAACCAAGTCAGCGAGCATGGCCACCTGATCCCGTTATTCGCCTCTTATGACAAGCAAAATCGCCTTGTACGGCAAGCATGGGTTGCTGAAGACCTAATAGTATTCTACCCCGGATCGACCCCATGAACGTATACCAACAAGCTTCAATAGGTCTGAGTATGTTGACAATGCGATTAAAAGTTGAACATGTTGTTTATGCCTATATCACACTGATTGAATACTTTTAAGAAACCGGAAAAAATGGAAAACGACTATTTTAAACAATAAAAAGCCCAAAATTGGATGTGATGGAAAAAGCTACCCAAAACACCTTGAACGCAAGCAGAGGTTTAGATCAATGTATGACAAGTGACAGTCATTATGGGTATACGATGGTTCATTCCAGATTCAACTGACTACACTCATGGCAAATGGGACGTTTTAACTCTTAATATCTGCGTGCTCCCTAAAAAATGACGCTGAGTATTGTTTGGATTTTATACGTCCACAAGAGTTAAAGTAGTATTTCTAATGCACCGCATCATGTTATCCTCCGTAACATGACGTAAAGGATGATTTCCCTTACTCCTCAACAAGTAGCTAAGTATGATGATTTTGTTCCGCAACAAGTGTTACACGATTGCACACGTTACTGGCGAGTATTGGTGTGCATAGCCTGCACAGCCACATTGTGATTGGGGATGTACATGTACGTTGCAGTTGCCATGGAGACACGTGGTGATATAACTATTTTCTGCACCAGCATTAACTATCACGTGACATGTGCAGCAAGATGGAATAAAGTGGATGTTTTTGTATATTTTTTGTTGTTGATTGTTTCGTTGGTGAACAAAATACAATGTGCATTCATGTATCCACTATTATTCAGAGTGAGTGAGTGAGTGAGTGAGTGAGTGAGTGAGTGAGTGAGTGAGTGAGTGAGTGAGTGAGTGCCCGACTGAGTGGGTTTGGTTTTACGCCGCTTTTGGCAATATTCCAGCAATATCACGGCGGGGGACACCAGAAATGGGCTTCACACATTGTACCCATGTCGGGATTCAAACCCGGGTCTTCGGCGTGAACGCTTTAAACACTATATAGGCTACCCGATCATTCAGAGCATCTATTGCACAAAAGAACATGAGTTCCACGGACTAGATCCCGTTAGCTCATGACACACGAGACAATTTATGTATGGTAACATCGGTAGAGAGACAGTAAGGTCTGCAGACAGACCTTTCTCACGCTCAGACATACATCCTCAAACTTTCCCGACATCTGGCTGATTGCCAAGGAAACGCGACTACGTCACCCTTCCAAACCAACATGGCGGGAGAGAATGAATATTGACAATGAGTTGGAGAGGCAAATGGGCTTTTGCAGCTATTAAATTGGTATTGGTATTAAGACAAGGAGAGCAAGACAGATAATATCACGTGACGGAAATAAGCAATCGGATTGGTAGTTTTAATAAGTTTAAATGGTAACACACGGTCAACCAAATTTGTTAACCTGGGTGAACAGATGTCGGCCTGGCAAAGAGCCTGTCTCTATCTCTCGCCGATAGTTGCTTTGAGGTGAAACTGAAGTAAAGGTTGCCACACGGGGCAATTTATGTGGCTGATAGAAGTTGACCGATTGAATTTATTAAGTTGCCACTAGTGTCAGGGGCATTAGACATGTTAACAAGTCACACAAGTGGTACACAGCTCCTATCCCTATTGACGAGTCTGACAGGTGAGAAACACCTGCCGTGTACATGATGCTTGGGTTTTGATAGGCCTACATGTTGAGTTAGTGAGTAAATTGGATTCAGTGGTACAGTATTTCAGTACGACATCATGGTGTGTCAGGTTGATGTTGGAGGAAAACCGAAACCGCTGCAGGAAACCAGATCAAGATCCGGACGAAGTCTCTGAGAAGGCATACACATACATTATTGAAACACACACCCATCGAAAGGCCTGAAAGGACATGTTGCCCAGGCAGGCCAAATAAATAAGAGAAGAATATCTTTTAAGCAAAGGTAGTTAAATGGGCAACTTGAGTTGCCAGCAGCAGCAGCGATGGGCGACCAGTTTCGCCAGCAGCAATAGCGGTAAGAAAATAATACATATCCCGTTGAAAAGCGGGCAGAAATTGAATAAGCCAAAAAGTTGGAATCCCAACCGCTGATCAGCAGAGGGATGGAAGGTTCCCACTGAAGAGCAGGAGCCTATAAATTTGGACGAAGTCTCTGAGAAGGCATACATGTACATTATTTACACTCAGCAGTACGCATATAAAAACTAAAAGCACGTTTGGTTGTTTCTAAGAAGGAGGGGAGGATACACGAATACTAGAGACGTGAACATCTAACAAGATGAAGCTGGCGAGTTCACCATGTTGAAGTTGATGTCCTTGTCGACCAAACGTGGGAATTACAAGGGCCACCAAACGGCAGCGGATCGGGCGCTCGCTATATACTCTTTTCAGTAGGCAAGTGAGTGAGTATCGTTTTATGGCGCTTTAAGCAACATCCCAGCAATATCACGACGGGACACCAGGTGCCGTTGTACAAAACAACCTTAGCACTACGACTGTAGTCAGTGTTGAGGTTTGGGAGTTACGATCACCTTAGTGCTAAGATCGCTTTGTACAACAGCATCCAGAAACCCAGACTTCACACATTGTGCCCTTGTGGGGAATCGAACCGGGGTCTTCGTGACGGGTGAATGCTTTAATCAGCACCCCCAGCATACCAGTGAAAGATGCTACTAGTGGTGTTAATGTAACCCAGGCCATGTTTGTTTGTTGTTTAACGCCAAACTCAGCGGTCTGTAATCCAGACCAGACAATCCAGTGATTGATATCATGAGCATCGATACAGATAATTGGGATACAACATGTCATGAGTGGATGACCTTTGAAGCCACCTCAACATTAGACAGTCATGCCCACTAAATTGAACCATGTTCCATGATTTGACCTCTAGTGACCTTGACCTTAAACAGAGGTCATCTAAGAGTTTATCAGGAAACAACTGCACTCCTTATTTTCCTTGCTTCAGCACTTCTGCTGACAAATAAATTCAAAACAACATATACATCTTACACAGGTGAACACACATTGTAGCCATGTCGGGAATCGACTGCCCCTATACATGTATGTGTGTGGCGCCCGGTCAAGGCGATCTGATCGATAATCAAGATCTATATTGTGATAAAACGGGTCTTACATCGCGAAATGCATCAAATCACGTGAGCACCTTGATTAAAAACATGAAAAGATTTGGAAAATAACTGTTGATAACGAGTTGGCGGTGCACATGCTTTGCAAATCCTGCAATCGACCGAAATCTGCACGACAGTTTACGAACCGGATTTCGATTTCGGTGCGCGATTTTGATTGGACTATATGCATGGAGTCGTTTGTCCAGCCAAAATGTAACTCCATAATACGAGCCTAGTTCGGCAAGGGTGGAAACTGGACTTTTATAGTCAGTTAACTCTCTTGCCTCGGGAAGATGGAGATGGAATAACCGACTTTCCTTGGTTGTGCAGTAATTGACATGCACCATGATAGTGGAGGCAGCGATAGTCTTCAATATCCCCATGGTTTCCAAGGCCTATGCTACACCTGATTTCTTCAGCATGTCCTCCAACTGGTCAAGTCATTTCAAACTTATGACAAGAAAGACAAAAATAGAGGTTTGATTTTTATCATGCCTAATAACCAGTTCACTCATCAAGCAGTTTAATAGAAAATCAACAAATGTACACATGTATAATTCGTTGTAAATGGGACTAGTGGCTACCTTGAACAGAACTTTTATATGTTACAACGACTGAAATTTTCACTGAGGCAATTTACAAAACACAATTGTACAATTAGTTTTCCATCAGACTGACTAAACGTTAATAAGAAGTTCAAAAGGGCTTTAAAAAATCACAATATTCCACTTATGCTAGGATTAGAAGCCAAAAAAAAAATATATATATATATACACTGACTTTCATTTCCTGTTATTCCTATCATTTTCAGTCACTGGGTGATGAAAGAGAAAACAAAATAAATGTTTGTTATCATAAAATAAATGGAAAAATAATTGCAAAATAACTGAAATATTTTGGCATTTTCTAATTGCCCAAGTGAAAATGTTACACATTGACTGTAACATATACAACTAGAGGCCAACTTGTATCGAATATGTGCATACTTCTGCAACACGATCTGCATATCTAAATATGGCTGACAATATTGTGTACAATATTTATATAGTCTTTAGCACAATTTGTGGAAACTTGTGCAAACCCTGAGTAGGACTTGAAACAAGTTAGCTGATTATAACCACAACTATATGCATCATGAGGCTGATTCTCATTACCTAAAATATTAGAAAATAAGCACCAGTGGACATCCTTTTCAGACTTTGATTTAGATGAATATTCTGATTGCCTTGCCTGGCATACTGATTACACATGTCATCTGAATCAAGCGACTCTGTTCAGGACATAGACTAAAATTTAGTCCCAGAAATAAAGTTATAAATATATTTATCTAAAATACATCAAATCAAATCCAAAAGGAGCCCAGAACAATGCTTAATTTCTGGGCTGAGAGCTGAGGCTATCTAGACTTGCCAAATCATCCTAGACTTGAGTTGGATTCAAGGGTCTGGGAGACAGAATACACGGGGCAGTGAATGTCTTCATACCTACATATACACTATAAAAAACACATGGCCTGCATAAACAATCTTAAGCCTGTATATATATATATACATAAGATCATCATCAATGTACATTTAGAGTGAGTGAGTTAATATTTAAAGTCACATCAGCAATATTTCAGCCATATCGTGACTTGAACAAGTTATGCATTAAATTATATATATATATATAAAAGTACATTTAGATAAAACTTAAAAAATACTAACAGAAAAAAACCCATTTTGTTTCAAATAGATCTAAGGCACTTTTCTCAAAGAGAGAAACGTTGGTGTATAAAAATACCTGATTTAACAATACCGTAAATGTTGTAAAGTTATTGACTATATTCTGAGGGGGAATGTTCACAACAGATCGTCCAGCTACAGCAATGACACTGACAATATACACACATAACCAAGATTCAGTAAACATAAGCTGCCTGTAGTTCCAGATCTAATATGTATACTGTTTCAAGGCTACACCACATATTTACTTCCCTTCTATGTAAATGCATATACATAGATGTGAATTTGCTGGTTTACCGTATTCGACGTAATCAGCACCCAGAGCGCTCTCAAAATTAGAAATAGGGGGGTCTTATTAGAATATAATTTGGGTGAGAAAAAAAACAGAGTTGAAAGATCGTAAATTTCGTGGTTTATGCTTACAGCCTGAAATGATACATAAGAAAAGTCAGTGCGTATTATACACGACAGAAATATTTTCCAGAATTTAATTGCCCATAATTAAGGATGCATATAACACACCAGAACGTATTATATACGAATAAATAACTCTTGAGTACATTGATCCATCGGAAGGGGTGCTAATTGGGATTGTTCACTAGCCAATATATTAGCAAATATCGCCGTTGGCGCTTATTAGATCGGGCCGCTTATTACAACGAATACGATATATTTCATGAATGTTAAATTTAGCTTGGTTAAATCTACAGGTAGCCTATCTCTACATTGAAAACACAGTATGTTTATCTCCATTCTACCATGACTAAACAAAACACAAACTCTTTGGTGTTAGCAAATATATTGAGTGAAGCGGCATGGGCTGAGTCCAGTGTTTTATGGGTTGTCGAGCTGAATTATGGAATCACTGATAACAGCCTTTAAACAAAATATGGTGCTCTGCATGCTCAAGAGGCTTCATTCTAAACTGCATGTCATTATTATGACTTGTTGCGCATTGTCATGCAAAAGAGATGACATCACAGTGTATATGATCATGATGATTAGTCACCAAATTTTCAGCACTGTTGTAATGGAAACTTGAAATACATTCTCTTTGCAGAATTCTATCATGTTTTCTGCACAAAATGTATTGCCACACATCCTTTTAATATTGTAGTAACTGCAACTATGCATTTTGTAACCTTTAATTGCACATACATGTATAATTATTACAAACTGCCTTGCGACAATGACTGAAAAAATACTATTCTATAAATACAAGCCTCCGCAATGATGTGGCCATCAAATCAGCTGTTACAGTCAGAGGGGGCTTATTGTGATTTGATACCCACTGACGGACCAATCAGAATGGAGAAATCTACAAATTCATGTTAGAATATTTAGATATATTTTCAAATATAATATCACTTGATATTTCACTGCAGTGAACATAACACTTTGAAGGAACGATTGTCTTAAAAGAGTTACCTCCCCGCCAATTATCTCCCTTTATCATAAGTGTCTAGCCCATACATAAACTGTTCACTTCTTATTTTTGTTAGGTCCACATTTGCAAGGCTAAAAAATGACAGATGGTCATTTATGGTGTCAATATTGCTTCTTGCCGTTTGTTATTCTTTTGAAAATGTTTAGTCATGAACTGTAAATTTTAAAAGGTGATATTTTTACTCATGCCTATGTCACTTGTGAAAATATCTCCTTCCCCCGTCACTCGATGAGAGAAACATCTCATATTCACACGAGAGATGGAATATCCTCTATATATCTATTATATCCTACAATATTCATTAAGCAGTTTATTTACCAGAACAAATTCCAGATTTGAGAGAGTGAACATGGCTGTAGTGATGTGTGTCTGAATACATGGGTTCGCTTCAAGACAAACGCCATGTGATGAAGACATGACCAGATTACGTTCCATTGAGCACCACCACAGTTTTACCTTGACTTACAAAAGTAGGGGTCCAGGCGACCCCCAATAATTAATATTAAGGGTCCTTGCAGGCAATATGAGGGTCCTGTAAAGTAACTATATGGTGTAGTGTGCTGTACGTTTAAATAATTACTTTAGAGCCTGGAATGAATCAACGATCATGTGGACAGAGGTCATGATTGATGGCTGAAATAACAGATACCCATAACTGCTCTTGATGAGGTGTAGGTACGATGAGTGTTATTGTGCATCCCTCGGGATTCAGTATGATTATTTTCTGCGTCCATTCTATATTTGTGCATACTGGACGCACACTTGTCCGGCATGAAAAACCCTACATTAGTATTCACTGACATTGCACAGTGCCATAAAAAGCAGTTTATCGAAACATCTCGTCTTCCCTTCTAAATAATAACTGTTCAATATTGTTTCACAACACTGAAAATATCTCCATTTTCTCCTGATCGTCTGTGTATTCTTCACAGCATCTTCTCCATGTTACAACCTGTTACAGCCCCTTGTTGTAGTAGAGAACGGACTCATCAGTCAGACCCTTCAACTCCGGTTCCAGATCTGATGTGTTCACCTGTACAGGAATTGAAGATTCAGAGGGTGACAAATTCTTCAAAAGTAACGACAGGTGAGAACTAAACAACGAGCCCATGGAGTTCATGCTCTACTTAGTAATTTTACAGATCCATCATGGGGGCAAAGTTTTCAACTTGTGGTCAACTGCATGAGCAACAATTCATTCATTTTTGGTATGATGTCATGAGCAAGGGTGAGAATTGGTTTGCTGTGGGATTCTTATTTTTCAGCAGCATTTTTGACACTGACCCCCATATTGAAGTGAAGCGTTCTGCTCCAGAGTTCAAAAGGTTAAGATTTATATCTACTTAATTGACTTAAATATTTTTGTGTTTATGGAGGTATAAACAAAAAACGGAGTTCACATTGTATATATCAACTCAGCAAAGTTTGCACACCTTTTTGTTTGTTCATACTTCCATAAACTCCAAAAAATATTGAAGTCAATTTAAATAAATAAATAAGTCAACAATAACAATTTCACAGACTGCTAATTTACTCAGTAACACAAAATTATGTAGACAAAGATATGAAATAACTGACATTATTCAGCATAGTAAGGCAACAGGAAACAGTAGTCTGCTTGTGGCCTAGTGGACATCATGGCCTATATTTTAAGTCCGAGGCATCATTGAACTTGCATTGTCTTTATTTGTTTGTGTAATATTCCAGCTGTATGACGGTGGTCTGTAGATAATCAAGTCTGGACCAGACAAGCCAGTGATTGCCATGTGCTTTAATCTACACAATTGGGAATGATGACATGCATCAACCAAGTCAGCGAGCCTGACCACAGGAGACCGTTAGTCGCCTCGTACGACAAGCATGGGTTGCTGAAGACCAATTCTAACCCGGATCTTCACGGGTCTGTTATTTATTTTCCACTGCACATTTAACTATTTTTTATATTTTGACCAACCTAATATTTGTAACATAAATACATAATTATCTGTATAACAGGTGAAAATGATGTGTTCTTACCTGAGACATCTGTGGGAAGAGGGCAATGGCCACAGGGAGAGCGAGACCAAATGCTGCTGTGCACACAACTGCATTACAGGGCAAGTGCATTCTGGGATACTTCTTCAGGAATTTGGTTCTGTGGAAGAGTCAAATAAAAATATGATGCTATTCAACTTTCTAAAGCGATTCATCTTCATTTCACTACCACCTTGATTTTGAAATTTTGATTTTAACCCCAAAAAATACATAAACAGAACATAAACAGACCTTTTGCTAGTGGATACTATGATGCTCAGGAGCATCATTAAACATACACAACAAACATATACTTGGGGTGAAACGATACAGCAAGGTCATGATACATAGGTCACATGATACGTATCGCGATACGCATATTTACGTCAAATCACATGGAAACTTCTTGACAATAAATATTTCAGAGCAGGTTCAAAAGGAAAAGCTAGCTGTAGACACATGCTTGTTGTGGCTATATTAAGTAGTGAACTTGAAACCCTAATTACAACACATTTTACGATATCTGACTGACAAAAACGCCAGGGGTCATTAAACGAATAGTGACTCACTATTAGTGAGTAATTTATTTCACACCGACTGTTGGATTCACCTTTGGATGATTTGTCAGATATTCTCACAGCTAGGTATCATATTGGAGTAAATGTTTGCTATAATGAGATTCTATCACAACACTAAAAACTGACATAACACAGCACTACCTGTATATAACTTGCATGATACCAACTAGTTCATCATTAATTGTGTGTTAGCAAATACATCAAAACATAATTTTGGCATCTAGTCATAGTCTAGTTTAAGCCAATAAAGTACTTTATCCATCAAGTATTGTTGTAAATATAACCAACTGACCCCAAAAATGGTTTTCGAAAAGGAAACCAGCTATTGTTCTTTGTTTCAAAATATCACAATTTCACCTGAAATAGTTTTCAGATCTTATTGTGAACAATGTATTGCAAAACATATCAAATATAATGTTTCATACTAATGCCACCTGAACAGTCTCAATTTAACAGACATTGATGCTGAATTGTTTGATAGGCAGTACTTAGAAGTTGACAGATGACAAAGTGGACACAATTTATGGAAAACAAGGGTGGCACAGGTGGCCCAGTCGTCTAAGGCACTGCGATTCACTGTGCAGAGTTGCGTCCCTTGGGCACGCCAGAAACCTATGATTGTGGGTTCGAATCCGGGTTCGCCCCGATTATGTTTCTAGGTTTGTCAGAACCATACCCGTGCTCGTGGGTTTCATCGAAGTGGTAAACGTCTGAGACCTGCATCACTTTGGGCTTTCCTCCCACATTAAGCTAACTTGAATACTGTTAAAATCGGCGTTAAATCCAACTCACTCACTATGGAAAACAACTTCTTTTCTTAATGTAAAGGCGCTGTTTCGGTATAGATCCTTATACTGTCGTCAAGCCTTTACAGTAAATAAAGAAGTTGTTATCCATAACTTGTGTCTACTTTGACGTTGATGTTACTAAGCATTTTAAAAGCGATATCCTATATACTCTGTTGAACACTGAACTCACTTTTCTAAGGCAGACATGATGATTGGAGGGATGATGAGAATTGGAGCTGGCAGGAACATCCGGGTCAAGGCTGTCTCCTTCAGAGCCTGAGGTCAGATATAACGAGAGAAGGTCCTTATGCTGAGGAGCAGTAGGATAGCCTCGTGGCTAAAGTCCTTAGTTCATTCCTCAAATGGACACAATGTGTGAAACCCATTTCTGGTGTACCCCAGCATGATATTGCCGGAAATTGCTAACAACAGCGTAATGGCGCTAAACCACTCACTCACACACCCACTTTATGCGCAAGGCTCTGTCATATTCAGTGGAACTTTAAGACAGAAAGAACCATGGCTCTGGATACTTTAATAACAAAGTTACCCTCCAGGGCCCCCATGCAGAAAGCGATCTTAGCGCTAAGATGATCGTAACTCCCATTCTTTAACATAGGCTTACAATAGTCGTAGCGCTAAGATCGCTTTGTGCAGGTGGGCCCTGGTCTAATAATGTCACTGTCAGTTGTGAAAACAAATGCCCAAAGCAGTACACCTTTAAATACACTTCTGGTTAAATGATCTTGATCCTCAGAGACTTCATTATTTTTCCTTGGAACATGGTTTACAGCTCAAGAGGTCCAAGTTAAGATAATCAAATCAGGGGAAAGAGATGGAGTAACACACAGTGAGTTGCACAATTACTTTAAGAATGATCACTGTTGACCTTGACCTTCAATTAGGGTCTTTCGAAAATCTCACTTCTGAGCCCAACTGCAAACATGATATTTCTCCGTCAATGTTTTATCAATTGGGCACAGTGTCTGAAACTCAGCAGAGTAAACTGAGAGCCTTAACGGCCAGCACATTTCAAAAGCTGTAGGCATAGTGGAAAAACTGTAAGCCAAAACATTTTAGCTGAAGCAGGGAGACATACTCTTGCAACATAAATTACAAAACACAACCAGTCAACCAGAAGCTTTTACTGCTAGCACACCAAGTTCCCAGACTCTGGAGATAGATGAAGCCTACAGTTATCAAGGAAATTATCAGCTTGTAACACATCTTTGCCAATGCATGTCATACACCATTTGAATGGTCTAATACTACTGTTTTTAAATATGAAAGTTATGTGTATCACAATATACAAATAATGCATTTATAACTTAATTATGTTCATACTAATAAAAATTTACGCTAACACATCCTTAACGTCCAGATTGAGCACCAAGGAAACGAAAATTATGGCGTTTTTCGACAGTTTTAAGGTTTCATAATAGAGCTATCCACTAACTTATTTCTTTTAATTTTTATTAAAGTAATTGGAAAACGATGATAAAAATTTTTTTAAGTATGATCTATCATGATTTATCATTTAACTTAAGCATTTATCCATGACATAAGCTTATGACATAAAAACATGTATGTCATACCCCAATGACATAAGTATGCAAATTAGATATGCAAATTAGATAACCGGAAGAGCGAGCAGTTTGATTTCAAACTATATATTATAAGTGAAGTTACACCAGAGATATAATCAGATTACACAGAATCGTTGTTGTTACCGTTATTAAAGTTTCAATTATTCTGCAAAAGTCTGTTCAAGTATTTTGTTTCAAATAATCCGAGGAACTTTTTTTCTCAGCGAATTGTTTATTTTGGTTTACATGGCTATGGAAAACATGTATCACTACGCACGATCTATACGTAAGATTTCGACAAGTTGCTGATGTTAATGTTTAATGCAATTATTCCTTAATTTGGAAGCAAAAATGTGAAAATGATAAATAGAATTCATCACTCGTGTTTTTTAATATGGGAAATATCAACCTCGTCCCGTTAATCGGTATTTGCCTCGTCAAAGGCTCGGCAAATGCCGATTAACTAAGACTCGGTTGATATTTCCCATATTAAAAAACACTCGTGATGAATCCTCTATATATTTCCTGATAATAGTGGCTCAGTGACATGAGAAATTTCTGGGAAATACCTCCGTTTTCGAGCTCTGTAGAAACAACATGTGCAAAGATTTGTGAGATGTTTTGTTTTGTTTTATCTGAACATCAATAATATTACAGTTACATTGCCAGGAGTATTATCATAGTTGTAACATGTGATTTTATTGTATAGATATTGGTTTCTAATGACGCTTTTGACATATTCTAATATAAGGATCGTGATTGGTCAAAATCAAGCACATGACCTAAGTCAGCCAATCAAATTACAGCAATGGATACTGTATACTGTGTACAATATATTTCAGATCTAGACAAAAGGTTTTAGTTAAATAGAGGATTCATCACGAGTGCTTTTTTAATATGGGAAATATCAACCGAGTCTTAGTTAATCGGTATTTGCCGAGCCTTTGACGAGGCAAATACCGATTAACGGGACGAGGTTGATATTTCCCATATTAAAAAACACGAGTGATGAATTCTAGTTATCATTTTCACATTTTTGCTTCCAAATTAAGGAATAATTGCATTAAACATTAACATCAGCAACTTGTCGAAATCTTACGTATAGATCGTGCGTAGTGATACATGTGTTCCATAGCAATGTAAACCAAAATAAACAATTCGCTGAGAAAAAAAGTTCCTCGGATTATTTGAAACGAAATACTTGAACAGACTTTTGCAGAATAATTGAAACTTTAATAACGGTAACAACAACGATTCTGTGTAATCTGATTATATCTCTGGTGTAACTTCACTTATAATATATAGTTTGAAATCAAACTGCTCCCTCTTCCGGTTATCTAATTTGCATATCTAATTTGCATACTTATGTCATTGGGGTATGACATACATGTTTTTATGTCATAAGCTTATGTCATGGATAAATGCTTAAGTTAAATGATAAATCATGTTATTTTTGATGTTTTAAGCAGGAAATCGCCACCTATGTTTCAAATATGGAACTTTGTGGACATATCGTGCTAGGTTAGGACCTGTCACGAAGATGTCTTATGCAATTATTTGGGCATTAAACATTGTGTCCGAGCCTAACAATTGGGCGACAAATGTCGAGATGTCATTTGAGTTACATTACATGATCGCACGAAAAGATGTAATTTTAAGAATTTTTAGAAATATGTTGATTTTATTTATTATCTTATTTACTCTACTTATGATTTGCTTGAAACGGCTTATATTTCTCTTTGACATGTTCAATATGGACCCATTGTCAAAGCATGTGTCCCAGATTTTTTTTTATGACATTGCTCTGAAAAGATCATAATTTTAAATCTATTGATAAAATATGTACTTTTTGACTTTAAAGTGAGAGATTTAATCAATGAATGATATGACAGGTAGGTTCATGAAACTATATATTATTTTGACTTAGCTACGGTGTGGCTGGTGTTGGAAGAGTTAACAAGTGGAGCACTTTGAAGCTGGACCCTGTTTCCCCAAGCAATCCCAGTGTTATGATTCATGTACCATGTTTACAGCTAAAATAAACTGCAATCCTTAAGGGCCAGCTGAATCTTGAAACTATCAGCCCGAGAACAAATCTGTTGGCCTCAGGCCTATGGGCCGACGTCTATTTCGAACACTAATTGGGCACTTGAATTACTTAGTCAAAGTTGTATGAAGTGAGGTACCACCATATGATAGAAACCGTTACTTTCTCCAAGCAATGAAATCATACAAAATCTTGACGTACTTTTTTGGCAGCAACCTTGGATGTTCCAACCATCTTCTCATTCTGGTCGAACACCACAATACCTTCCGACAGCTCAAAGTTCCTCATGAGGAGAACATTGCAGGTGCTGGCTGTGGCTGAATAACAGAATAAAAGGAAAAACTATTCATTATTAAATGCCTTTCAAACACTTTATTAAGGGAAAGGGAAGGGAATATATTACTGTATGTTTTGTTTGTTTCTTTGTTGCTTAACGCCACACTCAGCAATATTCCAGCTTTATGACGGTGGTCTGTGAATAATGAAGTCTGGACCCGACAATCCAGTGATTGATATCAAGAGCATCGATCTACACAATAGGGATACAATGACATGCATCAACCAAGTCAGCACATCAGACACACCTACCTACAGCTGTATCAACACATCAGACACACCTACCTACAGCTGTATCAACAGATCAGACACACCTACCTACAGCTGTATCAGCACATCAGACACACCTACCTACAGCTGTATCAGCACATCAGACACACCTACCTACAGCTGTATCAGCACATTAGACACACCTACCTACAGCTGTATCAACACATCAGACATACCTACCTACAGCTGTATTAACACATCAGACGCACCTACCTACAGCTGTATCAGCACATCAGACACACCTACCTACAGCTGTATCAGCACATCAGACACACCTACCTACAGCTGTATCAGCACATCAGACACACCTACCTACAGCTGTATCAGCACATCAGACACACCTACCTACAGCTGTATCAACACATCAGACACACCTTCCCTACAGCTGTATCAGCACATCAGACACACCTACATCAGACACACCTACCTACAGCTGTATCAGCACATCAGACACACCTACCTACAGCTGTATCAACACATCAGACACACCTTCCCTACAGCTGTATCGACACATCAGACACACCTACCTACAGCTGTATCAGCACATCAGACACACCTACCTACAGCTGTATCAACACATCAGACACACCTACCTACAGCTGTATCAACACATCAGACACACCTACCTACAGCTGTATCAGCACATCAGACACACCTACCTACAGTTGTATCAACACATCAGACACACCTACCTACAGCTGTATCAACACATCAGACACACCTACCTACAGCTGTATCAACACATCAGACACACCTACCTACAGCTGTATCAACACATCAGACACACCTACCTACAGCTGTATCAGCACATCAGACACACCTACCTACAGCTGTATCAGCACATCAGACACACCTACCTACAGCTGTATCAGCACATCAGACACACCTACCTACAGCTGTATCAGCACATCAGACACACCTACCTACAGCTGTATCAGCACATCAGACACACCTACCTACAGCTGTATCAGCACATCAGACACACCTACCTACAGCTGTATCAGCACATCAGACACACCTACCTACAGTTGTATCAGCACATCAGACACACCTACCTACAGCTGTATCAGCACATCAGACACAACTACCTACAGCTGTAACAGCACATCAGACACACCTACCTACAGCTGGGAAGGGAATAAACTTCTTTATGATTGTTTTGGTGGCTGGACTGAAATTCTGTGCTTTCTTGATCAACAAATTGAGACCTACCTGGAGAAATAACAAAAAAAACATGAACAGACATATCTGAAGATAAAGATTTCAGTTTAAAAATACCACACCACCTCATATGTCCTCACTGCGATCATAGCAGCCATTTGTGATCTGGTTGACATCAACCTGAAGTTAACACAGGAGTGAGTGAGTGAGTGAGTGAGTGAGTGAGTGAGTGAGTGAGTGAGTGAGTGAGTGAGAGTGAGTGAGTTGGGTATGTTTCAGTTTTGAACAGTATTACAGAATTCCTGTTATATGGAAGTGTGTCAGCTCGATGTAAGAGGAAAGCTTGGAGTAAAACTTTCATGAAACCCACGAACACGGGTATGGTGCTGACAAACCTAGAAACAAAATCGTGGTGAACCAGGATTCGAACCCACAATCACAGTGTTTTTCCATGCCCAGGACATCCAAACACAGATAAGTCCTGGGACGGACAATTGACAATCCATGACCAATTATTTGTATTAATCTCATAAAGATATCGTAAAAATTGCTGAATCAATGCCTTAATAATTCTTGATTTAGAAGCTAGAGTTTACAATGATTTCTTACAGCAATGGAGACAGCACTTGTGACAGCACCAAAGTAGCCCATTAAGAACCTGGATGTAGGGGTTTCCTGAAACAGCCAACAATAAACTAAATATCTGGGTTTTTTTGTTTTAAAAAGGAAAGACAGAATTTTTAGAGATTAAAATAATATTTGTAGAGTTCATCTGTCTTATTGATGAGAGAGTTCAAATCAATCTTTAATAATGAACACCATAATGTAAATTGTAAAACAAAAAGAATATAAATAAGATTGACAATTAAAGTCTCAAAACAGTAGTTCAATGTTCTATGAGAAAACAATTAAACTGAAGATGTCAAACTGTATTTGAGTTCTTTCAAACAGTTACCTTGGTGGCATTCCGGTTGGAGTAGTTGACACAAGCGTTGTGACTCTGGTTAATCCATTGCCAGAACACTGTTTGGAACATGCTTGGGTTGGGCAGTAGAAGGCCCACAACCTACATGAAAAACAAAACTATTTGTTAGGGGAACAGTACTGCTTGGATACTGTCTGGAACAATCTAGGGTGGACAGTAGAAGGCCCACCACCTACATGAAAAACAACGCTATTTGTTAGGGGAACAGTACTGCTTGGATACTGTCTGGAACAATCTAGGGTGGGCAGTAGAAGGCCTACCACGTAACTACATAAACAACTACACTATTTGTTGGGAGAACAGTACTGATTAGACACTGTCTGAAACATGACTGGTTTGAACTACATGACTTTCAAGTTTATCCATTTACCAAAGGTTATTTTACTGTCACAGCGAAACAATTTAGTTTTCGTACAAACAGCTCTTATGACATCATATATCACATTTACGCAATTCCTTCTATGTGAGGCTTAGACCTTACAGAATTTACAGTTTTATCAGAAGATTAACTTACGATAGGAGCACCAAATGGGACAAATCCTGAAATGCAATACAAATTGACATTCAGATAATATTTGTTTATAAAAAGTGAAACAAAACATGCTTTCCTTTCTAACCTGTTATCTCCATGGTAACTCAGTGTATCTCACAGATATAATGAAGGACTAGATGTGTTTGCAAGTGTTTTCATGGCTGCATTGGTAACCATCCTTCCGAAACTAACAATTGGATAACCATGAATGCTCACCTTGACCTTTGACTTATTCTGACTAAAAGGTTTTCAAGGCAGAGCAATAAACTGGCGAAGGTAATACAAAGTTGAATGATACACACACAAATCTTTGAGCGAGACTTCTATCTCGGGATCTTGACCTTTGATCTTCTTACTGCCGTACTAAAGAAATGTCCAGGTTTGAGAAATAAATCCACTGTGGGATATCCTCTTATAATCTTGCAGTATGCAAGAGAAAAAATGATACAACTATTTTTCACAATTAACTCACAGATGACCTTTGACACGATGTAATGACCTTGACCTCTGACCTTTCTTCTCTCCAGTGTCTGGATGGATCATGGACTTACCTGACATACGGAACGGTATGAAGATCTTCTCTCCTGTGTCAGGGTGGATCATGGACTTACCTGACATACGGAACGGCATCAAGATCTTCTCTCCTGTGTCAGGGTGGATCATGGACTTACCTGACATACGGAACGGCATCAAGATCTTCTCTCCTGTGTCAGGATGGATCATGGACTAACCTGACATACGGAATGGCATGAAGATCTTCTCTCCTGTGTCAGGATGGATCATGGACTTACCTGACATACGGAACGGTATGGAGATCTTCTCTCCTGTGTCTGGATGGATCATGGACTTACCTGACATACGGAACGGCATCAAGATCTTCTCTCCAGTGTCAGGGTGGATCATGGACTTACCTGACATACGGAACGGCATGAAGATCTTCTCTCCTGTGTCAGGATGGATCATGGACTTACCTGACATACGGAATGGCATCAAGATCTTCTCTCCTGTGTCAGGATGGATCATGGACTTACCTGACATACGGAATGGCATGAAGATCTTCTCTCCTGTGTCAGGACGGATCATGGACTTACCTGACATACGGAATGGCATGAAGATCTTCTCTCCAGTGTCAGGATGGATCATGGACTTACCTGACATACGGAATGGCATGAAGATCTTCTCTCCAGTGTCAGGGTGGATCATGGACTTACCTGACATACGGAACGGCATCAAGATCTTCTCTCCTGAGTCTGGATGGATCATGACTTACCTGACATACGGAACGGCATGAAGATCTTCTCTCCTGTGTCAGGGTGGATCATGACTTACCTGACATACAGAACGGCATGAAGATCTTCTCTCCTGTGTCAGGGTGGATCATGGACTTACCTGACATACGGAATGGCATGAAGATCTTCTCTCCAGTGTCAGGGTGGATCATGGACTTACCTGACATACGGAACTGCATGAAGATCTTCTCTCCTGTGTCAGGATGGATCATAGACTTACCTGACATACGGAACGGCAAGAAGATCTTCTCTCCCATGTCAGGGTGGATCATGGACTTACCTGACATACGGAACGGCATGAAGATCTTCTCTCCTGTGTCAGGGTGGATCATGGACTGAAGAAGAAACACACTTACTGAGATTGATGAATATTTTCTACACTGTTTGCCATGAAACCCTATAGGTTGCCACGTTATTTCAGTGCAGCATAAAAAATACATATTTGTTTTTTTCCATCCTGTGACTTTGATCTTTTCCCGACATGTGCCAAAAGATTTTCCCTTGGCCATTTGGAATAAGTCCATGAAGAATATCACTATTGTCAATAGTTGTGTGTGTTAGATATTAGGGTTGCACCGGTCAATTAACGAGGGGTTGCTGGAAAAAATCCGAGCCGAACTACGATGGAATGAGTTGATTCCAGCTGGTTGCTTATACTTGTTGTTTTAATTGCTGCTTTGCTGTATTTATTTAAATGTATACTCAGAAGTAAAGCAGTTGGATTACTTTGGGTTGTGTATATATATGGAACAGTTGAACGAGTCACTGTTTGAAATCAACTAATCTGGAGTATTGCCATAATCTAATGGTCTTGCTGTTTTGATTTTTTTTGGTGAAAAAATATATGAACCTATTACAAGCCAAAGAATGGCATTAACGGATTATCTATCCATTCAATACTACTCAATACAAATGTCCCCCACAATAACACTTGTGGATTACCTGCTTGATTTTCTGTGCATCCCAGAGTTGCTTGTCTGTAGTTGAGGATTCAAGGCGGCCATGTTTGAAGTCAACTAGTAGCTTAGTAGATGCCTGCAGCTTTGCCTAGGGAGGTAAGATTATTTCCTTAAGGATACAGTGGACCTATTCATTCTCATCCAACATTGAGAGTACCCAATCCTGGTTTAACTGTTAGGTTAATATTTAGTATTTTAAGAAACACCCTTTTTAAATGCAAGTTTCATTTTTGCACAAGATTCCAACTTTTTGCACATTCCATGCCATTTATAGTGTGCCAGATTCCCAGAGGAATGGCCACCATTGCCTTGTGTCTTCATTCTGCTGGCAGCAAGATGTCATGTTGTATGTTAGAATCAAGTTATATTTACAGATTTGTAACCATGGTCACCTACCATAGAGAAATATAACAAAACAACAACATCCTCCTTCCCTATCCATTCAGTTTTCAAAATACTCATTCAAAACAAGAATATATTCTTAACAGACAACTTTGGTACCATGGTTTGATTCCTCCATAAGACCAACAGATCTCTTAGACTTTCCTTAATCCATGGCTCTGCTCTACAGTGCTAGTATTCATGTAAACAAATGATCCTAAATGGGAGTGAGTGAGTGAATGAGTATGGTTTTACGCCGCTTTTAGCAATATTCCAGCAATATCACGGCGGGGGACACCAGAAATGGGCTTCACACATTGTACCCATGTCGGGAATCGAACCCGGGTCTTTGGCGTGACGAGCAAACGCTTTAACCACTAGGCTACCCAACCACTCCTATCCTAAATGGAAACTAGGAAGGTTAATGGTGCTAAAGTTTCCATGTATCACCACTGATACTAAAAGCTCAATTAGAGTATTTTTACTTGTCAATATGTATACACAACACTGATACTCACCTCTGTCGTGAACAGCGTGAGCGGATCGATCACATCTACGAAGTGTCGCAGTCGACCAAGAAAAGTGCCCTGGAAGTGAAAATATAGAAATATATAACATGCAATCCACATAGTCTAACAGATGAGGCTTAGAGATCCAAAACTTTGTAAGAGGAGCTGAACACATGAGGCTTAGAGATGCAATACTTTGTAAGAGTAGCTGAACAAATGAGGCTTAGAGATGCAATACTTTGTAAGAGGAGCTGAACAGATGAGGCTTAGAGATGCAATACTTTTTAAGAGCTGAACAGATGAGGCTTAGAGATGCAATACTTTGTAAGGGGAGCTGAACAGATGAGGCTTAGAGATGCAATACTTTGTAAGAGGAGCTGAACAGATGAGGCTCAGAGATGCAATACTTTGTAAGAGGAGCTGAACAGATGAGGCTCAGAGATGCAATACTTTGTAAGATGAGCTAACCAAGGGTAGTGGGGTAGTTTCAGAGGCAGGCATTTAAATAATTCCAGTCATAATCAGAACCACACCAAAAGATGACCATTTTAGGTGCTGCCTTGTTGGGTCAAGACTACCCATGTCACAATGTATACAAACAACCTGGAGGTATTGATATGGATAAACACAATATGTGTGCGTGCGTGCGTGCGTGCGTGCGTGCGTGCGTGCGTGGGTGCCTGCCTGTGTTAGCATGCATGTGTAAATGATGAATGTTCCTTGCCAGTGCAAATGTATCCTGGTAACATTTTCCTAATAAAAAGTGTTCCAAAGGAGGAATTTCCCCAGAGAAATTTAGTACAAAGAATCAGCCAGTCGTGGTTTATCATGTCTGTGGAGGCTGTTGTTGGAAAGTGAGTGAGTGAGTGAGTGTGGTTTTACGCCACTTTTAGCAATATTCCAGCAATATCACGGCGGGGGATACCAGAAGTGGGCTTCACACATTGTACCCATGTCGGGAATCGAACCCGGGTCTTTGGCGTGACGAGCGAACGCTTTAACCACTAGGCTACCCGACCGCCCCCTTGTTGGAAAGTTGTGAAGCAAAAGCACTGTGCACAAGCACGAGCGATCTATCACACTTATGTTTGAGAGCATGCAAGTTCAGTATGTGATATTCTGGTACTAGTTTGAACAGAATAACTGTTCACTAGGTCATTGGGTCATGACACGGTCTGGTTCTAGATGTGTACTGTGTAACTGAGACAATCTGACTACAAACTCACACCAACTATCTCGTAGCTGTACAAAACAACTGATACTGGCTGAACTGTCCCAACCATCTATAAACATGCACAGCAAAGTTTGACCTGAGCTCCATGTTTACCTAGAAGGTCAATAACCTTATCTGTAGGGGGGGGGGGGGGGGATGGGCATTTCAGATATTAGATATATTAGAATATTAGATTAAAGAGGTCATTCTCCAAGCAATATTGGCCAGTTGACCCAAATGGAACCACAGATAACCTGGTTGACACCACTGTCCTGCTCCATTGGGTTGAGACCCAGTGACAGCCACACCAGGACACTTAGGTTCTGAGGAACTTATGCGTATACTACAACTGTTTGATAAGACGATTGTGTATAAGCCAATCACGAAATTCATTTACAGGCAGTTAAATTCAGTAAAAAGAGTTAGCTACTATTCATTTAGTTTAATTGATTTACAGGGATTGTTATGAAACAGGTCAAGTTAAAATATCAAAATTACAAGAAATATGTGGGTAAAAGAAATTTGATTACCCGCTAAAAATTGTGGATAACCAATAAAAATCAAAACCATGGGTAAAAAATACTAAAATACCCAAATAACCAAAAGATTATCTAGAGCTCTGACTGCAGATCATAAGTGATTGCAAAACACAGCTTGGTTATTTTGTTTAGTTTATTTTCTCCAAATCACAATATCCTGTTGCAGTCTTGAGTGAGTGAGTTGAGTTTAACGCCGCTTTTAACAGTATTCCAGTTTTATCATGGCGTGTCAGCTTAATGTGGCAGGAAAGCCCAAAGTGATGCAGGTCTCAGACGTTTACCACTTCAGTGAAACCCACGAGCATGGGTATGGTGCTGACAAACCTAGAAACATAATCGGGGTGAACCAGGATTCGAACCCACAATCATAGGTTTCTGGCGTGCCCAAGGGATGAACTCTGCACAGCGAATCGCGGTGCATTAGAAAATTTGGCCACATGTGTCCCCGTTTCAGTCTTGAAATACATGTAGTACAACAAACATGAATTGACATGTCATATAGACTCTGTGTCGCTTGCTAATGTGGTATATTACACAATACACAAGGCTGAGTGATTCATGATACCTGGACTGACTGCTGGTCTAAATTATGCAAATATCTACTACATGCCCTGAAAATTGAAACAGAAAATATTGTACAATGTTGAAATTATATCACTGATTTTAAAACAAGGTTACTTGACACGCCCTCACTAGCCATACTCTTGTCATACATGGAATCCATCCTTTTTTTGAAAGCCCATATTAATACTTGATTAATCTTTTTTTGCACTATGAATCATAAACAACTTCTATACTAATCTTTTTTTAAACTCTGAAACATGCAACGTAGATCGTGTTAGGTAGGCAGAGCATGTATACTGTTTTGTTGGTCATCTATCACCTACGTCTCCACCTCGGTTAAACCGATCGTCTATAACGCTCTTCAATTATTTGGACCCCGAAGGTAGCGTTGTAGTGAGAGATCATTGTATATACAACACAGGTCTCCCTTCAACTAATGAAACGATCACGTATATTCTGTGTATTAGCTGGTGGAAATATCCATTGTGCCTGCAGGCCTATCCAGCTGTGCTTATTGAGCCACACCTCCTTGTTAGTGCTTGTAAGATATGTTTGGGTTGTTACAAATGCAGACCTCAAAATACGTACATTTAACGAAGGGCAACAGTGCTAAATTTACATTTTCACACTGCATTCTCGGTCATCAAATTGTGCATCATACCGGCTACATAATGATGCAAGACAAATCGATTACTATTTTTCATGACACTTGCACTTTAAACGATTAAATAACAATTAATTCTGACAATGTGCGAATATGTATTCACATTGTAAATCTATTAAACACCAGGGTTTTATAAAACATTTTCAGAAATACTGTAAATCTTGAAAAAAATGCGTCTCCAAATTAATACCACTGCTGACCCCAAGCCAAAAATGCGACTCAAAATCAATGCGACTCCCCCACACCACCCCCAGTGGAATGATGCATATCCTTACCTTAATCCAACTCTACCTTAATCCAATCAAACAGCAAATAGCACCGCTTATTAGCACTGAGTAAGGCACATCCGCAATAACAATAAACAGTGTTTTCCTAAAACAACACACAGCTTATATGTTTATTCTGTTGACTGGCATTAAGGAAATTCAAAGGCAATAATATAACTGAACCAACAACAGTTCATGGATTGGAGTGGTCATTGATGCCTAGTTTGACACGAGTGGGTAGAACTCTTGACCCCCACAGTGATAACTCACCGGATGCCTATTATGTAATTCCTATTCCTTAAATGACATTGTCATGTACTTGTTACAACTGCTGCTCAATAAAACATGTTTGTGTAAATATTCAAGTTGGTATTTCCGCTATCCAAAGTGTGCAGTGAGGCCGTCTTGATGTTGATATTCATTTTGGAGACAAAAATGTGAAGTTTCATTTATACGAAAAAAGACCACTCGCATTTTTCGTATTTAATTCACGCTCACGTTAATTTCAAGATTTACAGTAGTAGAAAACAAAAGATGAAGCAGCCAGAGCTCACAGGATTGAACCGGTCAGTGCGGGGTCCTTCTGATAGTATGCAGTTTGCTGGTATGTATGTATGTATCTATGCCATGTCTGACAATAGGTCACCACAGTGTCGGACTGATGGCTTCCTTATTATGGGAAATGCAGGCCTGGTCTCAGTGAACTGGCACCTGTGAAATGTCACATCCTACCGTACATATCCTTGTAAACGTAAACACACCCTGCGGGGATTCGGGGTTACGATTGGTTCCCATGCAGGTTGTAACTGTAAGAGGCGATTTAATGGATCGCCTGGCTTGGCGACTTGGTTGATGGCCTGATTGTACCCTGATGGTGTGGATTGCTGCTCACAATATCAATCACCGGATTGGGTGGTCCAGCCTTGATTATTTACAGGCTACCATCATACAGCTGGAATGTTGCTGGTTGTGTAGTTAAACTACAAACACGTACATCGTAAACATAAGCGTTCAGATAGCTCTGTGCTAAGGGCTGGATTGTGGTCCATATAGTAATGACGATATACAATGGGTTCGTTTTTGATACACAGATATCTTAAATTGCATTAAGTCACACTGAGTAGACTGATATAGACCAAACAGAACAGGATTTGATTCTGAAATAGGAAAGGATGGGACAGGGATTGTAGCTGGAAAGCGCTATACAAGTGCATTATTATTATAATCATCATCATCATCATTATTATTGGGTAATTTCAAAAGCAGAATCAATGTTAGCATGAAACAAAATGTGCTAATTTGATTTGTAGCTGACAATTATTCCACAGCAAGAATCTGCGAGTCAGTGCGTTATATTACTTCATATCTATTAATAAAATAATATCATGCCTATCAGGCTTGAATCAAAGATAATGTTTGATAATCTGAAAATATGTGCTAACTCGATCAATAAATGGATATTTGTTTTATTTATATCATTCATTGCTAATTAGACTGTATGTTTCATAATAGCATTTAAAAGCGTTCCAATATTTTGAAAGCATTCAATAAGTCAATTATTTGATAATTTATTAACTGTTCTATCCATACTGACAAGATATTTAACATATAGTAATGGACAGAGGTCTGAGAAGAATGTATACAGTTTACAAGGCACTTAGACTGTCTCATACATGTTTTAAATTTCAAAATTAATCAAAGCCATGTTTGAAATTCTATGAATAAGAAATAGAGTGCCAGTGAAGTGTTCTTAATTACCCAAGTCTGCAGCAAATGTCGGAACAAATTCTAAAATTCAAGAAAACATGCTTATGTTATTATCATAATTAATGTCATGGCTTTGTAGAAATGAAATTAATTATTTATTTATTTCAAAATCATTATGCCATGGAGTTAAAACTGCAGCTAGCCTCTTGAATCACTGATAGTGATGTAGACATGGAAATTATATATATAACATTTTTTATTATATAAGAGGGTCTATATCACTAGCGGGTGACATATAATAAAATAAATATTTTTATGTTTAATTTATCTCTTTTCCTGCTGCTTTTCAGTAGGAGCGGTCGGCCCATGAAATGAAAAATAAAAAATGTGTGGCCTAAGTTTGTGAGTAACAAGGAAGAGGCTGTACTTATGTTGATGTTTATAGTTTTGCATTATCATGATTATTGCACTGACTGAAACGTTTAACTTCTTCTTAATTTCCGAAAATAGAAATTTAATGGGTTTTTACAATTTTGAGCAAAATAATCAGTCTCCCCATTTACTTCAAAATCCTTCACTTCCAACTTCAATTTAGCATGTTATTTTTACAGGTGACCTTATCTCTACATCGCAAACACAATCTGGTTACTGGTATCTAAGTCATTTACAACTGTATTGTTGTTCACCTTGTGTCCTTATTCAAGCTCACTGCAATCATTCAACAAGCTTTCTAAACAAATTTACAGGTTATGATGACATTAACAGCAAATAATACGTGCACAACTGGTGGTACTGAAGTGAGGTGTAACAGCGCTGTACATGCGCTAGAACACGTTGTGAAACCTAATAATACGTGCACAACTGGTGCTGAAGTGAGGTTTCACAACATGTTCTAGCGCATGTACAGCGCTGTTACACAGGTGGGTAGGCAGGATATAGTAAATAAACATGTTTATTATCCAAAACTGGCTCCCACAGGAGATATGGCTTGGGTGAGATCAAGCGATATCTACATTGTAGATATTGCGGCAATGAAATTGCATCACAATGCTTTGTAGACCATTGTGGCACCCACAGGAGATATGGCTTGAGTGAGATCAAGCGATATCTACATTGTAGATATTGCGGCAATGAAATTGCATCACAATGCTTTGTAGACCATTGTGATGTCATTGGTTACAATGTCACAATCAAATGACATCACTAATGGCTCTGCTACTGAGGCTGTTAGCAGTACTTTTTACTGAAAGAGTATCTGGAAAACTGGAAAACTGCAGCTCTACATCCACAAAATGCTGAAAGCATAAAAGTCACGATTCATATGTAAATCTCTATGCTAATGATGACAAACTTCTGCATCTGAAGTCTGTTGTATCATCAATTATCAACCAAAACTGTCCTTGTGTGAGATCAACCAATATCTCCCTGGAGATACTGCTACAATGAAACATTGGGACATCACTGGTTACCATGACATCACTCATCTCTCTGCCACTGAAGCTAGTTTGCTCTAAACTCAAGATACTGGTTATTACTGTGTTTAAAACTAAGACGATTAGGAAGAATGATTTTGGATGATAAACTAAATATTCCCTTAAATTGTGTCTTCTGCCATCAAGCATGTCAACACACGGCAAGCCATAGAGTTATTATATTTATTGACTTGTGTTGATATATTTGATATCAAAAGCCACAAGGGTGAGATTCTCTATATGGCCTACATTAAAAATACTGTTCTGGGAACAAAAAGTGATCAACTTATAAAAAATCTCTACAATAATAACCATAGGCATATGACCAGAATAAAAATAATTGTCAGTGAACACTAATGAATAATAATCAATTCAAAACCATGTTGACATTTCCATGTGAAAAAAAAAGAGAAAAAATGTGAGGTGACCTAAAAAGCACATGAAGCATTACTCAGCATAAATTTCATGTAGATTCAATAAGCTTACTTTGTTTCATAAACACATAAAAAATGTTAATTCGGCGAAAAGAGAATTTCACATATTTCCCCCCAAAAAACCCACGATGTGAAAATTAAAGACATTCAAAACAATGCACGGGTCATTATGACATAATTTGGTGACCTTATTTGACCGTTTACGGTACAACAGCGAGTAATGGAGCCATTCACAGTTTTGCTGAGTAGCTCAAGTGCAATGGATGACATTGAATGTAAGGACGGTCGACACAATCTATAGGTCACCTGGTCATATTTCGGGCTGTTAAGCTTGAAAGGAGGGTATCCTTCGCTGGCCACGGCTTTCTGCAAACTCCCCATCGTCCAGCTTCTGTCACATTCGCCTCAACTTGTCATGTGGAGGGTGAGTGTAAACTAAGCAGTCACGTGACAACGCTGCCCGCACCTGCGTGTTTAGAGTTACCTCCCTTAGACCATATACCAAAAAAGCAGGCAACAAAGTTAGCTCTTTATCTTGAAGTTTTATGTTGGCTGTAACCAGTTTGGATTAAGTTTAACATTATTTTTGTGTCAAAAAACTAGTTTGATATGATTAGGTATTTCGAGTTTTCAGACAAAGTAGGCATATATATAGGAACAACTTGGAGCATATTGGTTAATCGCTATCGAATATAAACTCCTTACAATCCAAGCACCCGAGAGTGATATACATGTCTGTCGATGGAGGCCAAACATCTAATTTTATAGGAGGTTGTAATTTGTAGCCATAAACTATGAAACTTGTCTCGACGCTACAGTTATGCTGAAAACATAAGGAAAATTGAATGTTGAATATACTACTATAAAATCCTCTATGCATAGTCTAAATTCCTAACAATGTCATCTTGACACCAAATATTTTACAAAAATGATTTTTTTGTTATGATTTTAACAGTTAGGTAATTGCCTATCCTTGTTCACGTGATCAGTTACATTAGGCAGAGTTCAACCGTCCTACTCAGTCAAGCTTTGAAATACAACAAAAATGTTGTCATAGTTAAAACAAATAAATATACTGACAATTTATAAATGCGTGGGGCACATGTGTCTTCTTATCGATTAGGGGGCGGTTGGGTAGCCTAGTAGTTAAAGCGTTCGCTCGTCACGTGGAAACCCGGGTTCGATTCCCGACATGGGTACAATGTGTGAAGCCCATTTCTGGTGTCCCCCGCCGTGATATTGCTGGAATATTGCTAAAAGCGGCGTAAAACCATACTTACTCACTCACTCTTATCGATTAGGCACAATAATTTTAAAACAAGAACGGTAAAATAATCCAAACTTCTTGAATTAAACATATTTTCCAGAGTGTACAAGTAACGGTATATATCCCATGGTATATATCCTGTACGTGTACAGCGTTGTGTGGCATTGTGATCGACGCTCAGGAAGTGCTCGTAAAATCTTCACATCGTCAACCTAATCACGACTAAAATTCAACAGAATCTTACCTGGGGCATATTTTAGTCGGCTCTACGACATGCGTGGGGTGAAGCCGGTATCGGTGGCTTGAGATCAATGAGATCAATGTCAATGCGCAGATATTTCCAAAAGGGTACACTCACGATCAGGATAATTAAAGTGGGTGCTGGTGCTTAACCCTTTTCCAGGTAATATGCTCATTTGGCCGTTTGAATTTTGACTAGGGCAGATAGGGTAACAACAAGTACCATCTTTAAACGTCTTTTGGTATGACGCGGCCGGGGATCGAACCCCGGGCCTTCTACCACTAGACGTTCTACCACTAGACCACGGAGGCGGTCACAAGGGCAGATAGTACTTGTACACGAGATAAACACCGGACGTGGACAGGTTTGCGCTGGATCCCTTCCAGCAGCCTCCGCCCCACATGATTTATGTTACCAGGGTTAGGTGTATATTTTTTGTGTCATCCCAAACTGGCTTATATAGGAAATAACGCTAGGGTGAGATAAATATAGAATTCTAAACGAGCTCCCGTGTAATACCAATTTTATGAAACGAGTGAATAGTTGTGGTATCTGACGAGCGAAAGCGAATCAGACACTACATCTATTCACGAGTTTCATAAAATTGGTTTTACACGGGAGCGAGTTTAGTATTTTATTTATTACTTCAGTTGCCTTTTATAACGTTTTTAGAATTATACCGTTAAGTATGAATAGGCTGACACTTACACGATCCACGGCATAGTCCAATTGAGTTTAAGAGAATAATACTTCAAACACGTCAAAAGTTGAAACGTATGAATTTAATACCATACAACGGTCAACCTTTAGAATTCAAAAAAATATCGTAGGGCTAAGACTATCGCAACTCACATACTTTAACAGACTAACGACTGTTTGCACCTCAAAGTTTACAATAACGTGGAATTTTGTTGCAAGATCCATCGGCGAAACAATGCCATGTGACGTCATCCTAGCAACACGGTTGCTGGGGTCATCGAGTGTGTATAAGCTCCTCTCAGTGTTCTATCAACTCCACAAGCAATGTCGTTGAATAAGCCAAGGGATGTTGAGAGCTTTCAATATTTGTTCGTGAAACGTGTTTCGAGAGTACATAAGCACGCGTTTTGGTATTACACAATGTGTAATAGAGCTGTATGTTTATCAAACGGGTGATCTCTTCACGGGCAAGTACTAAAACGATATCTCTTGGGAGATATCGCTACAATGATATTGCACCACAATGCTTTGCAGACGCAATTGTGGCGTCATTGCATGGTTACTATGGCGTCCCAAACAAATGACATTACCAATATCTCAGCCACTGAAGCTTGCGAGCTGTACTTTTTACACTCATGGCACTCTTATTACTGTTTATAAACTGAAAAAGTTGGAGGAATGATCTTGGATGATAAATAGAATCTTAACCAAGTGTCTTTTGATATCAAATATATCAACACTCGTCAATAAAAGTTTAAAGCTACTCGACAAGCATCGACGTTTGAACTGTTGTCAACTCGTGTTGATATATTTGATAACAAAAGTCACTCGGTGAGATTCTATATCAATAATTATTTTGTGATATTTACAATGCCGACTTTATGAAATCAATAAATACATTTTGATGCAATTTAAAACACAGAATAGATACAGAGATTTGTAGACTGCAATGATTTGTTTTCAAAATTAGTTGCTGTAGCAACGCATTCTGAAACACTACGGGATAATTATAAGGACGCATCCGTAGCAGTATTTCATCTGGGTAAGGGATGGGATTCTCAGAGTGTACCCCCAAGTACGAAATAGCGAAAGCTATTAACTCCATCTCAACTGCGACTATGATGATGATGATGATGATGATGATGAGTATTATTATGCTGCTTTTGCTGCTGCTGATTGTTTACTGAACAACATTTCGGAATAATATTTACGAAATAGCGAAAGCTATTAACTCCATCTCACCTGAATCCATGATGATGATGATGATGATGATAGTTTTTCTGAACAACATTTTGGAATAATATCAAATCAAGACAATATAAATACTCCATAACAGATAAACTCCCTGTGTAACAGAAATGCAAAAGAATTTGTAACGCTGAAACATTTAGGCAATTAATAATAATTCAATAAATTGTTTCAACTATAAATATATAAAATTCTATATTAAATATATTTAGTGTTAATTTCATTTTCGTGTTATCATTACTGATTCAAATTCCGGTGAGTCAATCTGTCATTTATTGTGAGTGAGTGAGTGAGTGAGAGAGAGAGTGAGTTGGGTTTATCGCCGCGTGCCAGCTTAATGTGGGAGGAAGGCCCGAAGTGATGCAGGTCTGACGTTTACCACTTGAAACCCACGAGCTCGGATATGGTGCCGACAAACCTAGAAGCATAATCGGGGCGAACCGGGATTCGAACCCACGATCATACGTTTCTGGCGTGCAGCGAATTGGCGCATAAGACGACCTCCATTTGAAATTAAGTTACACAATGTTTCGACAACCTTACATAAACATTCTCACGTTCCATAATGTTGCTGACCCATTTCGGTGAATGTTACATAAAACAACTTGACACATATTCAGTTGCCAACCTTTGTGTTGACATAAAATATATTGCACAAATTCTATTACATGTATATCAATAACTATATTATGATTTGTATATGGATGTTGTCTGAGGTTATAAAATGGCGTTTATTACATTCAGTTATATAGTGAACGCTCGAGTAAAGCGAATGTGCAACGAAAAATTCCTTCGTTTAACATCACGCCCCAACGGTCAAAGGGAGGCAACTGTCACCGCGCACCTGTTCACATCTCGCGTGACCCGCCAGTTTACAAACTGTGTCACAGTGAGATAGATGACAGGACCATGGGCAGGGCGATGGCGAGCGAGGGGTACCCTCCTTTCAAACTCAACAGCCCCAGATATGATCAAGTGAGTATAGACATTTCTTTCAGTGTTATGTTATATCTAGTTCAAATTGACAATTTGCATGATCAACAACTGATGCGTTCTTTAAGAGACTTCTGATATTGATTTGAAAGGCGGGGTATCTCAATTGATATGCTGACTTTAAATACAGCAAACTACGTTTATAATGAACACCCTTATAACGAACTGACGGATATAACGAACTGTTTTTGGGTCCCGTCCATTTGCTGTATATTCTGTATATATATATATGCTTATAACGAACTACGGTTATAACAAATTAAAATTAGTGGTCTCAATGAGCTCGTTATATCCGTAGTTTGCTGTACTTTAAAAACTGTTTCTACATGTAGAAGTGTATTTGTTGCAAAATACAATGTGACAGGGATAGAAAATATGGCCACTAATCTGATAGTCTGAGACGTGAAAATTTATAGGGACTAGTAGTGTTTGCTCCCCAAATCTAGTTATGTTACATAAGCTACTAGTCCCAAATAACCTGTGGACTAGTTAGATATGACAAATGCTATCCACCAAGGAATGTGAGGGAATGTTAAACAAATGAATGTAGGCCTATTTATGTAAGATAAAACAATTGATGAATAAATGAACAAAAATACATATAAAGTAAACAGAAGGTGTTAAACAATATTCAGATAAAATAACGTGGGATAAAATGGATACTGGTGCAACTATGAATACAGCAATCATAATATATATAGCTACATGTATTTTTAATATATTTGAATGAATCAAATGATATATTTACTTGGATAGCCTGTGACAACTTCATGCTCCAAGTGGCAGGTGAATCAAATTGACCAAACGAGGGGACCCCTTGTACTTGTCTATGACCTGTGTTAACAGGGCAATCATGTGAGCTACGTTAGTTCAGGCGATAGAACTACTGTTCTTTTTGTAAGAGCAAAGGCTGTTTGTGTGTTTGTGTGTGTGTGTACCTTCAGGGTGTTGCTGTGGCTGAAGAATGGTTTTGAGAATATGGATGGTATTGTAAGGTTTGTGATGGGTTTGTGTGAATGAGTGAGTCCGTGAGTATGTGAGTTTCTGAGTCTGTGAGTCCATGAGTGAGTCTGTGAGTTCAAGAGTGAGTCTGTGAGTCCATGAGTGAGCCTGTGAGTCCATGAGTGAGTCTGTGAGTCCATGAGTGAGTCTGTGAGTCCATGAGTGAGTCTGTGAGTCCATGAGTGAGTTTCTGAGTCACTGAGTGAGACTGTGAGTCCATGAGTGAGTCTGTGAGTCCATGAGTGAGTCTGTGAGTCCATGAGTGAGTCTGTGAGTCCATGAGTGAGTTTCTGAGTCACTGAGTGAGACTGTGAGTCCATGAGTGAGTCTGTGAGTCCAAGAGTGAGTCTGTGAGTCCATGAGTGAATTTGTGAGTCCATGACTGAATCCATGAGTCCATGAGTTAGTTTCTGAGTCAATGAGTGAGTCTGTGAGTCCATGAGTGAGTCTGTGAGTCCATGAGTGAGTCTGTGAGTCCATGAGTGAGTCTGTGAGTCCATGAGTGAGTCTGTGAGTCACTGATTGAGTCTGTGAGTCCATGAGTGAGTCTGTGAGTCAATGAGTGAGTTTCTGAGTCACTGAGTGAGACTGTGAGTCCATGAGTGAGTCTGTGAGTCCATGAGTGAGTCTGTGAGTCCATGAGTGAGTCTGTGAGTCACTGAGTGAGTCTGTGAGTCCATGAGTGAGTCTGTGAGTCCATGAGTGAGACGGTGAGTCCATGAGTGAGTCTGTGAGTCCATGAGTGAGTCTGTGAGTCCATGAGTGAATTTGTGAGTCCATGACTGAATCCATGAGTCCATGAGTTAGTTTCTGAGTCCATGAGTGAGTCTGTGAGTCCATGAGTGAGTCTGTGAGTCCATGAGTGAGTCTGCGAGTCCAAGAGTGAGTCTGTGGTGTCCATGAGTAAGTCTGTGAGTCCATGAGTGAGTCCGTTAGTCCATGAGTGAGTCTTTGAGTCCATGAGTGAGTCTGTGAGTCCATGAGTGAGTCTGTGAGTCCATGAGTGAATCTGTGAGTCCATGACTGAATCTGTGAGTCCATGAGTTAGTTTCTGAGTCCATGAGTGAGTCTGTGAGTCCACGAGTGAGTCTGTGAGTCCATGAGTGAGCCTGTGAGTCCATGAGTGAGTCTGTGAGTCCATGAGTGAGCCTGTGAGTCCATGAGTGAGCCTGTGAGTCCATGAGTGAGTCTGTGAGTCCATGAGTGAGTCTGTGAGTCCATGAATGAGTTTGTGAGTCCATGAGTGAGTCTGTGAGTCCAAGATTGAGTCTGTGAGTCCATGACTGAATCTGTGAGTCCATGAGTTAGTTTCTGAGTCCATGAGTGAGTCTGTGAGTCCATGAGTGAGTCTGTGAGTCCATGAGTGAGTCTGTGAGTCCATGAGTTAGTCTGTGAGTCCATGAGTGAGTCTGTGAGTCCATGAGTGAGTCTGTGAGTCCATGAATGAGTCTGTGAGTCCAAGAGTGAGTCTGTGAGTCCATGAGTGAATCTGTGAGTCCATGAGTGAGTCTGTGAGTCCATGAGTGAGTCTGTGAGTCCATGAGTGAAACTGTGAGTCCATGAGTGAGTCTATGAGTCCATGAGTGAGGCTGTGAGTCCATGAGTGAATCTGTGAGTCAGAATTTCAACGAATGTTTGAGTTTGATGCCTAATCTTATTTTGAGTATTATGGTGATAATTGCAGGGTACCTACCTGGGCCGACTGCGCCACTTCATTGACGTGTTAGATCCACGGACACTCTTCACGACAGAGGTAGGTGCACAAGCACCAAAAGCAATTTTAGCCTCTCCTCTTTGTACTTCATGCATGGCCGTCCAGGTCCAAAACAGTACTTGTCTTCTCCTGTGGGATACAGGGGCCGGTTAGATCCCCAGTACCCAATACTTGTCTCCCCCTGTGGGATTCAGGGGCCAGTTAGATCCCCAGTACCCAATACTTGTCTCCCCCTGTGGGATTCAGGGGCAGGTTAGTTCCCAGCACCAGATACTTGTCTCCACCTGTGGGATTCTGGGGCCGGTTAGATCCCCATTACCCCATGCTTGTCTCCCCCTGTGGGATTCAGGGGCCGGTTAGATCCCCAGTATCCAATATTTGTCTCCCCATGTGGGATTCAGGGGCCGGTTAGATCCCCAGTACCCAATACTTGTCTCCCCCTGTGGGATTCAGGGGCCGGTTAGATCCCCAGCACCCAATACTTGTCTCCCCCTGTGGGATTCAGGGGCCGGTTAGATCCCCAGCACCCAATACTTGTCTCTACCTGTGGGATTCTGGGGCCGATTAGATCCCCAGTACCCAATACTTGTCTCCCCCTGTGGGATTCAGGGGCTGGTTAGATCCCCAGTACCCAATACTTGTCTCCCCCTGTGGGATTCAGGGGCCGGTTAGATCCCCAGCACCCCATGCTTGTCTCCCCCTGTGGGATTCAGGGGCCGGTTAGATCCCAAGTACCCAATGCTTGTCTCCCCCTGTGGGATTCAGTGGCCGGTTAGATCCCCAGTACCCAATACTTGTCTCCCTCTGTGGGATTCAGGAGCCAGTTAGATCCCCAGCACCCAATACTTGTCTCCACCTGTGGGATTCTGGGCCTGAATAGATCCCCAGTACCCAATACTTGTCTCCCCCTGTGGGATTCAGGGGCCGGTTAGATCCCCAGTTTCCAATACTTGTCTCCCCCTGTGGGATTCAGGGGCTGGTTAGATCCCCAGTACCCAATACTTGTCTCCCCCTGTGGGATTCAGGGGCCGGTTAGATCCCCAGCACCCAATAGTTGTCACCCCCTGTGGGATTCAGGGGCTGGTTAGATCCCCAGCACCCCATGCTTGTCTCCCCCTGTGGGATTCTGGGGCCGGTTAGATCCCCAGTACCAAATACTTTTCTCCCCCTGTGGGATTCAGGGGCCAGTTAGATCCCCAGTACCCAATACTTGTCTCCCCATGTGGGATTCAGGGGCTGGTTAGATCCCCAGTACCCAATACTTGTCTCCCCCTGTGTGATTCAGGGGCCGGTTAGATCCCCAGTACCCAATGCTTGTCTCCCCCTGTGGGATTAAGGGGCCTGTTAGATCCCCAGTACCCAATACTTGTCTCCCCCTGTGGGATTCAGGGGCCGGTTAGATCCCCAGCACCCCATGCTTGTCTCCCGCTGTGGGATTCTGGGACCGGTTAGATCCCCAGCACCCCATGCTTGTCTCCCCCTGTGGGATTCAGGGGCCGGTTAGATCCCCAGTACCCAATGCTTGTCTCCCCCTGTGGGATTCAGGGGCCGGTTAGATCCCCAGCACCCCATGCTTGTCTCCCGCTGTGGGATTCTGGGACCGGTTAGATCCCCAGCAACTCATGCTTGTCTCCCCCTGTGGGATTCAGGGGCCGGTTAGATTCCCAGCATCCCATGCCTGTCTCCCCCTGTGGGATTCAGGGGCGGGTTAGATCCCCAGCAACTCATGCTTGTCTCCCCCTGTGGGATTCTGGGGCCGGTTAGATCCCAAGTATCCCATGCTTGTCTAAAGAAAAAACTGATAATGATTGGATGGCTACAATCTCTGACCTTGGTGGTTGTCATCGGACCCAATTGCAGGGATTGTTGCTCATGCTATCATGCTATCATATAGATGGACTGTTGCAGACTTACTTGACTGAGTAAGTAAGCTTTTCTCCTGCTTTTATTCAGTGGAAGCACCAGATATGGGCTTCACACATTGTACCTATGTTGAGAATCGAACCCGGGCCTTCCGTATGATGAGCGAAAGCTTTAACCACTAGGCTACCCCACCGCCTTCTGTTGGCAAGGAAACAGTGTGAGAGGAGGGAGCAAGGAATACCTTCATTCCCTATTGTATCTACCCAGATTACATCTCCTACTTCCTGTGTTCCAGGCTAAACTGCAGGCTTCAGTGACTCTGCTAAAGGACTATCGTCATGGCAACCTCAACTCCACCACTACGGACAAGCAACTCTGGGAAGCTCAGAAAATTAAACAGGTGAAGTATTCTTCATTTTATTTGCAGTCTAAATTTGATATTGAACAGAAAGACACATTATACCTACTTATATTGTGTTTCTTTCAGTCCATGATCCACCCTGACACAGGAGAGAAGATCTTCATGCCGTTCCGTATGTCAGGTAAGTCATGATCCATCCAGACTCAGGAAAGAAGATCTTCATGCCGTTCCGTATGTCAGGTAAGTCATGATCCATCCTGACACAGGAGAGAAGATCTTCATGCCGTTCCGTATGTCAGGTAAGTCCATGATCCACCCATCTTCCCCAGGCAGGAGAGTTAACTGCCTTTAAAAGTCCAGTTTCCACCCTTGCCGAACTAGGCAGGAATTCCTGGGCTCAATCGTAGCGCTACCAGTGGCTATTACGAGTTGTGTCCTTTCTATGCCTCTCCTATTGACCAATCAGATTCAACCTCTGGTATCACTTCCATTTGCTTCAAACAAAACGGTGGCGCCCAGTCAAGACGATCTAATCGATAATCAAGATCTATATTGTGATAAAACGAGTCTTACATCGCGAAGTGCATCAAATCACGTGAGCACCTTGATTAAAAACTTGAAAAGATTTAGAAAATATCTGTTGACAGCGAGTTAGCGGTGCACATGCTTTGCAAATCCTGCAGTCGATCGAAATCTGCATGACACTTCACGAACCGGATTTCGATTTTGGTGCACGATTTTGATTGGACTATGCATAGACTCTTTAGTCCAGCCAAAATGTAACTCCATAATACCAGCCTAGTTCGGCAAGGGCGGAAACTGGACTTTTATAGTCAGTTAACTCACTTGCCTCGGGAAGATGTGATCCACCCTGAGGCCATATGTTGTTGTTGATTCATAATCAGGAATCCAATTCTGTTCCCAGATCATTTTATGCCCATTACTGCTGACTGTTCTTTTAGAATACTGGGAAATGTTGTAGTCATCATATTCCTGTTGATTTGGCAGTTGTAGCCATCAATATTGGGAGGTCAGGCACATGTCTCTACCTGAACTGGGTACAATGAAGTACATGTGATTGGTTATTTTTCAGGGAATGTCCCTTTTGGAGCTCCTATCGTAAGTCAAAACTATACCTCCATATTTACCACAACTTAAATTGTTTAAATGAATATTTTTATAATGATACTGGTTATTTTACTCTCTGTTATTGACAGGATTTTCATATAATAGGGAATATGAAAAGTTTTTGTCTTAATAGGACTGACATATTGTTGATGTGACTTTTAAAGTTTAGCTATCACTCACTCACTCACTCACTCACTCACTCACTCACTCACTCACTATCACTCACTCACTCACTCACTCACTCACTCACTCACTCACTCACTCACTCACTCGGTTGTCTGGCTGCCGTGATATTGCTGACTCTTTCAGGACAGCTAAGACAAGATATGGATGACAACTTCTCTATTCTATTAAGATGTGACGTATATAGATCCTTATACCATTGTCCAGTAAAGGTGAAGTCAGACAGCACATTTCAGCCTTATATACATCTAATAATCATAACAGCATAAGAGTATGCATGATAGGGATTATCAGCAACTTGTCTTTATTGTCACTTACCAACTTCAAGAAATGCCAATCAAACAGTTCTTTCATGATATTTTATGACTGCTTCATTCAATGAATGCTTTAAACCTCTGTGAAATTACAATTCTTTTTATTTGTTTTGTTGTCTAGCCATTTGTAATACACATGTTTGTTTACTGTGACCTTCATTAATACCGTTCCCCTTACAACTGTTGTTTGTTGTGCAGGTAACCGGCCTTCTGCTGCCCAACCCCTCCATGTTCCACACCATTTTCTGGCAGTGGTTGAACCAGAGTCACAACGCCGGTATTAACTTCTGTAATAGAAATGCCACTAAGGTAATAAAATGATATGAAAACAAATAATATCAGATAAATGTGTTAAAAGAAACAAAACACATTTAGAAATAGAAATCGCTAGAGGAAGAAGACTTTGGACATTTACACTAAAATTTGAAATTATAAGTTTTTGAATAGTCCAGACTTGGTACAACTGATAAACATTTGTGTACTTTCAGTACATGATAATTTAGTATAGCCAAATCAGTTTTAGCTCACCAAGTCTGAAATTTGAAGTCAACTCATGACATCCGTTAATTGCTCAACAATCTCTATCCTTGTAGTTAGTGTTTGAATTTTCGCTTGCCATTTTTGGTTCACTGACTGAAATTCAAGTGAGCTTATTGTGAGTGAGTGAGGGAGTTGGGTTTAACACCGTTTTTAACAGTATTCCAGTTATATCATGATGTGTCAGCTTAATGTGGGAAGAAAGCCCGAAGTGATGCAAGTCTCAGACGTTTTACCACTTTGGTGAAACTTACGAGCTCGGGTATGGTGCTGACAAACCTAGAAACATAATCGGGGCGAACCGGGATTCAAACCCACAATCATAGGTTTCTGGCGTGCCCAAGGGACGCATCTCTGCACAGCGAATTGCAGTGCCTCAGACGACTGGGCCACCCGTGCCCCCAAGTGAGCTTATACCAGTTATAGCATCATAATCTCAGAAACCTCTTCACCAATGATTTTGAATCTTGAATCTGATTTTCAATATGTCTGCCACAGCGGCCATATTGAATAAGCTATTTCCCAGGATTTTTTTGTCTTCAAAATGTAATGAGGATTAGTCAAGTGTTGTCAGTAGTGGGGCTAAACATATGTATTCTGTTTTTTGGCGATATTTGAAATTTTGACTTTGGTTTGCGCTTCAACTTAAGCTTTTAGTCCTCAGTATTTATGAAGAAAATATTTTTAGTGGCTAACTTTGGTGACATTTTAGACTTTGTTGACTTTTTACCCAACTGAGCTACAGTGCTGTGACACTATTTTGCAGCTGTCTCTCGCATCTTGCATCTTGCCTAGAAACACTGGAAGACGAGAAATAAAAAACCAGGCCTTCGCATGGTTAAATATTTCAACAATGAAGATTATCAAAATTTTGTTTACTTCTAAGAAATGTTTTAATCACCTGCTTAAGTTCATTCATCAGTAAGATAAGAATTAATTAATGAAATGTAATTTTGATATGAGGAAATCAAAATCAGTTTTGAAATCTGGTATACAATAAAGTATCTTTCAATTCCAGGAAACTCCTACATCCAGGTTCCTGATTGGCTACTGCGGCGCTGTCACAAGTGCTTTATCTATCGCCGTGAGTTTGGTTGCAGTCGTCTCCCTTCCTCCACTTGCAGATTTTCAATGTCCTGATAATGACTAGTTTGTTGTATAATGCCACTGTCAGCAATATTCTAGTTACTTCAAAGCTGACTTGTTAAAAAACATATTGTTACCCTATTTCAAACTAAAGTCTGTAAACATAGAGTAATGGACATTCAACTGTTGACAATATGAGTAGCGTTATTGTGGAAAATGACTCTATCAAGATATTTTATGACTGCTTCCAATGAAATGGAGACTGTTTTTGGCATGTTTTTCCAGTATCTGGCCATATCTTGGGGTCTTGGGAAGATGCCCTACAAGGTATGGACATTGACGAGGGATAATCTCCATGTATTTATCCTAGACTCTCACAGATGTCTGAACCGTTCATTCTCTCCTCAGGTAGGTCTGAATCTGCTGATAAGGAAAGCTCACAAGTTCAGACCAGCCACAAAACTGCTGATACAGAAATTTATTCCCTTTCCAGCTGTAGGTAGGTATGTCTCATGTGCTCATATAAAAGTGACCCGTGAAGATTCCTGTGTAGAATAGGTCTTCAGCAACCCATACTTGCCGTAAAAGGCGACTATACTTGTCGTAAAAGGCAACTAACGGGATCGGGTGGTCAGGCTCGCTGACTTGGTTGATACATGTCATCGATCCCAATTGCACGGATCGATGCTCATGATGTCAATCACTGGATTGTCTGGTCCAGACTCGATTATTTTACAGACCGCCGTCATATAGCTGGAATATTGCTGAGTGCGGTGTTAAACAACAAACAAACAAAACAATCATAAAAAAGTTAATTCCCAGGAGTAGGTAGGTATTTTGTGACATAATGATTGTTAATGTTCTTTATTGTATCGCCAATATATGAGAGTGCAATTTCTGATGTCAGTGCTTGAAAATAGTGATACATGTTAATGATTCATTGGCTGAAATTAAACTGATTGTTCACTTTCTTTACAGATTGCATTGGAGCATTGTGTATAATTACCAGTATTCTATTGAAGCATGTCCCTTTCTCTGTTATTCAGCCACAGCCAGCACCTGCAATGTTCTCCTCATGAGGAACTTTGAGCTGTCGGAAGGTATTGAGGTGTTTGACCAGAATGAGAAGATGGTTGGAACATCCAAGGTTGCTGCCAGGAAAGTATGTCTGGATCTACGCTCCTATAAGTGGAAAAGTATCACACATCAGCAGCAGAAAAGTATCACACATCAGCAGCAGAAAAGTATACTTGGATGACATACTGAAACACTGTGAAAACATGTAATCATCTACCAAGTGAAGGGGGCGGTCGGGTAGCCTAGTGGTTAAAGCATTCGCTCGCCACGCCGAAGACCCGGGTTCGATTCCTGACATGGGTACAATGTGTGAAGCCCATTTCTGGTGTACCCCGCCGTGATATTGCTGGAATATTTCTAAAAGCGGCGTAAAACCGTACTCACTCACTCACTCACTCCAATTGAAGGACAAGAAAATGATTTTAGCAGCAAATATCTATTTGCATGACAAAGAATGAGGACTGTGTGACAAAATGGCATTGTTGCGTTTGATTATCTCGTACCAAAATACAAAACACAGAGCTTTATTTCATTTATGTGGCCATTTTGTCAAATACTAATATACGTTTTCAACTATCTAAACAAAACAAGGTTTGTTGCTCGTGCAAATTGAAGGAAAGTTTAAGTTTCATATAAAAATATTACATTGACCCAAAATTATGAAGATTAAGACATTATGAGGACGTAGTATTTCTTATCTTGTACAATAATGATTCTGACCTCTGGCCTCTGATCCTTGACCTCTGACCTCAGGCTCTGAAGGAGACGGCCTTGACCCGGATGTTCCTGCCAGCTCCAGTTCTCATCATCCCTCCAATCATCATGGCTGCCTTGGAAAAGTGAGTCAGCTGACTGGAGGGGTTTCATATAAAAGTCAGAATTTGGAATGAGAGAATCATTCCTAGAAAACAAACTTACTTGGTAGAAAGTTATAAGTGAACTCATTAGGAATGGTCTTCTCGGAAATCTCTGTTATATGTACACAGTCATCCTGAGATTTTCACCTGATGTTTATTTGAGCATAAAGATTGAAAATTATTTTCCTTAATATATATTGAACTTTCTAGTATACATAGGCTATGTCAAGATTTGAAACTGAATTATGTTTCCTAACCTTGACATAGCTCATGAATACTGGATGAATTTATTCAAATGAGTATCTGTAAAGTTCCTTTTCCTTAGAAGCTCAATCAAATATTTGTAACAAATTAGACATGATCTGTCATTTTGATAGTGAGCAGATGTTTTTCATAAGAGGTAAGGCTACAAGGCTGATTTGAAAGGTTATCGGGATGCTTTTTTGTAATACTTAACATGAAAAAGCCTTTGACTCATAATTGCAAAAAATCAGTAAGGGTCAAGGATGTGGACATAGTTTTATCTTGAAGTTAGGGCCATTTTCCCTCATGTTGGCCCTACTTAAGTACTTAATCAAGTCGAAAGTCCAAAGCTTGCAAGTGTAAGAAAGAAAATGCCTACTTGTATGCCATATATATATGTCAAGTAACATAACAATATTTCAAAGTTTTCCATCACTTAAAAAATGTCAATTCCCTGTGGGTCAAGAAGCTGGCCTTGACCTACATTATGACCTTTCAAGATTTGATAGATGTGACAGAAATGTGTTTCTGATTTGCTCAACTTGTAGAACCAAGTTTCTCAAGACATATCCAAGAATCCACTTGCCATTCAATGCAGTTGTGTGTACAGCAATGTTTGGACTTGCACTTCCTATGGCCTTAGCACTGTTTCCTCAACTCTCACAGGTGAGATGTACAAGTGGAGTTTTATTTAGTGGCTAACCAGTTCGGTTTGGTGGTTACAGCGCGAGACTTGAGTGGTTCGGTGGTTACAGCGCGTGACTTGAGTGACTGTGTGTCATCAGTACTAATACTGTCAGCCATTGGTTCAGAGGTTACAGCGCGTGACTTGAGTGATTGTGTGTCATCAGTACTAATACTGTCAGCCATTGGTTCGGAGGTTACAGTGCGTGACTTGAGTGATTGTGTGTCATCAGTACTAATACTGTCAACCATTGGTTCAGTGGCGACAGCGAGTGACTTGAGTGATTGTGTGTCATCAGTACAAATACTGTCAGCCATTGGTTCGGTGGTTACAGTGCGTGACTAGTGTGATTGTGTGTCATCAGTACTAATACTTTCAGCCATTGGATCGTGGTTACAGCGAGTGACTTGAGTGATTGTGTGTCATCAGTACTAATACTGTCAGCCATTGGTTCGGTGGTTACAGTGCATGACTTGTGTGATTGTGTGTCATCAGTACTAATACTTTCAGCCATTGGATCGTGGTTACAGCGAGTGACTTGAGTGATTGTGTGTCATCAGTACTAATACTTTCAACCATTGTTTGTTGGTTACAGTGCGTGACTTGTGTGATTGTGCATCATCGGTACTAATACTGTCAGCCATTGGTTCGGTTGTTACAGTGCGTGACTTGTGTGATTGTGCATCACCGGTACTAATACTGTCAACCATTGGTTTGGTGGTTACTGTGCGTGACTTGAGTGGCTCGGTGGTTACAGTGCGTGACTTGTGTGATTGTGCATCATCAGTAATAATACTGTCAACCATTGGTTCGGTGGTTACAGCGAGTGACTTGAGTGGCTCAGTGGTTACAGCGAGTGACTTGAGTGATTGTCCATCATCAGTACTAATACTGTCAACCATTGGATCGGTGGGTTGCTATCATCAACTGGTTTACCTGGATGAGACATATTTCAGACTTCAATATTTACAGGCTGCTGGGATATAGCTGAAATATTAGTGACATCCCCGTTAAACAACATTCACTCACTCACTCAAACATCTGAGTTATTTTGAACAAGGCATGAATGCATTAAAGAAACTGACACTTGCTATCCATTCTAGAATGCATTGTGCTCATGCATAACTTATCATGAAAGCAGATGGTTAGTTGGTGCAATTCATTACTGCATTTTTTATGAACCAGCTGTATTCTAATGACACATCCCTAAAAAATAAGGTAATACATTTTTTCTCCTTCTTTGTTGTCTACAGAACTTGGAAAGGGAATAAATTAGAATAGTTCATCACCAAAGAAATTTAGATTTTTCATCCCAAAGTTGATGTCTTTGCTTAGGAACTGTCAAGAGACTGAAACATAGACTCGTCACGTAAAACAAGAAACACGTAGGGACATTCATACATGACATCCAGCCATGTAACATGTTGGTTAGCGGCCATTTTCTCCACTGAATGGAAGGTAAGAACAAAGGAGCACATATTTTTTTTATATTAAAAAATGTCTACAGCTGACGATGGAGAAATTGGATCTTGTTTTTAAAAACAATCCTATTTACAAACATCCATCAAAAAAGAAATCTTATAAAAAACTGTAGATAAGAGAGTGCAGTTTGCTTAACTTTGCAATGGCTTGTTTTGTGGGATGAAAGTGGCTGCATAGTATTGTCCACTAGGGTGTATAATATGGCAGTATTGTCCACTAGGGTGTGTAATATGGCAGTATTGTCCACTAGGGTGTGTAATAATGGAAGTATTGTCCACTAGGATGTGTAATATGGAAGTATTGTCCACTAGGATGTGTAATAATGGAAGTATTGTCCACAAGGGTGTGTAATAATGGAAGTATTGTCCACTAGGGTGTGTAATATGGAAGTATTGTCCACAAGGGTGTGTAATAATGGAAGTATTGTCCACTTGGATGTGTAATATGGAAGTATTGTCCACTAGGATGTGTAATATTGAAGTATTGTCCACTAGGGTGTGTAATGTGGAAGTATTTTCCACTAGGGTGTGTAATATGGAAGTATTGTCCACTAGGATGTGTAATATGGAAGTATTATCCACTAAGATGTGTCATAATGGAAGTTTTGTCCACTAGGGTGTGAAATAATGGAAGTATTGTCCACTAGGGTGTATGTTGTAATGGAAGTATTGTCCACTAAGGTGTGTACTAATGGAAGTATCGTCCACTAGGGTGTATGTTGAAATGGAAGTATTGTCAAGTAGGTGTATGTTGTAAGGGAAATATTGTCCACTAGGGTGTATGTTGTAACGGGAGTATTGTCCCCTAGGGTGTATGTTGAAATGGAAGTATTGTCCAGGAGGTGTATGTTGTAACAGAAATTTTGTCCACAAGGGTGTATGTTGTAATGGAAATATTGTCCAATAGGGTGTATTTTGAAATGAAAGTATTGTCCAGTAGGTGTATGTTGTAAGGGAAATATTGTCCACTAGGGTGTATGTTGAAATGGAAGTATTATCCACTAGGGTGTATGTTGTAATGGAAGTATTGTCCACAAGGGTGTATGTTGTAATGGAAGTATTGTCCAGTAGGTGTATGTTGTAAGGGAAATATTGTCCACTAGTGTGTATGTTGAAATGGAAGTATTATCCACTAGGGTGTATGTTGTAAAGGAAGTATTGTCCACAAGGGTGTATGTTGTAAGGGAAATATTGTCCACTAGGGTGTATGTTGTAACGGAAGTATTGTCCACTAGGGTGTATGTTGAAATGGAGGTATTGTCCAGTAGGTGTATGTTGTAAGGGAAATATTGTCCACTAGGGTGTATGTTGAAATGGAAGTATTATCCACTAGGGTGTATGTTGTAATGGAAGTATTGTCCACAAGGGTGTATGTTGTAATGGAAGTATTGTCCATTAGGGTGTATGTTGTAATGGATGTATTGTCCACTAGGGTGCATGTTGTAATGGAAGTATTGTCCAGTAGGTGTATGATAAAATGGAATTATTGTCCTCAAGGGTGTATGTTGTAATGGAAGTATTGTCCAGTAGGTGTATGTTGTAAGGGAAATATTGTCCACTAGTGTGTATGTTGAAATGGAAGTATTATCCACTAGGGTGTATGTTGTAAAGGAAGTATTGTCCACAAGGGTGTATGTTGTAAGGGAAATATTGTCCACTAGGGTGTATGTTGTAACGGAAGTATCGTCCACTAGGGTGTATGTTGAAATGGAAATATTGTCCACTAGGGTGTATGTTGAAATGAAAGTATTGTCAAGTAGGTGTATGTTGTAAAGGAAATATTGTCCACTAGTGTGTATGTTGAAATGGAAGTATTATCCACCAGGGTGTATGTTGTAATGGAAGTATTATCCGCTAGGGTGTATGTTGTAATGGAAGTATTGTCCACTGGGGTGCATGTTGTAATGGAAGTATTGTCCAGTAGGTGTATGTTAAAATTAAATTATTGTCCACTAGGGTGTGTAATATGGAAGTATTGTCCACTAGGATGTGTAATAATGGAAGTATTGTCCACAAGGGTGTGTAATAATGGAAGTATTGTCCACTAGGGTGTGTAATATGGAAGTATTGTCCACAAGGGTGTGTAATAATGGAAGTATTGTCCACTTGGATGTGTAATATGGAAGTATTGTCCACTAGGATGTGTAATATTGAAGTATTGTCCACTAGGGTGTGTAATGTGGAAGTATTTTCCACTAGGGTGTGTAATATGGAAGTATTGTCCACTAGGATGTGTAATATGGAAGTATTATCCACTAAGATGTGTCATAATGGAAGTTTTGTCCACTAGGGTGTGAAATAATGGAAGTATTGTCCACTAGGGTGTATGTTGTAATGGAAGTATTGTCCACTAAGGTGTGTACTAATGGAAGTATCGTCCACTAGGGTGTATGTTGAAATGGAAGTATTGTCAAGTAGGTGTATGTTGTAAGGGAAATATTGTCCACTAGGGTGTATGTTGTAACGGGAGTATTGTCCCCTAGGGTGTATGTTGAAATGGAAGTATTGTCCAGGAGGTGTATGTTGTGACAGAAATTTTGTCCACAAGGGTGTATGTTGTAATGGAAATATTGTCCAATAGGGTGTATTTTGAAATGAAAGTATTGTCCAGTAGGTGTATGTTGTAAGGGAAATATTGTCCACTAGGGTGTATGTTGAAATGGAAGTATTATCCACTAGGGTGTATGTTGTAATGGAAGTATTGTCCTCAAGGGTGTATGTTGTAATGGAAGTATTGTCCAGTAGGTGTATGTTGTAAGGGAAATATTGTCCACTAGTGTGTATGTTGAAATGGAAGTATTATCCACTAGGGTGTATGTTGTAAAGGAAGTATTGTCCACAAGGGTGTATGTTGTAAGGGAAATATTGTCCACTAGGGTGTATGTTGTAACGGAAGTATTGTCCACTAGGGTGTATGTTGAAATGGAGGTATTGTCCAGTAGGTGTATGTTGTAAGGGAAATATTGTCCACTAGGGTGTATGTTGTAATGGAAGTATTGTCCACAAGGGTGTATGTTGTAATGGAAGTATTGTCCATTAGGGTGTATGTTGTAATGGATGTATTGTCCACTAGGGTGCATGTTGTAATGGAAGTATTGTCCAGTAGGTGTATGATAAAATGGAATTATTGTCCTCAAGGGTGTATGTTGTAATGGAAGTATTGTCCAGTAGGTGTATGTTGTAAGGGAAATATTGTCCACTAGTGTGTATGTTGAAATGGAAGTATTATCCACTAGGGTGTATGTTGTAAAGGAAGTATTGTCCACAAGGGTGTATGTTGTAAGGGAAATATTGTCCACTAGGGTGTATGTTGTAACGGAAGTATCGTCCACTAGGGTGTATGTTGAAATGGAAATATTGTCCACTAGGGTGTATGTTGAAATGAAAGTATTGTCAAGTAGGTGTATGTTGTAAGGGAAATATTGTCCACTAGTGTGTATGTTGAAATGGAAGTATTATCCACCAGGGTGTATGTTGTAATGGAAGTATTATCCGCTAGGGTGTATGTTGTAATGGAAGTATTGTCCACTGGGGTGCATGTTGTAATGGAAGTATTGTCCAGTAGGTGTATGTTAAAATTAAATTATTGTCCACTAGGGTGTGTAATATGGAAGTATTGTCCACTAGGATGTGTAATAATGGAAGTATTGTCCACAAGGGTGTGTAATAATGGAAGTATTGTCCACTAGGGTGTGTAATAGGGAAGTATTGTCCACAAGGGTGTGTAATAATGGAAGTATTGTCCACTTGGATGTGTAATATGGAAGTATTGTCCACTAGGATGTGTAATATTGAAGTATTGTCCACTAGGGTGTGTAATGTGGAAGTATTTTCCACTAGGGTGTGTAATATGGAAGTATTGTCCACTAGGATGTGTAATATGGAAGTATTATCCACTAAGATGTGTCATAATGGAAGTTTTGTCCACTAGGGTGTGAAATAATGGAAGTATTGTCCACTAGGGTGTATGTTGTAATGGAAGTATTGTCCACTAAGGTGTGTACTAATGGAAGTATCGTCCACTAGGGTGTATGTTGAAATGGAAGTATTGTCAAGTAGGTGTATGTTGTAAGGGAAATATTGTCCACTAGGGTGTATGTTGTAACGGGAGTATTGTCCCCTAGGGTGTATGTTGAAATGGAAGTATTGTCCAGGAGGTGTATGTTGTGACAGAAATTTTGTCCACAAGGGTGTATGTTGTAATGGAAATATTGTCCAATAGGGTGTATTTTGAAATGAAAGTATTGTCCAGTAGGTGTATGTTGTAAGGGAAATATTGTCCACTAGGGTGTATGTTGAAATGGAAGTATTATCCACTAGGGTGTATGTTGTAATGGAAGTATTGTCCACAAGGGTGTATGTTGTAATGGAAGTATTGTCCAGTAGGTGTATGTTGTAAGGGAAATATTGTCCACTAGTGTGTATGTTGAAATGGAAGTATTATCCACTAGGGTGTATGTTGTAAAGGAAGTATTGTCCACAAGGGTGTATGTTGTAAGGGAAATATTGTCCACTAGGGTGTATGTTGTAACGGAAGTATTGTCCACTAGGGTGTATGTTGAAATGGAGGTATTGTCCAGTAGGTGTATGTTGTAAGGGAAATATTGTCCACTAGGGTGTATGTTGAAATGGAAGTATTATCCACTAGGGTGTATGTTGTAATGGAAGTATTGTCCACAAGGGTGTATGTTGTAATGGAAGTATTGTCCATTAGGGTGTATGTTGTAATGGATGTATTGTCCACTAGGGTGCATGTTGTAATGGAAGTATTGTCCAGTAGGTGTATGATAAAATGGAATTATTGTCCTCAAGGGTGTATGTTGTAATGGAAGTATTGTCCAGTAGGTGTATGTTGTAAGGGAAATATTGTCCACTAGTGTGTATGTTGAAATGGAAGTATTATCCACTAGGGTGTATGTTGTAAAGGAAGTATTGTCCACAAGGGTGTATGTTGTAAGGGAAATATTGTCCACTAGGGTGTATGTTGTAACGGAAGTATCGTCCACTAGGGTGTATGTTGAAATGGAAATATTGTCCACTAGGGTGTATGTTGAAATGAAAGTATTGTCAAGTAGGTGTATGTTGTAAGGGAAATATTGTCCACTAGTGTGTATGTTGAAATGGAAGTATTATCCACCAGGGTGTATGTTGTAATGGAAGTATTATCCGCTAGGGTGTATGTTGTAATGGAAGTATTGTCCACTGGGGTGCATGTTGTAATGGAAGTATTGTCCAGTAGGTGTATGTTAAAATTAAATTATTGTCCACTAGGGTGTATGTTGTAATGGAAGTATTGTCCAGTAGGTGAGTGGTAATCTGGAAGTATTGTCCACTAGGTTGTATGTAGTAATGGAATTATTGTCCTTTGGGGTGTGTGTTGTAATGGAAGTATTGTCCAGTAGGTGTGTGTTAAAATTGAATTATTGTCCACTAGGGTGTATGTTGTAATGGAAGTATTGTCCAGTAGGTGAGTGGTAAACTGGAAGTATTGTCCACTAGGTTGTATGTTGAAATGGAAGTTTTGTCCAGTAGGTGTGTGTTAAACTGGAAGTATTGTCCAGTAGGTGTGTGTTAAACTGGAAGTATTGTCCACTAGGTTGTATGTTGAAATGGAAGTTTTGTCCAGTAGGTGTGTGTTAAACTGGAAGTATTGTCCAGTAGGTGTGTGTTAAACTGGAAGGGTGTATGTTGTAATGGAAGTATTGTCTAGTAGGTGTGTGTTGTAATGGAAGTATTGTCCACTTGAGTGTTATAGTAATTTAATGTGTGATGTATGTTTTATGTCCCTTAGAAGAAGGAAATATATACAACAAGTAGATAGAGACACAATGCTAGAGTGCAGCTGAAATTGAAATATTTGGAAAATTAGACTGTCATGACCATCCTACTGAGCATGACAGCACATAACAATCTACAGTCATAGAAAATGCTGAATTATGAACAAAAATGTTATGTAATGTGTCCAACATAATTAAAAGTGAGATCTGTATTTGTTGAGCATATGTTGTAGGCCTTAAGGTTTTAGAGTTGAACTTTCAATTCAGATTATCTAAAAAGCCAACCAAACCAAGAGTTGAAAATTTTAAAATCAATACCAATGGTTGCTAAGGTTACTGTTGGCATACATGAAAAGACTAAACTCTCCTGTGACAGTCTAGAATACTTGTTACTGTATGTATATCTTGAAACATGAGATATCTGCCTGTTAAGATGACCATAATCCAAACAATTATATTTCAAAATAAAATAAAAATATATTCAGATCCTCAAATCAATACTCATTTTTATTTAAACCAACCAAGCCAATCTCCTAGTAATTATCTGTAAACTTTTCAATTTAATATATGTGACCTTTATAAAATCAACCCCACAACAATTTTAGCTTTCTTCTGTTGCATTGTGATTCTTGACCATGGAAATCTGTTACACAAGAAATTAGAATTGTTCTTTGCTCTTTAAATCTTAGTGTGACTTTATTTTTTAATAAGTCTGACTTCAAAGCAGGTCACACAAGCACTTACTGGGATTGCCAAGTTGGCAAGTCCCCCTTAAAAGCATGTCGCACAGAACCAGCGCTTACTGGGGCTGCCAAGTCCCCCTTTAAAGCAGGTCGCACCTATCAAGCAAGTACTGGGACTGAATTAAGACTCACTTCAAAGCAGGTCACGTCAGCACTTACTGGGATCGCCAAGTTGGCAAGTCCCCCTTTAAAGCAGGTCGCACGGTACCAGCGCTTACTGGGGCTGCCAAGTCCCCCTTTAAAGCAGGTTGCACGGAAGCAGCACTTACTGGAGCTGCCAATTTGCCAAGTCCCCTTTAAAGCAGGTCGCACAGTACCAGTGCTAGATGCTGGTGGGATTCTGGCAAGATCCTGGCGTGACACAGGTTCAGTGACTAGAACAATGGACAAGAATCAGTCACTTCAGAGGACAATTCTCACTCCTCACTCCCCCATAAAATAACAACATTCCTCTCAGGTTCCACTGGATAATGTTCTTAGCAGTGATTAGCACAAGCCAGTAGACTATACGTGTTCAATCAAGGTGTAAGTCGACCAGAGTGCATGTTGAGTTGAACATTCCCCGGGGGACATCTCCCTCCTCCGTGGCCCCCCTCTCGTGTTATACTGCGGCTCATGTCAGTGTGATGGCGGTTAGAGTCAGAATTATGTGTGTACAACTATGCGGACCACTTGACCTTGTGTGTGACTACACCATGACAATATCAGGCAGCATTAAATTGTCAGATATGATTGATTTAGTGATGATTGTCATAACCGTTGGGGATACGGTACAGGAGATGGTGGGGGGTCTGCCTCTCTTTCCCCTCAAAACTGTCGTTATCATCCCCAGGGATCTTTCAGTGTCACTTGTGGTAGTGCAGCGACAATGTCAATTTAGGATTTCTAGATTTATGTACAGAAATTACTGAAATTGATGTTATGGTGTTTCAGTTTTTTGTGGGAGTTTTTGAACTCTCGGCCGGCAGCATTGTTTGTTTAAGGGGGAGCAGTATTCTCCAAGTCGTACTGCGGTAGGGAATCGGGACTTTGAAATGCACAACATAACATTTGTTGAATAAAATATGTTTTAAAAGTAATCATTTACATTGTTTACTTTTTAAATCACCAGACTGAAATTGCTGTAATAACATTCTATTTGACATGGTAAAATGCAAGTGATTGCAGTGTGTGAAGCACCCTTTCAATCTCTTCTAGCCTCATGATTCTGTGGGAATTATCTCCACCAAGGCAATATGGAAAAAAGAAGTAATTCTTTCTTTTAATGATTTATAGTTGTATTTTTTTTGTATTACCTTAAACTTGTTGTTTAAACATGTTCTAAGTATGTGAAACAGGTTTTTTTCTACCTTCACAAATGTTTTAAAACACACAAGTGCAGATTTAACTTTTAGGATTTGTTTTTTTTTGTTTGTTTTTTGTTTAATGCCGTGCTCAGCAATATTCCAGCTATATGATGGCGGTCTTTAAATAATTGACTCTGGACTAGACAATCCAGTGATTGACATTATGAGCATCGATCCACGCAATTGGAATACGATGACATGCATCATCCAAGTCAGCGTGCCTCACCATCCGATCCCTTTACGGCAAGAATGGGATTCTGAAGACCTATTCTACCCCGGATCTTCACGGGTCCAACATTTAGGAAGGGAGAGGTGATTTTGTGATCACAGGTTAAAGTGAAAGAGTTACCTGCCTGCACTATTTTAATATTTTGCAAAGAAGTTTGCGTTTGGTAGTAATGTGTTTTTTGTTGAAAAATTACCACGGAGTGAGTAAATAATAGAGTTGTATCATTACCATGGATGCATAATCACACCCATTTTTTCATTGTCCTGGTGTCCCCCGCCGTGATATTGCTGGAATATTGCTAAATGCGGCGTAAAACCATACTCACTCGCTCACTCATTGTCAGTTTTCCATGTTTTTTTGTTTTCTTGGGCAATGCACCAAGATGCAAGAGACAAAAACTAGACTAACATAGAGTTCCAAAATATATATAGTTATACTTTTTATAAAAATATTTTTTTCAAAGAACCCTAGAGTGTTAAAGAATCCTCAAGTCTCTTAATTATTTTAGGAGCTGAAACTGGGATAACAAGTGGAATATAGGATGAGATACTATAACTGAAAATGGATGAGAGAGGGATGGGGATGATTGTTTATGAAACATATGCTCTGGAGCCTGGAAGACCAACTAACAGAAAACTTAAATATAATGTATTTACACTTACTGAGGCCAATTTCAAAGAAATATAATATGGCCAAATTAACATCAGATTCAGGGTATAATTTTGTAAAATGCCTGAAGATTATTAGTGTTATTTCTATTTTTGTAGAGAAAATTTTAATTTTCATATATATAAATATCTGAGAAGTAGGGTTCAAAATAAAAGAAAATGAAAGAAAAATGAAGATGATATTTTGAGAATCAGAGGTGACATACAAAGGTTTTTTGGAAGAAATCGTAATTTGTGAATTATTTCAAGATACCATAATTGACTACAGTGCTTCAATTCATTGTACAGTATAAATGTGTTCAACTAGGTCCAAATATTGCTCTGAAAAAAAGTTTTCAAACCGAACATCAATATCAGACATTTTGATTTTAACAAAGCCCTGGTACTGGGTTGTCTGAACTTGGAGAATAATTCACACACAAAACATTGCCATTCTGTAGATGTGTTGCAGGATGATCATGATTTACTCACCTAAGGCTTCAGTTCATGGTCCTGGAGATGAAACCCGGGGTGGAATGCTGGGTTGACATAACTGGAATAGCCTGCCTGTATTCCCTTGCTATAATTCAGTCATGTTGGGGACACACTTGCAGGCACTCCAACATCGCCGTTCTTCCATTATTTCTGGGTCATAGATTATCCTGGTTAGATGGTTAGGCATTTGTTTGTTTTACCATTTCCAAAAGACGGCTTTAAATCATGTTTTTATTGTATTCTGGAAGGTCCACTGAGTATGATTTCTAAAGAAAATGTTTTTCTATCATCAAAATTGCACTGTTGACATCAGGATATTTCTCTGTAGTTAGACCGTTAATACTTTTCTGGTCAGGCCATATTTCTGGTACTTTTATTGGTGAAGCTGCGCTATGGTTTTTAGAAGGTAAAGAAAATGTTATAAAGAATCTGGTGTTCCTTTTGTAAATATGCTTTTTTGCAACATTATTTTGGTTGTATATTTGTTATTCTGTTTATTTCAATTATTTAATTAAATTAGCCTCAAATTATCCCTGACTACTTTATTATACCCCCGACCTTAAAGGTGGGGGGTGTATAGTTATACCAAGGTTCCGTCCATCTGTCTGTCTGTCCGTCCGTCCGTCCGTCCGTCCGTCCGTCCGAAAACTTTGTCCGTGCGATTTCTCTTAAACTATTCAGTGGATTCATCTCAAACTTAGTAGATATAATCTGTGTCATATGGAGGGGGAGCAGTCAAAAGAAAAAAATTGTTTTTATTAGGTTTCCATTTTTTTATGAATTTTTTAAACCCTAACCAGCTAACTCTATCCATTATTTAATTTGAAACTACTGACACACTAGGCGGGTCGGGGGTATTAGTGAGCCAAGCTAACTTTTGCCCTTGTTGTATGTTTGTTTTGCTTCCTTCATTATATGATTTTGAGCAAGAAATTTCTTGAATAATTGAACAGAACCACTTTTGCATCTGTATGTTGAAACACTAACTATGTTGTTTGCATATACAGATTCAGAAAGGATGTGTAACAGTGTCCACTTATACTAGACATTTGTTCTGTACGAGTATTATGATAGGTATGGTAATTGGGTTTAGTAACTTTAAACGCTGTACAACACTATAAGTTACATTTGGCAGTATGTTTTCAACATAATAACCTGACCACCTAACACTAATGGCTTCTGTGATGATATTACTATATTCATGTTCCTGTTCAGTGGTATATATCCATCATTGGCTTGTCGCCAGCTGTTGTTTTGAGGCCCAGGCTATTACCTTTCTCCTTTGACCAAATTAAGATTATGCACTACTCAAAAGAAATTAAAGAACACCCTTTTTTTTCAAATGACTAAGTTAATCTGTCATGATTGGGTATTCTTTAACTTCTTGTTAGAATATGTATATTGTTTTTTATGCATAATGGGATTTAGTTTAAACATATATTATTGACCAAAAGATAAAGGATTGGACGAAAGTAATTCACTTATGAGAGCTCTCTGTAGTGGAATATATATAGATATTGATATCAATGAAATGTAAATGCTTGACTTTATAACCATCAATATCAAATATGTGCAAATATGTACAATGTGCAGTGCAACTAATATTTAACAATTTGATAACTATAGCGGTGATAATTTAGCTATAGGCTATCTAATAAGATGCTAAATAAATACATGAACATTGTCTTTTCAAAAATGATAAATATTACTAGAAACCGAAACGTTGGAGTTCAACGGTGTAAGTACAACATAAGATGTGAATAAAGGAATCATTTGGTTGCTATAATGTATTTTTGAACAGACTTGAATCCAAATTTGGTATCATATTTCTCAATTTGAAAGAATTTCTTCATTTGATATTTCTTTTAACAGAGTGTGTATAATGATTACCGTATTCGACGTAATAAGCACCCAGGGCTCTCTCAAAATTAGAAATAGGGGGCTCTTATTAGAATGTTATTTTGGCGAAAAAAACAGAGTTGAAAGATAAATTTCGTGGTTTATGCTGACAGCCTAAAATGTTTATGTACGACAGATATATTTTTCCAGAATTAAATGCCCATAATTAAGGGTGCATATAACACACGAGTGCTCATTATACGCGAATAAATAAGTCTTGTGTACATTGATCAATCGGAAGGGGTGCTTTTTGGATTGTTCACTAGCCAATATCTTAGCAAATGTTGCCGTGGGCGCTTATTAGAGCCGGGCACTTATTACGTCGAATACGGTAATTTGTACATTCAAGGAATGGTGAATGCATTTTCGCATGGAAGATTAAATTACAAGAGCATGAGATTTGATCAGATATGTTTCCTCTGTATAGATCAGCATTGAGGTTACTAACGTAGTGTCCGAGCCTTGTATGTAGTATGCTAATGGCACTTTCACCACAGTCGAAACAGTCAGGGAATATTATTGGTTTAAAATTTATTATGATTTTAAAATGTGACAAAAATATTATTTCTTTGCATAGTGTAGTATCTTATGAGGAGAATACACTTCCTACAAGAGACAGGAATACTCGGTGCTGTGAGGATACAGTGACTCTATTATCTCTGAAACCGAGTTAACACTTAGTTATTTCCAACTAAACCTGCCACCCCACAGCGTCATGTCAAATAAAATATTTAAAAATCACATACAGAAATCTTTTAAAATTTGTTTGCCTACCAAAGGTAATCTGCTGGAAAATTAAAATCAAACATTAAAAGTGTTGCCAAAGTGATTCTCAATGTCAAATACACTTTCCATCAAGTAAATAATGTAAACTCAGATTAACTGACCCAAGTTGTACTATTGGCTCTAACATTATATTCCTTTCCTATTAAAAAGCTGAAAATATTATTTTGTCATGAGCCAAACTAATTTATTTCTTGGCTTATGTTTTATTTGAGTCAATAAAAATATAAAACTGACAGGATACAAAATATATAAATAAAAGAGCTTGTGAGGGTTAATTTGGGTTAATTTCAAATAATCTCTTGAAACTAAAATAAAATGCTTCAGTCAAAATATTTATTCTAACTTAAAACAATTCATTTACTTTAGGCTCAATAAAGTAGTTTAGGTTTATGTGTAAAACGAAAACATAAACTGATTTGACCAAAGCAATATTTTAACAGTGATACCATGTAAAATATGTTTAGCCTACTGACCAACAGGAAGCCATATGTAATATCGGAGGCATATTTTCAGGTCACATGGAAGTCAGTTATTAGTGGGGAAATTCCCAGTGATGATCCTGCCATTACTGGCAGAGTGGTCATCACTGACCAAGTCATCTGTGAAGCTGGACCTGATGGGTGGCCAAACTGGGCCCATACATCATCCTCCAGAAGTGAGAGATGCTAGGATGTAGGTGTGAACGCAGTAATGACACAACTAGGGGTGGTCGCAGTTAGAGCCCCCTGTGATGAGGGCTGTCAAATTGCAGCTTGAATATATGTGTTAAAGTGCTGTACCTCCACTTTATGTCCGGAGAGGAATGTTTGAAAGTGCTGTAGGCATATCTTTGGTCAAAGGCAATACTAGGAAGAATATGGTAACCATATGTCCGGTAGGTCAGCGATGATACAAGGGTTATACAAGGGTGATAGCGGAAAGATACGAGGGTTATCCTCCGGGCAGTACTCACAAGAATGGTCAGCGCCAATATTAGCATCAATTGCTTTGTAATTAAGACAACTCTCAATTGCATTGAGTGTTCTTGCCAGTGCTTGTCTGATTGCTTATGACAAGGTCAGATCAACAAGCACTGGTTCACCCCCATATTTCTCACCCAACTTATGCCAAAGTGACATATTTCTAGTTATTGACAGCACTTATTTGTAAAGTCTGTCAGTGGTAATAACACCAAGAATTTATATGAATGTGGCATGACTGTCCTCTACCTGTCGTCCTGGGTGTTCAGACTGTATTGTCACATGGTCGGCTTGTAACAACGGCACTCTCTGTAGCATCCTTACATCATTGCTACCCTGCCAGGGACAAAGCTGTGCTAATTAGCTATTTAGCTTTCAACCTGTATAATACAGTGAGACGTCACATTGCACGAATATGTCTCCTTGCATTGAGAGCTACATGGTCTAACTATGTAGTAACAAGGTTGTTTGGAAACAAATCATCTTAAATCTGTCATTAGTGTTGACACAAAGAAACTTGTATATGTGTGTGTGGGGGATACAGAGTATATTGCCTCATTTTATGTGCTGTACTAAGGTTACCCAACCAGCGCCACAACCAGCGCCACATTCTTGGTTTGGGGAAGGGGAATAGGGAATGTTTCTGATGCAGGCCCTCATGAACAGGTATCATCTACAATGTCTTCGGCCATGATGAAAATAATTCTTCTGCACTAAATTTCCCTGTGTATTTTTTTTAGCAATCTTTTATCAGCACAGTAAGGACTCTTTTTTGCCCAATAGGTCTTCAAAATATATATAATCAGTAATACTTTCAGAAATCGTAATGAAAGAATGTTGGTTCAGCACATACATGTTTTGGACCCTTGGAAAGGCACAAATTTAAAAAAAAGGATGACCCAAGCTAATTATCTTAGATTTTTTTAGATCAAGGTGAGCCAGTAAATACAGTTCATATAAGTGGTCAAAAAATCATCTTTGGTTATATATTTACTCATGGTTGCATTTTCTGCCTTTTTCACACCTTTTGTAGCCATATTTCTGTTCTTAATCACTTCATGAATTTAAAACTTTCAAGTGTCAGACAGAGAAATCATTGTTGTCAGGTAAATGAATAGATCATATGACTGTTATAACAGTATTTAACATTTTCTGTCATCAATATCGTTTAAATTTGCCATTTATCATCCTTTTCATATTTTGTTTTTGACAGGTATGTGAATGAATAGGAAATATGAATGGCTGAATATTCAAGAAATGATACAAAAAATCATTCAATGTCATATGCAACGGATTCTTTTCTTTGAGGTTGAATTGACATTTATTATACAAAATTGACACATTCCTTGCTTTCTTAAAGATAAAAGTCAAATAAGATATGGGGAAAATAAACCTTCTTGTTTCATAATTTTAATACTGGTAGATATGTTGTTATGAAGTTTGAGATACAGTGATATGGTGGAGACATTGAATTCATTTACATTTTTTAAAGATTAATTCCATGGATAATCATTGTGTGTGTTTTTATGGGTAATGTGACCCAGCCTCAGAACTCAATAGTAACATTCCTCCTTTTGTCTTCTTAAAGATAGAGGTACTGTATCTTGAACCAGTGTTCCAGGATCTCACTCAGGAGAGTGTACTGTACTACAACAAGGGTCTGTGATCACCAGGTGGACAACTGACTCTAGAATCAGAGATCCAGATCTCACCCAGGAGAGTGTGCTGCACTACAACAAGGGTCTGTGATCACCAGGTGGACAACTGACTCTAGAATCAAAGATCCAGATCTCACCCAGGAGAGTGTGCTGCACTACAACAAGGGTCTGTGATCACCAGGTGGACAACTGACTCTAGAATCAAAGATCCAGATCTCACCCAGGAGAGTGTGCTGCACTACAAGGGTCTGTGATCACCAGTTGGACAACTGACTCTAGAATCTGAGATCCAAGATCTCACCCAGGAGAGCGTGCTAAACTACAAGGGTCTGTGATCACCAGGTGGACAACTGACTCTAGAATCAGAGATCCAGATCTCACCCAGGAGAGTGTGCTGCACTACAAGGGTCTGTGATCACCAGGTGGACAACTGACTCTAGAATCAGAGATCCAGATATCACCCAGGAGAGTGTGCTGCACTACAAGGGTCTGTGATCACCAGGTGGACAACTGACTCTAGAATCAAAGATCCAGATCCCACCCAGGAGAGTGTGCTGCACTACAAGGGTCTGTGATCACCAGGTGGACAACTGACTCTAGAATCAGAGATCCAGGATCTCACCCAGGAGAGTGTGCTGCACTACAAGGGTCTGTGATTATCAGGTGGACAACTGACTCTAGAATCAGTGATCCAGGATCTCACCCACGAGAGTGTGCTGCACTACAAGGGTCTGTGATCACCAGGTGGACAACTGACTCTAGAATCAAAGATCCAGATCTCACCCAGGAGAGTGTGCTGCACTACAAGGGTCTGTGATCACCAGGTGGACAACTGACTCTAGAATCAGAGATCCAGGATCTCACCCATGAGAGTGTGCTGCACTACAAGGGTCTGTGATTATCAGGTGGACAATTGACTAGAGTTCAGGGATATTATGAATATAATGAGTTGTTGAAAATGTCAGAGTAAACAAATATATATGGAATGGTGGAATTTAAGTCTTGCATATTTTTGTTTTATATGTATATATATTTCATATATTTTATAGCCACAGTTAAATGTATTGTTTGCTGATGGTTGCTGAAGTTAATTTATTCATTTAATTGTAAATGTGCATTTAAACTTGAGCCGGAAAATTGTCATATTGGTTTTAAAAGGACCTTGATTATTCAAGGGTTAACATTTGTCATATATTGTTATGAATATTGTGCCGTTTCATATATTTTTTATGGAGGAATTAACTTTGAGAAATAAATGTTTTTCTGCAGTTGATCTCAACCCCATATCTAATTTCCAACATGAGTATATACAATGGTGCTGTCAAAATAATTTGTATAAAATTATATCATTAGTACCATGCTTGTACCATTCTGGTAATCTGGTGTCGTGTATCACCTGCCATCATGATTCCTGTATGACTTTTTGTTTGGTGTGAGTATGTACTTTGTATGATAATTTAACATGTTTTTAAAACTTTTTTTCAATTGATCTCTTTTAAGGGCATAATAGGTGTATCCATCTCAGTATATCCGGTGTCGGTGTTGTGTCAATCTTGCAATCGTGATATCCAAGTTAGACACAATTTTATGGATAACAACTTCTTTAATACCGTAAAAATTGACATTTCGGTATAGATCCTTATACCATTGTCAAGCAGGACAATCATGATTCATGTAACAAGAAGAAAAGACACCTGGTGCCAAGTAGCAATGATACAATCATTCATGTAACATTAAGGGAAGGATAGGTTTCTCCTTCTCAAAACACCTGGTGTCATGTATCAATCTTACATTCATGATTCATGTAACGGGGGCACGGGTGGCCCAGTCGTCTAAGGCGCCGCGATTCAATGTGCAGAGTTGCGTCCCTTGGGCACGCCAGAACCTATGATTGTGGGTTCGAATCCCGGTTCGCCCCGATTATGTTTCTAGGTTTGTCAGCAACATACCCGTGCTCGTGTGTTTACCCGAAGTGGTAAACGTCTGAGACCTGCATCACTTCGGGCTTTCCTCCAACATTAAGCTGACACGCCGCAATATAACTGGAATAATGTTAAAAGCGGCGTTAAATCCAACTCACTCACTCACATGATTCATGTAACATTAAGGGAAGGATAGGTTTCTCTTCAAAACATCTGGTGTCTAGCGCTGTGAAGGGTAACTCGGGTATTCGGGTCTGGTGGGCCCTGAGTAGGACCCGGGTACCCACAGGACCACTCGGACCCGTGGTTAATCACGTGATATATGGTTTAATGACAAAAATTATCTAAAACTCTATCGTTACACTATAAGTGACTAACGTTTGCATTCCTTCTGACTTTATAAGTTTGATTAAAGATAAAACTTCAGTCAACTTCAGTTTATGCTTGACCAGATCGTTTTTATTGGTGTATCTAAATACATTTGCCAGTGGTACGGTCAAACTATTCCCAGTCGGACATTTGGACCTATCTCTTGAGACTTACAGTGGGTACCCGGGTAATAGGGGTGGGTACCCGGGTAGTAAATTTGGACTCGTCCCAGCCCTACTGATGTCATGTCAATGTTACAACCATGATTCATGTAACGTGTATTCAGCCTTGCAATCATGACTCATTTAACCTGTGGGACGGGCTGTGTGCTTCTCCATCTCAGGACAACTTGAGTCATGTATCAGGACGTTACCTTCAAAATTCTAAAGAGAGCCTATGCTCATCAATTTCTTGCCGATTTTCCCGGATACGTATGTTGTTCTTAGCTCTATGTGTAACACTGAGGCATTGCCGCAAAAATCATTTGTAAAAATTAACAGTCAGATCGATAATGTACATAATAACATTTTCAGATCGCCATTGACCTGAGTCAAAGTTGCCGAGCCTTGTCACCCCTTTAATCGAAATTTAGCCCAGCCGCGGCTATATAATCGTTTGTTCGCTTGTGTCCTACTGCAAAGTGTTTTGTGAATACACGCTTGTTATGTTGGTGTAGAATACGTAGAAAACGACAAACTGATCCGTAATCATCCAATTTCGATTCGGTTATGCTAATTTACGTTCAGCTTTCTGCGATAATGTGACTGTTCTTGTGTGTTATGTGTAGGTGATGGAGTGCACCCGCCATTAGCTCCCCCAAGAAGGCCTATTTTCTGCACCGACGTCGCTTAATTCTTCCGCATTGACACCTTCAGTCATGCTTCATATTGACATTCTGATATTTACCACATCACATGACTGTAGTATTAGAGGCGAGAGAGACTAATCGTGCGTCTAACCCTACCTGACAGCACGTGACATTGTTTCTGTTGCCGTGACACCCAGCACAGATTTCCAGATTAGGATCAGAAAGAGACCTGCAATGTGAAGACTATGTCAAGTGTTCCGTACATTCGCAGAAAATGTCTGCTAAAGTCATTTTTGTCACCGCATACCTTGAAAAAGTACTTTGTTTTCACGTTCACTACAAAAACAAAGGCTAGTTATGCAGACACACGTTATGGAGAGCACTAATGTACAGTCATTATGCTCAAAGCCGAGATGTTGGCATCCTTCGCTTAGGATCGTGTCCGCTTTGATCAGGAACAAATGTTCACCTTAAAACACGTCAATACATCCGTTCCTTGTCACTTGCTTAAAGTTCAACCCAAGTACCCCGCGGATATTGTCAGAATGGGTCTCCGGCACTGTGCACGTGTTGCAAGAACAGACTAGATTGTGGATCGGGTGGCATCACGGTTTGATCTGGCAGTCTCTGTAGTCGTCGTTACTCGACCGCGTGGATCAACCACCGGTTTGCATGGCCCCGAATGTAGTTTCTGTTGTGATAGAGCTGATTTTCATTCATTTATCATAAATTCTTTTTATAGACCAACCTGCTACAGCCATTTATCACCTGATTTGAAAACTCAGTTTATTCATGAGGTAAGTATTAAGCACTCCCCCTCCCTTTCCGGAGTATTCGTTTAAATTCAATTCTCGCTCTCTCCCTCCTTCACTCACGCACGCGACCCGTGAAGATCCGGTGTAGAATAAGCTTTCAGCTACCCATGCTTGCGATAAAAAGCGACTTTGCTTGTCGTAAGAGGCGACTAACGGGATCGGGTGGTCAGACTCGCTGACTTGGTTGATGCATGCCATCGTATCCCAATTGCGTGGATCGATGATCATGATGTCAATCACTGGATTGTCCGGTCCAGACTTGATTATTTACAGACTGCCGTCATATAGCTGGAATATTGCTGAGTGCTGCGTTAAACAACAAACAAAACAAACAAAAACACTTCACGCACTCTTACTCATTCACGCACGCACTCGATCGTGGTAATAACCTCAATCTTATCAGCACATGCTATGCTAGCCCGGGTATTTGCACTGCCAGTATCGTTATGGTATGCTGAAAGAATGGGAGTCGGCAGTAAAACTAAGGTCATTTTCTGAATCCAGATCCCAGAGTAACTATCTAACGTAACAAGCAAGCCCTCGAACGCTGAATTAAATCCACTGCCCCGAAGCCCACACATCGGTACCTGGGAACAACTAGGATATCCACCTATGTCTTCAGATTCTCTTTTATAACTAACCTAATAATCACCAGAGTCATATTTCGAGTTCAAGAACCTTACATTTTAGGCACCTAACCGTCTGGATCCTCCGAACCCAATTTTCCGCCCAGCAGTCATCTTTGCTGAGTCACCGACCCTTGTGATTCTCCAGAGACCAAGCCAACGTTTCAAGTCGTACATGAACGCCATCCAACGTTGTTATTTATATTCCGATATATAACACTCCACTTTTATATCTTTCCATTAAAATTCTTCACAAAATATGTCAAGTGTATATTTAAATTGATTGACATATCTGATCCGGGGTAGAATAGGTCTCCAGCAACCCATGATTGCCGTAACAGGCGACTAACGGGATCGAGTGATAAGGCTCGCTGACTTGGTTGATGCACGTCATCGTGTTCCAATTGTGTGGGTCGATGCTCATGATGTCAATGAATGGATTGTCTGGTCCAGACTCGATTATTTACAGACCGCCGTCATATAGCTGGAATATTGCGGCGTTAAACAACAAACAAACAAACACATCTGATTATCCTTATCAAACGTTGAGCGGTATACTAATTCATAGAAACCGGGGATTTCAAGACTGTACTAACATGACATTCCCCGTGGAGATTCCAGGTAAGAATTGGTCCCCAACCTATGCCGGTTGTAAGAGGCGACATAATGGATCGGGTAGTCAAGCTCGATGACTTGGTTAATGGCGTGGCATCGTACCCCGACAGCCGGGATCGTTGCTTCGTAATATTAATCACTTGATTATCTGGTTCAGACTCGACTGTTACATGCAGATGGACTGCGGCGTTAAACAAAAATGAATGAAAAAATACGCAAAATAACGAACGGCTGATCCCAATAAATACCAAGCAACTACATGAAATCCCTGTCCCCAAACCTCCCTAGAAATGTCCACAAAGCCTTTGCATCTCTACCGTATGGCAAACCGTTTTCACATTTATTACGGAATTACAGATGTCTTCAATTGTTTTAAAGATATCTTGAATTGAATTAAAGATATCTTGAATGGAATTGAAGATATCTTAAATACGGATAATTAGGAGATAAACAGGAGATACTGTGTTTTCAATGTAGAGCTAGGTTACCTGTAGATTTAACCCCGCTAAATTGCATTTGGAACCGAACGCGCAGCATGGTAGAATAAAATTCAAGATATCACGAAATGAATTAAGGATATGGTGAAGCGTGTTACTGATATCTTGAAAAGAATTGCTGATATCTTACATTCGATTATTGATATCAAAATATGATTTAAAGATATAAAAAATGTCACGTTTTGTGATGATATCAGTAATTCAATTCCTGATATCTTGAAACTTAATTGTTGCCATTATTAAAGACTTCCGCTTATTGACAGATATCTTCAAATACTTCCGTCTGTTAAGTAATGTGGGATATGTAGCCGGACAGGAAGTATTTGAAGATATCTGGAAATCATTTCCCGCCATTTTGGGGACTGCAATAATTCGTGTAATTCCTTCATGTTACTTAAATTATCTTCAAAATTGTTAATGACATCTTTAATTGGATATTTGATATCAGTAACGTTCAGAGTTAATGATATCTTGAATTGAAGTAAAGATATCTCTAACTGAATTAAAGATAATATTATCTAAAACGAATTAATGATATCTGTAATGCATTTGTGGATATGTATAACTTATTTCAAGATATCTTGAATTGCTTTTAACATATCTTGAATTTATTTGATGTACAGTAGAATTGTAAATGTTTAATATCCAAAATACATTTTGAGATATCACAAACTAATTTGTTGATATCCCCGTAACATTTTAAGATATCAGTAATTGTATTATGGATATCAGAAAAGAATTTAAGATATCTTTAATTATTTTTGATATCTTAAAAACATTATTGATATCTTAAAATAAAATACCGATATCTTTAAAACAATTGAAGATATCAGTAATTCCGTAATAAATGTGAAAAAGGCTTGCCGTACTACCCCGCGAGAGTGTTTGAGTGTGTGCGTGCACGCTGCGCACCATGACTGTCGCCATCTCGGATTCCACGAGTGAGTCTGTCAACAGGGTTCACCGACCATGGCACCAGAGACATGCGAGCCTATAAATTTGACGCAATGTAGCGTTAAATATTTCAAATTAGGGTTTTCATAATAGATTTGACTTGGAAATGACAGCTGTGGGATTCGTGGTTGAGTGCTGTGGTGACCTTAAATGGACCTGACGGTGACACCGATGGGAGCGTGGCCGCCACAGATTGATGACGGTACTTATTGGTGTAGTTTGAATACACTAGCGTTGCGTTCCGGTCGGCTTTCAGCGTCACACTGGTGCACTGAGAATCGCGTAGCTCTGAAACGGGCACCAAGAGTCTGAGACGCTGAAGAAATTATTTATCAATTTTACACTTGAGCTGAGAATATTGTTTTACACTCAACACTATGCGGCAGCTCACCTGCTCAAGAATGGGCCTCATAATTTGTAAACATGGTGAATATAGGCGACAGTCAAGGCACTAATCACTGCGCTGGGCTGGGATTTTGTATGGAGATTAGATATTTTTTCAACTTAAATGGGGCTGTGGGGTAGCCAAGTGGTTAATACGTTCGATCGTCACGCCGAAGACCCGGGTTCAATTCCCCACATGTGTACAATGTGTGAAGCCTATCTCTGGTGTCCCCCGTCGTGATATTGCTGGAATATTGCTACACGGGGTTAAAATCAATTCTCCCTCACCCAATTAAACATAAATACACGAACCTAAATACATGCATGTATGTTTCTAAATTCCTCTGGTCAACTCTTGTGGCAGACTATGATCGTTGCCCGAGTCCCGGTTCATCATTATGTTTCTATGTTTTGTCAGAACCATACCCAGGCTCGTGAGTTTCACCAAAACTTGTAACTTGTGAACTGTTCCATAAAACGATCGTAGCCCTTAGACGATCGTAACTCCCATACTTTAACATAGACTAATGACCGTTGTAGCACTGCGATCGCTTTCTGGAACAGGCCCTGAATGCATTCGGGCGTTCGTCCCACGTAAAACTAAAACAGTGTTCTAAGCTGTTAAACCAACTCACCCACCCACTCTTTATTATTAACTGAACATTCAACACGACTGACAAAATAATTGACGCTGTCCGAACAACCATTTACTATTAATTTACAAAACGAATCAAAGGCGTTCCTCGGAAGGTAAACCTTTAGTTTGAAGATTCTGTTTGAGTTGGGGGTCAAAGTAAACGATGTACTGTAGGTAGAACGATGCGTTTTTAGATAGCTTTAGACAAATACAGTTTATCCATTAACATTGTTTCATGCGTATGGCATGCACGCCACATGGACAGTGGTCAACCACTAACTGACCGGTGCCAGCACGTGCTCTGGCGGCGCCACGTGACCCGCACGCTCAGCCTGCACGTGTTTCTGAAATACCGTGACCACTTGAGTAGCCTCTAAACATTTTAATTTGGACGTTGAGAAATGCTGGACATGGGAAGCAAAGAGCCGGTCTCCTTTCAACGCCGACTGTTGTCACAGCGAGTTTTCGTCAAGCTGAGACATCGGTTCTGGCCATTTGGTTCGTTGTCGCCATTACGCGCATGACCTGCCGGAATGGTAAAAGATTCCACAGAAGCACAAGCGCGTTGTGTAATATAAACAAGCTTGTCCTTTTGTGGTTGGAGGTTAGTGAGTGCAGATTCAAGGGGTTATGTCCATTTACGTAATCTGAATTCTTCTGTGGCAAAGAGAACACGAACAGCACGATTTGGCTCCGCAGAAGAACTCTTTGAGTAACAATACTCTTGAAATACGTTATGTCAACACAAGTTACAAATTGTGTTAACGCACGTTAGAGAAGAATTCGTCACATCATCATCGCGAGGTCTCGTATCAGGAAAATATTTAAGCGTAATGGTTTGAAAGAAAAACCTAGATTTGACCTGTTGGGTCAATGGGTGCTGTTGATATTGTGTGAGTGAGTGAGTATGGTTTTACGCCGCTTTAAGCAATATTCCAGCAATACCACGGCGGGGGACACCAGAAATGGGCTTCACACATTGTACCCATGTGGGGAATCGAACCCGGGTCTTCGGCGTGAGGAGCGAACGCTTTATCCACTAGGCTCCCCGACCGCCCTGATATTTTGTGATTGTGTAAGAAATGGATATAATTATACATTGGTCGTTTTACAAGAAACATTTATCCTTGTGAAAGTTAACTTGAATAAAAAATGAATAATCTTATTTACGTTAAAAGATGGTACTTGTTGTTACCCTGTATCCTCGACATTATGGGGCTAAAACAAGGACTGGTCGGCTCGGAGTCAGTCTGAGTGGGGTATTCATATTAAACTACGGCATGGTATCTCAGTGTGCTCGCACTATAAATCGGCATAAGTCCGGACTAGTACAAGCAGCACACACACGCGTGTATGCACGTCGCTATTTAAGTGCAATAACCTTTGACGCGACGTTAAACCCAATTTCACCTCACCTCATGTTGATCATTACGTACATGACGGTATCCCCGTGGGGACCCGGGGTAGAATGTGCCCCTAGCACCCAATTGCTGCTCGTATATAAAGAGGCGACCGAACTGGGCGACCAGTGAACACCCGGGTAAGAATTGGTCCTCAGCAACCCATGCTTGTAAGACCCTGCGAGTAACGGGATCGGGTGATCAAGCTCAGTGACATGGTTTATGCGTGTTATGCTATCCCAAATGCGTAGATCGATGCTCATATTGTCAATCAATGGATTGTGTCATATGGTAGTGTATTTGTTTTTTTATAATGATTGTAACTGTGTTACATTGTTTATGTTGAAGTTCGAAGGACGCTCACTTCATTGTATTTGGACAGTGATCAGTCGTCAAGAAGGCTACTATATTTAGATGCTCGTGTGGTGTGTAAACTTCTGTGTAAAAGACCGCGGACGGTGATCGTATGTTACGGAAACTTCTTTTATGGTCTAGTGTCGATGGACGGGTGAGGACACTGTCTGGAACTTTCCACTGGCTGGGTTGGTTGTATGTAAGCAGACAATAGCGTGTATCTCTCGTGATTCCATCGCTTTGGAACCAGCTTGCATGTGAGGATCACTCATCATCCCTGATTCCCTGCCTTGCTGGGTGAATATATGTTACTGCTATCACCACTGTATTTTTGTACTTGATGCTGACCATCATATTATTTATTACCATTGAATATTGTACTTCCACTCTATTGTGTACTGCCAATTGTTATGCAGTGATTTGTATGGATTTTTAAACCTAGTTAATTTGTGTAATACATTTGTTGATTGTATATCGCTTGTTGGTTGATTGTTGGTTTCACCCCAGGTTCTTTTACGTACAGATTTCTGGGTTCACATATTGTTTCAATTTGGGAATCGACACAATTGTACATGTCTGATCCAGACTCGATTATATACAGACCCCCGTAGCTGGAATATTGCTGAGTGTGGCATTAAACAACAAGCAAAAACTGACGCTTTAACAAGGACTGGTCGGGTCAGAGTCAGTATACTGTGTCTGAGTGGGGTGTTCATTTTAAACTTCGGCATGGTATCTCCGTGGGTTAGCACAATAAAATCGGCATCCGTCCGAACTAGTGCAAGCAGCCACACACACGTGCATGCACGTCGCCATTTTAATGCAATTATCTTGGACGTGACGTAAAACCCCATTTTACCTCACCACCTCACCTCATGTCGATAGAGGTACATGTCAGTTTTGCCGTAAAAGGCGACTATACTTTTCGTAATTGGCGACTATGCTTGTCCTAAGAGGCGACTAACGGGATCGGGTGGTCAGGCTCGCTGACTTTGTTGATGCATGCCATCGAACCCAATTGCATGGATTGATGCTCATGATGTCAATCACTGGAATGTCTGGTCCAGACTCGATTATTTACAGACCGCCGTCATATAGCTGGAATATTGCTGAGTGCAGCGTTAAACAACAAACAAACAAACAAAAACAAGTCAGTGTATACCATATATATGTCAGTCACTGGTTTGCCTAGCGCATGCGACCGCCTCCCTGGTCTAGTGGTAGAGCGTCCGCCCGGAGAGCGGAAGGTCCGGGGTTCGATCCCCGGCCGCGTCATACCAAAAGACGTTAAAAGATGGTACTTGTTGTTACCCTGTCTGGCGCTCGGCATTAAGGGGCTAAAACAAGGACTGGTCGGCTCGGAGTTAGTATAATGTGTCTGAGTGGGGTATTCATGTTAAACTGCGGCATGGTATCTCAGTGAGCTAGCACTATAAATCGGCATCAGTCCGGACTAGTACAAGCAGCCACACAAACACACACACGTGCATGCACGTCGCTATATAAGTGCAATAATCTTGGACGCGACGGTAATCCCCATTTCACCTCACCTCACCTCACCTAGCACATGCAGACTCAGTTGTTTACAGACCCTCGTGATATATCTGGAATATTGCTCTGTGTGTGTGTTAAACAACATTAACGTTATTAACACGTGTATATCTGCTGAAGTTTTGTAAGACATGCCCGTCAGATAAACGCTCTTTTCAGTAGTCTCCTCACAAACGTCTAAGACAACATCGTTGTGTTAAGCACGGCTGTCACTCTGATTGTGTAAACGTGTTGTCGACGATGTCTTTACTGCTGTTTGCGATGATGAAGTATGCCGTCATCCCTGCTCTCACACGAGAAACGGGCAATTTGCGGAGATGGAGATCGCACTAGCCTCCCGGGCGACACAAGAATTCTCCCAAGCAGATGTGACTTAATCGGGAAGCCGAAATGATATTGTTAGGGATAATTATTGAGGGTATTTTTGACGTTTGTCACTTTTCTGAAATGTAAGGAAACATGTGCGTCTGTGAATCCCCCTCCCCCTCTCCCGCCAGTCTCATGTCCCGCGCCACACCACAGAACTGCACCAGTCAACACTCCACAAATACCGCACGCGCATTCTACAGATATCTGCGCATGCGTCAAAATACACTTCACGTAAATGCACTGGTTTCGATTAGCCTATACATTTGTCATCGTGAAATACCCTCCTTAGTGAAAGAGGTAGAACTTGACGATAGGGTAATATTAGGTTGGTAATTTATCGCTAAGAATCCCCTTTGTCAGCCAAGCTCACACAGGCGCCGGGACAGCTAACCGGCATGTGTGCTATACCCAAGGACGGACAGTTTGGCTTATGAGAACCATAAACAACGCTAAACTATTCGGAAACGCGGAGTTTATTGGGCGCGAAACATTCTACTTCTACGTGAAAATCCGTGTATATGCCACCCGCACATGACCTGCCGACTCACACACCATAACGCATAAACTGCCATGGCCGCAGTGACCATATATACTGACCGCTATAAACACATTATTACATAGTTTAATACCCGTGAAGACCCGGATGAGAACTGGTCTTCAGCAAACAACGCTTGTCGTACGAGGTGACTAACGGGATCGGGTGGTCAGGCTCGCTGATTTGCTTGCATGGCATAGTAACCCAATTGTGTAGATCGATGCCCATGATGTCAATCACTGGATTGTCTGATCCAGACTCGATTACTAAATGACCGCCGTCATACAGCTGGAATACTGAACATGAAAAAACAATAAACAAACAAACAAACACAGTTTAAACACTGATAAGCATGTTGTGCATACTTGTAATGCGCTAAATACACATACTTAAAAGAAACGCCACATTATTATCATTGGTCCCTTTTATGGTCAGTTGAGTAATTCTCACAAAATGACCATGTAAACAAGATAAACTTTTACGTAATTTTATCATATTAAAATGGTTCAGATTATTCCAAATACTCTAAATTGTCTTGTCAGAGGACTGTGACATCACTTTGATCTTGCATTTTTTCCTGTTTTATGCAATGTATTGATAAAGTCGTCTGAGGCGCCGTGATTCAATGTGCAGAGTTGCGTCCCTTGGGCACGCCAGAAACCTATGATTGTGGGTTCGAATCCCGGTTCGCCCCGATTATGTTTCTAGGTTTGTCAGCACCATACCCGTGCTCGTGGGTTTCACCGAAGTAAACGTCTGAGACCTGCATCACTTCGGGCTTTCCTCTCACATCAAGCTGACACGCCGTGATATAACTGGAATACTGTTAAAAGCGGCGTTAAAACCAACTCACTCACTCACTCTTCCCGAGGCAAGGGCGTTAACTGACTATAAAAGTCAAGTTTCCACCTTTGCCGAACTAGGCTGGAATTCCGGCGTCACATTTTGGCTGGACTTATGCATAGTCCAATCAAAATCGCGTAACGAACAACATGGATTTCAAGTGCAGATTACGGTGGACTGCAGGATTTGCAAAGCATGTGTACAGACAGCTGGGCGTCGACAGATATTCCCGAAATTGTTTTTAATCAAGATGCACAAATGATTTGATGTACATCGCGAAGTAAGACCCGTTTCATAACATTATAGATTATCGATCAGATCGTCTTGACTGGGCGCCGCCATTTTGTTTAAAGCAAATGCAAGTGATATGAAAGATGGAATCTGATTGGTCAATAGGAGGGACAGAAGGGACGTAACTCGTAATAGTCCCAAGGTGACAACATATCCAGGTAAAATGAAAAATCAGTCTGATTATTCAACATCGGATCTTTGTTTATGGTGTCATTACTTGTTGTGTGATCTGAGAAAAAAACGGCTGTGAAATATGCGACTACAGCGGAAAACAAGGTTCACTTCATCACTGCCTGGTTTCAACCGCCTCCGTGGTCTAATGGATACAATGCCAGCCAAAGTCGAGTACCGGCCGAATCATACAAAAAAACGTCAGAAGATGTTGTTTCTTATTGTTTCTCGGTCTTGCGCTCGGCTTAAAAGGATAGAAAATACCAAAAGAAGTGAGTGAGTGAGTTCAAATTTTACATTGCATCGGCAGTATTGCAGCCATATGGCGATGAGAACAAGGTAGTTACTATAATTAACCCAAAGAAGTGGTCGGCTTGGAGTCAGTACACTGCGTATGAGTGGGGTATACATATGGAACTGCGACATGGTATCACAATTGGCTAGCAGTCTGAAACCGGGAAAAGTCCGAACAAACACACGCACACACGTGGGTGGTGTACATCGCTATATTAGTGCAATACTCTTGAACGAGAATTATACCTCGTTTCACCTCACCTCATGGGTTCGGTGATTAAGAATATGAATATTCAAATAATTATTGTATTCTTCCAAATGCTTTGTTTGTTTGTTGTTTAATGCAGCACTCAGCAATATTCCAGCTATATGACGGCGGTCTGTAAGTAATCAAGTCTGGACAAGACCACCCAGTGATTGACAACATGGGCATCGATCCATGCAATGGGGATCGATGACATGCATCAACCAAGTCAGCGAGCCTGACCATCCGATCCCGTTAGTCGCCTCCTACGACAAGCAAGGGTTGCTGAAGACCTATTCTACCCCGGATCTTCACGGGCCTCTTCCAAATGCATCCACATGGAACTGCATGTGAACAGCAATTACGTGTGACAAACGGCTTCACATATTCAAGTCAGTAAGCAAAGAATCAAGCACAAGAACCGTTGAAGACAGATCTGTTGTAGATTGGTCGTAAATACTGATATCATTTCTTTCTGTTCCATTTTCTCGGGAGGGTTTTCAGGTTCCCGTCCCAGTTTGCCCGGTAACATGATCGCAAAAAGAACAGTATTTTTATGAGACAATTACGACCGTTTTTCCTTGGAAGGGAATTTTCAGCCATAACACTCTAGACGGGAACGTCCACCGTCTCGCATGGAATGCTTCTGAGAGTAAAGTAAGTCTTATGAATTATGTAAACAAGTCAATGGCGCGGTTTGGAGAATGCCCTCCCTCCGTCTCTGATGACACACCTGATAAAAGGCCAGATGATTATAGGAGTGAGAAGTGATGTGGGGTATCATGTCCTCCTAATGAAGACGTTATTCTGACGAGGACATAGATTGCCGTACGATGTTATATAATTAAACTATTTTAAGTCCGCTTCTACTGAGTTTTTTCTCACTGGAATTTCTTGATCAAAGGCGAAATGGGGTATAAATAATGACTTGGGTGTAGCGTGGATGTTGTGTTTCGTTCTTGTTATTGATATGTCCCCATGAGGAGAGGGGAACAAAATCGTCTTGACGTCTCATTGCTTTGGAAAGTAAATCTGAGTGTTGCCCTGCTCGAAGTCAACAGTGCCCCGATACATCACGGGAAATTAAACAGTTCGGTTTGGAACAGCCTTCAACGGGGCTAGAATTATTTATGAGAGAGAAAGAAAGAAAGAGAGAGAGAGAGAGAGAGAGAGAGAGAGAGAGAGAGGGGAGTATTGGTATCGCCAGCAAGAATATACATTTATGGTGTTAAATGTGTATATTTAGTGGTGTTAAGTGAGTATATTTGATTTGGGTGGTAACCGGGTATGTCTGACAGGTGAGGTGAAATTGGGTTTAACGTTGCGTCCAAGATTATTGCACTTATATAGCGACTGATGCCGATTTATAGCGCTAGCCCACTGAGATACCATGCCGCAGTTAAACATGAATACGCCATTCAGACACAGTATACTGACTCCGAGCCGATCAGTCTTGTTTTAGCCCCTTAATGCCGAGCGCCAGACAAGGTAACAACAAGTACCATCTTTTAACGTTTTTTGGTATGACGCGGCCGGGGACCGCTCTCCGGGCGTACGCTCTACCACTAGACCACGGAGGCGGTCCTATGTCTGACAGAGATAACGGAATATATTTATAGATATTTATAAATATTTTAATGACAGATATACCTGTCCACAGCACACAGGTCACAAATCAGGTTAAGCAACGTTGGTCGTGGATAGTAGACAGGTGACCGTGTTCGGCAGCTTGGCTCCTGAGAATTTCTAGGGCTTCGGTCCTGCGACACACTCAAGCACATGTTAAATGTTGTATCTACTAGGTGGGTACCCGGTAGGATGAAATGGCAATAGCGCCTCACGGGCAGCTTCGGTTGGATACTCCCCATGGAGAAAGAATGAAAATCGAGTGCACACTGATCAACTGAGGCGCATTATAATTGAACTTCTTCTAGTATTGGACGATAACAATCTAGCATTTACTTGCGGGTAACGGGGCATATATAGACACAAACATCTCAACGCCATTTCCCTTGCTAGAAAATATAAATATTCGACCAAAAAGGTAAGAAATTGCATATGGCCGTTTGTTTTGCATCACTATATGTCAATTTTTATTTCACACTGGGCCGGACTTAAAGGTATAGTTATATTAAAAGTCATTGCATATTGATCCAGACTATGAATAATTAGTCGGGGGTCGAAGCACTATTCAGTCGTATCAGGGCTATTTATAGTAACATAGTATTACAATTTGTTCTCGTCAAATACACACTAGATAGAAAGTAATTGTAGACATGACAAACCATGGAACGTGAGAGTGCAAACTATATTTATCGAAATACTCAAAAGGTTCCTGAATCGATAACATTTGCTGTGTATTATTCCTTTTTCTTAACTCTTCCGCCAAGAGCCATAATGTGTATAACCAGGATTGACTTTTTGTCATTAACTGCCGGGAAAAAAGAAAGCGACAAGAAAGGGTTATTCGATGGTGATGTATCTGAAACGGGTATCATGGTTGTGTTTAGGACCTTAAGTTTGCAGTGTATCCGTGTATCAGCCTTGTAACGTTTTGATAACGTTTGAGACCGCCTCCGTGGTCTAGTGGTAGAGCGTCCGCCCGGAGAGTGGAAGGTCCGGGGCTCGATCCCCGGCCGCGTCATACCAAAAGACGTTAAAAGATGGTACTCGTTGTTACCCTGTCTGGCGCTCGGCATTAAGGGGCTAAAACAAGACTGGTCGGCTCGGGGTCAGTATACTGTGTCTGAGTGGGGTATTCATGTTAAACTGCGACATGGTATCTCAGTAAGCTAGCACTATAAATCGGCATCAGTCCGGACTAGTACAAGCAGCCACACAAACACGCACACGTACATGCACGTCGCTATATAAGTGCAATAATCTTGGACGCGACGTTAAACCCCATTTCACCTCACCTGATAACGTTTGTAATATTTTGGTAAAATCTCATTTTTAATGTATTCTTATACTGCCCAGCAGTTTAGTATGATGACATACACTTAACCTATTCTACATCGGGTTACATCTGTTCAATCTGTTCAAAAATTTTGATTTCGTGTTGAAAGTTTATGTGTTGGATTCGAATTTATTCAAGGGACTAGTAATTTATTATACTCGGAGACCATATAACAGATCTATTATATGGTCTCTGATTATACTCCATCTATCTCATTCACTATAACAAATGACCTGCCCCTTATTTCAAATTGATAAGTCTTATGCCTGATTTTACAATATTCTTCAATGTCAGCGTAAGTTGACACCCTTCACAATAGAGCGGAACTTCATCTCCTAATCAGTAATCACCAGAAGGAATTAATATTTCCGTGCGATTAATCTCGTTTAATTAGGTTCCCATGTTTTACAAGCATGTATCAAGTAGGATGCAGTTTCACACGAAACAGGGCACTCACCGCGAAAAGGCTTTTGTCAAGAGGCTCCATCAACCATTAAATACCTCAGTAATCGCTTTCCAATATGTGAGAATTGTAACAAATCAAAGCTCAGTTTGACGCCAACTGGTCATTTAGTTACCCCGTTACCCAACAGTATAGCACTGACCGTAACGCCAGTAGATAAATGTTTGTACTGCTGACCAACAACAGAGGTATCGTGTAGCGAGCACCTGACATTGTCCATAGCGAGGGAAGCACGCTCAGATGACCATTGTGACGTCATGTGACGCAATGCTGTCTGTTAGATTAATGGCTTGCAGACAGGCGTGAGAGGTGGCACTGAAATATGCTTTGAGGTGTTAAAAACCTGTGATTATCACTGGATTGTTTGTCAAGACCATATAATGTTGTATAAGGTCCAAATTTCGACTAAAATCGTAATATTATAGGTTTTATTTGAAAGAGAATCCGTACAAAAGTCTTTCAATTGCATTACTATTACTGTATATATATATTTTGGCTCTTGTCATAGAAACTGGACGTTTTAACAAACCACCAACCCCTCTTCTAGAAAGATGTTTTAAAAAGTTTAATAAGAGAATTATTGAAGATGAATTACATTTCTTAATAACATGTCCATTTTATGAAGGTTTAAGACAAGCACATTTTAATATTGCATGTTATTAATCCTACTTTTACAAATCTGACTGATTTAAACAAATTCTTATGTTTTATACACACATATGCATGTATTTATTGGTTTATTGTGACTAAATTATTTGTCCATTTTTGCGTATATACACAGCCTACGTATAGCGTGACACATAAATAACCTATTTCTCTCTCTCTCTCTCACTATATAATGATGAAGCCAATGGGATAAACAGGAGAGAAGTCAAATAAATACAACGGTACCGCTATAGTATTCTTAACATACTCTTAAGTGTTCATGAGAAAAAGATAATTGGTTAGAAATGTCAGAAATACATCAAGTATCATAACGATACATATTTTCTGAAACAAAAGGTTCTGGACCAGTATAAATAGGTATTCATGACTTCAATCTGAAAAGTTCCCATGTTTCAAGTGAAACATTGCTTGAATTCGCATGTGTGCATCCTTCGCATCGTCATTGCGGCTGAATGAAGCCGTGCCGCTGTCCTTAACATTCTCAAAGAATTTCTCAGAATTTTGTTCAGGCGAGCTTATTAATTATTATCAAAGAAGTTGAAGAAGATGTTCAATAAAAATGAATCATATCAAGGTACAAAAACACTTTGGTTCCAGCAGAAAATTCACAGTGTTTCTATGAATTAAACGGTACAAGTTTCCAATTTGCTGAAGTAACGCATTCATTCAAGGAACGATGCAACTCAATGCTCTCCATATATTTTCTCGTTTATGACTATTTTATGGCGATGTGAAGTGTCTTAAATAATTCCGAATGACACGTAGTGGTGAATATCAAATAAATTACATTACAAAAAACAGCACGATTGTTATGACATATAGGGTTGTTTAAGGGACCGGTCATTTATTATAGGCGGGGGTGGGATGAGATTCGTCTTAGGACTGTATCATATTTTGTCGACTACCCCACACCCCATTTCATGTAACATTATATCATGTCCTTCCCTCAAATACTTTTTTTCATGCCCCCCCCCCCCCCCCCCCAATAAATAAATGACGACAAAAATAGAATTTTGTCATTGTTTCATTCCCCCAGCAACCATTTGGTTGTGAGAAATTATGGGGACCCCTCTCTATTGCTGTGTCATTTTTTTCATGCCCCCTCCCCCCTCCCTTGAATCGCACCGCCTCCTCCCCTATAATGAATTACCAGTCCCAAAATGTAACGTTTTAAACACACGCACACACATGTTAAACAAAACCTAGGATTTATTAAATGTCTCTTTTTAAAGATAAGGCCGCAAAAAAGTAAGTATTTCTTTCATGGTATCACGCTAACTCCTCCTCCCTCAACGTGTGTAGTGTCTGTGACGTGACTACAACGACTTATCTACCAAGACTAAATGACACCTAACCTAGCTAAAGAAACAAAGTGGTCTGTTTGTGAGTAATGGTCATTCAATAGTCTTGGTGGAACTTATGACATGTCGTTTCTTTCTTTATGAAAATTCATTATTTGTTTTTGAAAAAAACCGAAAAAAAACCTTCTCATTTTGGGCCGAAGAACGAACAATCAATTTGTCTGTATGGTCTGTTATATTACATTGATACAGCTTCAGTCATATTTAGGGTTTGCATCAGACATAACGTTCATGAATCTCCTCTGAAACTACCAGTTGGACATATGCCATAATTTGCCGCTCTAGTACACGGCTACTGAAGAGCAGCGAATTAATTCCCGAAATCCTATTATCATTTATCTAATCAAATGAGCCCAGTTAACGGTTTATAGCGTTTTGGTGAATCAAAGATAACACTTTGTAATTTCACTGTCTGCTGCCTGATGAGATCCAAGTCAGATGGTATCGGTAAATGTCTATTTTATTGGATGACAAGTGTTGCCTCCACAACGTTCAGATCCAAAGGAGAAAGTCCGTCTTTGATAACTCAAGCATGGCGCTAAACTACAGCCGTCCAATTTGTCCAATTTCAAACAATTAGTGTATCTTTCAAGGAAAACATCGCGGGCTATAAGTTTAAATGGCTACAATCTCCTTATCCAGATTGAGATTGCGCCGTATCTCTTTGACAGCTATCGGCCTTTGCTATTAAGACAAGCATGCTGTTCAGTTGTAAGACATCGCCATCTTGGAAGATCTAAGCACGTGCATCTCAAGAGGTCAACTCAACAGCCAATCAACGCATTCCTTAACATCACACGGCCATAGAGGCTTTTCAAACGTCACCTGCAATTAGTCAATTTGTTGTAAGTGTCGTCCAATTATACGGCTTAATTATGAGAATCAGGCTCACAATGAATTCATCAGGTAGCTTCTGTGGCTCCTGTATCTATTACAGCATCTTCTCCACCAGTTGGGGGTCCTACGTTGAGTGCAGACGCTGTAGAGGAACCGCTCCCGGAGGTGTTGTACCCCCCTCCCAACGGAGAACCAATAAACTAGCGTTTAGCCAATTAACGTAACGCGCTCAAAGCGGTGTGGTGCTCAACTCTGTGTATCAGCCTCTCGTCGCCATTAAGATGAAGAGGAGATATTTTCAAACATCTCTTCCCTTACACATTTAACGGTTTTCTAATTGGCTTACTTTCAGATGTGGGGGTGAAGTGCTGCTTCAGAGCGGGGACAAACTCAACTGAGGCTGCCATCAAAGGTTTAATTGCTTAGGGTATCAGTGTTGAGGTTCTGCCACGGCGCTGTTCTCCTCTAGTTCTCCACTTGACAGAACTTAGGATTAAAAGCAATGATGGCTATTGTCCATGTTGCTTCTGGTTCGGAGATTTAAACTCAGTTTTATTGGCTTGATATGTGCCTTTATACTTTCAGACGTTTATGCAATCAGGGTAACATTAGAGAAGGTCTAAATTGCATGATAGGCTCACAGTGTCGCGTCTAGCTGCGCACCATGCAGACATCTTTATATTCATATAAACACCTATTGTAAACACAGTGGTGTGTGCTCAGACCCTGCTAAAAATAAACCCTTCTAATTATATATATACGTTGCTGCAATGCATTGAAATGCGTTACTGGAAGGATATGCTCTTTTAAGTAAAAAATATTAGATAAAAGAACTTTCAGTATATCAAAGTAAATCTATATTAAAAAGTGAAGTATATAAAAATATTTAGGTGGTATGAATAAGTGTAAAACAAAAGGATCTTAATTCGATCTATAGGAGTGAGTGAGTGAGTTTGGTTTTGAGCCACTTTTAGCAATATTCCAGCAATGTCACGGCGGGGGACACCAGAAATTGGCTTCACACATTGTACCCATGGGGAATCGAACCGGTCCTTCGGCTTGACGAGCGAACGCTTTAACCACTAGGCTACCCGACTGCCCCGGTCTATAGGAAAATAGATTTGATATAATCTTTGAAAAAATACACAGAAAAGAAAGAAAGGTGGGGTGAGGTGAAATGGGGTTTAACGTCGCGTCCAAGATTATTGCACTTATATAGCGACGTGCATGTACGTGTGTGTGTTTGTGTGGCTGCTTGTACTAATCCGGACCGATGCCGATTTATAGTGCTAGCTCACTGATATACCATGCCGCAGTTTAACATGAATGCCCCACTCAGACACAGTATACTGACTCCGAGCCGACCAGTCTTGTTTTAGTCCCTTAAATGCCGAGCGCCAGACAGGGTAACAACAAGTACCATCTTTTATCGTCTTTTGGTATGAGGCTGCCGGGGATCGAACCCCGGACCTTCCGCTCCCCGGGCGGACGCTCTACCACTAGACCACGGGAGCGGTCAAAAGAAAGAAAGAAAGTAAATAAAGACTTACTAATACTTCAAAATCCTCCAGAAGGACCTTGCGAAATAGAACTTGAATTTCAGCATCATTCCAGCCATATTATGTTGGGGCTTCATGCATTGTGTCCAAAAGGAGACTCGAACCAGGATGACGAGCCAACTCTTTGATCACTTAGGTCTACTCCACCACCCTGAATTTCTTCATCATATGATATAACATTTGTTAACGTACATGAAAAGATCCAAATATTTGTGTTGTAATTTTCGTGAAATATTGTGCACATGTCGTATACTTGGTTAACACTTCATCGGTGTTACAGTCTTCACGGAGAGTTCCCCAATCGATCTAACAGTAATTATACTCGGCTTCATAAGTGAAGGGTCACCTCTGTGTGTTGGGTGTCAAACGTATGCCAACAAGCGTTAACAGGTCTGAGTATGCTGACAATGTGATTAACAGTTGAAGAATATGACGTTTATGTCTATGTCACACTGATTGGATGCTTTTGTGAAACTTGAGAAATGGACAACGATTATAAAAACAATGAAAAGTGCACGATTGAAGGTGACGAAAGAAGTTACCTAACACACGCCGGAACGCAACCAGTGGTTATGCCCATGCACGTGCAAATAAACATCAATGAGAGTATATAATTACTCGGAATTGCACATATGGAAGTTGAATGCGACGTGTTTTTTAAAATTTATATACTTTTATCTATCATTAACTGCGTGACTCCTCAATAATGATGCAGAATAAAGTGTTGAAAATTAGGTTAATCAGTCCACGGGGTTAAGTACAACGGTTAAAGACTGGACTACAGGGTTGACAGAAAACTACTCCACGTCACAGTCTCGTGCACATACTTTAGTCAAGTAAACGTTGTATCGCCATCCATCACAAGAGCGCGATGTACTGGAGTGCACACATTTAAACAAAGATACAATCATTGCGACACAGCATCATGTAAACATGAAAACATCGCATAAACCTTTGGAATTTCCATTCTTTGTTATTTTTAAGACAACAAAGAGAAGATTAAAATATATTTCAATCTTTATTTGATGGGCATTTGACAAAAGGAGCTCTTGTATTATTATTACTACAAATTAAGAATATTATTAACGGGAGCGGTAAAGAATGTTTATTATAACTCCTATCTTTAGCCGTTCTTGTTGGCAAGGCTACAGTCAGGCCGAGAAAGTTATCATACCGAGAAATGTCGAAGATTGACGAACAATTACAATTTATCCGGATTTCTCTCACTTCATTTCATGGTCGGGTGGTAACTAGTCTTTTAAACACAGTTCTCTGTTGCAGAAGCCCGCCCAAGAGGAATAGGGCTTTAGGATGTTTCTTACAGGTTTCTCTACACGACGGCGTGGAAACATAAAATGCAGGAATTTCGGCAAAATAAACACATATTCCTTGTAGAAATGTGAAAATATATTGCATACGGAGTTTTGAAAGCTCACATTTCTGTTGACAAATTTGGATGTTTTGTCGGTATGCGCGTGTGATGTCCCAGACATGATAATATGCACGTGTTAATAATTTGGGGAAAACATCCCCAAAACATGTAGAATACTATAAATCATGTGTCAGGGAAGTGTAATATGCATTCATTTCTAAATGACAATCAGAGAATGGTGAATATAGAATCTCAGCATACCCTATTTGTACCGGTAAATTATTTAAATACGTGACGACAAGAACAAAACAAATTGTTGGACACCAGACCCGTCCTCATCTGGAATTTGATCTAGAGGGCACAATAGGATGTTCCTTTCATCTGATCCTCTAAATCATGAATATATGCTTTCAAAATGGTCTACCTTTTTGTAATGTCTGAAACAAAGGACGGGATGTTTCAAGTGCAATGAGACCTCTGAAAGATTGTAAGCATTATCTGTCACCATGTCCTTGACGACATAGAGAAACACACATTCAAAGGACAAAAGAGATGCTTCATAAATCTGGGGAAAACGAAATGTTTGTCTATAATACCAACACCTCGATGACCTTTAGAATTGAACCATAAGTGTTATAATGCATGCTTACTTATATAACCAAAAACAAAATACGTACTTGAATACCTTCTACAAGCATGAGATTAGATGCACCGGAAATGCCAGGTTAAAAACATGCTGGAATTTAGAGTTTATCATATTTGTATATCAACGTCCATTATTCCGGAAAGCTTTAAATACATTGCATATTGGGTCCCAGAATGAACTTGCATATGTTGTTTGTTTTATAATGATGCGACGTGACAATTGAATAAATTCGTTATAAGTATATAGTGGGACCTGACAAAGATTGTAAAGTGACATTTGACCAGACAGAATAGAATGCAGGCTTGGGCAATGGTTGGTGTGCTCGACAACCTACTACACCGATAAGCACGTGTTACTGTGACATTTTCTGTCATTCTCATTCGTTTGCATCTCTGAAATGAACATTAGACAGTTCTATTACCTATTGTGCTAAAGATTTTGAAAGGTAAATAAACCCGGTTGTGGAATGACACATTTACAGGATGAACTTACAATGAAAAGATGCCAGGTATCACAATGAATATTGGATTTCGGAATAGGAAGTTTACCTATGTAAATATGTTACATGATTATACTGGTACGTAATAGTTAAGCTATACAGAATTCGAAACTAAATTCGACTACAATAACAATACTCAGGTATCAGTTGACTTCCATTGTGACCACGAGTCTTCTGTTTGATTCCATCTAGCTACTCGTGTCTTCTTCGTAGTCCACTTAGTCTCTCTTCAGGTATCACACACGAGGACGGCGAGCTAGTCTAGTCGCGAAAGCGTTCGATCGTCACGCCTAGTCTCGGGTTCGTTTTTCTGATATGAGTACATTTGGTGAAGCCAGTATGTGATGTCCTCCGCCTTGATACTGCTTGAATATTGCTAAAAAGCCATACTTACTCACTCAATATCGCACATACTTAAATCATTCCCTTCATATCACGTACGATAAACCATGCTTCAAATATCATGAGCAAAGTTCCCTTCTGAATGTCTGATCCAATATAATAAACAATGTGTTCTTCCTAGCCTAGATGATATACCATGTTTCCTTCTTATACTATATGGTATACACAATATTCTTGCTATAATACATGGTAAATTGTTTTCTGTTTTTTTTTCAATATCATGAGCAATGTTTCTTCTTATCCCATATGATAGACCATGACTATTCTAGGACCACGTTTTCCTCTAATCGCATATGATAGACACTGTCTCTTCTAGGACCGCGTTTTCCTCTAACCCCATACGATAGACACTGTCTCTTCTGGGACCACGTTTTCCTCTAATCCCATATGATAGACCTGATAATTATATTATACTAATTCTTATCAAAGACCGTAAGCCATGTTTCTTTCTTATCATATACGGATACAGATGATCACCGTTAAGTACAAATTATCCACATGTACGATTAAGCATATTTCCTTCTTGTCAGTATGATCACGTTTCCGATCGTCCTTTTTTGCCAATATGAAAAATTATGTTTCTATCTTGTCACTTTTAGTCCATAGGATAAGCATGATTCACTTTCACATATTGATAAATCATGTTTCTTATCACACGTTATACATGAATTTCCTTCTTATAACGTAATTATGTTAAACCATGTTTCCTTCAAGATTCCTACGTTAAAACGTCAACTCCATAGAATACTTAGTCTCGATTTCATAGGACGTAAAAGGAAACACAGTGAGGAAAATTATGTGAATGGATCACTGAAAATTACCCCAGTCGTTTCCTTACACCATTTGATAAATCATGTTTCCCTTTTTATACCATTTGATAAACCATGTTCCTTCTTTTTCTATTTGATAAACTATGTTTGCTTCTAATACCATTCAATAATCATGTTTCCTTCTTTCTCCATTCGAGAACAATGTTTCCTTTGTATTGCACTTGATGAACCCTGTTTTCTTCTTATACCACTTCTGATAAGCCACGTTTCTCCATTCGAAAACAATGCTTTCTCTTTATTCCATTTGCTAAACCATGTTACCTTCCTTTTTCATTTGGTAAACCACGTTCCTCTTCTTATATCGTTTGATAAACCATGTTTCCTTCTTATACCACTAAGAAACAATGTTTTCTCTTTATTCCATTTGCTATAGAATGTTTCCTTTTTATTGTATTTGGTAAACCAGGTTTCCTTCTTATCCCATTTGTTAAACCATGGTTCCTTTAAAGCTTCTTTTTCCATTTGACAACCAATGTTTTACTTATCCCATTTGATAAAGAATGTTTCCTTCTTATACCATTCGGGGCGGTCGGGTAGCCTAGTGGTTAAAGGGCTCGCTCGTCACGCCGAAGACCTGGGTTCGAATCCCGACATGGGTACAATGTATGAAGCCCATTTTTCTGGTGTCCCCCACCATGATATTGCTGGAATATTGCTAAAAGCGGCGTAAAACCTGACTCACTCACTCCTTATATGATTTGATAAACTATGTTTGCGTCTTATACCATTCGACAACCATGTTTCCTTCTTTCTCCATTCGATAACCATGTTTCCTTTGTATTTCTCTTGATAAACCATGTTTCCTTCTTATACCATGTGATAAACCATGTTTCTTTCTTATACCAATAATAAACAATGTTTTCACTTTATTCCATTTGCTTAACCATGTTTCCTTTTTATTGCATTTGATAAACCATGTGTCCTTTTTTCCATTTGTTAAACCACGTTACTTTTCTTATATCATTTGATAAACCATGTTTCCTTCTTTTTCCGTTTCATAAACCATGGTTTCTTTTTATACCATTTGATAAACCGTGGCTTCTTCTTTTAGCATTTGACAAATCATGTTTCCTTTTTTCTCCATTTGAAAAAAGAATGTTTCCTTTTTTTATTCCATTTGATAAACCATTTTCATTCTTATACCATATAATACATCTTTCCCTCTTATGCTGTCGTTAACCTAATTTTTTTATCTTTGTGTTATATTCGTTACCCATATGATAACATTTTGAACCAATACCGTAGTTTGTGTTATTCTGAAAATCACTATTCACACCAGTAGAGCGTCCGCCCGGAGAGCGGAAGGTCCGGGGTTCGATCCCCGGCCGCGTCATACCAAAAGACGTTAAAAGATGGTACTTGTTGTTACCCTGTCTGGCGCTCGACATTAAGGGGCTAAAACAAGGACTGGTCGGCTCGGAGTCAGTATACTGTGTCTGAGTGGGGTATTCATGTTAAAACTGCGGCATGGTATCTCAGTGAGCTAGTACTATAAATCGGCATCAGTTCGGACTAGTACAAGCAGCCACACACACACATACACGTGCATGCACGTCGCTATATAAGTGCAATAATCTTGGACGCGACGTTAAACCCCATTTCACCTCACCCCACCTTTCTTTCTTTTCTGTGTATTTTTTCAAAGATTATATCAAATCTATTTTCCTATAGACCGGGGCAGTCGGGTAGCCTAGTGGTTAAAGCGTTCGCTCGTCAAGCCGAAGGACCGGTTCGATTCCCCATGGGTACAATGTGTTAAACCCCATTTCACCTCACCTCACCGCTATTCACACCAACAATACTTTTCATCTGTGAGTGGGATAGTAGAAATTTGCGTGGGAGATATATGACTGAGCTATTTTGGAAGGACACACCTACCCTGTTCTGACTATTTAACGTTAGTCCACCCTGAGTCTACCTGAGGGATAAAGCGGGTTGGTGGGGCTGGGGTGGTGTGGGAAGTAAGGGGGAGGGCGAGAAAAAGGTACAAACACAATCACACCTTTCCAGATTTGACACCATAAACCTGTTGATCATTGACAACTTTAATTAGGGACTTTTCTTTACTTTCCATTGTCAAGACGATGGCGAATCAATTCGATTAGAATTACTGTCCCGGGTATCAGGTATCCCAAACATTCATACTCACATAAAAACTTAGTAAAAGTGCAACAGACACCACTTTAATTATGACAAAGTCTTCCTCTATTGGACCTTGTGTTAACGTGTATTGTGAGCGGGTACGAGCGCCCAGTCAGTGTATGAAGCGAGTGTCGCGCGAACAGCTGTCAAAACATAATACCATATTGTACGCATGACCGGAAGATTGTTTCCCCGGCGCCATCTTTGGAAAGAGTTATAAAGAATTTTTCATGGCCCTAGAGGTCAGAGATATTATGCACGAGCATGTTCAAAGGTTACAGGTCAATCCAGTGGCCTCCCTCTCTGCACTGTCGTTTTGAGATACAAGAACAGTGTGAAATGAATTGCTCAAAAGTCTGTCCCCAGCCTCTGTTGTGTCTAGATGTAACAGCTGTCTGTAGCTTATAAATTCTTAAATTAGCACGAAATATGAAGCGTTTAATCGTTTGTGCTTGACACTGGATTTAGCTGGTAAGCCGAGTAAATTGTGTGACTTGCTATTCGATGCAAGCGTGTGCAGTCAGTTCTCATATGGTAATGAAAGTTTATTGTGGAACATTGTTTTTTCTGAAAGAAAAAGCTGAAATGCTGTGACGAATCCTGTCCCAGGTAATTATTAACACAAATGGACACTCAGTATGGTATATCCCCTACACGTTATGTGCACCAGTCTCACTTAAATAAAAGCGACAACAAAACTTTCCGTAATCACAAGAGTTCATTGTACGACTCCAGCTTCTAGTATATCATAAGCATGTGCTTAGGAATCACTATTAAATAGTGATAATACCAGGTGTTCGCGAAAAGATGAGCGTATCCTGCACCACCGGTGGCACCCGTCACAAATACATGCAAAGGCAAGTCAATAGTTCATCTGGGGGACTGGGGGCCCAGTCGTCTGAGGCGTTAAACGTCACTCACTCAAACGTTCACCTGAAAAAAACACGGAAACAGATGGTACTAGTCAAAATAAGGACTAGCATCAGGCATAATGTTTGTCGCTGATGCATCAAATTTTGAAATGTAAAAACCCAAACGTCTCAACGTATGTAGCATGTTCAACGACTTTTTTTATGCTGACGTTTTCTAAAATCCTTCATTAGGTCATGTTAACACTCGTAGAATGTTTGTTGATATCACAAGAATGTGGATTTCTTCTTTACGATTTATGACGCAACAATATCCACGGACGAGACGTGAGGTGACGAGAAAACACACTTCTAACTCAACTGTGGCCATCTCGGTCATCACAACACAAGTCGTCGTTACTACAGTGAAACCTTGTTAATCCGGACCGTTGCTGTTGGGAACGTCTACACATGACAAAGAACGTTAATCATGACTCGTTTATCTGGACATTAGTTAATCCCGGGACTATTTCACTAAAAGTGGTACAGTTTGGTTTAACGGGTTTCCTGTGAGACGTGTTCCTACTCTAAAAGGTTTTAATCTACTAAGGGCTCCTCAGAGACATCCGATACACAAAATGTACACATGACAGTGTTAGGGTTGTGCGATGACACTGAAAGTGGCCTACATTGCACTTAATGTTGGTTTCCGTCAGAGAAAATGTTTTTTACGCCGGAGTCGATGGTGAAAACGTTGAGGTACTCCCACAGTTTTGGGATTTAGAGTAGCTTAGTGGCTATCTGCCGAGTCAGCTGATCCCAACGTTCGAATCTTCATCAATCTGAACATCTGGCCCCGAGGTTATAAAACTTCCCTGAGTACGATTTCATGCTCAAATCCGGTTTCGTGCTCAACTCAAAACTCAGACTCAAGAAACGGAGGTTATAAATAATCTGAGTACGTTTTCGTGCTCAATTTGAGCATGGAACATGTACGATCTCAAGTACGCTTGGGACCGTACTCAACGCTGAGTTCGATAACAACAATGGCAGCTCACCTGCGACAGACTCGACAAGCGAGGCGGAAAACCCGTGTTCCGAGTGTGTTTCGAGATCGTTCCATACCTCCTCCGCCTCTGACCACCCCTTACACCGCCTTCTCGACTCGGTCACGCCCTCCGTTGCCATTGTAAATAAGCAGACGACAACATTCGGGTTGTTTTCTTACCATTCTCGACGGAAGAGTTCCAAATTGCCCCTTGTGTCATAAACAAAGAGTCCTTTGAGCATGCTCAAGCCGAGCGAGAGTTGTTCTGAGCTGAGTACAGACTCAAGATGTTTTATAACCTCTGCTTGAGTACAAATCTCAACTGAGTACGAACTTGAGCATGAGCATGAATTTGAGCATGAAACTGAGTTGAGCACGAAATTTTTTTATAACCTCGGGGCCAGGTGTCAGTTGCAACTCGCCATGCAGGGTAACATCAATAAAGCAGTACAAGGATCCCGGGATACGACAGTTTGGAAACCAGAGTCCATCCGATTATGACCCTTCGCCTGTAAGTACCATACCCGTGATCGTACACATCTACTACCTGCGTCACGCGACTGTCCTCCCACATTAACGTGCCACGTGACATGACTGAAAAACTGTTGAAACCGGGGTTAAACCCAACTCGCTCAGTGCATTCCAAAACGGGTATGTCTATCTTATCAGGCAACAAACACATACTGTTTCGTGCAAATTGTTGGGGCACGGGTGCCCGAGTCGTCTAAGCCGCCGCAGTTGGCTGTGCAGAGTTGCGTCCCTTGGACACGCCAGAAACCTATGATTGTGGGTTCGAATTCCGGTTCGCCCCGATTATGTTTCTAGGTTTGTCAGCACCATACCCGTGCTCGTTGGTTTCACCGAAGTAGTAAACGTCTGAGACCTGCATCACTTCGGGCTTTCCTCCCACATTAAGCTGACACGCCGTGATATAACTGGAATACTGTTTAAACCCAACTCACTCGTGCAAATTGTGTGAGTGGAGCCTGCTACCGGTAGGGCAGGCAATGCTTACCGTTTTCGCGAACTCCTCGTGTCATAACTGATTTTTTCCGATATTTTTCCTTTTTCCTTTTCCTTTCGAGACTGATTATTCTCTGCTGTTTACGTTTTATACGTATATGATGATATAACTCGGGTAAATAATTAGTGCTGAGATATATGTTGTTACTTTACCAATCGTCCTTGCTTAAGGGCCGTACTTCATTCTGTCATCGCTTAATCCATGAAGCCATTGATAAAGATATGCTTAAATACCCCCGTGTTCATCTTGTATGTGTGCTAAAGAAGTCCTTTATCTAATACAAATTAGAACTCGTTTGTAATTATGCATCTGTTGAATATAATAACTGTTTAATCTGACGTAAATAGTTCCAACTGCGCTCATATATCGGGATCTAATGATGCGTCACGTGATCATGATGCCAAACCGAGGGAGTTGTTTAATTTCAAGCTCTGGCAATCGGAACATGTCGCTCTGAAAGACTGTCAATAAATTAAAGGTCAATAAAAGTCGGAAATTATAGCGATTAATTTCTCATTAAGATTTGATCTTACGAAAATATTTGAGACTGAAGCAGTATAATCAAGGAACCATTAAAATTACCCGGATGTGACATTTAATCTCATTTCAAGCTCTGGTGATCACTGCCTACTGTGCTAATGTGTCGTTTAAAATCCAAACGTTTGGTTATTTCATTCAAACAGACAAATGACACTGAAATGCAACTTAAAAAAAAGTCACGTCTAGACTGTTGTCTTTAAGCCATCCATGGAAGTCTATTATACAACCCAAGCTGTCTGTGAGGCGCTAGAAGTGAAAGAGTCACATTACCATCGCATCCTAACGGGTACCCATTTACTGCTGGGTGAACAGAGGCACATTTCGAACAAAGACACTTGCGTAAGGAGACACCACATGTGTTATATGTGCTTCAGTGTGGGACAGGACCGAAGCCCTAGAAACTCTCAGGAGTCAAGCTGTCGAACTAAATAGTGGGTTCTTTTAGTAGAAGTATACTAAGATATTGAACTACGGAACAATCTTGTGGATTCTTTTCCCGCGAAGAAGATGCTTGGGAACCCTGAATCATTGACAGGACTCGCATTTCCAAGTGGGCATTTTAACAACGCTGAAACGCTGATTGGTCAGTTAAAGTAATGTGACGTCATATCGTTCAGAGCATTCCAGTATGGCATCAGTCGTTGTTCGTGACGTCACAAATTGATAACGTTACGTATGCGAGACAACAGTTGGATTTGATTGAAGTTTCTTTGTAGCTTTTTAAAAAAAAAAAAAGTATTGTTTTCGCTGTCTTCCTTATAATGGGTAATTCTGGAATAACATGCTCGAATTAGTAAAAACAGATTATCTTTCCCGAGGGAAAGTCCCTTGCCAAAGGTTGAGAACATGTACTTGTCATACATTCGGTACAGGTTAACCGTAGTTCCACGGTGTCCTCTTGGTATTTTCTAAACGTTTGTTTGCTGTTTAATGCCATTCTATTCTAGCTTTATGACAGCGTTCTATAAATAGTCGAGTCTTGACCAGACAATCCATTGAATGACATGATGCGTTTACTACGACCATCGATCCACGCAAATTGGACACGATGACATGCATCAACCAAGTCAACGAGCCTGACCACCCGATCCATTTAGTCGCATCTTGCGACATGCATTGGTTGCTGGGGACCAATATTCTCACTCGGAATCCCCACGTGTCTGTGAATTAGAAAGTTTTACGAAACTTTTCAAACAGACCCAGATGATACAATCCACCCAGCCTTATCTTGAACTGTATCAACACAATTTTATGTACAGAATACCTGCAATCAATTTCATCCAAACTGCATGCGTCGATTATAACGCAGACGTTCAGTAAAGCCATTAAAGCCTCGTCTCGCGGTGGGGTGTCCTAGTGGTTAAAGCGTTCGCTCTTCACGCCGAAGGCCCGGGTTCTATTCTACACAATGATACAATGTGTAAAGTCATTAATGGTGTTGCCCGCCATGACATTGTTCTCATATTGCCAAAGGCGGCTTAATACTTAACCCACTCACTCATTTAAAGCCTAACCGGTCACCTCAAATTAAAGCATAACTGACCAAATGAAAATATTATCCGAACTTTTTTAATCAAATTCACAGTATATCGCATTGATATTAATATATGCACATCTGGTGATACATCTCTCTGTTATTTTGTACCATGTTATACTACTTCCCACCTTCAAGACATCACTATAAATGTTTCTTAATTGTCCATTTGACAAGGGAATTCTTCGTTGTTCACATTGATATTTCAGCAAACGGTACCTATTTTCAGCAACGTAAGAAAATATTGCAAACATGATATTCCAAAGTATGTGTAGGAAAGAGTTTGAATTATCTTGCTCTTATCACGCCTGCCGTAGTTGGCACCTTCTCGTGGATATTGTAAAGTCCCACTGCAGATCAAAACCGCAAATTCCATAACTACACGTCCGTAAAAGCATATTAAAAATTCAAACCAACTAATAGTGCTTTTGTAGAGTTGTTAAAATAAATATTTCCGCGATCAGTGAGAGCATTTATATGAATAAAAAACAAAGAAATCTCGCGATTTTCCCCCAAAGGTGTAATCCGTGTGTGCTGTTAGCATAACTGGCAAGATTCACGGGGATGGTGAAGCACTGGCTGCTATCTAAGTGCTCTGGCAATAACCTCTAATTTCCTGGACCGTCAGGCTATCCACTTCTCTTGGCCCGTCCCCCGGGACTCGTGCTGCCGGCCCTCACATTATGACGACCTGCTGTCAATCGGATTGTCCCGGGGATCACACTCCGGGTGAAAGAAAATAATAACTGCCTACAACATCCAGCTCTTCTACCGTCAGAGACGGGCAGGTGCGCGCAGCTAAAACACGGACTCCCCGGCTGCCAAATATTAGGGCTGATGTTGGAACAAATTGTACTCTGCCTTTCCCTTTGTTTTGATAAAGTATAATTTGAAAATAAGCGGTATCACATTAGCCGTGTCCTTGTAACAGCCTTGCGGCAATGGCAAAAGCCGTGTGTCAAAATAACAGACTACAAACACAATTTGCTTGTCTCGGATATTCATAATTCAAATCCCAAGGCTTGCGTTATAATATTTCTCACGCTGAAATATTGTTTTCCTAACATACTGAAGATGGCAATTTTCTGCTTCGATAAATCGTAAATGTTCCTATATGAATATTTAATAGATAAATGTATATTAATTGTCACTAATACCACGAGCTCATTTGGGAAGCCAGTTTCAAAGTGGCACTGGTGATTAAGCGGTGTTTCTGAAGAGCTAAACTAAATTATACCATCTACGCCTGCACGCGCCCGTCGTTCCGATTGTAGCACGTGAATTGCATGCTATTATCCCAAGCACTTTGAGAAAACTTTTCAAAGTCCATTGTGTTACATAACTTATGAGAAATCATGTGCTGTTATTAGGCTGTCAGTTTTGAAAAATAATAAAACTGGTTTTAAACATCATTACTGTTTATGCTGTGAACGCACCAATTATGGTTTTCTTAAGCGATCTGTTTTAATGAATAATTTACAAAATCTAAACGACTAATAGTCCCATGACTATATCAACCTTAATTGTTTCAAGCATAGTGGCTACATCATTTGTACAACCCAACACGCGTGATAAATCGCACATCGGCTTGCTTTCTTTGATGAATCTTCTTCTCTCTATTACCTCCCTATACCGTTGTTCTTACTCACATAAAAATTCTAAGCAGCATTTTGCGCTACCATATTGATGACTTACAATTTCACATGATTAGGTTATATACATATTTCTTCATTTGTGTTACGTTTTATGTGAGTGAGTGAGTGAGTATGGTTTTACGCCGCTTTTAGCAATATTCCAGCAATATCACGGCGGGGGACACCAGAGATGGTCTTCACACATTGTACCCATGTCGGGAATCGAACCGGGTGTACGGCGTGACGAGCGAACGCTTTAACCACCAGGCTACCCGACCGTCCCACGTGGTATGTATTCGCATCATGTCCTGTGCTATTTCAGTCCCGTAGTATTTGGCATATGATACCATCTGTAAGTTATACCTGTTAGTCTACAAACATTTACAATTCGTAATCTAAATCATGTTGTCATGGTGCGTTACGTTTGAGAAATAATAAAACATATTACTTATAAATTTCTGGTAACAAAGACAATCACAAGTTGCGTTCGACGTGTATATTTTCCATAAGTACCCTTTATATGAATCGTATGTTATATTGACCATCGGTGTTGCGAATTCCCTTAAGTCTGTTGAAACGTGGTATGTTTTGTGTTTGTGATTGTTGTTTAACGCCGCATTGGGCAATATTCCAGCTATATGACGGCAGCCTGTAAATAATCGAGTCTGGACCAGGCAATCCAGTGGTTGATATTGTGAGCAACGATTCACGACGTCGGGGTACGATGACACACAATCAACCAAGTCGCCGATGCTGACCACCCGATCCTTTTCGTCGTATCTTCTGACAAGCAGAGTTTGCCGGGGATCCCTATAGTCCTGCACCATGACCGTGGAATATATTTATTTTATGAAAAAATAATAATCTAGAAATGCATACAAAAGCAAGTCTAGCCAGCTCAAGCTAGCTCTTTTCCATTCTATTCTGAAATCAGCATAGGGAATTTTTTTTTATTTTTCGAGTCAAGAAGGATATTGTGTAATATAAGATTTCAGAGACTAAATGTTAGTCTAGGGATTCCTACGGATCCCTCCTCTGAATAACTACGGGGGAACATGTAGTATGTCACTAGGAATGAAATGACTCCCGGTGTTCTGATTGTTTCCGCTGATATGGGTGGCATAGGGTCCAAGGCGTTGCAGTTCGCTGTGCAGAGTTACGTCCCTTAGTCGTGCCAGGATCCGTTGGATGTTGGTTCGAATCCCAAGTTCACCCCGATTTTGATGCTTATGCAGTCAGCATGTGCTCGCTGGTTGCCAAGTGGTAAACCAATACGACCATAATTTGATTGCGATGTCCCCCGACATTCAGCTGACATACAGTAATAAAACAATAGATTGTACCCAAGCGGCATGGGAGCCGAATTAGAGACGCTGTTCATACTCATTGTCATATCACTGATGTCTTTGTAAGTTGTATATCTTTGTATGCTTTTTATTTCGGAAATGTAGGCCATCCGGCCCATAATTCACAAACAATTCACAACAACATATTGATGAAAGTTCCGCCTTTGTACATTCTATACATTACTATCAATATACAACTTCAACAAATGACATTAACACCCATATCATAGTGTTTTTCAATCCATTGCTTTCTCGCATTGAAACCATACAATATGTTTGCATCTAGTTCCAATGCATGTTGGTTGTCACAGATTTTCATAATGTTTAAAAAGTTAAAATGTCCTTTCACAGCGCTAAAATAAGACTTTTTTAAGTTGATTAAGTTGAAATTGCACGCACAGAACGAACAATGTACAATATGCGAATGATGTGTGTGTTGTCAGCGGCGTCTTCGGTATTGATGCTAAAAATTGAGGTCAATCATTTATTTATCTCTAATCAAATTGTCAGAATTAGATACATTTTATTGGATAACTATGTTCCGGGTACGTTAAGCTGTGAAACTACTCACTAATCTTCTGTTCGAGGTTTAAAATGAAGTCATCGATAGTCATTTAGAAAGTGGAAGAGCGTGAAGGCGTGAAACCTTTTATGGATAACAACTATTTATTGTTAATAACGACTTTTCAGGTCTACTTCTTGCCCCTTTATCAGCCGAAGACTGAAATATCAAACAATAATGAAGTTGCCATCAATATAAAGTTTCTGTCTCCTTGAAGTTAGAATGATGGGTAAACTTTAATTTAGGTACAGGGACAAGCTCCTATAAGCTTCAATTAGTTTGTTACATAATCCAATTCTTATAAGTGACTACATGAAATAGATCCATGGCTACAGACAATAAAGCATTTCTCTGACATAGGAGGGATTCTCAGTGTATGACCCGCGACGTTTTGCAAAACAAACAACTGTATCATGACAAACAAGGCTCACGCAACTACACCAAAACATCGCGTACTATAAACAGAAGGATTACGGTAAATACGTTTGTGCTTTATTGATGCCCGCACCTTCCTGACTAAACTGCTGGGGGAAAGAAAGCATGCGCTTGAAAATTGGATTTGACAAAAATATTACAAACGCTATCGAATTGTTACTAGGCTGAAAACAGTCGCCGATACACTGCTAACGTAAGGCTTAAAAACAGCTATGATTCCCGTATCAAATATATCACCACCCAATCACCATTTCTTGTTCGTTTCATTTTAAGCCATCTTAAGTTTACAAGTCAATATTGTTTAGTGGCGCAGTCAGGGGTATAGCTTGAATGCGTCTCCTCATACTACAAGTATATATTTTGTTTAATAATATATTGGAATAAACACATATTTTCCAAAAACATCAAATTTACCCGACATAATATGTTTTTTTAAATAGAATGAAAATGTATAAACAGGTAAAAGGCACTTTGAAACAAACATGAAACAAACATGAAACAAACATGTATAATAATGTGCTATAATGTCAGCTGATAATGAAACAATGAAACATTTCTGATGACCTCTTAAGGACTCGACTCGAATTATTTTTTTATCGACGTTTTGCAGTATCGACAGTAGCAACAAACCGCTACCAAGGGGGGTAACTCGGGTTTGTCAGGTATTTGCCTGGATACGTGTGTGCGTGTAAGTTTAACCTACCTCGAAGATTTTGTGTATGTGATAAAACCAGTGACCAGTTAATCCCTTTGTTATAGCCGGGCATAAACACATTATTTGTTTGTTTGTTTTTGTAACCGTAGTTTTCAAATAGGGTTTATAGCGAAATATACACCGACGTGTTTCTCTTCTGTTAGCTATTTAATCAACAGATATACAACCTTCTGTGTGAAAAGTCTTATCTGTGTCAGATTGCACAGGAAAATTATGGAAATACTCTGGTGGTCAAACTGTAAGTCGGAATTAGGAATGAACAGGTATCGGGGTGTGGAGGGATTTATTTGTTTGTCTCTTTATGCAAAATCTGAGAATAAGGTGCCAAGGCTCCACGCGTATTCCGGGTGGGAATTGGTTCCCAACCCATGTAGATGAAATATTGCTGAGTTTGGTGTTAAGCGACAATTAAGCACACAAACAACAAACAAACAAACAATCAATTGTAGCAACAAATAAACAAATGAAACAAACAAACAAATGCTTGAACACCTAAAATAACACATGGCCCCAACGTGATAATGGAAGTCCCTTTCTGCACACGTCAGCAGTAATATACTTTTCATAACACTTCTCTCGCAAAACAAAGACAACTTCTTACAGCAAACATTGCCTGCATCCAAGCCGTACTCGGTGTTGAGGTGTCGGTCCCCAAAAGTTCCATGTGTTTAACCAGACAAGTTTCACTGGGTATAACACCGTTCGCATTAACGGGGTTGCTGTGTATATTTATACAGATTCGAATGTGAAATATTATATTTTTTTATCGGTTACGTATGTAGTGATATATAACAAAACGCGTCTGGCATTGTCAAACATGACCAAGTTACTGTTGAAAAGGGGACACGTGGATTTGATTTTCAGGAGTTTAAAGACTAATGTTTACCAATTCTTTGACAAAGAATGGACCTTTTTCGTGCCAAAACAGCTATAAAAAATGTTAACACTGTCAGGATGTGACAGTTAAAATAGACACGTATATGGTCATATTGACGAGAGTTAATGTGTCAGCATAGGAATGATAAACAATGAATGTAAACAAACAGAACACAAATTTACGATATTTTTCATTTAAACTTGCACAACGATAAATAACTTTAGCGTCACCCAAATCCTCAGCATTTACCCATGCATGGGGGTTTCCATAAACGTGTAACGGTTATCAATGGGATTTTCTATTTCTAAATACGAAAAACACCCACAAGACTGGTGACACTTTTATTTCTTATCGACCTTCGATCTGCTTCATTCAAGTGTATTATCGCCATGTAAGGCATGTAAACAGCTTTAATTGTGAGAGAAAGCTGTGGAATACTTTCATCCATGTGTGTCGAGAAGTATGTTACTCTACATGGAAAGTCTGGACTGAGTATGACATTGCCACATGCGCGAGAGACCCTGTCCTCGGCCAAATTACATCTGTCACCGATCACTATCGTCTGCGCTTGACTTGCCTCGGAGATCCTGCCCTCTAGCGGCCGCGCGTGTCTCGTGCTGCCTCCCACCACCAGCCAATGAACGCATGGCTCAGTCAAGATGGGATATACGGGACAGTGCGACTGAATATAAAACACTTCTAAGTACTAACACACAGTTTCCTATGTCGACGATTTTGTGACATATCACTATCGTAATTCGGGAGAAATTTGTGTAATTGCCTGGCAAGAAATTACCCTGGTCTAGCAAGCTGGAGAAGAAAGTTTGGAAGTTTTCTCGTTTTGTGACGTTTCGTGTTATGTCAAAGAGATTAGCGAACCTGCCGTTGAGCAGGTAAAGACAATCCGCACTTACTATTTCAAAACACGAGCATCTCGCAACATGATGAAACCGATCGTACCCACAGCGAAGAGGGCGAGGCATGGTTTTAGTATAGAGTCACTCATCGGATCTGAGGGGAGACGGTCAGAATCCCCGGGGGTAGTGAGAGAGAAGATCCACCCAGGGGAATCCGAACTCGGGGGCAGAGTCCCACCCCTCCACCCCACGTTACCGTCACCGTTAAGAGGAAGTTTTTTCAGTGAAAACCCAAACGAACTATTAGCCCTGAGGTCAGCCTGGGGTCTTGTATCCCCACCCCTCGGAGCATTTGGTCATTTGGGGCAAGGTGGATTTGGCCAGGCCCAGGGTCTCCCCTTCAACCCATCTCTGTTTGCTGGGGGTCGGGATCCCTTCCAGCTCTACCCCTGGCTCCTCACCCGGCATGGCCACTGCGTGTCATACCCATTCCCAGGTACGTCTGTCAGAATATTTCTTATATATGAGATATATGTACATTACAACGACATAAATACTCGGCGTTTAACCTCTTTTTGAAACCCATGGATGCGCCCAAAGGATTCATAACAAATCCTTATGTTTCTAAATAAAGGTGTAATAAATCATCAAATAATAGATACACTATTATATTTGATTATGTAACTACATTCGTTTAATATAATTATATCACTAAATATTTCACAAAATCTCGCGTTCTCTTAAAACTAATGTCTGACAAGTCATGCTTCATCAATACACGTTCTCGTCCCATGCATCGATCGAACCAGCAGATAATGTTTCAAGACAGAAATTTGACCGAAGTTAATTATCGCTGACCAGGGAATTCTGCTAAATCAATAAGTCAAATATTTGAATCTGCACCATACTAGCATTGTTAAACGCCTTAATGAGGGAGATGTTTTCTATAAATACATTAAGTTTTTGTTCAAGTTCTGTAACCGATAGATTTTCAATTTGCAGGCGACATGAAACCTCTCTACAAGTGATGCTGTAATGGCCCATTGATTAAAATCAGTAACACACCCGCCCAATTGACTACCTTTTGTACTCTCCATTTTTTCTCTCTCTTGACAACAGAGCTAAAACGTGGAGAGCAACGTTATAGCTCTGTCTATATTGTACGTACTAATAATCAATGGTGCCTTGACGTTTAATAAATATGATTTAATCCTTTGAACAAGTATATGGAGTTTTTCAGAGCTGACAGAATTAACAAGAAAAGGGGGTTTGTTTAACGAGAGGACAATGGAGCAAACTGAACAATTATTTTTCGTAACTTTAAAATGTTTGGTGTTAAATATATTTCATTTTTACATGGCGTGGAATACATAGTTCATTTTAATCTGCTCACTTCATCGCTGAGCTTAAAGATTTAGAAACGAAAATCGATATCTTTTCTTTTACCTGCATATAACCATATTAGAATTATTTATTGGTTTTAGTTGCGGTTTAGTACTGGACCTATACTAATCGTCAATGATGTATGCAAATAAGTGACATTAAGACAGATATTAATAAAGCATAAATAAGTTACATCACCTCAATACAACTACCCATGAAATAGAGAATAGGAAGGATATGAGCATACATTGCCCAGTGTCACGCAATTAAAATAAATTGTTTAAAGTGTGAAGGCTGTACACAACCCTTTAAATATGAGAAATGACACTCAATATATTTAAAAAAAAATTAAATTTCATATATATCATGTTCAGGGGGTTTCAAAGTTCGAATCTGAGAAAATACTTGTCTTCGTGTTTCTCTTGATTAAATCCTCCTCGATCAATGCATGACAGCCCGGGGCCGGATGAAGATGCCAAGTCTGTTGAACCTCCCCCTGGTCCCCTCCCCCTGGGAATAGTATCTTAGCGGTTGTATAATTTCAATCATGAAATGATGTGTTTTTTCATTCGTTGAAGCATCCTAACAAACCAGCATCTGATTTCATCCATATAAAGACGCTTATTGTACAGCAGCACAAACGAATTCCATCCAGTTGTTAGATCAGTGGTAGCGATACAGGAGTGAGTAACATTACTTTCACACTTGCACACACGACAAGGTTTGCATGACAGGGTTAACGTTGCTGAGAATGAGTTGTTTGTGTACGGTTTTAATAGTCCTAGTGCTTACATTTGAATCTTACTGCTAATATTAACATTCAAGAAACATTCAGTTACCTTAATGTCATGCCTGATATTTGTTTTTGCATGAATATATTATATACGACAGATGTTATCTAAAGATTTGCATCTCTCTGACATTGATATCACATAACTGTTTATTTTGTGGTTTATCTTTACAATAAACGTCCCTGTAAAAAGCAGGAACATTGTTATTTCCTTGTGAATATAATTATAAAGATGAGCGCTAAAAAACAGTTCACGAAATATGAGCCGTAAAAAATGACACCATCTAGCCCAATGTCTCTGCACAAACACGGCTTATTGGATGACGAAACAGAGATATATACATATATATTAACTATATCTTATGTTCATAAATTGTTATCTTATTTTTACACTACAGAATCTAATACGCTATGATGATAAACAGAAACTCCCCTTCATACATAATTTAGATATGTTTTTGTTTACTTTGATTAGTATATTCATTAGAAATATTGAAGGCAGTGTTATTATTGTAATATTATGTACAGGGTGTGTTTGCTGTTTGGACGGGCTTGTCATGATAAAACCATTATGTATGTGTCCATTTGAAGCGCATATAACGGGGGTTGAACGTAATGTAAATTGAAATTTCTTAAATTGAATCCTGGATGAAATATAGCCAAAGTCATGTGACGCTAAGTATATGTCAACACTCACAGGGGATAATCCCTTTATCAAATGTACTTAAAATCCTCCAAATATTTTACAACAGCCGGTCCCATGTTCCTCGTCCGACCCCGCCTCCTACAAATACCAGTAACACTGTACGCAAATCTGTACTACAAAAGCCCTCACATGGCGTCTTGGGTTTGCATTATCAGGCGAATGTTGAATGAGATTATTTTCTCTCTTTCCTGCCCAGAATGACTCTGGACCCGATAGATCATACCAAATTCACACATTTTCTACAATTTCAAATTCATTTTTCACTTGAACGACTTCCCGGAATAACGTTTTATTCCCCAAACGGACAATATTATTTACAGAATAAGGCCAATTTGTTGAAGCCCTATTTACCCCTATGCCCTAATCCCCCATTATGAAGTCGTGTTGCGCAATCACTTATCATTCACTTCACTGGCAACTTTCTTCTCTATCCGTCTGAACTTCTACACAGTAGCCTGTGATTTGAATGTAAAGAGCAAAGCAGTTGAGGAATTAGCCCCGCTTCAACTTCCATTCCCACAGACCTGAGCAGGAAAGGGGGGATCTGTTAAAGGGAGACAACCTCTGCCGCACTGCTGTCTATGTTTGTGAACCTTCCGAACCGACAAAAAGCGTGAAGTGAACCAGTTAAATAATAAAAATCTCAATTACAAATTTAACGTTTTTCTTCGCAATATGGCCATGAAAGGGAATCTTGTCACTACATTCCGCGCATCATTTTGTAATACTTCACCGGCTATACATTTCCCTCCCTTGAAAGTATTTTCATAGAGTATCTCGGTAACACTTGTTTGATTGTGTGAATATTTTCATTGACTGTTAGTGTAAGAAGGGAACCTCTCCATTCAGATTAACACAGTGAGGCGTTATAAGCCGGTTGATAAGTCCCCACTGATGGGACAACGGCGAGTCAGTTCTCCGTGCATGAATCCTCGAGTCCGACAACCACCCTCCCTTCACCGTCCCCTCTCTCCCAGATCGCCATTCAGACTCAATGTAAAGGTATTAGCCAATATTAGCAACTTTAAGAGAGAGGACCTATTTATTTTGTTTAGCTACCGGCCACTTGAGATGAGGATAGCTCGCGGGAGTTTGCGCGTACAATTAACACCTGAATTGCGACAGACATGATCGCTGGCTTAATTTAGACCTGGGAATTTCGCCACTCGTCTTCACAATAGACATGCCCTCTTGCCTCCTCATCTACATCTAATCTATTAGCATTTACTTTATTTAAAACCAATTCCATTACAAGGTGTGATTATTCTTTTGAGGCAATCTTCAGCTTGCCACAAGGATGTGAATAGAAAAGGAGGGAGGCTATAGGACGTTACAGGGAACCGCACGACGCCACACAAACCTCTTGGTCGACCGTGGCCTCTTCTCTTCACACAGAATCCGTCTTTTCATGTATGAAATTGAAATTGTGGCAGATATTTGTCATTCGCGTCGTGTATTCACCATCCGATGATTGCCTCGAATTAAGCCTGTATCCCCTCGTGATCAGATGTAACGCGTTATAATGAGCAGCAGTAATGCGATTTCCTCTTGTCCGCTTTGTGTAGATCTACCATTAAACCTACGTCCCATAGTAATTATGTCGGATATGTGGATCAGAAATTCTCTAACCAGGTATGTAGCACCTGTAATTAACATACCGTTAAACGGGTATCAGTACACCTGAAGCGTTCAACAACACCACTGCAGTATACCGGGACGAATATAATATTGTGTTACCGATGTATGCTAATCATGCCGAGTTTGCAGAATTCAGTATCTTTCAGTACGAGGAAAACGATTTTTAAGATCTTTGTTTTTTAAAATATTTTTATGAATAATTAGTTTTCTTGCATATTTTCAACATTTTCCTGATTTACAATATTAAGTATAAGGTATAAGTTGTACTACTCATTTATGTTATGTTATCACTTTTTAAATATTCAGGCGTAAATAAATAATATAATACATATTTATTTTAACAAAACGTTTTCAGATGTCATGATTGATAATAATTTACCAATGTATCTTGCTAACAACATTATGGTTGTCTATGAATAGATATTAAAGGACACATGATTTTTCACGACCTGAAAAAATATCTTGACCTGCAAAATATCCACTTTGCAGGTCATTCGATAAACATGTTAGATTCAAAGAAATACAAATATCACATATCTCTATATTAACCTTAGTATAACGTATTATTTATATTTAATAACTGTTGGCTGGTACAAAGCTGACAGACACATGACATTCTACATGTACATACACTGCATGTAGATACCTACATAAACGAAAACGATATCTTTGATAACAAAAATCGGATATAGAAATACATTTGTCAAATTGTTCAATATTTAGATAGTACTTGTTCAATATTTAGATAATACTCGTTGAGTAAACCTTTCTTCGTGTAATTAGTACATCACAACATGACTACTGGATTAATACCAATTTAAAAAATGGTGTTTTTATCACTGAAATATATATTCGTCGTATCCATTATTATTTTATTGTAAATGAGGGTTAATTTATGCATTCATCTGAGTTAGTTTACTGTAAACTGCAAGTCACTATACCAATAGTCATGGTAATATTCCACCTGTTATAAAACTTTTTATGTAGAGCACAGTGTCTTATGATTTATCCCGTACTCGCATCTATAGTGTACACACACTCACCGAGGTGTGCTTATGAGACAATATATAATGAAATTAGTCGTTCATCTTTTCATGTCTTATTTGTAGATTATGTGAATTGTGTTTAGGACCTTTATTATAATGTGAATACCAATTTAAAGGAATATATATATATATATATATATATATATATATATATATATATATATATATATATATATATATATATATATATATATTAATTAGCTTCCACTTAAACAGGTTGACTAAATTATCAGGATCACTATATGTCACAATGTGGTCTCGTGTTACTGTTTATTCTGTAAGCTGCCTTGTCATGCCACGCCCACACATCGGGAAAAAACAATTTTTGTAAGAGTCATGTCTCTTTTGTTGAACTTCCCAGTTGTCAAGGCTACCGGACAGTTTCATACATCCGTGGAGCGGTCTCTGTCTTATATTTACACATGCACTGAAAGAAAATACATATCACGAATTTCAAAAGAAATGTTGTCGATCACCCCGAGACATTACAAAAGCTATATATAATATTTCAGTCTGCTAATACAAATGGCTGGGCGGACTGCTCTAGGCTTGATTTGATCAAGAACATGGTAAAATCGTGAAGTAGAGGACAGAGTTCGTTTGTGGTGGAAAAAAATGTTCGTCACAAACCAAACCGATTACTAATAATATATACTAGTATATGTTCATGGAAATATGAAGTATCTCGCGATCAAACACAAACGTTGATTAATATAGTAATATTTTCCCATGATACATCAAACCAAAAACATATAATATATGGTAACATATAATATTTTATGGAAATAGTATGAACTATCCCTCACAAACATTGATTAGTACGGTACATGTGTTTCATGATACCTCAAACCAATTACTTATAACATGTAAGTATTTATATTTATGTAAAGATTTAAACCTATCTCACTATCCTGATCAAACGCTGGAATGAATTGTACATGTTTTCGATTTCACTTTTCAATCAATAGCATTTGGATCGGCGTTAGTCTCCATCCATAGCATATAAAGACGTAAGTGATGGGGATACACCGGCAGCAGCCTGCGTTGATGATGGAACAGGTTAAGTCATGATGTCGTTACAAAGGAATCTTTAATGTTACCATAATATATCCTTGCATCTGTGCGTAACGGGAATATTAATATTTGATTTAAATAATATGTTGGGACACACAGCTTTTCCTTTGTTGTGTAGCATTACTTAAATCGCTGAATGCTCAAGATGACTGCTGATAACAATGAGATGCTATTGACCGTAAGTGCATTTACGTGCAAGACAGTAATGGGATGTAGCACAATTGGACTGATATGAACAATAAAATCTGTTTCATTGTCATATATTGTAACATTGCACATGTTGCTTCATTGCATATAGAGTTCGTCAAGTGGTATCGAGTTTTGGCCATTTAGTTTCATAACATATCGCATGTTAAATTATATCATATATTATATATATCAAACGAATAATTCATTTTAGTTTACCATGGAATGGCCTTTATACAACTGCATTCTCTATATGCAGGAGCACTTATCCTTGGTGAGTCTATCACTGAAGTCACTATTCAAGTGAAGTCATTTATTCTAAAAAACAACGGTGGTACAAGAGCATAGTTTACAGACTGTTTACAACTACATACAACACGTGATGAAAGACAGACATATAAATACTGGTATGATATACAACATTATTTTGTGGTAACAGTGGTGAGAATAATCGAAATAACTTAGAAACTTTCTTGATATCTTTAAGTCCTGTAGCACATAACCCCCTCACCTTGCATCAAATCTGTACTGAATGATAAATCTACAGATGTACAGTAATTCTATCCTTAATAAGCAAGTCTAGATAAATCGACAGTACATCTCATCTAGGGACGGGTCCTTTATATGGACAACTTCTTATTGTTTATAAAAAATCATAATCTAGAAATCATGAATTTAACTAATAATCACTGCCTTAGAGACTTAAGCAAGTCTGATAACTCATATTTATAAGTAAATACGCCTGGCCAATATACTCTTTTTCTTGTAAATAGACATACTACTAGTTTCGGACCACCATTCTTTTATTTTACTCTTGGCATGAAAGTCTAACGACTAAAGAATGGGTAGTCCATCACCTTCTTTAGTAATATATATCTATAGAGCTAGAATAAACATGTAAATAGATAAACTCGTCTGCAATAGATGGAGAGTTGAACGCTTGTAAGACCCAACACATGTTATGTTACATCAGGCAATTGATTCTAACTTGGTTACGTAATTATTCACTTAAACAGATCCGATGATCATTTGGCACCACCACATCAGACAATAATTACATGATACAACGTACCTCCTTGACTGAAGAGCGGTTGAACAGGGGCCTTTAATCTTCATCGTTGCCTTGATGGGTTGTCTATGAGGACACACATCACCATCGTCATCCCCATCGGGGGAGGGAACTTGGGAGGAGATGACATTGGCACATCAAAGTCGGGGTGTGAGTAGGTGTGATGTGATCATGTAGTCCAATCACCAACCTACCCCTCTGATGGGACCCTATCACTACCGGGTGTAATTAAAGAACAACGTGATTATCACTACTTTGTAATAAGCGCAGTCAGAAATGTGGTGATTTAACGGTGACGCAAAAGGCAGTAATTGTTTTAGATATCTGCCTTTTCGGATCCTAATTGAGTGCATGAGAAACTAAACGGATTATATCTGTTACACCACTAGTTTCAAATAGAAGTTGAATCCTTTACCATTTTGATATGGGCTATCAAGATAATTCCAGGGTTTCAAATCCATAATTTGTCACCTATGATTCGTGGAGAAAAAGAACTACCGGGTTATTAATTATCTTTGAATATGCTCTCAAAAAGCATGCCCGTAAAAGTAGACAATTACAGATACTCTACATTCTTTTTTATAAATCAACAGCAATGTATTCTTTTAACTTTATCTATAATGGTCGTATCATTTTCAACTTGAAAAAATGACATGCTCACGTAAACAATTTACAACGCCTAACTGACCTGCTTGACATTCACTGTCTTCAATAACTATTCCACGACAAAAGCGTCGACGTATATCACGGTATACATGTAGTTAATTTCAGAATGTCGCGCTTCAAGTATTGTTAACATGTAATACTCAAAAGAAGTTGAAGAACCCACGACTCATGTATATCACTAGAGTTAAACTGTCATGGCATGACATCCAAAAAATCGGGTGTTCTTTCACTTGGGTAGTATATATGAGTCAATCGGGACATCCAAAACGGAATATTTAGGGCAGTATACATTCATTACATTATCTTCCTATATGTTTTCTGGTCGGGGTTAGGGCATGTTTAACTTCCATTCATTGATAAATGAGATGAATCCCCATCCTTCAGAGCTTACTCATTTAAAGGGACTAACACCCGACTAACTGACAGTCCAAGCAAATTTGAGTCCATTATTTACATTATTTATAACCCCTGTCTCAGTCTACTGTGATTCAAATTGTATAATATATACTACTCAAAAGAAGTTAAGGAACATCCGATTTATTCCTGTTGCTAATCTCCAAGCGTTACGTATTATGATAGGCGTCATGTAAACTATGTAGCGTTTACTGGCTTGGGAATGTGAAACTTAAAGTAGAAGAATATATTTGATTTTGATAAAACTTGAAGAAAAATATGATGATTTTCGCACTGTTATAGTACCCCTGGACGTCGTGGTATCGCTAATCTGTTAATGCCATATTAACGATAGTGATAGGAAACATCAGTTAAGAATCGGGTGTTCCTTTACTTGTTTTGAGTAGTATATATCAATTTAGTATTACACAGCGACACATGTCCCAATTTCATACATATTGTTTTTATTACAATGGCTAAATCTAGAATTGGAATGAGAACACGGCAAGGGGACTATCGTCTCCCTTTCAGATTAAGATTATTAACACTCGTTACCTGATGTATGAATAGCAGTCCGGGCAACGATGGGAAGTATTGAAACTGACCCGGTCTGCATATGATTAAAAACGTTTTGATATACCTGTAGTTCGGAATGCAGTTATGCTGAAGGAGCTTACTGCTCTTGCTTGTCAAGTAATGCATAACCAAATGTATGCGACATTTCTGTATAAAGTTTAAAGAACAAGAGTTACTCGACAAGTATCAGTATAAGTAACATGTCCTTATGACTTAGCGCAGAAGGTGTTGTAGTTAAACACTGTGTCTCGTGGATTAATATTTTGTAACAAGTCACTGCGCTTGTCAACGCCGAGCAACGCACGATGTGACGAGGAATAAAGCTTGTATCACACAACTATTGTATCACGTATTGTATATATCTCAACGCAGCGTGAGGGAAAGCATCAGAGCGTCATCGCCTTCATAAAAGCGTATGTGTTAACACATCCACTCTCATGCGCTGGGACTCACTATAAATGCCCAGGTGCTCGGAAACGTGCAAAATTTTGAATAGATATCACACATAATTAATAACTAATAGCCTATTTTGTTGTTGTATGTTTATGAAATTGTAAATTCCTCCCGTCTTTTCGAGTATTAAGGGGATTATATTCGAACAAATATCTCTTTTTTAGTCTCGAGTTGACGCTACCCTCTCTTCACTAATATCTCAATCTTTCTCAGGGCAGAAACCGTCCCTCATTGATAGCTGTGAATAGCGAGGTCATTTAGTTCACCGGTGTGAACGTCGTCACAATGGACAACAAATAGACCCAATTTTTAATTACTGTATTCGTTGACTCTGCTAGTAGTATACCTTTGTCAGCCCTTTTGTACAGGTGAGACGATGTTCACATACAGCTCGCCTCATCTAGGACGTACGGCGTTCAGCGCTCCATACAGCGCCGCGGCGACACGCTCACATGCGTCCCTACAATGATACGCTGATGATGGCCGAGGACAACCTGATAAGCGATGTGTGGAGCTTGCTGAAGGCAGTCGTGCTGTATCGCAGCTGTGCGCGCTTGGTCTCAGACGCTCACTGGCCTCAACACGCGCTTCTTTAATTAATGAGCGACTGGAGAAAAAAATGAAATAGGGTAAATAGTGAAAAAACTTATTGCGGGAGGTCCGCAGTAGCGCAAATACTCGTGATGTTTTCTCCTATTGGTGGGTCTTTGTGGATGGGCACTTGCCTACCACTTCAGCACACCCTTGCCAACTCCTCGCAGCGCTGTTAGCACCGATAGGTTATTCTCGGCTTTGTTGCAGAGCGAAGTGTTTAGGGGAATCAGGAGCTTTGCCCATGTGTAAGACACACTTTGAGTTATAATGATGTCCTTTCTATACCAGTTACGGGACTGAGCCAGGGAGATGCTCTTGGCCCTAGTACGAACCTTATTACTCTGCACAGCTACCAGTTGTGTAGGATGTTAAACTTGAATACTTTGGTGAAATCCTGGAAGGTCTTAAAACTGATTGAAAGGGTTTATTCTAATTCCAATATTTCATAAAAGCAAACACCCGTACATTGACAAGAACACTTCACGAATATCATTATTTGGAATACCCGTTTACAAAAAGCCAGGTTACCGGTCCATCTGACCTGCGAGACAGCGGTGAGCGAGTGAGTGTTGTTTAACGCCGCTTTGACTAGCTTTCAAGATGTATCAGGTCGTTATGGAGTAAATCACAAAACGTCTGAGATCGTTGACGTCCTCCACTTTCGCAAACAACGGACACGAGTATTGAGCTGTCGGTCCAAGGATTATGATCGAGGTAAACCTAGCACTGGAACCCCCGACCAGCGGATACTGGTACGACAAAGGCGCGTTACTGTGCACAGTGAGCTGAACCTAAGACCTGTTTGCAATATGCGCCCTCAACCCAGAGCAGGAAGAACAATGGCATCAGTTCTGCCTGCCATGCACAAGTCGGACCGGAAGTATGCCTAGTAAAAACAGGAACTTCCGGTCTAGTTGATACCACAAGTTCCCTCTTATGCTCATGAGACAATCATTATCATCATAGAATTAATTTATTTACAAATTCGGAAACAATATTTCCCTCTTCTTAACATTTCCAATAATTTGATGAGTAAAACATATTAAAAAATCATAATTCGTCTGTAATGCATCCGGCTGCATAACTTGCATATGTTAAATAAAGGTGCACGTTAATGTTTATGTACGTTCGCGCGCGCGCGTGTTTGTTTGTGTCTGTGTGTTTTGTTTGTTTGTTTGTTGTTTAACGCCGCACTCAGCAATATTCTAGCTATATAACGGCGGTCTGTAAATAATCGAGTCTGGACCAGACAATCCAGGGATTGACATCATGAGCATCGATCCACGCATTTGGGATACGATGACATGCTTTAACCAAGTCAGCGAGCCTAAACACCCGATCCCGTCAGTCGCCTCCTACGACAAGCATAGTCGCCTTTTACGGCAAGGATGCGTTGTGAAGGTGTGAATGCAGTGTAACACAACACTAAAGCAAAACACGTAAACACGTTAATTGTATTTGTTAACAATTATTTTTACATTTTGAACTTGTTCTTGTTCAATTTATGTTTCTCTCCCTGATCGACTGACATCTGGCGTCCCCTGGCGTCCCCTGGCTCCCCGCCCCTCTTCCACCGGACTGTTCTAGCCGTAGTGTAATCTCCGTCACTCGTCACATTTAGAGTGCATGACACCGCTCCAAAACCACAACACAACTGACACCAGCTGATAATTATACCATAATTCGCCCATTAAAATTCGTAATATTCGACATATAATTAGTTAGTGGAAGGTTTATGTGCGATATTAGTCATTACAATAAGCTGTGATTTATAGACCATCTCGTTTTGCACAGTTTGATTGGCCATATTAATTGTTTTAGCTGAAATGGATGCAAAGCTTCGTCGCACCACTTGCACATCGTTCGTTGTCAAAGAACCTCGGCCCACTGTGGCAGTGAACGTAGGAGGTTGACTATTTGCCAGGATTTATAAAGATATTTCTTTGGTATCCTGTTGTGTTCTGTTGTTCTGTTTCTGGGCGAATCTTTCATTGATAAAACATGTTGTCATAGCAACAAAAACATGTCTGTATCTTCCGTCAAAATAACACAGTAAAATATAACGCTTAATCAATACAAAGGGTACACACACATAAGCACGCACGTAAAGCTTTAACAGCAAACATCGACAACAGACACGCTCAAGCAAAAGAGGAAAAACAACAAAGGCAAAACATAGCCCCAAAACAAACATATCGCAAGATAAAAAGCTCCCAATTAACCACTCGAAATGCACCCCCAAACAAACAAACAATAACAACAACAAAAACAAAAAAACTCCAAACAACAACAAACAAATCACACATTAAATAAATAATATTAACAAAATCAAACAAAAAAAACTCACAGTGTAAAGCAATACTAAAAGCAACCGTCGAAAAAGTAGTAATAAATAACGATATTAATAACATAATACATAAATAAAATACGCTAATAAATAAATCTAAACAAATGAAAAGAAAACAAATATTTTGACATATATCTCTGGTTTCTCCATTTTACAAAGGGATATACTTTCATGAATACGTTGATAATCATTATATCTAGATAACATCTGTAGAATAAAAAATATATACCTTTAACTCGTGTTTTTATAGTTGTGAAGTTTCTGTGAAATGTAGCAATTTCCTAACATAAATACATACCAAAATTATTACCCGAGATCCGATATTCTGGTTGAGACACAACCCTCGCATCCCGTGACGGACATTTATACCAGGGGTATAACACGATATTTATACCAAACATAAACTCTACAGATAGAGGGCAAAGTAGTTTAAACTACAGTGTAATGATAGCCTAATCCGTCACCCGAGATTTGTGGGGTGTCTCACGTTCAGAGAAATATCATAGTTTTCTTCTACTGAAGTTTGATGTTGTCGACCCAAGGCTTAGATGTGAGGTCCCGATAGTCCATAGGGGGTCGGGTTTCATTTCCGAGCTTGTATTTAGACGTATTATTCCTATCAAAATCTTGACTATCCATTTTTATGTTATATCGTTTTAAACCCGTAACTATAAAACTTAATGGAGCTTCAGTAAATGCTACTAAAGTGAGGAGATATATATCCGAGAGATTGTCCCGAGATGACCCCGGTCGGGGCTCAATCGGTTGCCAAACACGCCCAGTTTCATTCAGAATTGTCACATTCGAAAGCTACCATATATTTAGGCCACAGTCTGTTTTAAAGAGAGAATAAGCTTGTTTTAGTCCCTAATCCTTTGTATGACACGCCCAGTGATATGATCCGCCCGTGTGGAGTTATTTTGAAGGGGTATAAGTACGTTATTTGTACGTGACCCACGCAACGTTATTTCATACATAGAACGTAACGATCTTGTTTAGTTATCAATATGTTATCGCTCAAGCATGCTCATTTAATAAGGTAAATACATAATAATTAACAAATAATCTAAACATTATCAAACGAGACATCGTCTCAGTATTCAATCCATGTATCAAGATGGGTATTGTGTGGTCAAAATGGTGGTAATTGTGACCTTGGCGTTCATCATAATATCAACCACTGGTTGTCCAAGTCATGACTGAATTACGTGTGTCCATTCACATAGTGGTCACCGCTTAATACGCCCAATGTGTTTCGTTGGAAAATTGAGACTGGTTACTCTCTATCACTGACGTTGTGTATTGAAGATCGTGGGTACCTGTGTTATTGATGGCCGCGATACAGTGGCATCAACATGGACGTGATCCCGTCTCGCCACTACCGCATTCTAACAAGGATTTGTTGTTTCAGGGGCGCCGGAGTCTAACCTGCTGTTCCATCCCTACCGGAAGCCAAAGCGGATCCGAACTGCCTTCTCCCCGAGCCAGTTGCTGAAGCTGGAACAGGCGTTTGAGAAGAATCACTACGTCGTCGGTCAGGAGAGGAAGGAGCTAGCAGCCAAACTCAGCCTCACAGAAACACAGGTAGATCTACCTACATGACGCTAATACACTGTGTGAGTGGTGAGGTGCGTCCGTGAGTGAGTGAGTGCGTCCGTGAGTGAGTGAGTGTTTGGGTAAGTAGGTGGGTGAGTGAGTGGATGGGTGTTATGTGGGTTGGTGGGTGCTTGAGTGAAACACAGGTAGGCATACCTACCAACATGACGCTAATACACTGAGTGAGTGAGTAGGTTCGTCCGTGAGTGAGTGCGTCCGAGAGTGAGTGAGTGTTTGGGTAAGTAGGTGGATGAGTGAGTGGGTGCGTGAGTGAGTGAGTGCGTCCGTGAGTGTGTGAGTGAGTGTTTGGGTGTGTATGTGGGTTGGTGGGTGCTCGAGTGCTACACAGGTAGGCGTACCTACCTACACGATGCCTATAAACCTACTGAGTGAGTGAATGAGTGCGTGCGTGAGTGTGTGAGTGAGTGGGTAAGTAGGTGGGTGAGTAATTGAGTGGATGGGTTTGTATGTGGGTTGGTGGGTGAGTGAGTGAGAGTATTTAAACATCGCATTCAGTAATATTCCAACAATAATGAATTTCGATTATGTAGTTAAAGTGTTTTTGAAAGATTACACTCTTTTGCGTACAATATTTACCTTAAACTTTCATAATAATCGTGTTTAAGTTTAAAGGTGACTACAATCTATACACCGTTGAAAAGCGAATATTATAGTTCATTTAAATAAATAAAAAAATTAAGTACACCATGAAAAATCAACATCGAGTAAATGCATTTGGTAAAGTTTACCACGGTGGAGCGTACCTTCAAAGTGACATCCTAGATTCAAATACAGTACCATAACACCGCGGGTGGGAGCATTATGAATCATAATAGTATGAAATATTGCTACTCATGAAAACACATTTATGGAATCGATGAGCGAGAAAGTTTTAAATGATTTCCAAGTTTATTTAACCGTCCGTGAAAGTCTAGCGTTATTAGCTCAAAGAGAATGCCTGTTAGCGTGAGATCAATGGAGGATCGCTTCTCTGGTAATTCTCGCATATGAGATATAATGTGGTGATACTCGCTGCTGGATACATGCTTATGACGACAGATTAGTGCTAGAATTAAACAGTCTTTCCGACATAGCCCTCAAAATATTTGTTTTTGGCCCTCTTTTCCTGATTGGGTCGTGGGTTCAGTGTTACCCCCGCAAGGCAAACTGTAAAGCGAGCAGAAGCTTTTTATCACAACACGGCGATCGGAAATCAACCTCACGCTCGCTAGAAGAGCGCGTGATATTGTCCGTCATCTGTGACAACTTATTGAGCCTCCGACATTGGAGAGTTCTGCAGTTGAATACGACGGCCCTCCATCCATGGGTTAATGAAAATTCCGCTATAAAGTTGTGCCATTGATTCCTATGAGTAGCCATTGCAGATATAACGCACGTCCGAATTTTTCAGATTTCAGAAAGAAGGAAATTAGGTCTGGTATTTCTGTCGAATTAGGCTTAAATTATTTCGCCGTGTTGGGATTGGGGCAGATTATCTCATTTACACGACCAAACTGTAATTAGAAGTTTGCTTTACGTGCTCAAACGCATTTAGACAATAAAGACTGTTACAAAGGCGGCCTATCTAAGTGGATGTTACTCTGCTTAAGACCCAAGTCTTGAGACTCAAATCAACATCGGGAGGTCTGTAATTGACTCGATGAGGCGAAATTCAACCACGCCGTATTCTTTACTCCGGGGAGCGTATTTTGACGGCAGATGATGGGTCGATATCACGTGAAATGGAAAAATATTTTCCAAGTATTCTCCTGCTATTTGTTCAATCATATTTGTCCGTTGTAGGATGTTTGAAGCAGTCGACTCAGTGCGGAGTGATGAGGCCCCGTCTCTTGTATCCTTCCGCTAACTTAACGTCGTACCTCCTTGTTGAAAACCCCTTCAAAGATTTGTCAAATTATTATGTCAGTGATTCGCGTCACATTGAACTAAGGAGCTAGTTAGGCGGTATCTTCAACATAATGTTGGGCTAATGAAAATCAGTGTAATTGTCGCGGGGCTTGACAAGAATCGAACAAGTCGTATTTACAGCGGCAGTTTGATTAACCTGCACGATTCACCACGGAGTTATTGGCCCTTGGGTCAAGGTTAAGCCATCGGGATGCAGCCGCACGCCTACCTCCAATAGGGGCACAACTTTTGTGGTGTCTACATAATTTACATGCTATCAAATAACATTAACAAATGGTAATTGGCCCAATTGTGGTAGATGTTTATCTATATCGGCCTTCACTAGTGTGCCGCGATCATGCCGGGCACAAATGCTACAAGCAAGGTAGGATAGAGGCGGACATGGGGACATCTTGGTACTCACATATTAACACGTGTGCGATTAGCACTACTCTGGGGGGGAAAATGAGGTACATGACTTTGTATCAGAGGGGCTAATAACGCATGTTTTAGCGTTAACATATGCTGTAGGGTCAAGTCAAGGGTCGTCTCTAACTCGTACTTTATTGCCAGTGACTCCCTATTTGAAATATTGCTGATGCGACGATAAGACGCATGCCACTCACATTCACCAGCTACAATATTTCTGAGAAATATATTCTGCCAAATATATCTTGAAATGTTATCAAGTAGTTGGGTATTAGGTGTACATCTTATTTTGTGTATGTTTGTCATAAAAAATAAATGACGGCTACACTTACAGGCTTACGCTGTGTCTGCGAATTGGATTTCTTGTGTTCAATATCCTTTATAAACATAAATGCTTACTAAAATATTTATTTTTCTAAACAGGGCTTGAAACATGTGTTGTCGAAAGACGTTAATTCATTAAAGGAATTTACATATTTACGTACCCTACTAACAGATTGTGTGTCAGTTGTTTTTTTGAAAGATGAAATACGTCAAAAAGGCACTCAGTACACGTTGGCCAAGTCGTTTAATAGCAATAGTGTGCCTTACATCTTCTACCTGAGCGCGGTTATTAAAGGTGAAATTGTACCGTATATGCGGTACACTTTACACAGTGGGAGGAGGATCGGGCGGGGGAGATAGCCTCGCGATAAACACAGATAACCACCGGTAGGACTGGCATATGTCGGTGTAAAGCACGTGGTGGGTGTTTTATACCAAGCAATCTCTCGTTAGAAACTGATCCCATGTGGTAAATGCTGTCATTTCCTGGTCTTTGACCACTGACCACGGGTCATCCTCCTTTATATCTGTTCATTGGTTGCTTTATACGTTTATTAAACACGTGAACACAGGGAGATGGCGCTAGCTACCCGATACGGCTCTCGCTCATCTCCCCCATGATGCTGGGCACCATATATCATCGTCAAACCCCATCATGTCAGCTGTCCTGCCCCCGTATATCCACCCTTTTCACATCGCCAAGCAGTTTAGCACGTTTCTCATTCCAGCTTCAACACGCCTTCAGAGGAAGGATAGGCGACCTGATATCTAACAATCGACACCATTTAATTTCAAAACTAAGTTTTGTGTAGCTCTTCATCGTTGATAGCCCGCGCGTGCTCGCAATTAGGACCACATTAAACATGATAATTTGTTGGTAATGAGGAAAGCGGGATTAAAGTCCTTCCTGGGTTGGGGGGACACGTTTGGGACCTCTTCAGACGTGCTAGGGTAAAGACACTTCAGACCATATCAGGTGTTGTCCTCACAATTACCGTGTTCAACTTCAATACAGGTTTTATCTGAGTCTAATTTGTCCATATCGGCGATCAGCCCGCTTGTCCCGATGTTTGCTCTCCTCGGGGAAAGTGTTGCGAGATCCGGCCTCGCTATGGCCCCCGCCGATACAAGACACCCTTTCAAACCTATTTGTTCCGCGTATTTGTCAACACGTTGCTGAATAGCCCAGGATTGTTCCTTTTCTGTAGTTGACGACCATAAAGGCCCGAGTAACCGATAGCCCGCCGCCTCAACATCCACGCCGATATGTTTCACACCGTCTTTGACGCTTCTCCCGAATGCAAAGCTTGATCGCCTGCGTATGTCTATGTTCACGTTCGTTCCCCTCCCACTTCCAACGATGCCCTACCCCCACCCTGGCGGAACACTGATCCCCTCACCTGTTTGACACCTCATTGTGCCCCCACACATTGGTCAAACTACGTCTTTGAGGAGCATTAACTTAATTGGCAAACATGTTGTTGAAAGTGACCGCCATTATCCGACACACCTTCTATAGTGCCCGGATGGAAGGACGACAATGAAGGGAGATAATGCTCTTTTATCATCTCGACAAGCGTTGTCAAAGAAGGTCGCAGTTGCTGAAGATGTCAATGCGTCTTACTTTCAAGGGCTAATTGTGTGATAATTGAACGTACGTGCAGGTTTTAACAACAATTTCAGTCATGTTCTCACTTTTGTTCGTATTTATTAGTGGAATCACTTCATTGTTGCGAAGATCTCATTCTCCCGTTTTAATGTCTCACTGTTCAGACCAGACTAACATTTTGGCCCAGAAATCAAGTTATCTTATTTATAAATATATATCTATAAGATAAAAAATCAAAAATCCAAATGGAGCCAAGGACAATGCTAAATTTCCTAAAGCTGGGGTAATCTTGACTTGCCAAATCATTCTAGACTTGAGTTGTATTCATTTTAAATTTATTTTCAAGGGAGACAGACAGTGTTCAGCCAGCTATTGATATTTAGTCGTACTGTGTATAAATTGTCTGATTAGGATTTTCTTGTGCAATAAACAGTTACCAAAGGGTTATTTGAACACGATGATGTTTTTGACATGTATACGTATGGGACCATTAGCTGATTACAACGTTAGCTGATTGTAATAGCCATTTGGGGGAGTTGGCTGGTCATAATACGGTATAGCATGTGTCCAGCGAGTTAACATCCTGCAGTGGGTGACAGGTCCCTTGACCCTTGTGCAATATAGGAAGTGTGAGATATGTTTTTGTTTTGATTGGTGACAGATCCAGAGTCAAAGTGTCCGGTCATTTAAATTGGGCAGTGACTGATGGTCAAACGGCAGCCATTGGGTGACTGATCATGCAGAAGATGACTGATCCAAAAGCCATAATGTGGTATGGCTGGTACCACCTGATCAATTATCCCTTGACTCATCACATAGCCAGTATGCAACATGCCACTTGCCTGATCTTTTAACATGGTTCACCATGTGGCTGATCAATTGCCACGGGGCAGTTCAACAGGTGCCCGATCTCTTAACATAGTTCATCAAGTGGCTGATCCCATAGCCACAGTGTAGTTTAGCAGGTGTCCGATCTCTTAACATAGTTCACCAAGTGGCTGATCCATAGCCACGGTGATGTCTAACAGGTGTCCGATCTCTTAACATAGTTCACCAAGTGGCTGATCCCATAGCCACGATGATGTCTAACAGGTGTCCGATCTCTTAACATAGTTCACCAAGTGGCTGATCCCATAGCCACAGTGTGTAGTTAAGCAGGTGTCCGATCTCTTAACATAGTTCACCAAGTGGCTGATCCCATAGCCACGATGATGTCTAACAGGTGTCCGATCTCTTAACATAGTTCACCAAGTGGCTGATCCCATAGCCACAGTGTGTAGTTAAGCAGGTGTCCGATCTCTTAACATAGTTCACCAAGTGGCTGATCCCGTAGCCACGGTGAAGTCTAACAGGTGTCCGATCTCTTAACATAGTTCACCAAGTGGCTGATCCATAGCCACGGTGCAGTCTAACAGGTGTCCTATCTCTTAACATAGTTCACCAAGTGGCTAATCCCATAGCCACGATGATGTCTAACAGGTGTCCGATCTCTTAACATAGTTCACCAAGTGGCTGATCCCATAGCCACAGTGTGTAGTTAAGCAGGTGTCCGATCTCTTAACATAGTTCACCAAGTGGCTGATCCTATAGCCACGGTGAAGTCTAACAGGTGTCCGATCTCTTAACATAGTTCACCAAGTGGCTGATCCATAGCCACGGTGATGTCTAACAGGTGTCCGATCTCTTAACATAGTTTTCCAAGTGGCTGATCCCATAGCCACGATGATGTCTAACAGGTGTCCGATCTCTTAACATAGTTCACCAAGTTTCTGATCCCATAGCCACAGTGTGTAGTTAAGCAGGTGTCCGATCTCTTAACATAGTTCACCAAGTGGCTGATCCCATATCCACGGTGAAGTCTAACAGGTGTCCGATCTTCTTAACATAGTTCACCAAGTGGCTGATCCATAGCCACGATGATGTCTAACAGGTGTCCGATCTCTTAACTTAGTTCACCAAGTGGCTGATCCTTTAGCCACGGTGAAGTCTAACAGGTGTCCGATCTCTTAACATGGTTCACCAAGTGGCTGATCCTATAGCCACGGTGCAGTCAAACAGGTGTCCGATCTCTTAACATAGTTCACCAAGTGGCTGATCCTATAGCCACGGTGCAGTTTAGCAGGTGTCCGATCTCTTAATATACTAGTAGTTCACTAAGTGGCTGATCCATAGCCTCGGTGCAGTTTAACAGGTGTCCGATCTCTTGATATCCTGGTAATACACTAAGTGGCTGAGCACAGAGTGCAGTTTGCAGGAGGCACCTGGAGTATTATTCTAGAAGACCTCGGTTATTATTTTAAAAGACCAAGCGTCATATTCTACAAGACCGAGTGTACTCTTCTACAAGACCCAGTGTCCTATCCTTTATTGTGCTGCAGCATGGACGAGGTCCAGCCTTACAGCTTCAATTTTAGTTTTACAATGCAGTCGCCTAGCCCTACCCTGTAACTGATGCATATCAGAACGTGTACCCTGGCGCCTGTCTTACCAGACCAGCAGCCAGACGTTATGCCCTAGCTCGCTGCTGTCTGTTGTGGACATATTGCATTAATAATTTTGTGAAATGAAATATTCGGTATTCATGCTTAATTTATCCCTTTCAGCTCTGTAATTGAATTTCAGTCGTGCCAGATCTAAATTCTTTTGTCAGCAGACTATTTTGCTGTCGAAATTGGAAAATATTTCACAACTTACCACTTCTCCCTAATGCCGACTGGCGTTAATAGGAGGGGTATAATTATGAATCGCTCAGCACTATATACAAATCCCATGAATGAATCTGTCAGAGTCATTTTCCTCGCCGGTCGGTTAGGCTGGGATGACAATAGCAAGCGGCAGGAAACATGGTATATAGTGATGGACTCAGGCCATATAAAGGCAGGGTATATGTGGCAAGTGACACCCGGTCGGTATTCATGCCAAGCCCCATGCAGGGGCCAATCAAATCTTGTAATGCCTTGGTGTATGGCTGCCACGCTAAGCAGGCAGGCCAGCTATTTATCTATGCTATAATCATACCGCTATCACCACTAATTCCTCTATGTTCCGCCCTAGGAGGGGGGCGAGTGATGCATCATATGGCTTTAATAGGTTCCTGTAATATACAACAAAAAGAGATGTGCTATATTAACACGGCTTCATGGGTAAAATGAGAGAAGCGGTGTGGCGGTTATATCAACCCATCTCCCATCAACCCATCCTTATATCAACAAAGTCTGCTCACAATGTACATCCCAAGTATCTACAAGCCCGATCGCTCCATCACCATCACCATCACCATCATACCCTAGCCACATTCTAACCCACTTCCCACCCACCCCTATCCCTACGACCACCCCAACACCCCAACCTCCCGCTGCGCTCCACTTCAGCCCCTGTATTGATACACAGGGGCGATATGCATTTATATTAGCCAATTTCTTCGTGTCATTATTTGGTGTTTGACCCGAAAATTGTTTATCTGTCACATATTGTAGTGGCCGTGTCGTTACACTACGTGATTAGTGTCAGACTCGCAAAGTAAACACTATATTTTATATTCATTGACGTAGTGTCGAGGTATGATAAATTACCCTGTCGTCTTTTTTATGCTGTACAACATAGAATAGAACAGAGAAACTACTGCAATGTCTTCTTAATGGGCTGTTTTGTATCGTCTGTGTAAAACATGACATGGTGTTCTTAAGCTAACAGTAAGTAAGGAGACGTCCATTTGCACTGAGGGGCGGTCGGGTAGCTTAGTGGTTAAAGCGTTCGCTCGTCACGCCGAAGACCCGGGTTCGATTCTCGACATGGGTACAATGAGTGAAGCCCATTTCTCGAGTCCCCCGCCTTATTTTTACTGGAAAATTTGCTAAAAGCGGCGTAAAACCATACTCACTCACTCACTCCATTTGCACTGCAAGTATTGTGCAATGAGATTTATGGGTTAAACACTACTCCACAATACTGCACACACATGCAAGGGTGATATAATATATTGTAGTGCGTACAATTAACTGAGTAGCTTTTTTTATGTAGTTATACAGATCAATAATTAGGTTTCACATAGCTTTTTAAAATATATTTCCTTTGTATTGTCAAGCAAAATGTATTAAGCAAATAACACATTAATGCAAACCAACACGTCAAATTCATAGCAAAACGAACAACCATTATTTTGAATAAAAAGTTAACTTTTAACAGCATATAAATCTTGAATTAATGAAAAAATACATTTGGTTACATTCAGTCCGAAATGAAATTGAATATGAAATTCTATGCTTTTCAACGAAATGAGCCGGTAAGTCTCTCATAACAACGCTTTTATTAGGACTGTGGTCACAGGTCTCCTATCCGAATAATAACTCAAACCCAGGAATGAAATCAACTTTGTCTTTTTATTCATGATATTTTCTAACTCAGTGGTTAATTATAAGGAAAATAGACTCTATTTGTAGCAAATGTGTCTAATTCCAGTACATTTATTAACTTCACAGTGTGTGTGTGGTTCTCGGGCTGGGCGACATTAGCTCATTATACTTGCAGCCACCGGCGCGCAGAGAAAATGGTTGATTTGAATGATAAACCTATAATATTGTGTGTGGTCACGGTTGGAGAAGCTGGGGGTGCGTGACGGACTATGTCCCCCCAACAGCGTCAGGGATGACTGACACACGTCAGCGGAAACTTCTACACGGAACGACACTTACAACAAAATTACTGCCCTACCACAAAGCACAGAGACGAGGGAGGCCTATATTAGCCTTTATTGAGGCATAATCTAGTTTGTAAGATATTTCCATTGTGTGTTGTTTGTGTGCAGTCAGGGTAGGGGTACTGATGGACATTACTGTTGTAAGAGACGGTAGATTAGTGCCAAGTGTGCTTACAACTGTAGCGGACCCCCCGAGCATAGCGTTATAATTCAAAGATGTTGTCCCCGAACAAACCCCCCCCCCGCCTAAAGCTAATGCTAGACTTTGAGGCCGATTGTCAAATGAGGGTGGGACTATTCTCCGTTCAGACCCAAGTGCATATCAACAAAATAGAAGTCACCCCCAAACCGTTCTCCAATCCTACTCAGCACCATCAACCTGAACGCATCCCCTTTTCATCTCTCGGAAATTACGAGACTTGTGGGCTCCTTTAACGATATATTTGTGTGTAACCTTATAGATAACTTTATTTCGGGGACTATGCGTCAGTGTAGGGTCGAACCTTTACTGGTGCTGTGTTGTTGGGGTGTTGGGTGGGTGTGTGCATGGGGTGGGGTGGGGGGCACTCCTGGGTAATTAGAACTTGCAAGTTGGGTGATTTGTTTTTTGCGAGGGGTGGGATTGGGTCTAGGAGCACACGTGTTGGTAGAAAAAAACCCAGCGTTCACATTTACGCAAAAGGTAAACCCTATGGAGTGTTATCCCTGTTTGTCCGGACACCTTGCCACCCTGTCGGTTACCTAGGGAACATGTATCACCAAACAAAGGAAAATATCGATGATTTGTTAATTCTGACCTTTTTTTCATAAGGACAATTTTGCTGAGTTTAAACGCAGTTTCGGGCAGAAATACTGTCTGGTGCGGCGTCAGGCAAAACATAAATCCTTACTTTTTATGCAAATTGTGTGAGCGGAAGGGTAGGGCGTGTCCGTATCATGCTTACTATTCCTGATGTTCAACAACCAATTTATATAATTTTCACCACTATTTTGCCTTTTACACCCAGTGAATCTCGGCAGCTGACCGAGACTGATATTATCTGGCGTCGACGTATCATATTCAGCGTAATTTATCTCAATGTAAGCATGCATATTAATTGTCTTTTCTATTTAATTTAAGGTGAAGGTATGGTTCCAGAACCGGCGAACAAAATACAAGCGTGTCAAGTCAGAAGAGGGCTGCTCGTCGCCACCTCACCCCCTCGACCAATCGGAGGCAGTGGAGGAATCTGAGAACGAGGCTCTGGCAGAGGAAATGATACCACGTGACTGTGGAGACGACGATGACGTCGAAGACGCCAGTGATGACGAGTGTGAAACAGTGGATGTTTCGTGACAATAGCTGGCGTTAATCAGTGACTGTGCTGTCATAACGTCATTCATTGTGGTCAATTCACAAACGCCAAATGCTAACCACAGAGACGATTTACACATTTTATGTACCGTACTCACAGAAAACGAGTCCACCTGACCAAAGAAATGTTGACATAATGCTGACCACATACTACAAACTGATTATATTGAACCTCTACGGCAATATTTTGACGTAATATGGTTGGTTCGTTGAGATTTGCACTTCACATCTTTGTGTCACGTTTGTTTGATGTTTAACGCCGCTCTCGGCATTATTACAGCCATTTAAAGGCGAATCTAGACCAGATAATTAAGTAATTGACATCATCAGCATCGATTTTACGCAATTGGGATACGATGACATGCATCAGCCAAGTCAGCGAGCCTGACCACCCGATCCCGTTAGTCGCCTCTTACGACAAACATGGGGTGCTGCAGACCAATTCTGACCCGGATCTTATCGGATGGTTCACACATGTCCTTATACTGTATTCACTGTCCTATTGGTCGACAACATTATGTGAATGTATAATCATATTTCATATGGAACGTAACATATCACAGAAATGCAAATTTTACAATGATAGAGACGTAGACATTGGATTTGAAAATGACATGTAATAATGTGAAATTTACGCGTTAATTTATGAAATCAATTATATGTATGAAAGTGCTATTAAACACGACCACGCTCTTGTGAATACTGATAAATATATTACAGGGCTAGTTCTTGTTTAACTCATATCACCACGTGATTTTAGACAACCTTATTCTGTGAGACTCATATACCATCTACACGTGATGTTGAATGACTGGGCGGAGTAGTGTTTGACTTGTTTACACATGATGTAAGAACATTATTCTGTGAGAAGTGTTGGTAGTTGAATGTCTGGGCGGTGAAATGTTTGACTCTTCTACTGATGATGTGCAACAACATTATTCTGTGAGAAGTGTTGTTAGTTGAATGTCTGGGCGGTGAAATGTTTGACTCTTCTATTGATGATGTGAAACAACATTATTCTGTGAGAAGTGTTGGTAGTTGAATGTCTGGGCGGGGTAATGTTTGATTTATATCTATACGTTATGTGAGACAACATTATTCTCTGAGAATTGTTGGTCATAGATGTCTGTCCGGGGTAATGTTTGACTCGTTTACACATTTTGGGCTGGACTCTAGTGACTAGTAATGGTCACATCACTGAACATGTCCATGTTTGACTAGTCACCATATAACGTTAGAGATACACGCACCCCACTAGTAAATATGGAGACTTATATCACAAGGTAGTTAAAATGTTTAGGGCCCGACCTTTTGATATTTGTGATTGTGGTGGATGTGGCTTGTTTGGAAACCAGATATTTTTCAGCCACATCTTCAGGATATTGTTTTAATTAAAACTATGAGTTTTAATAATTTAAAAAAAAAATCGTGCAACAATTTAATTTGTGTGGCAATTAATTTCAGTTTGTTTTAAACTATCTGAAGCATTAATATCTTTTTTTTCTGGGACAGTTACAGTTTTTCGATAAAATCGCAGCCCTCTTCCATCCCCAACTCTCGAATATCAAATGGTCGCCCCTTACACATACATGTACCGTGAGAGTAACACGCCCCACTAGTGAATATTGATACGTATATCACAGGGCAGTTCATTGTTTGACTAGTCTACATATATATGCACTATGAGACAAACACGCCCACTCTCAAGTGAATATTGATACTTATGCAGTTAAATGTTTACACATACATGTAGTATGAGAGAAACACTCTCACACTTTCTAGTAAATATTGACAACTACATCAAAAGGCAGTTAAATGTTTGACTTGTCTACACATATATGTACTATGAGAGAAACACTTTCACGCTCTCTAGTAAATATTGACAACTACATCAAAGGGCAGTTAAATGTTTGACTTGTCTACACATATATGTACTATGAGAGAAACACTCTCACGCTCTCTAGTAAATATTGACAACTACATCAAAGGGCAGTTAAATGTTTGACTTGTCTACACATATATGTACTATGAGAGAAACACTCTCACGCTCTCTAGTAAATATTGACAACTACATCAAAGGGCAGTTAAATGTTTGACTTGTCTACACATATATGTACTATGAGAGAAACACTCTCACGCTCTCTAGTAAATATTGACAACTACATCAAAGGGCAGTTAAATGTTTGACTTGTCTACACATATATGTACTATGAGAGAAACACTCTCACGCTCTCTAGTAAATATTGACAACTACATCAAAGGGCAGTTAAATGTTTGACTTGTCTACACATATATGTACTATGAGAGAAACACTCTCACGCTCTCTAGTAAATATTGACAACTACATCAAGGGCTGTTAAATGTTTGACTTGTCTACACATATATGCACTATGAGAGAAACACTCTCACGCCCTCTAGTAAATATTGACAACTACATCAAAGGGCAGTTAAATGTTTGACTTGTCTACACATATATGTACTATGAGAGAAACACTCTCACGCTCTCTAGTAAATATTGACAACTACATCAAAGGGCAGAGATAACTGCCCACACTCTGGTGAATATTGATAATTATATCACAAGAAATATAAATGTTTGACTTGTTTACACGTGATAGAGATAACTGCCATCATTCTAGTGAATATTAACAATTATATCACAAGACATATAAATGATTGACTTGTGTGCAGATGATAGAGATAACTGCCCACATTCTAGTGAATATTGATAATTATATCACAAGAAATATGAATGTTTGACTTGTTTACACGTGATTGAGATAACTGCCATCATTCTAGTGAATATTAACAATAATATCACAAGACATATAAATGATTGACTTGTGTGCAGATGATAGAGATAACTGCCCACATTCTAGTGAATATTGATAATTATATCACAAGAAATATGAATGTTTGACTTGTTTACACGTGATTGAGATAACTGCACACACTCTAGTGAATATTGATAATTATGTCACAAGAAATATAAATGTTTGACTTGTGTGTACTTGATAGAGATAACTGCCCACATTCTAGTGAATATTGATAATTATATCACAAGAAATATTAATGTTTGACTTGTGTGCACATGATAGAGATAACTGCCATCATTCTAGTGAATATTGATAATTATATCACAAGAAATATAAATGTTTGACTTGTGTGCACATGATAGAGATAACTGCCCACATTCTAGTGAATATTGATAATTATATCACAAGAGCTGTAATGTTTGACTTGTGTGCACATGATGAGAGTTACACACCACTATTGTGAATACTGATATCACACGACACATACAGGTTTGATGTAGTGTGATTCACACACTGAAATGACTGTAAATGTGAAAGTGATCGCTGTATGAATCTCGCGATTCAAGAAGAAACAGATCGTTATTGTTAACCTTCATAGTCCGCAGCACTGATCGTTCCTCTTGCCGGGTATTTCACTGTTTGTTACTGTCTATCATTACACATATTGATTTGATTAAAGTTGATTGTATTACCCAACATGTGTCCATGATTATCATTGATGAGGTAACATAAAACCGATACTTACAGACCAGCAGATTCGTACTTTGCCATTTACCGTTACAATCTTCGCTTTGAACGGTGTTGTTTTACAAGTGTGTGTCCGCTATGAGATTACAGTAAACTACGGTTATAACGAACACGCTTATAACGAACTGACAGCTATAACGAACATATTTTTAGTCCCTGCCATTTGTTGTAGATATGCTGTATATATGCTTATAACGAACTACGGTTATAACGAACAAAAATTAGTGGTCCCTTTGAGTTCGTTATAACCGTAGCTTACTGTAATGTGGAAAAAGGGAGCTCAACATGACGTATGACACTTTGGTTAAACCACTGAGAAAGAGTATGGTACTGACAGACCAAGGATCGAAATTGGATCGAAATAAGATTCGACACTGCGATCACCGTTAATGCAACACTGCACATCGATTACGATGCCTAATATTAATGAACAACACGAACGTCCTTTCGTTCGAAAATGGGTCGATACGGGCAAGTTTTATCTATCAGTTGAAGTGAATGCGATCACCGAGTCGGAGTCATATGTCTTTAGGTCAGTGTACCTCTTCATAATGTAATTATAATCAATGTCTTTGAATTAATGTTTTTGCCCGAAAAATGAATAAAGGACATTAAAGGTCCCCTATTTCGATCTGTTTTGAAAGGGCAGTTGGTCTTTGGCGACAGCTGTAGATACATAACAAAACAGAATGGAACAGGTGAATAGCTGACACAGATATCTCTGGATTTATATTACGCCACGGACAATAACCATCAACCAGTATTTATGTCACATGTTTCATACCTTTCCTTTTAGGTACTTAGTATATTATTCAAGATGAACAGATTTTTTTATCACTACCGTACCGTTGTTGGCCTTTCTTTACCTGAATAAGTTGATCTGTTCATTAACATAATAACTGAAGCACACCAGTGACCAGATCCTGCTGAAATTGTATGTGCCAGGAAACATATGTTTCAAGGTTTGGATGTCACTTTGTTACAATTCCCATCAGGAATATGGCTGTCCTGAAGAAACTTCATTGTCCCCACATATACTAAAAAAAGAAAGTATTCACCCATGATTGATGATGGCTGAAAACGAAACAACGGGATATTATTATTATGGTGGTGTATTTAATCCGGGTATTATGGACCTCAAATGTGCTGTGTTGTTAACGTTTTTATTCTGTTTGGTCAAATCCAGTTTTTAAGTGCTTGCTTTCATTTGCTCGGCAGTTTAGCACCTGGGGTTTCATTTACGTGACATTCAAAGCTTGTCACAAACCACTGTTCTTGGAGTCACTCTGACGTTGCTACATAGATAATTATGCAAAATATCAAGAACTGATATTCAAGTATATTGTATAAAGACACTTCCGTCATATAATGTAATAATAGTAATATATAAAGATAGCTGTGAGTTTATATATCTATTGATTGCTGGAAATTGATAGTAATAATTAAGTGAAATATTGTTGATAGCGCTTTTAAAACGGCTGTACTCCATTTGTCAGATATCCCGGTTGTCACATACCCCAGTTGTCAGATATCCCGGTTGTCACATACCCTAGTTGTCAGATATCCCGGTTGTCACATACCCCATTGTCAGATACCCGAGTTGTTAGGTATTGGGGTAGAGATGATTCGCACTAACTCCAAAGTCGCAGCAGTGTCACGTGACTAAGCGAGACAGAAAAACGATATATTTAAATAATACACCAATACAATTCACTATTATTCATTTATAATGTTTATTGCATATGCAGAGTCATTCAGTATAGTTTGGTAAAACGTCACCAACAATTGTTCAGAAATGAATAATATTAATTATGCGGAGATTACCCATAACCCCCGACATACGTAACTCTTAATCCGATATAAATGGTAATTTGTAACCTGAGATAAATGATAATTTTTAATCTGAGGTAATTAATAACACTCAAGCCGAAAACAATGATAACTATTTATCCGAAATGAATAATAACCCTCTTTCCGATATAAATGATAACTCTTAGTCTGAGATAATGAATAACTCTTAATCTGATTAATTGATAACTAGATTTATCCCAGACAAATCTTAACTGTTAATCAGAGATAACTGATAACTAATCGCCCAATACATGATAATTCTTAATCCAAAATAAATGATAGCAATTTATCCGAGATAAATGAAAATTATTTATCTGAGATGATTGATAACTCTTAATCTGATTAATTAATAACTATTCATCAGAGATAAATTATGACTATTTATCCGAGATAAATGATAATTGTTAATCAGAGATGATTGACAATACTTTATCCGAGAACAATAATAACTATTTATCCGAGACAAATCATAACTCTTAATAGAGATAGTTGATAACTATTCATCCAAAATAAATTCTTAATCCAAGATAAATGATAGCTATTTATCCGAGATGAATGATAGCTCTTAATCCAAGATAAATGATAACGAATTATCCGAGATGAATGATAGCTCTTCATCCAAGATAAATGATAGCTATTTATCCGAGATAAATGATAGCTCTTTATCGAAGATAAATGATAGGCTCCGGGTAAGCTATTTATCCGTGATAAATGAAAGCTCTTCATCCAAGATAAATGATAACGATTTATCCGAGATAAATGATAGCTCTTAATCCAAGATATATGATAACGATTTATCCGAGATAAACGATAGCTCTTAATCCAAGATAAATGATAGCTATTTTTCCGAGATAAATGATAGCTCTTAATCCAAGATATATGATAACGATTTATCCGAGATAAATGATAGCTCTTAATCTAAGATAAATGATAGCCATTTATTCGAGATAAATGATAGCTCTTAATCCAAGATAAATAATAGCTGTTAATCTAAGATAAATGATCACGATTTATCCGAGATAAATGATAGCTCTTAATCCAAGATAAATGATAGCTATTTATCCGAAATAAATGATAGTTCTTCATCCAAGATAAATGATAGCTATTTATCCGAGATAAATGATAGCTCTTTATCCAAGATAAATGATAGCTATTTATCCGAGATAAATGATAGCTATTTATCCCAGATAAATGATAGCTCTTCATCCAAGATAAATGATAGCTATTTATCCGAGATAAATGATAGCTCTTAATCCAAGATAAATGATAAGCCATCGTTTTCAGTTGAATAATAACTCCTCAGTTTGAAAGAGGGGTTAACTCTTCATTCCAATGACTCCTCCTTTTAGATATTAAGCTAGACCTTGTCTCCTCTACATCGAACAAATCTCAGACATGTCTTTAGCACGTCGTTGATTACTATTTTGATTTCTATATTTTAATGGATACATATATGCCGGCATATGTATCCACCCAAATATAGAAATAAAAATACATATATAGATTTCCATGCTTAACATACTGTATCCTGTTCTCCTGACGACTCCCAATTAGTTTGAAAGTCTATACTACAACCATTCCAGTCATGCGCCATAACTAAGAAATATCTGCATTTGAACTAATCAAATCAGTTTGTACGATTAAAATAAGCAATCCTAGAATGTTATCATTATAAAACAAAAAGGTATTGTTATGCAAGATTTCATAGACAATATATGAGTCCATATGCCATTACTCATGACATTATATATATAGTATATACTATTACCATTAGATTTACCTTCTATACTGCTACCATTACTACTAATGTTGTATTGATAGTCTATCACCATTATGTTTATATGGTATGCTATAACCACTACTTTAATAATCTACACTTCAAACACTACATTTTGCACTATTACCACCAACATGATATTTATATACTGTATTGCTACCACTACATTTATCTTTCATACAATAACCATTACATTTATATCTTATACTACTATCGTTACCACTTCTGTTATAATTTAAATTCTGTGCTACTAACATTATATATATGTTATATCCTAATAGCATTACTACTAACAGTATGTTTATATTCTGCGCTACTATTATAATATTACTGTTCTATGCTACTACAATTATCTGTACCATTATATTTCTATTCCATACTCTTATCATTACCATTTCATTTATATTTATATTATATGCAACTATCATTGCCGCTATCATAATATGTATGATATATCCCGCCAGCATTGCCACAACATTATATTTATATTATATGCCACTATCATTGCCGCTATCATAATATTTATATTATATGCCACTATCATTGCCGCTATCATAATATGTATGATATATCCCGCCAGCATTGTCACAACATTATATTTATATTATATGCCACTATCATTGCCGCTATCATAATATTGATGTTATATGCCACTATCATTGCCGCTATCATAATATGTATGATATATCCCGCCAGCATTGCCTCAACATTATATTTATATTATGTGCCACTATCATTGCCTATATAATAATATTTACATTATGTGCCACTATCATTGCCGCTACCATTATATTTATAGTATATGGCACTATAATTGCCTCTATCATTATATTTATATTATATGCCACTTTCATTGCCGATATCATTATATTTACATTATGTGCCACTATCATTGCCGCTATCATTATATTTATATTATATGCCACTATCATTCCCGCCATCATTATATTTAAAGTTTGTGCTACTACCATTATAATTAAGATTCCATGCTTCTGGCATTACAATTTCTATTGAATGTACAACCAATTTTATTCTTATGTCAGTTATCATTATATTCATATCCTATGCTCTTGTCATGTCAACTAGTATTACATGCTGACCCTACACCGCACTTCAAACCGATCCAGTTGTTGCAAAAGCGACACATCACAATTGTAGACGTCACACTGATACTACAGTTGTGGGGAACCTAGTTGTGTTCAGATGCTGGCTGTCAGAATGAACGTGATACAAATTAGCATATACCAGTGCACCTATACACCGACACATCCAAATGAAGACTAAGCAATTACCGGCAAGGTTTTAAACACCATGAGAAGATTCTAATCGGGAGTTTCATTTACTGAACTTTTAGAATTTGTCCTTTGCCAATTAGAGCTGAGATTCAGCAAAGAAAAGGTTTCGAGAACGAAAGATGGCTAATTCTCAATGACACCCATGTTTCCCTATCTTTTATTCAATTAAATCCTGACAGGGTCGGTGTGAATAGCTTCAGCTTGAGAATGTAGAGCAGCAAGGAACAGCAAATAGCAGATTTCCTCAGTGACGATTGTCAATCAGTCGGTGTCATTCCGCCATACGACAACACTGAATGGCCGTCTGCTGTTATTGTCCGTTTCAAAGAGAAGGCGGGGAAGACATCAAGAAACCCCTGTCCTTGCTCACGGGTCGCGAACCCTGACACGGCCTTCATAATGCTACCATGTTTTCTCCTTAATGCTACAAATCCCGGATCAGTACTCCGCCATTGTTGTCCCGCAAGGAAATCGGAAATAATTTAGCGACACCAATTCTATCTTGACACGTAATTTACGATTGACTCTAAGCTAGCTACCCCGTCTCGGTACACGGTCAGGGTTGGGGCGAAGTGTCCGAAAGGGTGACCACTCTCATTAAACCACTCAAGCAGGACACTGCACACCAATGGTGATGGTGTCCTCAGTCATGCAAGCCATGTTGACAGTTGTAATTTGACGGATGTACCGTTGTTGATGGTGAGAACACAAAGTCACTGTACACGGGAACACTGGTTCTTGTGTTCGGGAATGTATATATTCACCATTAAAGGGGTTAAGACTCGGCTTAATGGCAGCCGTAGCATGTTTGATTTACACACTTCAAGTAGCAGTTTCTAGGTATGCTAGTCAAACTGTATGATGTAAACTACCGGAAATCGAAAGTATACACTCATGTTTGATGGTGGCTAAAAATAAAACAAATTAGAAATGGTTATTCGATAGTGATGTATTTCATAGGGGTATCTTAGTTGTGTTCTGACGGGGGCACGGCTTCCCCAGTCGTCTAGGGCGCCGCGATTCGCTGTGCAGAGTTGCGTCCCTTGGACACGCCAGAAACCTATGATTGTGGGTTCGAATCCCGGTTCGCCCCGATTATGTTTCTAGGATTGTCAGCACCATACCCGTGCTCGTGGGTTTCACCGAAGTGGTAATTAAAACGTCTTGAGACCTGCATCACTTCGGGCTTTCCTCCCGCATCAAGCTGACACGCCGCGATATAACTGGAATACTGTTAAAAGCGGCGTTATACCCAACTCACTCACTCACTCACTAGTTGTGTTCTGGACCTTGGGTTTGCAGTGTTTCGGTGACTGTTTTCTGCCTAGTAACGTTTGTAATGTTTTTTGTTGAATGCAGATATCATGTGTATTTTTTCTGCTCTGCAGTTTATATCAATTTTACTTTTCATAATGTTGATAACTCCAATGTGTAGATATAGGCCCAAAAATCACCATTAGAGAGTGTGTCACAGTCAGCACCAGAGAGTGTGTCACAGTCAGCACCAGAGAGTGTGTCACAGTCAGCACCAGAGAGTGTGTCACAGTCAGCACCAGAGAGTGTGTCACAGTCAGCACCAGAGAGTGTGTCACAGTCAGCACCAGAGAGTGTGTCACAGTCAGCACCAGAGAGTGTGTCACAGTCAGGACCAGAGAGTGTGTCACAGTCAGCACCAGAGAGTGTGTCACAGTCAGGACCAGAGAGTGTGTCACAGTCAGCACCAGAGAGTGTGTCACAGTCAGGACCAGAGAGTGTGTCACAGTCAGCACCAGAGAGTGTGTCACAGTCAGGACCAGAGAGTGTGTCACAGTCAGCACCAGAGAGTGTGTCACAGTCAGCACCAGAGAGTGTGTCACAGTCAGCACCAGAGAGTGTGTCACAGTCAGCACCAGAGAGTGTGTCACAGTCAGCACCAGAGAGTGTGACACAGTCAGGACCAGAGAGTGTGTCACAGTCAGCACCAGAGAGTGTGTCAGTCAGCACCAGAGAGTGTGTCACAGTCAGCACCAGAGAGTGTGTCAGTCAGCACCAGAGAGTGTGTCACAGTCAGCACCAGAGAGTGTGTCAGTCAGCACCAGAGAGTGTGTCACAGTCAGCACCAGAGAGTGTGTCACAGTCAGCACCAGAGAGTGTGTCACAGTCAGCACCAGAGAGTGTGTCACAGTCAGCACCAGAGAGTGTGACACAGTCAGCACCAGAGAGTGTGTCACAGTCAGCACCAGAGAGTGTGTCACAGTCAGCACCAGAGAGTGTGTCACAGTCAGCACCAGAGAGTGTGTCACAGTCAGCACCAGAGAGTGTGTCACAGTCAGCACCAGAGAGTGTGTCACAGTCAGCACCAGAGAGTGTGTCACAGTCAGCACCAGAGAGTGTGACACAGTCAGGACCAGAGAGTGTGTCACAGTCAGCACCAGAGAGTGTATCACAGTCAGCACCAGAGAGAGTATCACAGTCAGCACCAGAGAGTGTGTCACAGTCAGCACCAGAGAGTGTGACACAGTCAGGACCAGAGAGTGTGTCACAGTCAGCACCAGAGAGAGTATCACAGTCAGCACCAGAGAGAGTATCACAGTCAGCACCAGAGAGTGTGTCACAGTCAGCACCAGAGAGTGTGTCACAGTCAGCACCAGAGAGTGTGTCACAGTCAGCACCAGAGAGTGTGTCACAGTCAGCACCAGAGAGTGTGTCACAGTCAGCACCAGAGAGTGTGACACAGTCAGGACCAGAGAGTGTGTCACAGTCAGCACCAGAGAGTGTATCACAGTCAGCACCAGAGAGAGTATCACAGTCAGCACCAGAGAGTGTGTCACAGTCAGCACCAGAGAGTGTGACACAGTCAGGACCAGAGAGTGTGTCACAGTCAGCACCAGAGAGAGTATCACAGTCAGCACCAGAGAGAGTATCACAGTCAGCACCAGAGAGTGTGTCACAGTCAGCACCAGAGAGTGTGTCACAGTCAGCACCAGAGAGTGTGTCACAGTCAGGACCAGAGAGTGTGTCACAGTCAGGACCAGAGAGTGTACAACAGTCAGGACCAGAGAGTGTGTCACAGTCAGGACCAGAGAGTGTGTCACAGTCAGGAACAGAGAGTGTGTCACAGTCAGCACCAGAGAGAGTATCACAGTCAGGACCAGAGAGTGTGTCACAGTCAGCACCAGAGAGTGTGTCACAGTCAGGACCAGAGAGTGTGTCACAGTCAGGACCAGAGAGTGTGTCACAGTCAGCACCAGAGAGTGTGTCACAGTCAGCACCAGAGAGAGTATCACAGTCAGCACCAGAGAGTGTGACACAGTCAGGACCAGAGAGTGTGTCACAGTCAGGACCAGAGAGTGTGTCACAGTCAGCACCAGAGAGTGTGTCACAGTCAGCACCAGAGAGAGTATCACAGTCAGCACCAGAGAGTGTGACACAGTCAGCACCAGAGAGAGTATCACAGTCAGCACCAGAGAGTGTGTCACAGTCAGCACCAGAGAGAGTATCACAGTCAGCACCAGAGAGTGTGACACAGTCAGGACCAGAGAGTGTGTCACAGTCAGGACCAGAGAGTGTGTCACAGTCAGCACCAGAGAGTGTGTCACAGTCAGCACCAGAGAGAGTATCACAGTCAGCACCAGAGAGTGTGACACAGTCAGGACCAGAGAGTGTGTCACAGTCAGGACCAGAGAGTGTGTCACAGTCAGCACCAGAGAGTGTGTCACAGTCAGGACCAGAGAGTGTGTCACAGTCAGCACCAGAGAGAGTATCACAGTCAGCACCAGAGAGTGTGTCACAGTCAGCACCAGAGAGTGTGTCACAGTCAGGACCAGAGAGTGCGTCACAGTCAGCACCAGAGAGTGTGTCAAAGTCAGCACCAGAGAGTGTGACACAGTCAGCACCAGAGAGTGTGTCACAGTCAGCACCAGAGAGTGTGTCACAGTCAGCACCAGAGAGTGTGACACAGTCAGCACCAGAGAGTGTGTCACAGTCAGGACCAGAAAGTGTGTCACAGTCAGCACCAGAGAGTGTGTCACAGTCAGCACCAGAGAGAGTATCACAGTCAGCACCAGAGAGTGTGTCACAGTCAGCACCAGAGAGAGTATCACAGTCAGGAACAGAGAGTGTGTCACAGTCAGCACCAGAGAGAGTATCACAGTCAGGACCAGAGAGTGTGTCACAGTCAGGACCAGAGAGTGTGTCACAGTCAGCACCAGAGAGAGAGGGAGAGAGAGAGAGAGAGTGTGTCACAGTCAGCACCAGAGAGAGTATCACAGCGTCCCTTTATGAACTTGCTTGCTTACTTCACCCATTTTATCTTGTGAAGAGCAAGCAAAGGCCCCAACCACACATTATATTACTAATACACATCTTATATTAAAATTCTATTTGCAAAAACGAATTCACTTTTCAGGAATTAATGATTTTACATTGAAGACGCAGGAAAACTTCTATACATTATATTCTCACGTGACCTCGCTGTATGCAATGTTATAGGTTAACTCTTGTTACTGAAGGGAACGATTTCTTGAATGAATTGTGCCATGTCAGCAGCTAATATCAAGGTGGGTTCTCTAAATAAAGGCGACAATTTTTTTGGTCATAATCATGAGACATCTCTTCTGGAGTCCATTGTACGATTTTGACTGTATCATAAGCATGTCTTTATGAATCACTATCATATAGGATGACACCAGGTGTTCGCGGAAGGTTGAGCCTTTCCTGTCCCAACGGTGGCAGCCGTTACAAACACATGCAAAGGCAAGTCAAATGTTCACATGAACAAACACGGGAACATATGGCACAAGTCAAAACAGAGAATTGCATATTTTTGGTCAATGATGCATCAAATTTTGAAATGTCCTCCAAATGTCTACCATAGAACGTTTCGATGCTTTACTGATGCCTTGTGTGTTGTAAGAAAGGTTTTCATACAATGTATCCATGTGATGGAACGAAACCCGGGATTCGGGATCACAAGTGAATAGTTGATCCACTGGGCTACCCCACCGACCTGGGTCATTCTCTTGGAACATATACATCCGAATAATTCCCGACATATAGAGCTGATGTGACATTGGGTGTTGGTATTAAGGATGACACACGTGTGCTATAATGATAATAGGCGCATATTTCCACGCCACACAGGGGATGCTCAAAGAGCTATTAATACCCCGGACCTTGATCAGTATGCACTAAAAAATCATTCTCAGCTCCCTGAGGAGTATACAACCAAAGCTGCCTGTTAGACGCTTACGTTAACAACCACATTGCCAGCTCATCCTACGGGGTATCCATTCACTGCTGAGTGAACAAAGGCACATTACGAATATACAACTTCAGTGAAATCTACCGTATGAAATCACTGCACACAGAAGTGTTCTGGCAATCAGAAGAGCTCCTGTCATGTAGACTTCTCTTGAAAAGTAGAAGAAAAATGTATATCTTCAGATCGGCTTTGACACCAACGAGAATTACTTCACTGAGTACATCAATATACGAAAAGATAATTGACAAGCTGGATGTACTAACAGATAATGTGGTGTGGATTCCCGCATTTGTTTTGGATTCACCTTTCAGACAACGAAAAATGAACGTCTAGAAGAGCTGAGAAAGAAAATAATCCGTCTAAAGAAATCCAAGCATTTCCACCCCACACCACATACACACATACACACATGCACACAAACTCACCTCCCAAAGGTTTATTTTTGTTTGATTCAAAATGTTCACATTCATGTGTTCTTTACACAAGTTAGCGCGAAATGTTTAATAATTGTCTTTCCCCACGAGAGATTTATAACAATGTGAAGGGTGCAGATAATTTGGTATGTATTTTTGTGTGTCTTAACATTTAACGTTCCCACCTAACTGCTCTTTCTCGACGAGTGGTTTGTTGTGTACACACTAAGAAGCATATCCAATTTGTAAAACCACATCGTCCACACTATCCAATTTGATATTAATTATTTGCAGTAATCAAATGTATATGATCACAGGTACTTTCCATTGAGTACAGCAGTGCTTCTGTTTAGAGGGGTGGTTGGGGGAGTCACGTACTCTTTACCTGTTGAATGTGCTTACATTTATGAAGTTGTCAACCAAATCCCATATGTCCACGGTGCCATTTCTTCAATGGTTTTAAATAATCCCCCTGTTTTAAGAATGAGTATCCGACTCAGCAGTAACTATCCCTTATTACAACGTGTCAGTCGTGGTCACATGAGAGAAAAACATCGTCTTTGATTGAACACAATACACAGTACAATACGCGATGTTTGAGGGGTGGGTCAGACACTTGACTAATTGCAGCCTTTATTTCTTCAATGACTGCTCCCTCGGTTCGGTTTCAAATCGAGGCCGCCACCTGTCGGAAGAATTAAGTGGTCAGAGATGAAGGAATTATCGGTACCAGATTAGCAATGATAACTATGGTGTACGTTAAAGGTCATCACTCAGTCCCAACACGACTGTGTCGTGGTGGCAAATGAGAGGCGATTAATTATGTGGAGTTAATTCATGGTGTGTCCAAGCGAGTGGCATTTCTGGGATATACAGTGAGCAGTCGACAAGGGGCGGCGTGGTGTCAGCTTGACACGCCCCTATTTTGTTGGAGAAACCCATACAATAATAGATACAGTCATTATAGCAACACCGTGTTGAGAATTTGAAGAAAGATTTATTTCTCCCTTCTTAACCCTCTGTTATAGATGAACCTCCCCAACAAGCTCTACTCTGATTATAACACTGAAAGCAGGCAATTTCACAAATTGTTTAATGGGTGCTTTTTTGTTACTCACGTGACCGGGAAGGATTCTGGGAAACTCTCACGTGATTTGAAAGCACGTTTCGGGGAAGATTTACGAGCTGAACAATTAGTTTAAATTTTATCCATTCATCGCTAATGTTACAGCGTAAGGATAATTATTAGTCTGGATACCATCGTTTACCGTGACATTTAAATTAGTGCGTGCCTTTGTTAGCGTTGTTCATTTCAACTTGGACTTCCTTGGGAAAAATGTTGAAGAAATCCTTTTCAATTGAGACAGCACATCCGGTAATAATTGTTGGAACAGTGAAAGATTGCACTTCATGTATTAACTGCCATTTAGGAAATATACTGATGGAAAAACATAAGGGAACAATTACACAAATTCCAGAATAATGTATCCTGAGGTTTTATGTAAAAACTCTTTATCTTGACACAATGACTCACTGAATGAAATGCCTGTATCTGGTGCGTTCACTACATGATCTTAAAAGAAATCCTGTCTAAAACAGCTTTATGCTTGTGAACTGCCGTTCCTATTTTCGCCACATGTATAGGAGGAATATGTAACGAACTTTGCTTCTTCCTACACTTTATCGTGAACCCCACTGGCAGCTACTTTCTTCAAGGGACAAACTGAAACCGTTTTAGAGATTTTTTTGTAAAACCATCCCAGAGGACATGAAGCGTCTTGTTATTTGGTTTGTTTTAAATACCATATATAAAAACGAATACCTTTCTGTAGAGTTGAATAAAGCAAAAACACACATTCGGGATTTAGTACATGTCTCATTTGTAATTTGAAACAAAATATCTTTTAAAATTTGTTTAACATTCGTTATTTGAAAATTAAAATGTGTTATAGATCGTTGTATAAACACAACAAACTTTCAATCTTAAGAAATAGTTTTATCTATTTTCGGTTGTAATCTAATACCATGAGCAGTAATGTTTAACAAATGTCAGATTTGGAGCATAATGGCCACTTTTCGTATTTGATTCTTTTCAATTCAAATTTGTATTTAAAAGAAAATTGATTTTAACAACACTATTTTAAACACTCGAAACAGACAAATAAACCAACACAGTATTCTGTATTGGGAAAATCTTGCAGAAATGACGGGGACAATTGATGTAATGAAAATTAAATAGCCATCGCATTAGTATCTGTCGTGCTTTGCCAAACACTTGATGTGATTCTTAAACAATATCTGTTTGTTTTCAACCGTTGCCTGTTCCATAATTCAAATGTCCATTTGTTTTTCGGAAGTTGGGAAGCCACAAAATTTGGATTTCTCGAGTGTTTCGGTTTTCCTCATATTTTACGCAAAGAGTTCGTTTTTAGCCTCATTTGCATTCCACTCGTGCCACGTGGAGAAATATTGTCTGAATCAGCCGAACTGGCAAGAGACGAATAGGAAACTCTCCCCTTTAGTTAATCGATATCGTTAGAAGCATGCCCTCCAACCCATAATTGCAATTTTATTGATGTTAATATTTGGCTCAGTGCCGTGCAATTAAACCCCCCTTCAAACAGATATGTCTCATAATGCCCCGTGGATTACAACGCAAACATAGACTGGGCCCTTAATGACTGGAGGACAGGACAGCCGAGCTTTGCTCCTCGCGTTCGTGACTTGTACAGGTTTTCTGTGGAAGCGTCCTCAGTAGACTATTAGATTATCAAATGGATATGTTATGTTAGTGCGCCAGTAAGACTTGATCGGGTAAATCTAGCCTTTGTTATCGAAATAAACATCACCCACTCTGCTACAATAAGAGGATGCGCATCTAGATGTATGATCAGTAATATTTGATTATGTCTCGGCTTCCGGGACGCTGTGAAAGTCAGAAGCCTTGGTTAAACATATATTCAATTAGAGCGTGTGTTTCTGATATTGTTCGACGCATAATGGTAATTAAATTCGGCTTGTTTAGAAGTAAGTGGTGTTTCTGTGCGGCCAATGGTTGAAATAATGGGTATTAAGAGCTATTTATTGATACCAAGGGAAAGCATAACTTGAGGTATTTAAACACTAGTTTGTGACTCTGTTTACTAAAAACGGATTGTTTTGATCGATGTCAACGGGCTATTGTTGTTAGCGCATGCGCACATGCCGTCTAACCGCACCATCAATAACTGTGAAAGTGTACGTGCCGTAGGAAGACTGCTGGTTAAATTGGCGCGGTTTGATTTGACATAACACAAGCAATTATATACTGTGAACGGCGATGAAATTGAAATGCACTGAGAACTCCGTCAATGGATGTGAAGGTTTGTTATAATACTTCAAAACATGTTAGTTTGTCTTGCGGCATTGTCATATTCACGCGCACCTCTCAACAACGTTTATAACATTGAATGTTTAATGTTTCATTTCAACCAAACCTTTTCAAAAGCTAAACACACAAACATTATTTTAAAGAAGGTGAGTTACAAAATTGATTTATTTACAGAAACCTTTTAACTCTGAATTTATGTTAAAAATGAGCATTTAATACCGGTCAGCACATTGGTAACTGTGTGTACATATTACATGGTGCATCGTAAATAAATATTAAAACAAACAAAATTCTGTTTTAAAAAGTCCAAAAAAAGATGGAACAAAAATAACTCGGCTTCAGGTTTACAAAAAGTGAAATTACTTCACTTGACATGAGTTCGTCACCCCGAAGGCCCGGGTTCGATTCCCCAAATAGGAACAATGTGTGAAGCCCATTTCTGGTGTCCCCCGTCGTGATTTTGCTTGAATATTGCTAAAAGCGGCGTAAAGCCAATCTCACTCACTCACTCACTCACTAAAAATGATGAAAGTTCTGAAAATGAATGTGTTGTTCCCTATAAAAAATCGATTCGGGAACAGATAACCCAGTGATTGATATTCTGAGCACTGATCCACGTGGTCGGGGTACGATGACACGCCATCACCCAAGCCACCGAGCTTGACCCCCTATCCATGAAGTCGCCCAACATAGGGTTGGTGGGGATCAATTCCGACCCGGAACCCCACGGGATATGTAAGTTTGTTGACGAAATCTGAAATCCATGAAGTCTTGGAAATGGCAGGTTAATCCCGTAACACGAGCTTTCAACACCTGACATGCATAATGGAGGAAGTAACAACGTTTCCCGCCCTGGGATAAGTGTGTAGATGTCAGTGTGGTCGCGCCCCCTAGTGGCCACATTACAAACTACTGCATCAGCTGACATTAGCTGATCATAAGTGGCCGTTTATCACTTTAAATTGTCAATAAAATCAGGTCGGAATATGTCGACAGCAATCCCCTAATAGCGTATGTGGTAAGACACATCTATGAGACTGAGAAAGAATTTGTCATTACAGGATGTTAGCAGACAAAGCTAACAGGTGGACTGTATGGGTGCTATTGGGGGATCAGAGCGAAGCAGGGGGTAGTTTGTTCACTGGCCCAGTATGAGATTCCTTCTGAGGGTCTCATTTATGTGAGCGTCACCTATAGAGGCGGGGCACCGATGACCGGTAGCAGGTGTGTCGCATCTCGTTGTACAGAGTTCCTCCCCTTAGAGGAGACAGGATTCAGTGGTTTAGAAACCCAGAATTACTTCGATATCTGTACTGTGTACCTGCACCAATCCAGTGCTCATCGGTAAAACTGATATGGTTAGCGTCTTTGACCTGCATCGTTTTGTGCTGCCTCCTATGTAATGCAGACATGTCGAGATATAACTCTTATTCCACTCAAACCCACTCACTCAACACTAGCTGAATCTACTTGAAGATCATTATGGATAGACTTGCACAAGTCTCTAAGACGATAATTATTAGTTCAAATAATAATTTCTAGATTATGTAAAGTTGTCCCTATAAGAGACTGGAGTCAGACTGTACTGTCCACAAAATCTAGACTTCAATATTAGGAGGATAGGATTACTTGGGACTTTTTTTTCAGTACGGAATTGGAGCAAGGCTACATTCTGGCCCGAGCTCATGTATGAGAACTTCCGATGCAGGTTGACAATTGAAGGACAGGTGAAGACTCAGCTGTTGGTCAGTCATACTGTGCGGTTACAGGGAAGTTAACCTATAAACCACACAACGTTTCCACTACGAAATCACAACATTGAATACGACTATCACTAAAATCAGACCTGTCGGAGCCCGTATCAATAAATTCTCACTCATTGGCCACCGCCTACATACACATGAGTATTTGCTGCGAACCCGAATTTATATATCAACATAATTTTATATACACATGTTTAGATTTATATGTTTACTTATATGCTTTTTAGCCTTGATGACATGGGACAAGCATGGTCATACCTCCCCACTGTACATTCGCTGGACATTCAAGACCGGGGTGGTATACACAAGATCTGGATTCCTATGAAAAGTGGGAATCGCATGCGGACACGGATTTATAATATCATCTAAACATTACATTCATACAAAGGTACGGGAAGAAAGAATGTTTAAAATATGTCACTGTTTATCATCGAACAAGCAGAGCGGTTGAACAATACTGGTCTTTTATAGAGGAATTAATTGAATAAAATTAGTAACGTGGAAGTATATGTTTAAATATTTCATTGGGGTAGCTTTCATAACAAACTTTAGGATAAATTGTTTGTACAGCTGGAAAGGTTACCATTAAGTTCAAAATAAAGTCTGTCTAATGTCTATTTCGTACATTCACATACTATAATGTATATCAGGACAGGTTGTTGTTTAAATATAGAACAAATGATTTCTTTTGTTGAGGTCTTTCATAATTTAGGTCAAGAAACGAATGCTAGTTTCCGTGACAACATGGTCAGTACTGGAATTTCAATATCATTTTCATAAACAATCAATTACAAATCGGACGATTTAATCATCTTGTATATACATCAGGATGCATTCACTGCTGGCTCTGTATCTTCATCCTTTGACTGATATCTGTAAGATCTTCAGTCCAACTGCCCGGGGGTGTCCAGGGTTAGATGACCATCACTACTCTTTGATGTGGTGTAACGGGCACCTGTTTCGGCCACAATGACCATATACACCCATTGGCAGCTGATACCAATACCAATGTAATTACTCTGATGTGTTTAACGGGATAATGGTGAAGACATCAGTCCCGTTTAACATCTACATTGGTTGTATCGCCTTGTCTAATTAAAATCCCTGCAATTAATGGTATCAGATCTAGCCGTACTATAAGTGATGCTACTATGATATCAGATATCTTAATTACAAATCCATTGAGAAAGATAAGCGTCTTTGAGATTACCGTACTGTTTTCCTATGAGCTTCATCGTGCCGGAGATGTGTAATTTTTATAGCCCATTTCTTCAGTTCACCCCTCATTCGTGATGTCTGTGTAGAAATAGTCTTTGTTGTGCGTTCATCTGGCAAAACTCGATTCCTTTACTCGTCTAATTGCTCCAGTTAATACATACAGTCGACTCTCGTTTAAAGTCAATTCAAGAGACCGAGGCAAAAGTATCTACTTATCGAGAATTCTACTTAACCAGTTGGGGTGATTCAAACCTTTTCATCCCTAAACGACATGCCTGTCGAACAGATACTGAATATGGGATGAAATTGCACATGTTAATAATCATTATCGTTAATAAAACAACATGTCAGCTGGTGTTTTTTGTTTGTTTTGTGATTGATATCACGAGCATCGATCTGCACAAATGGGATACGATGACATGCATCAACCAAGTCAGCGAGTCTGACCACCCGATCCCGTAGTCGCTTCTTACGACAAGCATGGGCCGCTAAAGACCATTTCTAACCCAGATGTTCACAGGTGTGTGTGTGTGTGTGTTTGTGTGTGTGTGTTTTTTTGTGTGTGTGTGTGTGTGTTTTGTTGTTGTTGTTGTTGTGTGTGTGTGTGTGTGTGTGTGTGTGTGTGTGTGTGTGTGTGTGTGTGTGTGTGTGTGTGTGTGTGTGTGTGTGTGTGTGTGTGTGTGTGTGTGTGTGCTATAGTAACGTAGTGAGCAGCAATCGGGCCGCGGATAATTTTAGGCAAAATTTGGTTAAACTGGCTTAGGTCTCCCAGAAAATGTATCTAGTTATCCAAAATGTTTACTTACCCGATTCTGCTTAACAAATGACGTTAATACAGGACATTAGTTATCGTATGGCTGTTGTTAGTCTGTCTCACAGTCCCTGAGCCATATTATTTCCCCCTTTCTCCCAGCCCTTACTGCTATGCTATAGTCCTAAATAAAGCAAGTCGACATTTTCCCAGGTTGTGAATCTTCCATGCCACTGCGGCTCCGTTTCAATATATATGTAGTTGCTTGTTTCTGTCCAAATTATGTATTTTCAGAGACTAAGTGTTAGTCTCGCTTGTTAAAGGATATCTTTTACTTCCGCGACCCGTTTACAGTCTATGTATTTTGGGTACTTTGAATAATCATTAATTGCTGAAATAATATAGATAATACAATTCAAGATGGCAGACAGAGAGCATGGATTTGGCTAGACTAACGCTAAGTCTTTGAAAATATATAGTTTGGATAGAAACATATATCTCCATTCAAATTGAATAGGAGCCCCAATGAGATGGGAGATCTCGAGGAAAATCTAGACTTCCTTCCTTTAGGGTTTTGCATTACAGAAAGGGCTGGGAGGAAGGGAAAATAAGGTTTAGGGGCTGTGAGACAGACTAGGATTTTGCATGACTTGATTCAGAATTTCAAGGAGTGCCAAGAGTCCCGCACAGTAACCCTACGGGAGTATATTGTAATACCGTTTCTCACTTATATCGAAGGGGTACTGTCATTTCCGTCATAACAAACCCCAAGGGAGCTTGAAACAGTTCTTTATAGCGTGAACGTGCAAAAGGGAAGTATCAGAAATGAATTCAAAATAGTCACATGAATAAATCGTATAAATAAATATTCAAAAGAGCTCATGTTGTAGTTAATGGACAGAAGGATGTGTTTGCCTACACGGAAGCTCTCACACTGTGCAGACTTCGTCCCTATCCCATGTATGCAGGGCACCGCTTCGAGTGATCACAATCAGCACTCGGTGCTCACATCAACAGCGTAGGATCGTATGCATATTTACTGGCTCTATCCTAAGGGCATTCATTTGATGCACAAAGAACTTAAATAAATATTGAAATATTAAAAATTCGATTGAAAAATAAACATCCTTCTAAAAAACATTTCTAAAATGTCCTCGTTAATCCTCACACAATATGTTTTTATGGATGGGATATATATTAAGTTATCACAGAATTTCTTCCTTGTAGCTAAGCAAACGATCCACAATAAAGTATTAAAATCCTCTTTACCTTGAACACTATTTGACATTGATACTGAATTTGTTTTGCTAAAGTCTAAAAATTGTACTCAGAGTTATACAATGTCGTTGCTTAATCGTTTTAAATACATTTATGACTTCTGTGATTTAGCTGCAGTCCTTGTCATAAGTTAGTTTCCGCAAACATTTGTCTAAATAGATAATAACCTCAATGATTTGGAAGTAATAGAAAACCCTAGTCACAAATTAGTTTTCTAAAATTCTTCAACTGTAGTAGCATGTTTTCCAACTCAATGGGATGATAAATGAGAGTAAGTATATTCAATTTGACTTTTCCATCTCACTTGCTTTGGTCAATTATTTCCCGTAATTCGCTCCCGGAGTAAACAATCCCATTTTTGTGAAAAGTGCCGTATCGGACGCGAGTTCAGGGGTAATTTATGATCATGTTGGTTATGCAGGAGTCATTAAGTTGGTCTGACCCATTAAGCAAAGTACTCATAAAATGTCTGAACATTTAATTAATGACTTAATTCTCCACAATCTTTTGATCACAGTGATAAAACCTCGATTTTGCCATAAACTCTTCCAAGCTCTATGGTTCCTGCCAAAATCTTCATTTTCACGGAGTCGCAATCATGCCGAACCAAGATGGCGGCCTCTCAAAGAAAGTGAGTGTTACAAGCCTAATCCCAATTAGCTCATGACATCACTGCACGAGCGCACGCGCACCTCTGCCCTACCGGCCGCCATTTTGGTGTTGGAGCATCCATCATAGGAAAAAGAATTGAGGAACAAAGAGCAGCCGTAACTCGGATGACCAGTCTAGTTAGTGGCAGCACAATTAAAACCCGAATCTTCAGCTCCTCGTTTAGACATGCGCACAAAGCAGGGCCAAGCACGTTCAAAAATTGACTCGCAAGTTGTTTGAAGAGTGCAATAGCCCTCAATAATTGAGATTGATCCTCGATAAATGAACATTAGCCCTTAATCATTCCACGCTAGAGTCTAAGATTGACCACACAGCAAACGATAGCTCAACCCCGCCAGGATTTGAATTAGCCAAAAGATCTCTCATGTCACGACTGGCGGAAGCGTGGGTCGATGTTCGGCATCGCTAGTGCGCAAGACGGGAAAATCCGTGTAATTTCACGCAAGGGAAGGGGGTTGATACAAATGAACTCCTATATGACATGTCCCCCCGCGATCCTCCCAGTAATTGACGTTTGCTACATTTTTTATGCTGTTTCCTTGCCATCAGGCGGCTATGAGTGTTATAACGATGCAGAAAATATTGCAGATTAATCAAGCGTCGGCTTACATTTCATACAGTGGCCGCTAACCGACAATTGAAAATTCGTTCCGCCTCGAGAATGATCTGATGCCAATTGAGTTCCTATTTTTGATAGTTTGCCTTTTGTCAGAATGGCAACGTAATTCTCGCATAATCGATTTTAGTACCGAAAAAACGTCTCTGAAATTTGGCAATGTATTCATTATATGGGCTCCCGCAATAACTATCGGAACACAAATCACTAGACATGCGAAAGTTGACGGATGGAATTTCTTTTCTCAATTTGGAAAAAAAACCGAATAAGAAAAGGGTTGAGGAATGAATAAAAATAGCGAAACATTCGTTCAAGATAGTTACTCGTGAAAGTATTTTATACGTTTCGATTTTTCATTCTTGAAAGAAGATGGTGTATATATTTTGTTTCTATACCCAGTGTCCGTGACTTCAGTGTTTGAATAAAGAACGTATGAAGACAGTTGCTGGGATATACGAAACTTTTGAAGGCAAAATTTTCATCACCATTGATCATGAGAATGTAATGATGATTCTATCTTTTTTATTCCTGACGGTGTATATTTCTTTGAAAGCAACATATAATTTTTTTGTTTTTTAAGTGCTTAGACAAAACCATGTATTTGATGTGCGTGTTATATCCTGATATAACCGCACACTAAAAGGCCCACTTGTTGAACTTTGATTTCGAAATGAAACGTCAATGACAGAGAATAACCAGTCTCGATTGTTCGAAGAAACGGATTCCACTGGACGTAAGAGGCAAAATATCGGTTAAAATTATATGAATACATCACTGAAAGTCAGTGGTGACACCAGGTGTTCGCAAAAAGGGTAAGCATGTCCTGTCGTACCCCCAGCACTCTTATGTAGTACGTGAAGAAGTAGGTGTTCGTTGCCCGACACCACACAACACTCCTGCCATGCGACGGCGGCCTGTAATCTAGCCAGACAATCAAGTGATGGATCAGAAACCAAGTCACATGAAATCGACAAGGGCATGCGAATTTTCCAGTCATGCGAAATTACAGGCCATATGAACTGAATGTATTGAGACACTTTTCAATCAAGATTGCACCATCAAGTGCCTGGTCAAGTCATCCAGACACTTTATGGTAGACAGTCAGTGGAATTAACAAAATATGTCACGTTGCTTGTCCCGTGTGGCCTTAACAAGGAGTTTTCACACCTACTCACTCACTGACAATTATACCCGTGAAGATAAGGGCTAGAATAGTGCCCATGGGTGCCGTAAAAGGCGACGGTGAATACAATATAAAGACATGTGAAAACCATCTCATAAGATCCGGGTCAGAATTGGTCTGCACCACCCCATGTTTGTCGTAAGAGGAGACTGACGGGAATGGTTGGTCAGGCTCGCTGACCTGGTTGATGCATTTCATCGTATCCTAATTGCGTAGATCGATGCTCATGATGTCAATCACTGGATTGTTTGGTCCAGACTCGGTTATTTACAGACCAATTACTGAAATTGATCGAGTGTTAAGGCTTGGTGATTTGGTTGACAGCGTGGCGTTGTACACCGACGAAGTAGATATAGATCATAACTCATGACAATTATCACGAGATTGTTTACAGGCCGCCGTTTTATGGCATGAATATTGCTGGGAACGGCGTTAGGCCAGAACCAAACAGCACCTTTTAAGAAACAAAGGGTGTGTGTGGCGGGTGCAGGACATGCTTACCCAGTTGTCATCACTGAATTTCAGCGATTCATTCATAGGATTTTCATCATTATTTTGCCCTTTAGCTCCAAAGAATCCGTTGCGGCAGATAAACGAGACTCAAAATATACCATTATTGTCTTAGAAAATGTATAGTTTATGTAGCCTAAACACACGCAGTAAAACCAAATTCAATAATTGATATATACCGCTCAAAATAAGTTGAGGAACCCCTGTGTTTGTATAGTTTCGTGTTTGTATAGTTAGTCGGTCATGGCATGAGAGATTAACTGCAGTAATATCAAAGAAAAGGACGTTCCTTCACTTCTTTTAAGTAGTATATAAAATAAACCCGTTTTATGATTAGCTTTGTTCGCTTTGTATTATTTCATTACCCAAGCAGTTATTTCTCCTCAAAGTTGAGGTTTGCTATCGGCTACGGTTTCACGGACTTACAGTTTATTATAGATCGATTTATAGTTTACGACCCGACTGATACACTTTACTAATTGTACCTAGAGATATCATATTTCATGTGAAATATTTCTTGATAAGGTTAAATGTGAACATCTTTATTTATTATCAGACAGCGTGACACTTTCGAAGACACGATCTTTGAGAAGTATACATTTAATATAACAGATTGGTTTATAAGTCCACATAAACGTTTAATCCACACAGTAAATGCCTGACCGTTCATATTCTTCACGTCTTAAAATAGGAAAGTACCGCATGGTGCTACTACGACCGCTAATGTATACAATAGCGTATCGATGACAATAAAGTGTTATCATTTGATTGCTAGATCCGCTGTGTTTAGTGGTCACACAACTGTTGGCGAGAATGACTGCCTCGAGTTGTTGAACAATCGCTTGCACATGTTTGGGCAAGGTTATAACAGATTTACGACATGCCATATAACGAGTTGGCGTGAGACGGTTTGCCGGGGGAGGGGACCGCGAGTGGGCAGGAATGGAATGAAAAGAGACGTTGTGGGTGTTTTGGTCTTTTGTTCTTCTTGTTTGGTTTGGTTTGTTTGTAACTTTGGGGGGTGGTGGGGTGGTGGGGTGGGGGTGATTGGAGGTGTAAGGTCGCCATGTAGTGCAGTGGGGTAGGATAGGCTGTTGTGGTGGTAGTATGAAGTTAGAATAGACGAACGGTGTATTATGTTTAGATGTACGGTTGTAAGATAAGGGAGGGTAGATACATGGTAGGATAGGCGTCAGATGGAGTAGAAAAAGGGGTAGGCGTAAGATAGCTAGGGTAGATGGCAAGATAGGACAGAGGAAGACGTAGGGTAGGCGTAAGATAGGGTCGAGTAAGGGCAGGGTAGGCGTGAGATAAGGTAGAGGAAGGGGTAGGGTGGGCGTAAGATAGGGTAGGGGTAGCTGTAGGATAGGCGTATGATAGGTCGGAGGAAGGGGTTAGGGTAGGCGTAAGCTAGGACAGTGGAAAGGGTAAGGTGGACGTAAGATATGTCAAAGGAAGGGGTAGGGTGGGCGTAAGGTAGGGCAGAGGAAGGGGTAGGGTAGGCGTAAGATAGGACAGAGGAAGGGGTAGGGTAGGCGTAAGATAGGACAGAGGAAGGGGTAGGGTAGGCGTAAGATAAGGTACATGACGGGTAGGGTGGACGTAAGATAGGTCGGAGGAAGGGGTAGGGTGGGCGTAAGATAGGGTACGGGTAGCTGTAGGATAGGCGTAAGATAGGTCGGAGGAAGGGGTTAGGGTAGGCGTAAGATAGGACAGTGGAAAGGGTTAGGTGGGCGTAAGATAGGTCAGAGGAAGAAGAAGGGGTAGGGTAGGCGTAAGATAGGGTAGGGGAAGCTGTAGGGTAGGCGTAAGATAGGTAGGAGGAAGGGGTTAGGGTAGGCGTAAGATAGGTCGGAGGAAGGGGTTAGGGTAGGCGTAAGATAGGACAGTGGAAAGGGTAGGGTGGGCGTAAGATATGTCATAGGAAGGGGTAGGGTGGGTGTAAGATAGGGTAGAGGAAGGGGTAGGGTGGGCGTAAGATAGGACAGTGGAAAGGGTAGGGTGGGCGTAAGATATGTCATAGGAAGGGGTAGGGTGGGTGTAAGATAGGGTAGAGGAAGGGGTAGGGTGGGCGTAAGATAGGACAGTGGAAAGGGTAGGGTGGGCGTAAGATATGTCATAGGAAGGGGTAGGGTGGGTGTAAGATAGGGTAGAGGAAGGGGAAGGGTGGGCGTAAGATAGGGTAGAGGAAGGGGTAGGGTGGGCGTAAGATAGGGTAGAGGAAGGGGAAGGGTGGGCGTAAGATAGGGTAGAGGAAGGGGTAGGGTGGGCGTAAGATAGGGTAGAGGAAGGGGTAGGGTGGGCGTAAGATAGGGTAGAGGAAGGGGTAGGGTGGGCGTAAGATAGGGTAGAGGAAGGGGAAGGGTGGGCGTAAGATAGGGTAGAGGAAGGGGAAGGGTGGGCGTAAGATAGGGTAGAGGAAGGGGTAGGGTGGGCGTAAGATAGGTCAGAGGAAGGGGTAGGGTGGGCGTAAGATAGGGTAGAGGAAGGGGAAGGGTGGGTGTAAGATAGGGTAGAGGAAGGGGTAGGGTGGGCGTAAGATAGGGTAGAGGAAGGGGTAGGGTGGGCGTAAGATAGGACAGTGGAAAGGGTAGGGTGGGCGTAAGATATGTCATAGGAAGGGGTAGGGTGGGTGTAAGATAGGGTAGAGGAAGGGGTAGGGTGGGCGTAAGATAGGGTAGAGGAAGGGGTAGGGTGGGCGTAAGATAGGGCAGAGGAAGGGGTAGGGTGGGCGTAAGATAGGGTAGAGGAAGGGGTAGGGCGCGCGGGCGTAAGATAGGGTAGAGGAAGGGGTAGGGTGGGCGTAAGATAGGGTAGAGGAAGGGGTAGGGTGGGCGTAAGATAGGGTAGAGGAAGGGGTAGGGTGGGCGTAAGATAGGGTAGAGGAAGGGGTAGGGTGGGCGTAAGATAGGGTAGAGGAAGGGGTAGGGTGGGCGTAAGATAGGGTAGAGGAAGGGGTAGGGTGGGCGTAAGATAGGGTAGAGGAAGGGGTAGGGTGGGCGTAAGATAGGGTAGAGGAAGGGGTAGGGTGGGCGTAAGATAGGGTAGAGGAAGGGGTAGGGTGGGCGTAAGATAGGGTAGAGGAAGGGGAAGGGTGGGCGTAAGATAGGGTAGAGGAAGGGGTAGGGTGGGCGTAAGATAGGGTAGAGGAAGGGGTAGGGTGGGCGTAAGATAGGGTAGAGGAAGGGGTAGGGTGGGCGTAAGGTAGGGTAGAGGAAGGGGTAGGGTGGGCGTAAGATAGGGTAGAGGAAGGGGTAGGGTGGGCGTAAGATAGGGTAGAGGAAGGGGTAGGGTGGGTGTAAGATAGGGTAGAGGAAGGGGTAGGGTGGGCGTAAGATAGGTCAGAGGAAGGGGAAGGGTGGGTGTAAGATAGGGTAGAGGAAGGGGTAGGGTGGGCGTAAGATAGGTCAGAGGAAGGGGTAGGGTGGGCGTAAGATAGGGTAGAGGAAGGGGTAGGGTGGGTGTAAGATAGGGTAGAGGAAGGGGTAGGGTGGGCGTAAGATAGGGTAGAGGAAGGGGTAGGGTGGGTGTAAGATAGGGTAGAGGAAGGGGTAGGGTGGGCGTAAGATAGGGTAGGGGAAGGGGTAGGGTGGGCGTAAGATATGTCAGAGGAAGGGGAAGGGTGGGTGTAAGATAGGGTAGAGGAAGGGGAAGGGTGGGTGTAAGATAGGTCAGAGGAAGGGGTAGGGTGGGTGTAAGATAGGGTAGGGGAAGCTGTAGGATAGCCGAAAGATAGGGCAGAGGAAGGGTTAGGGAAGGGGGATTGGTACTTGTGATAGGTCCGGCGTATAAGGAGTAAAGTATGAAATTGTTGTATGAATTGAGTAGAGACAGGATAAGGACGAAATAGTGTGGAGTCGGAGTAAGACGGAGTACAGTATTCAATGTATAAGGAGTGGCAGGTGGAGTAGACTTGCTATGAAAACGGAAAGAATATTTGGAGTTGTGTGATTTTGCATTTAGGGGGTGAGGTGGGGGTGGGGTGCTGAGGGCAATGACAACTTGGATGTCGCCTGTAGCAGCTTGTAGAGTGAGGAGGCAGTAGCCAGCAGCTGTAACCCACTACACATGCCTGTTAGCTACTGTCCCTGTACATTCATCAGACGGATGTGATGTATCTGTCTCTCCGCCATTAACACAACCTGTCGACTCGAATTGTGCCGTAAAGGGATTTAATAACCACCTATTTATGAGTCTTATCACTCGTCAATAATCTTAGCAATACTTTAACAATTTTCAATATTTACAACAGAAACCGTCTTGTAACTAAATTGATATTTATATGACAGAAATTTAAAGTCAGCGCAGGTGATGGAAATCGTTGTACTCCGACGATTAATTTCATCCGCGTACAACAGTCCTTTATGCATCGTATGGTATTAAGAATCAATTCCAGTGGCAACCAAATCTTGGTTATTCATACGATTTCACACAAAAGTTTTAAATTTATCTCGCCCTTTGTCGCGACATCGATCTCATTCATAGCCAAGAGGAACCTTCAGCACAGCAGCGCAAAAGTCAGCGAAGGGATGAACCGCCATGGTGAACATGCTTGCGCTCTCCTTTTGAGACCCGACGTCAAATCACGTGCCGCTATCCCCCTCATGCATTTAGCTACACGGAGACGAAGACGCATCGTTTCATTACTTCTAAAGGTGTGCGTTTAAAAGCTCGAGTATTGCACATCTGTGCAGTGCCACGCGCTTATGCGAGCATATTACATTGGTGGGACAAGCTGCCACAATGTCAGGTACAGAATAGCGTGAACAGGTAGGTTGGTCACAATGGACTTCAAGATGAGGGATGAATGGGGTATTATGAAGGAAGGAAATCTATTATTTGATGGCAATTATAAAGGGGTAAAATAGTTATTGAAATCAAATAGCCATGAATTAAAACTATAGCAAGCAACGGCGACACCGTTCACATCCAAATACTGGAAAAGAGTTAAGAACACGCGTGGGTGAAAAATAAAGGTATATCCTTCTTTTATGGCGTCTGTAACGTGGCTTGGCAGGTCGAGCTGCTTCTACAACAAAACCTCTGGACATTCCCCTCCCAGTGGATGATTCTAAGACATCCACGTATTGGCAGGGCAGTCGCATACGCCCATACCCCACCATACTGTGTACTGTTTCGACACATGACGTCCCTTGGTTATTGTTTGTCTCAGAGTCCCTGAACCATATTATTTTCCGTTCCGTCGAACCCTTTCTGTAATGCAAAAGCCCTCAATGAAGCAAGTCTAGATTTTCCCCGGTTCTGAATCTACCATCACACTGGTGCTCCTTTTTTAATTTAAATGGAGTTATTTGTGTTTATCAAAATTATGTATTTTCAGAGACTAAGCGTTGGTCTACCGTCCTAGGACACATCCCCTCGTATACAAATGACAATACTAAAATTACGTAACAATTGTAATTAATTACGTTGTAATTAGACGCGGTGTCCATTTCCAGCCTATTACACTTTGTAACTAGACGTGGTGTCCATTTCAGTCTATTAGACCTTATAACTAGACGCGGTGTCCATTTCCAGTCCATTAGACGTTATAACTAGGCGTGGTGTCCATTTCCTTTCCATTAGACGTTATAACTAGACGTGTTGTCCATTTCCATTCTATTAGACGTTATAACTAGACGTGGTGTCCATTTCCATTCTATTACACGTTATAACTAGACGTGGTGTCAATTTCCAATCTATTAGACATTGTAACAAGACACGGTGTCCATTTCCATTCCATCAGACTTTAAAACTAGACGTGGTGTCCATTTCCATTCCATTACACTTTGTAATTAGACGTGGTGTCCATTTCCATTCTATTAGACGTTATAACTAGACGTGGTGTCCATTTCCTTTCCATTACACGTTATAACTAGACGTGGTGTCCATTTCCATTCTATTAGACGTTATAACTAGACGTGGTGTCCATTTCCATTCTATTAGACGTTATAACTAGACGTGGTGTCCATTTTCATTCTATTAGACGTTATAAGTAGACGCGGTGTCCATTTCAAGTCCATTAGACGTTGTAACTAGGCATGGTGTCCATTTCCAGTCTATTAGACGTTGTAACAAGACGGGGTGTCCATTTCCTTTCCATTACACGTTATAACTATACGTGGTGTCCATTTCCATTCTATCAGACGTAATATGGGGTGTCCATTTCCATTCTATTAGACGTTATAACTAGACGTGGTGTCCATTTCCATTCTATTAGACGTTATAACTAGACGTGGTGTCCATTTCCTTTCCATTACATGTTATAACTAGACGTGGTGTCCATTTCCATTCTATTAGACGTTATAACTAGACGTGGTGTCCATTTCCTTTCCATTACACGTTATAACTAGACGTGGTGTCCATTTCCTTTCATTAGACGTTATAACTAGGCGCGGTATCCATTTCCAGTCTATTAGACATTGTAACAAGACACGGTGTCCATTTCCATTCCATCAGACTTTAAAACTAGACGTGGTGTCCATTTCCTTTAATTAGACGTTATAACTAGGCGCGGTGTCCATTTCCTTTCCATTACACGTTATAACTAGACGTGGTGTCCATTTCCATTCTATTAGACGTTATAACTAGACGTGGTGTCCATTTCCATTCAATCAGACGTAATATGGTGTGTCCATTTCCAATCTATTAGACATTGTTACAAGACACGGTGTCCATTTCCATTCCATCAGACTTTAAAACTAGACGTGGTGTCCATTTCCTTTCCATTACACGTTATAACTAGACATGGTGTCCATTTCCATTCTATTAGACGTTATAACTAGACGTGGTGTCTATTTCCTTTCCATTAGACATTATAACTGGACGTGGTGTCCATTTTCATTCTATTAGACGTTATAACTAGGCGCTGTGTCTATTTCCATTCTATCAGACGGAACAAGATGGGTTGTCCATTTCCAGTCTATTAGACATTGTAATACGACGCGGTGTCCATTTCCAGTCTATTACACTTTGTAACCAGACGGTTCGTTCATTTCCAGTCTATGTCTAGACGTTATAACCAGACGCGGTGTCCATTTCCAGGCTATTAGACGTTGTAATCAGACGCGGTGTCCATTTCAAGTCTACTACACTTTGTAATCAGACGCGGTGTCCATTTCCAGTCTATTAGACGTTGTAACAAGACGGGATGTTCATTTCCAGTCTATGTCTAGACGTTGTAACGAGTGTAAATAGACAGTGTAATCAGGATAATCCCAAATTGATTGATATAAGTTATTTCTTAATGACTTAAATGAAACTTTCTGGGACAACCGATTGACAGTCGATTGTCTCACTTTAAGAGACATGAATGGTTCATTATGAAGTAGACTTTATATTCCTAGCTGATCCGTACCTGATTCCTGAACAGCGAGGAACATTTGGCCGTTATGCGCAGTATACCGATTACTCAGGGACCATTGTGTAGGGCCATACTAGGTCACCCTTCACTGTGTGGCTTTCTTGTGTAAACTTCCGATGTTATTTGTTTTGTCTACGATCTCATGAAACATATGTTCAAACATTGCTTTCTTTGAATCCATAATTTCCGTAAATATTCCCGTGTGACAATGCTATTTACGTCTTAATACAGACGAATTACGACGCTCTACTCAAACTCATCAAAGGTTTCCCAGATTATAACAAAATCCCCCGTCAGTGTACATATTACTTTGCTTTGAAAATCTTATCATTACTACTCTTTAAAGCTACTAACTATAACATTGCCGGTTGAACAAGCCAGTAATTTTACTATTAACAGTAATCAGTGCTCATACTCTCCTAATGAAAATAGTCCGCTTCACACAAAGCTATCTCAGCCGCAGTACAATAGCGGTGATTATCGGTATAGACCCAACCAATAAACAAAGTCGTAACGACGGGGTTGACTTCGCTGACCTTACTGAAAGCCGAACACGCCGATTTGGGGGATCTACATAGCTAGCTTCATCTATGACGTTTTTTACAGAGGCTAGTATTTACAACAAACGAGTACACAGATTACAAGCAGCGGGTCTTTGATGTGGAAGAGGCGGTTTAGAGGCTGAGATAATGGAGGGAGAGAGGGAGGGACGGGCAATGTTCAAGTGATAAATATTCCACTAGCTGGTGATTAGGGGAGACTCAACCAGTGCAAAGTGACAAGGGAGGTAGAAGGTAATTTACCTGTAATTAACCTGTCAGGTATTCTGCTGTATAACGCTAACAGGTTACCTGAAATAGGTTACAGGTAATCGGCATAGCGATGATCAGGTTCAAATATGTGTAAAATAATATGTTTTAATAATAGTGTGTTAGTGTGAGCGAATAATAATGTAGACATTCTTCAAGGTGGTATTTCTCATGATGTAGCATTACTACAGTCTAGCTTACTGCAGTTTAGGGGATAAGGGACGTATCTTGGCTCCTTTTATTATTTTTTAAAAGGTAATTTTACAACTGTTTTTTAGTTGTCTCTAAATATATTCATTTCAGAAGCTAGATGTTAGTATAATGATATGTAAGTGTACCCTTATGAAGACTGGGGTGCCGCTATCCTATACACCGGAGTGCCAATATTTCATTCAGAGAAGATGCTTAAATTCTTACAAAAGACAAAATTTCGAGCAGTGTGTAGACTACATTTCCAACACTGGAGTGCGCTTATTTCATACAGTTTAGTCCCGGTAGAATGTACAGTGGAGGTCCAGTATTCCGTTCAGTGGAGCTCAGGAATGTCGTACAATGGAGGTCCGGTATGTCGTACAGTGGAGGTCAGGTATGTCGTACAGTGGAGGTCCAGTATCCGTACAGTAGAGGTCCGGTATGACGTACAGTGGAGGTCCAGTATCCATACAGTGGAGGTCCGGTATGTCGTACAGTGGAGGTCAGGTATGTCGTACAGTGGAGGTCCAGTATCCGTACAGTAGAGGTCCGGTATGTCGTACAGTGGAGGTCAGGTATGTCGTGCAGTGGGGGTCCAGAATCCGTACAGTGGACGTCCAGTATCCGTACAGTAGAGGTCCGGTATGTCGTACAGTGGGGGTCCAGAATCCGTACAGTGGATGTCCAGAATCCGTACAGTGGAGGTCCAGTATCCGTACAGTAGAGGTCCGGTATGTCGTACAATGGAGGTCCGGTATGTCGTACAGTAGAGGTCCAGAATCCGTACACTTGAGGTCCAGTGTCCGTACAGTAGAGGTCCGGTATGTCGTACAGTGGAGGTCCAGTACCCATACAGTGGAGGTCCGGTATCCGTACAGTGGAGGTCAGGTATGTCGTACAGTAGAGGTCCGGTATGTCGTACAGTGGAGATCAGGTATGTCGTACAGTGGAGGTCAGTTATGTCGCACAGTGGAGGTCCAGTATCCGTACAGTGGAGGTCCAGTATCCGTACAGTGGAGGTCAGGTATGTCGTACAGTAGAGGTACAGTATTCCGTACAGTAGAGGTCCGGTGTGTTGTACAGTGGAGGTCCAGTATTCCGTACAGTAGAGGTCCAGTATTCCTTACAGTGGAAGTCCATTATTTCATCTTTACCCGGACTTTATACCAATGCGTGTCCTTCGGGCGTGTCCTACACATATCTACACAAGTAAGTGTCCTGCACATAGCTACACAAGTACGTGTCCTACACATATCTACACAAGTGCGTGTCCTACAAATATCTACGCAAGTACGTGTCCTACACATATCTACACAAGTACGTGTCCTGCACATATCTACACAAGTGCGTGTCCTACACATATCTACACAAGTACGTGTCCTACGCATATCTACACAAGTACGTGTCCTGCGCATATCTTCACAGGTGCGTGTCCTACACATATCTACACAAGTACGTGTCCTACACATATCTACGTAAGTACGTGTCCTACATATATCTACACAAGTACGTGTCCTACACACAAGTACGTGTCCTACACATATCTACACAAGTAAGTGTCCTACACATACCTACACAAGTAAGTGTCCTACACATATCTACACAAGTAAGTTTCCTACACATATCTACACAAGTAAGTGTCCTACACATATCTACACAAATACGTGTCCTACACACATCTACACAAGTACGTGTCCTACACATAACTACACAAGTAAGTTTCCTACACATATCTACACAAGAAAGTGTCCTGTGCATATCTACACAAGTACGTGTCCTACACATGTCGTTATTAATTCGTGTATATAGTCTCATTGTTACAACGTTTTAACATCCTAACGTCCTGCTTTTTAAGACAGGGTAATACAATACACGTCTGTAGGCTGGGTCCATCGCGGATTATTGTATCACGAAAGACTTCGTCATGTGACTAAAACCGTCACAGTTAGTAAATCCTTCAGTAAACAATCATCTTAACATGTGATGATGATATATATGACACAATAGTCGAATGACTAACAGTGTCAACACACAACGCACATTGAAAGTGTGAACAGAGAGTCATCTGCCAATATCTAAAACCGAAAAAAATAAAACACATCCATTATGATTTCAAATCGCTAAACACAACACACATGGTTCAATTTATTTGTAATTAAAAGTGATAAAGCACAAATTGGTGGGTATCGTATAGTAATGTTAATGACCTTGTTTGATTGGATATGATATTCTATGGAGAAGATTCAATTACATTCATACAGAATACCTATACGCGAGATCAAAGGAGCACACCGCACAGGTTTTAATTACAGGTGTATTCGGCAGCGTTTAAGTCAATACAGTTGGTGTCATCACATTAATTATATATTTATTGGGAACAGTGTTTATGTATCAGAAACCTAGTTGCAACAACAGGAAGGGTAAATGTATCTAACCCGTCTTTATACTGTGTAATTGACGGACTACCTCATGAGCTGGTTCAATACAACACAGCATGAAAACATCTCCGCTATGTTGAAATAACTAGCTCTACGGCCAGGGATACCCGTCCCTCGGGAACAGAAAGAAGGGGATGTTGTGAGGGAACAGAGACGCAGAAGGGGGTAAAGTGGGGAGGGAGGACAGGTATGGTACAGGTAAAACACAGGTGTAACATTACCTGGCTACACCTGCGTCACACCTGTACCGAGACGTGTTTGTAGGTGACAGTTTAGAGTTAGAGGTCTTACTCCGTATAGTCGGGTGTTAGATATAGTCTGTACCTCATCCTAAGAATGCTGAGGAATGCGTGGATGGGGGAGATGGACAAAGGGTGGGGGTGTAAGGGGTGGGGCTTGGGTGGGTGGGGGATGCTGAAGGGTTGGGGTACTCAATATTTGTATGATTGACAGCTGAGTCTTCATGTGAAAGCAAACATATGAAGACGTCGCTGACAAATACTAAGGAGGGCGCGTTAAAAACAAAATATATACTGAACACAAAAAGTTAGGGATCATGAATATTTTTGTTGTGCAGTGAAAACCGAGCACACAATTTCACAAAAATATCCCCAAAATATTCATTTCCCTAACTTTATTTGTTAAGTATTTAAAGTTGTTTGGGGAGGCCTCACCATTAATCGGTTCTGATTCAAATATGTTGTGTGTGAAATCCTACAAATAAACATGCAATTACGTTTTTGTCATCATTCCTTTTGCTCCTGTTTGAAAAGGACTGAATGTGCGAACATTAGTCGCTTTCGGTTATCTTAATGAAGGTGCAAATCTTACTCCAAGTTTTCTAGAGCAAGATCAAGAAACAATAACATATAAATCAGCGTGACGTGTGATTTCCAAGGCAACATAGTGAGTGAATATGGTTTTACGCCGCTTTTAGCAATATTCCAGCAATATCAGGGCGGGGGCCACCAGAAATGGGCTTCACACATTGTACCCATGTCGGGAATCGAACCTGGGTCTTCGGCGTGACGACCGAACGCATTAACCACCAGGCTACCCCACCGCCCCTTGGCAACATAGACCCCTCGTACCTAACAGGGAATCCGATGACTATGATGGCTGCTGATTATGAAATTACATAGACACAGATGAGTCAATATCCACAAAGAGGACCAACATTGGCCATTACCTGACTGCTTTGCACACCAGCGAACCCCTGACGGCGAGGATAGCCCCCTTTTAAACTCTAAATTCGCTTCTATAGTCCATAACACTTTACTGGTTATCGTGACGTGAACTGCATATTTTGGCGTGTAATACTTCCACGCGGGACACGCTAGAAACCTATTGTTGGGGGTTTGAATCCTAGTTCGCTTGCATTATAGTTTTAACTTTAACAGCACAATATCCGTGCTCGTAGGTTTCACCAAAGTTGTTAACGTCTGAGACCTGCATCACTTCGGGCTATCCTCTCACATTAAGCTGACACGCATTGATATAACTGGCATGCTGCTAAAGGCAGCGTTAAATCCAACTCACTCACTCTAAAAGTCCTGATCGCCTTACGAGTTATCGTGACATGAACGATATATTCTGGCGTATGATATTTCAACTCACACACTCACTTCGAGTTCAGGAAAGTAATCATAATGCGACAAAAAGGCAACAAGGTTACCATGGCAACGAATTACCAATACGTCGACGTCGACCAGATATGGGTGTCATGTTTTTTCATGTGTTTTCATTTATTTTGTTCCAGTGGATGAAGAGTGAATTTCAGTTTCAAGGACCTTGTTGGTTCCCAGGGCGTGTGCCTTTTGAAAAGGTTGCAGTTACCTCCCTTGTTGCAGCGTTAAGGGCAGGTGCGAGTGGCTATTTATCTTTCACAATGACCACGCCCAAGTTTGTTAAACACGGGCACCGCACACGTTTTAATTACGATCAAATTAGGGGTTCAATAAACTGCTCAATTTGTCCTCCTTATTACGTCTTGTGAACAGACGCCTTTTAAAATAAATGACGACTTTGAAAAACGAGCTCACGGACCGTAGGCTTTTTTGAAAACATAGAACCTCAACAAAGCTTCCGACAACAGCACGTACCTATCCAACTGGGAGTTCCAACGTGCTGATATATTTATCATGTGTAATTACGTGAAATTAAAGCACAATGCACGCAAATTATAGTTCAGGCGTTATCACAGCGCATGGCCGTTTTAAATTTGAAATGGAGATGCCACGGTTTGGTAGCGGGAGATCCCGAACTGGTGCTGCCACCTTGCGGCGATACGGCGGAAACCGTAATTCTTCATTTCTGAATACTATTTATCATCAATTTAATTGACGCGGGGTGTTTTCCGCTGGATCCCAGAATACTTGATAATTTGATCAGCTTAAGTTTGTGTCATTTTTTCTCTAATGGCTGTAGCAAAGAACTGATTACATCCTCAATGGCGAGCTGTAATTGTTGCTACCATACCTCCCATCACGGATTTGGCGGGAAATAGACGCAGAACTTCCCCCGAACTCGAGTCTCCGTGCAGCGTAGTAGATTGACGCGCAACGTACGTGTCTCGGTAGACTGTGTGTTGGTCTGGACTGACAGGGGAATGCTGTGATTAACGAGAGACAATTTCCACATGACCATTTGTATCTTGCTTCAGAGTTGGGACGGAGGGCAAAGGAGCCTATCATACAAATTCGAGATCTTGGCCAATTCTTGTGAATAGGCATTAAATGGCCCTATCAATGCAAACCTCTTCAATCAACGTCTTAAAGAGAGCTTGTACGCTTTTACCGATAATTTCAGGGATTAAATTTGACTTTCCGTGTTATTTTGCCGTTTAATGTCATTCTCCAAACTATCTGTTTAATGAATCAATTGACAAATTGGCGGTGCTTAATGTCGCTACTGTGTATCGGCTTGTGGGGAATAATTTGGCAGGGGAATCTGAATTGTAGCTATATGATATCCGTGACAGGAGCTGTAATTACATGATATCTCTTCTTGTGGAGGGTATAGTTACATGATATCATCACGGGTGACACTAACAACGTGATATCATGTAACAATCGGCAACTTTGTAAGTCGTTCTTGATGTGTTTCTTGAGGGGATGATTGTTTCTTCAACGCTATATATTTCCTCAAATATTTCATCTTCATCAAAAGCACCGTAAATATATTTTTCCAATTCGTAATCTATTTCATTATTATCGGTACGCTGTGCGCTGAATATTTATTCTGAACAAAACAAAAATAATCAATAAAAAAATATTTCAAGAAACAACCAGAGTGCAAGCGTGATATACTTGTAAAACAAGAAATTCAATTATCAAGAGACACCATAGTTCCATTCATAACTGTTCAATAAAATTCTTGGGCCGTTATGTAGCTGGAATATTGCTGAGTGCGGCGCTAAAAGACAAACACACACAATAAATTCCTTAGGATTTTCACTTTTTAAAAAATTCAAGATGCCTTTGATTTAGACACACTTGGTCTTACTTTTCTCGTTAATGCATTGAGCCGTTTTAACATGTATGTGTACAACGCAACTCTTCATAATTACTATGTAAGAATATATAGACATATTGGTCATGAGGCACGCGGTAGCAGAACCTTGCATCCTCATCCATAAAACGATACAATGAGATGTTTCCTTTGCTTTTGGTTTGAGAGTACTTGTACAATGTAATGCCGTTTAAAGAATGCGTTTTACTGAAGATTAAATGGAGAGTAGTTCTGCGCATTATACCAGGACTTGTTGATGTTTGGCACAATGCTAGCACCGTCGATACAGAACATGTTCACAATATACTAGTATACATACTTGTACTACATCTAGAACATACTTCTTGGAATTCTTCCTCAAACGTCATCCGTCATAGTTACATCTCTACCTTTAGAGGTTCAGGACAATTTGCCCCCTTTCAAACTCTAAATTCAATTTTATTTTAAAGCAAATGCTCACTGGGTTTACTGAGAATACAATACGTGAAATGATGGATTTCCTCATTGTGTGAAAGTTAGGGATAAGACATTTAGGCAAGAAGAAGTAGGCATCCCCATGGGCATCAATTGGTTTACCCCTCTACCCACACCCACCCATAACCATATCCACCTTTCTTGCAGATCTGCTTCTTAATGCATGATGAAAGGAATTTCTGCGTGGATTGGCAAAAGCAAAACAATGGAATTTGGCCATTTAATTGAATCTTCAATTATAATTGATAGCGTTCAATGATCCTTAAACCTTCCCTTCCACTGATCTACTAACCTGAGCTGGAAATAAAAGGGACCAGTAAAACGCCTCATCTGTTTCATATTGAGGTCTATGCATAACGATTCAGACAAAACGTCTAAATGACTGCATGACAAGAGGGATGTCCTCAACTTCCAAAAAATAAACTTTACCCTGAAGTCGAGCAATATTCCATCGCCTAGAAGGAAATCAGAAACGGACTTTACCCTTCACACCCATGTAGGAATCGAACTCGGGTCCTGGGCATGACGATCGAACACTTTCATCAATAGGCTACCTACAACCGTGTAAATCTACATGTTTCGTAATGTAGTCACGTGTGTTCCGTCCGTCATATTTACTTAGTCTATTGAACTTGGCGGTGTAAAGTGTTACACTGATAACAGGAACTAGCTTATTCCTCCATCCTGAGTTGCTGTAAGTTGCTGATAAAGCATTAAGAACCCTCCCTCTCCCCGTACCCCTTCAGTCCTCTCCATCCCTCCTCACGCAATTCACATTGTTTTGCTTAGCCTCGCGTCAGGAGCTTTTGCCAAATCACACGTGGTGATCAAAACGTAGTAATAAGAGCTACATATTTAGTAATGGTTTTCGCTTACTTCAGCATGAACGGTTGCCATATTTTATGTGTTAATAAATTCCTTGTGACCCTAATTCCAGATATCTTGAGTAGGTAATAATAATAACAACAAAAACAACAAACAACAACAACAACACAACAACAACTTCAGCGTCTTGTGTATGTATATACATAAATATATAGCATCGTTGGTTATGGATTTGCTTTGAGGGACATAGTATGAAAATACCTAAGATTTCGAAATTAGGGCGCAGGTTCAACTTGCACGTGGGATGAAACAGTCCTTGGGAGATAACTGGCTCATCTTGATGCTGTAAGATTCACAATTGCAGCCATTTATAGATGTATCTGTATTATTTATTCATGTACATATAATTCTGTTAATATGCCGCGGATATAAGCAAGCATGGGCGAGCGCGATAAGTCTCTGATTTCACAATGTCTAAACACGCCTATTTGCACTGTACACAAGTGCCGGTTACACAGTTTGCAGTTTTATATTCTCGCTAATGAATCCATTTTATCAAAGGTACGATTGTAATCGTGCCAACAACAATGCTATTTCTACACACATATCAGTTTTAACAAAAAAAAAATTGTCCGTCACATTATACCACTGTGAAATTCAGGCGAAACTCATCAAATAAAAACCATGCAAAATAACATTCTACTTAAAACTGTCCATGAAACGCTAACAAGAAAATCAAACATTTGTGAACTTGAAGCTTTCCTGAATATCCCATTTGTGTGAACTATAACTTGAGCCTTGCAACACCTTGTACGCGAGTCTTTCGTCGCTATTCCTTAACTCAATAGATTCCACAAATGACGCTAATAATGTCATGAAGTTTCACTGACGTGAAATATAAAACAATTTAAGTAACATTTGTATCTGTAAAGCGTCGGAAAGCCCTCCAAAATTAATTTTTCTGCTGTCAAGCGCCCGACAGGTAGTTACGATACAATAGATAGTTCACATGTCGCATGTCTGTAGTCTTTTTTATATTTCATAATTCATTTAAATTTAAGTTCTCACAGATCTGGCAGTCAAATCTGTTACCTTATGCGAGGCTATATTCACATTGTGTAATCTAAGTGTGTTACGCTGTTTAATGCAAATAACGCGGGTTGTACAAGATATTGATGTATAATCCCTGGTACCTGTTGTACGCCATGTTAAGGCAAGCTGTTCCTGGCGTAACAATACACAATCAAATAGTTTGAATTCATAAACAGAGATTTTACATTTATCGTGCTTCGCTAGATCCGCGGTTCTCAATAGCGCCTTGAAAAAGTGCTGCCACCTAGCGGGCGTCGACTTAAATCAATCAACCAATCAGCATGCAGCATTCCTCAGATTCCGCCCACCAGGCCAGTAATTGACGTTTAATTGGTCGCAGTGGATAGGGGCGTGCGTCTGTCTTTTCAGAGGCCACGACGGAGGCAGAGTAATGAAAGCGATCGTCGTCCCGTGGATTTATTCTCCGAGTAATTGAGAGCCAAGGCGGACAAGACACCGAGACCGGGACATAGCCCTGTGTACCATCACCCTGCTTCTCTCTGTACACATACACGACCATTTCACCTCGGCTCTACAGCTGGTATAGGAACGCTGCTACCTGGAAGTAAACTGCACAGGCAGTCACGATGACGGCGACAGCGCTGGAGACGCCACTACCCACGAGGAAAAGTCACGGGTTTTCTATAGAATCTTTGATAGGGCGGAGAGATGACGAGAAATCGGTCAGCAGCCCCCCAAGCCCGGGGGTGCGTCGATCTGTGAGCCCGGGGGTGCGGCGGTCGCTCAGCCCCAGGGGTAGAAGTCCTGTTAGTCCGACGGAAAGGACAGAAAAATTGACAGTATCTCCTGAGATGGAAAACAGATGCTCATCTTGGTCGGGATCGGACTTAAAACATTTGTTTAACAGTTTCACAAACCATTCAGACACTAGTGTGTTCCAGCCATTGAGGGTGTGTAATAGAATTCTCCCCAATATCACATCGCCTCCCTTTGCACCGCATCAGCTCACCACCCTCCCATTCAACCCCCTCTTGTATGGGGTAAACAGAGACATATCCCACGCGCATCACCCCTGGATAAACCGCTACTCTGGATTTGTGCACCCACGATACCCAGGTAAGTCGCAATCCCTTCTCATTCTATGAGGAATTGGAAAATATTTGTATCGCTTTATACAGATACATATATGCATGTATATACATGCTTGGTTTATTTTAATCTGCAGTGAGCTGTTAAAGTATGTATGGAATTTAAATGACATTTTTAAAAAACCGTGCAGTTTTCTTTACGAGATTCGTAGATTCAACTTCCACATGCTATTTGTATTCATGAAGATATAAGATGTGTATAAATACATTTATTAATTTTGAAGTGACCATACATTACTTACATGAACATGTGATCTATATAATCGAACACATTGCTTCCATCTTTATCATAAAGGTCAATATGAATTATTATTCAATTTAGATATTCAAATTTAAAGAATGATTTATTAATTCGAATAAAAGTAACAGATGGACTTAATATTATTGCAGGAATCTACTATTAACATGAGTTTATAACATAGTAAATTATATGCACTAAAAATTCCAAAATCATTGCCACATTATTTTTACTTACGTGAGCAGGTGTTCCTGTGAAACCTTTCTTCACATTCCCACTAAATTGTTCCGCCAGACAAAAGTATATTGAATGATTTCAAGTTCTACGCCTTTATATAACTGTGTGCAATTCACGAGACCTGCTTAAAAGAAATACAGCATAAAATAGTATTGACACAATGCAACGCATGTCAGTGTAACACACACTGCAATTTCTAATAAAATCTAAATGTGTTAATAACACCGAACTCAAACACATTTTCAACTGGTTATATTTACATACTGGTTTCAGTGACAGTGTTTGTAGTATGAACGAACAGGATTCCATGAGTTATTGGACAAGGTCTGATTGTCCAAGCCAACAGTTCTCCAAGACACTATCCAGAATCCAGATGAATCGATCGTCCATTATGAAAACTCCGTGGACCATTGTGATATTACATAAAATTGTCATTTGCAATATTAATTTCAAGACATAATTATACTTCCACGCATTGTCTCCTCGTCTCGCTTCCACTAAATCAAACAATTAGTAATACAAGCCGAATGCGATGGGTTAGAAATCAGACAATCGCATAACAAATATTTCTCGCTCAGTCTAGTAGCGTTTCGATCGATGCCGCTTTGTTGGGTACTTGTGGTTGAGGGATGCTTTTATAGGGAATTAATAACCTCTCAATCCTCTCCGTGTTGCGGAGGCAAAACCCTGCTTTCTTTACAGCTGGATTGTGTAAACATTTTCGCTCAACTGCCCTCATATATTCGCCGTGTCCCCAGTTGCTGTCACAATCTGCCATATGTCTGTCAGCATCCGCTCAGTTACGCGACCCTGTGACGGCTAGTCGTAACTCTGTCAAGCTTATCTTAAAATCCTCGAAGACGGGGAAATTTGTACTTATCGGGAAAAAATCCTCAAATATTTATATTCTTTTGAAAGGCTTGAAAATCGGTTCTCGTGAAAGACTCCAGTTTGTAGTCTTTTTATTTATGACAAAGTAACGTGTGTTTATCAAAAGGAGCGGTGACATATTTAAACAACAAATAATGTTATAAATCATAATATTTCCTTTACCTGGCTTTGTTGTGTTACATATAACATTCGAGGAGAGCCCTTGAAAATGTGTCAAACCAATGATAACGTCTCGGATATTATGACTATAAACAAAGACAAATATATGATACACGGGTATTTCTGTCACTTGGTATTTAATTAGTTTACAATTGCGAATAACATGCTAAATAACCTAGTTTTTAAAATATAAAGCCCCCAGGACGTTGATTATTTTAACAGATTCGTGGGTGCACATATTCCCCCACATTCATCCATATATATCAATATACATATATATATATATATTATATATATGAAAATGATATTTTGGTTTAAGAAATAACCCCCAATATAAATGTAAATGAATAAATAGAATCATGCCTAGATATATCGAACTCAAATATAACTCTCAAAAGTAAAGTTGAAATATTTTTCCCCTAGCAGCCTAATTCACACTAATTTTAATTCGCTAGTAAAATAGTTTGTGTATTCATGAAATACAATTTCTACCTCATTGTACTGTACACGTAAAGAACACTTTTCTTATTTAAAATATAAATACTATATTGTACCGATATTATCCGTTTCTAAAAATAAAATAAAGATTTGAAGAACATACATGAATGCTGAAGATCCTCGCGCACAATAGATAATCGACTATTTGAGTGATTGAAAAGGGAAACACAATGTGCTGAACATGCGCGGTGTTTGTACGCCACGCTGAGACTGAGCAGCGAAAGTTTACTTTCACGCCAAGGCGTATTACAGTGTTGATTTTGAAATTCGATATCATGAATAAATAAACTTGTGAAATAATAATGTGGTCGATCCGCTCCTTCATTGTTTTCCTAGTTTTTCTTCAAAATACCCTCATAAAACAGACGGTGGGAGTTAAGCCCGAATCTATTTTATTAAACATTCAAGATAAACTTTGGATCGCTGTGTGCCACTTAAAAAACGACTGGTATAATAGACTTCAACTAAGGTATTAAACCTTTGAAATGGCTTTTTAAATCAACGGTTACCGATTTTTGTCTTATAAAAATATGTTTTTGCACGAAGTATCTCATTTTACAAATATGCAGTGTTTAGTGAGAACACGCTGGTCGTACATGTTTTACATAGATAACGTGGAAACGTAAATGGTTTTGTTTTGTCAATGCACACATAATTCTGTCCAAAAGAGACACACAATGGAATAAAGAAGCAAGTTATCCACAAAAAGATGTGTACAAACGTACCTCATGCATCTAGCATTAACAGATTCAAAAGTGGTAAAGATACATGGAGGATGTATAAATATATACAGTAGAATTAAAACGTTTCAATATGTTGTTTATATTTACTATGTGGTCTCCTCGGTTTTTCTAATACATAGAACAATGTCGATGTCTTCTTGATAATTTACATATGACAAATACGAAAGAAAATTATACAACGTCAAACAAAGAAAACAATTTCTATGCAGGTATACCCGTTAAACTGACAATAATAATTCAAAGCGATAGACGATATTTTTTCAGAATATGTTACCCATACACGACGTGAAAAGGAAAATGTTAAAATTCACGTCCAATGGCATCTGTTTGGGTAAATAATCGACTGATTATTCTCTGGCTTTGATGTTTTATATTTAATACTTAGACAATAAGCCGACCTCGGTTGTGTGGCAACTGTTTCGGTAGTGTATTCTCAGAAAATAAATTCGTTCAGCGAAAAGCAAGAGACAATGTTCTTTCATCCACCAGCCTTTTCGAACACACACTAAAATAATCACATTCAGTATCGATCAACAGATCGATTCCAATGCCAATATTAACAGGCCAGAACAACCGTATATCATTACAGTGCAAGGCATACACATCAGCATTGGTTATTCAATTTTTTCATTCCTGTGGTGTCATAAATAATATTTCATTTACTATAACTATCTTTTAATATTTTTTCAGTTGGCCCCCCACCCGGTTTGCTGTTTCACCCGTATAGAAAGCCCAAAAGGAACCGAACAGCGTTCTCCCCCAACCAGCTTCTGCAGTTGGAACAAGCGTTCGAGAAGAATCATTATGTTGTGGGCCAGGAACGAAAGCAGCTAGCTGGCAAATTACAGCTCACGGAAACACAGGTACGTTAAAGGGGAGACTGGTCTGTAGGCGTGTGGTGTATGGCATTGAAACGATACGTGAGGCTACAGGTTTTCCGACTTTATACCCCGATGTAAGGGAGGTGGAGGGGTGATGGTGACATTGCTGGTGAGTGGAATCGGGTGCCATTGTACAAAAACAAATCTGATAGCTGTCAGAGGTGTGGGTAAAGGTAGTGATTGTTCATTTTGATATTAAATATGAAATTACATACACAGGGAGATGTGGATGGAGGGTGGTGTCGGTTGAGGGTAGGGGAGAAGGTTAAGGGTATTATGTTTGAGGGGTAGGGGTCAGAGAGCGTATTTTGTGGGGTAGGGGTCGGAGAGCGTACAGGTTAGGGTACGGAGCGGGGAGTTAATGGGTTAGACGGGTATCTAAGGGGTGGGGTTATGTAGGAGGTCGGGTGGGGATGGGGCCGTCTGGTGAGGTTGACGCTGTAGAAAAGTACTTTGTTTTAAGGGTTGTCGAAAGCTCTTGGGGTACGAGAGATGAAGTAGATGAAGTGATATTGTGTTTTAGGGGTGGGGTACTTGTCAAATGTCGGACAATAGTACGGCGTTAGAAATTACAGTGATTGTTAAAGGGGGGGGGGGGGGGGGGGGGGGGGAGGGGTCTTGGAAAGGTGAGAGTGCAAAAAATAGTCGGGACTTGGTGTGAACTTAGAGGTTTCTGGTTAGGAAAAAAGTAAACACATTTTTTATCTCCCAATAAATTGTTGTGCATGCTTTATAGTGAAGGGTAACACTCCTATCAGATAAATACATGTGTATATATATAATATAGGCCCTGTAGAGTGGGATATGAAAAATATGTATGAAACAGGGGTGTTTGATCAATATAATATTCGAATCATAAATAATATATTCATACGTCCCGGTATATTGAATTGATTACCTGTATTATATCAATTTACGAATACACATAAATGAAACGGACCAAACAACACCAGCCTGATTTTTTTCCACAGAAAGGTGGAGGTTGAAATGTACTTTTGAAACCTTTTTACAAGCACTTCCCCCAAGTTAATTCAGACAGTACTTTACAAACATCACGCTTCTGATATTCAGTGAACATGAAAGATATTGAAAATCGAAAAAAGAAAGATATTATAAATTCGTAATTGGTTGACGCGTCCAACTACGTGGAAGCGGATTTAATTTTGTAAACGATAGAGTTAGTGAAGTGTTTCATCAAACACGCTATAACTAGAAGAAAGAAGACTATTAAATATCTGTCAAAGATGATACGTCTTATTTCCCATCAGCTAAATAAACAGAATGATGATACGCATCACCGTTGTCATTATAATTGCATCAAATCAACGCAAGGTTGTTCTGTATCTTCTGAAATTACACATCGAATAAAATATACAAATTATTTCAAAACGGAAAATCCTTCTACGAACATCGTTGTGTAATGACGGCAGATCGAAACAAACAACGCCGAATCGTGCAGACAGTTAAAGAGATGCGTTCTTCCTGTATCGGCGTTAGATTACGCACCTACCGCCGAAAGGGATTGATTAGGGTAACAATTATATTGTTTTGTAACGAGAAGTTGATGATAAGAATAATAGATGGGAAATTATTAAATACACAATAATTTATCTTTCGTAAGGAGCGGTTAATCGATATGCGCTGAACTGGAATTAACATTAATTCATTGTAGGTTTTTATGAACATGTCATTTAGACGGACCTTTATTGTTTTACTTGTAAATAACTGACGTCAAAGGTCACTGTTGTGTGGAATAATGTTATTTTTAATGGAAAATCAATGTATTTGAAATTCACAAAACTGGTAGAAAAGTTTAAAGTACTTTCGTTGCGACAGACTGTAATTTCACGCAAACGCGGCGCGGTATAATTGCATCATGCTAATCTGTTTTGAGGTTTGGCTACCCGCAGATGGACTCGACAAATGGCTCCAAAACCACAAAATCAAAAGAAAAATTATCGGATTTATCTCTATGAATTTGTAAACGGGTATTTAGTAGTTGTTGCAGGGAGTAACACGACCTTTGATGAGGAGCAAGGCGTAAAGTGCCTCTCCCAAACTCCCACCCACGGGCTAAGCAGCCCCCGAGGCCTCGGGAGTCTAATGATGACGCGCTGATATCATCCCGACCCCCAGAGCCCAACACTTTGACCCCTCTCTCCTGGGTCCGGGTTAACAATCTCAGTATTTTCCCGGGGGAGGAGTTTCAAACACACTCATAATGTATTATTGCTGCAGAAGGCTTATTTGGAAACCATCGCATTAATTTGCAAGGATTAAAGAAAGTTTGTTAAATGAAGCAATTTCAGAGTGACGATGACAAGGGTGGTGCGTTAGTGCTATCAGCTGAGACTCTCTGGGGGTGCCGGGTTTCTCAGCCCCGGGGGTGCAGCTCAGCGTTGTAATTGAACAATTATCGCGGCCTTACGTCTCCTGCCACTACCACAACAATCATCAACAACAAATCACTGATATTGATCTGGACGGGAGATTGGGGCTAACTGGCCCCTTGTTCGAGATAGTTAAGAAACGGAGGTTATGGCTAAACAATTCATCAGATCAGGACACGATACCAGTGGACTCTCGTGATAGCGATAGTTGTAGATCGCTATTATTCTGTCAATGGCTTAATTAGCACGCAAACATTATCTGTCCTTTGTAAACGCCCCAAAGAAGATAATGTTTATTCATATAACCCTTTCAAACTTGAATTAATGTTTATTAAGTATACACTGAATATATAAAGACTATGTTACAAAAATGGTTTAAGTCAAGCATCTTATTTAACGTCCTCGATTGGTTTTGATTGGAACAGATTAAATTTCAACAAAGAAAATAAGATTCTCTTTTATTCAAAAGAGAATGATGAAGAAATTACGGGGCGGTGATTGAGCTGATGGTTGGATGTTTGGATGTGCTTGTTTACGTGTCGTAAACTAGAGGGGGTGCTTCTCCAGGCAACGTCCATTGTATTCTTAGTCTCGCGGTGTAACGTGAGAGGTGACGAGACACGATTAGCCCGTGTAGTAGTGATTGTCTTCATCACAGTAATCGTTTGTGTGGCACGTCGCTTAACGTAGTCTAATTACAGGCCCATTATCACAAACATAAACTGCCTTTGATATTCCGTGAACGATGCAATACCATGCCACTTGGAACTCCCTAAGGGGAGGGTCCTGGTATCTGAGAGGGAGGTGAGGAGTAGATTTATACCCAATTCATTGATAACGTCACAGAAAGGACTCTCATCTTACACCGTCGCTCGACTCTTTAGCATCAGTGGTCTTTGTCTTCCTAATTTTCCCCCCTCTTAAACTTTTCGAAACCAAACATCTTATTCCCGATTTTATTTTTCAGGTTAAAGTTTGGTTCCAGAATAGGCGGACAAAACACAAAAGAATGAAGGCCGAGGAAGAAGCTGGAGTGACGTCACCGGACGGCGCTGATTGTAATGCCTGCTCACGTGACGAAGATTCTCATTTATCACGTGACAATCACGAGGACAGGAGCGAGATGTCCGATTCGGAAATCGACGATGTTGACGAGGACAATTGCTCAGAGGAGGACGAGGTGTTATCCGTTGCTGGGGATCCCTGAATTTCCATTGGTACATTGTGGTATGGTTCGAACCAATCAGATCTCTTCCTTGGCCATCATGGTCATGTGACAATGCTCAAAATGCTCTGCCAGTTACATAGTCTGTGCAATCAGTGTGCCACAGATCCCTACTCAGCAAGGGAGATGATCTGTGACGTCATCGACGTCTGACGCAGTTAACAAAGTGCTAAGGATTCCGTCCCGAATCGTGAGAGAAAGAGATGCGCAAGAACAATGCGCGCTCACATGCACGTGCAATCAGTGCTACAGACAGGCTGTCCTGAGAGCGGCGCATCGTCATAATAAAAACGCCCACAACGCATTTTTCTATCTTTCATAATAAAGAAAAGATGTTAGAGATGCTGTCATTGATTAATAAGCTTTAATATCACATACTGTTTTATCATAATTATTTATTTTTTTCTCTTTAGAATGTTGTATGTCTCTAACGTATTGTCAAAATAGACATTCTACAAACCAAAGACTTGACGGAAGAGAAGGAATGTTACGGGCAGTAACGTGTTAGTGCGCGCGCACATTTACGTGTGTCACGTGACAAGTGCTGTACGATGTTGATGAAGTCGTTGTTATGTGTGGTGCAGACTATTTTACACAGAAAATATACTTTGTAAATTGTGAATAAACATGTCAGAAATATATTTTGAGATATTGTTGTTTTGTCCCAAATCTTTCTCTATGTATGTTAACGGAGAAACACAGTGGTTAGTTTTCCCAGTGGCTATAATCACAGACAGTATTACCATTGTTTATGTTGTGAGGTAAGGCAATGGATTTTGGAATTTAATATCTTAAACTAATCAGGTACATTTTGAGGACTTTCATTTTATAAATTGTTCATCAACCCTGGAATAATTTTATCTGTAAGACATCGGTCCTTCAAGTTGTATTTATTTCAGGCTTAGATTGTTGTTGAAGCAAAATTTATTATAAACAACCGGTCTTCATTTTGTAACAGTTTACTTCAAATGATGTATACTGTGTATGGAAACACAAAAAACATATTTCCCGTAACCACAGAACAAGTCAGGAAACAGCTAGCGAGAAAATACGTACACTATACCAGTACAGGGGTGAAAAAACTATATGAAAATAATTCTGAACATAGAGACTCTAAAGAGCTCAAAATATGATTTTATTATATAAAATCACTTCTCTGTGTACTTTTTAATAACGGCCAATATATGATTATCTTTCTTTGTAAAAATTGAACATACTTTAGGATTTAACACGAGGATTGGACACATGTTGTTCACTTACAAGGACCTTTCCTTGTTTGAAGATTAATACATTGACATCAGTGAAATACGACACGGCTTCAGGCCGATATGTACAATGTGAAACGTAACTTATTTATTTACTCAAAGGCGTGACTGTCTAATAGATATATCAACAAATAACAACAAGTCATTTTATATCCACCGAATCAGATACACTGAACAGAGTTAATAACGTTTTGAGGTAGGATTGTATACAGGAAACTGTTGGCTGTTGTAATGTAGTTTTGAACAGACCGAAAACTTGATATATTAGTGAATTAGATCAATTTGACTTACTTTAAAAGAAAATTATGTTTTTTATTTTATTATTAATTTTTGAAAATAATATGTTGAACACATACCCCTAATCACCCACGAAGGCTTAGGCTACAATATAATGAATGACATGTTGCATATTACAATTTTGCTAAAGTCTACATAAATATATATAAATTCATATTTCTTGTCAAATGCCCAAATATAAACATGGAGATATATATATTTTATAAATGCATGCTCATTTGACCAAAACATTTACTGTCTATCTCACATACAGAGAAAGTACAACTTTTACCCATAGCTTCCATACTAATCGCGATGAATGTACAACAGTGGATATTGCGTCATTTTATTTTACCGATTGTTTTCGAAAAAAACACCACGAGTTACCTTATAAATAAATAAATACCTGTTTATTCGTCTCGTGAACTTGTTAATAATCTGACATGTTAAATTATAATCTGAACTAACCTCCCGGGAAAAAACAAAGTGTACATCCATGAAACGAACAGAACATTGTTAAACATGGTGATGTATTCGATACGGGTATCACAGTTGTGTTTTGGGCCTTAAGTTCTCAGTGTATTTGTGCCTGTTTTCAGCCTAGTAACGTTCTGATAACGTTTGAATATTTTTGGTCAAATCCTATTTTCTTTTTCCCGGCAGTTTATCAAATCCTCACAACTAGTACAAGAAGATATGTATTAACGCAGTATTTCCAAAGCGTCGCAGAGTTTCGTTGTGTGAACATTAATATACTTTAAACATCACTTTAAAGTAAGCTATTAACAGCTATGGCAAAAGAAATTGTAGATTATTCGGGATTTTATTGAAGGTCACTGAATAGAGACTCGAATATTATATCCCACGTGTACCTCCGGCGTTTTACAAAGTTTTATTTAAGAGTCAACTATCGTAAGTAAAGTGTACTTTTATACATTAATCATTCCTAACCTTCTACCTTTGTGCAGAGTATAGTTAAACAAGGCATACATTCTTTTCTAAGTCAAACAAATTATTTCGGGACGTTGTTGATCTGTTACAACTGAAAATATACCAGTGTTATATACATTGCCTGAGATTAATATAGACATTCAAAAGATAAATATTTTGAGAGTTATAACCATGTTATCTGCTTAAACCTTTTCTCCTTCATCAGCTGCATAAACAAGTTATTGTAAATATGATGTTATTTTAACATCATATTTTTCTACATCATCTATCCTCCTGAAATCATGTAGTTTGCAACTGGCTTGCTTCCCTGAAATGCCCTGTCTCCCTCTGTGGGGTGTTTAGACCATCGTGACTATTAGGGACGACATGACATGAAATGGACATTATGACAATAGAACATGCAGCATTGATGCAAAGGATGTGTATTGTTTGTTTTATAGTGGATCACTCCGTCCTGAAATGGTGTTTCAGTAATGTGTAGAGTTGTATGAAGATCCGCGATGACACGTGACTCACGACGCATGTGTATCGGTAATATTAAACAAATAAATAAATAAATGAATGCATGAACAAATAAATAAATAAATAAATAAATAAATAAATAAATAAATAAATAAATCCATTGGTGGAGATGGTTTTGTCCAATGTGGTCGATAAAACAGGGTGATTCTATTCAAATCATATCTTAATCCCTTTCAAAAACATCACATTGCCTGCAGGCAACATCAAAAGCAATTTATACTATATTCACACCGGTAATCACTCGGTAAGACACCGGTTATCGTCCTCGTGAAAATCAATTAATATTAACCCTGAAAATAAAGTTTTTATTGTACACCCACAAGCACAATTTCTCTTTTGTGTAAAACAATGTGAGATATAAAAATATTTTCTTCACATGTAGATGTGTAGCACATACGAGTTTAGAGTTGACGGGACTAAATGCATATGTGGGGGAGGTTTTGCGGGAATGAACATGGGGATGTTGTTTTGTATTGATCTGTTGCACCTACTTGGTATAACTTACTTAGATGAATTGGGTAGCGGGTTTGGGAAGGACGCACGGGTGGGAGAGGTTTGAGTCGTGGGTGGGGGTGAGATGACAAGTCCCCGGGGTGGGCCTGTCTACCGCAGGCTGTCGGCATGTTCGCTGTGCCTAAGCTGGACATTTACGACCTGTTTGTAAAAGGCATATCTGCAATCGATTTGTCTTCGTTATATAATAACCTTCTCTTATTAAAAACCTGTCATATATGTCGCAAGTCTGGTTCGTCCCGCGACTTGGCATTGATCATAAATATTACAAGTGACACGGCGTTCCTGTAGGTCACGTGATACGTGGGATGGCAATACATATGTGGAATAACACCCACAGCAGAATACCTAACCAACCAATCAGAACACAGATTGAGAGTGCCTTTGTGGTAGCTGCATGGTTAGTTAAGACAGACCATACACCAAGAAAAACTTGGGGCTCGTTTACGGAAACTCATCAACGACGTTAGGTTAAAAAACAGCGAGTCACACATTAATCATAAACTCCTTGCACCGAAAACGGGATAAGGACGAGGATTAATCAGCAAGATTGATAGATTTCCAAACTAATGTTCACAGTTTAAACAGCAAACTGTCTTCTCCCCTATGTGCGCACGTGTGGCAGGGCAGCTTTCTTAACAGATCACTGCATTTTATGTGTGGACCCGCTGTTGATGTTTCCAGGCAAGCCACATCTCAATGGTTGAAGAGTCTTCTTTCCACTCTCACTTGTCTATTAAAACTTTAAAATGTTTCAAAATAAATGACAAAACTACAGAACCCTTTTTTGTTTGAAGACATCCTTCATTTGGGTTGTTTTTGCATGCTTTCTTTAACGATCGTACTTTTCACGTCCGCTGTGGTGTTTGATAAACTATGCAAAGAATATTCTTCCTGTAAATAACAAGAAACTAATGGTTTAAAACCTGTGTTATTTGAATAATCGACGGTATTCCGTCTACCATGTTACCACTAAACCAACCATTGTGTAATCATCTGAACAGGTCTTTTCACAAATACACGCTGCGACAACAAAACCCTTGAACACTCCTGGAAACACGACCATTAAAAATATTGCGCGAAACATTTGAAGCTTTGTTACTGGTGAATGCGGGAGTTGTGTTTACTTGTGAAAAACGCTAATATTGTAGATTTTATTCGTGATATCAAAGACCAATTAACAGTAAACAGATAAAGAGAACTTTGAATTCAATTGCATCTTTAATCGACATCGCAATATTGACACTCACAAGAAGTGTGATTTTCGACCGAAACAAAACAAATGAGCGTGATGAGTTGCAACAGAAGTAAGACATTAACGGACAACGGATTCTTCAAAACACATTTTAAAGATTTTTCGAGGCAAACGTGAAGAGAAAAGGGACAAAATGATGTCGCATACAACAACACAGTTAATGTGGTCGCGAAACAAATTTATAACATCTTTCAGAAAATCTGGAATATGTCTGGCCAGTCTGGTGTTGATTCAAGTACAAACGTAGTACTTATTCTTTATTTCACGCCTCAGTATTTTAATCATGTGATATTCTTTTACATATAATTATTATTAATATTACCTTTTGCAAGTAACATTTTCGGGTTTAATCTGTATTATAAAAAAATGCGCCTTCTTAGAATATTCGATCATCCATTTGTTATTGCATACAGTAAACTACGATTGTGACGAACTCAAATGGACCACTGTTTTTAATTCGTTATAACCGCAGTTCGTTATAAGCATATGTACAACATGTATAGAAAAAATGGACGGGACCAAGAAGCAGTTCGCTATATCCGTAGGTTCGTTATAAGCGTGTTCATTATAAACGCAGTTTACTGTATATATTATAAAGTGTCTGTTATTATTTCTCTATTCGGCTATCATGAATTAAGATTAAAACTCATATTGGTTACCAGTAGTTAATTATGGGTTTCCTAGCTGCACGATTTGAAAACAACACTGTACTAATGTTTGAAACGATTTTAATGGGTATGAACCCTAAGCCAAAATATTTGGATAAACTGAAGAACTACCGTGAATTTAAAGCTTAAGGATTTGGAAATTTTCCCTTTCTTGGTCATCTATTTGACAAATGAAGTGTTCTGGCTTCCCCTTGCGCCCGCTGGGATTCTGTTACACTGTACAAAAGGTCGTCATGTTTTATTTTATGTTTCACGTCGCCTTAGGCCTGTGTCGAGGTGTCGGACGATCGGTCCTAACAACACAGAAGGCCATTAGCACAACGCCACCTTCCAAGCGTTCACACTTTCATCTGCAATTACAAAACAAATTGCCCCCAGCGAAGAAAATACAATTATGAGTGTGAATGAAAAATTAGTTAGTCCATTTTGTAATGATATTTTCTCGAAGTTGAATATGCTAGATCGCGTCCGCGAGAATGAAAAACAACAAAATTGTATTATGTTCATACTCAGGAAAAAAGTAAGGTCCGTGGCGAGATGTCAAACACGAAAATGAAAATGACTGTCTAATGTACAACACCTCTGTGTATGGTAGCTCAACGGGTATCTGCCGCAAGTACGCTAAACAATACACGGTTATCAGGAATCGATGCCTCTATCAGGCAGACACACACACGCATCAATGGCTCTCCACTCTATAGATGTATCCGGGCAGGTTTATTTCTTGTCCAAACAACTTATCTACTTTCCGTGGTCAATTCGGTGACCTCCGTGATAGAAAATTAGTGGCCGGAACAGTATCATATTACAGGTAACATGTTCTGGTCAATGTATGGAGGCCCGATCACGCAATGTGCCACCGACATGCGAGAAGAGGACCCGAAGCATAACGGTGAGATGAGTATCGCATCTGACGGAAGCCTGGCGGGGACAACGTTTGTCGCTTTATTTATTTTATATAAATCTGCGATATGTTAGCTATGTATGTCTCTGATATATAGTGCGGCATTAATTAGTCGAAATATAAGCTGGCTTACATCGTCGAAATATGCTTAATTTCACTTAAGCAAATAACAGTTTTATTCTTAGCAAAGTTGATAAATGTCCGGGGTTAGAATAGGTCCTCAGGATCCCATTGCTGGTTGTAAGGAGATGTCAGGCTCTGTAACTTGGTTGACCGATGGCGTTGATCGTTGCTCATGCTGTCAGTCAAAGGTTTGCTTCTTTCTGATTACATTATTAACGGAACAATGTCCATTGTCCGACGTTAAACAACATTCACTCAAACACTTGTGTAAGGTTATGACAAAGAGGATCAAGCGCTCGACCGTGGACGTTTTAGGTTCTACTACACCAAATCAGAACCAGTTTGGACAGTGCGATTTCGTAGGAGCCTTCAGTGCAGATCGAGAAATATCTGCAGGCTGTGATTAGAGGATATTCTGTAAGATTTTTATGTCTTTCAAATGTACATCCATCCAGTTATTAAAACTGACCATGTTTTTCTATATTTAGTACTGTCTATTTCAACATGATGACTTATGCTGAATGTGACCACAGCTATTTTCAAGTAGGTGACATTTGGTGCGAAACTGGGGGTGGTGTGTTTAGTTTCCTGTACTCGGAGAAGGAGCTGGCTAAGCTAGTCATTTTTTAAGTTTTTATTGCTGCTCTAAGGCCAAGCTGTGCACACACGTACAGGTAATAGCTGTTGAATGCTTAGCTATTTAAAAAAAAATATAACGTTACTATAGAAGTCTATGGAAAAACATTTGGTTATGTGTAACCTGTAGGGCTCAGGGTTGAACATTTTAAAGACGGAATTTCGATCACGAATGCCAAATTTGCCTGAGTTATCCATACATTTTAGCGTGACCGCATACGCTTTAAGTTCACGAAAAGAGCAGACAATGATACCGGAAACAGATATCGGTTAGGTGTCGACCACCTTTAAAACATATACCAGTTCACAGTGCTGTACACTTGAATTAAATACTTTTCTTCTTCTTTCGTTTTCTGTAATGAACAACGACACCGTCAGTGACTTCACTGCCAACCACGTCCACGCACCTTGTAGCGATGGGGTTGTACGTGTTAAGTATAGCCTAGCCGGGTATATTTTCCAGTTGAGAGCACGATAGCCGGGTAGACGCGATGACTCAATTGCGGGTGATTACCTCCCCGACTATGTTACAATTCGCCAACAACTTTGACAGCTCTACCGCGGGATCTATTACCCTAAATCTCGCCCTTGTAGCTTTTCGGGAAATATCTTGAGAATATGCTATCCTGGACAAATCTTGGTCATGTGATAGCCAAATCAGGACTCATCTCTCAATCTCCGGGCTTTGCTTACCCGCAGGGCAGTTTCCCATGCGGCGGAGAGGAGATTCAGCTCCATTGTCACCGCTGATTTCCTTGCTTTGTGGAGAATGTTTCCGTTGAGGATCATTGATTATTAGTGGTCATTTTGGTCAAGACAGTTTTTTTTATTTCCAGAAACCTCTGTATTTATATAGAAACTGAAAAAATATCAGCTATTCAACTGAATAATGATTTCCAATAATACAACAATGACAGTACAATAACATTTGTGATAAAGATACACACATCCTACCAATGTGTATATCTTATCCTCAAATTCAGTTTTTAAGTTAATGTGATACATTCCGTCGATTTTGTATGTAAAGATTTCAGCAACTCATGTTAGTTGTAACGGGATCGGATGGTCAGGCTCGGTGACTGTGTCGATTCATCATATCCCAATTGCTTAGATCGATGCTCATGATGTGAATCACTGGATTGTCTGGTCCACACTCGATTGCTGAATGTCGCGTTAAACAACAACAAACAAACAAACAAACAAACAAAGTATTTTCTTAAGTTTCTGTCTGTTGGGCAGCATGTGTATATGATATGTCAAGCTTTACAAGGAAACATGTGCGAATACTGGACTTGCACAACCTGTATCCGATCCATTTGTCTTTTCGACAATAAATATGTACAAAACACATTATTGAGATGAATAATAAAAAAAAAGCAACAAAGACCTTTCCATAATCATAAGAAATATCTGCTATTAGCGGAGTTCAGTGTACGATTCCCATTACGTCACGAGCATGTGATTATGATTCACTATCACTCTTGTTGCACAGTACGTGTCATGTTTCATCTGTTATTGTGGAGGATGCAGTGTATCAGGGATGCGGAACCGACCCCTCTCCTTTAATTTGACAATGTGTTGGCCACATTGGATATCTTCGTTTCACGTATCCCTCAGGTTGAAACTGTGGGTCGATAGAAATAAAAGAATTAATTTATATAAATCATATTAATTTAGGTTACTCACTAATTTGCAGGATTTCTTGTCAATCATTTATCGCAGAATGTAGAAATTGTGCAATCATATTAAGGGACATAAAGCCTAATGGAATATTTCGGATGATTCTCTGGTCAGATTCAATTGTGTAGAGGCCTGTTTTTATGGAACTTCTGGTACTGGTCGGTGGTACCGGTATAACAGGACATACTCTTTTCGCGAACACCATGGCCCACTTGCACAAAGCGATCTTAGCGCTAAGATAATCGTAACTCCCATACTTTAGCATAGGCTTAGCGCTAAGATCGCTTTGTGCAAGTGGCCCTGGTGTCATCCCTGATTTGCAGTGATCCATTCATATAATTTCACTATTTTCCTTTTACGCTAAATTGATTATGCTCTGAAGATAATCGAGACTGATTAATCTGTGGCGATGTCGTTTTAACTTTTTTAATCTGAACCTTAAAGGCTCGTGGGTTTGGTTTGGAGACGGCGGGTCTGAAAAATCCGAAGAACAACCATATTGTTAGAAAATGGTTATTAAGTAGTATATATTGTTTATGGTGTTTGTATGTATTCCAAGGTCCAGGAAACCAAGATAGATCCCAACAAGACGAAGGTGACAGATGGGAGGTCAGGGATGCTTGTATGATGTCCATCAATATAATTACTAGTAACGCCAAACTAAGGTACAAACGGGCACTGGCAGGCAGGTATTGAGATGCAAATGCTACAATAATACGGGGCCAGATCATATCATGCTTAATAAGGGCTGAAGCGTGTGACAACGCAGCCCCAATTAGGATTATAATATTTGTAATATCTCTAACGGCGAAAAGCAATATCAGGGAGGGTGGCATCTCATAGAACACTGCTCTGGATTAGGATAAGGAAAGGATATTGGCCAATGAATCTAATCATCTCTTTCGGGAGGATATTAACACAACCATGATAATGTTTGGACTACTACCCCCAAGCATTGATATGTCTGTCGAGGTGCCACTTCTCAGGCCTGACCGCACACCCAGTATTGTCATCTTATTTTGCGATTAAGACCATCTCTTGCCAAAGGAGACATAACAGCGAGCAGGATCGACGGTTGGCAGGGGGAATAATGCAAGCGACTTAATCCTGTCATTGGTGGCGTTGTCAAACAGAGTCAAACCTTGCTGTAATTAAAGATAAACATTAAATGAATAATGCTTCATTTGTATTGTAATGCTCAACAAAATATTAACCAGTGGAGTTAACAATTTGAAAGAGTTGATTCGTTGAAGGATGTTAGGTGGGTGCGCGAACTAATCACGACACTCGTACCCTTTGACACTCCCATGCATGTAAAGAGGGTCGCACCCCCGGGACAATGGTGGACGTCTTGTCATGAGGGTCTGCCACTAGGCTGGACAGTCCCCCACACAATAGAGATGAATTCAGGCATTGTTGGCCTTCCATAGTACAGCGTTCACACCTTGGCTTTATGCCTCGATGAGCCAATGGTGTACTTCTGCTCCTCCGATGGCCACTTTCTCTTTTCACAAAATCGGAAAACGTCGATTTTATTGTCAATTCCGTAATATAACGAATCCCAGGGATGTTGTTACTTTTTCTTTATCGGTATTTAAGAAAAGGCTATTTATAACACAGGAATAACAACGTCCATACTTGAATCACGAATAACGTTAACGAATTAAGTTCAATATTAATTGACATACTTGTAAGAACGAAATTAAACAGATAATTTATAAATCTAAACCATCACTCTTGTGTGTCTGACATTATATTATGAGTCAGTGAGTGAGTGTGTATTTGTTTACGTAGTTTTAAACAATAGTCCAGCAATATCATTGCGGGGACACCAGAAATGGGCTTCACACATTGTACCCCATTTGAAAATGAAAACAGCAGAACAAGCCATGTACATCGTGTTTTAGTGTGTTGTTTTTCACGCCCCTTTGAACAATATTTTCATCGCAAAGTGACATTTTAAAGTGTAAAAAAAAGCACAAAGTGACTTTATTGGTTAAACCCACGAGGACTGTATGGTGATGACAGACCATAGATCACGATCAGAGAGTAGTTATCTGGGTATTGAATTCGGTATTGAACTGCAAGCGGGCAGAACTGTGCCTGAGACTACAGAGTTACCTGCCTTTGAGTGATATGTCAAGCTCCTTCCCAGCGCGTGAGAGTTACGCTCTCGGTCACATCGCTGCCGTCGGTGTGGAAGCGGCCATTACAAGAATCTTGAAATTTGTCCTCTTTCCCCAAATGTAGTAACGTTTATACTTTTCTGAATGTCTTTGGGAATGCCATTATAGCGAATTTTGAAAAGGTTTACAAGTGACCAGATTTCCCAGATGAATTTATCTTTTGGTTTGTTGGATCAGATTGGTTCATGATTGCAGACGAACGGAAAATCAACCAATTTCCCCTTTACATTCGTACTATATCAATTACATGATAGTTGAAATGAAACATAAATTCAAACTGACACAAAAAGAAAATAATTTAGATGGGGTAAGAGTATTCGGCGTCACGACTGTCGTCACTTGTTTGAAAACATAACGGTCAGTCGGTTGCGAGTTCAACTTCAAGCATGGTTGTAGCCACCTATCACAGGGGGGAGCTTTTGACTGGTGGCAGAGATAGTATAGAGAATGGGATTTCGCTGGATATCTGGTTATGCAGAATGGGCAACTCTGATACCAGGCATTATCAAATCAGAACACAACAGAACAGAATTCTACTTTATACACAACATATTGAGAGTTCACATTGTTGTAGTCAGACATGTAGACATTCAATTTCTTGGAAATTATTTTTACATGATCTTGCAAATATGTTATATTTTCACATCGTATCAGCTTTTAATCAATAATGACGACTTTGAAATGGTTGAGGCCAGACTGAAGCACATGCTGTGTATGCAACAACTACATGATAAGGTAGAGTTGTGCTAGCTCTTGCACAAATTTTGTCAATTCGAGTTCAGTAGTTGTGTAATCATATTGAAAATATGTCACCAAATGAGTCAAAGTGTTTATTTTTACTGCACCCGACCATCTATAATTTTAGAATGTATAAATGTTCAGTAGGCCAAAAGATGAAAGGTGTGATGTGGTGTGTCTGGTGTGTGTGGTGTAGGTGGTATGTGAACGGGGGGTTTGGAGTGGTGGGGTTGGGGTGGTGTGTGTGTGTATGGGGGTGGGGTTGGGGCTTGCGATCCTTCTCTTCTCTCTATATGCAAAGTCCCTGTCCCTGATAACCGGCTTTGGGAGGTAATGTCATTGACCTCGTTCCATAAACGACCCTTGCGCACCTACGAAGCGTAACAGTATTGATGGCGCAGATGTATGAACTTATAATATATCAATAGTTGTCCATAATGACGCGACCCAGAACAGGTGAAAGCGAGGTGTACCATACGACTGGTAACAAAACATACCAGAAGGTAAACCCATATCAATCACAGTTGCCTATGTAAAAGTTTCAAAGTAAACTTTCGAAAAGTTCCAAAAAAGGAGAAAAAAATCACAAAAAACTAGTAGCGACCGCGTCTTCTACTTTTCTTCACTAAACAAGTTACAGTATAACCAATCGTAATTACACATTGTGTTTGCACTTTTTGAGAAATGTAAGCTTACCCCTGCAGAAATTAATTCCCCAACAGACAGACAAATGATACCTTCGCTTGAGCTATCACATCATATGGGATCTCTCCCGACCCTCACAATTCGCCACAATTGCTGTAATTGAGGACTTCTGTGACGGCCAGTCTACGCCAATGCACCTATTAACCATATCCTGAAAAATGTAATTTGTAGCATACAGGCAGACAACGTGTAGCCACGACTAAAAAGGCAATGAAATCCTCATAAACAAAATTTAGTAAAAATTCTGTGAGCGTGAAGACGTGTTATTAATAGTGTGTGCGGAATCTCAGGGTTTTGGCGTGTTAACCGTCAGTCTTGCCTCCAATATGGCATTAAACGTTTACTGATGGTAAAATACTTGCAATTCATTCTGGGCGGGAGAAAGTAATTAGGGTTAAGGACTGGCCACTGTACAATTGCGCGGTGATTATTTTGAATAATCTTCACGCTAAATATCAGTTGTCGGCAAGCACACTGAAACAACTCCCAATGTCGAAAAGCACATGAATCAAGCAAATTGAATTTGTCGTCACGCGAAATGACCAAGTGAAACATGCAATTGGTTGTAGAAGTGCTCTGTAAACGAGCCTTCGGGGCAATATTATCATTTTCTCGAGCAATCACTCCTTTAGCAGGCTGATGTAATCGATAAACATAATTCCTTATCGGGCGCTTAAGCGATGATGAGTGAAGTGGTGTATAATCTGGCTGTATTAGGCGCTATTACGGGTATGCACATTGTACAGCCGTCTTTACCGTGTTGGCCAATTAGACCTTATCAACGTAATAGTCGATTGTACGAAGCATGCTGCCTTTCATTAGTTAAGCGGCCCATCGGAACAGTTGTGATCGGCCGGTAATTGGCCCGAAATTGAGGTGCTATTATCATGTCGATCTGGCAGAGTCCAATAGTGCGCAATCACGGCACATTGACACACGTCCGTGTCAGACCCCAGCGACCCGCGCAGCTCCTCTCCTTCAATCCGGGTGACGTTTAGCCGTAAGTGGGTTATTTCCGGTACCTTCCGGTTTACGACAATGGAGTATAGACTGTGGATGATGCCATCATGTCTCTGTGTCAAGCGAATTTCTCCTAATTGATGATTTGAAAGAATGCAAAGAGGCCGGGATAATATTTCATATTCTTTGGATAATGATAGTATTAGAGAAAGCTATCAAATATTAGAAACGACGTGGGAAAATTATAGTGTAGACAACGCATGAGTCAGATATGGTTGAGAGCATCAATTTCATTGCAGGGTGTGATTGCTGGTGCTGCGCCAATGTTCCATATCACACCAATCACACCACTTGTCCTCCCTTTCAACAAAATGTCAATCTGGAATCGTTTTTGTAATTGTTTTGATATTTTTTAAAGACTTTTTTTTATCCTAATAATTCATAATATTGCAAAGGTGTGTTTCCTTAAGGCAATAGTGTATTTTGGTAAACAGGAATTTCGTAAACGTTTATCCTGCCTATTGATTCCCATACGCATCAAGACACGACGCAGGTGCTCAGAAAGCTATATTCCTCATTAATACATTATGCGCAGCGTATCTATGTATCGAAACTTAAAGGTGGACCCATTAAATAGTTTTTCTTAGATTTTCATATTCGACATTAATGACTGGTGTGTTAGGGACATGTTTGTCTTCGTAATAGATGCGGAATTATTGCTACAAGGATGGGCGATGGGGTAGCAAAGTGGTTAAAATGTTCGCTCCTCACGCCAAAGATCCAGGTTCCATTTCTGCATCGGTACAATGAAGTCATTAAAGTCATTATATAGGTTTTCTGTACTTTCATATTCGACATTAATGACAGGTGTCTGAGTGACATATGTTTCTTCGTAAAGAAAGATGCTGAACATGCGTTTCTTGCTACAGTGATGGACGGTGAGTGAGTGAGTGAGTGAGTATGGTTTAACCCCCGATGAGTTGAAAATAGGTTCCACCCTCAGTGTCCACGAGAAGGGAGTTATTACTAGAGAAGTCCAATATACAGAACGTTCTTACAAAGACGACCCAGCATCTTCAATTGCTGCATAATAAACACATTGAGTGAGTGAGTATGGTTTTACGCCGCTTTTAGCAATATTCCAGCAATATCACGGCGGGGGACACCAGAAATGGGCTTCACACATTGTACCCATGTCGGGAATCGAACCCGGGTCTTCTGCGTGACGAGCGAACGCTTTAACCACTAGGCTACCCGACCGCCCCAATAAGCACATTGGAGTGTGCTTGTATTGTTTATTTCTCATCCTTGCCGTTGGCGGGTGAACTCAATTATATTCTTCTCACGTAGAATATACATAGAACATGTAAGTACGCTAGGTTGTTATATATACGTGTACGTGCATAGAACATAAAATACGCTAGATTGTTGTATTTACGTACGTACGTAGAACATGAAGTGCGCCTGGTTGGTGTATATACTTGTACGTACGTGGAACATAAAGTATGCTAGGTTGTATATACCTGTACGTGCGTAGAACACAAAATACGTTAGGTTGTTGTAATTACATGTACGTACGTAGAACATGAAGTACGCTAGTGATAGTATATATTTGTACGTACGTGGAACTTGAAGTACGCGAGGTTGTTGTATATACATGTACGTACGTGGAATATAAAGTACGCTAGGTTGTTGTATATACTTGTACGTACGTGGAATATAAAGTACGCTAGGTTGTTGTATTTACGTACGTACGTAGAACATGAAGTGCGCCTGGTTGGTGTATATACTTGTACGTACGTGGAACATAAAGTAAGCTAGGTTGTATATACCTGTACGTGCGTAGAACACAAAATACGTTAGGTTGTTGTAATTACATGTACGTACGTTGAACATGAAGTACGCTAGTGATAGTATATATTTGTACGTACGTGGAACTTGAAGTACGCGAGGTTGTTGTATATACTTGTACGTACGTAGAACATGAAATACGTTAGATTGTTGTATTTACATATACGTACGTGGAACATAAGTACGCTAGTTTTAGTAAATATAGGTTACGCACGTGGGACATGAAGTACGCGAGGTTGTTGCATATACTTGTAAGTACGTGGAACATAAAATACGCTAGTTTCAGTGTATATTTGTGCATTCATTCATTCATTATACATGTAAGTACGAAGAACAAAAAATACCCTAGTTTTAGAAACTGTACGTACGTGGAACATGACATACGCCAGATGTTGTTGTATATACTTGTACGTATGCGTGTACGTACGTCAAACACAAAGTGCGCTAGTTGTTGTAGATACTTGTAGGTACGTAGAACAAAACCTACACAACGTTATTGTACATACATGGAAGTACGTAGAACTAAAAATAAGCGTGTTTCAGAACATATTTGTACGTAAGTGGAACATTACATACGCTTTGTTGTTGTGTATACTTGTATGTACGTAGAACATAAGTACGCTGAGGTGTTGCATATACATTTACCTAGCGTATATGGGAAATGGTGATATTACCATGTGGGTTATTTGCTTGTCATGTATATTGTAAACTGTCACCAAAGGAATACGAAATGTTTGAAATTATTCAACGTTAATTTTATTAAATGATTCAAGGATTATTAGTTACCAGAGATTGTCTTGGTTTAATTTCTCTTTAGGCGTACATTGATCAACGAGCTCTCATATTCCGTGGAAGACTACGTAATAGTGACATTAATTTTTGTATTTGAAAGACTACTACAGCACAGACTTGTTCAGTATCAACTCGATACAATAAAGAAAGAGATATTAAATTTTAAATGTCACCCGTATACCACACGCTATCACTAGTTAAGAAGTATGAACTCAATAATGATATAAACACTTTACTATCTCTTCTCAATTTCCAGACAGACATGCATGGGCGAGTCGAGTTAAAGAACAAATTAGTGTTTGTGAACGTAACATAATTTATAGAGAGCGTCTTTCAAGAGAAAACCTAAAAAGATACTCTCTTATACGATCACATTAGGTACATAGGCTATCGTTACTAACAATTGAAAAAAACGGAACACGTCTATGATTTAACATATGTATTATGTCTTAACAAATAATCCGATGAATGTTTCTGCGAAACATTTGCTTATGATATAATCAAACATGTATAAATCTATTGTAACTTGACTCAACAAAAGAGACACTCTTGTGGAGTCTGTTATTGATATACAAGATGTAACAACTTCTTCTTGCCTCTGGGACGACGACGAAGACGACGATGATGGTGATGATGATGATGATGATGATAGCTTTCTGTTATTTTCACTTGCCGGGTTGCCAACAGAAAGTTCTATGACTACTGAATACAACTTATGGACAGATATAATGCTCTTTTTATGTGAAACTGTTAAAGTGTGGAAAGACTCCCTCAGTAACCTTGTATGACAGCGACGTGAAACTGCATGTACATACAATATATCCCTTTTTAATTTTGCATTTGTAAAATACCGTAATATCTATTATCAATGTATCTTCATCACTTGAAGGATATAAAGATGATGTTTGTTCCACACACGTACCTGTAAATACAGCAAACTAGCGTACTTTATATTCCACGTACGTACATGTATATACAACAACCTAGCGTACTTTATATTCCACGTACGTACAAGTATATACAACAACCTAGCGTACTTTATATTCCACGTACGTACAAGTATATACAACAACCTAGCGTACTTTACATTCCACGTACGTACAAGTATATACAACAACCTAGCGTACTGTATGTTCCACGTACGTACAAGTATATACAACAACCTAGCGTACTTTATATTCCACGTACGTACAAGTATATGCAACAACCTATCGTACTTTATATTCCACGTACGTACAAGTATATACAACAACCTAGCGTACTTTATATTCCACGTACGTACATGTATATACAACAACCTAGCGTACTTTATATTCCACGTACATACAAGTATATACAACAACCTAGCGTACTTTATATTCCACGTACGTACATGTATATACAACAACCTAGCGTACTTTATATTCCACGTACGTACAAGTATATACAACAACCTAGAGTACTGTATGTTCCACGTACGTACAAGTATATACAACAACCTAGCGTACTTTATATTCCACGTACGTACAAGTATATACAACAACCTATCGTACTTTATATTCCACGTACGTACAAGTATATACAACAACCTAGCGTACTTTATATTCCACGTACGTACATGTATATACAACAACCTAGCGTACTTTATATTCCACGTACGTACAAGTATATACAACAACCTATCGTACTGTATGTTCTACGTACGTACAAGTATATACAACAACCTAGCGCATGTTATGTTCCACGTACGTACAAATATTTTCTAAAACTAGCGTTTTTTTCGTTCTCCGTACTTACAGGTAACCTTTTGTAGGTTTTGTTCTACGTACAAACATTACTATATACAACAACCTGTGCACTTTGTGTTTAACGTACGTACACGTATAGACAACAACTATCGTACTTTATATTCTACGCACATACAAGTATATACCTTGATGTCTGGCGTACTAAATGCTCTACGTTCGTACTACCTCACGTTCACCCACCTACCTACCGGGCACATTATGAAATACTGTACGTAACATTGCCATCCTGCATATACCTAGCACGACGATATTTTTATTGGGACATGTTTAATTCCCCTCATTTGAATAACAACATTCGACGAATCAGTGATCAATGTGTGGTAGCATAACTAGCTTTTTTTTTTTTTTTTTGCTTCTGTACTTAGACTTACAGAAGATTTTAAAGGCTTAAGAATGAAATAAAAACCAGCTAGAAATTGACATGAGAAAATAATATTTTGTTACATTTGACCAGTAAACTATTTCAGGATTGCACAAACGTACTGCTTATTATCTTGTCAATCTGAACAAAACTAAAATTGACGCCGTTTAAAACTTTTTTCCTTCAAATATCAAAAGGTATGCAGTGGTTGTTTTCCTTGAAACTGCATAATCTTGGGTCATTCGGGTGTCGCTTAAAGCCATGAGTCGTGGACGTATTACAACATAAACATATTAGGTTTTGAAAAAAACACCTATCATGTTTGTATGTTCCCGTCTTACTGCTGGTACATTGAGACAGCGGAGTAAAGCCATACTCACTCACTCACTCACTCACTCACTCACTCACTCACTCACTCACTCACTCACCCACTCACTCACTCACTCACGATTAGAATAGAAGGGTCTGTTTGCTTTATATAAGAACGTGTTCTAGGGTCCGTAAGATCTAGTCGCCGAAACGATGTTCCCACACTTTCTTCATTTACCTGAACGACGCCGTCCTCTCCGTGCCAACACCCCGGGGACCCGTTTCACTAAACGACCGCAGCGCTACAACCACCTTAACTCCTATACTTTAACATAGACTTACGATCGACTTAGCGCTACGATCTCTTAGTGAAACAGGCCCCAGGTTCGGATGACGTACCCATCCACATGAGGACAGACAGGTCGATGAGCTGATTGATGAGTGTTAATAAGTTGTTAGGGAAGTATAAGAGAACAAAAACGTACCACTGCGCATGACAGAAAAATGGACAAAAACGACTCGTGGTGAAATTTCCGTGTTCTTGCTGACCGGTAAAGAAAAGAACAAGGCACATTGAAACATTGGTACCGTGTCAAATCCTGGTTAACGGACGTTATTCCTCCGTCCGAGTATTTATTGCCAGGAAAAGGTCTTAATCAAATTGAAAATGAGATAATACTCTTTCTGTAGCTCTGTGTCATTGTGCATCAATTAAACAATGCACGAAAACCGTGGGAATGGGGAAGAAACAGGTTTAGTTGAAACTTTCTCACGGTAAAAACCAATCAGCCCTTTTCCTACCACTGGCTCCACACAAGACCATTATACCTCAACTTCCGCTCCAATATGTGTTTTAAGAGCGCGTGCAGTGTTACATATCAGCACGTGCTTAATACCGCTATCGGTTACAAGCGCGTGCACCAATCAATACCAGTTCTGCACCTCAATAGCGTACGCTGGTGAAACTCGTAATACAGCATTTCGGGAAACATTCCCCCGTGCACAGCGATTTTCCACAACCGTTCGGTATACATGTGCAAATTTAAAGTTTAATTTTAAACGTAACAGCCGCTGATTCCATATTCATTAAACTTTTTTTTTCTACATGCATAAACGTATCCTCATGTTGAGCTGAATTGCGACACCGTCCCCGTCACGTTGGCGGAGAAAGAAAAGGAAGCCGCCCCTGTTACCAGCATGTCCTTGTCTGCCCGTTTGTATGCAAAGTAGCGGCCAATTATAGCGTTTTATGCAAAAGAGAACGGCTTAACTGTAATGCTGCCGCAATTACTATATCATGCATCCAACGCACAAATCACATGTAATTTTAATTTAGATACAATCTTTCTTCCTGACACAATGGTGTTTATGTGTTGAATATTCATGAAAACACTTCGTGATCGTATAGCAGTTAAACGGTTGTTACATCTGGCTACAAAGTAATTGAAATTTAAGTGTTTTGTATAATGATACATCTTTAAAACACATTACAGTGCTATGTGGCCACTTCAATTTCTCTGCTCTTTTCGACATTTATATAAGGAGTTGGGGCAGGATTCACTCGCCGTTTTACATAATCCATCGGTTTAGCAGCTACCACGTCGCACTCGTATTTAAGAAAACAACACAGCGCTTTCTGTTTTTGAGTCTTATATTATAGTGACAGCTAGTAACGTTGCTTTACAAATACCATGCACGATGGGAATAGTCACTGAATTGGAATTATGAAATGAAATGAAGAGCATACTGTCAATTTGAGAGTGTTCCCTGTACATGAATTCTGCACGACCACGTCAAACGTCCGTCCAGTTGTATAAACATGCGATAAACGGAGGAATAATATCGGTTTTAGAAGATTTTTTTGGTAAATATTTATGAAACTTGAAACAGTCAGAATACTGCCATGTCATTTACGTTGTAGACAATTATTGTTAACAAACTGTCCACGACATGAAGGGCTATTTTCATGGTAAACAGATCCAACATTGTCATTGATAGCCCCGCTTCAAAGACACAGATCAAGACAAGGATTTATTTGACATTTGATATTCTTAATAATATTACGATCGAGCAGGTAGTATACTATTCGAACTTTATTAGGGATAACCAATATGTATTTGTATGCGATTCACATATCCCTATAAAAGTTGAATAGTATACATTTCCTTTTATCGATATTAGTGAAACGGGTTTTCGTAACATTTATTTATTGGAGAATGTATAAATTATATTAAAATTTAAAGGGATTTCACGATCAATGTTGTCTTTCTGGTGATTGTCTGGTTAAGATTCAATTTATTACAGTAAACAGTATATACCTATAAAATATTATGTCTGTCCTACCCTCCAAGAAGTCAATATGCTCACTCAATACTTAAGAAATGTCGCTGTATTCATATATCATGCGATGCCCCTGTCTTATTTGCAGTAATTATAAAAGACAGAGAACTTTACCAATACCCTAATTTTGACTTTTGTATACTTCCGAATACTTATATATACAGTAAACTACGGTTATAACGAACTCAAAGGGACTACTAATTTTAGTTCGTTATAACCGTAGTTCGTTATAAGCATATATACAGCATAACTACAGCATATAGTCGGGACTAAAAAGTTAGTTCGTTATATCCGTTAGTTCGTTATAAGCGTGTTCGTTATAACCGTAGTTTACTGTATATTGTATGGGAACCAAGATTGTTCCATGGGCCGATGGTCCACATAAGTGCAAATAAAAGAATGAATGAATTGATTACAGGCCATTTGTTATGCAAATTGTGCGAGAGTCAGGTGCTGCCTGTATGACAGATACTCATCCTTTTCGCGAACATCCGGTGTCATCACCGAATTTCAGTGATCCATTCATATAATTGCACCCCAATTGTACTGTTACGACCAATGGATTCTGTTTCGGTGGATAATCGAGACTGGTTAATATCTGGCGTTGATGTTTAATATTTGAAGTGTTAATTGTTTATAACAGTGTCTAAAATACAAACTAACACCCAAGTGAGCCATGATAAATACCCTCCTCGTGTTCCAAAAACTGGTCGAATATTGGCGAATAAATATTTTTCGTGCAAGGTCGAAAAACTAAAATACTTTTTTAATTATGTATGTCAGAATAAAACGATCAATTACACGTATATTTTGTTACATTACTAGCAATTTGTTACAAATAGAACAAGTGTTTATTCACATAAAACTGTTGACTATAAACTATTACTTCAGGTGATTAGTTCCGAATCAAATCATCAAATACCAAAACGTCTTGACCTTCCGGGCGGTGGGGTAGCCTTGTGGTTAAAGCGTTGGCTCGTCACGCCGAAGACCCGAGTTCGATTCCCCACATGGGTACAATGTGTGAAGCCCATTTTCCGACGTCTCCCATCGTGATATTGCTGGAATAGTTCTAGTAGGGGCGTAAAACCATACCCCACTCAATCCTGACCGCCCCTTCAACGATAAATACAATACGCGATATTACAATACAATTTTGGCCAGAGAAATTTTATTAATGTGAATATATTAATGTGAAGAAATATATCTCTTACAGGTAATACCCGAACAACACAGGGGCGAACAAAGAAATAATAGGCATTAGCGTCCAGTGTGGCAGCTGCCCGCGTTAACAACGAAAAATGACCATCAAATATACTGTTTAGAGTGGCTGCCGTTGTCTGTAGCGGTGTATTCAACTTGAAAACAGATCGAAGCCAACAACGCTTATGAAGAAGTAGATTGTTGGGGTTGCAAGCAACGCGAGACAGTTATTGCAGAATTAGCCGCGCGATTCACCAATTATTCATAATATCGTTTTTCACTCCCTTTGCTCCAGCAAAGGCGATCTCGAGAAACCGGAAGTTAATTAGATTGGTGAATGATTAATTTTCGCTCATTGATGAATTAAAGGATAAGAGACCTTGAGGCGTGAAGCGACACAAGTGGATCTCTTGCGGAGAAACAATAGCGCCCTCTAGCGGACAACCGTCAGCCAATCAGGCCGTGACTTATACACCAGATCAATTTCCAGTGTGCTCGTCTCGGATGGCGGAGTTATCGATATGCTGTGAGATTTATCTGCTCGTGGTATGTCATTGTCTCCGTGATGCCGTGTTTGTTAAATAGTTTTTGTTCTATTTCATAAAAATCTCACACAGAGTACCGTATTTCCATACAAATGAATTTGTCCTTGGGTGATGATGGAAACGTGTGTTAAGTGATTTAATTACGCATACAATTAACATGGATGTGTTACACAATGGTTATGGTACGGATAAAGTGTTCATGAAATATGTGACTGCATGCAAAAAAAGTTCCTCGGGCCCATTGTTTTCAACATTTGAGAGGGAGTGAGGGCTTTTAATTAATTATTTTCTTTTATTGAAAACAAATACAATTTTGGTGTCTCTTGCCGTGATTTAAGCACCATTGGTTTGTGGCATAGAACTCTACTTACTCATGCACTCGCTCACTACGCTCATGTTCACATCAGTATTGCACATTCATCTTTGGCATATGTTCCAAGGCAGTGAGTGAGTTAGGTTTAACGCCGCTGTGAACAGTATTCCAACTATATCACGGCATGGCAGCTTAATGTAGGAATGAGTGAGTGGGTGAGTGAGTATGGTTTTACGCCGCTTTTAGCAATATTCCAGCAATATCACGGCGGGGGACACCAGAAATGGGCTTCACACATTGTACCCATGTCGGGAATCGAACCCGGGTCTTCGGCGTGACGAGCGAACGCTTTAACCACTAGGCTACCCGACCGCCCCGCTTAATGTAGGAGGAAAGCCTGAAGTGGTGCAGGTCTTAGAAGTTTACCACTTTGGTGAAAGCCACAAGCACGGTGCTGACAAAACTAGAAACATAATCGGTGCGAAAAGGGATCCGTGGTAGTCTAGTTGCTGAAACGTAGTCTCGTCACGCCAAACAGCAGGGTTCGAATCCCTAAATGTATGAATCCCATCTTTGTATGCCACATCGACACATGGCTGTGACCATTACCAGAACCTCACACACATCTACTTTAATTATTACGAACACATATATAATGCGAAAACGGATACCACGAAGCCCATTGACATGCATCTGGTAGTTGTAATGGAAGCTCATATTCAAGCTTTTAACCATCAATGGTAATAATGAACAGATTAAAAAAGTCCATTGGACGTGATTATATCCGGAGTTTAATGTAAACTACACTGGTGCTTAATGTCACAACAATCAACATGGAGACGAAACGATAGCTACATCGACTAGAAACACTGGATCTGGAGCTATCAGATATTGATCCGAGTTGTAATCTCAAAGGACAGACTATTAATCTTCTTCGGCTCATTAGAAGCTCTTTGGCCAAACAATACAAACATTACCGCGATCAAGTTCTCCGTACAACAGCTTAGTTACATAAGCTGGCAGCACACGACTTTGAAGACAACAACATGTCCAAGGGTTTATCTCCCTCCTTGTTGCCACTCTGTCATCAGATCGTGACGACATGGCTACTTCTTCTTAAATGAGATAAATGAGCTATAACTACCTCCTTACTGCATTTGGTTGCCAAGACACTGCACGTGTGTTGCCATGGTAAGACGTTGCAACGTCACTTCAAGTGACGTGATCTCGCGAAGTGTCGTCTGCCTCTCTATTTCCGGTCTTCTACGGTTACAACGAGACGGCAAAGTTGTCAACACCCATTTGTCATAATCAATGTAAATTCTTCCGGCCCGCCTTGGCAGCACGTATTGCCAGATAACTTAAGACAGAGCGACGCATCCCCTCTACTTGTTTAATTACAGACACTCAAGGGGAGCTCTTATTCCTTGGCATTATGTCAGATCGGTGCGTGGCAACAAAGACGTGATGTCCTTCGCTCTTCTGCCACGACAACGGCAGTCATTAATAACCACGTGTAGGTGTTTACTCCCCTAATCCTGGTAATTGTTTAACAACTTAATGAAGCTGTATATTGTGTTACAAGCTTTCCAGCTCAAGCCTTTCCTTCATGGCGACAGCCTCGGGCTCGGGCCTTCGTTCCACAAAGCGATCTCAGTGTTACGACTGTCGTACGTCTATATAAAGAACGCGAGTTCCTCAGTCGCAGATTTAAGATAGCTTTGCGGAACGGGTCAATGTTATCATTGTCGATGTACGTGTGTTCATTTATGTTTCATTAAATATCGCTCTTGTCAATATTTGGCAACTGATGTGGCTGGCGAGGATTGTATTGAGAGTGTTTCTCCTTGTCGACCTCTCATTCTGACATTAAAAAATCAAATAATTGACATCAATTGGCAACATATAGGAAAATATACTACCCAAAACATGTTAAAGAACATCCGATGTTTTTCATATTACTATATTTAATCTGTCATGACTTAACTTCTCTTGAGTAGCATACATAGAAGATATAGAAATTCTTGCTGTTGTTCTTAAAAGTCGTTATCGGTCATTGAAAGAAAATAAACGTTCACTCTAATATTTAATGTAAATATATTCTGTAAATCATTGGACGTTTACGGATAACCAGAACGTTTCGTTTTCAGTGAGTGAGTGAGTTTTTTGCAACGCCGTTTTGAAAAGTATTTAATTAATATCACAACGTCTCCGTTGAATGTGGGAGAAAGAACAAATGAGACACAGATTGTCGACATTTTGGTGTGTTGTGCTGACAACCAAGGATCACAATCAGGGCGAAGACTTTATTTAAGAAAAGAAACGCGGTGTTGGAGGTCCAAACGGTGACACCGTGTATTCATATTTCCTGCGGGGCGGTCGGGTAGCCTCGTGGTTAAAGGGTTCGCTCGTCACGCCGAAGACCCGGGTTCGATGCCCGACATGGGTACAATGTGTGAAGCCCATTTCTGGTGTCCCCCGCCGTGATATTGCTGGAAAATTGCTAAAAGCGGCGTAAAACCATACTCACTCACTCACACTCACTCATATTTCCCCGGTCCTTTTGGGGAATTGTCTTTCAGTAGCACAAATGACGTGAAAGAAAAAATGAAGGGCCATGTAAAGAGTCGTGAAAAGGTTTTTTTGTGAATTGTACTTCATCAGCTGTAAATATATAAATGCCAACGTCCATCAAGTCTACAGGTCGTAGAATATAAAAAGGAATAAATTTTCCAAGTCGATACAATTAGGATAAAGTTACAAAGATTATGTGACGATACTATTTGAATACGCCACTGAACACGAAGACGCTTCTCGTATTTGAGTATCGCTGGGGACCTATTATGAATAATGTGTGGGAGGTTCTTTGTATTTAATGCATGGGAAATCATTGACATTAACTATTTTACACGTTAAATAATAAATGTATGTGTCATGTGGTTAAAGTGCGTTTATCTCGTTCTTCGTATCTCCTCTATACCTCTGACAGTAATTATCTTGTGTTCGCTCAACGCTATGCGCGATACCAACTCAACCGTTAATATCTACCATACATATCTAAAACTTTAATTCTTGTTATTCCGGAAACGGATTTGTAAAGATTTCTGTTCGCTTGAATTTGTCTTCTGTCATATATTGCACAAAAGCAATTCATCTGGCGTGTTCATTTCGTATGCTAGAAACGTGCCAACCAACTCAGGAAGGCGTATATGTTAATGTTTGACTCGGAAATCCGACACGGGTTTCTCTGATTTCCCATAATGCGTATTATCATATTATCACCTGCCATAATTTACATGCTCAATATAATATGTTGCTGTACGTTAATTACTTTGGAAAATACATCACTGTCAGAATCTTTTATGAAATAGTTTACTCTAATGTGATTTTAAATATTTCGGAAGAAGCCAATTTTTCAAAACTTATGAATAATGTATGTCAAATTGATGTATGTTTGTATAACTTAATCTCCACACACAGTCGGGCAGTGTGGTGTATCTTGATGTACATTAAACCAATAAAATCGTTAAAGAGCATTCCCTCAATACGAGCTTGCACTCACTACTAGCCCATCGTCAATATCCCCCAGTAGCTCGCTGTGGGACAACGTATTACGTTAGCATAATGATCGCTGCGCCGCTGAGTAAGAATTTCAAAACTGCAATTAAATGGTTAACAAGGGCTGCTTGTAGGATTTAACGGCTCCTTGGCGGCATCCCCGTATACCTGCTTGTAAAGACGTGATACAGGTGTGGTTGCAACTAATTGTCAATAATACCCATACAAGCCCAAGCTCTTGAGATATCACTGCCGGCTCCCTTCTGCCAAGGGTAAAGCCGGCCTATAATCATTTTCATTCGCAATTTTATTAGATAATTTATTGGTGTAAAAAGAATATTTTCTTTATATGCCCCCTGCCGTGTTGAACACAAGAGGAATAATTTGCTTCTCACGTATCACGTGTAATCTCACGTTCAGCCTGGCTATGGCTTTCAGGACGGTCTTGTACCATACATAAGTTAACCCAGCATTTAACTGAACCCCATTATACCTACAACTTAAATCCTTTTAAATCCTCCTAAATTTGTTCTCACACACACAGGTGTAGCGTATTAAAATGTTTAGGGAGTTCTTTTAATCTCCTGCCCGGCACCTTGGTTGACGAAAGCGAGAGATAGCCTTCACTTGCTCTTGTAATCGTGGGTGTTATTCCCGAGTGGAACATGGGACTATTCATCCGGCTGCCTTTATGAAGAAGTTTATTCTGTCGAAGCACTTCACTCTTCAAAAGAGACTGTATCAGACCCAGTAATGTTTTTAAATGTGTCACTTTGCCTTCCGTTTATGGGCTATAAAAATGATTACTTGAAAGGAATCTTTACACCGCCAAAATTTTGTTAAAATATTTACTGCTAGAGTTTTATGAGTATGATTTGTTAAGGGTACACAGCAATGAAAAGTATGTTCTCGCAGCGCACCTGTTCATAATAGTCCACGGACCTTCTACGCCACGATTCTAGCTTAACTAGTGGCTATCAAATACTAAGTCGTGCGAAAACAGATATGAACTATATTTTAATTTTGTTGTCATTGTCTCCTAACAAAGGAAACCTCCCAAGTTGTGTGAAAACCACAGTACATATCTCTTGCTTTCTCTTGTAACAAAACGAACATCACAGTCCCTCCTTAAAGGGGGCGTGTTATCACAGCAATCATCACATTTAATACAGGCCTTCCGATGAAGGAATAGTTCCATTGTAAACACATAAAGCGCACTTACGAGTTGTAATATTGGGATTTGTGGGTAATAATCTGCTCTACTTCCTTCGATGTGTCTGGAGGAGGGCCCTCGATACGCAAGACCTGACGCAGAGAGGTTTCAGTGTTAGGATATGGCCATTACATAGACGCTGAGTAGACGGAGCGAGTTATTGAGTGGGACTTCAAGGTTGTCATATTTTGGTAGTTAAGGTATATATTTTGTGATTAGGGCGTTGTCTGGTTGTATATGATGGCCATGCGATATGATATTAATCTGAAGGTACTTCATTTGATCTAAGATCAATGGCACTTTGCCATACGTAATTTAATAGGCAATTTTTGTTTCTTTTTTTTATTGATAATAAATATTGACACCTTCAAGGACGCTTTTGAAACAACATCAGCACAGATGACATTATCTGCAGCAACGTCATAACAACTGCATCTACAACAACCACAACTTCGTCTAGTACAAGGTCAACTGGTACTACAACCACTAAACTATCGCCAAATGTTACTACGAAAATATAAAGAACAACACCAACAACGACTACTACCCCCACAAACGTTGTCGGTTTGAAATTGGTTCTACTTCCACTAAAGCTTCACACTTCAGCAAAAAGACAATTAAAAAAGGGAAAAAAGAATGCAGTTTTAGGCCGATTACCCTCTGAAGATCGAAAGTGGCGGTGATTTATCCGAATTACGAAACCAGGTCTTTTGCTTGCTCTCACCTACATTGTAAAGAGTATCACGGGCCAGAATGAGCTAATTACCGTTTGCGATTGTTTTCCATGTGTTCGAGCCAGACCCCCCTTTAGTCATGACAAGCAGGCTTTCTGGCTTGTATAATTGCTGTAGGGGGAAGAGACTTGCTGACCCCTCTCGTACCCGTGACCAACGGGACTCTACAGTGGGCCTCGGTAGGCTCGGAGAAATGATAAGATGGGGAATTAATTAAAACCTGGCGATTGTTGCGAGTCGTGTGTTGATCACGTATTGTGTGAGAGAGACCTTGGACGACCCTCCCCATGGCCACGTTGTTGTTACCTTGGGGGAACCCTGCACGACCAGCCCCCATTACCAAGGGTCCCGACCTCTCGTGCCCCGACTCCAACATTGAAGATAACGAAGTACTTACAAACACATTAAATCATGTTCACGCACTCGATAGGCTTCGCTAATTGCAAAAATTAGCAGACTTAAGCATTTAAAGTAAGTCCGTTATCACTATGGATGTTTGATAGGGGCTCATGTGCCAACGCCCGCCACGAAATCTCATGGTTAGGGAATGAAATAGTCCTATGTCCTTTGACCTCCCCTTGGTTTATGTTTCCCTAAGTGTCAGAGAATGCGTGGATCGCGTTCGATTCTCCGTGATGTTGGACGGCGAGGGGCATCTTTAAAAAGCCAGCTTTCATTGCCAGGGACAAAATTCAATGTTGTTTGCTAAATTGAATATATCTCACCTGTAGCGTCGTTTTAAGTCTTTCACACCTGCGTCGAGTGGCCGGGAAGATAAACAGTTACACTTAATAAGGAGAGTTAAGTGGAGGGACTTCAAAGAACGCTATGGCCTCTCGAAGGACAAAGAGAGGTATTACGTTCAGAAATATTAAACTGTGTAATTTGTTTTCCCAAGTCAATGGTACACTGCTGGGTGATGGGGTGAGCCCAGTGGTTTTCATTGGCGTGCTTTCACCGAATTGCCCGAGCTTATTGAACATCAATATATACTTAAGACTTCATTTCAAAGTTCGGCTACCGGATAGCGTCTTTCAGAGCCGTGTGCGAGAGAGACGATTCGGGGTTAGAACAAATATATATAGGGACTCTGGTCTTCCTGTGTGTTTATATGAGAAACAAGTTAATTTTAACAATGCGTTTAGGTTGCAAAGTTCAGGTGTACTGTCGCTATATTAGGTTTAACTTTCATGTATTATTTCATGGAGGGTGTTGTTTTTTAAAGTGATAATTGTTGACGAAACAAACTTCAGTGAATACACATCACGTGACAGTGGAGACACTTGTCTATCTACCCATTATTAGTACAAAGGCTTGGTCCACGTATATCGAAAGGAGGGAAATTTTGAAGAGTAACAGAGAAAGTTTTCAAAACCCCATTTGTTGGACAGTTGGTAGGGTTAATATGGACGGTTTACATGGACAACATTAACTGTAACCGGTTTACATGGAATACATTAACTGTAACCGGTTTACATGAAATACATTAACTGTAGCCGGTTTACATGGACAACATTAGTAATCGGTTTACATGGACAACAATTACTGTAACCGGTTTACATGTTTTACATTAACTTTAGCCAGTTTACATGGACAACATTAACTATTACCGGTTTACATGAACAACATTAACTGTAAACGGTTTACATGGACAACATTAACTATAACCGGTTTACATGAACAACATTAACTGTAACCGGTTTACATGGACAACATTAACTTTAGCCAGTTTACATGGACGACATTAACTATTACCGGTTTACATGAACAACATTAACTATAACCGGTTACATGGACAACATTAACTATAACCGGTTACATGGACAACATTAACTATAACCGGTTTACATGAACAACATTAACTGTAACCGGTTTACATGGACAACATTAACTGTAACCGGTTTACATGGACAACATTAACTGTAACCGATTTACATGGACACCATTAACTATAACCGGTTTACATGAACAACATTAACTGTCACCGGTTTACATGAACAACATTAACTATTACCGGTTTACATGAACAACATTAACTGTAACCGGTTTACATGGACAACATTAACTATAACTGGTTTACATAGAATACATTAACTGTAACTGGTTTACATGGACAACATTAACTATAACCGGTTTACATGAACAACATGAACTATAACCGGTTTACATGAACAACATTAACTATAACCGGTTTACATAGAATACATTAACTGTAACCGATTTACATGGACACCATTAATTATAACCGGTTTACATGAACAACATTAACTATTACCGGTTTACATGAACAACATTAACTGTAACCGGTTTACATGGACAACATTAACTATAACCGGTTTACATAGAATACATTAACTGTAACTGGTTTACATGTTTTACATTAACTGTAACCGGTTAACATGGACAACATTAACTATAACTGGTTTACGTGGACAACATTAAATGTAACCGGTTTACGTGGACAACATTAATTGTAACCAGTTTACGTGGACAACATTAAATGTAACCGGTTTAGATTGGACAACATTAACTGTATGCGGGTGACATGGACAACATTAACTATAACCGGTTTACATGGACAACATTAACTGTAAGGGATTCTTGGTGCACATGAGCGCCAATAAATGTTATAGATCTTTTTGCTACAAAGAATAAATTGTGATTTCCCGTTAATCCCAGGGTAATCATTCCATGATATGTGACGTAATACATAATACATAATACATAATTATGTTTTTTTGTTGTTGTGTTTTTCAAATTTCTCTTCAGATACAAAGCGAGACCTTTGATTGTTGAATGTGTTGTAGAGGACATTAGTTCAATTAATTTTTGACGAGAAGGATGTTCATGATAATATTGTGGAATAAATGCATTTCTACTTTGCTTATGATATGAACAGACTAGTACAAAATGGTACTCGTCCTCAACAACAAATTCATCACAATGGTCACAGTATAACAGCAGCTGATCAACATTTGTTTTCGCATTACTTTTATTATAACGCAGTTTTTGTATTTTCAAACTATGAGAAAGAGTGCGGAACTTAGCTAATACACATATCAAGTCTTTCTATAAAACACCCGATGTGATATACACTCAATGTCTATTTTAAGATGTTCCCAACAGCAATCGGGGGGGGGGGGGGGGGGGGGGGGGGGGGGTTGTTTGGCATAACAGGAATAACGTGGTTGTGTGTGAACTGTGATGATGGAGGGTTAAATTTTAAGGAAAAAGCCGGTTTTCTAGTGCCTATGGGGGCGGTCGGGTAGCCTAGTGGTTAAAGCATTCGCTCGTCACGCCGAAGACCCGGGTTCGATTCCCAACATGGGTACAATGTGTGAAGCCAATTTCTGGTGTCCCCGCCGAGATATTGCTTGCATATTGCTAAAAGCGGCGTCAAATCCAACTCACTCACTGTGGGGATTCCGAGTTAGAGAAGGTCCCAGCATCCTATGCTTGTAAGAACTAACGAACATAGAGATGAGGTGGTCGTTCAATGACTTAGATGCTGATGGTGTGGACCGTTTACTGTTATCAGTTGCTGGTCCGTCTAGTCCCGATTATTCAAAGATTGCTGACTGCGTCCTAAAACATCAACAGGAACAACAACAACAACAACAACAACAACAACAACAACACCAATAAAACACACAAAAAATTCCCGTTTTGGGATGGACCATTGTTGTTCATTGCAACACTTTTACCCTGTTTTCAGTAAATATTGATTTCTCAAAAATGTCTATGAACTACAAGTTTGGGTATTAAGGTCCTCAATACCTGTCCACTTTTCTCACGGGTTCTTTCATCTGGGTAACTACAGGTGTGAAGTGGGGGCTCTTATCTCTAATCTCCGCTAAACGCCCAGTCCCCATAACGGTTCAATCGCCAGGTTGTTCATGTTACCAGTTCTCACATTTGAACGCTAATCATAACCGTGTTACATTTAATATTTTCACATGACCCCTGACACGCTAAACTCCCACCAGACTACTTTATTAGCGATAAACGATCACCCCGCGATGTTAATAGGCTTATCAACACACACGGGGCCGTGTTGGGCTTATTGTCACAGGTAATAACATATCATATCCGCCATCGAAGATGCTCCTGAATCCTGACGTGGTGTTATAAGATGACCCAATGACCGTCATTATTGGATAATAACATCATTGTAACCAGGAATGACGTAGGGTACGTCAGTTTGACGCGATGGCTATTGTGTTGCTCCAATACGTCGTGAACAGTGTACGCACACTAAGTCCTGTGTTAGTCTCACCTTTGGCGTATAACGGTAACTCTTGAACCTTTAAACTTTAATCTCTGGATATGTATTGATTCATAATAGCATACAGTTAATATGTGTATTCATGGTTATGTTTTCGTTATGCTTTTTATAAACATTTAATTTTGAATTCTGTCGTGATTTTCTGGGGCGTCCGGGTGCTACTGGTAAGTCAGGACATGCTTCCTTTTCGCGAACACCTGGTGTCGTCACTGTTTTTCAGTGATCTATTCATATAATTTTAACTCTATTTTACATTTTACGCCCAGTAGAATCTATTTCGGCAGATAATCGAGACCTGATTATTCCCTGGCGTTAAGGTTTTATATAACTATATAGACATCCCTTGTTTATGCCTGGGTGTCTTTCTTTAAAGGATAGGCAATACTCGAATTTCTTGGGACCATCAAACATATCCGTAATTTGAATACAAGCAGATGCAATGTATCTTAGTTCTTAGTTTTCGAGAGGGGCGGTCGGGGAGCCTAGTGGTTAAAGCGTTCGCTCGTCACGCCGAAGACCCGGGTTCGATTCCCGACATGGGTACAATGTGTGAAGCCCATTTCTGGTGTCCCCCGCCGTGATATTGCTGGAATATTGCTAAAAGCGGCGTAAAGCCAAAACACACTCACTCACTCACTAGTTTTCGAGACAAGGGGAGTATTGAAGCTAATTATGTGTACCAAAAAGCAGCCTTAGAAATTCGATTTTTGACAGACTAGTCCAGAGGTCTACTGTCGATCTTATTAACGAAGTCCTGAGAAGTTACTGCTTGAACGAGACAAAAATGGTGGTGTCAGGAACGGGAGGGATGGGGTTGAGTGTAGGGATTCCAGGGACGAAACTTTGAAAATCATGAGTCAGGTTTGTTAAGAGCGGTCACCCGGTGAAACTACACGTAAATGTGCCGTTATGAAATACCAACGCAAAATGCACGAGAGCTAATTACAGGACGAATGCAAGCACCTGGCTATCTTCCGTACATCTGGCCTTCACAAAACATTGATTAACACGCTGGGGATTTTCTCTGTGTGGATTTAGCTTTTAGTTTCCGATTTATTCCTTAAACCAAACTGTATTTCAAGACACTAATTAAAAATAGTGTCCATGACTGTCAAATATCCGATGAAAAAATGAGAAATTATGTTCACATTGCCTGCTCGAGAAACTATCAATGGCACCACCACTTGTAGTTAGTTCTAACAGAGAGGAAGATCAAAGGCGTGCATGCACCAGGGGTGTTTCACCCATACCGTTATCAGAATACCGTGGTCAACTCCTTCGCGCACAACACGCTACAGCCCACAACATAGATACTCCACTTAGAACTTTATCTAAAATAGACGCTTAGTGGTCTTTATTTGCCAAATTGGCGCGTCGTGAAACATAATTCATATATACCAGGCATGGAGCAATAATCTTGGGTTACAATTACCATCACCCCAGCAGCTTCAAACTGCCTATCATAGGCTCGAAGCTGAAGTAGATTTTGTATCAACTTGCCCCGCGCTTAACCGCATCCGACAGACAGACTGACAACAGATATATACCGTTAAGCTCCGTGCGTTAATTACGTTATTCATTAAGATCCAGTGAGAAAGGTTACTACGATAATAGTTGCCAATAGGCCCGCATGTACCATTCATAAAACAGTGGAATCGGAAATATTTGAAAATATTTGTTTAAAACAGACAAATGTCGGGTGAAGACCAGTGAGGTATGAATTGTATCAACTCGCCCCGAGCTTAACCACATCTGGCAGACAGACTGTTAAAAAACAGATACACCGTCGAGCTGAAGTGGTTCAATTACGATATTAATTAAGATCCAGTGGGAAAGGTTACTTGATAAAAGTATCCTATAAACCCGCATGTATCATACGCAGGAACATGATTAGGTATTCTTCCTCAACTGGCGGAGTAAAACAAATGCTCACAATGTTTGCATTGTAAATTACGATTTTATTTGGCAGAGATCGTTGGAATAAAGGAACCCACATGTAGTGGAAAATGCACCGCCTGTTGTAAAATATTATGTTTGGGATGCGAGCTGTGAGGGTTGTGATAATAACAAGCATTCACACGCATACCTTGACCTCAATCACTTAAATGTTTAAAGGGGTGTTTATTTAAACATCGTGTTAGGTCGTTGTGCTGTAAGTGCCTAATATGTGACAAAATCATAAATATATGATGTTTAGGAGAAATGGGTCACAATATATATTTTTCTACATTATTTTTCTTAAGAAACATTAAGAAGCGTTATTATCTCACAGAATGCACATTTCATGCCCATAATAGCTAAAATGTGTTTCTTTTAGGTGTACATGTTTTAGGCGTGAAAGGAGAGTGTGTTGTCAGTATCACGCATGTATCACGCAATATCATACACCGACACACGATACACAACATGATTCTTATACTATGTCAAGTGTATGTGTAATATATCTGACATATCTCATTACCCCTATCAAAAGTTGAGTAGTATATTTCAAAATATAAGTTTGGTAAGGTGCTATACGATGTACATCACTATCTTGACTGCCAATCCGATACGTATCGCGAATGACAATTGAAGGCTGACAATTTGTAATCATGCATGTTTATATTCGCGCATTAACAACTTCGAAAAACAGCTTGATGCCAATCGAAAAAGTCATTTTCGCCATTGTCCTCGTCATCGTTCAAGAACGAAAGATCGTTTATGGTGCATGTGTATTTGATCAATTACTAATGACAAGAGGTGTATATGTTTATGTTTAACTTCTTTTTAAAAAAAACCACGTGTCCCAATATGTGATATCAGACAGCGTCGCTGTAATTTGCTTGTTTGTTTGTTGTTTAACGCCACACTCAGCAATATTCCAGCTATATGACGGCGGTCTGTAAATAATTGAGTCTGGACCAGACAACCCAGTGATTGACATCATGAGCATCGGTCTACGCAATTGGGATACGATGACATGCATCAACCAACTCAGCGAGACTGGCCACCCGATCCCGTTAGTCGACTCTTAGGTCAAGAATGCGCTATTATTAATACGATACGTAAATGTATACGTGTGACAATCAGTCGATATATCGTGACAGTTACCCATAGCAGTGACACGATATGTCGCATTATATAGTAATACATCGATGAAGTTGCATTTGCTAGCAGCAGTATCGCGATATGTCATAGATATATCGTGATAGTTGCCGATAGCAGTGTCGGGATATGTTGCAATGTATCACCATACATCGATACATCAATAATCACCGATATCAACATGGTGTATGTGGAAGAAAATCTCAAAACATGGATATATCGTGACACTTTCCGATATCAATATCGGATTTCTCTATCAATCGACCTATCGTATAGCTGCTGAAATATCACGATCCAGATATCTGTCTCAGCCAGTGATACGGTCCGACAACTAGTGCATGTGTTTGTGAAAAACCGCTGAACCCCGTTAATCTGGAAACTCCACTATCCCTACGTTACGTTCTGGAACGTCTAATTATACATTGATTTCAATATATTTTGCGTTTATGGAGGTGGACATGGAAAAACTGTGTGAATACTGTGTAAATACGCGATTTACTCAAAGTGTGAACACCGGATTTTACGTTTAGAGTGAGTGAGTTGGGTTTAACGCCGCTTTTAACAGTATTACAGTCATATTGCGGCGTGACAGCTAAATGAGAGAGGAAGCAGGTCTCAGACGTTCACCACTTCGGTGAAACCCACGAGCAAGGGTATGGTGCTGACAAACCTAGAAACATAATTGGTGCGAACCGGGATTCGAACCCACGATTAAGGTTTCTGGCGCTCCCTAGGACGCAACTCTGTACAGCGAATCGCGGCGCTTTAGGCGACTGGGCAACCCGTGCGTTTACGTTTAGAACATAGAATGCGTAAAAATATAAATAAAAATAAATATAAAACATAATATAAAATGTCAACGCAATCACTTCAAGTACTGCTTATTTAAATAAGTATTTTTTTTATAGACAACAGTACGAAATCAGAGACATGGTACAGCGCAATAATGCCACACAAGCCACACCCACTCTGTTATCAGCTAATCAGAAAACAGTAGTCCGTTAGTGGGCGTGGTCTATTTTTTCAGTTTATGGACATATAAACGCACAAAACTGCTTGGTTACCAAATTAAATGCCACGGAACCACTTGCAATTTTATTTTTTTATAGAATTCAAAGGATATGACAGCGTATCCATGAGTACATAATCCGGACGAGTTTACTCATTGGATACGCACTGTCCCGATTCACAAGGTTCAACAGTATCGACATTTGTTGTATAGGTCCTGAGATTATATAGCCAGTCTACCACAGAGCGGAATTGACATGGCGGTGTTAAACAGCTTGTGTGTCACACGACGACCCGGCCACCCCTCTCTGAAGCACGATCTATTAGCTAAGCGCTACACATAAAGCATATTGTGTTTCCCGACATGGACAGTTAATAAATGTTACCTTTATCACAAGTATTTGATATTACAATGTAATTAGGGGATATGATAGCGTTATTCACATGGCTATCAAGTGGCAGCTGCGTAAGGGTTCGCGTCCACGCTGTTACAACGTAATCTGGGGGATAATCGGAATAATGACAGCACTGTGAAATAGGCACCACATAAATATACCACTAAATAATACCGGACAGGCCTCCGGGTATAACAGAGCCTTTGAGCGGCAGAAGCAAACGCATTAAGTAGATATGTTAGCAAACATTGATTCAGGAGATAAAAATCAGTCCTTGGTGGTGAAGCAGTGATTAAATGTCCCCCCTTGAAACAGGGGTTTGGGGGAGTTGTAGTCAGGTGACAACGGACCACCGGGGGGAAAATTTGAAACTCTTCAGCTCCCTTTGACGTGTTGATGCTAGTTGGAGATGGGCCAACGCATACCTTACCAATTAATAGGTGAGGTGAAATGAGGTTTAACGTCGCGTCCAAGATTATTGGACTTATGTAACGACGTTTTTTTCTGTGTGTGTGTGTGTGTGTGTGCGCGTGTGTGCGTGTGTGTGTGTGTGTGTATGTGGCTGCTTGTACATTAGTGAAACGTACAAGAATTGTTTGGTGCAGCAAAACCAATGTCATAACCGGGGTTCGAACCTTCTATTGTACTATTGTATATATTGAAGAGCGTACGTTTGATGTAAACGGCATCCTGCCTGACAGGACTGCTAGAACGCTTGACTATTTCTTTACGGGAACATTCTGATTTGATTAAATGGCATCTGTACAAGAGGGATACACCTTGAGGTTAGTGCAGTGAGAACAAGTGAAACTGATAATTTCACAAGCACACAAAATGTGTGTAGATGAAATTGCAAATTCATAACTAAAACAGTAATATTTGTATAGTCTTCATTGAACTCATTAGCTGGAATGTCTGGTCCAGACTCGATTATTTACAGATAGCCGTCATATAGCTGGAATTTTGCTGAGTGCGGCGTTAAACAACAAACAAACAAACAACATTAACAGGCCATTAAAACCGGAAAAATCTCGTAACAACGAGATTCTTGCGAGATTACCCATAAACCCTTTTTAGAGTGGCCGAAATCCGTAATATAAGGACAAATAGATTGTAAGTCATTAACCTTCAGTTGAATTCTCTCTTCTAGATTAACTAGAAGTGTAGAAGTCACTGAATGTGAAACGCGAAAGAAGTGTTACAGAAGACCAACGGGTCCGAGACTGTCTTGGACGCTCAGAGATTCCTGATGGCAAGACATCATCCAGGCAACATTAACGGCTGGGGTTGACTCCAGTGGCCACTGGATGAAAAGAAAATCTGATTATACTCTGTCTGAGTAGTGACCTAATGCATTTATGAATTTATCAGATTGTATAACACACTGGGAGGAAGTGGGTGGGAATATCACATCTACTACGTTTGACTCATTAATTACAATTTCATGTACATACATTTCCTGTGCTTGATATCATCAATTTCCTTTCATCAAACGTAGCAGATGTCATAGTGGTAGTTCAAATCATGTCTGTCTGCAGGATTGTAGTGGCGTTGCTGTTGCTGGATGCAGGTGTCCTAAAAAATCACATTCTGAAAGTTTGGTGCATTGGACCAGTTTCCCAGCCCGAGAATAATCGGCAAAGGACTCTCCCTCGGCAAAGTCCTCAGATGGAGCAGCGCCTCTGATAGAGTGAGCCTTGAAAGTACCAGTGTCAACCCCTGCACTGCTCATCAGGTTGGTGGCCCCTCTAGCCAGGTTTACTGATGAGGATGCTTTGTGAGGCTTTACATAGTTCAGCAAAAGGCTGGTTCTGTCCTCAGATCTCCACGAAGAGCTCCTCAAGAGGTAAGCATAAAGGCATGTCACTATGCAAAGATCAGCGTTATCCTTGAACGTTTCCAGTATCAAGGAATGAGGTCACGAACCAGCATTAGTGACTTTTGTTGGTGTGGTGAGATGGAACTCCACTGTCTCTCCTTTGTCAGACTTGCAGTTGATATCTAGGACAAGTAGTTCTGAGGCTCTGGAGACTGAAGTCAACATCAACAACACAGTGAGCTTCTCCGACAGACGCTTATCGGTCATATTGTTGCCCTGATGAGAAATGTAGAGCAACACAATGTCAATATCCCAGGTTGATGAGTATCTGGGTTGTGGAGGTTTTTGATTGTAAATGGGAGACATAAGTTTCTTAACCATTGGATGTTGTCCAATGCTGACACCATCAATGGTAGGGTGAAAGGTAGACAAAGCTGGTCTGCAGTTGTTGGTAGTCATGTACTGGCTGTTATCTGCATACATGTCAGTTAGAGAATCTACTATAGCATCCAGAGTGGCTGAAAAGGGATCAATGTCTCCCCAACTGCACCAGCGAGACCACCTACTCCAGGCAGCAATGTAAGCGCCTTAAGCGCCTCGTCTTCACTGATTTGACTAGGACATGGGACAACAGATTTCCCTGAAAAACCTCTTGTTCAGACTACCATCTGGAAAGCTTCTAAGCCGTTGACCTTAGCGACTGGTTTTGTACCAATGGGTGAACCTGTCCTTAAAGCGAGGGGAGGGGAGTAAGATTTGGATTTCCATCGACATTTCCAGGAAAAGGGGAACTCATCGTAGCTCTGCCACACAGGTGTGATAATCACTATCCTAGCTCTCTCCCCGAACTTTCAAAAGACCCTTCCCTATCAGGACAGAGGGAGGAAAAGCGTATCCTAGTCCCCTTTTCTAGGAAAAACTGGAAAACATCCTTGTGATGAGCCGGAACTGATCTCCAACGAATGGTTTCATCTGATGAGTCAGGCGATATGCAAATAGGACCATTGAGAAAGGACCCATCATTTCGTTCAGTTGACATTCAGGATTCAGTCTGCTCGAATGTTCTCCACTCCCAGGAGATAGACAGCACACAGGTTCAGGTGGTTTTCCAGACAAAACTCTCAGATGTGTTTGGCTATCTCTAGGAGGGTAGTCAAAAGTGTACATCCTTGGTGATTCACGAATGCAACCGCTGTTCGGTTGTCTAGCTGTACCTCAATGGTCTTGCGACTGAGATTCTTGTAGAAAGCTAGGAGGCCAAGCCAAACTGCCTGTAGCCCCAGAGAATTTACGTGAAGTTTGCTCTCGTCTTGGGACCAACGGTTTGTTGGCAGACCTGTAGCCACCATCCCTCTTTGGGATGATGAACATCAAACTCACAAATTGTGTTAGGATGGTCTTGTCTGGAACCTCCTTTATATGACACTTTTGTCCAACATGGTTTGAAACTTGCTGTCCAATAGCTCTTTGTACAGAAAGTTTGATATTTTAGGGTAGTGTCTTCGGAAAGGGGGTCGAAGTCAGCGGGAATCTGAACCCGTTTACAGTTTCGAGAACCTAAGGATCTGACGTACTCAGTCGCGATTTGATTGCAAATGCTCTTAGTCTGCCCCTGGAGGAAGTCTAAGAGTGCCTGATATCTTGAAAATTCAGATCCTAAAGCAGTTTGAGAGGTTGTAACTCTTGCATGGACATCAGCTTGGTCACACCTATGCTAGGTTCTGAACAAACTACGAAATCTATGTACCTACCTGGAGTAGGGATGTCTAGATTTCTGGGTGCAACATTCTTTTTTGAAAGCCCTGGTGGCAAAGTCTGATTCCTTTTCAAAGGACATACCCTTAGCCCCGAACAGATAATCTAACTACAGTAAACTACGGTTATAACGAACACGTTTATAACGAACTGACCGATATAACGAACTTATATTTTAGTCCCGGCCATTTGTTGTACATACGCTGTATACAGCTGTATAGGTGTATAACGAACTACAGTTATAACGAACTAAAATTAGTGGTTCCTTTGAGTTCGTTATAACCGTAGTTTACTGTAAATGTCTAAGCTACTGTGGATAGGGTGGGTTCATTGGGTACAAGGAGATCATCAAAGATATTCTCCTCTAATTGGCTGTCTTTCACAAAATTAGAGAACGAATTTTCAATTTGTTTTGACAAATGGGGAGGTAATCTCCACGTTTCGTGCTTGAGGTAAGATACTGCAAAGGGCATGTAAGTGTCATCATTGTCATTGTGACTTCATAAGTTCTCGTTAGGGGTTTTGAGATGCCTCTTTATTTTGAGAGGGTTCAATTTCGGAATAGTCAGAAAATCTATCCGAATTTTCATCAGATACCTGAGTCCATAACTTGAGAGTCTGACAAGAGTCGTGCGTTCTTTCTGTTTCATTTACGGAAAGAAAGACAGTTTTATTATGACAGAGTCGCCTTTTTGACGATGATGTGAGTACAAGACTAACCAGGGGTATTAGATGTTAGAACAAAGAATACCTTTGAACCAAAGATATGCTACAAGACGTAATAGAAAGACAACAGTGAACTAAACTGAGGATGAAAAAGAAATTATGCTTCTCAATTGATTTTATCATATGTTTGGTTTTCATCTGAAAATATCCTTAAGTAAGCGATATTATATTAAACAATGAACTGTACTGGCGCTTAGTCAGAACTCAAAGAATAGTTTTACATGGTTTGATTAAACAAATATATATATAATTTGATTTAAAACTTTAAAAAATAACAAAAAATGCAAACGATTCAAGACACCCGGCTGGTGGGTAACTTAGACAGCTCATCTTTGAAAATCAATAAATTTGCTTTTATATGCACAAAATTGCAATATTTAAGACACGGTAGGGGTCATGTGGGTGCAAATTAATTTCTTACCCCAGTCTTTATTGAACCAATTTATTTTTACACAAAATAACAGAGCTTCAGATTACCTTTTGCAAACTGTTTCATGAATGAATGACAGTCAAATAGAGGTAATCAAATTTAACAACAGTTTTAACTTTTAGTTTACATTTACATAAAAAACTAACTCTGTATACTTTCTTTGGCCCCTCAGTTTATATACACACTTCAAGATGTTAGCGCACAAACATCCCGAGAACCTGAACTATACAATAACATGGTAGTGCAAGGACAACCAGTGAACAAATATACAAGATCTTAATTAGTGCAAGACATGACGTCAGTATGAAGGTGGGGATTTTATAAATAAATAAATAAATAAATAAATAAATAAATAAATAAATAAATAAATAAATAAATAAATAAATAAATAAATAAATAAATAAATAAATAAATAAATAAATAAATAAATAAATAAATAAATAAATAAATAAATAAATAAATAAATAAATAAATAAATAAATTGTAGAGGGGGTCATGATAAATACAAAATTCTTTGGAATACAGCCTCAGACCTATCCAGGCGAACAAACCATTTTTAATAAATCCAATGAAATCATTTATATTATTGAGTTTTCTGTCCCTTTTGACACTAATGTGGTTGACAAGATTCAGTAAAAACATGGCAAATATGCAGACCTCGCTTTCGAAATGTCACGCTTGCATCCCAAGTACCGAGCTGTCCGACTCCCCATTGTTCTCGGTGCCTTAGGCTTGGTACCTCCCAATCTGTTGACTGACATTGGGAGAGTACCCGGGTTTGCTACCAGGAATACAGACCTTCTGACAATCTGGGTAATGTAGAAGGTTGCAGTGTCGGGGAGTCTTCACATGGGTGGGTTCGACTAGGCAGAGCTTCATGGGAGAAGTCCCATTCGCTGTCTGGGCTGCGTGTGGAGGGGGCAAGGGCCCTGACTGTGCCAGGATCACCCAAACCATCTTTGTTGCATTTATTATCTTAATCTGTAAATAAAAATAAAAACAATAATAATAATAATAATAATAATAATGATGATGATGATAGTGATGAAAGTGTGCTTTCGATTTTCATTCTCAGCTCCATGGGAGTTATACACATATGCAGATATCCAAATGTATATATCACGTTGAAAATGAACATCATATACTCTCGATATGAGGGTCATCCTTACCCAACAGCGACATGTGCGTTGCAGACGACGACGTGTTTTAAGGAGCATTGTCTCGCTCCCATGTGTTGCAAACCTCACCCCAAAGGGGTAGGGCGGTAGGGTAGCCTAGTGGTTAAAGCGTTCACTCGTCACGCCGAAGGCCCGGGTTCGATTCCCGACATGGGTACAATGTGTGAAGCCCATTTCTGGTGTCCCCCGCCGTGATATTGCTGGAATATTGCTAAAAGCGGCGTAAAACAATACTCACTCCTCCATCACCCAATGGGGTAAGCAAGGAGGTAGACCGGATGTTATGTCGTCCTCATACGAATAGACCATGTCCAAACGATCACAAACTACAAGTGATTAATGATATCGCCGTCATATCGTATATCTATCGCCACCATATGGAATGTAACGGCCGCCTTAAAGAGGTTTTTTAAAGTCATTATTTATTCAGTGATTTATTCTCGGAATAAAAGCCAATGTAACGACATCTAATCCTGCCATAGATCAGTCTGACATGTTCATACATTATTCTGTTTTTCAAAAACACCTCGTGACCCGAATCTGCATACTTGTTAGCGCGCGGGGCAGATGTCTGTGAAGTCCATGATGGGGGCCTGGTCTTGCTGATTCTGTCAATTCTCTTGGGCCTATCATTAAGACAAGTTTACCAAACGTCATGGCGAGCTTGTCAAAACGAAATTTAACACGGCAAAGGTGTGGTGTTGGGTTTCAGGTAAAAACCGGACGTCCTATGGATAAAATGATAAGTTGAATTAAAGGTGATTTATGTTTTATTTCCATCCTGTGAGATTCTAATGTCCTATAGCGTTCGAGTCAAGTTACCCGGACCTTTGTGTTGTACGTCCAATGACGGTCTATCAACAATATGGAAGCAAATCAAGCAATTTATGATGGCGCTCACGTGAAGATGGAAGGAGTAGCCGTGTCCCGGGTAGGCAGTCGGGTGACCCCTGACCCGTCCAAGGACACGGGTAACTCTAGGAGGCAGATGTCGTCTGCGTAAGGACGATGTCGTCTGCGGCCTAGAGTGTTGGTGCCGTGTTTATATTGCCTACTAAAACATGCATGGGGTTTAATTCAAGGCATAACCTTACATTGATTCTCAATAGTAAAGTGACAGTTCTTTTGTGGATCCACACAGACATCTGTCGAGCGGTTTGAATGAGGGTATCAGAGATTCCAGACGGTTGGCAGTGGTTCTCGTGTTTCATGACGTTGAATGACAACTATCTATTTCAATGATCTGCTCTATCATTCCCCGGAGCAGACGACAATGCCGCTTCCTGGCGAGGTTCTTGTCTCTACCGATTCATTTAAACATGTAATCGAGATATTTTAAGTTCGTTTGTTGTTTATCGCCGCACCCAGTTATATCCCAGGCATATGACTCTCTTACGACAAGCATGGGTTGCTGACATTCTAACCTTGATCATCACGGGATTACAGTAGTGAGTGCTAGGATTGACAGGAGGCATTATTCAAACAGTATTTTTTTATTTACAGGGAACAGATTGGTATATTGGACTAACGTGTCGCATTCATCTATTCTATTCTATTGATTAATATCGCTTCTGTCAATATCACAGCGGGGACACCAGGAACGGACTTCAAACTGTATCGAAGTGATAGGGGATTCGAACCCGGAGGTGACGGCGTGACAAGCGGACGTGACAAACGGACAAGCGAAACATATTTCATTTCAGACACTAAATATTAGATCAGCCGCCGTGATATACCTGGAATATTGTCCACTGTTGCGTAATAAAAGATTCTTTCATCCACATCTATCTTTTCAAATGTGTTGCATAAAATGTCCCCCCGTGAAGATCCGGGTTTTTAAAAATATTTTTTATATATATATTTTTTTTAAAGATCCGGGTTAGAATTCGTCTTCAGCAAACCATGCTTGTCGTAATAGGCGATTAACGGGATTGGGTAGTCAGGCTCGCTGACTTGGTTCATGCATGTCATCGTATCCCAATTGCGTTGATTGGTGCTCATGATATGAACCACTGGATTGTCAAGTCCAGACTCGATTATTTACAGCCGTTTTCATAATACAAACAAACTCACAACTGTATCAAACGCAGAAAGACGTTGTGTGTGTGTTTACACATTTAATTACATATAAACTGCCGAGCAAAAGAAAGTATACATCCATGTTTGATTATGGTTAAATTGACACAAACGAGAAATAGATGGTGAGATATTTGATAGGGTATCACAGTTGTGTTTTGCAGTGTTTCGGTGACTGTTTTCAGCCCAGTAAAGTTTTGATAACGTTTGTAATTTTGGGGTCAAATCCAAATTTCAAGTGTGTACTTTCGTCTGCCTCCCAGTGTACATCAAGTGTGTTAGGCTGGACAATTAATAGTGAACTCCACTGCATTTATTACATTGGGGTGGTCGAGTTGATAATTATCGAAGTACTCCATTGATCGAGATATATGCTTGTTTGAATTGTTTGTTGTTTTACACCGCAATCGAAATTCAAGCTGTATCACAGCGCACTGTAAATATCGAGTCATGACCAGAGAAACCAGTGGTTGATATACTGAGCAACGTCACATGTTCAAGGGGGACTGGCTCTCCTCCCACGTTAAGCTGACACTCGGATAAAACTGGAATAATGTTCAAAGCTCAAAACTCACTCACCCAAAGCATGTCCGGCCAAAAACCTGCATCCGAGCACAATAAATTTACATGGAATTCTCTTTTAGCTTGGACATTACCCAATTAATTTCCTTGAACTGAAATAAAGATTTCTCCAAGAGAGATTATCCTTCCCGAATGTTGACCAGTCTAAGGCGTAAAAGCACATATAGCCATGCTTACATCCGGGTACCCCTGATGACATTTGATACCGTTTGAACGCTCAATAAATTACCTTTGTGAACTCCTTAAATCATCCTTTTCACCCCTGCTGTCCAAGTACAAGCAATCTTCTAAACTCAATTACTCTCTTTTCAATTTTGTTCAAAATAAAATGAGAATTTAACAGCAATCCCATTGCAGGCATCACAATAACAGTCACATTCAATAAAAACAAACATTTGGGGACGCTCAATACGATAATGCAGCGTCCCAAATATTATAAAAAACGACAAACCAGTTTGATTAATATGTTTCTAAATCCGTCTGTCGTTTTAAATAGCCCAAAGTCTCTATCAAATCTCCGTGTAGTATCAATCTTCTTTTCGGTTGACATTTCCCAACGGTAGAAGCAAAGTATAGGCTATCAGTAGCGAGAGCATCACTGCCTTTTGTGTGTGGAACCAGAAAGCAATTAGAGACTTGACATCTTAACAGCGCAATTGGCTGAAATATGCCCCAATATCTTCCATTTCTCCAATGATAAAGTAGCCCTGATTAGAGGGATGTGTGGGTATATGGCGCTCTCTCACAATGCTGCCGCTGTGAGACCACTTTGTACTCCTGTCCAAGGACCAAGATCTATGACACACCCTGCTGAGGCAGTAGGTAAAATTTGAGGAATTTTTTCTCTTAAAAACGGATTTGTCGTCTGCTAGATCCGAGCACCCTCCGCAGGTAATTATCGTTTCAATAATGATGACTAATTGGCGTAATTATCACCTGATTAATGAGCTATCTCCTGAAAGCCGGACAATTGCCGGCACAGTCTCGCGTGTCATACAATACCTGGATGTTGAAACGGTCTCTCCGGGCGGTACAACACTGGCAATGGCCACCTTTGGTTCGCCAGGATAATTTTCACGCTGAAGGCAGCTTGGTTTACAGACTTGGTTTCCCTGTCAGATAAATGAATAAACAGTTACAAAAACCCGCTGATAAATGAGTGAAACCTTCGACACGATATTTAGACCCCCCTACGCGAGGCGTTGTCGTCATCCTTGCAACCCTCGAACTACCAGAAGTACGTTGTGGATTTAGAGTTATCCCCCTTTGTTTGCCGATAGAGGTCACTGACTGTCAGTCGTGCCACATGCTCGTAATTTGTCAATAAATGACTTCCCGTGCTTTGAATGAAAAAGGTAATGAGTCGAAAAGTTAGTGAATCGGATCAATTTCTTCCAAATGACGCACGACTTGCAATTATCTAACATAGCTAAACTGACAGCCACAACCATTGTTCACTGCGCTCGTAAATGTATTTATTTACACCATGTTGTCATAGCAGAGTTAGGTTTATAGGATTTGATATAACTTATGTGCTGCCCACGTGTTAATGATTCAAGTAAAAACGAATCAAATCAAACTATCGGCCATAACTGAAGACGTCATTAATCTCCTTCAAACTGAATGCTTGTAATATGTCCTCTGATATCTCGAAGTGGTCAACGTAACAAAGTCGGATATGACGAATAGTTGGATATATCGAACCATCCAACTTCGAACTGAAATATAATGAATGTGAAAAATGATCTCTACTACAGTGAAACACCTTACTTTTTTTACCAATTGGAGAAAGATATCAGAGGTGGTCAAGTCGCCCACAGCGTAACCATCCGTTGTGCTGAGTTACGTCCCTTAGGCGTGCAAGAATCTGTTGAAGTGGTAAACGTCAGAGTGAGAGAGTATGGTTTTACGCTGCCTTGAGCAATATTACAGCGTGACTTCACACATTGTACACACGTGGGGAATCAAACCCGGGCCTTCGGCGTGACGAGCGAGCGCTTTAACCACTATGCTACCTCACCGCCCCAAAACGTCTAAAATCTAAATTACATCATACCTCCCACATCAACCGACACACTGTGTTAAAACTGAAATAATGTTTAAAACGGCGTCTAATCATACTTATTCATTCATTCTGTCCCCACACAGTAAGCGTAGTCACCAGGCGCTCGTTCCAAGCGCTGATTAATCCTAAAATGAGATTAAAATTATCGTGTTATTATATTTTTTCGTCACGTGGCTTTCTGCACATAAATCCTATAAGGTCATATTAACACGGGTGTCCTAAGTAGAAAGAGAATTCCACCTCGATGGCTTCGTTTACGATGATACGCCTTCGTGTACAATGATAACGCCATCAAACAATCCAGTGATTGACATCATGGGCATTGATCTATGCTACTGGGATACGACATGCAGCAACCAAGTCAGCGTGTCTAAACCCCCGATCCCTTTAGTCGCCTCTTACGACAAGCGTTGGTTTCTGAAGACCAATTCTATCATGGAATCTTCATGGGTAGCGTGGTATTACTAAAATATTGTTCAGAGCGGCGTTAAACCAAAGTCACTCACTCATAAACTTGTTCTATGTGGGAATCAAACTCGGGATAGTCTACATGACGAGCAGATGGCCTTACCACTAGGCTACTACTCCGCCATAAGTCAGGGAAACGTACAGTTATCTCCCCTTGGAACCAGTATCGATCCAGGAAACATGAATAAAGTGTCAACTTCAGACTGGTCAAATACGAACAGAAAGAATCAGAGTGACGCCACTGTATATCCAAACTGTCTCGTCCATCATTTAAATGAAGGGTGGTGGGTTGGCCTAGTTGTTTAAGCGTTGGCTCTCAACGCCGAAGATTCCGGTTTTAATTCCCAAATTGGTACAATGTCTGAATGACGACAATGCCCTCTCCCCTCCATCTCCTCATCTCCCCGTCTTAAAAATATTGATATTTAAGATGTACTTAGGAGGCGTTCTATAAGAACAGTCATCTAGTTTGTGTGCTTCCTTTTTTTTTTGTTTAACGCACTCAGCAATATTTCAGCTATATGACGGCGGTCCGTACATAATCGAGTCTGGACCAGACAATCCAGTGACTGACATCATGAGCATGGATCTACGCAATTTGGATACGATGACATGCATTAACTGCGTCATATAGCCTGACCGGGGCGGTCGGGTAGCCTAGTGGTTAAAGCGTTCGCTCGTCACGCTGAAGACCCGGGTTCGATTCCCGACATGGGTACAATGTGTGAAGCCCATTTCTGGTGTCCCCCGCCGTGATATTGCTGGAATATTGCTAAAAGCGGCGTAAAAACATACTCGATCATATAGCCTGACCCGATTCATGGGTGCTGATGAGCAAGTCTCACTAAGTCAGGTGCGTCATCCAGCTATACCATGGCACTTGCCTCATGCTGCACTGAAAGTCCTGCCTCATCAGAGATAATATCTGTGTGGTCGCTAGGAAAATAGGATGTGTTCATCTTAACGAATAATTAATATCTAATATGTCGAATAAGCAGCTTCACTAAAATAGGAACTTTCGCATAATATTCTCATTGATAAAACATTATCTCACTTTTATCATGTATGTGCATCAAAGAGTACACCAGGTAGCGTCTTATGTCATTTAATTCTTTGCAGAAACATTCACGAGAAAATTATAATAACCCCCATCACTCATAATGACAGCGCAACAGTAAGCATGCTTCTGACAAAAAATAACATCACATCGTTACTACCTTTTCAAAAAGTGTTCTCCATTTCGTAATGAATGTTAAACTATTCTAGTATGCTTATGAAAGTTGAAAATTTCAAACATTTTTTTTCAAAATATCATTTCTTACTTTGAAATATTACAATTTAATCCTCATATTATCAATTTCAGTTGAATTATGCAAACCTACGTACGCGGTCACAACGCGTGGACGACATTAATGCATAACATTATGCTAATGACAGACAGATTTCCATTACTGCGAAAGTTACCGTTTTCTAACTCATTTAATGGATGCTTCACCCACAATTCCCCCCATTAACGCCGGGTTATGATAAACACATAATATTTAAACTCCCATTACATATTAGGTGATGAGGTATAATTACAATGATATAAAATATTTCAACCACAATACCTTTCAATTCTTCCTTTTGCGGTTGCGTACAATATTAGTCGTAACTTTATATTTATAACCCCTAAATTAGATTAAGCGGAAGAATGGCTAATAAACGATCAATTTCCCTTTATATAAATTCATATTTATGGCCTGTACTTAACACGGTATATTTTAAATAACGCTTAACTGTACGCGATGTACCCTCTGGAAATATTCACAGTAAACTTTGTATACACGGGATAATGTTCCCCAGTGCCAGAGCACGTTAACCAGCCACGCGTGACGAGCAAGATTAACCGTGGGCTTGCAGGAAGACAAAAGGTTGGTGTTCTTCTGCACAGAGAAGTATGCTAATGGTTGAAGCTGATGACGCCCGATTATGCTCATATAGACGCCGGAATTATTTTCCAGTCACACTTTTGGTGAGGTAAACAGATGCTTGGATCACTGCTGATGTTCGACCCCTGTGGTTTAGCCCACCCGACTACCTCCCGTTTAATTTATGTAATACCATCATCGCATTTATCGTCAGCCATGCATCATACACATGTAGCGTCAGCCTCTGACATGCAAACACTTTAATGTCCGTCTCACAAGTCTTGTGTGAGTGTCAGTCAATGGGAAGTTTTCATCACCTCATAACCCTGTCATGACTGTTCTTTGGAGTGACACGTTTTGTCATAGGGGAAAGCTAAGATTAGGGAACAATTAACTGAGATTTGTAATAAGAGAGCTGAGATGATATATCCTTGGGGCCGTCCGTGCTGGCCCTGGCGTACACCCTCTCTCTTACTGTCCCAATTCCCCCACGACTCTTAAACATCAATGGAGGCTGTGTTTCTAGTCGGTTAAGTCCTACCCCATTACACTGTATCCCAAGAACTCGTCTTTTTGAGGGCCGCAGATTACGAGGCCAGCTTGCGTTGTCCGAGCTTCTGTTACTGCTAAAGCCACAGGGAGTAGGGGTAACTTTACTGGTTCTGTGACGGTGGGTACCCACAGTTGCACGGGTACATCACTGCCGGTGAGCGTTCGGGTAGCGTCACGTGCCTGGGGAACGAGGTGAGTGGGGTCAGTCATCAATCTTACCTGTGTCTATTAGAAGGCAATTACCTGTGCAGATTAGCGACATCTACCTGTCATCCCATTGTAACACCTGTCAAACACACCTAACTTAGGTAAGTCACGTGATTTCCCCTTCCCCACCCACTGTCTTAGAAATGTGGGTAGCGTGTCACTCCAGCCGCGAGGAGATGTCACATACCCCTGAAGCCGATCTGGCACACCCGGTTCACAATAAATACTGTCACAAGTCTTGTTGGTAAACAGTTAAATTGTAATTATCTGTTTAAATACAAATTTGCAGTATCCCGTAAATGCTACTTGTGTCGACCCCACGTGGTTTAATGTTTGCGTGGAGCTGGCGAGAGATACTTGGAGCAGGAACGTGTGTTCACAGTGATAGCGCTGACTAAAGTATGGCTGAACTATGACGCGGACATGTGATGTGGACTGAATCTTAGAAGATATATCTCAAATGGACCGAGTATAGGGACGGATTCCGCGATTGTGATGACGTACCCGTAGGAGGAATAATTGAAACTGTCATGAAACTTACAAAAGTAACCGAGGGAACGGGTGGCCCAGTCGTCGCGATTCGCTGTGCAGAGTTGCGTCTCTTTGGAACCCAAGAAACCTTTCGATCGTGGGTTCGAATCCCGGTTCGCCCCGATTATGTTTCTAGGTTTGTCAGCACCCTGCCCATGCTCGTGGGTTTCACTGAAGTGGTAAACGTCTAATACTTGGATCACTTCGGGCTTTCCTCTCACATTTAGCTAATCTTCAAAACGGAGTTAAACCAAACTTAAATAAGTAACCAAGATGAGAACTTTTTCTAAGGGAGGCAACTGAACTGGACCTATTCTAAGGGAGAGAACTGTAAAGGTTAGTTCTAACTTACAATTTGTTTGTTTGTTGTAAAACGACGCATTCAACACAATTCCAGCTATATGACGGCGGTCTGTAAATAATCGAGTCTGGACCAGACAATCCAGTGATTGACATCAATGGCATCGATCTACGCAATTGGGATACGACGACATGTATCAACCAAATCAGCGAGTCTGACCACCCGATCCAGTTTGTCGCCTCTTACGACAAGCATAGTCGCCTCTTACGGCAAGCATGGGTTGCTGAAGACCTATTCTCTACCCGGATGTTCACGAGTCATCTGAGCGCAGCAAAACCAGACTCGGTTCCCTTGATAATAGGACATCGCTCCGTATGTCAAGCTCTTAAACTGTAAACAGTTCGAAAGTTTATGTTCGCTAAACAAGTGACACTAGGTTAAACCACAATTGAATTCCAACTTGATGATGAAACGTTTGTCTTTAATCAAGAGATAAGTTAAAAGATCAAAAGAACATTTTTTGTACAGGTATACGAAGATGCATGGATATGACTTAAAGTTAAAACTTTTATTCAAGAAAGATTTCGTTTTTTAACAAAACACGAAATAAAAACATCTATGGTTTCAAAGAAAATGGGTATGGTGAAATTAATTTGCCATCCCTAATCGCAGTTCTCGACGTGGAGCGTTTACTTGACGTTAACCCTTACTTTTATGTTTGTCCTTTTCAATTTTCTTCTGCTTGGAATCTCATTCCTCGAAACATTGACTTCAATAAGAGCTTAACTATTTTTTATTACACCTAAAATATTGTATCACCAGGCAACAAATTTAGTTTTAAGCTGATATCAATTATATCCAAAGCCCCTAACCATTTTATCTGCTTTGTTAAATACGGCTCTTCAGTCGAGTGTCACAGATCTCGCTGAAATCTCGCGGTAACTACAATCTCGCGGGCGGATAATTGCCTGGATAATGGTCCGATGTTTTATGTATAACAAACGTAAAACAGTTGAGAACAATAAGTGCACATTACAAGTAATTACAGCATAAATTGCACATTACTTAAGTGGGGATCTAGATCGCCCTATCAAACGTCTTCCGAGCAAAATGACGGTATCACGTTTTGCCTCCTCCATCTCGATAGCCATTAGCTGCCCCGTCGTCAGTCTCCCTCTCCCGTCTGTCAAATGGGCTGTGTTAATGGTAAAACCAATTCTTTCTGGGCAATCTCCGGGGATAAGGTCTCCACTCCGGTAACGGCCTCCGTCAACATCATGGCCGACCGGCGTTGTAGCCGGACACGGGGACGGTAAACAGCGTCACCGACTAAAGGCTTGTCTGAGTCAACCAAGCGCTTATTTGATGGTCGAACCCCAGTATTTAATGCTGAATTTATGTTCACGGACCAGGTTTTAACCATCAATCACTATCGCCGCTTCCCGTCTCTGCATGCTACCGTCTCTCCGTTACTCTATTATAGCGTCGCTGGGAGCAGGCACGACAATACGTCGATCCCACTCCTGGTCGGTGTGTTCGTTGCACCAGAAACAAGCATTGAGGGGGACAAATCGGACGTGAAAAATAACGTCAAACGTGGTCATAAATTTGCCGCAGCTACATCTAGTTTGTGAAGGCGATCACTATGGAGTCATTTCACCTGTCAAACGATTCTTCTGAGACCGACACGCTTGTTGTGTGGTTTAATCTCTAATTATGTCAATACTTAGATAACTTTGAAGTCAGAGAGTTTTGTTTAAAATTTGTCAGTTTAAATTTGTGGTCGCTGGCGTTCATTCTTCTGTCCCAACGCTGCTCATTTTGGATTCGGCGTAATAGATGTCAGCTTATTTTAGGTTTGAATTTTAATTGCCCAAAATGCTAAGCCGCTGCTTGTCGTTTAAGGTTATTTATGAGCTGATCGCCTGGTTGGTGTTCACGAACGTGGCCGGGGTGTTTACAATGACGAGATCAGCCAAATGGTGTCAGGGGCCATGGGAACTCCGTCGTCCGACACCCGATATGATAAATGACAGAATGGAATGTAAGACGACCTAATAAGGAAAAGTGCATCCCATTATACGAATTAGGTGTCACCGTTGATAGCCATTATAAGATAAATAGATCGACTGGAAATTACTCCAATGAAGAACAATGATCTAGCGTTCGGAACGCGTGAGTCAGTGAGTGTTCTTTTATGTAGCTTTTAATACTCCTTGGTCTAGTGGATAGATCGTCTGTCCGCGGAGCGAATGTCGGTAGTACGTCATACCAAATGACGTTAAAAGATGGTACTTGTTGTTACCCTGCCTGTCGCTCGGTAGTTAAGGGATAATTAAACGGGGACGAGTCAGTATACTGTGTCTGAGTGGGGTAGCCATGTTAAACTGCAGCATGGTATCTCGGTGTGCTAGCACTATAAAAGCGGCATTAGTTCAGACTAGTACAGCAGACAAACACACACAAACGAGCGCGCACGTGCATGCAATTCGCTATATAAGTGCAATAATGTCGAACGCGACCATTATAAGTTTACATCACCTACAGCAATATCATGGCGAGTCACGCCTATAATGGAACACCATTGTACCCATGTTGGGAATCGAACCTGGCCCTCGACTTACCGGGTTAACATCTTTACCACTTAAACTGATAGGTTTCCTATCGTTAGAAAAGAGTGGCGTGTCTTGTTAAGTTCTCCATATCACGAAGGCGTTTACTTATAACAAAAGTCGGGAGCACGTCTGGCCCAGTCGTCTAAGGCGCCGCGATTCGCTGTGCAGAGTTGCGTCCCTTGGGCACGCCAGAAACCTATGATTGTGGGTTCGAATCCCGGTTCGCCCCGATTATGTTTCTAGGTTTGTCAGCAACATACCCGTGCTCGTGGGTTTCACCAAAGTGGTAAACGTCTGAGACCTGCATCACTTCGGGCTTTCCTCCAACATTAAGCTGACACGCCGTGATATAACTGGAATACTGTTAAAAGCGGCGTTAAACCCAACTCACTCACTCATCATGCATCTTCTCCCGGTTGGCTAACATCTTGTCTCTGAAGTACACAAATTGTAACAAAAAAAGTTGTTAAATTATCTTAAAAAAATAAAATAAAAAGGAGCCCAGGCCTGATACTGCAGTAATCTAGACTTGCCAAACATTATAGACTTGCATGGGTTATATTGGATATATTTGCATCATGGTCTATATGACTACAGGGCTATGATATAATACGGTGATAAAGTAGAAGGAGATGTTATCATCCTCATCTCTGCATCCAAAGCTACTTTATCATGCATTCAGGATAAAAGTGACGAGTTTTACCTCAGGTATATTGTAATCATATAAATACATGCTCATGATAAACATAAAAATAAATATATGCTCATGATATCGTCGGAATCGTACAATGGACTCTACTTTTACTGCAGATTTCTGATGATAATGGAAATCGTTCTTGTCGCTTTTATTTCACCATCTCCTATGACGTCATATTAACCTACTTGGCCAGCTGTCTGTGGTCAGAATGCTCTTCAGCATGACGTATCACACGCCCTATCACGCGTTGTGATTAGTTCAGCGTTCCGGGTTAGCTTCTCTATTACATAACATGAGAAAACAACTCATATTTGCATTTTTATCGTGCTATCATGCAAATAGGCAATGGGTCGTACCAAGTGACTTAATGTCGAGCAATATTCCAGCAACTCCAGCCTGTATAGAGTGAGTGAGTAAGATTGGTTTTACGCCGCTTTTGGCAATATTCCAGCAACTCCAGCCTTTATTGGCCAAATTTCACAACTCTTGAGGTGCAATCGAGCATTCTCTTTCCGCGAAGATTTCAACAAGGCTTTCGTAAAACTCTGAAAAGGTTTTTAGTAAAACTCAGAAAAAGTTTTATTGATGGGGACTTGAATTGCAAACTTGACACGTAACCAAAATTATGTACGATGCAATTCCCTATTTTGACGTGCACTAAATGATGCCGTGTTTTATTAGGTGTAAAAATGACTTGTCTTTGCATGTATTTGTGATGGGTGCCGTCGGTGGGACAGGATACGCTCACCTTTTCGCCAACACCTGGCATCATCACCATTTGATAGTGATTTATACAGACATGCTTCTGATATAGTCTTGAGATTTCTTATGATTATAAAAATGGTTTTGTCGCTTTTATGAAGATTCATCTCCAAAACAACATGTGCACCAGATACAGAGGGAGTGAACGGCCATTGTGAAATATGCTAAGTCAGCAATATTCTACGTCATCGAGCAAGTGAGAACACCACCGATATAGCGACGGGGGACACCAGAAATGGACTTCAAATAGCGTAACCATGTTGGGAATCGAACCCGTGCCGGAGGTGAGACAAAAGAGGGTGCATACCTCGGAATTAAAAGTTGGGAATCAAACCTCGGTTTGCACTGTGACGAAGCAACACCTCCACCACTCACCTACTCCACCATTCAACGTTTCACAATAAATCTCAGCCTATCAACTATAGCGATACTTTGTTCAGGTGTCAATATGCTGAGATCGGTTTTTGACACAAAACTTTAGACGTCTTTTTGTTACCAAAGTATTGTTTCCAATTTAGTAATGTCATGATATTTTTATGTCGAAGCGAACAAGTCAATTTTGCTTACGTAGGTAGGATTATCCTGGCTAAACTAGTGGGTACATTTATGCATACCGGCACACAGAGTGTCCTTCGTGTGACTATACCGGCAGTCGTGACCGATTTTGTCGCTCTACTCATGAATATACTGGCTACATGTGCCGGGTGCTGATGTGCATGGCTTGTTGTAGTATTTGACAAATAGGACACTGATGGGTTTCATGTGGAATCAACCGCCGCCGTGGTCTAGAGTTAAAGCGTCCGCCCGGAGAGCGGAAGGTCCGGGGTTCGATCCCCGGCCGCGTCATACCAAAAGACGTTTAAAGATAGTACTTGTTGTTACCCAGTCTGGCGCTCGGCATTAAGGGGCTAAAACAAGAACTGGTCGGCTCGGAGTCAGTATACTGTGTCTGAGTGAGGTATTCATGTTAAACTGCGGCATGGTATCTCAGTGTGCTAGCACTATAAATCGGCATCAGTCCGGACTAGTACAAGCAGCCACACACACACGTGCACATTAAACCCAATTTCACCTCACCCCATGTGGAATCTCATGTCTTCTAACAGAACATTCGATGGCTTACATTTTTCATGGCATAAAGAACATATATTAGTATTATACAATTTTTTCTCATCGCTAAAACACGGAGGATGAGTTTTATTATTTTTAATGACTGATGACTTTAAAGAAAAGAAATTCTCAAGGCTGCTTTTTATGGCTTATTAACTGTTTGAATACCAAATTATAACATGTTAACAATTCTAGATATTAATAGTTGTTTTTCAAAATCCTAAAGCAGAGAGTAGCAGTATGGACAAACATCAAGTTTTTTGGCAAGGCAGATGATTCAGTTGCCCGTGAAGATCCGGGATCGAATAGGTCTTCAGCAACCCATGTTTGCTGTAAAAGGCGACTATTCTTGTCGCAAGAGACGACTAACGGGATCGGGTATCAGGCTCGCTGACTTGGTTGATGCATGTCATCGATCCCAATGCGTGGATCGATGCTCATGATGTCAATCACTGGGTTGTCTGGTCCAGACTCGATTATTTACAGACCCCCGTCATATAGCTGGAATATTGCTGAGTGCGGCGTTAAACAACAAACAAAAAGTTAATGCAGTTCGTGACGTTTGTAGTCATGAACGATGTTCAGAGCAGAAAGATACAATTTCTCCCAAAATATTTGGGGAGAAAACAGAATTGATGATGTGATTCCACAGATAAAACATTGCCGGTTCTGGTCTAACCAAAAATCTACTTCACCGCGTCCCTGAGAGCTGTGTTGTCGGCTAGTAGAAGCGGTCCGACAATCCCTTACAGTTCCGCCAACGGAGTTCCTATTGTTTTTAGCGTTGATGACGTAACAAAATACGTTGCCCTCATCATTAAAATGCCATGAGGTGATATAACTGAAAAACAGTTCAAAGCGGCGCTAAATCCATCTCACTCACTCCAATGCTATTGTCATAAATTAATATTTTTTGATAGCAATTAAATTAATTTAATATGAAGAATGACCAACATTTTACAATAAAACCAGACAAAAAACAACCCGATTTAACTTTCAATGAGTAATTTATAATAACAAAGACTTTATTAATTGCTTGATAACTTTATCACCCTACTGACATTAGAGGCTAGTCTTCTATCACTTACACTGACCGAGTAAACAGATACGCCTCAAGCTATCATGGAGAAAAAAAACAAACACGGTTTAATTGTCACGCTCTCCGCGGGAAAAATCAAACCTCGATCTAGTGTCAACAAAATCACAGTCTTTCAACAAAGGAACAAGTAAATTTGATAAAATCATACAGGTTGTGCCTATAAAGCTTCGCAATAAGGGATGAAATTACCGGAGGAAAATATCATCGGGTAGAGAGGTTACGTCTAAATGCTTTTAGTTGTGCGTCAATAAAACAGACGGGGGTTCGTGGCGGCGTTTCCCGACATGGCTGAACGGCCCTTCATTGTCCCGCTGTCAACGGTACCACGTTATTGTCGCAAAATTGCTGCTCTAATGGCGATTAAAGAAAGAATTACAGCGCACAGCCACTATTCGATATGTGAAATATGAAATATAATCGGAAATTGATAAACGCGAATATGGCGGGATTGTATAAAGACCTCGATTGAGTGATAGAAAGCCTGTTGTTTTCTGAAAGATCCTAAATGCAAGGGCCTTGTTCGTGTCAGGGTGTAAGTGGAGCCGTGGATTCATTAATTTATGTCATTTTCCGTCCACTGGCTCTGAACTAAAGGTCCCAGCGCTACCTATCATCAATAATATGCCACCTTTGTGATCAAGTACTCATAACTAACTCACGGGAAATCAATGATATAATCCTTTTTGTTGGTTCATCTCGCCATTACCTGGCGCTGGGAAGGATATTATTTTGTATATTGAACATGGTATCGTGTGTTCCCGAATACCGCTCAATAGCCTCAGACTATTAGGTTGGTGGAAATGGTATAATTGTTATTGTAAACTGAACACATCAATACGATTAAGGCTTGACATTACCTCAAGTATTAATGAATACAACTAAATGAACATCATTGGTACTATAGTTAACACTGTGTTCTTATTTGCATAATCGTTAAAACTCACAAGAATTATCAACTACCGTTTGGAAAAGCTAAAAGCAATGTTGTGCACATGTAATGTCATATGCTAATGCACGGTAATGAATAATGTTTATTGTCAAGCATCATCCCGAACGCTACCTCGCATAATAATCATCCTGTTTCGCGTATCAAGCTGGAAAGAAATATGGTTGTTTGGTGAAGTTCGTGGAATAAATTAGTACTAAATTAAGTGGAAAATCCATTGAAAATACGAAACAGAATCCGACCGCCGGTAAAACTAACCACAATGTTATAGTTGATTGTCGTCATTTCTGTTGAACGCGACACCAGCCAACTTAATTATAATTTCATTTACAGAAACCCGTTTTATTTTCATTAATTATATGATATGAATTAATTTCGTATTCTAAACCTCTCACATTAATATGACCGATTAAGTGTCATGCAGTTCCACTTTCAACAATATTCCAGCTTAGTGCATGTAAATAATGAAATCTCGACCAGACAATCCAGTGATTGGTTGTATGAGCCTTCTTTGTCATCTCTTCCGTAAATGGTAAGACTTGCAACACTGAGGGGTCAAGCTGATACCAATACCTTTATTTGTGTTCACGAACATTGATCTAACTATCCGTATGATTGGATGTGTCAAGAATACGGCTGAAACGGGTACCGAAATCACTGCTCGAGTAATCGTTAATAAAGACCCATCGAGTACTCGATTACCGCCTGCAAATCAGTCGAGTTTGCAGAGTAAACGGTACCTCTTGGATTTACCTCAGCAATTCTGAAATAACTTTAAAATATTTTAAGAGCTCCAGTAACGCTTTCGGGGAAAATAACTGACAGGAAAACTGTTTCTTTTATCACGCAGCGGAGACTCTTTACAGATCTACCTTCAATCAGGTTCTTGGTCGGACGGCGAATATCCTATCTGTTTAACTGCAAATTGCGTTGAAAATAATTGTTTCTTCCACCTACTGTAATAGTCGTGTTTGAGGCTGAATAACATCTTCTTTCAGCTGGGAGGGGCGGTCGGGTAGCCTAGAAGTTAAAGCGTTCGCTCGTCACGCCGAAGACCCGGGTTCGATTCCGGACATGGGTACAATGTGTGAAGCCCATTTCTGGTGTCCCCCGCCGTGATATTGCTGGAATATTGCTAAAAGCGGCGTAAAACCTCATTCACCCACTCACTCTTTCAGCTGGTTAAACAATCCTAAAAGATATACGAAGCAGTCTTATTTATTTCTTATGTCGAAATACCAAGCTGACAAGAAATGCAATCTTCGGATTTCAAACATGACAATGTACCTTTATCTAACTATTATTAGGAATTACGTTTTTATACTTTTTTCAACACGTGACGAAGGAAGTGGTTTCGAAAGTTTCAACTTTAGAAGGCTCCTCAAGTCCGTTCTAAATAAATAAGGTTCTTTCGAAAAAATGCCATATCATAATGTATTCAAAGATATAAAAGGCACCTTCGTGTGAATAAAAGAAACAAAGTTACAGAGAGCTTTCAAAATATTTCACCCGGAACATTCCACTTCCGGCGGATTAATATTGTTTTATTGCCCCAATGACCTGTGACCCGAGCCGGTCACTGAAAGCGATGATTGACAGGAAAGGTCATCCGCTATTTCAAGTATGCGAGATATCCAGCGTTAACGTGTGGTCAAACGGTAATGAAGCCTTTCAAACGGTAATATAGAACCCCAAGTGAATCTCATTCGACAAATACTGTCAATGATATTTTCATTTAAGCCTGTTCGGTCCAAGCATTGACACATATGCCATTGTTACGACACTGACACCATCGTAATTACGTCTCCATAGGACGGCATTGTATGACTGCCTACCTCAAGTGGCGACATAAAGAACCTTGAAATGATAGGAATGCAATTCCCTTGATTGCCGCAAGATGGCGCTTGTCAGACAATTTGCTTCAGTCAGTCCAGCCCGTCAATTATATATCCCCATAATAACCGTGGTCTTGCATCCCCCACACCTGGCCAATAACGCTATTATTCCGACAAAGCAGTTTAATAACTTGTGTAGGATGACACTAGCGAACTACCTGCTCCATCTCATGGAATGTTTTCGTTTCATTAGACCCAAGATGCTTGCCTTTACTCTAATTTCCACATGAAGCCAACATATATGACTGTGAAATAGGTGTCCCAACCCCCCGTCAAGGAAGGGTAAGTGCCCCTCCCCCGTGAAAGCGCGTTCTCATCACAAGGGGACGGGGAGGGGGGTGAGCAATAGAAGTTGATAGCGCACCTGCATGGCGTGGTGAAAGAGAATCAATGCGATTAAAACCGAATAAACACATTTTTCTGGAAGGAAAACACAACTAAAAGGCGAGTATTGGATCTCAGGTATCAAGCCAACGCAAAAAGGTAGACCATAATTGGCTGCGATTCAGCCAACAATACTACTTAGTTCACTTAGACAATCCCCAACCAATGGGTAGCCGGCGGTTCTCCATCCGTGTTCATCTGCCCTGGCTACCCTCAGGCTACCCCGGGATGTATTAGAGGCGATTCTCAACTACGGAAACAGGTATTCGGTTACAAAGTATCCTTATTAATTGCCGACTTGTTCGCCGCAGTAGCAGATACCAGAAAGCCTTTTAGGATACCAAAAACTACAAAAACTACCGAGCCAACGGAATCATCTGCGCAATTTTCTTCAAAACAGGCATCTGCCCGGAAACGGGCACTGATTTTGGAGATTCTGTTTTCTCCCTAAATTTACTTTTCATTCTTCGTTATACATGCGCAATTTCTGGATATATGATGCCATTTAAACGTAATCTTAAAGTATGACACCCTCAAACGTATGTCATGTATTTGTGACCAACCTTTTTGATCCTGCATGATTTATCTCCCCTTGCATTAACACCCCCACTCGTTTTGAATGAGATATTTTGTCAAAATATTAACAGCAAAATGCTTTGCATTGCTTTCCCGGCGTCACGTTAAACAAAGACCGACATATGCGCCCGACATCTGAACATTAGACTGCGTTCATACATGTCTATCAGAGATGTGTCTGTATAATGTTTCAAAATATATGCTGGGCCTCTAATAATCAAGGGCCTTGTCAGATACAGTTAATAAATATAGGCTTCTAACATGGGCGTTGGATAGCGAGTTAGTTGAGCTTAACCCCGCTTTAAACGGTATTCCAGTTTGATCACGGCGTGTCAGATTAATGTGTAGGAAAGCCCGAAGTGGTGCAGGTCTCAGACGTTTACCACTTCGGTGAAACCCACGAGCACGGGTATGGTGCTGACAAACCTTGAAATAAAATTGGGCGAACCGGGATTCGAACCCACAATCATAGGTTTCTGGCGTGCCCAAGGGACGCGACTCCGAATTGTGGAGCCTTAGACGACTGGGCTCAACTGAATTTAATAAGAAACTGGTTCTTGATATGGAAACGGGCTCTTAATAGAGGAAATGCGGTATTTTGATTTTTAAATGGACGTCTACATTTCAGTGATAGAGAAGTTAGTAGAGTGGCGTAAGATAGCGTCCAGCATGTAAAGTGGGATATGGCCATATCATATTCATATCAAATGTCATCACTGAAAACGTGATCGATGAGAAAGACACAATCGTATGTCAGACATTATTGACGCGTTTTCATCAATGATATCCCCCTTAATAAACGTTCATCCCATCAAGCACCGGGACTATAAACTATGGGAAATAACCTGAGATTGAGTCTGTGATGAGATTGCTTGTGATACCGGTCCCCTTTCACACGGGGAGTGCTCGCGTGAGTGGGGGCAGTTGTTTTAGACGACAATGCGTGATGATTTGGGAAACAGATAGTCTCCCAGAGACAAAGTTTTAGAAAAATATCAGAAATTTGTTACAATGTGTGTGTCACACGCCAGCGGTTGTCGGTCTGGGTGTCCCGGGAGGGGTCGGGGGAGGCAATATGGGGGGTGAGGGGCAAGTTGGGGGGTCACATTACTAATGAAGGCAATCACGCGCCACCTGATAGGGTTGTTAGGGGAGGCTAAAAAGACAGTTTTGAGGCTATTGTAGACGAGAATATGTAATTAGGCCTGATCACCGGCACTCTGTAGATATCTAGTGGTCAGGAAGGGTGCTTCCCAAATAACAAGCAAAACGGCTATTTCGTCTTGTCAGAATTGAGGCTAATGTGGGGTTAGGGGCGCTTGATAAGATGCTATGATAGGTTACCGTGCTGCTAGGTCCCGATGCGCTTGTTGCCGATGATGTATGCTCTTACGGAGCGACGTATCTGTTACATTTTTTCTGACTCTCTCTAATCGTGTTCCCCAACGATGATTTATCACAGGTAATTGGTCATTATTTTGAAACCTGTTCGAAGGAAAACAGTAGCAGAAGGCCCCGAGAATCATCTCCAATGACATTAAACACTAAATCGGACTAACCTTCCCATCAGGGTAGGTTTGGATGTCAACCTTTTCACAGATCCGTCTTCGCGGCTCGTTGGCTTTGTTCTTTATTTCCCCCACACGTCACGAAAACGAAACACATCCTCTACCTTTTTACTAAAGCGGGATAAAATTTTATCATCGGGGTAAATGTATACACCACTACTTTCACAATAACAATCGTAAATCAGGACGTGTCGGTACCTTGAACAATTATTTAGCTCTAAAAACAGATGTTCCCTGATCGTTGGAAATGACCCTAGTGTCAATGGGTTATCTGCCAGAGTATTTATCGTAACTTAAATCTTAATGTTAACTTAATGGCATATCAAATGTTCATCTCCATGCCAATGTATACTACATATAAATCAAATCAAACCTCTCAATCATGTGTTTGAAGGTGTATATGATGCAGTAAATGTCTATGATCAGGCAGTGTGTATACTGACGGTGAGGTGAGGTGAAATGGGGTTTAACGCCGCGTCCAAGATTATTGCACTTATATAGCGACGTGCATGTACGTGTGTGTGTTTGTGTGGCTGCTTGTACTAGCTCACTAGCTCACTTAGATACCATGCCGCAGTTTAACATGAATACCCCCCTCAGACACAGTATACTGACTCCGAGCCGACCAGTCCTTGGTTCAGCCCCTTAATGCCGAGCGCAAGACAGGGTAACAACAAGTACAATCTTTTAACGTGTTTTGGTATGACGCGGTCGGGGATCTAACCCCGGACCTTCTGCTCTCCGGGCGGACGCTCTACCACTAGACCACGGAGGCGGTCGTATACTATTCAGTTAATATACATATTGCCTGAATAAAAAGGTTGGAGTAAATATGTATATTGATTGAAATTCTCAGGCAATGTACATATTGACTGAAAACTTCAGTTAATGTACATATTGCCTGAATAAAGAGATTGGATTTTAGACAGACTGACTGAAATGAATTAGACTCCTAAGTTCAATTTCCTCAGTTTAGGTGGATCTATTTGAGTGAGTGAGTGAGTTGGGTTAAACGCCGCTTTTAACAGTATTACAGTTATATCGCGGAGTGTCAGCTTAATGTGGGAGGAAAGCCCGAAGTGATGCAGGTCTCAGACGTTTACCACTTCGGTGAAACCCACGAGCACGGGTATGAAAAAAACAGAAACATAATCGGGGCGAACCGGGATTCGAACCCACAATCATAGGTTTCTGGCGTGCCTAAGGGACGCAACTCTGCACAGCGAAACGCAGCCCGTCAGACGACTGGGCCACCCGTGCCCCCTGGATCTGATTGATCTTACGATAACCAAAGTAACTTTTGTAAGTAATTAAAAAAGTATACACAATGCATTGATTAATTCTTCAAACGCGAAAGAATACGTGAGCCCATGTATGCGGCTTATGTTTATTTACCTAACAAGCAGTTCACTTAAAGAATACAAACACCATTACAACAAACATGTGGGACTGAAATAACATCTAAAATACAAATAATTATATCAAATATTATGAACATATATGAGAAAAATATTCTGAATAAAGTTTTTTTTGTGGAAATGGCTTTTCCGACTAAACTGCCGGGCAAAAGAAAGTGTCAACTTGAAAATTATTCCCCCAAAATTACAAACGTTATCAAAACGTTCCTAGGCTGAAAACCGTCACCGAAACACTGCAAACTTAGGGGTTAAAACTACGACCCGTATCAAATACATCACCAACGAACGATTATTTCACGTTTGTACCATTTTTAGCCACCATCAAACATAATGGGTGCATACCTTCTTTTGCCCGGTAGTTTACCTCCTTTGGAAAACATCCCATTGTAACAATGGGATGGTAAGGGGAGTCTCGTGGTTAAAGCGACTCGTCACGCCGAGGGTATGGGTTCGATTATCTGTATTGGTACTTTCAACGTGTTTCTAGATAATCCTATAATTACTTAAGTCGTGAAGAAAACAATGCTATCGCTTTTTTGAGTATTTTCGTGTCACCTATCATATTTCTAAATTGAAATCGACATTGATCGTCGTGCTTAAAATCTTTTAAAAATAAATTATTAAAATAATTAGAATTGATACGAATTGTCATAGTTTGCCAATTTGGCACCAAATCTATAAGATAAACACGACTATGAGGGACCAATTCATTTATAGAGATTATGATCGGGGCTGTATAATGCGCCAGCCGGAATTAACCATCGATGCTACAACCAAGACATAAAAATAGTTTTTAAAGAAAATATTTGAAACACATTCACATCATGTAATTCTCGTTTTACTTTTTCTTGAAGTTTCAAAAGGAATTATCCTTCAGAATCTAATTGTATCCTACCCATGTATTGCGTTTGGTTATCAAAGACGCTCTTAAATGAACTTGCTTTGATAAAACATTTCCTCCCCATGTATAAAGTGATATGTTAATAAGGGTACAGTTAAATGAAGGCGACAGCCTTGCTCTGTTTCCCCTGGGGGAATTAATACAGAATTACATCATTTTATAGCAATAATGGCGATGTGGGTTTTCATTACGCATGTCTTCAGGCAGAATCACTCTTTAAATATCTTCGTTTCCCTCATAATGTTGAGAATATTTCAATGGGGAATTGTTCCGCCGTACGCCGTCGACGGGGTGGCCCCTATTGTATACATCTCTATTAGAAAATTGGTTTAGTGTGTTGTAGACCTCTTGAGCCAGGCTCTTGATTTCACAAGTAATAAATCCACCGTGGTTTCAAGCTGTGTAGCTTGGGGTATACCCGATCGGGAAGTGGACAGATTATGAAGAGGCTTGGAAGGAGGGACAACACCTGCAGTATGAGACTCTGTGAAACAGAGCCTGAAATTGTCTTGGATGATTCCACTGACTGGGAGGGTATTTACTGCCAGATGTACCATCCACTGCTCTGATATACTTGTAGCTCAATACGATTACATTGTGTAATTAACACGTGAACCTAGCCACATTTGTTCCGTAAACCACCGTTTTGTCTGGCTTCTATTCATCATATCCCTGTGCTGCTATTTGATATGCCACATCCAACCAAGTCCTGCCTTTGTGGCATTGTCATCGTTGGTCGGAAGGGCTCTGTTTATGGAGGCACATCTGCGAGCGCTACCTGACTTAGGGACTGGGGTAAATAAATTTGTTTCAGGCCTTAAACACCGTGTTTATATTTCATCAATTTGGTGTTTTCCCAAAGCGTCTTCAATATCCAAATGGCTAGGAGCAAGAGCCTGACAGAGCTAAGGGGCTTTCTGGAGTCGAACACAGACTTGAGAAGTGTTGTCATGCTAATGTGTAACCCGAGACGGGTACGGCCGGCTACTATCGCCAGTGCCTTCCCTGGGGCAATAGCCATATTCATGCTTGTTGGTGTTTAAAAAAATCATTGAGATCTCAGCCTTGTATTGAGATCGTGTACAGAGCCGCTCAGCGAGTGAAAGGGAGGCCATATTGGAAGTGTTACCCTAACACGTCAGGAAGGTGCAGGATAGCCTCCAGCGACTAGCGGCCATCATCTAATTATTTGTTGTCGTAAAGCCGGTTAAATGGAATTTTTGCTGACTTGTCTCGCAAATGAGTGAGTTTTGTAAACATGAACTGAAATAAGTTGTCATCTTTGAGAGACAGAAATACTGAATCTACTTCTCTGCCCCCTTGATGAAAGTAATATGACCCCTTGAGATGGCGCTATTGTGGGAGCCTATCTAAGCATGGCAGCGCTTTGAAGTGCGGCACAACCAAATGAAATACAAATCTAATCCGGTATGTAATTCATTCCTTGCAACAATGACACATTTTCGGCTATATATGAAACACAATCAGTCTTAATAGGATGCTATCTATGAACGAACCCTGATGTTTATAGGTGATATCTTCCATACGATGTATTGTATTGAGATCAAAGAGACGACTGAGCGTAGAATGAAAGACACTATTTTGAAGGAATTCATGGGAACTGTATCAGACTGTTACAATTTGTTAGAATACAAAACATCTACTTCAGTACTGTTTTTTATACTACAATGTTTAAAATCCAGGTTAAGTTTGAATAGGTATTCATCAACGTAAAAAAACTCGTTTCAAGCAACAGAGCATTTCTCACCCCTTCAACACAGAACAAAACTTACGTCATGTCGAACGGACCTTATTTAACACAAACTTGTTTAAGTTATTTAGATATTAATTCACCGATGTTAGAAAATAATATTAAAGTGGTATATCTGATACACATTTGAAGACCGTCGTTTGTGTCTCTAAGTCATGAAGACGAGTAATATGTGTCGTTAAAATGGCCACAGAAACGTTGCTTCGCCGTTCAGTAGAACAAGTTTATGTCAGCATTCAAACTCGCAAGCCAACATTCAACATGAGCGATTATGCACATGATATTTTCAAGAACAGTGATTGACACTTCAAGATTTAAATGATATTTATATCCTTCAAATTCAATAAGTTGTTTTGTAGTGATATTAGACTATAGTGCCGACACGGATTCGACCGGGACCTTAATACGTAAAGGATGTAAGCGGTGTCGTTCTATCTTGTATTAAATGTATTTGCTAGATAGGTGTGAGTGTGTGTGTGAGAGGGCGAGAGAGAGGGGGGAGAGAGAGAGAGAGAGAGAGAGAGAGAGAGAGAGAGAGAGAGAGAGAGAGAGAGAACATCGTAAGATCATTAATGTGGACTATAGGTAAAAACTCGGAACGGTTTCCATACATTCGAATGGTTAAGAATAAGAAATTGTGTGAGAGGTATAGCATGATTGTTGTTTATATGATTGTTGAATATATATCTTTGTAATTGTAAATTGTTATTTACAAAACCAATCATATAATGATAATAACAGCAATAACAGTACGTGTAGTTGTAATACTACATGCACATATATGAGTATTTCGCTACAAGCCTTTCGCTTGAAGCAATGTGATAGCCTGTATAAATCCCTGGCCTATCAACAGTGGTAGCTATGGAATCCTAGGAGGGACATTGTGGTCCTTTGGTTAAAATAGAATACTATTCAAAGCGCGGCAATGATACAATGCGACAAATGGTCAAAATGTCGCATTGTCGCGCTTTGGTTAATTTGGATACATTTCGCTCGTTTTCGTAAGACCTAGATAACAATTTATATAATATCCAACTTTTTGCTGTTCCGTACCGCATGAATCTAAACTAGGTATGCTTCAAAGAATAAGAATTCATTTTTCGGAAATTTTCTAGGTGTATGGCACGTCTGAGTTTGATTGCAATAGCAATTCAAAGTGCAGATAGAGCGTCTGACCGGAGGGCGGTAGGTCGGTGGTTCGATCCCCGACCGCGTCATGCCAAAAGACGTAAACTTAAAAGATGGAACTTGTTGTTTCCCTGCCTTGCGATAAGACAAGGACTGGTCGGCTCGGAGTCAGTATGCTGTGTCTTAGTAAGGTATTCATGTTCAACTGCGGCATGGTATCTCAGTGTGCTGGCATTATTAACCGGCCTTAGTAAAAGCAGACACACTCGTGCATGTACGTCTTTGACCCGTGAAGATCACAAGATTCTGTACCCTCTAGACTTGTCACTTACTTCATATACTTATTACCAAACAAATAAGACCCGTGAAGATCCGGGGTAGAATAAGTCTTCAGCAACCCATGCTTGCCGTAAAAAGCGACTATGCTTGTCGTAAGAGGCGACTAACGAGATCGGGTGGTCAGGCTCGCTGACTTGGTTGATGCATGTCATCGTATCCCAATTACGTGAATCGATGCTCATGATGTCAATCACTTGATTGTCTGGCCCAGACCCGATTATTTACAGACCGCCGTCATATAGCCGGAATACTGCTGAGTGCGGCGTTAAACAACAAACAAAGAACGCCAAAGAACGCCCGATCACCTGGTTATGTTTTCAATTCATTTTTTACGACATGAATCATCCCTACAATTAAGCTTCGTATTGCATCAGTATATGCTGTCTTCTTTATTCGTCATGCGACATGTGATAATAAAAAATATACTAAACAAACTCTCCTTCTTCATCTCATTCTGCTGTTGTATGTATGGATTGATAAAAATCGTCTTTCTTTTTGTCCATGTTTTCATTGGCCCAGTAGCAGGGTGTACGTTGAGTTGTATCAAGGCGTAACACCTTAAACTACTAGCCCTCTGTAAACACTTTGTTTACTGCTGCATAAACGGATGGGTCTCTATTTCCCATCTGTAATGAAGAGAACATCTACTCGTTACTTTGAAGGGAAACTGTAGAGATGTATTACATAAGGACAGAAAAATATCGAAGTTAAGCGATTCAAAAGATGACATTTGTCCTTTCTGCAACGTCATACAAGTGTTACATAGAACAAGAATATTCATGACTGCATCCCCACTTGAAACTGCAGCTGTTTTAGGCGTGTTCGATCCTGAGCTAAAATTGATAGGTGAAAATATGTTTGTAGATACGTGAAGCGTTGTATACTGTTGAAAACTGATATGAGGAATGCGAGCTTCATCCATAGTCAAATAGGGTTCTTGTATGTATACTACATATACACCTTCCTACCAGGTGTTGATGAAGTGGCTAAAGGCACATCATCACTTGCAAATTGTTGGTGCCAGGCAACGATTATGTCACCATAAGCAACACTGTGAAACACAAGTCGTAATATTGTTGAAAAAAATGTTTGTTTAGCTCTCCACGGTTGTAGATAGTGTTGACAGGGGAGATAATCCCCTTCATCGTAGGGTAATGTACACGGCCGTCAATGTCGCCCCACGTCGTGAGGGATACGCATTTTAGTTCGGGTAGATGGGGAACTTTGTTTTCCTGAACAGGTGCAGTGCAGGTGTAAACGAATAGATTTTTTGTTGTTTCTAAATCTATGTTATATTTACCCTCATTGTAGCCTATCAACGTCAAATAGCAAGGTGATTGGTCAATCGCTTGGGAAGAGGGAACAGATTAGTAATTGTAGTCTGATAGAAATTGATATCTCAAAAGTATTTTTAGGCAGAAAAAATCCGATGAGGATGAAATATGAAGAAAAATATCAACGGCATCCGTTCAATCCCTGTCATGTGAGAAGGAAACAAATTCATAGAAAATGAGGGCATAATTTTAAAAAAATGCACACGCATATATCAGTATTATCAATGGTGTCACAGTGATGATATAGCATGTAGTTGATGAGAGAAAAGGGAAAAAATAGAAGCAACAGATGTAAGGAGGAGAAAAGGGAAAATGAGAGAAGAGTAGTGTAGAGAAGTACAGGAGAGGAGAAGAGTAGTGTAGAGAAGTACAGGAGAGGAGAAGAGTAGTGTAGAGAAGTACAGAAGAAGAATAGTGTAGAGAAGTACAGGAGAGGAGAAGAGTAGTGTAGAGAACTACAGGAGAGGAGAAGAGTAGTGTAGAGAAGTACAGAAGAAGAATAGTGTAGAGAAGTACAGGAGAGGAGAAGAGTAGTGTAGAGAACTACAGGAGAGGAGAAGAGTAGTGTAGAGAAGTACAGAAGAAGAATAGTGTAGAGAAGTACAGGAGAGGAGAAGAGTAGTGTAGTGTAGAGAAGTACAGGAGAGGAGAAGAGTATTGTTGAGAAATACAGGAGAAGAGTAGTGTAGAGAAGTACAGGAGAATAAATGTGTAGAGAAGAACAGGAGAGGAGAAGAGTAGTGTAGAGAAGTACAGAAGAAGAATAGTGTAGAGAAGTACAGGAGAGGAGAAGAGTAGTGTAGTGTAGAGAAGTACAGGAGAGGAGAAGAGTATTGTTGAGAAGTACAGGAGAAGAGTAGTGTAGAGAAGTACAGGAGAATAGTAGTGTAGAGAAGAACAGGGGAAGAGAAGAGTAGTGTAGAGAAGTACAGGAGAGGAGAAGAGTAGTGTAGAGAAGTACAGGAGAGGAGAAGAGTAGTGTAGAGAAGTACAGGAGAAGAGTAGTGTACAAAAGGAAAGGTTGAGAAGAGTTAAGAAGTAGAGTTGTGTTGAGAATTACAGAAGAGAAGATAGACAAGAGGTAAATTGAAAACAAGATGAGAATCATGAATTGTGGTTACAGAGCTGGGGCTTCCAGTAAGTTAGATATATTACCACTTTAAAAACTGAAACGGGCTTCCCGTGAGGGAATTCGACCAATCATTTGTCTTCTTCACAAGTTGAGAAACAGAGAAGGGAAACGTTTCATGAGAACTTGAGTCCAGAAGAAGAGTTTAGAACAACAGGAAGAGAAACTTAGAGAACTAGAGTAACTTTGAGAACGTAACGTAGAGAAAAGAACTAGAACTGAAAATAAATGCGGCAAAACCCTTTCTATAATCATAGAAATCTCTGCTGAAAGTACAGTCCGCCTATAACATGAGCATGTGTTTATGTTTATCTCAAAGAGTGATGATACAAGTGTTCGCGAAAAGGTGAGCATAGCCTGCCCCATCTACCCGTCACACAATCATATGCAAAGGCAAGTAAATGTTTCACCTAAAAATCCAAGGGAACATTATGGTACAAGTCAAAAAAGGGAATTGCTTCTGACATCCTTTTGGTCACTGCCGCTTCAAATTTGGAAATGTCTTCCATATGTCCACCATTTAATATTATTTTTGCTGTGGTGGTCATTGTTCTAACCCTGATCCTTTGAGCATGAAATGAGTCGTATAACGCTCTTTGAAATCGTCGCTCGCTTGTACCTCAAATTTGTGGAATGTAAACGCCAAAGGCCTGAGCTGCTGCAATATTGCTTGACATAAAAGGAAAGATGACTATTGGAAGGTTGAAGTCATCCCTCGTGTCATACAGTTCTGTGGAATTGTTTACCACTTTGAATCTTTATGCAAAGGTCTAAATATTAAACAAATCAGGCGTCATCACCGGCCTCCAATTGTTCTAGCTCAGGTGGGTAAATCAGTGGAAGGGAATTGGCTATTTGACCAATATTGAAGGATATAAGATCATCGAAATAACTGAAGTTTAAATTAAATGCCTTTGCCAAACTGCCTCGTTTCGATTTTGCCAATCCGAGAACAAATTCAAACTCGGATACATAAAAGAAACAGATCCGCAAAGAGAGCAGCGGATTTGGGGTCCAGGGGGATGCTTACAGCTTGCCTAAAAGTTCAATCCCCACATTCCACATGAATTTCACATATTTAAACGTCTGGAGTCGGTCGGGTAGCCTAGTGGTTAAAGCGTTCGCTCGTCACGCCGAAGACCCGGGTTCGATTCCCGACATGGGTATAATATGTGAAGCCCATTTCTGGTGTCCCCCGCCGTGATATTGCTGGAATATTGCTAAAAGCGGCGTAAAACCATAGTATTACTAACTCACTCACAGTAAACGTCTGACGATATCTGATTTAGTTTTTGTTACATTGTCTTGAACCTCTGAACCACGTTTAGTAACAAACCTACAGTCTAGGTAGACGGGAGAAATCACATGAGATTAGTGAACAAGCAAAGAGAAGGGTGAAGATCGTAGTCCTTAGTCATCCATGAGGGTTGTACAGAGTTATATCAGATAAGAAGAGATAAAGTGTTGGATTAAAGGCGTAGCGACACCTTCTATTGACCCCCTCATTCCAGCCGTTTCTTAAGCAATAAGGTATTACAGTATTACGTGGGGTGGGGCGGCTTGGGTAGTCACACCCCATATCTTGTTGCTATTGGCAGATCAAATTGTGGGAGAAACGTGCATAACAGAGACGTGTACGGTCTGTGGCTCTCCTGCTGCTGTCGATGTTTGCTGAATCTCTCTGACGCATGCCTTCGGTGTCCCGGTGTATTTGGGCCTGGAGTCAAGTGTCTGTTTGTTGGCATAATTCCGATTACCCCATCGCGGACACTTTCCTTGTTGACAGAAGTAACCCTATCCACATCGCTTGATAAATCGTGCACTTTCAGCCGTGGCATGTTCCAAATTGATCTGAGTTAAGACTGTGGGTCAAAGTAAACTATCAAGTTGCAGAGTATACCAACTCGGAGTTTGGGAAGATGGTGCACGTGTTTGGTGAGATGAAGTGTCATGGGATCAATGCCGATACGATGCGGGGAATCAGGATCCTCGACCAATATAGAGCTTATCCCAATCGGTAAATCTTTAATCGTTGGTGTTTTGTCTTTGCGTTTCTGGCATATGATGCATGACAAACAAACAGCTGGAAATCGAGAGTGGTGAAACAGTGAAAGGTTGTGGTCTAACCGCCATGAACCTGCCTTCCAGTAACTGGTGTATGCCGTAACTCATGTTTGTTTGTTTGTTGTTTAACGCCGCACTCAGCAATATTCCAGCTATATGACGGCGGTCTGTAAATAATCGAGTCTGGGCCAGACAATCTAGTGATTGATATCATGAGCATCGATCCACGCAATTGGGATCGATGACATGCATCAACCAAGTCTGACCACCCGATCCCGTTAGTCGCCTCTTACGACAAGCATAGTCGCCTTTTACGGCAAGCATGGGTTGCTGAAGACCTATTCTACCCCGGATCTTAACGGATGCCCTAACACGTGAATTCCGCAAACGCCGGAAGAGATGGATGTTTTTTCACCATTGTCAAATGTTCCCTGACACTTTCCCTAAGTAAACAATATAGTTTGTGTTATAAAATAATGTTGAACTTCAAGGAAGAACGGTACAAGAATGGGGTGTTGATTTACGGAAAAAAGAATTAAAATATACTTGAACTGCAAATGTGACACAAATATCGATTTCAGGTTCGTATCTTTCCTTCTTCAGGGTGCGAAGGTGTGTAAATAAGCCCGTTTCCTTCCTGTGGAGGAAACGCATCTCCAAGATAAGTAGGCCATTCTATCCTCTATAACTCCGTGGATATTCCAGGATAGAGACGGTATCCAGTATATCGTTCATGGAGTACGAATCGTCTTACTAGGATTAGGTGTTATAATGTCAACCAGGGACTACTTCCACAAAGCGATCTTAGCGTTACGATTATCGTAACTCCTATACTTTAACATGGATTTACGACAGCCGTAGTGCTATGATCGCTCTGTGTATGTGGGTCCAGGCTGATATACCTTAACCTGACGGCGTGGATCGGTGTTCATGCTATCAACCACTGGTTCGGAGCTCGAATATCTACAGGCCGGTGTGACAGCTGGAACATTGTTGACTAAAACAACATTCAGTCACTACTGTTAACAAAATATTTCATTCGTATTTTTAAATTTCCATGCCTGTATATTTTAGATGTGATAAAGTGGTTTGTGTTTGGCAATAGATAAATGTGGCTGAGAAGGAGATACATTGTTAAAAAAAGAATATCAATTACATGGAGCTTCAAAACTGTATCTAAGTAAAATCTTAGCATATGTGGTATAGATACCAGTGTTTGAATAAACAGACGGCCAAAAGAAACTTTACCATAGTTACAAATCACACTGGTGAGTGAGTGAGTGAGTGAGTTGGGTTTAACGCCGCTTTTAACAGTATTCCAGTTATATCACGGCGTGTCAGCTTAATGTGGGAGGAAAGCCCGAAGTGATGCAGGTCTCAGACGTTTACCACTTCGGTGAAACCCACGAGCACGGGTATGGTGCTGACAAACCTAGAAACATAATCGGGGTGAACCGGGATTCGAACCCACAATCATAGGTTTCTGGCGTACCCAAGGGACGCAACTCTGCACAGCGAATCGCGGCGCCTTAGACGACTGGGCCACCCGTGCCCCCACAAATCACTCAAGTTTAAAGACCACAAAAGATAGATGCATGAAGTAACGTGTGTTGAAAAGATCTACATCTCAACGAAATCAACATTTAAAATGCCAGTCTTACAGCACCCGATCTTGGCATGGCAGTTGTCCGAATTGAGGTGGGTACTTAAGTAATGAACAAAGGGCACACACATCTAAAATAGCTCAAGTTCAATAACAAGTCACATTGATAGCGTGTATGACAACCCGCTGCTACAAGACACGCAAACAAACTCCGGCGCATAGAAAAAGTCAATCGTCTGATGATGTCACGCGAGATACGTAGCCATTCTTCTTGGAGGACCTGGATCAGTTCTTGTCGGTTGGCTGGAGGATGCACGACATCCAAGAAGTGTTCTATGGGGGAGCGCGCAGGCGCAGACGTTGTTGGATGTAAGGAAGTTCTGTACGATTCGGGCTTTATGGCGTCTAGCGTTGTAAAGGACACCACGTGGCAGCTGTTGTAGACATGGTAGGACAATCGGACGAAGAATGTCATCCACGTAACGCTGAGCTGTCAAATTTCCGTTAACGATGACCAGTGGTGTTCTCTCCTGCCGACAGATCTCTCCACCCCCACCAATGAAGACGACCCTCTGCCAGTCACGTCGCTGCCAACGACGTACAGTCCGGGCACATCTCCATCTGACGACGATGTTTCGCTGTCAATAACTGTCCTCTGTAAGGTCTGTAATTCCTTGAGCCCTTAGTAACGGTCTGTCGACTAACCATGTGCCCTAAGGCATTCGTCGCCGATGATGTCACTGTCAGGAAAGTTCCGCAGATACAAAGTACGTCAGTACCAGTCTTCATTGGGCATAGTTACCCTGAGCTTGCCTGTTTTTTGTCCTGTCTGATGTCTGCCCGGTCTGTCTGTAACGTTGCATCAGGTTCCTTACAGCCACACGGGAGCAGCCAAAGGTTTTAGCAATGTGGGCCTGGGTGGCTCTCAGCTGTACCATAACCAGGGCCTGCTCACGCTGTTCGTGTGTCAGTCGTGGCATTTCGGTGTTTTTTTGTTTTTTTCAGTGTGAGTGTCTGATATACCGTCCGTATCATTTATATGCCCTTATTGCACTATTTGTGAAGCCCATCCTTAGTGTCACCGTCCATCGATGGTGAGAATACTGCGCAAAAAACAGAACTCACCCTCCTCCTATTTGTCATGCCAAGGCCACACATATGCATAAAACACGAGTGAGTGAGTTGGGTTTAACGCCGCTTTTAACAGTATTACAGTTATATCACGGCGTGTCAGCTTAATGTGGGAGGAAAGCCCGAAGTGATGAAGGTCTCAGACGTTTACCACTTCGGTGAAACCCACGAGCACGGGTATGGTGCTGACAAACCTAGAAACATAATCGGGGCAAACCGGGATTCGAACCCACAATCATAGGTTTCTGGCGTGCCCAAGGGACGCAACTCTGCACAGCGAATCGCGGCGCCATGGACGACTGGGCCACCGTGCCCCCATAAACCACGACATCAGGTTAGTAAAATATTCCATAATGGTAAATTTATTGTGATCAAATCTAAACGCAACTAATTTCATTTATTTAATTAGAAACATAATATAAATTGATTTGTTTCAACATTTAAATGTCCATGCATGTACGCGTCTCTTGTTTGCCTCCGTCCCGTGTCTTGTGTTCTTCTATACATATACGACACATGGTTCATGGCCTGGCCCATCTGTACAAGTTTTCTTCACAATCCCTGAGTATGACGGAGTACCTGTGCTCTGTGATGATATGCCTGGCATGAAGACGCCATATGTTAGGGCATCCCCCTCCCTGGGATGTCGTCCCCCGTCAGACGCTTGTGTTTCGTCCGCCTGTTCTGGAACCATACTTTCACCTGAAAATAGCCATAATCCAATAAATTGAAATAGACACATAGTCTGTGATATACAAGATATAAACCATGCACCATACAATTATATTCAACACTGGCAGCATGTTACAATGCAATTATGTACAGACAGAAATCTGTCATACACCAGATCGAAAGCTTGTACAGTGCATTTACATGCTAAGTACACACAATTCTATCCCGACCAAAATTAAGAGCATTCATTTTAAATGTTTGGTCAGGGTCGAAATTACACATGTCATCTATTGTATAAACAGTACAGGACATGCTTACACTTCTCGCGAACTCTTGGTGTCACCACTGATTTTCAGTCATCTATTCATATAATGTTTAATTGTTTATATTATGTTTTGAAGAATGCTTCATACAATTATAATAATATAATTGGTTTAGCTTGTGTACACTGTATATAGGAGTGAGTAGGTTTGATTTTACGCCGCTTTTAGCAGTATTCCAGTAATATGACAGCTGGGGATACCAGAAATGGGCTTCACACATTGTACCCATGTCGGGAATCGAACCCGGGTCTTCGACGTGACAAGTGAACGCTTTAACCACTAGACTCCCCGACCGCCCCTATATATAGGAATCAATATTCATCCGTATATTAAAGATTAAAAGAATGTCTAAATGTTACTATTATTGGAGGTAAGATGAAATGGGGTCAAACGTCGGGTTCAAAGATTATTGCCCTTATAAAGCGATATGCATGCACGTGTGGCTGTGAGTGGCTGCTTGTACTATCTAGTGCGGACTAATGCCGACTTTTGCCGATTTTATAGTGTTCGCCCACTGCGATATCATGTCGCAGTTTAACATTAATAACCCACTCAGACACAGTATGCTGATTCCGAACCGGAAAGTCCGTGTTTTAGTCGAGAGCCAGGCAGGGTACCATCTTTTAACGTCTCTTGGTATCACTCGGCCGGGTGTCGAACTCCGGACCTTCCGCTCCCCGGCGGACGCTCTACCTCTAGACCACGGAGGCGGTCATAGAAGGCGGTTTTTGTAGAATATTAATGACCATGTAAGTAAAGTTTATATGATAAAAATCTACTTATTACTGAGCACGGAGCACACTATGAGTGACAAGGTGTCGTGGGCACAAAAACTAACCAGATACCAACAAACTTATTCATCAACAATATCTTTAAGGACAGAGTCAAAAATCACTCAATAGAATTTAGTACATATTTTCAGCCGTTTATGCCATTGTGACTTCTATGGCGATACAGAGTTGGTCTTGATAAGGTTCAGGAATACAAAAACATCCAAATCTCCACAACGCTCCATCCCTTCATCGAAGCTCAACACGACAAAATATTGCAACTTTGAGCGACTATGAACTCAGATGGGGATTACCCGTCTTCAGTCACAGGTACATAAGAAGTAGCTATTTCCCCATTAAAGAGCATTTCAAAGTTACACGCGAGTGATATAGATATGTGAGTAGGGACTTCTTCTTGCTGAAAGGACGAGAAGATTATGTCCCCATTGATGGTGTCTTTGCCTAATTACAGCACATCCTTGCTAATGGGTTACATGTACACCTGGCCTGTCTTCTGTGGCTGCCGCTAGGTGTCACTGGGTGCACGTGCAGCTCGTGCTTGTCATCTGTACCAGATCCCGTTTTCGACTGTTTGCCCTCCCCGTCTTACCCACAACACTAATCGTCCCTGTCTTACACCGCGTGTTGATTTAGTATAGAAACCTAAGTAAACCCAGCTCGTATGAAGACCACAGAAGACACACAATTAAACCGGAATTTTCTCTAACAATTGGAAGTGGCAGCATTAAAGGTGATGACGTCACCAATCTCGTGCATCTCACGCTGGCGGTGAGAGTGTCTCGCGCACCTGAACAAATCTTTTACCTGTGATGTGGCAGGACTCGTATTAAGGAGAAGAGAATGGGGGGACGGGTTAAGTAGCCACGCTTACAAAGACAGGGTGGTTTGGTTGAGCTAATAAGTTTTTAAATAGCGGTAATGACGACAGTGTTTTCCTATGGGTAATTTGGCACGACGTGTACACAGAACGGTGTGAAATCGTGGAGAGGTACACGGGGGACTGGTTCTACGTGGTGGAGCGAGGCGGTGCCTTTGCGAAGCAGCACAACGGGCAGTGATGTAGTTTGACAGGCATATACGGTCGCTTCAATGATGTTATAGGTACACCTTGACGATTTCATGCACATGTGAACTATATCATGTTTTGTTATGATTCATATGTTGGTAGGAGCTGGATAAAAGGTATGGAGTATTTGGGTCTCGTGGTCAATATATTTTTCAAAACTTGTTTAAAGAGTATTGTACAAAGAATTTAAGAAAATTAATACATCTAAATTATTATGTTAGCTTACAAATGCATCGTGGTATCAGTCGACAAGATGCATAAACGAAAATAAAAACAATAACAACAACGATAATGTAATGTAGTAACCACAACCATTATTATCATTATTATTAGTATTGTTGTTGTTGTTATTATTATTATTATTATTATTATTATTATTATTATTATTATCTGTTTTGGATACATGTACTTTTGCACTATTATGACAGCATAGCACATAAGACAATTTGGAAACATCAGATTGGCTCGCGGTACGAATGAGGTAAACCAAATGATGATAAGAAAATTATAAGTAAATGGGCAGTTTCTAATAACGAGCACTTTCCACTGTATTCTATTTCCCAAAGAGACATAAATATTCACATATTTGCCATATTTGCCATGTGTTTTAATTGTATTTCTGAGGGTAACATTACTATTACATTCTTCAAAATATTCATCAGTAATTATTGAAAACAGGATTTCAAATGGAAGGTACGATACAGTGACTCAACAAGCTAGTTATGAGGGGTTATCGTTAGCTCGTATCATTTTGTCATTATCTATTTTCAACACGAAGAAACCTGGCGTCGGGATGCCGATGTAACAATGTTAGTCCAAGGTCTACCGCCTCGTAATTGGCATTTGTCACAAGAAAGAAAGAAAGAAAAAAAGTTGAGCATCTGCGTCTAACCATCTGATTATAGCTGCAGCATTCTCTTCTTCCCCTTTCAATTTGATCAACCTCCTCCTGACATGGCGTTTCTGCTGATATGCGCGTACGCACGAGCATAACGACCCCCGTTTCTGATGTAGGCCAAGAAAGATATGGTAAAAATAATTCTCCAAAATAACAAGTAATAAGCTAAGTGAATGTGATATTCAACTGTTAGCTACACTGGGTCTAGATTTGTAATCTTCGGGTGATTTAGTAGCGTGCGACGGGAGTTTGTTATTCTTTCAACTGTGATAAAGTCAGAGACATTGAGCTAAACATGTAGTGGCTAAACATTGCCGTGATTTATAATAAATTAGTGTCTTATGCACGGAGTTACCTCCTGTAGAGGTTAAAAGTCAAAGAGACGACTTCAAAACTGGCATATGGTTTAATACGCTTTGTAAATATTTAAAATCGGCACACCATCCAAATGTCTCGTTTATCTTTTTCGAAGAAACATTTCTGTTATGCCCATGCGCTTAAAGAGAGACGATAATGATTTCTCTGTTTTGATAAAAACATAGATTACTATCAATTTATTTCAAGGCTAATACTTACAAAAAAGGGTTTTGGTCCAAAAACACTCTAAAAAGCAGAAAATAAGATATAATACTTCATATTAAAATAGCTGGATTTAGCTAATGTATTATTCATTAAACAGCGAACAGAAAAAAACACAATACACATTATTTGACAAAACATATAGCAGCTGGAATAAAACCATATGCATGTAATTCATATGTTTATAAAAAACAATATCAGTCATACGTGACCTATGAATTTCAAATTCTACGGTTTTAAAAAAACACGTGCACCACCTTTAATAATATACGTTTGATGTTATTATAAATTGCTCAAATGATTTTATGAAAACAAATATCATTCATACGAAACTTATTCCATGTTTTAAATTTACACAACCTCAGCGTATGGACATTAATAACGGAGTCGATACCCTAACTGACACTACTATCAGCGCCCCCTGTTGAGGGACAAACAGCCACGCCGTTGATGTACACTGTACGCAATGTCTGCCTTAAACGCCCAGCAAATAACAGTGTATACCATGATAGATATACATTATACATATATGTCAGCACCAACCCTTTTAAGCAAAATAGCCTTGTAATTGAACCAATGTGACCTTTGAACCCTATAATTGGGTATTATAAAAGATCATATTCAAGGAATAACCGTAAAATTTCAGAGGTATGTGTACATCCTCAGGAAAAAAAAGAAACAAAATTAGATAACTTTAATATTGTAAAGGGCTAATGTCATGACTTTTTGAAAAACGCACGTATCGATATGTCTATGATGTAAGCGCCAAAACTTCATAATTATAAGATCTTAGCTTAAAGCAAAGTCTATTGCACGGTTCCGACTGTATCACAAGCATATGCCAGTGCCGTAGCCAGCCGCCATCCCTATGAAATAGTTATGACAGGTGTTCCCGAAAACGTGAGCGTATCCTGCCCCATGTTTCACAACGTTGACGAATGTACGACTCACTGAGTGCATATAGTTTTACACCGCTATTTGCAATGTTTCAGCGATATGACGATGATGACTGACAGAGCCACACTTCCCACCTGGAGCTGTGAAGGCGAGTGCGTAGATGTTGCGCTTAATCAGCATTGTTAACCGTTTGCTGCTGAAGCTGGTAGGCTGCGTCCATGTGGATGTCGTAGGTGGATGTGAAGGAGTAGGTCAACATTCCGCGTAGCACAGGGTGTAACAAGAATTGGCTTCACATATATACACGTCTTATCAGTCAAACCTGGCGGAGTTTTTTGTTTTTCGTGCAAACACTTTTACTTTCACTTTTTCTGGGCTACAAACCGCAAATTATACTCCTGAACACAAACCAACTTATCTGTACTAGGTATTGCAACACACGAAACACCAGGGTGCCGTTGTACAAAACAACCTGAGCTCTACGACTGTCCGTAAGTCTATGTTAAGGTATGGGAGTTACATCACCTCAGCGCTAAGATCACTTTGTACAACGGCACCCAGATATCTATCTCATGGCCACTGCATATTGATGCTCATCAAACACACCAGATACCCAACTCATCAGCAATACAAAAGATGCTCGCCAAACAAAAAATATTTAGCATACTTATAACAAATATATATTTATGCTCCCCAAATAATACACTGTCTCTCTAGAACTCATGGCCAATATATATTGATACTCACCTAAGACTATTGGTCTGAAAATCACTATTGCGATAACTATTGATACTGAATAAAAACTATTTAAAAAAACCAAAAAAAACTATTGATACTGAAAGAAACTATTGCGATAACTATTGATATTAAAGAAACTATTGCGATAACTATTGATATTGTAAGCAACTATTGCGAAAAATATTGATAGTTTTCAGTGTATCATTTTAGATAGACTTTAGAGATGAATTAAACCTTGGAACTGAAGTTTCCTTTGAATGTGATAACTATAACAACAAATAAAAAGTAAGTTTTGAGATATGACTGATTTGTTTATTCTTTACCCTGATAATTTACGAAAAAGAAACCTGTAAACTACTACCACTCATGATCCAAAGAAAAACTCATTTTAACACCACTGCATGTATTTTATTGATATGGTAAATACAATCGAAACTATCAATATTCCTAAATGAAATCGATACTATTGATCGGAAACTGATTTAACAATCGATTTATTGACTTTAAGCGCCTACAAATGGCAATATATCGATATTTCGATTTACCGTGACACCCCTACCCCCAACATCATCTTTTGAAATTAGCAACAATCTGATGTAGATAATACCCACTGGCAACCAAGTAATAATACCATATTGCAAATGAATAACCAATGCTGGTGAAACACATCGTCACTAGTAGGATATCCTGACCCCTGACCGTTACTGTTGAGGTCGTCTACATACATATATAGACAAATTCGAACATTGGTGTGTCGAACTTACGCTTGTCTCGAAGTTAAAGATTGGTCCCTGCGTATGTCGAACTTACGCTTGTTTCGAAGTTAAAGATTGGTCCCTGCGTATTCCTTCTTCAGCATAGTTTTCGGTTGTCTCGAACCTCGGATAACTCGAAGAATTTACATAGGTCCCCTCAACATCGACACAACGGTGTTTGACTCTCTATGATTCATGAATACGAGAAAGCGCTAATTGAAACGATTTCACTGGAAACAGATTCGTCCGCATTAACAAGGTTTAACTGTATGCATCCTTTTATTATTAACAGAAATGTCATTCATGAAAATAAACCCTTTCGATAATCGTTAGAAATATCTGCTAAAAGCTGAGGCTAGTGAACGAGGTCGACTCCATTTCCTTTGCCTCATCCCAACATATCTGTCACTCTCCCCCCCTCCCCCCTCCCCTTCCCTCCTCCCCCATCTACACCCTTCCCCGACCACACACGCCTCCTTCCATCACCCACCACATGATAAAGTACGCCTCCCATATCTGTATAATGTAATAAACTAACATATGTTGTACTTACATTGATATCGAGATACAAGTTGCTGCAATCGAGCAGCTGGGTGTTGTGTACCGTACTTTGACCCGAGGGGAACAACGCTGTTTCATAAATGACAGCCTTGTCTGGCTAATCTAAACCTGCAAATCGTGTTATACATTTTTACGGGAGCGTTATGACTTTTGTAATTACTGAAATGCCCGAGTTGAAAGTAGTCTGAGCATATAAAGGCGAAGATTGTTTAGTGATTGAGATGTTGCGACACATTTGAAGGATGTGTGATTTTTTCCTGATTGACACCAACATGATCATCATCATCATCATCATCATCATCATCATCATCATCATCATCATCATCATTTAAAGATTTAAATAAAAAATGCAGCAAAGAGGGTTTGGGTGATCCTGGCACAGTCAGGCTGGTTAGGCTCATCATCAGCTCAGGGCCTTTGCCCCCTCTACACGCAGCCCAGACAGCGAATGGGACTTCTCCCAGGAAGCGCTGCCTAGTCAAACCCACCCAGAACCTTTGAGAGAATGTGAAAAAAACCCAACACTGCAGCCTTCTGCATTACCCAGATTGTCAGGCTGTATTCCTGGGCACAAACCCGGGAACTCTCCCAATGTCAGTCAACAGATTGGGAGGTACCAAACCTAAAGCACCGAGAACAATGGGGAGTCGGACAACTTGGTACTTGGGATGCAAGCGTGACATTTCGAAAGCGAGGTCTGCATATTTGCCATGATTTTCCTCAATCTTGTCAATCACATTGGTGTCAAAGGGAACATAAAATTCAATGATATAAATGATTTCTTTGGATTTATAAGAAAGGACAAGATCAGGTTTGTTGGCCTGGATACGTCCGAGGCTGTAAATGGGCCTATCCAAAGAATGTTTTAATTATCATTTTCCATGACGCCCTCTACATATTCCGGGTCGTACCATGGATGGACCTCTGTGTCAAAACCACCAGCATGGCGAAGACGGTAATAAAATGATCGAGCTACACCATCATGTCGTTTAAGATACTGTGTTTGTGCCAAAGCTGGGCATCCCAGGAAGCGCTGTCTAGTCGAACCCCCAACACTGCAGCCTTCTGCATTACCCAGATTGTCAGAAGGGTACTCTAACTTGATACACACGCTAGTACCTTACTTGATACACGCTCTAGTACCTAACTTGATACACGCTCTTGTACCTTACTTGATACACGCGCTAGTACCTTACTTGATACACGCTCTAGTACCTCATTTGATACACGCGCTAGTACCTTACTTGATACACACTGCAATACCTAACTTGATACATGCGCTAGTACCTTACTTGATACAAGCCCTGGATAATGATACACGCGCTAATACCTTACTTGATACAAGCGCTGGTACCTTACTTGATACACGCGCTAGTATCTAACTTGATACACGCTCTAGTACCTTAGTTGATACGCGCTCTTGTACCTAACTTGATACACACGCTCTAGTACCTTACTTGATACACGCTCTAGTACCTTACTTGACACACGCGCTAGTACCTAACTTGATACACGCTCTAGTACGTTACTTGACACACGCGCTAGTACCTTACTTGATACACGCTCTAGTACCTTACTTGATACACGCGCTAGTACCTTACTTGATACACGCTGCAGTACCTAACTTGATACACGCTCTAGTACCTTACTTGATACACGCTGCAGTACCTAACTTGATACACGCTCTAGTACCTTACTTGATACACGCGCTAGTACCTCATTTGATACACGCGCTAGTACCTTACTTGATACAAGCCCTGGTTACTGATACACGCTCTAGTACCTTACTTGATACACGCTGCAGTACCTAACTTGATACACGCTCTAGTACCTTACTTGATACACGCTGCAGTACCTAACTTGATACACGCTCTAGTACCTTACTTGATACACGCGCTAGTACCTCATTTGATACACGCGCTAGTACCTTACTTGATACACGCGCTAGTACCTTACTTGATACACGCTCTAGTACCTCATTTGATACACGCGCTAGTACCTTACTTGATGCACGCTGCAGTACCTAACTTGATACACGCTCTAGTACCTCATTTGATACACGCGCTAGTACCTTACTTGATACACGCTGCAGTACCTAACTTGATACACGCTCTAGTACCTTACTTGATTCACGCGCTAGTACCTTTCTTGACCAAGGTTCGAACACCTGCACTAAAACGTCAGATAGAAAGGCGATGTGAGGCCCCAGTGACTCAGGACATATACAGAATGCGGGGCGGTCGGGTAGCCTAGTGGTTAAAGCGTTCGCTCGTCACGCCGAAGACCCGGGTTCGATTCCCGACTTGGGTACAATGTGTGAAGCCCAATTCTGGTGTCCCCGCCGTGATATTGCTGGAATAATGCTAAAAGCGGCGTAAAATCAAACTCCCTCACATACAGAATGCATGTGCTTCATCCATGTAAGCAAATGTCAATGAGTGATAACGTATACAAACGTGTACACACACGCTTCGCGAACCTATATGCACATGTAGGTCTACCTGCATCAGGAATAAATTCAAGTCAATAAATAAATTTGAATGTATACTAGTATTAGATTACACACGGGAAGCATTGTAACATAGGAACTGACTTAAGAATAAGTGTTAAAATAACATAAAAAACTGTTTGTCATGGCCATCCTGAATACGAAAATCCTGAGAGACGGCCATTTAATTAAAATATTAACCAGACGATAGGCTACTATTTAGTAATCGGACTTATTCGTGCGCAGCCATTGTACGTTTTGCTGGGCGTTAAATCCCGGTAGAGTTCGAGCCGACGGACCCCGATTATGCTATGCTGTAATGTAATATTACCTAATTTTCTATCATATCTGAATACAAATTGATTACAATCTCTTCATTTATTTATTAAGCAGTGTGATATTCACTGGCGACATTAACGCTGAATGACAAAGGGTGTTTGTCGTCTGGTATTGTTGGCTAAAGAACGAACTGCTCCATCGTCAGACTAGGTGACGGAGGATACTAATTGCTGGGGGGTCCAAAGGAAGTTCGTGTTAGCAGACTATTTCCCTAATGACTGGTTTGAATAAGATATGAAGCGTATCCTTTAGGTAATCAATTACCATATCACAATAGGCCGATTTGACACTATGATTCATAGACACACTCAACAAAATAATACGTCGAAATGGGTATATCAAAAATTCATTAAACGTGTATAATGACTGTGGATATTTTGCTTCTCAACATGACAGCCACTATCCTGGCTTAATGGCGTTAAGTATCTTTAATAGGGTATCGAGTGGCCGTGAAAAAAACCTAATCTGTCTTCAGCGTACAAGCGTGGTGACAGGTTTTATTCTGTCCTCGCGAGGGCGCGCTGTATGGGGAAGACGCCAAGCCCTTCTGACGTTCCTGTGTGTAACACGAGACAAGGAAAACACATCCATTTGACAGGCTCCGGCCCATGATCACCCGCACTGGCCTTTGATCTGGGGGTTGTTACCTTCCTAATAACAGAAAAATGGACAAGTAATTTGCCGAGGAACAATTAGCCAGATCGTCCGCTGTGGTTACAAGGGCTGAAATCCCTATTGGACGTTCATGTATACCAAGTCAGGTATTGGAGCTATTTAGTACTTGGGAATTTGATAGTGTTGGCTAGGACACTTCACAAGCTAGCTATAATGAGTGCCGTCATTTGTTTCGATTCTGTCACTCAAATAGGGACAAGATGTGGAACAATAGAAACCCAACGGCTCCGTTTAGTGCCTACTCTTTAAACAAAAGTTCAGGAATTTTTCGGGGTAACATTGCTTGGAATGCGGGGGTGGTGGGGCCAGGTATCCGAAGTTGTCGACTCTCAGGGTACTGTATCGTGTTGCTTCGGATGAGCCGAATTCGGGTTAAGCAAGTTATAAAAAGTAACAAAGGCTATAACAAAGGCTGTTGCGGTCCTAATGCCATGAACGTTACAGTTTTACGTTTTAGGTGAATAACGGTTTTATATTTGTACGAAATTGAAATATATTTTTATTGTGAAAATTAATGTATCAGTTATTTTACTTTAATTATTTATGTTTAATGCCTTTGTTTGCATGCTCACCATTTTCGCGAACACCTGATGTCAATACATTTTATTTTTTAATCACTATTATGCATTTTAGGTCCTATGGTATCGGGCAGATAATTCTGATTATTCCTACTGCGTTGACCTCCATTGAAGATCGGTCTTCAGCAACCCATACTTGTCGTAAGAGGCGACTAACGGGATCGGGTTGTCAAGCTCGCTGACTTGGTTGATGCATGTCATCGTATCCCATTTGCGTGGATCGATGCTCATGATAGCAATCACAGGATTGTCTGGTCCAGACTCGACTATTTACAGACAGCCGTCATATCGCTGGAATATTGCAAAGTGCGGCGTAAAACAATAAACAAACAAACGTTGAGGTTTTGAAATTACAGGTTTGAAGTGTCTCGTAACAAAACACTTATATGCAAACAAATATCCTTCATCTTTTTCTATACTATGGATAAATCAGACGTATTACATCTGTGGTGACATGATGATATTGGGCTTATCATCGTTATCATATTTTGATGAAAATAACAAGCTTTTGATGTTTATGGAAATGTCTGTCTTTGATTTTGTAAGCTTACAGGTAAGACATCACCCAGAATACCATCCGTGCGACAAGGGGCGGGAAGCTTAGTGGTTCAAGCGTTCGCTGGTCACGCCGAAGACGCGGGTTCGATTCCCGACTTGGGTACAATGTGTGAAGCCCATTTGTGGTGTCCCCCGCCGTGATATTGCTGGAATATTGCTAAAAGCGGCGTAAAACCATACTCACTCACTCCGTGCGCCATGGTGGGTCAAGTCAGGTCTTGGCAAGATCCGTCTTCACGTTCAGCTCCTGGGCCTCGTTCCACAAAGGGATCTTAGCGCTAAGTCGATCGTAACTCCCATTCTTTAACACTGACTTACGACAATCGTAGCGCTAAGATCACTTTGTGGAACGGAGCCCAGGTTTGACTCACCAGTTGGTTTAAATCAAACAGCATTTTCACGTAACACGTCTAGAAATGGAACAAACGCGCAAACTCACTCAACCGCCCACCGAATCACATCACTCACTCACCCACTCTCTTGACATTGCATTTACGACAAAGGAGTTGGCATTGCCGTCACTACGCTATGACAGACGTTTGTTGTTGTGATGTAAAATCATTAATAGTTTCATTTCATCTAAAACAGACATTACACATTAATGACTCCCGTCATTCGCTGAGCGGAGACTCTCTTGGGGCCTATTATGTCTGATCCTCCCCTTGGACCCAACACGGCGATCACGGCAATATATAGTTTTGTCATATGGCGTTAAACACGGGAAATTGATGTCCTCAAGAGCGCTCTGAGAGCTCGTGCTTTCAACCCTCGAGTATATGATTTACCATTGATGAAAACAGTATCGATTCACTATCTTATTCCCTGATTGTTTCGATAACTAAACAATTACAAAGAATCGGGATCCATATACACTGACTTACGTTAATTAATCATTTAACAGAATTAATAACGCAACGATTGGAGTATGACTCGGTGGTTGAATACTTAAACATGAAGTGTAGTACAATATCTTGCATGGTGTCGAGCCTCGGCGTTTGGATTAGGTTCCACAATGGCACTAATCCCAGTAACTAATCCTTGTGTTTGAGCGGTGTGACATACTGCCCCGACGTGACGTGCGCAACGCTCCAAATCCTCACCGAAAAGAACCCACTCGAGTTGAAACACTTCAGTCATACCACAGCTCAAATATTCATTACACTGGGCTAAATTAGCGATTCTTATCTTCGCTTCACTAGATACAGGCATTGTGAAGAAATAAGATATTGTTTACGCATACTTAGCAACACATTTTCGCTAATATCCATTCAGCGTTCGAAATTTTATTTCGACTATCAAACTAGAAAATCCGTATTTATCAGATTTCAGAGTCATTAGTAAAGTGTGTGCTCTAATGGGTGGACACCGATCTCCACTTTGACACTGGACACAAAATTTATCATTTCATTCAATATTAGTAATAGCCCGATTCAAGATGACATCCGGGACCCGACGCCAATGTTTTTGTAATTGGTTAATTGATAAAGTAGCGCTGAACGCGCAAGTCGGGGTGCTCAAGTGTCAATAATTACGATTGTATTCACCCCCATCAAAACCACCCAGGCGTTTTAAAACTACCGTTTGATAACGTTTATAACGGTATCCAGTGTTTCAGGGGTATTGTGCCCCACTCAGCGGCCCGCCGACCGTGAGGTGGGCTCTTCCAACGGTGCTTCGTGTCTGATGTAATACGGCATTCAACTGTCTCTAACATGGATTGTTAACAAACCTGGGAACCAGCCGCCTGAAAATGAATATCATCATTCCGGTGTGTGACTGATGATTTATTAAAAGGATATTATTTAGAAATGTCAAGGATGGTCACACGATAGTGTATTATGCAGCGATAGAACCGAGACTCATATTTGATCAAGTTGTACTTATTAATGATTTTAAATAGTCACCTGACTTCTTCCAATGTTATTCGTGTCGTTCTTCCCTTCCATTGGGTAATATACAAACTGTCATACTTTGATTTGGCAAACAACGAAACCTCGTTAAACCGGACTCTCAATATTCCGGTCGAAAGCTGTTGGTAACCTTTATATTAATACATAAAGGTGTGACTTGTTAATCCGAAAACATGGCAGTCCCGACAACTTTACTGTAAAACGTATGGTCCTGTGCAACTTGGTTTAAATGAAGTTTAAACTTTTTTTAAAGATATATTTGAATCATTACACTGTGCAGTATTTTGGATTAAAAGAGTTCTTCATGAGTTCCATTTTCCCTGAATGTGACATTGCAAAGTTCAATGTTTCATGATCTGTGAATCTCACACTATCATAATTTTGTAAACTTCGGTCAGAGAATATGGATTGTCAAGCCCTGCGTGATGTTCTGTGTGATGTCTGAGGAGTTTCCACGTGTGCGATGATTTTACGTTTGATTCATAACTCTTTACAGCATCGATGTCTCCCTTGCTCCCGGTGATAGCGTGTACACTTATTGTACGCTTTGTCTGTCGTACTGTCTCCAGAACCATCTCTGATTGGCGTTTCGTCACAGGGACCGCTCACCCCACACGCCCATCCTTCTACCCGTGTTTCTGAATGTCCAACTGTCAACCCCTCCCACATACACGTGTTTCTCAATGTCTGGCTGTCCACCCCTCCTATATACCCGTGTCTGAATGTCCAACTGTCAACCCCTTCCACATACACGTATTTCTCAATGTCTGACTGTCCACCCCTCCTATATACCCGTGTCTGAATGTCCAACTGTCAACCCTTCCCACATACACGTGTTTCTCAATGTCTGACTGTCCATCCCTCCTATATACCCGTGTCTGAATGTCCAACGTCAACCCCTTCCACATACACGTGTTTCTCAATGTCTGACTGTCCACCCCTCCTATATACCCGTGTCTGAATGTCCAACTGTCAACCCTTCCCACATACACGTGTTTCTCAATGTCTGACTGTCCATCCCTCCTATATACCCGTGTCTGAATGTCCAACGTCAACCCCTCCCACATACACGTGTTTCTCAATGTCTGACTGTCCACCCCTCCTATATACCCGTGTCTGAATGTCCAACTGTCAACCCTTCCCACATACACGTGTTTCTCAATGTCTGACTGTCCACCCCTCCTATATACCCGTGTCTGAATGTCCAACTGTCAACCCTTCCCACATACACGTGTTTCTCAATGTCTGACTGTCCACCTCTCCTATATACCCGTGTCTGAATGTCCAACTGTCAACCCTTCCCACATACACGTGTTTCTCAATGTCTGACTGTCCACCCCTCCTATATACCCGTGTCTGAATGTCCAACTGTCAACCCCTCCCACATACACGTGTTTCTCAATGTCTGACTGTCCACCCCTCCTATATACCCGTGTCTGAATGTCCAACGTCAACCCCTTCCACATACACGTGTTTCTCAATGTCTGACTGTCCACCCCTCCTATATACCCGTGTCTGAATGTCCAACTGTCAACCCTTCCCACATACACGTGTTTCTCAATGTCTGACTGTCCATCCCTCCTATATACCCGTGTCTGAATGTCCAACGTCAACCCCTCCCACATACACGTGTTTCTCAATGTCTGACTGTCCACCTCTCCTATATACCCGTGTCTGAATGTCCAACGTCAACCCCTCCCACATACACGTGTTTCTCAATGTCTGACTGTCCACCCCTCCTATATACCCGTGTCTGAATGTCCAACTGTCAACCCTTCCCACATACACGTGTTTCTCAATGTCTGACTGTCCACCTCTCCTATATACCCGTGTCTGAATGTCCAACTGTCAACCCTTCCCACATACACGTGTTTCTCAATGTCTGACTGTCCACCCCTCCTATATACCCGTGTCTGAATGTCCAACTGTCAACCCTTCCCACATACACGTGTTTCTCAATGTCTGACTGTCCACCTCTCCTATATACCCGTGTCTGAATGTCCAACTGTCAACCCTTCCCACATACACGTGTTTCTCAATGTCTGACTGTCCACCCCTCCTATATACCCGTGTCTGAATGTCCAACTGTCAACCCCTCCCACATACACGTGTTTCTCAATGTCTGACTGTCCACCCCTCCTATATACCCGTGTCTGAATGTCCAACGTCAACCCCTTCCACATACACGTGTTTCTCAATGTCTGACTGTCCACCCCTCCTATATACCCGTGTCTGAATGTCCAACTGTCAACCCTTCCCACATACACGTGTTTCTCAATGTCTGACTGTCCATCCCTCCTATATACCCGTGTCTGAATGTCCAACGTCAACCCCTCCCACATACACGTGTTTCTCAATGTCTGACTGTCCACCTCTCCTATATACCCGTGTCTGAATGTCCAACTGTCAACCCTTCCCACATACACGTGTTTCTCAATGTCTGACTGTCCACCTCTCCTACATACACGTGTTCCTGAACGTTTTGTCTATTCACACCTCCTATATATCCGTGTTTCTGAATGTCTGACTGTCAACCCCTCCAACATACCCGTGTTTCTGAATGTCTGACTGTCCACCCCTCCTACATAACCGTGTTTCTGAATGTCTGACTGTCCACCCCTCCTACATACCAGTGTTTCTGAATGTCTGAATGTCTGACTGTCCACCCCTCCTACATACCCGTGTTTCTGAATGTCTGAATGTCTGACTGTCCAACCCTCCTACACCCCAGTGTTTCTGAATGTCTGACTGTCTTCCCTTCCTACATACACGTGTTTCTGAATGTCTGACTGTCCACCCCTCCTACATACACGTGTTTCTGAATGTCTGACTGTCCACCCCTCCTACATACCCGTGTTTCTGAATGTCTGACTGTCCACCCCTCCAATACCCGTGTTTCTGAATGTCTGACTGTCCACCCCTCCAATACCCGTGCATACCCTTATTTCTGAATGGCTGACTGTCCACACCTCCAGTACCCGTGTATACCCGTGCTTCTGAATGTCTGACTGTCCACCCCTCCAATACCCGTGCATACCCGTGTTTCTGAATGGACTGACTGGTCACACCTCCAGTACCCGTGTATACCCGAGTTTCTGAATGTCTGACTGTCCACCTCTCCTACATACCCGTGTTTCTGAATGTCTGACTGTCCATCCCTCCTACACCCCAGTGTTTCTCGATGTCTGACTGTCCTCCCTTCCTACATACACGTGTTTCTGAATGTCTGACTGTCCACCCCTCCTACATACCCGTGTTTCTGAATGTCTGACTGTCCACCCCTCCTACACACACGTGCTTCTGAATGTCTGACTGTCCATCCCTCCTACATACCCGTGTTTCTGAATGTCTGACTGTCCCTCCCTCCTACATACCCGTGTTTCTGAATGCCTGACTGTCCACCCCTCCTACATACCCGTGTTTCTGAATGTCTGACTGTCCACACCTCCTACATACCCTTGTTTCTAAATGTCTGACTGTCCACCCCTCCAATGCCCGTGTATACCCGTGTTTCTGACTGTCCACCCCTCCTACATACCCGTGTTTCTGAATGTCTGACTGTCCACCCCTCCAATACCCGTGCATACCTGTGTTTCTGAATGTCTGACTGTCCACCCCTCCAATACCCGTGCATACCCGTGTTTCTGAATGTCTGGCTGTCCAACCCTCCAATGCCCGTGCATACCCGTGTTTCTGAATGTCTGACTGTCCACCTCTCCTACATACCCGTGTTTCTGAATGTCTGACTGTCCACACCTCCTACATACCCGTGTTTCTAAATGTCTGACTGTCCACCCCTCCAATGCCCGTGTATACCCGTGTTTCTGAATGTCCACCCCTCCTACATACCCGTGTTTCTGAATGTCTGACTGTCCACCCCTCCAATACCCGTGCATACCCGTGTTTCTGAATGTCTGACTGTCCACCCCTCCAATACCCGTGCATACCTGTGTTTCTGAATGTCTGACTGTCCACCCCTCCAATACCCGTGCATACCCGTGTTTCTGAATGTCTGGCTGTCCAACCCTCCAATGCCCGTGCATACCCGTGTTTCTGAATGTCTGACTGTCCACCTCTCCTACATACCCGTGTTTCTGAATGTCTGACTGTCCACCCCTCCAGTACCCGTGTATACCCGTGTTTCTGAATGTCTGACTGTCCACCCCTCCAATACCCGTGTATACCCGTGTTTCTGAATGTCTGACTGTCCACCCCTCCAATACCCGTGCATATCCGTATTTCTGAATGTCTGACTGTCCATCCCTCTTACATACCCGTGTTTCTGAATGTCTGAATGTCTGACTGTCCACCCCTCCAATACCCGTGTATACCCGTGTTTCTGAATGTCTGACTGTCCACCCCTCCAATACCCGTGTATACCTGTGTTTCTGAATGTCTGACTGTCCACCCCTCCTATATACCCGTGTATACCCGTGTTTCTGACTATCCACCCCTCCTACATACCCGTGTTTCTGAATGTCTGACTGTCCACCCCTCCAATGCCCGACCGTCAACCCTTCCTACCTGTGTTTCTGTCAGGTCAAGGTTGTTGGCGAGATCACGTCTGTCCTGCCCAACTGCGTAGTGGTTGCTGCCAAACGCCCGCTCCAGCTTCAGGAGTTGGGAAGGGGTGAAGGCCGTCCTGTTCCTTTTTGGTTTCCTCCAGGAAGGGAAGAAAATGGCAGGAGATGCATCTGAAAGCAGCAATCCTTGTATGTACGCTATCTCTGCAATATCCATCTAGTATTTTCCTTTCTGGTCCCAAGATTGGGAAACAAACTTGAAATTCATTTTTATACTAAACCGTTCCAATCCATGCACACATAGCATCATGTCATAATCCCATCTGCTACTTGTAGTTTTGATTAACTTCAAATACCATTCTTCCTTTGCCTGACTACACAATCCACAAAACCCCCATTCCATAATCCGTAGATATTTCTTCTAAAAACAGACTCGTTGCATAAACCATTGCAATAAAAAGCTGTATATTGCAATCGAAATAGGGAATATTCTCTAAAACGAAACTTGAGTCATTCGACTAATGGCCATTTTGGAACTGATGGTCACTTCCACATTGAGTTTAATATTAGCGTCCATTCCATTTTCTCGGTGGCCCATTTGTCTGAGGCGCCGCGATTCGCTGTGCAGAGTTGCGTCCCTTGGGCACGCCAGAAACCTATGATTGTGGGTTCGAATTCCAGTTCGCCCCGATTATGTTTGTGGGTTTGTCAGCACCCTACCCGTGCTCATGGTTTCACCGAAGTGGTAAACGTCTGAGACCTGCATCACATCGGGCTTTCCTCCCACATTGAGCTGACACGCCGTGACATAACTGGAATAATGTTAAAAGCGGCGTTAAACCCAACTCACTCACTCACCCTAAGGCGCCACAATTCGATGTGCAGAGTTGCGTGCCTTGGGTACCCATGGAAACTACAACCGTGGGTTTGAATTGCGCTTCGCCCGGATAATGTTTTTAGGTTTGTCAGCACGGTACAATACTCATGCTTGTGGTTTTCACCCAAGTGTTAAACGTCTGAGACCTGCAACACTTTGGCGGACTTTCCTCCCACATTAAGCTGACACGCCTATACCGATAAAAGCTGCGTTAAACCCAACTCACTCACTCCATTTTATCAGTGGCTCAAATATCGTCGTCTTGTAAGAGTACAAGGTGTGTGTTCTGCTGTCTTTAATCTGCGATTGCAGAACGTTAAACTACCAATAAATCAAGGAATCATTTATTTGTGATGTGATTTGCTTTATAAAAGAAAGCTTGACGCCTGTTCCCCACCAGCGGTTTATATAATGAGGAGGGAGCCCTTTAACTACATTATACTATTGATGACGAATAAGAAGTCGTTATTGCTCTGTTAATCCTCGTTTCAAGGGTATACAAGGTCTATTATTTCACATGATCAAAGCTTAACTCGTTTCAGACTTCGTCTAATACTGCCACTTGTCGATCAATAATAGAGTCTTGGTTTTCTTTGACTTGTCAAGAGATTTATGACGGCGCGTGGGCCTCAACCGAAGCATAGAAACACCATGTAGCTGATACCCAATCTCAAATATCAACTAAGTGGGAAATATGTAGAGGTAATGCAAAAAATAAGCCCATTTACTGTTATCCAACACCTGGGTACGGACTTCTAATGCATTACGTGTGCGGGTGTGACAATCAGTCAATCTGGCAGTCCCCCAGAGTTGCAGGTGCTGCCTAACATCGATAGCCCAGAACAGTTCCTTGGTGCATACTCGCCCCTCTGCCCAGACCTCTGTCTTATCTACGCAACCTCATTGTCAACTGCACGTCCCGAGGCTTTTAGCTTATCTCGGCAAACTGCTACATTTCAGAGAAAATTGGTGATAATTAGGCAAATTCTTGATCGTAATGAGCAAATATAAGAGTGAGAACGAACACCTCTTATTCACGGCTAAGCGCAGTAAATTGCTGTGGCGCTAAGAAGCTAGGGCAGAAGGATTCGGCGTAGTAATTACGCGGATTGAGACAGTGTCAACGGAGTTGTAACCCGGCTTGTGGCGTGATACAAGTGACAAGTTCTGCCTTGTACATGTCAGTAAGACTGGGCCCCGCATGCTTCCCACGTGCTCACGAAACGCATTAAAGTCGTCCGTGTCAAATCAATTTCGTGAGCAAACAAATCAGGAAAATAAATGTGGATTTCTTTTTAAGATGCATCACGTTCGTAGAAATATAGTTAGCATAAATAACAGTATACCGTTCCAGTTTTTGTCGTATATATTGCCTGCAGTCTTTCAGACACTCCCACCTATTTATAAGAACAATTATATTCTTAATTTACACAGGGCCGATGTGGTTTCGGAGCACGTACTATCACTGATAAGAAAATGTGAGAAATGTATTTTGAGGATAAAGGATCGGTTAACGCTGATGGTTTATGGGTTATGGCTGATTTTTTATTGCGCTTAATTATTAACAAACACGTCTTAATTAATATAGACCGAATACTTATTGTGGTGGAGCGTCTGCCCGGAGAGCGGAAGGTCTGGGGTTCGATCCCCGGCCGCGTCAAACCAAATGACGTTAAAAGATGGTACTTGTTGCCGTGTCTGGCGTTCGGCATAAGGGGCGAAAACAAGGACTGGATGGCCCGGAGTGAGTATACTGTGTCTGAGTGGGGTATTCATGTTAAACTGCGGCATAGTATCTCAATGAGCTAGCACTATAAAATCAGCAGTCACACGCACACATGCATACACGTCGCGATATAGATGCTATAATCTTGAACGCGACATCAAACCCCATTTCACACCCACCTTCATGAATACAATCAGGTATACATACACATGTACGTGATTAATGAAATACATTTTGTTACAATTTAGAAAGAAGTTTATGTGTACCAAACAACATTTCCTGGTCAGTGAGTGAATGCTGTCCACGCTCTATATCTATATTTCAGCTATATCACGGTGACCTGTTAATAAGCTCAGCCCTGTGAAGCTTCGGGTCAGAATAGGTCTTCAGCAACCCATGCTTGCCGTAAGAGGCAACTATGCTTGTAGTAGGAGGCGACTAACGGGATCCGTTGATCAGGCTCGCTGACTTGGTTGATGCATGTTTTCGTATCCCAGTTGCGTAGATCGATGCTCATGACGTCAATCAATCGATTGTCTGGTCATGATTCGATTATTATCAAACCGCCGTCATACAGTTGGATTATTGCTGAGTGCGGCCTCGAACAATAAACAAAACAAATAATAATCTCCTCAGGTAAACTACTGATTGATGACATGAACAACAATCCACGCCGTCGGGCACGGTAACGTACAATGCGTCAGATCCCAGTATCAATGTAACTATAGCCTATAGCCTTCATAGCCTAGGACAATCAGAGGCACCCGGGAACCTATTCCGGAATCAGTTGCCGAAATAAATCATAGGAACAATCATGGATAATAAAACACATGTTAGATGATTTCACTTTGACGTTGTACATACACGCATACCAATGTCCATTTATATATAAACGCCAAACAACAATCGTTAGACACCGCGTTCAAGATTATTGCAATCGTAGAGCGACGTGTGCCACCACCAGGCTTCCGTTCTTCTGGCTCTATCCACTAGATCACGGAGGCGGTCAACAACATTCGGACAACCCCGAATCGGACACGAGGTTGGACGTGCACTAACTCTGTGTTTTTTAATAATAATAATAATAATAATAATATTAAAAAAATAATAATAATAAAAATAAATAAATAAATAAATAATAATAATAATAATAATAATAATAATAATAATAATAATAATAATAATAATGTGCCAGGATCACCAAAACCCTCTCTGTTGCTATTATATATTTTAATCTGTATATTATGATAATAATTAAAGCGATAAAACCCTTTCTATAGGGACCAGAAAAAATACTAACTTTCGAACTCTGGTCATGTTTGACTCATGCTAAATGAAGATTTCTTACGGTTGTGTATGAACCGTGAAGATCCGGGTTGGAATCGGTCTTGAGCAACCTAGCTCTTCGTAAAAGGCGACTAACGAATCGGGTAGTCAGGCTCGCTGACTTGATTGATGCATGTTATCGTATCCCAGTTGTGTAGATCGATGCTCATGAAATCACTGGATTGTCTGGTCCAGATACGATAATTTACAGATCGCTGTCATATAGCTGGAATATTTCTAAGTGCGGCGTATAACAAAAAAACAATCATCCAAAAAAAAACCGTCGCGCATCTTACCAGTTACACCAACCATGTTGTTCATGATCTGAGACTGAATGTCCCAGAGTCCAGTCAACCTTGTACCGGATGTGACGTCATCAGTTGATACTCCTAGCATGGCATCCGGGTATCGGTGCCCTGCATCCTCGTGACATAGCATACCAGTAGATGTGAGGAGAGATGGCCATTGAGCAGCTCCTGTGAATCTCAGCATATCACCATGGCAACATCTGCCTTCATACACACCGTCGCCATGCATTTCCGGTCCAAAATGAGACCCATGTTCCCGTAGATATGGTCCTGAATAGGGTATATCATCTCTCATGGGGTACATGGGTCTTGGAATAGCAAGTGCTGGTCGAGTGGTCGCCAGTTTAAGGTACACGGAGGTTAAACGTTCATTAACGTTAAGTTCATCTTTGATAAAAATGTCATCTTTGTTTGCAAAACGATCTCCGTTGTTAGATTTGTTGCTTGTAGAGTCTGATATACACAAACATTTACCCTTATCATCCCTCTTAGCTTCCAGTAAGGCATCAATGGTAAACTTCATTTTCTGTTCTTTTGCCTTCCCTGCCACCATGTTGATAACACCACACCTCAATTAGTAAATCTCAGCGAGACGTTCCATCTTGAGCAAAGGTTCCAAAACTAACCCCTCCTTCTGATCCAACTCTTGCAAGACAACAAGTGTCCACTGTCCCACCCTTCTCTGCCCTGTGTCCACTCAGCTAACGCAGGGCAAATGTCACCCTTGTTGTTATAAGCCGCTGTCCCTCTGACCCCATCAGCTGTGTTGTCTGGGCAGTGTGACATGGGACCGACTGTTTACACGTACCCCGCTACCTGTAAATCATCCCGGGGCTTGTACCTTCCCCATGTGCCGGCAAATATTATACCCTTTCATTAGTGTATATGGTCTCTGATTAATCATTCTCTGAGAGTATTGCAGTATATGTACGAATGTCATTACTGTTTGTAAAGCACTCCCTGACCTGATATATCTAATAAAATTTTTTAAATTTTTTTATGACCGTGATGTAAACATAAAACGTCAACGACAGAGAATAACCAGTATCGATTATCCAAAGAAACATATTCCTATGAGTGCAAAGGCAGAATAGTGGTGAAATTATAGGAATGGATCACTGAAAATCACGAAAAGGGTAAGCATGCATAAAAAAAGTAAACAGTTGTCCTGCCACGCGACGGCGGCTTGTCAACAAACCAAACAATCAAGTGATGATCTAGAAATAAGGTCACACGATGGCGCATTTAATGATTTGGTTGAAATTAAAAATGCTGTGTTTATTTCTAATTACGTCTGCTGGGTTCAGGCACAATAATTCTAATGCTTATACGTAACGGTTACTTTCCTCATACAAGTTGTACATGTACGCGTACACTGCTACTTTAAGAAGGACTTAGATAAAAATTATAATAATTAGCGCATTTATAATGCGCCAGATTCCATTCACCAAGTGGATGCCCATAGCGCTACACTATTATTACCCCGGTCAATGGATCAGTGAGCACTGAATTTTCATTCTCAGCTCCCTGGGGAGCATACAACCAAAGCTGCCGGTGAGGCGCTAGAAGGTTAACAACCACATTACCATCTCATTGTACCGGGTACCCACCCACTGCTGGGTGAACAGAGGCACATTTCGAACAAAGTCACTTGTGTTACATGTGCTTCAGTGTGGGGCAGGACCGAAGCCCTAGAAACTCTCAGGAGTCAAGCTGCTGGACGTGGTCACCCATCCATCTACTCCCCGAGACCGATGTTGCTTAACTTCACAGGACCACATGCCACTATCAGGAGATGCTCTCTTCTCAAACATGAGGACACCATGGTTTGCAAATATTGGATGAAAATAAATACAATGTTATTAGATAGAAAAAATGTTTCTTTTCGAATACGCACACGGGAAACGTGTTTTATGTGTTTTTGTTCTGAAGTTTTCTTAATGTCTTCACAGAATCTCAAAGCAGAAATATTTGTTGTTTTTCAGATTGTGTTATGGGTTGGTCACGTCTACTAGTAAGCTACATAAATGTAGCGACATCGAAATTCATTCTGATCCAGGAAACCAGAATAAACACAATTCCAAACTAGATAATGGTATTCCAAAATACAAAATTAATTATAAATGTGTTTTGGCTTATACGCAAGGACAGTTTTGACATAGGCGCACCTTTGTTCGTAATAATAATGAATGACTACTTCATTATTCCTAAAGGAAATATCACAGCCTGCCATTTTTGCACTGTCATTGCTGGTTTAGTTTATATAAGTTACTTGTGTAACATTTCACCTCGCGATTGATTTTAAAGCTTTTAATCTCGGTTCATGGGTCACGATGAATCGCCAATTTGTTAAATAAATGTAATCATGAAGTACTTTAGTCGTCATAATGAAGCTTTATTGAGAGGAACAGCGCGTGCATTATCCACTCCGTCGGCTACACCGGTAGCCATCACCGTATCCTCACTCTGTTATACAGGGAAATCGGCAGTTAGTAGTGCAAGCATGTGACATCACAATGCGCCAGTGGAGGGAGAGTAGACTACCATTTCAGACAGGCAGTCGGAACAAACAAAAAATTAGGCTTAAAAGTTCCCTATGGGTCTCGGCAAATTACGACAATTTACGGTTTCCTTCGGAAAGGGCTTCATCCACAAGACCCTAGTTATGAAATAGCCGTGATATTAGGGACCTTTATTCATAAAAGCATGTAATTATATTAGATCCTCTTACACCGAAGAAGATCAAAGTCGTCCGAGCAATGGTGGCTATTAGAACAAACTTCCTCTTCACTAGAGCTGGTGCAATTAGTTTAACGATTCTATCATCTCAAAGAAATCTATTCCATCCGCATATGGAAAGACACGGAATACATGTTGACAAAAGAAAATTTTGAATACGCTTATCTGTTAATAGTGTATTTAGAGGCCGGCCGGCCTGTGTATTAGACGTTATTAAGGCGGTTTATAACATAATGATGTATGCATTTCGGTCTTTGCAAACCGGAAGTCTGTACAAGGGACTTGCGCAGGAGTCGAGTAGCGCGTTCTGCCAGCACGCAAAACAAACATGGCCAGATTGATGCGCAAATGGAATACTGTTTTCCTCAAAACAACCAAACGGTTTTAAAAGGTTTACTTATAATCTGGTAAATACAATTTCCAGCTCTATGCCATGGCGATATGAGACGTAGCAAAACATTGACTATGAAGTTCGCTTTGATTCGCGTTCGCCGCACTGAATAGGGACCGGAGGAGAACGTCGGTGTACTTTTGATGTGGGGATATGAGTTAGGTAGCTTTTTGTCTGGAATCCCGTCTCAGATTCATCATCACGCAAATGAAGCAAACATAACCAAACTCGTCTAGCGTCGTTTACTTTTCACGCTAAGCGGAAATCTTTGATGTCGTGTTCACTCGATAACTTTTAAGTAAAAAATCAAAAGAAAACATGATAATCATGTGCCTGAATTAATTTTTATCTGAGGTCTGACTTATTGTGACTGGTTGAGGCGATTGGTTTGAGAGGGTATCAACAGCCCTGACGGTTACAAGAATAGTCCCGCGGTCGTATGGTGGGGCTGATGAATCAATTAGAAGGACGGGGATGTGCAGATGGTGTGAGGGATGGGGTCACATTGGTAGCAAAGCAGACTGATACAACTGAATAATTTCGTCACACAATGTTTCTTGATTTCGTAACATATATTTTTCGATAATATCTAATGTGTGGTCATTTGATACTTTTATACAAATAGTTAAACCTGTTAGTCGAAGATAATTGAAAGTGTGCCACGGTAAACAAAGTTCTGATGTAAGAAAGAAACGTGTGCGAATAGGCCTTCTTCCAGGATAATAAAGTATAATCGTTTAAAATTATATTTCAAACTAAGCACAAGCTAACGAGGTTTCACTTTCTTTAATTACTTTAAAACACTTTTGATAGTGTTTCCTTCATCAATTTATTCTAAAAAAATGTACGAACGATTTCATATTGCCGTCATGGACTGACATTGAGCATATATTGACAGAATATATTGCAACCAATCAACACATTGAAAGTAAGGTCACCAATCATATGCCCGAGAACAAAGTAATTTAACTAACATGAAATCTCGTACAAACCGAGATACAAATGACACTGTCGACGTCCATATTTGCTACAGCCATGTATTTTGTACATTTCGTCACGAATGGCTGCAATGTAATATACCATTAGTTACTTATTCACTGCTGTATTATGCGTGTTTATTCGAGAAAAAATGTTTTATTAGAAACAGAAATACACTTGCATTAGATAAGAAAACTGTCGTTTGAAGACATTAACAACATACGCTTCGTTTGACAGTATGATGTTTCCATTTTCCGCATCTTGAGCCATAAATCATATCCGGCCGATGCGGTCTTCAGACACGAGCCGTGCACCCTTGTTCGGCATCACCTAACCAGTAAACTGCCATGTTTTCGTTTATTAAAGGTAAACACACACACGAACCTCAAAGCCCCAGAGATGATACGTACGAGTCATAAACCGGCGTTAATGAAGACATATATCCCATACAGATCCAGGTTCGTATTTCAAACACCCTTTTGACATTGTTAACGTTAATGTAGACGAAGCTCCGAACAAGGCACCGGCCACGTGTTGTCAAAGTCGTTGCTGACCCTGCATCGTTCCTGTAGCGAATTTCTGACCTACCCTGGGTGGGGAGCGCGGATCTAAGTGGGAGTCACTTTACAATCGCATTGCTCTATTTTCTACTCATTAAAGGCGCTAATAATTGACAAGGTTTGCTCAAAATGTTAATTCAAGTCGTTTCTGTTCTCAACGTGTGAAATGATAGTCCGGCATTGACTCTAGTCTCTAAACCCCGGCATATTGATGTGAAAAGATCAACTTGGTGTTATCATTTCATTACTTCTCTTTTCGGATGGCTGATCTCATTCATATCATTGTTTGTATCGTTTTAACCCTTTAATCACCCATCGCGTTTTCGAATTAAGATGTAACAATGTATCCTGCAGTCCCCTCCGCGCTGCTGGCCAATATTCCACTATGGGGAAGAGATGATCCCGCGTGCAAATTTCCCAGCACGTTTTAACTGCCATGTCATTGAGCGGACCATGGTAGCACCCTGCCTGAGTTCCCGACCCCCCGGGCTCGACACAAAACCAGGTCCACCCAACACAGCTGTACACTTTAGGGTCGCGTTTCATGCTGTTCTGCACAGCATTGGCGTATATGGGGACGTCCTCAAGACCCGCAAAGAAGCCCAGTATTCATTGGCTACATATAATAGCATTGATTAGATATGTTAAACATGGGGGGCCGGTTTCCCCCCATGACTATTACATACATGGTGTTAGACTGCGGTCGAGGTAATCAGCAAAGCAGGATTAAGGGCAGAGCTTCATAATTCAAGTTAAACGATTATAATTTAAGGTAGTGTGTTAGTAAATGGGCAATATATTGCTTCATTGAGGTCGAATGACATTTTCTTTCATCTCCTTAATCTGGAAGAATTGGGGAAATAAAGACGTTTTGACATAAAAGACAGGTGCTTGTTGGTATTGGTGGCAGTAAACAGCTTGTATCCTGATGTATACAGATGGTACAATCTTCATACCCTGGGGCTTGGTCGTGTACCACAAAAACTGGTCGCTTGTGAAATTTTGTTACATCCATATTATTATATACGTACAACAAAGAGATGTAATATAACCCAATATGAACTTAACCGTAAAGGAAATTATGATATCGTGGAGAGAGGTTGGGAGAAGAAACACATCCTCGCCCATCGTGCTTCAGTAGGCCAACGGTCTTCATAGCCATTGTGAATAGTATAAACATTGACCCAAAAAACTAAAAACTATCGATACAACTTTTCATGCTCTTCTTGAGGCATATCATGTGTGTGTGTGTGTGTGTGTGTGTGTGTGTGTGTACGTGTGCGTGTGCGTGGGTGTGTTTCAATTATGCATGCTATATTTATATCACAAGAAATGTACATCTATGTAACGTATTTTCACTACAATTGACTAAACCTACTGTGTAACCTCTGAACCTGATGTACAACTCTTCGAAAGGAATAAAAAATGTAAAAAAAACCAACAAAAAAACCCTAAAAACATCTTCCGTGTTGTATACTCGCAAAGTAACGCATGCGCTCATAAAGTACAAACTGAATGCATCTATGTTCTATGCCAAGCAAATGTTAAAAGTGCTGATTTCTCTGTTTAAAGATGGTCATTTTAATGACAAGAAAATGTTACAAGATGGTCATTTCCATGACAAGAAAATGTTACAAGATGGTCATTTCCATGACAAGCACATGTTACAAAATGGTCATTTCTATGTCGACAAACACATGTTACAAGATGGTCATTTCTATGACGACAAACACATGTTACAAGATGGTCACTTCTATGACGACAAACACATGTAATTAGGTGGTGGATATCTATGACGACAAACACATGTTACAAGATGGTCACTTCTATGACGACAAACACATGTTACAAGATGGTCACTTCTATGACGACAAACACATGTTACAAGATGGTCACTTCTATGACGACAAACACATGTAACTAGGTGGTCATTTCTATGACGACAAACACATGTTACAAGATGGTCATTTCTATGACGACAAACACATGTAATTAGGTGGTGGATATCTATGACGACAAACACATGTTACAAGATGGTCACTTCTATGACGACAAACACATGTTACAAGATGGTCATTTCTATGACGACAAACACATGTAACTAGGTGGTCATTTCTATGACGACAAACACATGTTACAAGATGGTCATTTCTATGACGACAAACACATGTAACTAGGTGGTCATTTCTATGACGACAAACACATGTTACAAGATGGTCACTTCTATGACGACAAACACATGTTACAAGATGGTCACTTCTATGACGACAAACACATGTTACAAGATGGTCACTTCTATGACGACAAACACATGTTACAAGATGGTCATTTCTATGACGACAAACACATGTTACAAGATGGTCATTTCTATGACGACAAACACATGTAACTAGGTGGTCATTTCTATGACGACAAACACATGTTACAAGATGGTCACTTCTATGACGACAAACACATGTTACAAGATGGTCACTTCTATGACGACAAACACATGTTACAAGATGGTCATTTCTATGACGACAAACACATGTAACTAGGTGGTCATTTCTATGACAACAAACACATGTAACTAGGTGGTCATTTCTATGACGACAAACACATGTTACAAGATGGTCATTTCTATGACGACAAACACATGTTACAAGATGGTCATTTCTATGAAGATAAACACATGTTACAAGATGGTCATTTCTAAGACGACAAACACATGTTACAAGATGGTCATTTCTATGACGACAAACATTTTACTATGTGGTGGATTTCTATGACGACAAACACATGTAACTGGGTGGTCATTTCTATGACGACAAACACATGTTACAAGATGGTCATTTCTATGACGACAAACACATGTTACAAGATGGTCATTTCTATGACGACAAACATTTAACTAGGTGGTGGATTTCTATGACGACAAACACATGTAACTAGGTGGTCATTTCTATGTCGACAAACACATGTTACAAGATGGTCACTTCTATGACGACAAACACATGTTACAAGATGGTCACTTCTATGACGACAAACACATGTTACAAGATGGTCATTTCTATGACGATAAACACATGTTACAAGATGGTCATTTCTATGAGGACAAACGCCTTACTAGGTGGTCACTTCTATGACGACAAACGTCTTACCAGGTGGTCACTCCTATGACGACAAACGTCTAACTAGGTGGTCATTTCTATGACGACAAACACATGTTACAAGATGGTCATTTCTATGAGGACAAACGCCTTACTAGGTGGTCACTTCTATGACGACAAACGTCTTACCAGGTGGTCACTTCTATGACGACAAACGTCTAACTAGGTGGTCATTTCTATGACGACAAACACATGTTAACGGTGGTCATTTCTCAGATGACGAACACTTATTACATAGTATACTAAGAAAAACATATTTGCTTTGGAAAATATTGTATGTGTGTATTTTCTCACATATTCTTTAATGACGCGATGTAAGTTTAATGCAATAAGCACAACATACAGTCTTTAGATACAGAGATAGTGTTCGGTGTTCTCACACAGGTGGTGCGGTGCATAAGACACGTGAAAGGTCCCGTCCGCTAATACACCTGTAAATAAGGGGGTATTGACCTGCGCGTCCCATCACCCAGGTAAAATACCGGGTACATATTTGTCCCCCTGATAAGTGTCAATCACCCGGCTTCTCGGACAGGGGTGTTTTCTCACCTGACATTGAGGAGAGAGATGGATGGAAATTAGTCAAGTTCGGCGTTAATTAGCGCGGGAGATGTTTGCTGTTTTCCGCTGTGTCTAGATGGGCAGGTAGACCTGATGCTGACGCAGGGCCTACCGTAGATAAGTAAGTAGGTATATAGGTACGGGAGACGGGCACCGTGAGGCACTTCTGACTCAACAACCCTCGATTGTCCAATCTTTTTTAACATCTACGCTTACATGTTTACCTGTTCGGGGCCAATCATGGCCTCTGCTTAGCTTGCTGGGCACTTATGTTGGCCAGGTGGCTCATTTACCTGTGTTAGTCAGTACAAAAATACAAGACGTGGCAATTTAAGGACCGTGAGTTTAGGTAGGGAAAGGGGACAAGGGCTTAATCGCCCTGAGGGACAGGTGTTCAAATGGATTTGACAGGGATCCGGTGGTAATGGCAAAACATTTCATTAAACTATTTCCCTATAACCTACGGTGTTATCTTCACATCCCGGCTGTCGTTAAAGAGTGTCAATTGCTTGGATGAATTGTATTTGAATTGGAAACGCCATTTTTTTAAAGCGTTAATGGTAGATAAATTATTTATCTCTGAAGATTTTTGTGAGGATCTCCGATGCGATTTTGAGTTGCAATTCAAACAATTTCTCACATGATTAATATACATTTAACATAACTGTTAAGTTTGACTTTAATTATTGTTTTGATTTGGTGAACATTTACAGCTAGCTCCGGACAACTAATAATAAAGGGTTATTTTCAAATGATGATGATGATGATGATGATGATTATTATTATCATTATTAGTAAACCTTCATTAGCACTACTTCGGATTTGATTAACACCTTCACTTACCTGTACGCGATGTTTTACAAATTTGATAATTATTATATTTCTACTAATTATTAACATGCAGGTAGCGTGTCAAGAAGCCATTTTGGACTAATGTTCCAAGTATAACTGTACACAAACACATAAATTCCGTTATTTTATATCACATTTGTTTCGGAAATGCACTAGATTGACTTTTACTGGGTAAACCAGGGGGTTACGTCGCTGATCTCGAAAATAAGGCATGACAGATTATTATAATTTGTAGATTTCTTCGGCCTTATGTACATGTAGTACTACAACTACACCTACTGTTATTACTGTTATTATCCTTATATGATTGGTTTTGTAAATAACAATTTACAACTACAAAGATATATTAAACAATCATATAAACAGCATTCATGCTATACCTCTCACACAATTTCTTATTCTTAACCATTCGAATGTATGGAAACCGTTCCGAGCTTTTACCTATAGTCCACATTAATGGTCTTACGATGTTTGCTCTCTCTCTCTCTCTCTCTCTCTCTCTCTCTCTCTCTCTCTCTCTCTCTCTCTCTCTCTCTCTCTCTCTCTCTCTCCCGTTCCTAATGAACCTTCATTGTGTTCTGAGTCTGAAAATCATAGTCTTATGACGCTGACTGAAAGTCGTTTGTTTTAAACATATTTCATAGAAATATATAGCCAATAGGATTTAGCAAAGTTCTCCCACCTAAGTTGGCCCTATTATACTTGTACATACGCAAACAAACATATATTATCACACATACATATACACACATACACCTTTATAAATCAATATTAAGATAGAGTGTTGTTACGGTATTAAGTGTCATTTCATCACTAAAAACATACTGATGAATAATCATATCAGCGAAACATACCCATAATTAAAACAATAAACATGCATGTATTAAAATCATGAATGAATCAAAATTAAATATTCAAATAACTAATGAATAAATTAACATATCATTACACTTAATTGGAAATGATGATTAATATTAAAAAGTGACGATTCGAAGATGAAATATAACAAAGCTGATCCAAACTGACACTGGTAATTGTGATTTATTCCCGGATATATGATTGATGCACAAACGCTGCATGGCATGCATATGCACAATTTCGTGTTAAACATGTGAATTCTGCTGCTTTGACAAAATTAAATAACGATAACAGACGGTGTGGCTGTGCACGAAACAGACAAGCCACATTGCAATATGTTATCATATTTCATATTTGTGTACGGCTTCACATTATAATGAATACTTTAATTCTGAGATAAATTCATTATTAATAAAATTTATGTCACATATACACCAAATACACTCAACATATGAGACCACATGCTAAACCATATTGGCAAGTAATCTGAGTAATTTTTCCATGACGAAATCCACGCGTGCCAGACTCGCACGGTTGACAGTAAAAGGGAGGTAACTCTAAGTTAACACTGATCAAAGATAATGATGACCTTTTATATCAGCTTCATTCCGTCGATCTCGTTTTAGATATTAAAAAAGGAATAATATTCGTAATCTGCAAATATGAATGGGTTTCATGTCATGGTGTGTATCATATGTAATGGATATGTCAAAGATTAATCCTTATTATAACATTGTTCGCGAAAACAATGATACATGCATATATACATTCATATTAACTGAAACCCAGAAGCAAAATAATGAATACCGAGTTTTTTATTTATGGAGTTGAAAGAACCATCACTCATTAATTGCTGCAACAGTTTGTAAAAACTAATCTGTGGCTGGGTTATTTTGTGTTAAAATAAATTGATTCAATGAAAATTGGGGTAAAACATGTTTGAAATGTTGTTAATTTGAGCCGAAAAATAGCAAATTTATTGATTTTAAGATAAGACGTGACAGTCAAAGATACCCATCACCAGTTGTGTATTATGCGAATTTTCTTTTTAATTTTTGAAAGATTTAAATTAAATTATAGATTAAAAATACAACCAGTAAAGTATTTTTGAGTGCTGACTAAGTGCCAGTACAGTTCATTTTTGGGATATTATATCGCTTACTTAAGATGGCCTTCAATTAAAATTAAAATTGAAATAAAACGAATGATAAAATCATCTGGGGGTATAGTTTCTTTTGTTCCTCAGCTATTACAATTAAATATCAATGCAAATCAGCTGCAAACAAGTACCTCATTATTATTTCTAATCACAAGATTCTGTACCCTCTAGACTTGTGACTTACTTCATATACTTATTACCAAACAAATAAGACCCGTGAAGATCCGGGGTAGAATAGGTCTTCAGCAACCCATGCTTCCCGTAAAAGGCGACTATGCGTGTCATAAGAGGCGACTAACGGGATCGGGTGGTCGGACTTGCTGACTTGGTTGAAACATGTCATCGATCCCAATTGCGTGGATCGATGCTCAAGATATCAATCACTGGATTGTCTGGTCCAGACTCGATTATTTACAGACCGCCGTTATATGGCTGGAATATTTCTGAGCGCGCCATTAAACAACCAACCAACCAACGAACCAAACAAGTAATGACATATCCAAATCTACAGGTACCAAAAAATCATCTCACCCGAACGCGCCACCTTTGACGGCGCTCGTGCGGTGACAAAAAAAATGATGAAACAGGTTTCCCGCCTATGGCATAAACTGCACGTGCATGTAAGCTGTATAAATGCGTTCGCTTGCAGGATATAACCACACGTGATGAAAGCACACAAAAGAAATGCCACGACTGTCACAGGAGCATAGAGAGAGAGAGAGACATCGGTATGGTCGAAATGGGGGCAACACAGGTCCAAATTGCCAGAAGCTTTGGTTGTACACCATTGGCAGTAGCAAGGCTGATTCAATGGTACAGGCAGACAGGGAGGACACAGGAGAGGCCTAGAACCGTACGACCCCGAGTGACAACACCACTGAAAGACGGTCAGATACGGCTCAAATACCTGCGAAACAGATTCGTAACGGCGATGGCGACTGCAGCAACAGCGTTGGGACATCCCATTAGCCAACGTACAGTACTACGACGACATCGTGCTGCTGGAATCCGAGCGTATCGTCCTTTCCGAGGAATGTTACTGACTGCTCAACATCGACGTCTGAGACTGCGATGGGCGAGGCAGGTTCGACGCTGGCAAGTGAGAAATTTGCGTCGAGTGCTGTTTACTGATGAAAGTCGGTTTAACTTGTTTCGAAATGACGGCAGAGAACGAGTTTATCGACGCAGAGGGGAACGTTGGGCTCCGGCGTGTATTCGAGAGGTCCATCCATTCGGCGGGGGAGGTGTCATGGTGTGGGGCGGTATTTGTGGAGATCAGAAGACTGATTTGGTGATTATACAGGGACACCTGAATGCTGTGCAGTACAGAGACCAAGTGTTGCAGCCAGTTGTGCTTTCGTTCTTACAAAACCAACAGCAGGGGACATTGTTTCAACACGACAATGCCAGGCCCCATACTGCAAGACCGACTCGGAACTTTCTAAACCAGCAGAACGTTGAAGTTTTGCCTTGGCCTGCCCACTCACCCGCTATGAATCCCATTGAACATCTCTAGGACCATCTTGACAGACAGATTAGAGCACGCCTTCAGCCTCCCGTCAACAGACAAGAATTGCAGCAGGCCCCGAGAGACGAGTGGCAACGGATTCAAGTCCACTTCATCAGAAGACTGACGTCATCGATGAGGCGGCGTATCACAGCATGCATTGAGGCAGCTGGAGGCCATACACGCTATTGAAGGCAACTGTGTCGACAATGAACTTGTAGTGTGTCTGACACTTTTTTGTGTGACATTTCAGACAACTTTTGAAAATGAAATTTCTTACCCCACCATTGTTTACCTTGAGCTTGCATTACCTGTGATTGCACAATTTCATTCAAACTGTGGTTGATCAATCATGTGTTACCCCTTCCTAGATTATATTATAATTCACAATAAAACCTCTTCTTGTTATTTTTTTTATCGATCATGGAACTCGACCTATACTTTCTTTTGACACCCAGTTTATATAAACTTAAATTAAAAAAAAATCCTTCTTATTGCTGCATGGGTTTATTTTTAACCATACGCTGAACGGATGAGGAAGAACAACCTATTTTAACAATAAACTACCAATTTTAGTGGTGTTGTATTATGTTTAAACGTAAATATGTTTCTTAACGTAAGGGTACAGGCAATCAAGTGGAATAACCCGTCAGTTAGCCCTGTCCGAGGATTTTCAATTTAAGGCACAGTACAGTTTTGATTTTAAACACATTTCAATTAAAACACTGGATCAGTTTTAAATTAGGCGTCTTAGAAAAGTAATTACATTTGTATTACCCCCATGTGTAGTGCAATAAAGTATAGTTTTGCCCTGAAATCCTGGTATTATAAGGTCAAAGCACTAGGCTACCACATAGTGTCCTCTTTCATTTGAACCTTTCTCACACCACCATTCAAAACCACCACATAGGCTAGATAGCGTGTGTATAACAGGTGCATTTATCCTCAACTATTCTACTACACATCTACAATAACTCAGATTTATCAACTGGTGAATTTAACTTCAATATTCCAGAAACCACGTCCCGGAACATGTAAATGTATATGACGCTATCCGTCGTTCGACATCCAGACTATTAATATAGGTTCTCAAACTACGTCAAAAATCTAAAACACAATATGCCGACTTTCAGTTGTTCAGAATTATTAGGGTCCCTGTTAGGTGGCTAATGGCCGACAGTTCTTTTAAAATGCTTGTATACGATGTTGGCTATTTGGCCAAAAGTGGAAGTAGCGAACCGGGGTGTAGAGATCAGTGAATCCATGAACGGTAGATCTCTGTCCACGTTCATCTTACAGTAAAGATGTAGGATGTAGTTGTCTTGCCAGTAGTACTTGCTCTCAGGGTACCATATGTCGTCCAAGCACGTCGACCAATCAGGTTTTAGGATTCTGTCACGTGGTCCAAGGTGAATGAGATTCCTGTTGTGAAGCATTATTGAATAGGGCATAACAACGGAGTTATAGCCCCAAAACGAGTCATTAAAACTTTTGTAAGAGTTCAAATACAGCTCAAGAAATTTAGAATTCTTCTCAGAGAGAATGATGCCATTCCCTAACGTTGATGGTTGTTCCTCCGCCATTACGAAACTGTGTGTTCGTAACGGGTCAAGACAGCTGATTACAAACACATCGATGTCGAGATAGATACCGCCATACTTCCTGAGAATTTCTAACCTGGCGACGTCCGACTGATGTTCTACCACGTTGATTGGTCGCCCGAAGACGGAAGTAGGTGGCGCTGTGCGCACCAAGGTCAAGTTGACTGCAAAGGTCAAGGTCTGCCACCACGTCCCTTTCGGTAAGTGGTCGTAATGGAAGTATATGTGATCTGGTTTCTGGTTAATGAATGCACTGTAAATACAAAGAAACATATGAAGATGAAAATGTGTTTCCTTCCCAAACCAAATGTAATGGATGACGTTTGGCACGCGATATGTTTCTTCTGTAAAAACGTTTGTCTCTCCAAACAACACGTATCTGGCTACTTCCCCAACACAACCTGTTACTGAAGCGACTGATGTCGTACTCACGTTCTGTATTATATAATCTGGACTAGATATTTGAAGAAAAGTAGAATTCAAACAGGAAGTGATTCCCTTCGAATTGCCGACATGTATAACTTGTGGACAGATAACTGCAAAATAACGCCCTTTCGCCATCGACATGACGACGTTTGAACACCCGTGATGTTGTTGCTTCTGAAACTCCTCTTTTGTTAAAATCTGTAATCTGTGGCCAAAGTCTATTGTGATATTAGATCCCGAACCTTTGGTGCCAAGCCTCACGCTATACCCTAGACGAAATATATCTGCTCCTTCTGTGAGAATAACATCAAAATTGATAAAGGTACCGCCATGATCATGAAGTATCTTACACACCATACAGCTGTCACGTGACACTGGTGGATCTGTTTGAATGAACGTAAACGACGGCAGTTTTATGACGTCATCCCATCGTGGTCCGGACGGGGTAACGGTGCCATAGAAACGTATTTCTTTGGGATTTGCAAAATGGTAAACGCTTTTAATACTCAACAGTTCCATCATGTTTAGATCCCTGACTGTACCCTCTTTCCACAGATAATGAAATACGTTGGGTACAGATCGTGCAACTTTGGCCGTAGATTCAAACAAGACCTGTCTACCTATAGCCGCCATCTGAGTCGATGACCTGTAGATGTTGTCCAGTGTTGGTGGTGGGTTGTAGGCCGTGTAGGTCACGTCTATACTGACCAGTGTTTTATTTCTCAACAGATGGTCAGCAGCTGGTAACTGCGCATCATTCAGACAGCACATCCTGGAATCCTCCTGCTCATGGCGGAGCAAGTTCCTCCTCTCAATATGTGCAATTATTTTCCTAAAATCAATTTGACCTTTCTTGTAAGTATCATCAATAAGATCAGCTATATCTTTTGAAGTGGACACGTTTGACAAGTACAGCATGCCTACGTTATCTTTATTAATGTAAGCAAGCAGATCAAATCGTTGTAGATCATGCAGATGCCTCAGGAACACGATGTTCGGTGTAACAATGACCCCGCCGTTCTTCCATACCATATCCCTCGTGTTGGGCGTATCTCGAGAATATTTCCCGGAGGTGTTTAAGGGGACTATGGTTCTGTTTGGGGTTATCTGAAGGGCTCGCCTCCACCACGGCGTGTTCACAGGCATCACGTGACAATGGAACATAACTTTGCATGGACGGATGTACTTCATCACGCTCCATACTGACAGGAAGTTGTGGATTTCAAAATGGGAAGTATCCTCACCAAAAAGGAAGTGAACTGTCAGGTTTTGATTTGAATTAGGTGTTTTATTGTACCTGCTTATGTCATCGGGTGATTTCATTTGATGAACGATGCTCCAAGATTTGTTCCTGAATGTATCCAGATGTATTCCTTTCTGCTGAATATTGGCAAAAGGTTGACGATCAAATGTTTCTGTAGAATAATCCTGGTTGAGTCTTTCAGATGTAGGATCTTTCCTTCGGCGCATTCCTGCGTATGGTGCTCCGTTCTTGCCATTTGCTCCACTATTTCCAGCGCGTGCTCGATAGTGTTCCCTAGTGTGCGGTGCCTGCAGCAGTCTGATCAGGTTAGCTACAGCTAGAAATATACTGCAGCCCAGTAGGGTCATCAGGAACATGCGACGTCTTGCGGAACACCTTATCGTCCTCCTCCCGAACATCCTGTGAACAGATGTAACACAATATACTTTACTTTTTATGCGTGAATTTCTTTTTGAGGACGATTTCAGTATTCCGTATCATCACGTCACATCTGCTTTATGTAGGAATCGTAGATGCCTAGCGTTTTTTTATGTAACCAGTGATCATGTCAGATCAAGGTTCATAATCGTGCCAGATCTGGGACATTTAACCAACGACTGAATGACGCCACAGCGATTTATTATGACGCTGATCAGCAAGCCCTATATGCCCCCTGCCTCAAATAAACTTAAATTTGCTTCCATTTTGGCTCATATACAGACATTTTTTATGATGTACCCTCTCTAACACTAAGTGAGTATATTGACAATATTGTAAACAATATAATTATGTAAAGACGATCTATATTTGACACCTTTGACGTATAACTCCAAGCATAGAGGTCGTCACTGAAGGTATCTGTGGGAATTGTCCAGTAACTTGATTGAACATTTAGTTTAAACATGTCGTTTTGAAATTACTCAGCCGTTATTATACTCAGCCAAAAAATGAAAGTATAAACATCAGAATCGGACCATAGTTTATTTCATATAAAATGCCGGTTATAAAATCGTGTTTAGGTGAAGGTGAGCTGAAATGGTTTGTTTGTTTGTTGAGCATATTTGATCATTTTGGACAGTTTTAACTTCTCCCAATACATTATGATATCCCGTTTTCTAATAAAACAAATATTAACATAATCAATATAAGTTTATTTGGACACATTCTTAATTTTATCTATCTGTAAATTTTAATACATTTGCCAAAATGTCAATTATTTCAACAACTTAATAATGTCAATATCATATACCTTAATCCCGACTAAGCAGAAATTTTTTTTCTTAAAAATATATATTTTTTATGGAAAGGATGAGCAACTATCATAAGTGTTCGTGTTAACTGCAAATATGCACGCGGTGTTGAGTTTTATTCAGTAAATCAACACTTGCTTGTGTTCGTTGGACCGTCACTCAATGTATCATATATTTCTTTTTATCATTTAATAAATACAACTGATAAAAACCTCTGGGTGTACAAGTGAATCGATAATTGCTTCGCAGTAAATAAACAACAAGAATGAGTGATGAGTCCAAGCTTATGGTTCAATGTGTTTTTAACCTTGTATTTTGTTTGTTTGGGGGGTCTTCAAACTGGCGTGTCTGCTAAATGGGGAGTCACCGAGCTATTTCATGAAGCGCCATGAAAATAGTCAGTGCCAAAAACGGTAAACTTTAATTATCAATCAACAGCATTAAGCGCCATTTACAGCAATTCTCAGGAGGCACCACGACTAGAATCAGACAATGTCCCCATGTGCGGAGTGGGGTTGTGTCAGTGTAACGAATAAAAATATCAACCCAACAACTTGTAGACGCCACGTTATAGTTTAAACTTATCCAAACAAAACCAACAGGTACATTTACTCGTTGGGAGATCTGTCATTGATTGTGTGTATGTATACATGTATATACCGATTATAAATGCATTTAAACCATACTTACATGAAACACGTCTTGATGCCTCTTCACATCACCCACTCTGCACAAAGAAAACGTCGTCAACGTCCACGTCCCTGTCCACGTCTACACTGACGTAACACATAGTGCTTGGTTACCTCACCTGCACTAGTGACACAGCACCAATGACAAATTACAGTCGACCCAGTGCGACAATGCCTGCTATCTCTGCTCATTAATAAACCACTGCGACACGGTGCTGCAGGGTAGGACTAGATTAGGGAGGTGCATACCGAGATTGAGTACGCACCTGCACGAACCACCCTCTGGGTCGGGACCTTTGTCGGAATCAATACATGAAGTGTATTAACAGAGAATTCTGTCGTTGTTAAGGTGTGCGGCTGAAACATTACATTCGCTGGACCGGGTGGTGGACCTGTTTACATATACACATAATAAATTGCATGGCGCCGTGGTATGAAATATCACTTTCAGTACAAATCCAATCTCATGCCACGAAAGTTCTGTCATAGTATGTCGTCTCAATGTCGGAGGATAACATGAACTGACGAATGGTTCATTATAAATATTGTGTTTGAAAACCAAGTATAATAATAACGATCGTGGCACGGCCAAGGTACGTTGCTCCGACAGTTCGCTACATATAACGATAGATGACATGATTGTATATTTACAATAAACCCCGAAAAAATAGAAAGTGTATACGGGTAGGTTACGCCTACGTTACGCCCGAAGGCGTAGGTCGAGTACTTTTGTGCGGCGTTAGGCCAAAAACACTAACTTGCTTATGCAAATTGTGCGAGTTGCGGGTGTAATCACTGATTTTCAGTGATCTTACCTTGTTTTCAGCACTATTTTGCCTCTTACGTCTGTTTGGTGGATAATTGAGACTGATTATTCTGTCATTTACGTTTTATTGTGCACATCAGTTCACTCCACAAACTATCAGCACGACCTCACAACTATGAGATTTACCATTTATTCCTTGTTTTATGATACTGTAACATTTATTGATATCACACGTTATATTTATTCATGTCAATAAACGTAAATCAAATTACTAATATTACAAAATGAAGTATTGAGTGAGTGAGTATGGTTTTACGCCGCTTGTTACGACGTAAATTGTAATAAAAAGGTAAATTGTAATACTTGCAGCAAATTGTAATAATATTTGACGTAATTGTAATACGCAAATTGTAAAACAAATTGACGTTAATTGTAATAATCTCTACTTGCGGTAAAATGTAATAAATTCTTACGTAAATTGTAATAACCTTACTACCGTAGTGTCCAAGACGCCAATTGACTAGAAATGATCTTTGTCAGTTGAGCTTGTGTTTCACATGTACAATTCGAGAAATACTGTGTATGATGACAAACGTACAAAACTGTTAAGTGAGGGATGGTTGGTATAGGCTTTATCGTACAATCGTCATTAAAGGGTGGTATCAACATAGTGAAAGACATTTATTGGAAGTGATGTGATGTTTGTGGCATTCTATCATCTACGTAGAAGATACTACCATCTGCGTAGAAGATACTCTCATCTACGTAGAAGATACTTTCATCTACGTATATGATAGTATCTTCTACGTAGATAATAGTATGCCATCTAGATACTATCGTCCACTTACATACTTTCATCTACGTACATGATACTGTCATCTAGAGTATGTAGAAGTGCAGTCATGTGTGTGATACCAATGACATAGAGCTCACATTTACTGTCATTACATACACACCTATATGCGCGCGCACACACACACACACACACACACACACACACACATACATACATACATACATACGTACATGTATACACACATATAGTGTTTGTGTGGGGGTGTTTTTGTATGGGTATGTAGTGTGTGCAACACGTGTTTGTGTCTGTATCTGTGTGTGTGTATGTGTGAATGTATGTGTGTGCGTGCGTCCGTGCGTGTGCGTGCGTGCGTGCGTGTGTGTGTGTGTGTGTGTGTTTGTGTGTCTATGCTGATGAGGCCCAATCTGAGGTTTCTTAGATAGTTACTAATCTTTTCATCAGAATTTTAACAAAGTATGTTGTAATTTCATTACAGTGCTTGTTGTTTGTTGGAATTACTTTAATGCTCTTAAACCCCCAGAGGAGGTTATGCTTTCAGGGGATTATTGTACGTCTCAAATTAGTGATAAAAAATGAAAAACGTATTATCTGCGAAGAATATACTTATGTCTTCGTTGGACATACTTTTGTCTACGTAGAAGATACGTTTATCTAATGTATTTGCTACATTCTAATTCGTATAATATCTACAGGTTTGTGTTTCTATTTTATCTTTTAAAATATCTTACTTTGTTCATTTGTTACATTTTGCATAACCTTTAATTGCTCATATCAGCATTTTTGTGGGACCTCTCACAAAGTAGTGTCACTCATCTTTCACTTGGAACTATATGTAGAAGTGCAGTCATAGATCTGATACCAATGACATATAGAGGTCGTATTTACTGGCATACATACAAACATACATACATACATACATACATACATACATACATACATAAACACATACACAAACACACACATACATACATACCTATGTGTGTATGTGTTTGTATGTATGTGTGTATGTATGTGTGTGTGTATACTGATGAGGGCATAGTATCGGAGATAAATATAATTTGGTTTCTTAGTTAGTCACTATTCTTTTCAATGGAATGTTAAGATGGTATGCTATAATTTCTTTATTTTATTACAGTGCTTGATGTAAGCTGGAATTATTTTAATCCTCTTAAACCCCCAGAGAAGATTATCCTCTGAGGTAATTTTTGTCCGTATATATGTCACAAATTAAGGATAACTTATGAAAAACGTAATTATCTGTTTCGACAATTATGTACCGCATTATACGTGAGGTACCAAATTTGGTATCAAGGTTGCTTGGCGCAATCAATCAACGATTGTCGAGTTTAATGATCTTAGAATACTCTTCGTATAATGTCAAAGAGAATATTTACGTTAGTGACCAAACCCTTTTCATTATAGATTTTCCGTCCTTTCAGTTTTGATCAAAACAAATATATTTCAGCACTAATTGATTGCAACAAATTTATTATACATTCTGATGCTCTTTGAAACTCAACAAGACATGCCCGAAGATACCGGATATTATTTTTGTATGCTTTGAATTATGATTACGTGCCGTTATCATGATGGATTCTGTTTTTGTTGTTGGGGCAAGGAGTTATTATCCCAGCGAAAGTTATCAGTAAGTTGTTGTTAGTTCTTCATGACATATGAAAGGAATCCAGACAGTTACATTTATTCATTTATTTCATTAAATATACTTCTTGTTATGAAAGGAAATATTTTATGTTATATTAATTATCCATATGTTAATCATATATTGCTATAAATATTGCATAAGTTAACATGGTTTGCATTTATTTATTATTATTTCTTTATCTGTGAAAAGTTCACAGAGATCGAGAATACACAATATCTAATAGTATATGCAATGTAGGTAAAAAATATCCACGCCCCTCTTTTGATATTAATAAAAACATTGTATATAATGTTATGTATTAAGTATTCTCCTTTCCCATGCATGGGAAATCTATGCTGCTTTTGCTGACGACTGTTTTTTTTCATTTGACATTGCACAGGAGATTTGTCACTCATTTGATGTATTTGAATTCTTCGTCAAAATATAATACAAAACACACAGAGTATTTCTCAAATAAATAAGAAAACTAAGTTCATTCTAGTAATTAATCCTCTTCTGGACAACCATAGAAATGAAATTCCAATGCGTTTATATATACATATAATTATACAACAATTCACGATAACGACCTCAATCCTCCCCCACACCCATACTTTAATGACAATTGTACGATAAACCCTGTACCAACCCTGACAAGGATAGGTTCTAGTCATTTAACACCTTTGACACTATAACTTATAAGGTTATTAGCAATATCACAGCAGTATCTCGGCGGGGGACTCAAGAAATGGGCTTCACACATTGTACCCATGTCGGGAATCGAACCCGGGTCTTCGGCGTGAAGAGCGAACGCTTTCACCACTAGGCTACCCGACCGCCCCTCAAATATTTTTGGATACCGCCAAAATCAGTTTTTAAAATTCCAAATTCGAAACGCATTTATTAATACGAGTATGTCGAATATGTGATACCGCTAGTTAAATTGGTTCATGAAATAATGAATTCTCCCTTAAAGTCATACCGCAGTAAATAAAATACTGGTCAACAATATTGTCTGTCAAGTCCATCACCCATTTAATTTTACAGATATAATTTTGCGTGTTTGTCACGAAATGATTAAAAATATGTTATTTATAATCTTACCATGACATTCTGCGTATAACAACGCTCCCTAAAACTCCTAATCCGCAAGTGGCAGTTTATGGGAAAATACGAATTTAATTTGCGTGACAAACAACGAAATGTTTACAATGTTCTGATCAAATCATCATGTGACATTCATTCTTTAATATATTTTTTCAAGTTCAAGTAGTGATTTGTATGAAACGTATATACATACGAATGATGAGCTAACCGTTTTACTGTGCCAGTTTTCAAATCCGATATCCATACAGCGTTGTTTGAAATAAGCAATGAAAATATTACCACAATCTCAACCAAACAATAATAATTTCCAATAAACGCCGACAAAACCCTTTCCATAATCATAAGAAATCTCTTTTAAAAGTAGTCTATTGTACAATTCCGACAATATCTTGAGCATTAGTCTATTAATCACAATCAAACAGTGATGGTACGAGGTATTCGCGAGAAGGTGAACGTATCCTGGCCGGTAGAGTCACTGATTCACAAAGTCACAAATTTTGAAATGTCCTCCACCCATAAAACGAGTTGTAGGCTTCATCGAGACCTTGAACGATTTAACTGACCAAACAACTTTGAGAAAAAGTCGTATGACAATCTTTGGAATCTGTGATGGTTCTTCAAATGTTATCAAATGCATACACCAAAGGCAGGAGCTGCTGGACTACTGTTTGTTTGTTTGTTGTTTAACGCCGCACTCAGCAGTATTCCAGCTATATGACGGCGGTCTGTAAAATAATCGAGTCATTGACATCATGAGCATCGATCCTCGCAATGTGGGATCGATGACATGTATCAACCAAGTCAGCGAGCCTGACCACCCGATCCCGTTGGTCGCCTTTTACGACAAGCATAGTCGCCTTTTACGGCAAGTATGGGTTGCTGAAGACCTATTCTACCCCGGATCTTCACGGGTCAGTGGACTACTGCTCGACATATAGGGAAAGTAAATTTTTGGAAAGCTGAAGTAAATTGCTAACATGGGATGCCCACTTTATATTTCCCTTTTCGTCAAATGTTTTACACATCTGACAACAAGCATGTTGGTTGCGATGATTTTCCATTTGAAGGAGATATTTCTTTTAACATAAAATCAATTCCTGATATCTCAAAATCGGATTTCTGATTACAAAAACACTTCTGATTTTTTGATATCACAAATTTGATGTTTTATCATCAAATACATGTTAAGATTTCAGAAAAATACAGTTTCCCATGAATTTAGAAAATACTCTATTCTGCTTGCTTAATCAGAGGTTTCAAATCACTTATACCACATCTGGATTGAAACAGTTGATCACCACGAAAGAAATATTTCTGAAAAGTACTTTTCTTTCAGTCATTCTCGGTAGGCATTTCCAAATCATGACATTATAATGATAGGATATATAATGCAGAGTGGCAGGAAAGTCAATGTTTAAATATGAGTGCCAATACATTTTGGGCAGAAAACACCAGGAACAACAGCACTTTGACAGAGCACGTCAACACCTTACGATCGGCAAGTTTTAGAATTATATCAAAAAATTAAGAACAGAATTATTCCAAAATTGATTGAAAAATCAATTTCTACGAATAGAAAAGTCGTTGACCCATGATGATTTTCAACACGTTTGTGCTATGTTGGCCCTGTCATGTATATCCTGTAAATTGGTTGGTTTGTTGTTTAACGCCGCACTCAGCAATATTCCAGCTATATGACGGCGGTCTGTAAATAATCGAGTCTGGACCAGACAACCCAGCGATTAATATCATGAGCATCGATCCACGCAATTGGGATCGATGACATGCATCAACCAAGTCAGCGAGCCTGACCACCCGATCCCGTGAGTCGCCTTTTACGACAAGCATAGTCGCCTTTTACGGCAAGGATGGGTTGCTGAAGACCTATTCTACCCTGGAATCTTCACGGGTCATATCAAAGACTTGCTTAATGTTCAAATCTTAGAAAGAAAACAAGCATTTTAGCTGTATTTCAACACGTGGTGGTGTTAGAGGTTTAAAACAAGTGCTGAAGAGATGACAGCATTTATCATGTATATGAACAATACTTTCTTACATTATACAGGTTTAGTGGACAAGCAAGTGTTCGGGTCCAACACCATCAACATAAATCATGGATGAAACAGGCCACATGAGAATACATCGTAATATTACAATAAAATATAACGTGTAATATGAATTGCTGATATTTTATTATCCAATCCTGGGCAGTAATATTTAGAGAATATGGTTAGGAAAATGAATACAGAAAATGCATTTAATTATTACTGGTCTTGCTCGCAAAGGCAGCGTGTGCGTGCGTGTGTGTGTATCCGTGTGCGTCCTCTCTTAGAATCAAACCAATCTGCTATCACCCCAAACTGTTCATAAGCCAACTTTCTGGGCCAAGACACAAAAGCCATGTATTTTATTGACGTCAACATCATCGGGATCATCTACCCCTTCTATTTGGAGTTCCTTGACCTTGAACCCCGCATCTGTCAAGGCCGTCGTCAGGTGACTTGGGGTCAAGGCTAACGTATGGAAGTTTTTCCCACCCACAGGGTAGCAGTGCTCTCCACAAGCCCCCCTCATCACAAGATGGCCGCCATCCCGAAGGAGGGAAGCGACATTCAGCACACTTCGTCTGTAGGTGTCGATGTCCCGAGATGCTGTCTCAAGACAAAAGCTGCTGAACACACAATCAAAAAAGCCCGTGTACGATGGCCCGAGAGGTTCCGATTGTAACACATCACACTGAACGATGTCCTTGATGTAGGATTTCAGAGAATGCAGTCGAGTGGATTCGAAGGCGGGACTGGAAGTAGACAACGTGGCAGTCAGATATTTGCAATAACGATAATTTATTCAGCTCATCAATACCAATACCTAGAATATTTAAAAGAGAACTAGAAATACAATACAAAGTACAACAGTATAACAATGTTAATGTTGCAGAAAAAATTAAATGTGTACTGAATAATTAGATGAGTATTATTGCTTTAAGCAACTCAAACCCAAATACAAACCCTGGTATGCCAGTCCACGTGGCAATGTACAGGGCCATGTGAAATCGTGGACAATTAACATGAATTAATGATGTCAAAACAAAAAAAACAAAAAATCAATACCAATACAAAATATACAATAAAATTTGATATATATATTTCAGTAAAGGCAGCCGAATGGACTCTTAGTAAAACAGCAGGCTAGGGATACGGATAAGATTTGTTCTAGGGATTGAGAGATTTGTATTATGGACAAATGGCCTTCAGTGTTGAACATTACTGTCTTAATCCGAGAACAGTAGATCTTTACAGTCAGAGTCTTGGATAAAAACTTACTCAAGTGCGTATTTCTTGAGGTAGTACTGACACACGTGACTCCAGCTGAAGTTGACGTCATCACCACGCATCCAGCTCTTGATGACGTCAAGATTGGCCTGTGAGAAGTCCGCCATGACGATGTGGGTGAAGTGCTCGGGGGCGCCAATCATGCTGCCGATGTTAGGACCACACCCAAGATCCAGTAACCTCGTCCCCGAGATGCCCTCTAGGATTATGGGTAAATTATGACGAGTGAGTGAGTGAGTGAGTGAGTATGGTTTTACGCCGCTTTTAGCAATATTCCAGCAATATCACGGCGGGGGTCACCAGAAATGGCCTTCACACATTGTACCCATGTCGGGAATCGAACCCGGGTCTTCGGCGTGACGAGCGAACGATATTACCACCAGGCTACCCGACCGCCCAAAATTATGATGATGATGATGATGATGATGATGGGAGCGAGTATAACGTATGAGAATTAAATTCAAAATTACACGCCAAAGCTTTAATTGAACTTACATTATACTTGTTCTCCAACTTAAAGAGGTTATCCATATTAAAAACACGGTCAGTCGAATGAACAGATTAAAATATTTTCACCTCACAGGATAATATTTTTCAGATCAGATCACATATACATGCATGTTTAGCCTTTGTACTGAGATGACGCGAGTGACACAAATATGCGTTTTTCGTCCAATATTGATCTAAATATCTCCTGTAAGGTAGGGAACATGGTTGTCATACTGGTCTAAAGAGACGCAACTCTGTAAGGCAGGAGCCGCCTCCGTGGTCTAGTGGTAGAGCGTCCGCCCGGACAGCGGAAGGTCCGGGGTTCGATCCCCGGCCGCGTCATATCAAAAGACGTTAAAAGATGGTACTTGTTGTTACCCTGTCTGGCGCTCGGCATTAAGGGGCTAAAACAAGGACTGGTCGGCTCGGAGTCCGTATACTGTGTCTGAGTTGGGTATTCATGTTAAACTGCGGCATGGTATCTCAGTGGGCTAGCACTATAAATCGGGATCAGTCCGGACTAGTACAAGCAGCCACACACACACGTACCTGCATGTCGCTATATAAATGCAATAATCTTGGACGCGACGTTAAACCCAATTTCACCTCACCTGTAAGACAGGAAGCCTAAAAACCACTAACTTCCGGTTAGCCCGATTTCGGGTTGCGTCAGTGGGGGAAGTCAAGCCATGGGTGGCCTAAAGAACATCTAACGTTTGTCCAGTGTTGTAGCTGTAGACTCACCGTGTCTGAAGTATTTGTAGCCACCATCGAGGTGAAACTGGAACCAGTCTTGTTGCACGCGTTCGCTGCCCCAGTAGTAACTTAGGTAACTCACTGGAGAGAACTTGTCGTGGTAGTCGTCACGGAACAACGTCGGTGTCTGGTCGTCACTGTGTGCGGTAGACATGGCGATCGATGGATATTTGTTGGGAGTAGCGTGTGCTCGGTGTTACGAGTATCACTGACCTCTCCTGGTTCACATGCGTTATCACTGATAGTGTATTGCACAATGAGGAAGGGAGGTAACTCCTCTTGTATAGAAGCGGATGTAAAATCCGATTGCGTGCCGCATGTGTGCAGCAAATTGACGAGTGAGTTTGGTTCAACGAGCTTTTTACAGTGTTCCAGTTATATCACGGCGTGTCAACTTGTGGGAGGAAAGCCCGACGTGATGCAGGTCTCAGACGTTTACCACTTAGCTGAAACCCACGAGCACGGATATGGTGCTGACAAACCTGGAAACATAATCGAGGCCAACTGAGATTCGAACCAAGATTCATAGGTTTCTCGCGTGCCCAAGGTACGCAACTCTGCACAGCTATCTGCGGCGCCTTCGACCACTAATGAAGAAAATCTGGGCGCAACAGGAAATTATTCTTATTGGGGGAACACTTCTGGCTTCTTTTCTTAAATCCCTTTGGGGATTAGGGGCGGTCGGGTAGCCTGGTGGTTAAAGCTTTCGCTCGTCAAGCCGAAGACCCGGGTTCGATTCCCGACATGGGTACAATGTGTGAAGCCCATTTCTGGTGTCCCCTGCCGTGATGTTGCTGGAATATTGCTAAAAGCGGCGTAAAACCATACTCACTCACTCACTCACTTTGGGGATTATGGGTAAGAATAGGTACTTGGGGCGCAGTGCTTTCCTAGCATGTACCGATTAGCTTTAACCTACTATTGTGAGATTCATATTAATTTTGCTTTGTTAATTTGTGTTTGTGACACGTACTTGATCCATATGGCTTGTGAATGTACAAATTCAAATTGGAGTTAAACATCCTTTACCATGAAGGCATAGAATTTCATGCGCGGTGCTTTGCAGAATCTTGGACCGCTGTGTAATCTGTATCCCGTCCATTAAGACAGTCGAGCAGTCACTTGCTTGATAAAGTTACTAGCATCTGTACCGGAACGTTTTATTGAGGGGATAGAAAGGAAGTCATTGCCATCACAGCTTCTGAATGCCATTTGCCAAATATATTGTATTCCCCCCACATGGAAAAAAACCAGACATCGTGACGTCATCAGCGGGTTGACGAAGATGTTAGGACATTGCCCGGCATATAACACATATACTCGACACATATTTGTTTCCTTGTTTGTTTATTGTTTATCGTCGCACTCAGCAATATTCCAGCTATATGACCGCGGTCTGTTAATATTCGACATTTAAATCAGCATAGCTTTTTCAATATTTGTTTCTTCAATGTGTTGTAACAATGTGTTGTAACAAGAAACGCAAAAGTGATTTTAAAAGTATATTTTATATATCATATAACAGATGGTAATCGATTGTTCAAAATTGGCATACATCAATGTCATTGACCAGGTTCCATTTAGCACTGGTGAAATGTAGATTTTTAAGATGAAGGTCATCTGTTCTCAATATCTTGTATGGCCACCTTTAGAGTCCAAAACTCGTGGAAGCAATCAGATCCCGAATTGTGGCCTGGGGAATGTTCACGCAGTCTGCCTGCAGTGCTTGCGCCAACCCTCGAAGGTTCTGTGTCTGTTGCTGACGGGCTTGCAGTCGTTGATCCAGTGCATACCATAAATATTCGATTGGATTTAAATCTGGAGACCTTGAGGTCCATGGCAGGACCTGGATGTTGTAATTCCTGAAAAAGGCTGTTGTCAGTCCTTCCGTGTGCGGGTCGGGCATTGCAATTGCCTCGGAAAATGACGTTCACTTTTTGCATTGAAGGACGTGTGGCCGAAGAATCTTATCCCTTTAAATTCCCTTGAACTTCCACCAAATCTGTTCTACCATTTTAGGAGGTGGCTGCTCATATCACACAATCACCAGAAAATCTGTTCACTTCGTCTATACAGTTTCGTACATGACATTCCCGGCGACGCCTGCCGCACAGCGAAGCATAAAACGTGACACGTCACTAAACCAACGTGTCTCCATCGCAGTTGTCCCCATACTCTGTGATCTTGACACAATTGACGTTGCAGCTGACGATGCAGGATCGTCAAAATGACACCTCGAACTTGTCGCCTAACCCGAATACCTTCAGCGCGTTAACGGTTCCTCGCCGTCTGTGCTGATGTCCTACGCAATCCTGGTATTGTCGTACTTGTAGAGGTGGCCGTCGTGGGTCTTTCACGTAAGTGGCACAGCCGTATGAATCTGTCCCGTGCTCAAGTAGTGATACGTGGTCGACCGGATCTGGGAAGGTCACGTGTTGTGCCTGATAACGGCTCCACAGTCTTGTAATGATGGTGCTTGGTGCCACGTGGAAAAACCTGGCTGCAGCTGCAGATGATTCTCCAGACAGGCGTTGTTGCGTTGGGCTTCCGACAGTCGTGTCATGTTTTTCGCTGTTCACATGCTTTAAGATTGTGATGGTATGCAAATGAAAACCCAACGTTTTTATAGCCCAACAAGTAATGTTGCACGTGCATATCATGTTGGTGTGTTTCGGCGCCAGGCCCTCACGTGGTTGTGTTTTTGTGATTTTGTCACCAAATTTCTGCAATACCTCACTCTTTCCACACTGATGTCGGCAACACTTTTTTGCAGAGTATATTGCCCAAGGTGAAACTATTCATAGCTATTCTCCACCTATCAGAGTATTACCTCTTAGTAAAAAAGAAACACATCCAGAGTTTGAGAGTGGGAAGTAATACACATTTACTTGATGTTTGTTTGTTGTTTAACGTCACACTGTGCAATATTCGAGCTCTAAATAAATAAATCTATCATATAATGGGTAGGTTTCTCGGCAGGATAAAGCCCACGGATAAAAACGATATCCGTTGGGGTCATATGCGGATAGAGATGCAAATATCAAAGGTCAAGTAGGGACTACTTTCAGTGTTTATAAACAAACATGGCGTCGCCCTCGTCATTCGGCAATCGAGTCAGAATTAGCCATCGGGAATCTGGATAAACTACAGAGATAATTGCTATCATTATCAAAAGAACAGTCTAATATACTTTCAATCAGTGTCTAACTGTGACATCGCATTTTATTAGTTTTGGCAACTTTGAAGATATTAATTTCGAAACAATTTTGCACACTAGGCCTAGCCAAGTGGGATCAGTAGCCATACCTGTGCTTGTAGACCTCTGCGGCTTGAAACCTTTTCCACAAATTAAAATAGTTGGATTTGGCCGAAATATGTTTGAATTGTTACCTTGTTTCGTTTTGTCGCTGTGTGAAAATCCAATTGCACCTCTTAACGTTATGACAGGACAGACCGACTGTCAACAACGTCTGAACGTGGCCGTGACGTCCCATAGACTAGGGTTAGAGTAGCTTCCCTTTGACAAGGGACAGTTACTCCAGCGGACAGACCGATGGTTGCCGCGAAATGCAAGTAAAAAACAATTGTTATTTTGCGTATATGTTGCTTCGCCACTGTATAAGAAACATATTTCAATTGGAACAATATTGGCTACTGTCACTGTCCGACTGACTTATCACTTACCCTGTGACGTAAAAAATATTAATGAGCGCATTCCAGGAAAACTCGCAATGTTTAGGTAATGCTTGTGAGAGAGGGTAAGCGATTTTCAAGCTAGGAATCATAGAATGACATTATATGACAAAGAGGTTATCACGCTTGTGTGTTTGGGATGGTAAATATCTTGTATTAGGAATAAACACTATGTATTTAGCTCGCCAAGGCTGCTAAATACAATGTTTATTCCTAATGCAAGATATTTTCCATCCCCAAACACACTCGCGTGATAACCTCTATATATGTTCGTGATGACAATATTAATGTATGTTGAAAATTGTATTCAAGGAATATATATATTGCGAAAAAACATGACTTTTGTTTATGTTAACTTGAAGATGACATATTTTCTTTCTGATCTTCAAAACCCTACTCTAAACACCATTACATCATTTAGTTAGACTGAAAATAGTTCCTGGATAAAATGCTGTTTGATATGGTGAAATATTGATATTTTGTCAGATAGCTACAGTATTTCATCACTTTACACATCATGATTACTTCATATGCGAATGCTGAGTTTGTCGACTTCCGTTCAGACAATATTCAGTCACACCATCAGATAACTAGCAGTTGTTGGCTGGAAATATTTTCTAAACATAAATTAATAACAAACACCTGTTAAAGTATAACAACCGTTTTATGACTGTTTTCCCTCAAACAGCCATCCCAAGCCATTTCGATACAAAAAAACCGCATTAACATCGACTGCTGCAGTCGGCTACCCTCGCCGCTCAGTCAGTCCACATTTAGTGTGATAATTTACCAATAACTATGTGAACCAAGCAAATCCCTTCATTAACAAATCGCACAGTTGGTGAAGGATGCGTGTCATTTCAATGCATTTAGATCTGAACTGCTAATAACAGAACCATACGTTTCATTTTGAAACTGAAAACGCACTCTTAAACGGCCCAAATAGGCGGGAGAGTCAGTACATGTTTACACCGCACGGTTGGGGCACACCAAGAATGGGCCTCACACTGTGTGCCAATGCCGCACATAGAACTCAGCCTTCCCGTACGGGTATGAGGTGTTCCCGCAGCGTGGCCTCTCTGTTTACTGTCCAGTGTCCTAACTCGCTGTGCAAAGTTGAACCATTAAGAGATGATCCACGATTCACCCCGATTGTAAAAATTGATTTGTCACATGTACACTTACTCATGGGTTTCACCAAAGTTGTTGGGGTCTATGAACTTGCTCGCTTTCGACCCCGCATTAAGCTGACACACATTATAACAATCAGCAGTTCAGTCAGGATGTTATCAGATTCCTGGTCATTACACTTGGCGTGATGGACGAGTGATAGTGTATTTTCCTTACAATCACATGGTTGACAAATTTATTACGAGGGCATCAATATTGCTCCGATCGGGACAATATGATGCGTAGTGCATGGAATCGAACGTGGGATCACTTCACATGCGTAGCCCTTTCGTCTTGGTAAGAGATTCCGATGGAAAAATAGCTTCGTGTTAGTGTAAAGCTAAACTGTCGGAAATCTTCGGTATGAACAGATCAATTCGTATATTACCACTACACATTATTTCACAGCCAATGGCGATGAGTCCACGTGTCTCTGAAATCTCAGATTGTGTCGTGGCGATTCAGGAGTTCCACCGATACGTCTCTGTGACAAGCAATATCGAAGTATATTCAGAACCATGTTCATCATTCAGTCTTGCTTGACAACGGAAAAGGATCTCTACCGAACCGTCACATTTACAGTAATTAAAGAAGTTGTCATCCATAAATTCTTTCTTCTTTGTCATCCGTCAACTTCTAAGTAACACCTGTCGAACAATTCAACAATTCAGCTGTTATCGACGTGTATTTCCAGTTCAGTAAATCAAACCGGTCATCATCTATATATAGAGTAGACCCCATGTTGCATAATGGCGATTCAGAAGTTTCGTCAAGAGAAATACAAGTGTCAATATAGAATAGGCTCATTCCAACATTTCGGCAATTAATAACACGCGCGTAGAGTTACACGTTCCAAGCTGACGAGCGCGAGATATTCTGTGGTAATTGCTAGTTAAACATGGTATATTTGGGCCGAAGTCGCCCAACTGAAGTTGCGAAAATTGAAAGAGTTGATGGCATGTACGAGGTTGATTGGATAGAACAACCACATGATAAGTACCGCCGGTGCCATCTCCGTGTAGTCATGGTGACGGAACCAGTTGTTTAGCAACAAGATCGGTCTGAATATACAAAGTAGGAAAACAAAGAAATATCTCCAAGTCGGATTGTGAAGTATTGTCAAAGTGTTTTGGCAGATTGGACATGCGTTCTGTCCGCTGAGCAGCGCATCTGAAAGAGAGAACAGAATTAAGTTTAATAACGAATGTTGATAACTGAACATAGATTAGGCGCCTCCAATCCCGGACGGGGAAGGTTCAGGGTTTAATGCCCGGCCACATCATACCAAACGACGTTAATGATGGTATTTGTTGTTACCCTGCCTGGCTCTTAGCTAAAATAAGAACTCGGCTCGGAGTCATTATACTGTGAGTGGGGTATTCATGTTAAACTGCGGAATGGTATCTCAGTGGGCTTGCTTTGTAAAATCGGCATTAGTCCGGACTAGTATAAGCAGCCACACACGCGTGCATGCACGTCGCTATATAAGCTCAACAATCTTGAAAGCTACGTTAAACCCCATTTCGGGGCGGTCGGGTAGCCTAGTGGTTAAAGCGTTCGCTCGTCACGCGTCACGCCGAAGACCCAGGTTCGATTCCCGACATGGGTACAATGTGTGAAGCCCATTTCTGGTGTCCCCCGCCGTGATTTCCTGGAATATTGCTAAAAGCGGGGTTGACCGAAGGAAAGATAATGATAATTGAAAAGAACATCTTATTGTCTTGATTAAGAGTCCACACCGTCATCAATAGCAGGGCCGGCAGGGGTAGCCTTGTGGTTAAACGTGGGCCTCGTCTCTTGACAAAAGAACACCGCTAAACCATAAACATTCACCGATACCATTTTAATTTGTGTACCCAATTGAGGTACAGTACACTGACTCCAAGCCGACCATTCCTTGTTTTATCCCCTTAATGCCAAGCGCCAGGCAGGAAAAACACGTACCATCTTTTAACGTCTTTGGTTATGACACGATCGGAACCTGGGCTCAATCCAGACCACGGAGTCGGCATTCGCCGTGATAAAGTTGGGATACAGATGTGATAAAGTAAGGATAAAGTAAGGATAAAGTTGGAATATTACTGACCGAAGGGTAAACCCTCCTGTCTTCTCATGTCAACTGAGCTAATTTATCTCAAACAGGGTTCCAATTACTGTTAAAGAACCGCCCATAACCGTGCCATATTTTGTCAATTAAGACCATAGGAAAACATAACTCAATTAATTTAATTTAGAACAGAAAGGTAAAATAGTTTATATTATTATCATACTATCACAAACCTCGAGAGTTATAAGCGGTTAATTGATAGATCTTATTAAGTGCATTAAGTTAGTATGTCGAGTGGTAGTCTAGTGGGAAAGCGACACCTAGGTTCGACACGAAGTCCGGGTTCTATTTCCCACATGGTTGTCAATGCTTTGTGTTCTTAGTTTCTCAAATCGGTAAACGAAAAGACTAGCAATATCACTTTAGGCTTTCGTCACACATTGAGATGACACGCCTTGATATAACTTAAAAATAGGGATCTTAGCGGCGTTAAACCAAACTCACTCACTACAGTTTGCATTAAAGAGGGTGGGGTGCTCTGTTGTACGGCCAGTTATCTATTTCCTGTCAAGGTACACCTTTTATTATTTCAGTTTTGGGCGTATACTGGCCTAGACGTTGCAGATAGTGCTAACAAGCGATTATATCCCTGCGTAATTGAGTTAAGCTGGGTGGACTGTAATTGGTCGGAATCCCCCTTTAAGTGGGTTAATGTGCTGGCCGACCGTAAGAGGCGACTTAATGGGTCGGGTGATCAGACTCGGTGACTTGGTTGATGCATGTCATCCTATCCTGACGGCGTGATAACATCAATCACTGGTTTGTCTGGCCAAGATTCGTATAGCTGTAATGTTGCTGAGGCGTCAACCAACAGACTTAATGTAATGCATTGGGCAAAGCCTCACCTGAAGTGTGTGGGTCACTACGCGGGTGTCTGATACCACAGCCAAGGATGACAAGTGACGGCGGAACATACAGCAATGCGTTGAGTACCACCAGAGTAGTGGAGTCTTGTCTTCCTGAGAACATCGGTATGTAGATATGCGAGTCATACGGCAAACTGACCACAGACTGGGAAACACAGGTAACCCCCGCCTCGTGGGGACTCTGTAAAAGCATTTGGACTCCAATGGCAAAGAAAGCCCACAACACAACAGCCCGCCAATTACCACTGAAAACGATTTCAGGAACGGTTAATGTCTTTGCATAACCTCTTGTCATATTATACAATGCAACACCAGCCACCATGCAGACAAGAACCAGTGTGTCACATTTCACGTAGCACGGGCACACATTGACGCCATGGCCACTAGTTACAACCACTACCATCGCAGTAACACTGAAGAGGAAGGAGAGAAGGGAACCGAAGGTCATGGACATGAGGAAGTAATTACAATGGAAGGCCTGCGCAGATCGCCGCTGTTCAGCTGCGTGGTACGCTCCCGGAAGTAGCAACAGCGATCCGGTCAGAAGGTAGTGCAGGAACTGAGCGACGTCCATTGTTTTAGTGTCGACTTGTACGGGTGTAATCGTGATGTTCACTTCACTAAAACTCTGTTCTGGGGGGGAGGATGATGTTCATGAGCGAGTAGGAATGAAACCTCCTGACCTTGACCTTGCACCTCGAGTTGACGTTTATTTCCGATTTTTTGTTTTCTTTTAATATTGTTGTAATGTTCTTGTTACCATAACAAAGAGACTTTTTTTCTGAAACCCAAACTTTTTCTTAGTGGATGAGTTTGTGTTCATTCAGCTTTGATTTGACAGTGATGACTATGTCTTCAGTGGAATCCTTATATAGTTTGATGATGATGATGATGGCGATTATGGTTTTATATGGTTTGATGATGATGCTACTTCTTCTGTTTGTTTTGACCTCCGTCACCTCCACCTGGAAAAAAAGAAACAGTGTTAGAATGTCGACAGAACGTCTGCGATTGTCATACCAAAGGCCGATAACTCACGCTATTTTGTTTTGTTTTCGTCGTTAGGCGAATACTTAGCGTTATTTTGTTTGTTTGTTGTTTCACCCCGTCCTCAACATGTTCAAGCTATGTGACGGCGGTCTGTAAATAATCGAGTATGGACCAGAAAATCCAGTGATTGACATCATGAGCATCGATCTACACATTTGGAATACGATTACATGCGAGCCTGACCACCCGGTCCCTTTAGTGGCCTCTAATACGAAAAGCATGGGTTGCTCAAGTCAAATTTTAACCTGTATTTCAAGGAGGATTCAGTATCAGCGTTATCAGTACTGGATTTCCTTTACTATGTGTTAACGGGGGCGTTTTAAGTTTATACAACGTACAGCATAAATGGAACAGTATAGGGACGTTTTCGTTCCAGTTTTTCTGCACACTTGCCCTAAACTAGCCTTGTGTGTAGAATGTGATGGACCTGTAGAAAGATTACGTTGTTAACTATTGGATGCCCGATCGACTGTACATGAATGTCTTTTTTCAATCTCATTAAAATCAGATCGCAACCGCTAAACAAAGATCTGAGGACATCCCATTACGGGTCACGTCAGACCGACCTTGCGCGAACTTTGACCGACCAATTGAATGACCAATCAGAAGGCAGCTTTCTCGTGCTTTACGGCACAATTTTCAAATTGGCGACTACGCTTCGAAGCATATTTTGACAAATTCTCGATTACAAATTTGAAACCTGAACAAAAAACATTCTGGATTGACAAACAGATGGTCTAGATTGTAAGGATTCAGTCGTTAAACCCGTAACTATCGTTCGGAATACCCCATGTTAAAACTTTCGAGATTGCATGATTAGAAATCACATTCCGACTGTCACTTTCATAATCTGGTAAGCGACGCACCGATTGGTCGGATGAAAGGTCGTTCTGACGTGACCCCTAATGGGATGTCTTCAGATCTTTGTTTAGCCGTAACAAGAACTAAGTTCTGATTTTAATGAGATTGGTCTTTTTTAAAAATTATGTAAGGTCCCCGTCGCTTCTTTAGTTGGGGATCTCTTCCTGCCATGTGAGTAACATAGTATACTGAGGGGCAAAAGAAACTATACCGAGAAAGAACTGTTGTTAAATTTGATTATGACTATTTAACCACCACCCATTCCCGCAACAGCTTGTTAACAATAATATGTGGCCGGGTAATTTTGTGCAACAAGAAACTGCAACAATACAAAACCCCACCAAAAACCATGTAGAAGTATTGTCTAAGTGCTGACTAATCGCCAGTTAAGTTCCATTTTGAAATACAATATCGCTAACTTAAGATATTTTCGATTGAAAATGAAACATAGTAACGTTTTGATTACTTCTGTATTTGTTTGTTTCAAATCCAATATTCAAGGGTATGCTAACTTTTGCCCGGCAGTGTATTTACTCAAGGCATATAAATGTCATGGACTTACTTACATGAGACAATGATTTAGCAAGGCCCAGCTCGCAAATGTTCACAATTGAAGATTTCTAAGTTTTAATGATTTGGATTTCCCTACCATGATGTTTTTTCCCCATGCACGCAACTTTTAGTTTAATCTAGTTTACTGAATCAAAATTTGGCGTGTCTGCATTATTGTCCAATCAGCATTTTCTAGAAACAGCCAACATATTTGTCTGTCCGTGGATATCACACTAACCTACTGTTTCTGACCTTCGGTTTCTTTAAAGAGCAGCTGTTTCAACGCTGCATACCATGAACATTAGTCATCACACAGTCTGTCGTTCACTGTCGCCAGATTGATAAGCATTTTTAACGACGTGTGTCTAGCAGATTTCAATTGAAGTTAATATACTGTACTTCATTGTGACAAAAATGCTCAGATGTGTGTTGTTGATACCTCAGAGGGAAGTGTGGTCTTGCTCTAAAGGTAGAAGATATGAGTGTGATCAAAGTTGGCGAGTTAATCATTATAGTTGTCGAGTGAGTGAGTGAGTATGGTTTTACGCCGCTTTTAGAAATATTCCAGCAATACCACGGCGGGAAATACCAGAAATGGGCTTCACACAATGTACCCATGTGGGGAATCGAACCCGGGTCTTTGGCTTGACGAGCGAAGGCTTTAACCACTAGGCTACCCCACCGCCCCTGACAGTTGTCGAAAGGTCTGGATCTATCTCTATCGTTCTTAGTTTAATTCAAAAGATTTATAACACATTTCCTCCCACATAAAACTGTGATTATGTTATATAATACTATTGAAAGTGGCGTTAAACCCAACTCACTCACTCATTCACTCTTCATTCAAATTATGTAAATACGATGATCCCTGCAACCGTTTTAACATACCCTTTAATGTAACAACTTTAACTGATTGATCCCACTAATAATATTTCTGAAACCTGCTACACGACACGGGAAAATATGGTATCACACGATAGGTTCATTCATATTAACTGCCGGGCAAAAGAAAGTATATACTCGAAAATTGGATTCGACGAAAATACCACAAACGTCATCAAAACGTTTCTGGGCAGAAAACAGTCGCCGAAACACTGGGAACTAAAGGTCCAGTACCGACTGACCCCCGTCGACACTATCGAGTAACCATTTCTTGTTTGTTTCCTTTTCAACCACCATCAAACATAGGTGTAGAGTATAGTCAATCAAGACTTTGTGTTACCAGAGAATCAATTAGCCAGCCAGCTACCCCCATGAAATATGTTTGCATTTCGATATCATAATATAATAAATGAAAAAATAATTGCAAAATGACTGAAATATTTTGACGTTTTGTAAATTGTCCAAGCGAAAATTTTCCGTCAGTTTATACGTTGACTGTAACACATACATGTATGCCTGGGGTCCCCCTGCCCGGCCTGAACTATATATTTCTATATCAAGATGCCAGATGTCATATTTAACAAGTTATATAGTTTTGATATAACATACATTGTGAGTTAACAATAGCCTGAGTATTTAATCAATGAAACAGTGTAGCATACGTATGCCAGGTGTCATATTTAACAAGTTATATAGTTTTCATATAACATACATTGCGATTTAACAATAGCCTGAATATTTAATCAATGAAACAGTGTATACGTAGCATACGTATTTCTCAATATAACAACCGCATCTAACACTTCAGATACTGGCAATATTATACGTGTTAATTCAATGTAATTGACATGTGTTTGAAGAAAACACTTTTCATGACAACAGTTGCATCTTCCATACATCTATTTTGACATATAGGGGCCTAAAATTTAGCCGGACACAAGGAGACTGGGCATTTGATTTGTTGAGAATATTATTAATTCATTACCTAAACAGAGGGATTAAATTGCGCCAGTATTCCTTGGTCACGCTACGATTATATACAGAGTCTATTTAGTAACTTCCTCCCCTACATGTGTTGCGTCATATTTCAAGTCAATAAAACCATTGTTGACTAGTATAGATAAATGAATACACAATCCAATTAAAATCAGATCTTAGTTCTCGTTACTGCTAAACAAAGATCTGAAGACATCCCACTAGGGGTCACGTCAGAACGACCTTTCATCCGACCAATCGGTGCGTCGCTTACCAGATTATGAAAGTGACAGTCGGAATGTGATTTCTAATCATGCAATCTCGAAAGTTTTAACATGGGGTATTCCGAACGATAGTTACGGGTTTAACGACTGAATCCTTACAATCTAGACCATCTATTAGTCAATACAGAATGTTTTTTGTTCAGGTTTCAAATTTGTAATCGAGAATTTGTCAAAATATGCTTCGAAGCGTAGTCGCCAATTTGAAATTTGTGCCGTAAAGCACGAGAAAGCTGCCTTATAATTGGTCGTTTAATTGGTCGGTCAAAGTTCGCGCAAGGTCGGTCTGACGTGACCCGTAATGGTAAGTCCTCAGATCTTTGTTCGGCGGTAGCGAGAACTAAGATCTGATTTTAATAAAATTGATGAATACGCAACAAGAACTTCATGAATATCATGGGCATCATAGAAGCTTAACATCAGTTCTGTCTATCATCAGTAACTGTAAACATCCACATATTCCATAATGACTAAAATAGAAACCTTTCAATATTGTGGAACAATATCTAAAATATTTGAAGATGAATATAAAGCTTCCAAAAATATGAGAAATGTGAGAAATAAATATCATATATAAGAGGAGAGACAAGGCCTCGAAAACTCTTTCCCCATGTCAGTTCGTGTTTGAAGACCAGGGAAAGTATATACACCACAGTGTATTAGAACTGGCCTAGGTTGGAGCTAAGAGAAGGTAAGACCTGGCCTAGGCTGAATCTTCCCCGGGGAAAAAAACTGACCTTAGTCGAACCTTCACCGGGGAAGAACTGGCCAGGGCGGTGTTTCGGTCTGTTACAAAGGGTCACGTCAGAAAGACCTTTGTCCGACCAATCAGAGCGTCGCTTACCAGATTGGGAAAGTTACGGTCGGGGCGCGTTCGAAATTGTAACACCGGGTATTCCGAACGACAGTTACGGGTTGTTCGACTGAAAACGTCAAAATCATACCTGGCTTAAATGGGATATACATTTGAAACGGAAGAGATTTTCGATAGCCCGTTGGAAGTTCTGTCGTACAACCTCGGCAATCTTTTGTTCGGTTTTAAATTTTTGAAACGAAACTTTGTCCAAATAGGTTTCAAAGCGTAGTTTGGAATGAAAGTAGCCAGTTTGAAACTAGTGCCAAAGAGCTAGAGAAAGCTGCTTTCCCATTGGCTAATGTCGACTTCATGTTAGTCATTTCATTGGCTGGTCAAAGTTAAAGGTCGTCCTCAGGTCTACGTGTGGCGATAGCAGTAGATCTGATGTTAATGAGATTGGCCTGGAATATAATGGTTAATTAGGTTAAAATCACTTGCCCTTGATTAACAATCCCGACGCGAGGGGGACGATGATAACGCGGGCAGTGACCGGAAAACTATTTAACCTGTGATTTCGGGGCACGGTAATTCGGCCTTACTGACCATGCTAGTCGACTGTAAGTAACGTTCTGTCATGTCTACAATTCAGGAGTGGGTGAAAGAGTGGTGGTGTGTGGTGCAAGGGTGAGGGAATGGTGGTGAAGTGGTGAGCGGGATGGTGGTGGTGTTGTGTGGTGGTGGGTGTGGGTGGGGGTGTTGGTTGTGTAATGGTGGTAGTCGGGGATGTTGGTTGTTTAGTCATGGTAGTCGGGATGTTGGTTGTGTAGTGGTGGTAGTTGGGGATGTTGGTTGTGTAGTGGTGGTAGTTGGGGATGTTGGTTGTCTAGTGGTGGTAGTTGGGGATGGTGGTTGTGTAGTGGTGGTAGTCGGGATGTTGGTTGTGTAGTGGTGGTAGTTGGGGATGTTGGTTGTGTAGTGGTGGTAGTTGGGGATGTTGGTTGTGTAGTGGTGGTAGTTGGGGATGTTGGTTGTGTAGTGGTGGTAGTTGGGGATGTTGGTGGTGTAGTGGTGACAGTTGGGGATGTTGGTTGTGTAGTGGAGGTAGTTGGGGATGGTGGTTGTGTAGTGGTGGTAGTCGGGGATGTTGGTTGTGTAGTGGTGGTAGTTGGGGATGTTGGTTGTGTAGTGGTGGTAGTCGGGGATGTTGGTTGTGTAGTGGTGGTAGTTGGGGATGTTGGTTGTGTAGTGGTGGTAGTCAGGGATGTCGGTTGTGTAGTGGTGGTAGTTGGGGATGTTGGTTGTGTAGTGGTGGTAGTCGGGGATGTTGGTTGTGTAGTGGTGGTAGTTGGGGATGTTGGTTGTGTAGTACTGTAGTGGGATGGTGAATGGTGGTTGGAATGGGTGGGCAGGACGGTGGTTGTGCTGTGTGATGTGTACTAATTCGCTCACACTCGAGGCTATTCTTATCAGTTCATCAGTTCAATCTTTCGCTGGATAGAATATCCTCAATATGTGTCTCCATTGTATGTTGGATATTTTCCTGTTATGATAGCTATAATCTTACATAACACAGTAGTTTCATTTTAATATAATATATCATTTTGACATCAACATATATAGTTTACAAGTCTAGTTATGTCTTTTATTTATGGCTGAGATTTAAAAGTAGTAGTATTTTTTCTCTATGACGTAATAAAGCTTACAATGTCGACATGTGCGAGCTGTTGTGCGCCGTCTTTATCAGCCGTGGCGAGAAGGATGGGATGGATGTACGGCTGCTTCCGCCTCCACTTAAAGGATCAACTAGGTCGGGATGGATCTAAAGACGATTTCTGTCAATGTAGTTATTCTTGCAAACAATGATTTAAAAAAACCTGTTCCGTGTTTCTTATATTACATAACATAATTATTTTGTCCGTTAGCAGTATATAGCAGAAAGTATTTCTTTCCGATATTTGCTTCTGAATATATTTTCACCAAATTGCCAGTTTCTTACTAGTGTTGTTACTACTACTACTACTACTACTACTACTACTACTACTACTACTACTACTACTACTACAACTACAACTACTACTACTACTACTACTACTACTAAATAGCTTAAGATTCTACACCACACACAGCGCATACCTCCTGGGTCACAAAAGTAGTGTTTAACCCCATTCTCAGCTTCCTGGGGATTATACCTCAAAGAAACACCGTCTGGATTATTCTGGCGTAAAAGCAAAGGAATATAAACATATTTACGACACACTGACCACTACCGAAACATGGCCACATCAGACCCACTGTACACATCGAGTTTACAAATAGAAGTATACCTCTATGTGTTACAATTCGTCACACTCACCTGTTGCACTGAACGCCGACAGGTGCGCTTCCCGGAGATTGATTGCAGTTATGAGCGTTGTACCTGACCGGTCCGGGGGCGAGTTGACTGGACTGTAATTATACGTGAATATTCTGTTCCATACTGCCTGTTATAAAGTAGCGCGGCTCGTGGCTAATACCGACAACTAATCTCCAATATAAGGCAGATGATACGCTGTGGGTGTCGCCAGGTGGCGCGAATAGTTGCCGTTTATATTGATTGAGTCACTTATTAAAAAATAATGAGTTTTTGTCAAGAAATCGATAGATACATATGGGAAACATAGCATCCATATGTGAATGTTATCAGTTTATACCATATTAAACATATTTCAAACACGCGTGAAAATGCATTTGTTTCTTTCACTTTGACATATGAAATATGATGATGTCGAAAACATAATATTGTAAAAGTTCGAGGACCCGCAGCGCCAGTGGAGTTTAACGTCTGATCATATCACGTGCATTTCGTGTCAAATCATCCGTTAGATACAGATGAATACTGTTTTTTATATATCATTATCCTTATCTAATTGTCAAAATACAAGAATGGTGTACTATGTAATATGCACGGTAATAACCAAGTTACTTAATATCAAAATACATAAATTGCACATAATGCCAGCATGTCATTGGCAACCATGCAGATTTTCCATAAACATAAAATATTGAGGCCACAGCAACTAACTATGACGGACTATGTTGTTTATGTTAAGGGTTTAACAAGCAGTGTGGGAAGATATTATTATTGATTCATTTATGAGGTATAAACGGACACGACGCAGATTTACAAAGTGTGTATACCTTGTTTTTGACGACATCATGAGCATCGATCTACGCGACACATACGTAAGTTCTTTCGTTTGAACGTTGTGTTACAACAATTATTTGATGCGGACGTAAAATATCTATTCTTAACACATGAATCTGGTTATAATTCACCTTCCAAGAACAGGTGCTGCCGCTCTAAAAAAGTTTTCTTTGTTTGTTGTTTAACGCCGCACTCAACAATATTCCAGCTATATGACGGCGGTCTGTAAATAATCGAGTCTGGACCAAACAATCCAGTGATTGACATCATGAGCATCGATTCCCGCAATGGGATACGACGACATGCATCACTAAAGAGTGCGCAAGTTGAGTTTAACGCCGCATTGAAACAAATTTCATCTAAATCACTGCGTATCAGGTTGAAGTGGGAGGCCCGAAGCGATGTAGGCATCTGACGTGAATCACTTTGATGAAACGCATTCATGAGTTGTACGATTGCTTTGTCGCGATATCGCGTAGCTATCTCGGTGCGATATGGCGATGGTCCAAATCAGCCACCATACATTAGCATGGGTATGGCGCTGAAAAACCATTGAAAATAATCAAGGCGAATATGGGATTCGAACACATGCCGCCGGGACTCAAGTCTGCACTACATTTTGCGGCGCATGTTGCAACTGGACCACCAACGTCCACCGTTAATATTATTGGAACAGAACAATCGATTTTCTACATGCAGAGATGCATATAACTTGTTCGAATGTTCAAGTTCTAGTGAGTGAGTGAGTTGGGTTTAACGCCGCTTTTAACAGTATTACAGTTATATCACGGTGTGTCAACTTAATGGTTGAGGAAAGCCCGAAGTGATGTAGGTCTCAGACGTTTACCACTTCGGTGAAACCCACGAGCACGGATATGGTGCTGACAAACCTAGAAACATAATCGGGGCGAACCACCGAGATTCGAACCCACATTCATAGGTTTCTGGCGTGCGCAAGGGACGCAACTCTGCACAGCGAATCGCGGCGCCTTAGACGACTGGGCCACCCGTGCCCCCTGTTCAGGTTTCAAGCATGGTAGACAGGTGGAGGAAATTTCCAAATATGACGCATCAGTGACAAAAATGATGTCTGATGCAATTCCCTCTTTGACTTGTACCATATCATTCCTTGTTGTTGTTTTTTTCGGGTGAACAATTGACTTGCCGTTGCAAGTGTCTGTGATGTGTGTCACTAGTGAGGCAGGATAAGCTCGCCTGTTCGCAAACACCTGGTATCATTATTTGGCATTGATTCATAAACACATGCTTATGATACAGTTGGACATGTATTATGGGTTCTTGCTTTTAGAAATATTTCTTGTGATTATGAAAAGGGTTTTGTCGCTCTTATGTTTAAATATGCGGGCCCAGACGAGTGTTTAAGGTTTGCGCACACCCCACCTTTTTCTCTTAAATTGTCGATCCTGTACACTTACTGTAAAGGTGTTACACTATTATTGACACATTTGGTTTTATGCGATCAACAACAAAAAATATCAGGATGGGAATACACCTGTCCCTTGTAAACTGCCGGGCAAAAGAAAATGAAAGTTTTCACTCATGTTTGATGATGGCTGAAATGTAACAAACTAGGAATGTTTTTTTCATACGGGTAGCATAGTTGTATTTTGGACCTTATGTTTGTAGTTTTTCAGCGACTATTTTCAGCCAAGTAACGTTTTGGTCAAATCCAATTCTTAAGTACATACTTTCTTTTGCCCGGGGTCAAAATGCACCTCTCCTTTTCTAAAGACACGTGTAAACTTGTGAAGATACGAATCAATATTTTGAACTATATGGATAATAATTATGTGGACGGTAAATAATGTCTGTATTTTCGTGAACTAATAACGGTCTACAGATTATATTCCTGAGCAAAATGGATATGAGCTTCCATCAACAGAGTTCTGTTCCAAAGTATACTGGAATATTCCTTGCGAACTATTCTTAATACATGTGATTATCATTCCTAAATGTATGCTTAGTAGCGTGTAAATAGAATCACACTGATGGTGTATTGAGTTCATCATTTGACAGATGGCAATGCATCGATGACATCATGATTAATCAATAGTGGACATTGATGCCATTCTGATCGATAGATACCCTAACAAGCAAATATACTCCATACGACTTGCTATCTGAAATAATAATAATATCTTTACATGTGAATTGATTATTACCAGGACAGGATCCCTTAACAACCTCCCTCGCAATCTTCGATACATGTATAATGACGAACGTGTTAAGATAGAAATGAAAAGGTCCTCAGAAATAGTATCGCAATAGAAATACAACATTGATATTCCTATCATCATTGTACCGCCGTTGTGATGTTACCAGTAATACTTTTCTTCACAATAGTCATCCCAATAGATGGTATACATAGCTCAAGAATATTGCGGTTTGTATTATGTTTTGAGTTCGATCTAGGCACATACTGATGCTATTCTTGCACTGCTCAGAGACATCCGGGACAGAGTATATGTTTAGACATCCTAATCAGAAGCCGGACATCTGTCTGTATCTCACGATCTTGGTAAATCATTGTTTATCAAATCATATTCACTCAATAACCAAGCCGATGTTCGTTTGTTTCAGAAAAAGTAATCGCTCCTGTCAAGAGTGCCGAAGGCGGTCCGATGACACGGGTGAAATTTGAGTTAAAGGACGGCCATTAAAAAACCAAGTTTAATAGGCATATATAAGGTACATATTTACACCCCAAAAAGAGTCATGTGGGATTTAATTTTTATCTAAAAAGCAACAAACATCTGCCCTGATCCCACAACCAGCGCCTAGGCATATTAAAATCCAAGCTGGAGGCCGAGCTGAAGCTGTGACGTCATAGTGGAGAGACGTCCACCATTTTGTTTCGTTTACAGTGCATTAATCAACAAAACCATGAAGTGCTTTTCCGATATTCTCGGCGCATTGAAGACGTGAAATTGAGTATTGTGTTGCAATGGGGTGTACTAGTTCAACAAACAAAAGTACAAAGTGTCATTTCTCAAATTTCGAAACGAAAAGTCCGATTTAGCGAGAAGGAAAGTTTTGATACAGCAATGTCATAGAAAAATGGAAACCGACTGGACATGCTGTTTTGTGTTCCTTGCATATTGAGGTATCTGTCTATAAGAGAGATACTCACAAATTAAAAAAGTGCATTCATTAGTTATAAGCTATCAAATCATAACATCAAATTATTATAAAAATAATCCATCACTGACTTCCATCGTAGAACAATTACAGAGGACTATGCAAATTGACCAGACTACATGCAAAGGCAATATATTTGTCACAGTTTGGGTGTACATAAATTCACATATTAAGTTCATGGTCTTGCGTACTTGAAACTCTTGTGTGTATCTGATTCTGCAGGAAAGGCTTCTCTTATCTTAACCCCTTGATCCCGCCTCTCGATCAACGATTATTATGTTTCTAAATCTGGGATAAGTTATTGTATGACAAAAGCTGTGTAAGGTTAGACTGTGCCAGTGTGGTGTTCATTTTAAAAGATGTTATATTGTGACAGGTATTTGTGTTTGTTTGTTTGTTTCTTCTTTGTCGCCGCATTCAGCAATATTCTAGCTATATGACGGCGGTCTGTAAATAACCGAGTCTGGAACAGACAATCCAGTGTTTGACATCATGAGCATCGGTCCACGCAATTGGGACATGATGACAGGTGTCAACCAAGTCAGCGAGCCTGACCACCCGATCGCGTTAGTCGCCTCTTACGACAAGCATAGTCGCCTTTAACGGCAAGCATTGGTTGCTGAAGACCTATTCTACCCCGGATCTTCACGGGTCAGATATTTGTGAATGTAATAGTGTCTGTTTGTTTCATTTATTTATTGTTAAATAAATTGTCTGTATCTCTTTCTAATATAATTATGGTCAATGTTATAATGATGGACGTTTTGTACAAGACGAGTAGAGTACATGTAGTGAAATATGTATTATTATCACTGTTAACTGACAATACATTTTATGATTAACATTCATTTGTATAGACACCAAATGTAGCTTGCTAATTGTTTGGAATAAAGACAACACAACGGACAATGTTTTGACAATGGTAAGCATGAATCTACACCTGGCACATTTTACACAAGTATAACTGTCTTACAGTCTTTTCTTGATAAATATCCATTCTATTCAGGAATGTCAGGATAGCGTTTAATGCCAGAGTGTGGCATCCCATGTGGATCGTTTGCATTCGATAGTCGATACATCTCCCTCGCTTTCCTCACTGCTGTCCACCGCCTCCGTGGTCTAGTGGTAGAGCGTCCGCCCGGAGAGCGGAAGGTCCGGGGTTCGATCCCCGGCCGCGTCATACCAAAAGACGTTAAAAGATGGTACTTGTTGTTACCCTGTCTGGCGCTCGGCATTAAGGGGCTAAAACAAGGACTGGTCGGCTCGGAGTCAGTATACTGTGTCTGAGTGGGGTATTCATGTTAAACTGCGGCATAATATCTCAGTGAGCTAGCACTATAAATCGGCATCAGTCCGGACTAGTACAAGCAGCCACACACACAGGTGCATGCACGTAGCTATATTGGTGCAATAATCTTGGACGCGACGTTAAACCCCATTTCACCTCACCTCCTCACTGCTGTCAAGACTATTTTGATTAACCACGGGTTCACGATGTATATGGTCATTGAGCGAAAATTCAACGTTTCTGTCGGTTGCATTGTCAGGTGATGCTATGGCGAACATTGTAATGTACCAAACACTATACAGAAACAGTGATCGTCTGCTGGTCAACTCTCCACTATGACGTCAGGTCACATGATTACAACTCTGCTCATGAACTCTCTGTAGTTTCCGGAATATTAATAGGTTTTTAACGGTTTTTGTCATTAATATTGCCTTTTGATTTTTTTCTTTCAAGATACTTGTTTTATTTGTGTTGTATAAATGATTTAATCCCATACTTATAGTTTACTGTACATCTCTGCCGGCAAGATTATTGAACATTTAAAGCGACCATGCACATTTGTGTGTGCGTGTGTGCGTGTGCGTGTGCGTGTGCGTGTGCGTGTGCGTGCCTGTGCGTGCGTGTGACGTGACGTGACGGAACGTGTGTGTGTGTGTGTGTGTGTGTGTGAGTGTGTGTGTGAGTGTGTGCGTGCGTGCGTGCGTGCGTGCGTGCGTGTGTGTGTGTGTGTGTGTGTGTGTGTGTGTGTGTGTGTGTGTGTGTCCTGACGGGAAATGACTTAAGGTTCTTGGAAACAAGATGCACGTGCTTCGGACACTGTGGTCATTTGGCCCATAGTTCATATTACCTTCACGTCCATGATAGTAGCGAGTGAGTTAAACATTTATATGGGTGAGTGGGTTGAGATTAAAACCGCTTTTAATAGCATTTCAGTTACGTCACGATGTACATAGGCGTATACACACCTCCAGCAACTCACATATTTGGGTAGTAGGGACCAACCATGGGATATTCTAGTGGGGGCTTTGGATTTTATCGAAACAAATAAATTGTCCCTGTGAATCCTTGAAAAATAAACTTATTCTTCAGACTGTTAAAACAAGACATTGCATGCCACAAAAAATACTTCGTTTCAGGTTGTTTTTCTTTAAAATATATTCAGGCTCATAGTTATGGTAATAATAACATGAATTTGGAAAATATTCCATTCTGACTGGTCAATCAGAGGTTTCAAATCACAATAACCACTTCTGATTGCAATAGCTGAGTTGACAGCCGCATGACCGCGGACGCTACTATTTATAGAAACGTACTTCATTCTCAGTAATTTTCGGTGACCTTATTTAATCAATAATATATACAATTAGAGGTTACAAAATGTTGCAGTTAATACAATATTCAAAGTAGGTGTGACAATACTATAGAAATCGATTATTTTCCCAAATTCAATTTAGCGCTGCTAAATCTGAACCTATAGTTCTATCATGTAGACACTGCTTAAATCCTGGCTAAAACTGATCTGTTCATTAACATATATATTTACTTTAACCTAGGTCCCCATTCGCTATCCCTGTGAATAAGTAGGGTACGGGCGCCCAGTCGTTTCATGTCTGAGACCTGCATCACTTCGGGTGAAAACGCTACAACACTCTTGTCTCCTTTTGGGAATATAAAAATACATTCCCAGCAACTACTACATGCTAGGCACGGATCTGTGCTCCAGAGACCAGGGTGTCATTAACCAAGAATAAAGTAACAATAAAAACGTGGTATCAGGTTCACGGGTTTATTATTATCAGCTAGTAGTAAGTATAGATGACAATAGAAAGGGTCAAAATCCAAATTTACACTTACAAAGATCAATGATTAATTAAACCAGAGTGAGTGAGTGAGTATGGTTTTACGCCACCTTTAGCAATATTCCAGCAATATCACAGCGGGGGACACCAGAAATGGGCTTCACACATTGTACCCAAGTCGGGAATCGCACCCGTGTCTTCGGCGTGACGAGCGAACGCTTTAACCACTGGGCTACCCGACCGCCCCCAAAGCAGAGCAAGTATACAAGCTGATTAGCTAAGGAACTGTATAACAGAATTAAAACGGGAGTAGCTAAATCAACACTTTGACAAGATGCATAGACAGCCATTAAGTCGGCTGCGACCAATTAACACCTGAGTGTTAATTAGCTCACCTTAATTTTACAGTCACTCGTAACTCCATATAGAGTGGCCCTACCTGTTGTATGTTGTATATGTATATTGCTGTATTTAATTGGGGCGAGACTTTAATAAACTATCTGTCTGTCTGGCTGTCTCAACACTCAAATGAGTGAATAACCTCGGCCTGGTTAAATAGCAATATCTCTAAAAGTCTCTTGGACAATAAAACAGACGAAAAAACGCCTGAATATCAAACTTGTCTCATAGAGACTCGGTCAGTTTGACTGAGCAAGGAAATTCTTAACTTCCCCCCAAAACAAGGTACTTGACGTGAGGAGTATCTGGACTCACAATCATTAAACGTGTACTTGTCCAAAAGAGAAACTTGACTCCCTATCGTAAATTGATACTTGACCTGAACTAGACACTCACGGTAAAGCTGGATATCGACGGATTACTAGATATACGGAGTATGAAGAATCCTAGCTAATAATATTTGCTCAATACAGAGTAAGTCAGTACAGTGTTATGCGAACACGCACTTCCACCCCCCACCCCCCACCCACACACACACACAGGATGTCTCGCTTATCTCTACTGCGCATGACACAATCAATATCTCCCCAAGGGGAAATCGGGCTGGGTTGGTCCTAGGGTAACGGACAGACATTGTGTATCTGTTTGTAACGATGACTGATGGCGTTTCATTGTATCCTGAGGACGATTCTGAGTGCTTCATCTTTGGTCCGCTCAGTTCTCGCTCAGATTCGATTTATGACAGACTGGACGAGTAGTTCTGGTTATACTGTTTGTACTGTTGTAGTATTGAGGTCAAATAAACAAATTTGCCGGGAAAAAGAAAGTATACGCTTGAAAAATGCATTGGACCAAACAATTACAAACGTTATCAAGACGTGATAAGGCTGAAAACATGGTGTATACTTTCTTTTGCTCGGCAGTGTATGAGCATGGGTTTCACACAGCATTGTTTTGACAACACATGCACTATTTGGTACAGGGGCGGTCGGGTAGCCTAGTGGTTTAATCGTTCGCTCCTCACGCCGAAGACCCGGGTTCGATTCCCGACATGGGTACAATGTGTCAAGCCCATTTCTGGTGTCCCTCGCCGTGATATTGCTGGAATATTGGTAAAAGCGGCGTAAATCCATACTCACTCACTCACTCACTCACTATTTGGTACATTCTACAATTATACATCAATATTAACAACAATGATAAAAACATTAAATGTTTGATTTTTTAACTATCTTGAAACCAGAAGAAACTGAATGTGCAATATCGGATTGTGCCAGTAAAACTCCGATCTTAACGTTTTATACGCTAGTAATCACAGTGTAATTCGCGTCATTTTTCGAAATATTCCCTGATTGAACAATTATTATATCCAAGTCCTTGGACAGGGCTCTGGCTGTGTGTCGAGTGGGCGTGGTGACTCTTACATTGTCGTGTCAAGCACCGTTGAAAAGTCCTTGGAGTATTTGCGTTCAGATACAGGGAAACTTATATGGAAGAGGGAAGTATACTTCACTGTGTTATTTTGTAAGAGGTTCGATGGCCCCTGTTTATGGAGGCGTCTGATTGAGCACAGATATATCTGGCTTATTTCAACATTATTATTCGTTCGATAACAGACCATTTGTTCATTAGGTGTCAGGCCGCTTTTAGCGATATTCCAGCAATATCACGGCGGGGGATAACAGAAATGGGCTTCACACATTGTACCCATGTCCGGAATCGAACCCGGGTCTTCGGCGTGGCGAGCGAACGCTTTAACCATTAGGCTACCCGACCGCCCTGATATTTTACAAGACAATTAACATATGGGTCATGGTTGCAAGGATTATATTTGTTAAATTCTCATAGACGTTTATTTTATTTGATTTAGAGCAAAGAATGTCAGAAACCGTAACCGCGTAAGCTCTGACTTATACCATGGACATGCGGGCGAGAGGCACTGACAACGCTTATGAGTCATAGTGGCCATGTGGGAAATGGAACCTTTATCTTCAGTGTGACAAGCGCTACCATATGGCAAGCCGTTTTCACATTTATTACAGAATTACAGATATCTTCAATTGTTTTTAAGATATCGGTATTTTATTTAAAGATATCAATCATGTTTTTAAGATATCAAAAAATAATTAAAGATATCTTAAATTCATTTCTGATATCCATAATACAATTACTGATATCTTAAAATGTTATGGTGATATCAACAAATTAGTTTGTGATATCTCTAAATGTATTTAAGATATCATTAAACAATTACCATCCTACTGTACATAAACATATTAGAAATAAATTCAAGATATCTTAAATTCAATTCAAGATATCTTGAAATAAGTTATACATATCCACAAATGCATTACAGATATCTTTAATTCAATTAGAGATATCTTTAATTCAATTAGAGATATCTTTAATTCAATTCAAGATATCATTAATTCTGACCGTTACTGATATCAAACATCCAATTAAAGATACCATTAATACTTTTGATGATATCTTTATATCAATTATTGATATCAGTTATCTAATTTAAGTAACATTATTAATGTCACATCTTTAATAATGGCAACAATTGAAGATATCAATAATTAATTACTGATATCTGTATTTAGTTTCAAGATATCAGGAATTGAATTAATGACATCATAACAAAACATGACATTTTGATATCTTTAAATCATATTTTGATATCATAAATCGAATTTAAGATATCAGCAATTCTTTTCAAGATATCTTCATTTCCATTCAAGATATCTTCAATTCATTTCAAGATATCTTTAAAACAATTGAAGATATCTTAAATTTTATTGCAGATATCTACAATTATCTGCATTTAAGACATCTTCAATTCCATTCAAGATATCTTCAATTCAATTCAAGATATCTTCAATTCATTTCAAGATATCTTTAAAACATTTGAAGATAACTGTAATTCCGTAATAAATGTGAAAACGGCTTGCCATACTACCACAGTACAGATGATTTGATTTATTTGTTAGTCATAAGAAGGGTACACAAGCCAAGACACCTTCTGGTCCAATTAACTCACAAATGATTTGATTAGCTACTTTAGTATGTCCACTAAGGGGTAATTACCCACCATTCGTCTCCAGCTTCCCCACCGACTTACGACAACGCTGTATCATTAGGGATCTTGCCGCTAACTGTTTTCACCTGTATCGTACGTCGTTACTTGTTTTCAAGTTAATTTATCATGGCTGGCGGAACGGGCATGTAAATGAAAGACAATTTTAGCTTTAGACAACGGACGCGGGAACGAAGGAAGTATGTTACTCTGTCACTATGTCTTGAAACGTACTGCCTCGTCGTAGCGTTGCTAAGATCATTAACAGTGTATTATAGATGAAAGGGGGCACGGGTGTTCTGGCCGACCTGGATTACCATTGAAGGTGTGTCACGATCCGATCTTTTCATTTTAGGCACAGTTCCGTGAAGATTCCGGTTTAGAATTGCTTTTCTGCAACCCATGCTTGTCGTAAGAGGCGACTAACGGGATCGGGTGGTCAGGCTCGCTGACTTGGCTGATGAATGTCATCGTATCCCAATTGTGTGGATCGATGCCCATGATGTCAATCACTGGCTTGTGTAGTCTAGATTCGATTATCTACAGACCGCCGTCATATAGCTGGAATATTGCTGAGTGCGGCGTTTAACAACAAACAAAAAAACCCATCTCCGTGGTACTCCCTATTAACGATTTTGATTTTGACTTGTTTCTACACAGAGCCATGGGAAGTCCCATAGTGTTTCCTAATAGATTCCAAATCCAAATCTGTTTCGCACTTTATATGCTTCAGAAAAGTGCATGCGTCGTGATCTAAGCACAAATGCAACATGAGTCACTTCCAAAGACACTTGCCGTCTTTTACGTACAACAATGTATTTATTTTATTTATCGAGTTAGAAACGGGACCGGTGAAGATTTTTTATCCAGCGCAAGGCTCCCAAACATCCCTACCCTTCGACCAGTCCAACCTGAATAGTATAAAGAAAGTTGCATGATCGAAAATATAAGTACACATATTTGAAGGCAAGTGTTTTAGGGAGCGAATCGTGTTGAAGTTTTCGTGGGATTGTAATTCATGTACATTATGGCGAGGTGTTAGTGTGGTATGTTCCGAATCGGGAATCTGTGAGGAAATAAATACCCACCAGCCAGTAGGTCTGTGTGACGTCAATATCAGAGGGGCGGTCGGGTAGCCTAGTGGTTAAAGCGTTCGCTCGTCACGCCGAAGACCCGGGTTCGATTCCCGACATGGGTACAATGTGTGAAGCCCATCTCTGGTGTCCCCCGCCGTGATATTGCTGGAATATTGCTAAAAGCGGCGTAAAACCAAACTCACTCACTCACTCAATATCAGAATCGCATAAAGTTAATGATAGGAATACGGTTATTGCGGCTACAACTCGTGCTACAACGTAGTTTTAGCAGTACACAGATGACTACACTGACTGTGTAGAGGGAAAACGCGAAAAGATAAAACTAATCAGGCAGATACCAGTAAGACAGCAGATATTTCATTGACGATAGGATACACAATATATCATGCTGTTGCCTTCAGCTAAGACATCTCTTGTCGACAAAAATAATTGCAGTATGTAAAGTACACAATATAAACTCATTTGATTATGTCTATGTAACCACCCTTGCAATGGTTTGTAAGACGAAAAAAATAGCTGGGTAATTTTGTGTAAAACATAAATTGGTTCAATGAAGGCTGTGGTCAGAAAAGAAAAGAAATTTTCAGACAAATGACCCCTTTCATGTTTGAAAAAATAGAAAACAGCAAATGAATTGATTTTTAAAGATAATGTGTCTAAGATACCGATCAGCAGTTGTGTGTAATTCGATTTGTTAAAAAATAATAAAAGTTTTAAATCAAAAGATATTAAAAAATAGAAAATATAGAACTAGTCTTTGAGTGCTGACTAATCGTCTGTACAGGTTATTTTTTTAATATAATATCGCTAACTAAAGATATTTTCAATTGAAAATCAAACATGATAAAATCAGTTGAAAGGTATAGTCTCTTTTGCTCCTGATGAGAACAGATTCACACCTGTTGACTTAGAATTGGTCATTGTATATTTACGTACATATAAATTTGTGCCTAATTATTACACCTTGTCATCGGGAGTTTGAGAAAGGATATTATCAACAAATAAAATCAAACAGCTTTTAGATTAGATTTTACAGCCAATCAGAATGTCCGCTTCTGTGATCTGCTTGGCTTAGATCTTCCCTCATTACAGCTGTCGAACGACATACTTCTAATGCCATCTATCTGAATATTTGTCCAGGTCTTCAGAAACGCAGGAAGGACCAGTAGGCCAGGACACACAGACTACTGGTCACATTGCGATTACTTGTCATTGAGGGCGGTCGGGTAGCCTGGTGGTTAAAGCGTTCGCTCGTCACGCCGAAGACCCGGGTTCGATTCCCGATATCGGTACAATGTGTGAAGCCCATTTCTGTTATCCCCCGCCGTGGTATTGCTGAAATATTGACAATGTTAAAAGCGGCGTAAAACCATACTCACTCACTACTTGTCAGTGAAGGCATTTGAATCTGTGGGTTGACATTTTGCATCACTATGTTAAAGATTTATGGGTGATTAAGTAAAATGGGTTTAACGATCACGGGCTCGTGGCGTGTCAGCTTACTTTGAAGGCAGTAGGAAAGACGCTTGTCACTTTGAAGAAACCTATAAGCATGAGGGCCACGCCGAGGGACAGTAATTATCGGAGAGAATCTTAACTTCAAATACAAACCTGGAACCTCTAAGGGACACAACTCTGGGACGCTAAGGGACACAACTCTAGTACGCTAAGGGACACAACTCTGGGACGCTAAGGGACACAACGCTAGTACGCTAAGGGACACAACTCTGGGACGCCAAGGGACACAACGCTAGTACGCTAAGGGACACAACTCTGGTACGCTTTGGGGCACAAATTGGGGACGCTATGTGACATACCTCTGGGACGCTTAAGGACATAACCCTGGGGCCCTAAGGGACACAACACTAAGACGCTAAGGGACATAACTCTGCCTCATAACTCTGATGTTTATTTCTGTAATAATTCATACAGTTCTATACACTCTCTCCACAAATCCTCACGACAGGGAAACCACTGATGTGTCAGAAGATCGTTGCTGCTGGCAAAATCAATGGGAAAGTCATATATCAGTCTTATTTTCCGCCTAAATCATTTGTTAATAATAACTTCCTTGTTCAAGGCATCAATGGATAGCCCTATCGGACATTTTTACGACGGGCTATAACTATTTGCTGAATTAATGGATGTTTTTTGAAAGCATCCGACCGTTGTTGGAAAACAAGTTAATATTTTGATTAATCGGATATCTTATGTATGTATGTATGTATGTATGTATGTGTGTGTGTGTGTGTGTGTGTGTGTGTGTGTGTGTGTGTGCGTGTGTGTGTGTGTGTGTGTGTGTGTGTGTGTGTGTGTGTGTGTGTGTGTGTGTGATCCCAAACTGGCTCCCACAGGAGATATCGCTTGGGTGAGATCAAGCGATATCTGCACTGTAGATATCGCTGCAATGACATTGCATCACGATGATTTGCAGACCATTGTGACGTTATTGGTTACCATGACGTCACAATCAAATGACATCACTAATGGCTCTGCTACTGAAGCTGTCAGCATTGCTTTTTACACTTAACACACTGCTTATTACTTTTTACAAACTGAAAAAGTTGGAAGAATGACGTTGGATGATAAACACAATCTCGACCTCGTGTCTCTGAGTTTTCCCACTTTTATCAAGTCGCATTGAAGATAATATATTTGATATCAAAAGACAGGGTGAGATTCTCTCTCTGTCTCATTCTCTCTCTCTTTTGATAAATCGGATATCTCACATGTACACTGTTCCATTTCTGGCGATCGATGGTTTTCAGCTCATTTTCTCGAGTCAAATCAAAAGCCAATTGTGTCAATACGAGAATATCCCAATTGTGATTTCTGGTTAGAATCGGTCCCCAACAACTTATGGTCGCAAGAGGCGAATCAGTTGATCGAGAGGTCAAGCTCGGTGACTTTGTTGATGACGTGTTATCGTACCCCGACGGCGCTGATCGTTGGTCTCAGCATTAAGGATAAATCAATGGTCGAGAATCAATTACTTTCAGGCCGACGTCATATAGAGAGCGGTGTTAAACAACACACACACGCGCACGCGCACACGCACACACACACGCACATATACACGCAAAGACACACGCACGCTTACATATACATGACACGCACACACACACGCACGCACACACAGAGAAACACGGACCACGCACACACACATACAAACAGATACACGCACACGCATACGCACGCGCACACACGGATACACACTACAAAGAATACAATGTATGTGCCCCACCGTCCTTCCACTTACTGCTGGAGACCTACGAGTACTTACCCATGATTCGTTAATCAGGAAATTTGTTAATCCGACAGATATCCCCAGGCTTTTCGGTGCAAACTTGCATATTTATGCACACCATTGAAGTCAGAAACCGGCATATGCAACCTAAATAACCAGCCACAGACCTTTAGTAAGTAAGGATACGATATATGGATGGACAACTTCTTTATACAATTAGGAGCGACGTTTCGGTGTGGGCTTTTTGCACCGTTATACTCTGTGCTTCACTTGCTTGATAACGGTGTTAGAACCTAACGTCGCTCCTAATTGCATACATAAGTCGTTCATCCATATATCTTATCCTAACTTTGTACTCCAACTTCTAAATGCCTCTCAAAGAAGTCACTGACATTTGTTGAAACTGGAAAACTGTTTGAGAAGACCTTTCTTTGTTGAAGGAACCTTTTTATTCTATTCTTTTAAAGTTTGTCTGCATTTGTTGTCTGTTTGTTAAGAAGATAAGCTCGACTGGAACCTTGCCTTTTTTCCTCAATGTAAGGCAGGGAAGAAATATACAAGTACACTAATAGATTATGTGTCATTAGTAATTTAATGGTGTTACCGCAAAGCACTTGTGTACATGGTTCTTGTGTTTAAAACTGTCGCAGTAAATTTAAATGACACTATAGGCCAAAAGTTGACTGACACGTTTAAAAAGTTCAACTCAGCCACTTTATATTCTAAGCTTTACAGAAACATCTTGTTTCGGCATCTTCCAAACTGTAGGTCGATGAAGCAAGCATCTGCTATACGTTTTGGGGCTATAACGGAACCGGAATATCTTAAATAGTCATGAACATATGGTTGGTTGGTTGGTTTGTTCTTTAACGCCGCACTCAGCAATATTCCAGCTATATGACGGCGGTCTGTAAACAATCCAGTGATTAATATCATGAGCATCGATCCACGCAATTGGGACCGATGACATGCATCAACCAAGTCAGCGAGCCTGACCACCCGATCCTGTTAGTTGCCTCCTACGACAAGCATAGTCGCCTTTTACGGCAAGCATGGGTTGGTGAAGACCTATTCTACCCCGGATCTTCATCATGAACATATGCATGTGATATTGTCGGAATTGTACAGTGGATATTTCTTGTGATTATGGAAAGGGTTTTGTCGCTTTTATTCCCATGAGAAGAGCTCAATATCATCCCCATCCCATCCCATGCATAGAGCATCCTGGGTGGTCTTTTCGCTAATACCCGGTGTCCATTGTAATAATGTTCACTGCTATTTTACCTTTTGCGCCCTATTGAATCTGTTTCTGCGGATGATCAGGTTATTCCCTGGCGGGGGGTTAAGACCTCCTCCGGATCTTGGATGTTATATGTGTGCCTCACATTTCACACTACACTGAAACTGCAGGGATTGTGATTCTGCACCATATCAGTCACCACAAATATACCTGAGCAGACTCACTCTGTCACTCTGTCACAGACATACGAGATGAGTGAGTGAGTCACTTGAGTAGCATGGCGATTTGAACAGTATTTCAATTCTATCACTGCATGTCAGACCCGTGAAGATCCGGGGTAGAATAAGACTTCAGCAGTTCATGCTTGCCGTAAAAGACAACTATGCTTGTCGTAAAAGACAACTATTCTTGTCGTAAGAGGCGACTAACGGGATCGGGTGGTCAGGCTCGCCGACTTGGTCGATGCATGTCATGGTATCCCAATTCCGTGGATGATGTCAATCACTGGACTGTCTGGTCAAGACGCGTTTCTTTACAGACCGCCGTCATATAGCTGGAATACTGCTGAGTGCGGAGATAAACAACAAACAAACAAAAAAACACTGCATGTCAACTGACCATGAGAGGGAAGCACAAAGTCACTCACGTTTAAGAAGTTGTGAAAACCCATTCGCATGATGCTTACAAACCAAGACTCACAAACTGGACAAAAGTTGGAGTCGCTCCAACAATTCTGTCACACATCCAAGAAACACGACGAAGCACAACGAAGACACACGAGAAGTGGTCCTTGACCTGAACGACATCTACACATAATTGCGTTATAAATATATTCCTGAACAGCACAAAAATCAATAATAAGTGTCATCTTTTAAATTAATGACCCATCTCTAGCTTAGAACCGTGTCTATAATAGGTCATACCGACTACCAACATACAGTGACACACAGTCGCATTGACGGCTTCAATATACCTGTCACACTCTGTCCACCAAGTGCTTATTACTATACTTTGCTAATTGTCATATTTATCTTGGTATACGCCCATATTCACACACAGGTATCTGTTGACAAGTAAAGGCTCTGTTCACTTTTCGAGGCAATGCACATTCCACCCCCGGACAGTGTATCAACATCAATAACTGCACTCTCATGGCCAGTCATTGAATGGGATCACACTATAATTAACGTAACACTGTCAAATATGAAAACTTTGAAGCGAGGCATCAACACGGTGGCAAACTCTTTGTTCGTCAGATTAAATTTAGAATAAAATAGTTTTCCCAAAATGTTTAATCATGATACATATTAAATTAGTTAAAATGGCCACATGAAAAAATAAAAATGGACACACTTAAAAGTCAAAATGGACACAGAGCAAAAGTCATGTGGCCGTTTTGACTGAGGTTGGTGGCAATTTTGACTTTTGGGTGTTGCCATTTTGACTAAGGTGTCTGTGACATTGGGACGTGTGGCCATTTTGACCTGTTCCGTTCCATAACCTTTTTCAAATATCCCTCTCATTGTTGCAGAAACTTTCTGACAAATGTCAAGCATTTCAGGGTATAAATAAAACAATTTGAACGCTAACATCATACCGAGGATTTTTAGATCTAGCAGACTAAATATGACAGACAACTGAATAAAGGTGTCCATGTATTGACCACTTGCACACGCATGCAGACTGTCTGGGGATTTTCGTAATATGAGCGACAACACCCTTTCGATAATCATAAATATATGTTTATGTATGACTATAAAATAGTGATGAAACCAGGTATGTGCAAAAAGGTGAGCTCATACTGCTTCACCTCCTTCACAGACACACGCAGAGGCAAGTCAAAACACACAGGGTAACGTATAGAATACTAGTCAAATAGGAATCATTTTTATCACTGGTGCGTGACATTTGGACATGTCCTCTACATTTCTGCCATAAAAGTTTTTAAAAGCTTTATTAAGCTCGAATACTACAGCTTTTGAGCAAGAATTGTATGACGCTCTTTGGAATCTTCGTAGAAAGAACATGATCGATTGTCCCTCAAAAGTTGTGAAATGAAGACACAAAAGACGGGAGCTGCTGGAATATTATTCGACATAGAGGGGAAGTTGACTGTTGGAGAGTTGGAACTCATTCCTCATATTTCACATTGGTGTTATTAATGAGGAAGTCCAGCATTTCATGGAGTGCTTTCTCATTAAACTCCAAATGACCTTTGCCCTCATTATTGACAAATTGTCTTGAACCATTCATAAGTCCATTCATAATGCGCAAGATTCCTTTCACAAAGCTAATGTTCATGGCGCTACACAGGTTTTATCAAGTGGTGCATGTGAAGTGAAACTGGACTGGTTAGTGTTGTTTGAAGATACAGGTTTCCAGATGAGGTTTAAAAGATGAGTGATGAGTGATGCTTACAGTTTGAGATCTGGTGGCAATTTGTTCTATACAGATGATTGTGCTGTATCGTAACGATCTATAATTTCAGACGCATTTCTAGACGCACTTCTGTGTTTTTTTATGTGTTGGAAAAACAATTCTTGGTGATGTGGCAGGATGGCGGAAGTACTGCTGTGTGGCATCAGGCAACAAAGAAACATCATAATGACGAATCTGAGTTCATGACTCTCATTATTCTCTGGCTTGGGCGTTTTATACTTACTTGATGTCATATAGTAAGCCAGATCAAGCCCAATATTCTTCGCTGAATTAGAGAATGCATTATACATGACTTGAGGTTCCAGGCAAGGTTCGATCTTTGAAAGCTCCGTCGCAGTTTCTTTATTAGGTGTGTCGCATCGGTATTATATGACCAAAGCATTCGATACACAGGGTGAATAGAGAGGGTAAAAGAACAGATCCTTGAGGGACACCACGTGTGAGATCAGTGCTATTTGATGTTGCTTTATTGATACAGACTGACTGATGACGCGTTTCTTTCTAATCCGGTATGTAACCGTTAAGAGACGGGTGTTTCGAGTGGTCAGCGCTGATGTGAGGGTAATTTGAAACTGAACGGAAATGTTCCAACGAATTTTCATTCAGATTAGGCTTTTTGAGAAGACATTTTACTATAGCTTCCTTCAACCACTCTGACATCTCCCCGGATAAAAGGCAAAATGATGGAGTGAGTGAGAGAATATGGTTTTACACCGCTCTTAGCACTATTCCAGCAATATCACGGCGGGGGACACCAGAAATAAGCTTCACACATTGTATCCATGTGGGGAATCGAACCTTGGCCTTCAGCGTGACGAGCTGACGCTTAACCACTAGGTTACTCCAACGCTCCGCTATCTAATACATTAAATGATTTTATCATGGCATATAGGACTGGTAGTAACTCCTTTAACTGTCATATATATTGTCATGTTAACGTCAAAAATATATAATATGATACGAGCTAGATAAAATTTAAAATATAATACGAGCTAGATAAAATTTAAAATATAATACGCGCTAGATAAAATATAAAATATGATACGAGCTAGATGGTATCTCTGCAACTTCATGGACTATTTTTTATCAGTTGAAATCAGAACAAAAACACCTAAATTTTACCATGTTGCAGTTGCTGTGATATTCTATTTTAGATAAGAACTCTGAATAGTATACTGAGCTGTATATCAGATATAGCCTTGAAACAAACGATATATCAGATACACACTGAAAGCACATTGCAACAGCTATACTTAAAAAGTAAGGTAAGGAGGCCTCTTTTACTCGACCTCCTTTGCTTCCACGTAACGTTTACGTTGACAACTTTACTCCCAGCCCCATTGTGGTCTAATGTCGGCACAAGAAATTCGAGGTAAGAGGTTTCCTGAAGATGTGTCAAAGTAATAAGGTATAATTTACAGAAACGCAAACGACATCAGCACCCCGTCGGTTAACAACACAATTTAAGTGTGAAAACGAGAGGGAGTGCGCTGCTTTGACTCGGTGTTTTAACTATGCGATCATCTTCCCGAGGCAAGAAAGTTAACTGACTGTAAAAGTCCAGTTTCCACCCTTGCCGAACTAGGCTGGTATTATGGAGTTACATTTTGGCTGGACTAACGAGTCTATGCATAGCCCAATCAAAAGCGTGCAACGAAATCCGGCTCGTAAACTGTCGTGCGGATTTCCGTCGATTGCAGGATTTGCAAAGGATGTGCACCGCGAACTCGTTGTCAACAGATATTTTTCCAAATCTTCTCATGTTTTTAATCAAGGTGCTCACGCATTGCGCGATGTAAGACCCATTTTATCACAACATAGACCTTGATTATCGATCAGATCGTCTTGACTGGGCGCCACTGTTTTGTTTGAAGCAAATGCAAGTGATACGAGAGGTGGAATCTGATTGGTCTAAAGGTGAGGCTTAGAAGGCACATAACTGGTAATAGCCACTGGTGGCGCTACGATCGAGCCCAGGAATTCCAGCCTAGTTCGGCAAGGGTGAAAACTGGACTTTTAAAGTCAGTTAACTCTCTTGCCTCGGGAAGATGCTATGCGATAGGTTTCCAGCTTTACGTTGGAAAAATCGAATGTAGGGAAATATTTACCAGTTTTGTTTAAACCAAGGAGCCCGGGTATACTGCTGACAGACTTAGTGACATCAGATCGCAACAAACCCGTGAAGATCCGGGGTAGAATAGGCCGTCAGCAACCCATGCTTGCCGTAAAAGGCGACGATGCTTGTCGTTAGAGGCGACTAACGGGATCGGGTGGTCAGGCTGGCTGACTTGGTTGATGCATGTCATCGGTCCCAATTGCGTGGATCGATGCTCGTGATATCGATCACTGGAATGTCTGGTCCAGACTCGATTATTTACAGACCGCCGTCATATAGCTGGAATATTGCTGAGTGCGGCGTTAAACAACCAACCAACCAATCAGATCGCAATCAGATCTCGGGCTCTATGCTCAACGATCACCAATGCTTGGCGGCCTGTTACCGACTGGCGTCTTATCTCCACAAATATCGATGACTGTTGTGACGCTAAATATTTTTTTCTAAAGTTTTTTGTTTTGTTTGTTTTTAAATTCTGTCATGTTAACTACAACCAATGTGATGGTAATGTTAGGGAGATGTTTGATACTTTTCCGCCAGTCTGGAACCAATCAAACAACTTACATTCATCTGAGAACTTTAAAGATTTTAAAGATGTTTCACAATGCAATGTTTTCTTGAAGGTGTAAAACTTTTATTTATGAAAGCTTCTTTATAGTTTGCAACGACGTTCAGGGCTACGTTTAGATTTGATGACAGAAAAGCAGCAATAGGTCTCCTGAAACGTCGTAAGAAACAATAAAGATTTTGAGTGAGTGAGTGAGTGAATGAGGTTTACGCCGCCTTTAGCAATTTTCCAACAATATCACGGCGGGGGACACCAGAAATGGGCTTCACACATTGTACCCATGTCGGGAATCGAACCCGGGTCTTCGGCGTGAGGAGCGAACGATTAAACCACTAGGCTACCCGAGCGCCCCTGTACCAATTAGTGCATGTGTTGTCAAAACAATGCTGTGTAAAATCCATGCTCATACACTGCCGGGCAAAAGAAAGTATACACGATGTGTTCAGCCTTATCACGTAACGTTTGTAATTGTTTGGTCCAATGCATTTTTCAAGTGTATACTTTCTTTTGCCCGGCAGTTTTGTTTATTTGACCTCAAAACTACAACAGTATAAACAGTATAAACAGTATAACCAGAACGACTTGTCCGGTCTGTCATAAATCGAACCTGAGCGAGAACTGAGCGGACCAAAGATGAAGCACTCAGAATCGTCCTCAAGATATAATGACACGCCATCAGTCATTGAACCCAGGTCTTCGGCGTGACGAGCGAACGCTTTAACCACTAGGCTACCCGACCGCCCCAAAGATTTTGAAATCCATTAAGGTCCCATGTCTTCATGTTCTTCCAGTGTCTAAATGCCTATCAAAGACGCAATACAAGAACTATGTGTACGTAAATGTAAGGGGGAAAGATGTCGTTGTGATCGATGATTCCATTAATCTTGAAGAAGACTCGAAAAGGTAGTGGGGTTCGTTATGATAGCATGATTGATCCGCATCTTGAGGCACTGTTGAGTTAGGATGCTGTATAAACGTAGACGGACCCAGTCCCGTGAACACCGAGTGGTTATAACAAAAAAGATCGATGTAACAAGAATGCATACTTGATAACATGATGCAACAACGCGATGTCTTGCTAAGATTGGATCTAAGACATCGATCAACGTGGTTTACACAGTGCATGATTGTATTAGACCCGCCTCAAGTCAATACATCGTGAATGAATACCTCTGCTTTTCTTGTCGTTCATTTACTATCGGAAATCATTGCCAATACTTCAATGGTATGGTACTGACAAACCAAGGATAATAATCGGGGCCAACCGGGATCCGACCCCACGATCAAAGGTTTCTGGCATACCAAAGCGCACACGTCACATCGCTTAATGGTACTTTATTCTCATTGTTATTTTTCATTATTTACAGATTCAAATAAAAAATGCAGCAAAGAGGGTTTGGATGATCCTGGCGCAGCTAGACGGGTTAAGCTCATCATCAGCTCAGAGCCCTTGCCCCCTCAACACACAGCCCAGACAGCGAATGGGACTTTTCCCTGGAAGCGCTGCCTAGTCGATCCCAACCAAAACTTTTCGGAGACTGTGAAGACTCCCAAACACTGCATTACCCATATTTCAGGAGGGCTGTATTCCTGGCAGCAAAGAAGTTGCCGTTTGTTTCACTTTTCAGGCCAGCCAACTTCATCCAAGCGAAGGACTCTGCTGGGGAGCTGATCTTCTCAACCCACTGCACATTAAATCGATGCAGTGGTCGTTCAGATATCATCTCCTTGAATGTCCCTGTGCCGATTTGATATGGCACTTCCAGCAGTACAGAACCGCCAACAAAATCAACACAGACATTGAGATTATGTTCCACATACATGGCCCGTTTAAGAAAACCGTGGAATACCTTGTTTTCATCACCATCATCATCATCATCATCATCATCATTATTATTATTATTATTATTATTATTATTATTATATGGATTAATTGTTAAAATAGGAATAAAACAAGTAATATCTCCAACTATGTCGTTGTCAACATGGTATCTGACATTCGCAGGTCACGTTGCAGACACGGGTATAATCCGTACGGGGATATAATGATATATTGCATAAAGTTAATTTCAGGTGTAAATTCACCTTAAAATCAAAATTGTTCATTTACCCACTGTATATACCTGACCTAATTTTAACATCAAAATAATGTATTGAGGTACTGTTATTATCCCCACACCCGTATATAAAGTGGGGCCACGGGTGGCCCAGTCGTCTAAGGCGCCGCGATTCTCTGTGCAGAGTTGCGTCCCTTCGGCACGCAAGAAACCTATGATTGTGGGTTCGAATCCCGGTTCGCCAGATTATGTTTCTAGGTTTGTCAGCACCATACCCGTGCTCGTGTGTTCACCGAAGTGGTAAACGTCTGAGACCTACATCACTCCGGGCTTTCCTCCCACATTAAGCTCTCACACCGCGATATAACTGGAATACTGTTAAACGCGGCGTTAAACCCAACTCACTCACCGTAAATAAAGATGGACTCAAAATTAACCAAACTGTACACGGCTGCTTTCATGATTGACTTTTGGTTGTTGTCACGAGGGAGCTGTACTGGGATGGCGGACTATTAACTATACTTCAGGTCACCGTGCCATACTGTGCCAATCTTTTGTGGTCTTGCTCCGATCTCCCAGAATTACATGTACACTGATATTAAAGAAAGCGTACATAGACGTGATAGAACAGAACACGATACGAAGTACGTCATATGCGTTTGATGAAGACGACGAATTGGTACATTGCATCGGATCGAATTAATCAGTTGGTTGATGAACAAAAAGCAAATCAACTAAACAAACCAAAAAGATGGAGAAACTATTTATGTCTGTGTCTTACTAATTATATCTTACTAACGGGGAGTGTCACGTAGCGCACGAGAGCGACCTTTTCTTCGATTTGGGTCAGAATCAAGGAAAAATAGGTCGCCCTGGTGAGACTGGCGGTCATTTCGGCCGATTGGTGGGGAAGAATAGGCAGATGTTGGTTGTGTGCGTGTGCGTGCGTGTGTGTGTGTGTGTGTGTGTGTGTGTGTGTGTGTGCGTGTGTGTGCGCGTGCGTGCGTGTGTGTGTGTGTGTATGTGCGTGCGTGCGTGTGTGCGTGTGTGTGTGTGTGCGTGTGTGTGTGCGCGTGTGTATGGGTCTGATTGTGTTTTTCAAAAATACAACAGATGCATACTTTTTGCGAATGGGATTCATTTGAATGTTCATTTCAATGCTGCATAAAATGCAATAACACGATAAGAGTTTAGTTTAGTTTACATCTTACAGTACACTCTAGTTCGTCTTTCAAGTGCTGGAATCTGGCCTCTCTGTTGCGGTTTCCCGTCTTCCTTGGGACCCGCTTGTCCACTGCCTCCTACTGCACTTGTAGTGTTGTGTTGGGGATCTGTTCTTTCTTTAGGAATGTAAAAAACTCGTGCAGTGCAGGTGTATGTGTAGGTGCAGGTGCAGGTGTAGGTGCAGTTGTAGGTAGAGTTGTAAGCATAAAACAGGTGTTACAGGTGTATGTGGTCGTGTCTAACCCTCGTGATATATATTCAGCAGAATAGTTTAGTTGAAGTGATGGGCATTACCCTAGCGGCGTGGGGATGAACAACCGAGGATGCAGATGATTGGAAGAGCAGGGGATCATTTGGTGATCTGGCAATTCGCGTTAAGTAACTATGTTGATTATATACCACCAAATGAGTCAGTAAGGATCCGGGTAACATCATGATGTCCTAATGAAGAGGCAAGTATCACCAAACGTGAAATACAGAACATCGATACACATTAAAACCAGGATAAATACCATAACAAATGCGTAACATTAAAGATTTATTAAACAACAAAAAATACCACCGACTTCATTTTCTCCCAATAATCCCTGGATACGTAAACGAGGATGCTACAATAAGCACATATTTATCAAGATAAAGTAAAAAGGCAATGCGCAGTTCTTTATCATCACACGAAGACATTCCACACGTAGGCGGATGTACGTAATACAAGACCCGCCATACAGAATTAAGCCGATCGACAGGAATGGAGAGAAAAACAAGACGACAAAGAATAAAAAAGTATTTTACTTTTTCAATTAATCAGTTTTTGTTGCCTTGCTACCTTAGATTGTAACCTATTCGTCGTTTAATTATCTAGTTCAGCACCAACGTCGTTCCTGCATCGATTAGCTGCTGATTGACTCATCACAAGGACGCATTTTCCGTTGACCTGTAGGATATGTTTAGCAAGGTTTGAAAAACACATCCACAATGCATACAACACCATTCATGTACTCTCAGTCACAGGGACAGCAGGGGTAGTAGGTCACGCTGTAAATCTGGGATCGAATTCCAACATGGGTACAATACGAAGCACTAATTTAGTCATGCGTCGTGTTCGATGGCCTGAATGGCGCTGAAAGCGATGTCAAATAATTTTTATAATAACACGGTAAGACAGCCGTGGGTATCATCCATCAAAGATTGCATCCTTCGTTTCTGGTCCACGGAAAGACAAATTGTCTAAGATGCCGCAATTCGATGTGCAGAGTTGTGCCCCTTAGTTATCAGGATCCGCTGATCATAGGTTCGAATCGGGTTACCCTTGGTTTTTCAGCAGAATGGTTGTGCTTACTGGTTTCATCTAAGTGACCTGGACCACTTGGGATGTTTCCCAACATGTTATTGCTCTCTGTTCTATTTACTGAAATATTGCGCCAAGCTGCGTCAAACTTAACTTACTTAAGGCTTCTGTGTTGGCTTACTCTCGCTGAATCTCGACCTATTAAGTCAAATGTATACCGTGCAGCTGATAGAGCTATTATCAACTAAAAATCCATCCATCAATGCCTTCTTATAGAGTTGTAGTGGGAATAGACGTCACGTATTTTAACCTTTGGTATTCTCAGATGTATTATCTTGTTAGGATTCCATTAAAAGAAATGCCATCGCATATGGCAACAAAATGTACACGTTATTTACCGATACAGGTATACAGTCAAAGACAAAGGCAATTATGGAAAGCCTTCTGGTGAAGATGACCCCTCTTGAATAGAGTTCTCAAACGTGAACTGTGTCATACAATAGATTTTATTCGCGAGGGGCTTGGTGTAGGCAATCCTGTCTTATGATGAACACAGTCTAATGAGGCTGGTTACCTCTTCCAGCAGAGTGAGTGAGTGAGTGAGTGAGTGAGTGAGTGAGTGAGTGAGTGAGTGAGCGAGCGAGCGAGCGAGTGAGTGAGGGACTGAGTGAGTGAAAGAGATGGGTTTGCTGGCACGATGTGTTCCTGTTGGAGACACTCCTGTCGTACTCCTGCTCCGACCTGCTACTCTTATTTGAATTCTAAACGTAATGAACATATCACCAGGCTTATCAATGTGGTTAGTAGATATCAGTACTTGAAGACATGAATCTAAAGCTTTTCGTTATTAATACTCAACTCAACTCGAAAGGTTGCACGCTCGCACGAATACGGTGTTAGCGTTGGGCGTCTCAACGCACGTGATTCCCGTGCAACCTTTCGAGTTGAGTTGATTGGTTCAACTGTGTCATATGACCTTGTGACGCAGGGGTAGCATTATGCAGATGGCTGTTACAATGAATGCTCGTTCCACCCGTGACGAACAGGTCTGGTTGTTGATGAAATAGAGTGATAGCTAAATAGACATATTTTTTATTCATGCACCGATTGTCTTTAAATGTAATTATATTATCCAGTTATGTATGACTGTTTAATAATCTCATACCAACTTTGACAGGAGTAGGTCCAATAGTTTTTCAGATATTGTAGTAAACGTCGGTACCTTAAATTACCTTCCAAACTTATACATTACATTGATGAATCCGGTACTTAATTACCTTTAATTCCTCTACTCAATTATGCATAGTCACTAACTTCCCTAAATCAATTGTGTCAGCTGAATTTTACTTAAACTTTTAAATACATTAACTTGGCAATATGTCACTAATCTTCAGTTGAGTCACTTCTCCAAAACAGCTTGGGTCAGCTTAAATTTACTTTGATAAGTTAACCCAGTGTTGTAATATATCTTAAAGTACAAACAAATATGAAGGTTTTCCACATCGTCTCAGCCGAGCGTTGCCCCATCGTCAAATGAATATTTACAGGATTATTGAAGTGATAAGAAATTTGAAGCTGTCGACCGAGCGAAGCTTGCTTTCAGGCATCCCCACCTAACAGTATACCGAGAGGAGGAGACAGGCTTCAGCGACTGAAGAACCAACTTCAAGCACAGAAAACCCTAATACCCGATTTTACTCAAGTTGACCTAAATGAAAAGATGAGAACATTAGTCAAGAGACTTGGCATCCGGTGACTTTGTATGTGAGTGAGGGAGTATGGTTTTACGCCGCTTTTTGCTATATTCCAGCAATATCACGGGTGACACCACAAATGGGCTTCACACATTGTACCCATGTCGGGAATCGAACCCGTTACTTCGGCGTGACGAGCGAACGCTTTAACCACTATGCCACCCGACCGCCCCCAGTGACTTTGTATCCAGTGACTTAGTATATGGTGACAAAATGTATCATATACTTATTTTTGGTTAATTATGCGCCAAGATACATAAGGATAACAATATTATGTAAATAAGTCCATATTGATTATCTGTGCAATCAACCATGCACAAGTATCTGTTGTTGTTTTATCTTGTCTGGTAATGTAGCATATCTTAGGAACAGGCAGGTATCAGATAATTTCCTCGTTTTAACCACGTTTCTAAGTTATCATTTTGTCACAGTGTCAGTGTGCCATAGAGACAAGCCAAGCTCATCGACTGTTACTTTCAAGCATAGAGTAAGCTTCTAAAATTAGAGCAGGTGCAACGAGGTAACTTCCAAAATGAAACGCAAGATTATGCCTGAAATCGGTACTTACAAAACTGTATACTGAAGTAAGTAAATGACCATACAAGATCAATGAACAATCAACCAAATATTTTGAAACACGCAGTTTTAGGTTTTCAAATGAAAAGAGAGGTAAAATGGGCACATGTGTGGTTGCAACAAGAAGTAACAGGCCCTATCAAATATTACAGAACACTCTCGAATGTCGAATGTATGTTTTCAGTGTTTATTGAGAATCCGGAAGAGTGTTGGAGTGTTTGGGTTCAAATGCACGAATTATAGAAACAAGTCAATTTATTCCCTTGCTTTCGTTGATTCTACGCACGTGTCATGAATAATCCAATATGTTTTTCAATACATAAATTCAGCGAAACCTGACCAGTTGGGAAGACTGATATTAAAACAGCATTTACTTCATAACCAGCCAGTACGGAAACGATATCGAGCGGATAAACGAGGTTTCACTATACATCCCACAGTTGCGTTGCTCATCAAGGGAAAGACAATAACATATCAATACAAGGGATCAATACACAGGTCGTATTTCTTAATTGAATGTGTGAATTTAATTCCTTGATCCGGAAAGAGCATAAGATTCCTGAAAGGAAAAGACTCAGTTTCCAAACATGACATATATTCAGTGACAGAACTCCAAGGTCAGTCTGACCGGGAAGATTATGTCGTTTGTTTGACGTCATACTTAAGTGTTTGCGCTGGATTATTGCAAACACACTTTGCGTATCCCCACAGCTGCTGGTTTTCGTTGTATGGCTTTGTGGTTGTTCATAAAGAATCCATATCTGTATCATGTCAGTGTTTGGTTTCAACCATTTGCCCATGATCGTCATTATCACGTTTTATTATTACAAGCTTCTAGAATATTACTCAGTTGTGCAGTGTTCTGCTATAGCGTTAGAGTACCGCTGTGTGGCGTCAGGCAACGAGCGCGTACTTTTTTTATGCAAAACGTGTGAGTGGCGGAATCAGCCGGTAGGACAGGAAACGCTTTACCTTTTGGCAAACACCTGGTGTTATCACTGATCTCAAGTGATCCATTTATATAATTTTCACTGCTCTTTTGTCTTTTACGCCCAATGAAATCTGTTTCGGTTGATAATCGAGACTGGTTATTCTCTGGCATTGACGTTTTATATATTTTTGAAACGAACCAATTAATATTATATGTAGCTGGTAATATATTTCGCGACAAGCAGATTGGATTTTCAAACTGTAAGGGACCAGTTCAAACGTTTGATATTGGAGAAAAACCTTAATTGAAGGTTGAAGACCCGGTATAATCAGACAATCAACTAACCTGATTTCTTAATGTTTTTTTAAGTAACTAAACCAAGCAAAATCTTTGATCCTATTTTAATGTCTCAAAATTGAAAGAATTAATATTGTTATCGGACATGAAACTTTTGAAATGGTCCCTTTCATGTGTCCTCGAGTTATCGGTCAAATAATATACCCTTGAAGCCAACATATGTAGTGTCCTACATCATACCGAGCAATGACTGCAACTTGATCTGTGATATCACGTTGCGCCTGAGTGTCTGTTTAATGAACTTCACGTGATCTTTGAGCCTTTTTCTTTTCACTTTGATCCAGTTTGCGTTAGTCACAGACCATTTGATCATTGGTGAAACCCCCGCTCGTGGACATGGCACTGACAGAGAACGGATGAGTCATGCCATTATGGCACCAATTGTGCCATTGACTCCAGGGACATCTCCATACGTTTCTAACACCTGGTTACGCCTACTTCTAGTGACGAGAACGAAGAAGGATGCTGGAAAGGCCCCTCAAAGTGGTTGTATGCTCGTGTTAAATGGGCATTATACCCCACTATTTAACTCGCGCTCAGCTGTTTTGTATGGAATTTGATAGTCGTCGCCTATTCTACGCTTGGTGGCCCAGTGTAACCCTAGCCCGCCGCACAGAGTTACGTCCCTTACTTGCCAGGATCCGCTGGTCTTGGTTTGGATTCGACCCGATTATAACTCACTCCTAGTTCTATACCCATATTCGTGGGGTTCGCCAAAGCGGTAAACAATTAATGTATCATGCCCTATTTTGGTGTCCCGTGGCGCAAAGGCTAGATTCTATATTCACTCATTCACTCACTCACCAGTCTTTCTGTCCTCTTCTGTCCTCCTAATTGCACGCCTAAATAATTTCGCCAATGTTGACACACGTTGTTTGCTTACAGTCTCTTGGGCCTGACAGATGACAGGTTTATTCAAGTGAGGTGGTGTGGACTTACGGGATGATTAACGCTGTAATCAAATATTGGCATCTGACAAAGATGCTAGAAAACTCCAGCTGGCGACAACACTGACACATACTCGATAAAAAACATGCTCAGAATTACGACCATATTTAACGCGACCTGTCATGTACTCGTAGCTCGACTCGCGTTCACCTAGACAGTGATTGACCGGGATATATTGAAGCACATGGAACACATGAATGTGGACAGGCCAATGAAGGATAATGTATGAAGGAATTGATTGTTTAGCCTATGATTGCATAGCTTTCGTGGGAATCTTTAGGAGGTCAAAATTACATCAAGGAGCACAAAGTGTCATAACTCGCATACACTAGCGAGGCAAAACGTTTCATTGCAATCAAGATCGAAAACGTTAAGGTATAGTGGAAGTGCCCTGTGCTTGGCCCCTTGTACTGCTTCCACCTGGTTTTAATATACTCTGACAAACTGGTTCCATCCACCCGTGTCCTGTTCAGGCCAACTAGTGGAACACGCCGTCCACGTGACCTAATTCAACCCGTGTGCAACACACCCTCTATAAGGTTCCACCCATTCCTAACATACCCTGTCCAACTGGTTCCACCTATCTTAACATACCCTGTCCAACTGTTTCCAGTCATCTTAACATACCCTGTCCAACTGGTTTCACCCATCTTAAGATTCCCTGTCCAGATGGTTCCACCCATCCTTAACATACCCTGTCCAACTGGTTCCACCCATCTTAACATACCCTGTCCAACTGGTACCACCCATCCTTAACATACCCTGTCCAACTGTTTCCAGTCATCTTAACATACCCTGTCCAAATGGTTCCACCTATCTTAACATACCCTGTCCAACTGGTTCCACCCATCCTTAACATACCCTGTCCAACTGGTTCCACCCATCCTTAACATACCCTGTCCAAACGGTTCCAGTCATCTTAACATACCCTGTCCAACTGGTTCCACCCATCTTAACATACCCTGTTTAACTGGTTCCACCCATCTTAACATACCCTGTCCAACTAGTTCCACCCATCTTAACACACCCTGTCTAACTAGTTCCACCAATCTTAACATATCCTGTCCAACTGGTTCCACCCATCTTAACATACCATGTTTAACTGGTTCCACCCGTCTTAACATACCCTGTCCAACTGGTTCCACCCGTCTTAACATACCCTGTCCAACTGTTTCCACCCATCCTTAACATACCCTGTCCAACTGGTTCCATCCATCCTTAACATACCCTGTCCAACTGGTTCCACCCATTTAAATATTCCCTGTCCAACTGGTTCCACCCATCCTTAACATACCCTGTCCAACTGGTTCCACCCGTCTTAACATACCCTGTCCAACTGGTTCCACCCATCTTAACATACCCTGTCTGTCCAAATGGGTCTAGCCCTAGTAAACATACCCTGTCCAACTGGTTCCATCCATCCTAACATACCCTGTCCAACTGGTACCACCCATCTTAACATAATCTGTCCAACTGGTTCCACCCATCTTAACATACCCTGTCCAACTAGTTCCACGTATTCTTAACATAAACTGTCCAACTGGTTCCACCCATCCTTAACATACCCTGTGCAACTGGTTCCACCCATCCTTAACATACCCTGTCCAACTGGTTCCACCCATATTAATATTCCTTGTCCAACTGGTTCCACCAATCCTTAACATACCCTGTCCAACTGGTTCCACCCACCTTAATATACCCTGTCCAACTGTTTCCACCCATCTTAACATATCCTGTCCAACTGGTTCCACCCATCTTAACATACCCTGTCCAACTGGTTCCACCCATCCTTAACATACCCTGTCCAACTGGTTCCACCCACCTTAACATACCCTGTCCAACTAGTTCCACCCGTCTTAACATACCCTGTCCAACTGGTTCCACCCATCTTAACATACCCTGTCCAACTAGTTCCACGTATTCTTAACATAAACTGTCCAACTTGTTCCAGCCATCACGTGTGTGGCTGCTTGAAGTTGTCCTGACTAATGCCGGTTTTATTGTACTAGCACACTTAGATACAATGCCACAGTTTAACATAGATACCCCACTCAGACACAGTATACTGATATTGATACAGACCAGCTCTTGTTTTACCCCTTGATCCCAAAAGCCAGGCTGATTATTATCTTTTGACGTCGAGCTACCCGCCTTTCGCTCACCAGACAGACACTCTATTAATCACCCTCATGGTCATGTAGGCGATGCATTTACTACTACTACTACTACTACTACTACTACTACTACTACTACTACTACGGCTTCTACTACTACTACTACTACTTCTACTACTTCTACTACTACTACTTCTACTACTACTACTACTACTACTACTACTACTACTACTACTTCTACTACTACTACTACTTCTACTACTTCAACTACTACTTCTACTACTACTACTACTACTACTACTACTACTACTAGTAATAGTAAACGCACCGCCTCCGTGGTAGAAGTATAGTATACACAGTGTAAAAGTAACACAATATGGGGGATATAATAATTAAAATAATTAATTAATAAACCTTTCTACATTTCTCCTATATTCATGCGATTACCAAATTTAGAAGTTACAAGGAATCACAGAGTTCCAATATATTGTTAATGTTCTGTACATACAATTCTTGAACATTACCCGTCTTCTATCAAGTCGTCGACCTCCTTGAGGTCTCGGATGTAATCAGTGAAACAGAGAGTTTTGGCATTTTGTTTATCTTGTAATGGGATCACTTTAACAGGTGTTCTTCCTTCCACAACTACATATACAGTGTATAGGGATATACTCAGAGACGAAAGTTACTTTGATCGCGTTCTTCGTTATTGTTGTATTGTGTTTCTGCTAATTGGCTTGTGTTGACAAGTTTTTTGTTTTTTACTCATTTAAATTAATCTGAAACACCATATAGTCACAGTGCGTTCCCTATTTTAAGTTTTGTTTGTTTCTTCGTGTTTATTCAGTATATATACCAGCTATATGGCGGTGGTCTGTAAACAATCGAGTCTGGATCAGACAATCCATTGATTGACATCATGAGCATCGATCTACGTAATTAGGATACGATGTCATGCATCAACAAGGTCAGCGAGCCTGGTTACCTGATACCGTTAGTCGCCTCTTACGACAAGCATAGTCGCCACCCACAAGCATGGGTTGCTGAAGACCAATTATAACCCGGTATTCAATAAATGTATATGTGTACAGCCAATCGCTAACAAGACTGATGACTCATCCTGGTGTTCCTGTGCATCTCCTGGGCCCACTTGCACAAAGCGATCTTAGCGCTAAGATGATCTTAACTCCCATGCTTTAACATAGGCTTACAATAGTCGTAGCGCTAAGATCGTTTTGTGCAAGTGGGCCCAGGTCAGGAAGAACCTTGTTGTCCCTACCTGTCCGCACCTACTTGAGTGTACTCCAGGATCTTCAGACGCAGCTATATTTCATGCCAAGAGATTCCATCGACTTCGAAGAGCTTTCAACAGGACGTGTCTGCCATACATCAAAACCTGCTACCAGGAATAAACTCTATGTTTGGGTTAGGTTTTTTGTTTTTCTCTCTGCATGTTCCTAAAACGTATGTACGTTTAACGAAACATTGTTTCTGAAATGTTTTATGCAGCTTTGTGGTGTTGGCCACAGAAATGCATTGTGTAAGGTTTCCATAGATAGTGTGTCTACAAGATGGCGTTTGTATGGACATTTCCGACCAAAGGCACTGTTAGCCAAGCTGAAACGGTAAATCACACGCGACATCTTGACAAGGCGATCGTGATGCAGATGGATATTAAAGACTTGGCATCTACTGGCTAACTACACACGCACGTCTCCTTTGACTTATGTTTGAGACGTAGATATTTCGGCTCCACATGCAAACACGGCAACTTGTTCTTGACGAGAAATCTCCTTAATCAGGGAGACAATCTGTCATATACTCGGAGTTGGCTGATATGCCAGCACCCGATATGCTGCGAGTGTCTGTGCCATACATTCATGCATATGTTCGTACATGCTCTTACGCGGGGGCGGTCGGGTAGCCTAGTGGTTAAAGCGTTCGCTCGTCACGCCGAAGACCCGGGTTCGATTCCCGACATGGGTACAATGTGTGAAGCCCATTTCTGGTGTCCCCCGCCGTGATATTGCTGGAATATTGCTAAAAGCGGCGTAAAACCAAACTCACTCACTCACTCACTCTTACGCGTGTATGGTCGTTTCTGGAACGAAGACAGTCTCCCGACGGTCGATTTCTTCAGAGAACGTACATGTGCATATAAATACAATTTTCGGAAGACCGAAAATGTGTTTCTAACGATTACAAACATGAAGTACGGATTTTTTTATTAACGAAGCCTCACCTTTTTTATTTGATGTCCATCGACACTCAAAAATGTGTAATTTCTCAGAACACTCATGAGCTCCACCCCAGCCCATAAATAAAGTTCAATACATGTTTATTTCCTGCTCCAGCTCAATATCCCCAGATCATATATAAATGTATTAATGTCACATAATCTATACGATTTTGCCGGGCTTATCTATGAGCAATCTGCTGACACAGCAAAACACTTTGTAATGCTAACTGTTTTCCGTCCTGACATTTATCAATCTCGGATTCCAGGCTTCTACATGGAATTATGCATGATGTTTGGTTAACATATTTAAATTGTCTGGACCTTTTTCGTGACAAGTCTTCAACATGGTTATTCTAATAACATTCATACTAATTCGAGGGCAAATATCTTTCAGCTATTTCTGATTTAGCTATAAAACAAAATAAAACACACAAATATATTATGGCATGAAAACAGAACCTATGGAAAACCGGAAAAATATATTTAATTCAAAAGTGGCTGCTCCGTACTGGAGGTGCAGGAAAAGGATTCGTATCACCTTACACTGCCGTCACCAGTAATGAAGATGATGGGGGTACGAGCTGAAATATGTAATATCACGTTAAATTATTCCTTCTGCTTATAGATCCTTCTGAGACCTTCCCTTCCCTTGTAAGATATTAGATTCTACGATACACATAAATGTACCATTGTCCATCAAGTAGACCACCATGTGGTCTTGTGGAACGATTTCCAGGAGAGTGGAAGGTCGGTGGTTCTATCCCCAGCCGCTTAATACCAAAAATATGTTAAAAGATGGTACTTTGTGTTACCCTACCTGTCGATTGGCATCAAGGGAATTGAACAAGGACTGGTTGATCCAGAGTCAGCCTTCACAGGTCACAGGTTGAGAATACCTTTAATCTGACAAAAGTGTCTTTTTTTATAGAATAAAGCTGACATTTTTGAAGAAGTTCATGTCCCTTTAAGTGACAGTAAGTAGTTTCTGTGATCTGCGTAGCAGGAACGGAAAAACGATCACCAGATTAACAATTGGCTATCGACTTAGTCTATTGTCCGTTGTCAAAGCCTCGTAACCGAGTGACTGACTTTAAACTTAAACTTCACATTATTACAGTTATGTCATGCTGTGCCATCTTAATTCATCAGATAGGCTTACAGGACCAAATGTAGGAATCTAACCGACATTCAGCGGATCTTGCAGCCAAGTGACGCCTTCCTGCTTAGTCGCTGGTGCGCCTTCACAACTGATACCGTCTCCACTACTGATTGCCTTGGTTCATTTTATGTTTACACTACACAAGGTAGGATGAATGTACAAAGATGAAGGTGTAATGACAAAGCCAATGAGATAGGATAATATACAAAGATAACAATATAATGACAAAGCCAATGACATAGGATAATTACAAAGATAACAATATAATGACAAAGCCAATGACATAGGATAATTACAAAGATAACAATATAATGACAAAGTCAATGAGATTAACAGGTGAGGATTAATGTGTACACTGAGTGTGTAGTGGTGACAAGGACAAGCAAACAAGGCAATCAAGATGTCTATTGTGGTTGGTGATGTGATTACAGCACAGTGGAGTACACACTGGGTAGGTATCCTGGTCTCTGTTAATGGTTGGCTTCTTTCTTTGGTTTTCGATGCTTTCTTGAAGTTTCCTCAATTTCCAAAGACTGATGTTAGTATCAGAATCTTGGTTTGTAGCCAGGAAATATAGTGGTCAGGATTTTTGATGAGATATTCCGAAAGGGTAGATTTCATGTCAGATTTTGCAACTGAGTGCTTGTGTTCTGTTATTCTGCTGGCTATTGAGCATGAAGTTTCTCGAATGTATTTGTGTTCACAGTTGCATGATATCTGTGGCACACATCCCCTGGGTTTTTGTTTGTTTGTTTGTTGTTTAACGCCGGACTCAGCAATATTCCAGCTATGTGACGGCAGTCTGTAAGGATTCGAGTCTGGATCAGACAATCCACTGATTGACAACATGAGCATCGATCCACGCAATTGGGATACGATGACATGCTTGAACCAAGTCAGCGTGCGGGGCAACCCGATCTCGTTAGTCGCCTCTTACGACAAGCATAGTTGCCTTTTACGACAAGATCTATTCTACCCCGGATCTTCACGGGCCCCTGGGATTTTGGGCAGACTGGAGTTTAACATATTATGATTTATATATGTCTTAACTCTATGCACCTACTCAGCACTCACCTGAAGAAGGAGCAAGAAGAAGCTCTAATAAAAGGTGAGTTTCGGTGAAATAGGGTTAACGTTGCGTCCAAGATTATTGCACTTATATAGCGACGTGCATGCACATATGTGTGTGGCTGCTTGTACTAGAACGGATTTATGCCGATGTATAGTGCTAGCTCACTGAGATACCATGCCGCAGGTTAACATGAATACCCCATTCAGACACAGTACTCTGATTCCGAGCCAGTCCTTGTTTTAGCCCCTTTATGCCGAGCGTCAGACAAGTATCAACAAGTACCATCTTTTAACGTCTTTTGGTATGACGCGGCCGGGGATCGAACCCCGTACCTTCTGCTCTCCGGGTGGACCCTCTACCACTTGACCACGGATGCAGTCTGACAAAGAATAAAAGAAGACGTTATCCATAAAAGTGTCATGTATTCATGTTCTCCCAACTTTTAAATGCCTATCAAAGACTTGACTAGTTGATCAGTGAGGGATACAGGGGAGGGGTACAAGGTGTACCCCCGCACCCCCACACATGCGCATACAGAAGTTCAGAATTAAGAATTTTAACCAAAATACTCAAATTATTAAAAGTGTATAAACGGCCTATTTACCCCTCCCAACCAAACACACACGCACACGTACACTGAAATCGAAACAAAAACAACAAAGTACTCACTCATTCACTCATTCACAATGAAGATCAGACTTCGTAGCATCATCCACCCTCCTCTTTTTCATACTCCTAGATCCAACGCGTTGGTTACTTAAAGTTTAAAGTTTTACAACAGTGCACATATTCTTTGAAGTAGATAAAGAGGATTACAGGGAAAAGCGAGCTCAGCGCGTCTTTCCTTTGAGGTGTCGTCCATCAGGATAAGTCCGTTAGAATGTCAACATTAGTTTATTTCTCTTAGGCGCAGCTTAGAACCTCGAGGAGAACTCGCATGTGTGGGATTATGTTAAACATGTATCTGTAAACAGTACTCTGAACGTATGCTGAAGATCATCTCCTATATGCACAAGAGAGCCTAGACGTACACTCGTGACACACGTAGGCGATATCCAGCTATCGATTATCCGTAAACACCAAAAACATCATGTTTTTGTGGATGCCTCAAGGAGAAAAAACATAATACATGTATTACAAAATACGTCTTTTGATCAAATGTCAAGATGTTTCCTGAATGAAATGTGCTTAAATAACGTTCTTGTTCGATGAAAACCTGCAAACATTTTTTAAAATTTTACAACATTGATGTAAGCATATAGATAATGTTCACCTTTAGTAGCAAGCACACGTTTGGCCTCTACGTCAAATACGCCAAATCAGGCTGTATGTGTAGGTGAGCTATTTTGGCCTCCTCCCCAAATGCAGAAATCCTTAGCAGGGGCATCCTTTTATGTTAAAGAGATAAGGGTAGGGATATTAACCGTCGCAATTAACGCTTACTGAAAAAAACATTAAGATCCATCACTTTTACCAATGTAACTTAATGCAATGGTATAATTAATGAGATAATTCAAATTGACATAGTTAAAACAATATGTTGTACGCTGGACATATATGTCCTGAAGAAAGTTGAGAAAAATAATTAAATGTCTTTCTCCTCCCTTCTCAGAACAAAATTGTTCTGGTTTGGTGCAGTGAACGAAAAACAAAATTATTGCCTGTGAATTGATTGTTGCAGCGAAAGGCGGTCGAAATATACGGGGTGTTGCGCCTGCGCGGCGTACTCTATTTTCACTTATTCAACGTTGGTTGACGTTGGCATTCATCCTCAATCATTTATTCACTTTACACTCATCATTATACTTGTCTTGGATAATATTGTAATAAAAACGTTTTCCCTTGGGTTCTCCATATATGTATTCGTATCTGGCATAGTCAAAACAAATGACCCCGTTGAGATTCCAGGATTGACTACCTTCTAGCGACTCAGTAGATGGGCTGGTCAGGCTCGCTGACTTGGTCGACTGTTTTGCGAACGATCCAAACGATTATTGAAAGACTGCCGTAATATGGCTGAAATATTGATGAGTGCGACATTAAACAACAAACAAACAAATAAACAAATGAAACAAAATGATTTCAAATGATAACTTCAGCCCGTTTCATAAAGTTTATCTCTAATTTGAACTTAAGATCTAGATTGTCATAACGCTATCAATGCTATACGAGGCCATGTGCTACTGAATTGAGTGACAATGATCCACTCTAACGATAGCAGCCCTCGTGCGTTAAGACAGAACTCACTTAATTCGTAGCCCTATAGAGTTGTGGTTATGATTATGTGATTTGTCAGTTAAGACGTTGTTAAAGTGAAATTACGCTAATTTTTACAGTTCCTTAGATCGTCGGTGATAAATACAGTCGCTCCAAACATGAAGTCATTTTTGTCTGAACATTGTTATTGACACATAGAAATATTCAATAGAGTTCAACAGACATTTGAATGTTGCAGATTATCTCAAATGTATCAGAACAGGCCTGTGGGGAAACCGTGGTCAAAAATGCATTCAAAAACTTAATATGTTGAAAAAAAAATTTCAAGGTTTGTCAGCACAATACCCGTGTTCGTGGGTTTCACCAAAGTGGTAAACGTCTGAGACCTACATCACTTCGGGCTTTCCTCCCACATTAAGCTGACATGCCGTGATATAGCTGGAATACTGTTGAAGGCGGCGTCAAACCCAACTCACTCACTCACTATTTAATATATTCATATAGTCATGATAGATACGCCTGCGAACTTGCAACTAACATTTAAGGGGTACCATGCTCGCCTAAATGTTTTGCATAACTATTCGCCTGCTGAGTTACAATCCCAAACGGGGGCACGGGTGGCCCAGTCGTCTATGGCGTCGCGATTCGCTGTGCAGAGTTGCGTCCCTTGGGTACGCCAGAAACCTATGGTTGTGGGTTCGAATCCCGGTTCGCCCCGATTATGTTTCTAGGTTTGTCAGCACCATACCCGTGCTCGTGTGTTTCACCGAAGTAGTTAACGTCTGAGACCTGCACCACTTCGGGCTTTCCTCCCACATTAAGCTGACACGCCGTGATATAACTTGAATACTGTTAAAATCGGCGTTAAACCCAACTCACTCACACTCACAATACAATCCCAAACAAAACTGAATTTGTTAAATTTTGCTCAACCTGGAATGATGTTAAAGGTTGGAAGAAGATAAAAGGTCCTGACGCTACGAGCATGCTATGTCATTCAAATTAGAAACATTTTCAACCTTGAGATAACCGTTTCCAAGAGATAACTAAAATTTATCATTTAACTTAAGCATTTATCCATGACATAAGCTTATGACATAAAAACATGTATGTCATACCCCAATGACATAAGTATGCAAATTAGATATGCAAATTAGATAACCGGAAGGCGAGCGGTTTGATTTGAAACTATATATTATAAGTGAAGTTACACCAGAGATTTTGTTTAAAATAATCCGAGGAACTTTTTTTCTCAGCGAAGGAATATGCCATAAAGGAGTTAGGAGGTTGTTTATTTTGATTTACACGGCTATGGAAAAAATGTATCACTACGCACGAGTGATCTATACGTAAGATTTCGACAAGTTGCTGATGTTAATGTTTAATGCAATTATTCCTTAATTGGGAAGCAAAAATGTGAAAATGATAAATAGAATTCATCACTCGTGTTTTTTAATATGGGAAATATCAACCTCGTGCCGTTAATGTTTGTCATGTGATGTCTTTTCTTTGCCTGTGGAACTTATACACATCACAACAGTTAACCCTAGGAAGCAATGTCTATTGTCTTTCCATTCCCTAATGCAAAGTAGTCATCATGTAATGAAATCTCTACGCATATCAATATGGACCAAACACTTTACTATTGTTCTCAAAATCTAAACAACTGAGGCAGGTATTTAAACCTGAGGTCCACATTGCTCTCAACTAGAACATGTTTTGCCTCCACAGAAGTAACATTTCGTTTATAATGTTTGTATTATTTGCTTTATCATCCAAAACTGGCCCCATACTGGAGATATCGCTTGGGTGAGGTCAAGCGATATCTACATTGTATCACAATGCTTTGCAGACCATTGTGACGTCATTGTTACATGACGTCACAATCAAATGACATCACTAATGGCTCTGCTACTGAAGCTGTTAGCAGTACTTTTTACACTAAAGACACTGCTTATTACAGTCTACAAACTGAAAAAGTTGGAAGAATGATGTTGGATGATAAATATAATCTCACCCTTGTGTCTTTAGATATCACTCGTTGATAAAAGTGGAAAAACTCCCCGGCAAGCCTTGGAGTTTTTCCACTTTTATCAACTTGTGTTGACATATTTGATATCAAAAGACACTCGGGTGAGATTCTCTATATATTTGTTCGCGTGATGAAGACAGGTACTGAATTGGTAGACATGGAATGTACAAGTATTCACTTATGTATCAGAAAAAAACAATATTTTTTAAATGATGACGTTAGTCAAGGCCTTAGTATTCAATTATTTTTTTATGTCAGCCATGTGGAAGACCTTTCCAAGGTTGACGCATCAGCGGGCATGTTGTATGGAGACTAGATATTTGATAGTGATTCATCAACATGTGCTTATGACATAGTCGGTATCGTACAATAGACTCTGGTTTCAGCAGAGATTTCTTATTATTTTGGAAAGTGTTTGTCGTGTATATTTAGAATCACATAAAGCCTAACAGCTGATCATCCTGGAAAAAGATAGAAAGTGGGAGAATGAGTGGGTGAGTTGCACTTAACACCTCCTTGAAGAGTGAACGGCTGTATTACCATCAGTTTAATATCGGAGAAAAGCCCAAAGTGGTGCAGGCCGTAGGCGTCTGTCACTTTGGTGAAACCCACGAGAATGGATTATGATTAGCACGAATCTGGGATTACGAGAATAATAGCGGTATCCATATGGTTATATCAAACAATGATGGGTTTGCAACATTGCTATATAACTGAGAAATAAAGATCTCAGCAAACTGCTCTGTATGAGAAGAAATAAAAGGCCCACTGATATGGGAGGAAGATACAGTGACATTTTCAGCTCCACTTGATTGAACAAGATTGATCAAGGGAGATAATTCTTTGGATATACAACTTCTTTATTACAGTGAAGACATTCATTGTTCAACATAGCATCTTCTAAACTTGACACTTGAAGAAGTTACTTACTACATTGAAGCTGTATTTGTAACAATAGAATTGCAATAGTCAATGGACATTCATAGATATCTGATATTATGTGATGTAAAATTTCAGCAATTTCTATTGGTTAAGAAGCGGTCACTTGTCAGTCGATAAATAGTGACTCAAACTAAGGTAGGATACTTTACTTTTTGACTTGACTATATATCTACATCGTGTTACATTTCGACAGAAAGAAAATATTGCAATGTATGCGAAAAAACGTATTAGCCATGTAACACTTAATATTAACCAATATTCAACTTGATACTATTCTGAACTCAGCAGTATATATTCAGAACTGTGAAAAATATTCAAAGTATGCAATGCAATTACCGCTACCCTGTATATTACACTGACATTATTTTAAGTTAAAGGAAATTACACCCAACTTGCTTTGTTACAAAGATTTTGCTACACAAATGTGTTTATCGTATTGTTCCCAGTTTGAATCTTGGATTGTTATTGTGATTTCATTATATGTCATGATTGATGCAGTAGGTGCCCAGTGAAATACATCCATCACCTCAACAAGGACTCTGTCTAGCTGTTTCAGCAGCCAAATGCCAAGGCCGACAGCGGGGCATTCTACAGCGCTGCTGCTCTCGGACCCAATAGGCGTTGGTCCAAGATGGCAACCCTCAGTACAAAAGGGAGCCTCTCGACAAAAACTACAAATCAGTCTTTATGACTACAAATCGTAATACAGCCTGAAAACAGCAAAGTCGGCTTCCATCAGTAATAAGACTTGCCAAACTGACCACACCGCGAAAATTGGTCCTTCTACGTATATTGTATACTGTATGTGATGATGGCATTAATCGGCTTTTGAGAGATTGTGATTTTGATCAAATTATTCAGTCAACACCAATCCCAGGAACCCCTGCCTCAGTAAAATATGAATGCACAAAAACAGTGTCAAGTTCCATTTACCAAGTCCCTTGACAACCAACTGTCAGGCTACTGAGTATCGACTTCAACGTCTATGCATAGTAGTGATCAGTCAACAGCTGCGATCGAAAAGCAGCAATGAAATGTTACATGTGCGCAATTACATGCTATGACAAATGATGTTTGGTCACTGGCTGATTGGCAATGTTTGGTTATTAAAAACATTAATCGTACTTATATGTCTTTTGGGTTTGCAAAAAATAAAAACAATTCGGTCAATACCTGTTTATTTCGACCTGAGAACATTAATGGGCCTTAAAAACCACTGACATACTTATCACCCATTCCTCGAAAACTTGATGGTTTTGAGTTGTAACAACATACAGGTGTATGCCAACACTGCACGAAAAAGGCTAATTTTCAGAACTTTCAGCCAACTATGACCAAGTCCAAATTCAAGAATTGATAATGTCAAAATTTAAAAAAAACCTTCGCAAATTATCCCCTAAAATTCACTTCCGCATTGAGTCCCTTGTATAATTAACAATAGCATTTACGTTTCGCAATATGTATTTTGTCCAAAATAATCTTCTTTATATGCGATGTACTCTTGATCCTTCACGGAGTTCATCGGCCTACCTATCTAATGCCCGAGAAACCTCGTCCTCAGTCAATATTTTCCTCTCGTGCCCATAAAAAAACAGGTACCAGCCTAAAAAAAGGTCTATATTTGTATACTATTTTATGGAACGAGTGACAGAAAACTTGCATTTTGAGACAATGAATTCTGACGCGAGGATGTAACAATCGCTCCAGTAGTAAAGGAGTAATGGCTTCTGATATCAGGGAACTAACAAGGTAGCCAGGGAACATTCAGTCATTACGGATGCAAGGCGATGTTTCGATCAACGACTCTTAAAATGATGAAAAGCATTATTTGAGATGTTTTAATCAGTAAAATGTGTATCAGCATGGTGAGGAACATTGAAAACAATACAAACATGACTACAATAGGACAATTATATGAATTTCTACGTCAACTACGGTGACAATTGTCGGCCATCTTTTATTTCTGTAGCCATCTTGGATCTTGAAAAGGCTAATGTTGTTTTATTGGAATGCACATACCACTGGGGTTATTGACGTAACGTTTTATCCTTTTACCATCATTTGACAAATTCGCCTATATTTTGCTCTTTTCTGTTCCACTAACTGTGTGTGTGTTGCCAGTGTTCGCTTTCTCTCAATTAGAATACACGTGTACAAAAGTTGGATGAAATGACGTACATTCATACAAGTCACAGTTTGTTTCAATATTTTACATTGATCGCTGGCTATGAATTCAAAAGGTCGGTAAAAAGCACATTGAATATACATGCAACATTTTCTATGGCTTCCGTTGTTCCTCTTGCACCTGTCACAACATAGACAAATATAGTTGACACTGGCGGTGAAGTATCGTCTTCCTATATGTGCGCCTGTTGGAGCATCTTCCCCATCTGATGCTACAAATGAATAATGTACAACGCCTTTTAGTTTTTATCTTCATGTTTAAATAATAGTGTGTCATATACGTCAATATACATATGTTTATTTCACAGCTGATGCAGATGCAGCTGATTAACAGGACTGAGTAAATGTACTTATTAACTAAAAATAATGTTCTTATATCATATCAATAGAGAATATCGAATTTTCATTTTAAACGATCCCAAGTAAAGACGTCAGTCAGTCTATTGTTGGAACGACTTCACACAAAACCGTAGAGATGACGTCTTCAATAATATCGAAAATGCGTTAGTATGACGTCACATCGCTTTAGGCCTATTCGCTAACAATGGTGTGACCCAGCCAATCATCATGAGTGAGTGAGTGAGTTGGGTTTAACGCCGCTTTTAACAGTATTCCAGTTATATCGCGGCGCGTCAGCGCGGAAAGCCCGAAGTGATGCAGGTCTCGGACGTTTACCGCTTCGGTGAAACCCACGAGCACGGGTATGGTGCTGACAAACCAAGAAACATAATCGGAACGAACCGGGATTCGAACTCACAATCATAGGGACGCAACTCTGCACAGCGAATCGCGGCGCCTAAGGCGACTGGGCCTCCCGTGCGGCATGGTATCTCAGTTGGTTTGCACTATAAAATCGGCATTAGTCCGGACTAGTACCAGCAGACATACACACGTGCATATACAAATTCTACCATGACACTGAAGAATTCTTGATTCTGATTAGTCAAAATAAGAGTGAGTGAGTGAGTATGGTTTTACGCCGATTTTAGCAATATTCCAGCAATATCACGGCGGGGGACACCTGAAATGGGCTTCACAAAAAGTACCCATGTCGGGAATCGAACCAGGGTCTTCGGCGTGACGAGCGAATGCTTTAACCACTAGGCTACCCGACCGCCCCTCAAAATAAGGTTAAAATCAGGTCTCAAATGAAACCCCACCTTGAGACTACTTTTTTATATCAGTGCATAAGACAGAGACATTACTTATTGGCGGTTATATATAGTTCATCCCGAAATTCAATCATAATGGGGGCGGCCGGGTAGCCTAGTGGTTAAAGCGTTCGCTCGTCACGCCGAAGACCCGGGTTCGATTCCCGACATGGGTACTTTTTGTGAAGCCCATTTCTGGTGTCCCCCGCCGTGATATTGCTGGAATATTGTTAAAAGCGGCGTAAAACCATACTCACTCACTCACTCAATCAATCATAATGCATTCATTGAGTCCATCTTATCAAGGTTTAACTGTATGATACTAATTGGTTATCCCTCGATTATCCATGACAGAGTTACTGTTATTACCAGGCAGAAAATATTCTTGACATTGCGAGTAAAGACATATTATTTCATGCCAGAGCTCCGAGTAGTACAACAGTAATGATATCGTCAGATGTCATCATCTGTAGGCGGGGTAGGAGGGGGAGGGGTTGGGGTTGGGGTGTGGGGGCGTTATCTGGCAATTGTGAATCTCAGTTGAATCGCGAACACCTGGTATCATTATTGAATTCATTGATCCATTCATATCATTTTCACCGTTATTTTGCTTTTAAATTCCAATAGGATCACCGCAAAAAAAATCACTATCGCTCGTTTCATGTTCACAGTGGCATACAATGGCAAATGGTGTTTGGTCATTAAAAGGATGAACGTTGTTGTACGTCTTTCGTTTCGGTTTTGTATATGATAAAAACAATTCGGTCAATACCTTTTTATATGGTCCCGAGAACATTAATGGGCCTTAATAACCACTGACATACTCATCACCCATTCTTTGAAAAATTGATGGTTTTGAGTTGTAACAACATACAGGTGTATGCCAACACTGCACGAAAAAGGCTAATTTTCAGAACTGTCAGCCAACTATGACGTAGTCCAAGTCCAAGAATTAACAATGTCTAAATTTAAAAAAACCTCAGTAAATAATCCCCAGAAATCACTTCCTCATTTTATAATTTACAATAGCATTAACGTTTCGTAAATATGTATTTTCAAATGTTGCGGCTATAAAGATGTCCAAAACAATCTTCTTTATATGCGAAGTACTTTTGTTCCTTCACGGAGTTCATCAGCCAACCTATGAAATTAGAAATTGCAATCTAATGTCTGTAGAGCGCTCAAAAGTGAGAGAGTGAGTTAAAATTTTACATTTTTCATATTGTAGCTCTATCGATGAGAAAAAGTTAAGTACTATATATGTGCGCTCTAAAAGGTACTGGACAATCGGTACCCTCGGAGGTTCGTACCCAACCGTTTTGGGTAGACTCGTTCTCAAATGTATCCGTACCCACTCGTACCTAATCAACTGGAAGACTCGTACGAAAAAACGCGAAGCCGTACCCAATTAATATATTTCTGATTTGAAACATTAAACACTGATCGGATAAAACATGTTTTCAACTAAGACTTTGTTTGTTTTGTGTTTCATATAACGACACATGTGTAGTCCGAATCTGATGAGAAGTTTAGGTGCGGGTTAGCCACGATTCTCCGTGGGTACGGATCGTTTAGTATCCCCCGAAAATTCTAATACAAGCGCAAAACTAAAAGATGGAAGGTTGTTTAAAGAAGTGTAAATTTATCCGCCGCCAAGAGAGCTAAGGAATTGTTATGTTCATCACATTATAATTCTGTTCAATTAGAAAAAGGTGAGGTGAGGTGAGGTGAGGTGAGGTGAGGTGAGGTGAGGTGAGGTGAAATTGGGATTAACGTCGCGTCCAAGATTATTGCACTTATATAGCGACGTGCATGCACGTGTGTGTGTGTGTGTGTGTGTGTGTGTGTGTGTGTGTGTGTGTGTGTGTGTGTGTGTGTGTGTGTGTGTGTGTGTGTGTGTGTGTGTCTTTTGGTATGACGCGGCCGGGGATCGAACCCCGGACTTTCCGCTCTCCGGGCGGACGCTCTACCACTAGACCACTGAGGCGGTCTCAATTTGAAAAAAAGACTGTCAACAAGTGTGGTATACCGCCCTGAGGAACACGTCCAGTAATGATTCAAAATGGATTTTTTTTTATATTTAAGTTGAAAGTATTATGACATGCCGCAGCAATATATGATTTATACTAAAGAATGTGCTGGTTGTGGTGCCAATTACAATGGCGAAACTAGAATGGAACTAAAGACCATGACGCTAAACATAAACAACATATAAGAGATCCAAATGGTACGGTGTTTGAAAATAAGTGGACGCATTGATCGGTGTGGAATTGTTAAAAATCAAATCGCCAACACATGCAAAGCTAAGTCAACTGTTCACCTGAAACAAACATGGGATGATAAGGTACAAGTCAAAATATGGAATTGCATCAGGCACAATTTAGGTCACTGATGAGTCCATTTGGAACTGTCCTCCGTACGTCTATCATAAACAAGTTTAAACGTTTGACTGAGGCCTTCAATGTTGTAACTTGATCAAATACACATTGAGAATAAGTGTGGCGCTCTTCGAAGAAAGCGCATGGTCGATTGTACCTCAAAAGATGTTAAATGTAGACACCAAATGATGGAGCTGCTGGAGTATTGCTCGAACAAAGAGGAAGATGACTATTGGAAAGTTGGGGTCATCCCTAATCTAGTTATGAAACAGGTGAGGCGTTCTCACTGATCTCCTATATTTCTAGTTCAGGTGGAGTAATTGGAGGAGAGACATAGGCTATGTGACCCTTATTTAACAATATCAGATCATTGATATACCCGAAACTTAACTTAAACATCTTGGCAAATTCCCTTTTTTGATTTTGCTAATCCGAGCAGAAATTCAAAAATCAAGTACAAGAGAGGAATGGGCATGTCTTTAGGCGTCAGAGTCCCGCCTTAAGTTGACAGTACTCATGCGTAGTTTTGCCAGATTAAATCCCCAATTATCATGCTGGCCATATTCTAGTATGTGGCATTATTTCATATGTCACTTATTCCAAGTTCTTTCATGTGTCTGTATAACAAGTTGGACATTATTCATTTTGTCTCAGAACCATGGACATCGAGGAATATAATTAGTCAAGTGTGTCATTTCACAGCAGCATCTCAGCTTCAAGCGCCCACGTCTGAAGGAAACATGATTTAATGTGGGAATCTTGTCTGACGAAGGACAAATCTATAAATATATAAACACTTTATACATCACTTTATTTGATGTATCACTCATACCAATATCTTTTATCAAACAATTAACGTTGAGATGCTTACATGGTATGGTTAAGGTGTTTGAGGTCTTGCCAATGGGACCAACTGCAGACCTTCGTGTGGGACAGCCAGACTGTGTATGACAGATGGCTTGGACAAATTGGGTTTATTCCAATTCTGTTCCCTCATTGTAGTGTGTGTGCAACATCAATCACTGACTTAACCCACTCTGAAAGACATTCAACAGGTTCATCTTCTATATTGGCCCAAGACATTGACATTTGACAGCATAAAGTCGATATGTTACTACTTTAACTTCAGTATAGACAATTATTATGTACAAACATTATCTGACGATTTTCTTTTGTCAAAGTATTTCTTTAATATTTCACAACATTAAGATATTTCACTTCAGAACCCTTTCCTATGTCTAAGATTCTGAGGATTCTGCACCGGAAAAAGCATCATGATGTAAGTCGTAAGATATTCAACTGTCAACAACGTTAGAAAGTGGGGCAATAATTTATTCTCATTTATCAATAATGCACATTAATTTGTATGTGATTAATTTGTTTTTTCAACACACTCCTTGCACTGACTATGTCTTTTTCCATGCCAGAAGTTTAACTATGTCAATATGGATGATAGTTTTAGACTTCATCGGATTCCATTCTCATTAAAAGAAAATTGGTCATCATTAAATAAGAAAACTCTGACACCTTGCCCAAAATGAAGGGAAACCAACAATAACTCATTTAACATGACTAAGTGATTTTAACGTAATTTCTCTATATAATATTATTATTAATGTTTTTTCAATAGGTCTTCATGTGTATGATTGAATTTTAATATTATCATTATATTCACTTCGGGGCCCCTTAGACTGCATAAACGTTGCAAGATCTGAGTAATGACTTTGTGGTCAAAAGCTATAACATATCACACAACAGTTTTAACAAATTCCAAGAGTGGCCCCAATAGGGCCCATGTCCTACCTTTACCCAACTAACAAATCTACAATCCTCCCAGGAAAATCAGTAACTGTGTCTCTTAAGTAATTTGAGGACTATATTTCCAAATATATTTTGACAGGTGTATGCTTTGGCATCGAGCAAGTAATATTTATAATTCTCTTAAGACCAGCATGATGTCGTAAATGCCACCGGAAGTCCATGTACCAATGAAGGATTGGACACATAAATGCCAGGAAGTCTAAATGAGTACAGGTCTAGAAGAGTTGACGATCGCTCCACATGCACATAGCAGAGAGGTAACTAATGATCCAGAAGTCAATTTCTTTCTGGTAGTAGTAGGAGAGCTGGTAAAAACGTTCTAAGCCTGACTTCCTTTTAAACTATGGGCCACAACAAAGTGAACTAGTCAATGTTTGAGTAGTTCATTGCCAGTGTATTTGATCTGTTGAGGCTGTTTGTATGTTAGTGGCAGCCAGTTGAACGTGATAGGGGTCCAAATGGACACATACATGGAAAAGAGTACCTAGCATTCATCACGTTTATGACCACATATCACAAGTGTATAGGGATAAGTGCCCCCGCTATTTCGCTTTAAACGTTAGGCACCTATGTTTGAGGCTGGGAGAACAAGCCTTGATGATGACCCTAAGTCTGGACGTCCCTAAACTTCCACCAATTAAGATTCAATCAAGGAGATAGACGTATTACCATTGCTTGAGGAATACACAGGTCTAAGCCATGGACCCATTGAAACTATTATTAAGAAACATTTACAGATGAATAAGATATCTGCTCGTTGGGTGCCAAGGTTTCTAAATTCTGATCTTGAGGAAAAATTAACTGACTTTGCCAGAGACAATGTAGAGCTAATTGAGGTGGATTTCGTCAAATTCAAAAAGAGATTAGTAACGGGTGATGAAACATGGGTCTACCTCTATGACCCCAAGTCAAAACGTCAATGGCACCATTTCACTTCTCCGTAACCAAAGAAATTCAAGTCTTCAAGATGAGTGAAGAAAGTTATGGCCACTGTATTCTGGGATGCAAAGGGTGTGAACCTTTTTGATGACTTACAAAGTCGAAAGAAGATTACCGGTGCCTTCTATGCTGATTTGCTTCATCGCCTGGGAGATTCTATCAAAACAAAGCGGCGAGGAATCCCGACTGCAGAACTTACACTCCTTCATGACAATGCCTCTCGACTTGTAAAGGCTGCTGTGCGACAATGTGGGTTCGAAGAGCTTCCTTACTCTCTATACTCGCCAGACCTGGCACCAAGTGATTTCCACCTGTTATGACGACAACGATTACGTCAAAGCTATCGTGAATGGGTTTTTCAGGGTGGCGTCAGAACACTTCTTCCTGACTGGAAATGTAAAGCTTCACTATTGATATGAGAAGTGTATTGAAAAGCAGGGAGATTATGCTAAAAATAAAATGAAAATCACTTTCACAGTTGTTTGTTAGTCTTAGAACTTTTTGACCATTGCTCGTACGACACAGATACAAAGTTCAGATTCACCTTATCAGCTTTGAAAGGCATTTCGGCAAGAAACTCTGCGATGTGTAAATACCAACAGATGCTTGTTATAAATGATGTTATAAATCTGGAGGGTTTTTTAAATAAGAGGACATCTTTCATTAAGACTTCCTGGCATTTATTTGACCAATCCTTCATTGGTACATGGACTTCCGGTGGCATTTTCGATATCATGCTGGTCTTAAGAGAATTATAAATATTACTTGCTCGATGCCCAAGAACACACCTGCCAAAATATATTTGGAAATATAGTCCTCAAATTACTTAAGAGACACAGTTACTGATTTTCCTGGGAGGATTGTAGATTTGTTAGTTGGGTGAAGGTAGGATATGGGCCCTATTGGGGCCACTCTTGGAATTTGTTAAAACCGCAGTATATGTATGATATGTTATAGCTTTTGACCACAAAGTCATTACTCAGATCTTGCAACGTTTATGCAGTGTAAGGGGCCCCGAAGTGAATATAATGATAATATTAAAATTTAATCATACACATGAAGACCATATGGGGAAAAAACAGTAAAAATAATATTATCTATAGAAACTACATTAAAATCACTTATATATTTGACAATATCACTTACCCCTCCCTCACTGCCATCTCATGACAATTCCATTCTTTCTATTCTCATATATTCTCATGACAATACCAAACATCTCTCCGTCACTGACATCACAGCATAATACCATTAATCGTTCTTTTCTCATTTATTCTCGTGACTATACCACACGCCCCTTCCTCATTGACATCTCATGACAATACCATCGTCCTTCTTTTCTCATATATCCTTATGACAATACCACTCACCCCTTCCTCATTAACATCTCATGACAATACGACATGCCCCTTCCTCATTAACAGCTCATGACAATACCACACGCCCCTTCCTTATTAACATCTCATGACAATATGACATGCCCCTTCCTCATTAACATCTCATGACAATACGACATGTCCCTTCCTCATTAACATCTCATGACAATACGACATGTCCCTTCCTCATTAACATCTCATGACAATATGACATGCCCCTTCCTCATTAACATCTCATGACAATATGACATGCCCCTTCCTCATTAACATCTCATGACAATACGACATGTCCCTTCCTCATTAACATCTCATGACAATACCACATGCCCCTTCGTTATTAACATCTCATGACAATATGACATGCCCCTTCCTCATTAACATCTCATGACAATACCACTCGCCCCTTCCTCATTAACATCTCATGACAATACCACTCGCCCCTTCCTCATTAACATCTCATGACAATATGACACGCCCCTTCCTCATTAACATCTCATGACAATACCACTCGCCCCTTCCTCATTAACATCTCATGACAATACGACACGCCCCTTCCTCATTAACATCTCATGACAATACGACATGTCCCTTCCTCATTAACATCTCATGACAATACCACTCGCCCCTTCCTTATTAACATCTCATGACAATAAGACATGCCCCTTCCTCATTAACATCTCATGACAATACGACATGCCCCTTCCTTATCAACATCTCATGACAATACGACATACCCCTTCCTCATTAACATCTCATGACAATACCACTCGCTCCTTCCTCATTAACATCTCATGACAATACGACATGCCCCTTCCTCATTAACATCTCATGACAATACCACTCGCCCCTTCCTCATTAACATCTCATGACAATACCACTCGCCCCTTCCTCATTAACATCTCATGACAATACCACTCGCTCCTTCCTCATTAACATCTCATGACAATACCACTCGCCCCTTCCTCATTAACATCTCATGACAATACCACTCGCCCCTTGCTCATTGACATCTCATGACAATACGACATGCCCCTTCCTCATTAACATCTCATGACAATACCACACGCCCCTTCCTCATTAACATCTCATGACAATACCACTCGCCCCTTGCTCATTGACATCTCATGACAATACGACATGCCCCTTCCTCATTAACATCTCATGACAATACGACATGCCCCTTCCTCATTAACATCTCATGACAATACCACTCGCCCCTTGCTCATTGACATCTCATGACAATACGACATGCCCCTTCCTCATTAACATCTCATGACAATACCACTCGCCCCTTGCTCATTGACATCTCATGACAATACGACATGCCCCTTCCTCATTAACATCTCATGACAATACCACTCGCTCCTTCCTCATTAACATCTTATGACAATACCACTCGCCCCTTCCTCATTAACATCTCATGACAATACCACTCGCTCCTTCCTCATTAACATCTCATGACAATACCACATGCCCCTTCCTCATTAACATCTCATGACAATACGACACGCCCCTTCCTCATTAACATCTCATGACAATACCACTCGCCCCTTGCTCATTGACATCTCGTGACAATACCATTCGTACTTCTTTTCTCGTATATCCTTATGACAATACCACACATCTCTCCGTCATTGACATCACAGGATAATACCATCCATCGTTCGTTTCTCATTTATTTCCATGACAATACCATTCATCCCTGCCTCACTGACATGCCCCCTCCCAATAAACCTCACCCCCCTTCCTCGCGTAAACAGGACATAAAGTGACACCATTGACGTCTCCATTGATTGACGACACTAATTAATACTTAATTTTCGCCAATGTGTGTATGTGTATTGTATTTACACCACTCTACTCGGAGTCTCGTCAGCATCAATCACATTAGTTCGCAAACACGTGAATATTTAGCACATGCATAGTTTTTCCGGCAGTTGCAGTTGTGCTTGTCAACAACTGAGGAATAGAAAGTAGGTATCGCCTAACAATAAACAATTGTCTATACCCACACCTTGCTCTGCAACATATAGGGGAGAGCTTAATGTAAATTTAGTTTCAAATGGAAATCCATTATATTGAAATGGTAAACGAATGATGTGATTCACCAAAATTAGGAAAATGGTGAGAACCATGCCGGAAGTCCGTACAATACCGTTATGCCGTGACGATCCGGGTGAGAATTCTCCAGCAACCAATACTTATAGTGAGAGGCAACTAACAGAACCGGGTAGTCTGGCTCGCTGACTTGGTTCATGTTTGTCATCGTATCCAATTTGCGTAGATCGCTGTTATCAGCAATATTCAAGCTATAGGACGGCTGTCAAGCCTGGACCAGACAATCCAGTGATTGACACCATGTATAAAATCGAGTGTTGACCTGACAATCCAGTGATGAGCAAATTGTAAATAATCGAGCCTGGACCAGACAATCCAGTGATTGACACCATGTTAATTAATGGAATCTGATTCCGAGGACCAAACAATAATAATCACTAGTTTACCTTAACCCGTCTCTATTTGTTACAGTTCTCCAGGGGCGGTGTGGTAGTCTAGTGGTATAAGCGTTCGATCGTCACGCCGAAGGCCCGGGTTCGATTCCCCAGATGGGTACAAAGCCAATTTCTGGTGTCCCCCACCGTGATATTCCAGAAATATTGTTTAAAGCGGCCTAAAACCATACTCAATCAATCAATACAGTTCACCACAAAATATGTGAAATATTGCTGACTGCAGCTTATATATAAAACATCAACACTAGAGAACAACGAGTCTCGATTATCCGCCGAAACAGATTCCATTTGTTTTATAGGCCAAATAGCGGTGAAAATTATATGAAAGGATCACTTAAAAACAGCGATGACACAAGGTGTTCGCGAAAGCAACGTACACTCAATAAATAATACCCCGCCGTGATATTGCTGGAATATTGTTAAAAGCGGCGTAAAACCAAACTCACTCACTCACTCACTCAATAAATAATATTGATGAATGCAGTTTATAATTGGTTAGCATGTTCCAGATGTTTAGTTGAACAAATGAACACTGTGAAGGTAGTAGAATTGACAAAGCCCTTTCCATGTTCAAAAGCCGTCGATTGTAGGATTCTGACTAAACATACATTGTATGTGTTATATGAGCATGTGTTCATAAATCACTATCAAATAGTGATGACAACGGGTGTTCGCGAAAAGGTAAGCGTTTCATGCACCACCTGTGGTGCCCGTCACAAACACATGCAGATGCAAGTCAATTGTTCACCTAAAATTTCAGGAAGATGTGGCACAACTCAAAATAGAGCACTGCAATAGGGAACATCTGAGTGTTGCAGCCAATGGCATTGGCCATGCAGCCTGTCGAATCTAGGCCGATTATTTCAAGTATGTTTTGCTTGCCTTCGCTGTTTTCCAGACTACTCCTTCTATGACCAGCTTACTATTTTGGTTTCTGTTGAGGTAGTGATCTCGAACTTGTTACGTTTACTTTCCATGCATCCGCTCGGGCTCCCTCCTGGTGTCGGTATAAATAACATCGGCTTAACCTAGGTCGAAACCTTCCGACAGAAATAGCACCAAAGTATATGTGGGTATTGACTGCTCCAACCAGCCACGTTGAGCCTCCCTGCCTGACGCTGGTTTCTGACATGAGTGTTTTCATGAGTTTTAGAAATACATGAACACCAAGTTCATCAATAACAATTGATTTCGTTCATTTCCGCCAGTGAATCTCGGAGTGATAAAACATACATTCGTTTTTATATGAAATGAGAAAGTGAAATGAAGTGTTAAAAAACATTAGTACTTTATTTATGCTGGACGTAGAGATACATATAGGGTTAAAGAATATGTATTGAAGCGCCCTGTTGGTAATGAAATGTGACTTGATTCAGTGACTGGTTAATCATCGTGTCATCGTCGTTCATAATATCAATTTTGGACTGTCTGGTCCTGATTTGATTGTTTACAGTCAAGTGAGTGAGTGAGTTGGGTTTAACGGCGCTTTTAGCAGTATTCCAGTTATATCGCGGCGTCTCAGCTTAATGTGGGAGGAAAGACCAAAGTGATGTAGGTCTCAGACGTTAACCACTTCGGTGAAACCCACGAGCAAGGGTATGGTGCCGGCAAACCTAGAAACATAATCCGGGCGAACCGGGATTCGAATAATAGTTTTCTGGCGTACCCAAGGGACGCAACTCTGCACAGCGAATCGCGGCGCCTTAGACGACTGGGCCACCCGTACCTCCTACAATCAAGTCGCTTGAATAGTCTTGAGTCAGTTCAACAGCTGACAAACAACACAACCATATTGAAGCGGGGGCACGAGTTGCATCGTTGTCAAAATGAGTTTTGTCTCCAAGTCTTAGGATCCGCGGGGCAGCCAGTTAGCCAAGTCGTTAAAGCGTTCGCTCGTCACGCCGAAGACCCGGTTCGATTTCCGACATGGGTACAATGTGTGAAGCCCCTTTCTGATGTCCCCCGCCGTGATATTACTGGAATATTGCTAAAAGCGGCGTAAAACAATACTCACTCACTGGGTTCAAACTTGATTCGTATCTTTGACATCTTGCCGAATTTCGTCTCTCAGTCGTACAAGGATCCGTTTATGATGGCTGTTCTCCCAGTTCCCATGGGTTTCTCCAGGGGACGGTAAACGAATAAGCATCACTTCGGGCTTCCCCACACATCCGGCTGATCATAATACGGCATGATAACACTGAAATATTAATATTGCGTAAAACACAACTCTCACAAAAAAGCAGAAATTATCATAAAACTTATTAAGAAGCCACAACAAAAAGCAATGTTGTGTATATGCTACTAACTGGTCCGTTTTGGTCACATATTGTCCAACACTTTTCTCATACAGTGTCTTTCTAACCTACTCAGGGGCGGTCGGGTAGCCTAGTGGTTAAAGCGTTCGCTCGTCACGCCGAAGACTCGGGTTCGATTCCCGACATGGGTACAATGTGTGAAGCCTATTTCTGGTGTCCCCCGCCGTGATATTGCTGGAATATTGCTAAAAGCGGCGTTAAACCATACTCACTCACTCACTCTCAACTACTCAAACGTGGACACGCGATTGTTTCATATCACTATAGTTACCGTATTCGACGCAATAAGCGCCAAAGGCGCTCTTAAAATTAGAAATAGGGGGCTCTTATTAGAATATAATTTTGGTGAGGAAAAAATGACATCCTGAAATGATACAAAAGAAAAGTTTGTGCTAAGTATACACGACAGATATATTTCCAGAATTTAATTATCCATAATTGAGGGTGCTTATAACACACGAGTGCGTATTATACACGAATAAATAAGTGTACGTTGATCAATCGGAACGGGTGCTAACTGGGATTGTTCACTAGCAAATATATTAATTTAGCAAATATCGCCGTGGGCGCTCATTAGAGCGGGGCGCTTATCACGTCGAATACAGATCACGGCACAGATCAACTATAGTAATATTACACAATCATGTGTCCCTCCACTGTTGTGTACAGCAATGCCTAAACAACACGTGTCTTTGTACGTTTTCCATGGTTCATGTGTGTTATTGCATCTGAGTCCTTTGTTATGCCGACGTTACCGTTAGGTAATATTTCGCAAGCCAAATAAGTGTTGAACATCCAGTCCTTTGTCCGCCATTATATCCCACTTGTCGTTAACTCGTAATTTGTTTTTTAACAACAGAAAGTATCTAATTAAAATGAGAGGCAAAAGAAAGTAGTTTGTTCATTGCACTGTATAGAACCCACACAAATAATACTATTATCAGGCCGAAGCAGTTTGTAATAAAAGTGCAAGGCAAATGAAATGATCTTTAAATCCTGGTGAACTATATTGTTCGGGAATATTACCTAAAGCTATTTCTCGTACGTGTACACTTGGAATAACTACCATAATAGAGCTAGTAAACATTCACAGTTAAATCCTTCCTTGAAATTGCGAATTAAATATGAGGGTGTGGGTGTGGGAAAGTGAGTGGGAGCGGGTGAGGGTGAGGGTGAGGGTGTGGTTGAGGATGATGGTGAGGGTGTGGGTGAGGATGAGGGTGTGGGTGTGGGAATGGGAGTGTGTGAGGGTGAGGGTGAGGGTATGGTTGATGATGAGGATGAGGTGAGGGTGTGGTTGTGGGTATGGTTGTGGGTGAGAGTGAGGGTGAAGGTGAGGGTGTGGTTGTGGTTGAGGATGAAGGTGAAGGTGAGGGTGAGGGTGAGGGTGAGGGTGAGGGTGAGGGTGAGGGTGAGGGTGAGGATGTGGTTGAGGATGATGGTGAGGGTGTGGGTGAGGATGAGGATGAGGGTGAGGGGGTGTGGTTGAGGATGAGGGTGAGGGTGAGGGTGTGGTTGTGGGTATGGTTGAGGATGAGGGTGAGGGTGAGGGTATGGTTGAGGATGAGGGTGAGGGTGAGGGTGAGGGTGTGGGTGTGGGAATGGGAGTGTGTGAGGGTGAGGGTGAGGGTATGGTTGAGGATGAGGGTGAGGGTGAGGGTGAGGGTGTGGGTGTGGGAATGGGAGTGTGTGAGGGTGATGGTGAGGGTGTGGTTGAGGATGAGGGTGAGGGTGAGGGTGAGGGTGTGGTTGTGGGTATGGTTGAGGATGAGGGTGAGGGTGAGGGTATGGTTGAGGATGAGGGTGAGGGTGAGGGTGAGGGTGAGGGTGTGGGTGTGGGAATGGGAGTGTGTGAGGGTGAGGGTGAGGGTGAGGGTGAGGATGTGGTTGAGGATGAGGGTGAGGGTGTGGTTGAGGATGAGGGTGAAGGTGTGGTTGAGGATGAAGGTGAGGGTGAGGGTATGGTTGAGGATGAGGGTGAGGGTGAGGGTGAGGGTGAGGGTGTGGGTGTGGGAATGGGAGTGTGTGAGGGTGAGGGTGAGGGTGAGGGTGAGGATGTGGTTGAGGATGAGGGTGAGGGTGAGGGTGAGGGTGTGGTTGTGGGTATGGTTGAGGATGAGGGTGAGGGTGAGGGTATGGTTGAGGATGAGGGTGAGGATGAGGGTGAGGGTGAGGGTGTGGGTGTGGGAATGGGAGTGTGTGAGGGTGAGGGTGAGGGTGAGGGTGAGGATGTGGTTGAGGATGAGGGTGAGGGTGTGGTTGAGGATGAGGGTGAAGGTGTGGTTGAGGATGAAGGTGAGGGTGAGGGTATGGTTGAGGATGAGGGTGAGGGTGAGGGTGAGGGTGAGGGTGTGGGTGTGGGAATGGGAGTGTGTGAGGGTGAGGGTGAGGGTGAGGGTGAGGATGTGGTTGAGGGTGAGGGTGAAGGTGTGGTTGAGGGTGAGGGTGAGGGTGTGGTTGAGGGTGAGGGTGAAGGTGTGGTTGAGGATGAGGGTGAGGGTGAGGATGTGGTTGAGGGTGAAGGTGTGGTTGAGGATGAGGTTGAGAGTGAGGGTGTGGTTGAGGGTGAGGGTGAGGGTGTGGTTGAGGATGAGGGTGAAGGTGTGGTTAAAGATGAAGGTGAAGTTGAAGGTGAGGGTGAGGGTGGTTGCGGGTGAGGGTGTGGTTGAGGATGAGGGTGAAGGTGTGGTTGAGGATGAGGGTGATGGTGTGGTTGAGAATGAGGGTGAAGGTGAAGGTGAGGGTGAAGGTGGTTGAGGATGAGGGTGAGGGTTTGGTTGAGGATGAGGGTGAGGGTGTGGTTGAGGATGAGGGTGAGGGTTTGGTTGAGGATGAGGGTGAGGGTGTGGTTGAGGATGAGGGTGAAGGTTTGGTTGAGGATGAGGGTGAAGGTGTGGTTGAGGGTGAGGGTGAGGGTGAAGGTGAAGGTGAAGGTGTGGTTGAGGATGAAGGTGAGGGTGAAGGTGTGGTTGAGGATGAAGGTGAGGGTGAAGGTGTGGTTGAGGATAAAGGTGTGGTTGAGGATGAAGGTGTGGTTGAGGATGAGGTTGCAGGTGTGGTTGAGGATGAGGGTGAAGGTTTGGTTGAGGATGAGGGTGAGGGTTTGGTTGAGGATGAGGGTGAGGGTGTGGTTGAGGATGAGGGTGAAGGTTTGGTTGAGGATGAGGGTGAAGGTGTGGTTGAGGGTGAGGGTGAGGGTGAAGGTGAAGGTGAAGGTGTGGTTGAGGATGAAGGTGAGGGTGAAGGTGTGGTTGAGGATGAAGGTGAGGGTGAAGGTGTGGTTGAGGATAAAGGTGTGGTTGAGGATGAAGGTGAGGGTGTGGCTGAGGATGAGGGTGAAGGTGAAGGTGAAGGTGTGGTTGAGGATGAAGGTGAGGGTGAAGGTGTGGTTGAGGATGAAGGTGTGGTTGAGGATGAAGGTGAGGGTGTGGCTGAGGATGAGGGTGAAGGTGAAGGTGAAGGTGTGGTTGAGGATGAAGGTGAGGGTGAAGGTGTGGTTGAGGATGAAGGTGAGGGTGAAGGTGTGGTTGAGGATAAAGGTGTGGTTGAGGATGAAGGTGAGGGTGTGGCTGAGGATGAGGGTGAAGGTGAGGGTGAGGGTATGGTTGAGGGTGAGGGTGAGGGTGAGGGTGAAGGTGTGGTTGAGGATGAGGGTGAAGGTGAGGGTGAGGATGTGGTTGAGGGTGAGGGTGAAGGTGTGGTTGAGTTTAGGGTGAGAGTGAGGGTAAGGTTGAGGGTGAGGGTGAGGGTGAGGGTGGGTGTTTTGTATGGCAGGTGTGTTTTCGTGAAGCGAACAAGTATTTAAATTGCAAAGTGCGCAATATTTTCCCGAAGTTATAATATGGCAAAAAATGCTTTCAACAGTCAGAGCTGCGTACACCTCCATTATTTTATTACTTCAAATCGAAAAGTTTACAAGCACAACATGCAAGCTGGTTAGGTCAAGTACAATGCTGACGATGCCAATGTCTAGTCTTCATGTACACCCGCCATATACTGAGTGAGCCATATACTGAGTGTTTCACGCCGCTTTGACGAGTATTTCTGTTGTATCACAGCGTGCAATTACAGTTACATGGCATACAAACGTGGCTCATACATAAAGGGAACAGATGTTGACGCGGAATTCCTTGAACACCTTACATGTGAGATACGCCATATTGCTGTTTGTTACTTTCTGACGTACATTGGATAGAGCATTTTACCTTCAATGGTTTGAGAGGAGACGTTTTGTTTCCCGATTCAAGATCGCATCTGTCATTCCAGACACGTGTCTACGTGTACACTTACAGGGTTATATACAGGATTTATGCCTTTTAAAAGAAAGAGAGGATGGTGAGTAAGTAGTGAGTTGGGTTTAACACCGTTTGAACAGTAAACCAGTTATATCAAGGCGTGCCAACTTAATGTGGGAGAAAAACCCGACGTGATGCATGTCTTACCATCTTGCATGGGTATGGTACTGACAAACCTAGAAACGTTATTTGGGCGAACCGGGATTCGAACGCACCATCATAGGTTTCTGGTGTGCCCAAGGGATGGAACTCTGCACAGCGAATTGTGGCGCCTTAGACGACTGTTCTTTCGAATATCTATCAGCAATTGAGTGGTGGGGTAGTCTATTGGGTAAAGCGTTTTCACGTGACGACTATGGCCGGGTTCGATTCCACACAGCTAATGTAAGGAGCCCACCCTTCGCGATATTGCTTGAATATAACCATTATCACTTGTTGCATCCTTTCCTGTGCAGAGTTGCGTCCCTTGGGCACGCCAGAAACCTATGATTGTGGGTTCGAATCCCGGTTCGCCCCGATTATGTTTCTAGGTTTGTCAGCACTATACCCGTGCTCGTGGGTATCACCGAAGTGGTAAACGTCTGAGACCTGCATCACTTCGGGCTTTCCTCCCACATTAAGCTGACACGCCGTGATATAACTGGAATACTGTTAAAAGCGGCGTAACACCCAACTCACTCACTCACTGTTGCATCCTTCCACCAATACATTCAAATTCAACACGTGTAGTTGTAAGGTAAGTTCATCAAAGTAACACCCTGTGGGAAGAATGTAGTCCCAATCAACGTATTGTAAGAAGCGACCAGATGAATCGGATGGTCAGGCTAGGTGACTTGGTATACCAAATGCGTAGATCTATGCTCATGATGTCAACCATTGGTTTGTGTGGTCCACCGTCATATAATCTAATATTTTTATGTGCGGCGTTAAACAACAAACAAAGATAGGACTCATTTAGCAAAATGTTCTATGTATCAATTAACTGTTTTTATGCTAGCCACCTGTCTGCCACACTGACCACTGTTAGCAAATTCATTTGTTACCGCTACTTCAATGCACTGCCAGGAGCTCGGTCACCATACTTTAAACGGGAAGTGTACACGCAAAAATTACTTTCTTTCTTTTTTCTAAACAAAACGCAATTTTAGAATTAGTTAGTATCTGTGTTTGAAAATATACACTCATTTTTTCACAGTGAAAGTAGGAAGCTCACAATAGTGTGAAAATGATATGCCGTTATGAGGCCTTCGTTTTTCGAGCTAAACAGGCCTGAGTTATCTCCCTTAGATTATGACGTAATTGGTGCCAATTCAACTGGGTCCCTGTCTATTCTGAAGGCAAAAGATATCAAGTACAAGTTTTCGGTAAAACAACATGGCCTACGACACACTCCGGCGCAGTGGTGACTCAGCATAACACTATGCTGGCTGGCATCTGAGTCGCTAGAATCACACACCTGTACCTACACCACGTGAAGAGGCTCTAACAAAGCATGATGACGTCAAAATGTTTATCAATTGGCACCAATGACGTCATATTGCAAGGGGCATAAGCCATGGTGTTTTTGTTATGGAAATAGAACACTTGGTAAATGTGAAAAATATAAATCGTTTTAATGCAAAACATATGTTGATTAATTGTGATATTTTTATATTTTTGTCTATGACACTTCTAGGTTAACACTTTTATTGTGGAAAAAGTACAAGAAAATTAGGTTCATTTCCGTGTGAACTTGCCCTTTAACTGTTATAACATTGCCTGTCTGTTCTTCACAGAAGACAGGTGGCCGCATCCTTGCTAGCCACAGCTCCACACAGCGCTGATATCTCGGACACATCCATATTATAAATACAGGGAGAAACAAGCTGTGTCAGTCTCGGATTGAACATAGAGCGATGCATTCTCTTAACAGTGTCTGTAGTGATGCTGTAGTCGCATGGCACCAGTCAGATACGCCTGCCTTGCTACTTGTCCAATAACTATGGTCAATACCACGTGTTGATCCGGCATCGGACTATAATTGGCCTCTTCATAACACGGACCCGTTTACTTTGCAGACTATTGACTGATTTGCAACACATTGCAGATTATATTTTCCCTGGGATTGGCAATACCAGTGTCGGATTGTGTGTAAATGAGGTTGGTGATAGAATATCGGAAAACTTTAATGCGGTGATAGCAGCTTAAGTCCCGGTGTAGGATGCATCTGAAGCCAGCTTCGACTTCCGCCTTATAGAAAAGTCTAACACAGCCTTCGAAAGTCATTAACAACGGGTCCATTTATGGGTCCAACGAGGGAGAATCCACGTTAAGCAGAGGCGGTACTAGTGTAAATCAACCAGCAGCTGAGAAGGCCACTGGGTGTTATTTAGATCTCCCGTGAGAGGGAATGTACCAATGCACACCTGGCGGAGATGCGGGCAGGTATCGACAACTCTTTAACATGCAGTATAAACACACGTGGTCCATGTGATCGGGAGCGTCACCTGTGTTGCGTGTAGTGATAACTGCTACTTCATCGGCGTCCAATAGCAAACACTATCATCATCGATTATGTCTGTGATGCCTCTTTATCAGTAGTGGGAGTGGAATGAGGCGTGTGAATGGTGCACAGGGGGATTGCATCACACGCGGAGGTATAAGTCCACATCCGTGAGCATTTCGACGAAAATGCCATCAGAGATGAAAGGTTATGTTTTGTTTTGTTATTCCGGATCCTTATTTACTACAAGATTTCTCTATAAAGCTTGACTTGCATTATGGAAAACATGAATGGACTGCAGCGGTGATAGGGAACTATCCTTGGAAGTACTCTGGAGATACGCTTTAATAGAGAACTAACTCCGGGTGTACGGCGAGGATACCATTAAGAGAGCACCATCGCTACATGTGATATGAAGATACGACAAAATAGAAAAGAATCATTGGACAATTGTGTAGATACGACACAACAGAAAAGAATCACTGGATATACTGTGAAGATAGACCATAACAGACAAGAAAGTTTGGATATACTGTGAAGGTAGACCATAACAGACAAGAAAGTTTGGATAAACTGTGACGATAGACCATAACAGAAAAGAAAGTTTGGATAAACTGTGACGATAGACCATAACATAAAAGAATCTTTGTATATACTGTGAAGGTAGGCCATAACAGAAAATAATCTTTGGGTGTACCGTGAAGGTAGGCCATAACAGAAAATAATCTTTGGATGTACTGTGAACTTTACGCCATCACAGAAAATAATCTTTGGGTGTACTGTGAAGGTAGGCCATAACAGAAAATAATCTTTGGATGTACCGTGAAGGTAGGCCATAACAGAAAATAATCTTTGGATGTACTGTGAAAATACGACACAGCAGAGGTATCATTGGATGTACTGACAGATGGTTTAATTCACCTTTCAGTGGCGTTCTGAACATGAGATTGACCGTAGATACTGGTGATCTGTATTCAGATTGTGCGCGCTGACACTAGCTTCCGACTCTACAATGAGCCTCGATGAACGCCTGTTCTGTGACGACAAAAACAGCACGACGACGACAACCGATTCTGTCAGCAAGTCCATCGTCGTAGCGTTGATATCCGCGGCCATCATAGGCGGTAACGTCATATGTCTTATTGTACTGAATTCACGTTGCACACGAGGGTACTTCATGGAGTCGGCCCGTATGTTGATGACGTCGTTGGCGTGCACCGACTGTACGATGGGGTTGACGGTGACGGCGTTATGCATCTACCCCGCTTTATACAATTGCTGGCCGTACGGCAAAACGGTGTGCAAGCTACAAGCGTTGTGTATTTCTAGCCTATTCCATGAGTCGACGTTGTCCTTGACCTTGGTTGCTGTTGACCGATATATATCAATATTTCACCCCTTGCGTTATCGCTTGCTGGTGACGCGTCACAAGGTCATCGCCGCCATCGTTGTCAGCTGGATGATCTGTTTTACTGTCTATGGAACGACTGTGTTTGGTTTTGATCAGTTTTATTACGACGACATCGGAATCAACTGTGAACCATTTTATCAAAACCCGTCCATCACGGCAACTGTTATGTCGTTATTCTACTTCATCCCCGCCGTCATCATGCTGGTGTGCTATCTCCGGATATTGACAGTTGCTACGCAACAGAAGCCAGGGGGCGCAACCCAGGCTGGGAAACAGGTCAGTAAGTCACAAAAGATAATTCACTAAGAAGCTTATAATACTTTTTATAACCGACTTTAGATTTATTCAATATCATCGGCTTCGTGCAGTTATATAACGCTTTTACGTTGTTAACGTCAACGACTTCGATTTGTTATGTTGATAACCAATAACCAATATTTTGCTTTCAAACACGAACATAACCCTGTGAAAAAAGCCCCAAAGAGCCCAGTGGTTAGAGCCTTTGCTTGTCACGCCGATAGCACGAGATCAATTCCTCAAGTGGTTACAAACAATGAAGCCATTATATCCGTGGTATTTCTATTATATTGGTAAAACAACTGTAAACTCGACTCACTCACTCGAAGCCATGAAGTTGTTTCGTAAGGTATGAAGAATATTTTCTAACCATTTAAATGAATGGCCAGAATACCTAATACACAAGTTGGAAGAATTATTTAATCGAAATACCATTAAATTCAAATTCAAAACAAAAATGAAAAGTTCTTCATTTGCAGCTGAAACCTATTAAGTTCATCAAAGTAACGCCAGTTACTGCTCGGCAAGAATATAGGTCCCCATCAACTTGGTTGTAAAACACGACTCAGTGGATCGGGTGGTCAGGCTCGGTGACGTGATTGACTGCGTGTAATCAATTCCCATTGGCGTAGATCGATGCTCATGATATCAATCACTGAATTGTCTGGTCCAGACACGATTATTTACATATATAATGCTGTCACTTTTCTTGAATATTCTTTAGCAATATTCTAGGCATACCAAGGCGTGGCACACCAGAAATCGGTTATTCACACACTGAACTCATGTGGGGAATCGAACCCGGGGCTTCAGCGGGTCGAGCAATGGCTTCAATCACTAGGCTACCCTAGCGCCCTCCTTTTCTGATGAGCCTGTTTCGAGAACAGGTATATCAAATGAGAAATATATTCATGATTGGTATTTCGATATAATGATATGAGATAAAACAGGAATACCTTAGTGGTAATTCTACTCAACTACAAAACCAACAAAATAAATATGAAAACGCGATTGTCAAATAACAATGCTCAGGTCAGGTGTTCGCGAATGAGTAAGCTTGCACTCAAACATTTGTTGTGTATGTGCTTCGAATCAGTACTTGTTTGCTCCAAAAACAAGCGTGAGACGCCCCCAGGAACAACTTGTGAATATTCATGAACAAATACTGTATACCATATCTTTAACTTTCATCTGAACAACATAGAATTGGGTCTTTGAAAACACACCTTGTCACAAGTTTCTTTACTGTAGCAATAATGATCGTGAAATATATTTGACAAGGTGATGGAAAGCCAACTTACACTGCAAGGTCTTGAATTCCAATTAACTAGACAATGGATGCGTCAGATGACATTCGATCAATGTTACACTAGCGTAAAAACAATAGTCGTTACTCAGTGTAGTACTGAAGCCGTTTGGAATTTAGCGACAAAACTAACGACGGCAAAGGGCGTCACTGGGGCGTGGTTTGACTTGGCGTGGGTCTTGCCGTGCCGATATTCAAGTTCGATCTAGAGCAAGGACATGTCCCTTTACCCTAATGGAGCATCATCAGTAATCGAAAACTCGGTTTTTCTTTACAAACCTTAATAGCAATTTTTCTTTCTTCCGCTCTTCTGTCAATAAACTAGTTTCACGAGGTTACAAAGTATAAGAGGATGGTCAATGAAATTATATCCATTGAAATAGCTTAAGGTGGAAATACATCGAGTCAAGGTATCTCATATCCACCCACGTATCTGTATTTGATATTGTGCATTCCTTATATTTCAGTTTTGTTTGTTTGTGGTTCAAAGTGTAAGCTAATGTATGGTAATACCTACTCAGATACACTGAAAGGATACATTCATCTTGAAGAATTTCTGGCAGCATGGAGGCAATTGCAGCTTCAGACAGAAAAACACAAAATGAACGAAATTGAATTAACATGTCATGTACAAGTATTACCCTCTCGCCAGCATGCCATGTTTTCAACCCATTTGTGTCATGGGCCAATGGCCTCCTCACGCTTTTTAAATAAACTTGTACTCATTTGAAATTTATATTTCCCAAGGGCATACAACCGTAAAATGTGTTGTGTAAAGATCTATAATTGTTGACAGGAGGACAGAGGGACGTGGGAGGGAAACTGACTTAACTAGGTCAGATTAGTCTGCAGGGACTCGGTGTTGCAAATGTTTCAAGGCGTGCGGAGGGCATGGGTTGAGGATGAACATAATTGTTGTTTCTGAGGCTGGATGCTATCTACATATATCCACTTTAATGCTGACCTAATCAGCTATAGCAGGACACTATACAACCACTCGGTGTCTTTTACCATAGAACTCACATAGCTACTTGGATACTGCTCTATCCATCTGTAACATGGATGCTGCCTCTATGTTTGCAAATGAAAGCGACCTTTCTATACTCATTATGAATATGATACGAATTATCATCAAACAATAATGATACTAGGTGTTCGTCAATTGTTCACATAAAAATACACATTATGCTTTCGTGGACAGGTTTCAGCTATTACATATGTGCCTCTAAATCTGTTGACAACATTCATATGAACAAGTGTGATTTATTTAACAACGGCTTATTCAAGGTTGCCTCATTAAATACATTATAAAGATGCAGTGCACTAAAAGGACCTCATTACATCTCGTCCGTCATCTTCTCCACTCAGCCTAACCTACATCTTCATCGACGTGGCACATTGACAGAGGCTGTAGACTGCATGCATATCGACATAACAGTTATTCCAAATATCAAATGGCCTCTTGTATAGCTCTCACTTAGAAAATCCACGCAAATCCATCGAGATTCGCTATTTGTCAATCGCTCAGTAATAATGGAGATGGGTCTTTCAGAGTTGCTATAACTGTAAAGAACGTGATAGTTCACCAGATATAAAGCATTGGGAGTGATTGCTATTTTCGCGCTAAACGCGCTTGTAATCAGATATATTAAAGACGAACGTTATTTCGGTGAAAAAAGGAGTTATTGATCAAATTCCGCAGTTTGAAATCTGGACTAAATAATATACCCTTTGGAATTCCATGGGGAAAAGAGTACTGTTAGTTTTTTTAAGTTATACTTTTCATGGAAGAGGCAATCAGTCGTACAATATATATAATATTGCACAGCGAAGACGGCAAATAAAGAAGGTGAGAGGTTTGGGGATCAATACATGCGTACTGAAAGGTATTTGGATGTGCTTATTTTGGACAGTGGTTAGCTTTTGTTAACAGAACATATATGATGGATTTCAACTCGAACAGAAAACGCTCATTAAACCCTGATAAATATTATGCACTGTTAACTTATGTCTGTGGGTGGGTGGCGACGTTGAGCGTGTAAGGGGTCGGGGTGGGCTGGGGTGGGCTGGGTACATGGGGTGGGTGGTAGTGTTTGTGGTGGCTACATATGTATTGCGAAAGCTTTCATACGGCGCGTGACACAATTTTTACGAGTTGTTTCAAAAAGTATCTAACGAGAGAATGTAAGTTAGATTCGCTTTGAAACAACTAGTTGTAAGATAAAGGGTTTCTGACAGGCACGAGTGCAGTAATCTGTTTCCTACACGCACTACAATCGCATCTTTTAGCATCGAATCGATGCATTTTGTCTACTTTCATGATCGCAGTGGCGCATTTATACATAACACAACGGTCATGAGTGACGTCATCCGTCACTGCTTACTACTTAAAATAATTTGACCCTACACAAACAGGTTTCGTGTTAATCACTGGATTGACTGCTCCAGACTCGATTATTTATAGACCGCCGTCATATAGCTGGAATATTGCTGAGTGTGGCGTTAAACAACCAACCAACCGTCATACCCGTGGATTATCAAGGCGATGATGATAATGCAAACGAGATAAGATCAAGGAACACGCTGGATGTAGAGTTAATAATTTTCACCTCAACGAAATTACAAATATGTACAACATTGTTTTCTTCCGTATGACATCACTACTGGTGACTCACCTTTACAAAATGGCGTGTAGGCAACGCGAGATTTAAACAGGAGGATTTTCGTTGATCGAGGGATCGTATGTACACAAATGTGTCATGTAAGTAATCAGAAACAATCAGACAATCTGCATACTGCTATTTGTTTTTATGTTTTCAATGTAACAATATGTTTGAAATATACGCATAATAGGTGTCTCATAACCGGCATACGTGAAATGTGATTTTGTATACGTAAACGCTGTATCCAATATGGCGCAAAGTTCACTTTAGCGTTTGTGCGTATTTTCCATAACATTCTAAATTATTCTAGGCTTATCCGCGACGTTTCATAATGACCATTGGTTGTTTGATGAAAAATAGATAGAAATCTACATGTGATCACTAATATGCTATTTTTGAAATTCAGTTCTTCGAGTAAATATCCGATATTTAGATTTCTGAACACACGGTAAATAATTAACGCCATGGATGATTTAGTAAGGTGTGTAAGAAAACATAAACATTAATATTGCAACTTTTATGTTGCAAACAGCAAATGTCTCACTGATAGAAATACAAATTTGGGAGTCTGTTACAGATCCAGGGCGTGCACTGGACTTGACTATGTAGTCATAATGTCATAATGTCATTTACTCTATTCATTGTATCACTGTATCGTGTCCGTGATAATCCCAATACGAGCTTTAAGGGATAACCAGTCTTTCTTCCTGACTACATCTCCACTAAAGCCCTGGGCCCCGTTCCATAAAGCCACCTTAGCGCTTAGGTGATCGTAAGTCCCATACTTCAACACTGTCTTACGATAGTCGTAGCTAAGATCACTTTGTGGAACGGTGCCCTGCTCCATGAGGTACCTCGGCATCGTTGGTCCAGTCGTCTAAGGCGTCGCAATTCGATGTGCGCATCCCTTGGACATGCAAGAAACCGATGATCGGGGCTTCGAATCCCCATTCGTCCAGATTATTTTTCAAGTTTTTTCCAGCACCATACGTCCGGCTGTAACGCCAAACCCACGGGTATAATGTGTGAATCCTTTTCATGGTGTCCCGCGTTGTAATGTGGCTGAAAAATTTACCCAAAGCGGTGCAATACTCTACTTACTTATGTCCTAGACGTACGAGGTCTCCTTGACCTTCTTCTCAAAGGATGATGCATGTAAGGCAAGACAAGCTGACCCGTTTCGCGTTTACAGCGATCCATTTGAGAAGCTTCTTGAATGTGTCACTTCGGCTGGCTCATACTCCGTTCTTTAAATTGACTGTGGTAGAGTTTTCATGAAAACCCTAAGCTCCAAGCATGGTACCTTGAAGGTACAGCTCAAACCAGGAGGTGGTCCTTGAAGGTTACAGAGAGCCTACGGGGATGTTCCCAGACTAGTTCCATGGTGTTACATTATGTTCTCCAAAGATTCTTGTTTTCTCAGTATGCATGCTGTACGTTACAGGTGTTTATTATGAACATTTCTCTTCTTTTTTGACATTTCATTCATAGTTTCCTGAAGTTTAGTTCATGGTTTGATATTTCGAGGTTTTGTTTCCAGACTCAAATATATAATACTTCTCAAAAAGGTAGATTCATTAAGTGACCCGTGAAGATCCGGGGTGGATTAGGTCTTCAGCAACCCATGCTTGCCATAAAAGGCGACTATGCTTGTCGTACGAGGCAACTAACGGGATCGGGGATCAGGCTCGCTGACTTGGCTGATGCATGTCATCAACCCCGCTTTTCTGGTCCAGACTCGATTATTTACAGACCGCCGTCATATAGCTGTAATATTGAGTGCGGTGTTAAACAACAAACAAACAAACAAACAAACAAACAACACTTTCGTTAAGTACAATATTATGGTTAGTTCTTGCCATTGTTCGACAGTTAAACATAAAACACTAACGCGAATAATCAGTCTCAATTATCTGCCGAAACAGATTCGAAACAGATTCCATTGGGCATAAAAGGCAAAATAGTGGTAAAAATTCTTTGAATGGATCACTAAAAATCAGTGATGGTTCCAGGTGTTCGCGAAAATGGTAAGCATGTCCTGCCCTACTGGTAGCACCATAGCTATGTCTATATTTAGACCATGAAGCAAGTCCCTTCACTAAGTTCTCACACCTCTGCAGGCTACATGTTCGAATAACGGATATCACGATATATTTTCGAGATTTTCGAGATAAAAAGGCTTACATATTTTGGCCATGAAGCTCTCATGACAAGCACATTTTAAAAGAGTATACATTCGTATGTCTGTGTGTGTCATATGGTCATGCTATCAACCATTGGTTTGCCTGGCCAAGACGTGATTATGTACAGGCCGTCGAGATAAAGTTGGAATGTTGATGACTGCGGCGTAAAACAAAACTATGTTACTTCAATACCAGTATCTGACGAATTCGATATAGTCTTTTTTGTTTAGAAACACCATAGCCCAGAAAAGAAAATTATTTATAAAAACATACATATATTTTTTAAACATTATCACACTGTTATAAAGCACTGCAGATGACGGTAATCGAAAGCAGTTCGGAATAACGTCAATATGTACTTAACTTAACGTTGAATGATATCGACTGTTTTCATGATTAAATCTACAGCCACGTAGATACATGGAAGTCGAAAACATGATATTGCTGTATATTTATGAAATCAATGGTTGTGCTAGAAATGTTGTACACATCCTGTATGTGTCAATAACCCATATTACCATATGCATATTTGATGTAGGCGTTGTTGAGTAAATATTGATATAGACGCTGCTGACTTAGCCACATTGTGTGTAGAACACAGAGACGTATCTTGCAACCGTACGCGGTAACTCACATGTTACCAGTTGTTTTGTCTGGTTTATGCGAGATGATATGTTTAATATTCCATAACAATATATACGCGTATATACAAAAACACACTTTGGAAAGTGACAGATATGGAACGAACTGGTTAATCCGTTAATCGATTAACACAAATCTCAGGAATAACGAATCCTTCGTACGTGAAATGTGTCTTTGACCTTGATAAAAAATACACAGAAGTTTTGAAAACTATATCCCCGAAGGCGGGACAAACGAGGTTCTGTTTAATAGGATCGTACTATGCCCACGACTTGTACGTTAAGAATACCCGCCTAAGTTAATTACCTAAGTGGAGCGCGACTCGTTCGATCAAACTGTAGCAATGATTTAAGTGATTCGCTTTTCGTTTTGTATTTAAATCAAAAATAAAGAAACTTGAATTGAGTTATTATCTGGGTATGCAACAAGGTTCAGAGATGACCGATGTCCTGTTGATGTAGATGCAGGATGAATCCTGTTCCTGGCTGTGTAGGCTGAATCATTTTGGACGTATCTCCAAACGGATTCATTACGCAGATGTTTACCGCTTTGGTGAAATCCTCCCGCATTGGTATGCTGCTGACAGACCGGAGTCACAATCATAATCGGAGAATCTGGAATTCAATCTCATGTCCGCTAGATCCAGACTAAAACATTGTTCTGTATACAACACTTTGTAATGCACCAAACCCCTGGGCCACCCGTGACCTCTGTCTGACCATCCCTCCTGTTCATTGTACTTTTTATGAGATGTCATGTAAGCATGTACGCACAATTTTAGTTTCATAATACAGTAAACTACAGTTATAACGAACTCGAAGGGACCACTAACTTTAGTTTGTTATAACCGTAGTTCGTTATAAGCATATATACAGTATAACTAGAGCAAATAGTCGAGACAAAAAAAACCAGTTCGTTATATCCGTCAGTTCGTTGTAAGCTTGTTCGTTATAAACGTACTTTACTGTAGTTGCAAAGGACAGGAATTGGACTTTACTCTCTCTGAATTACTGCATTAAACCTCTCAAAATCCATACTGAAACGGCGCATGATATTGACTGTAGCGAGTGACTGGAAATTGGCTGATGGTCCCATTATAGTGTGATAATAACAGTCAGTCAGGCTTACAGGCAATAATACATCGGCGCCTCATACACGATTTGGTGCAGTAGCACGTCAATGTGTCATCCACAATTTTAGGCAATACAACGTCAATGTGTCATTCACAATTGAGGTAAAAATGAAACAATGAGGCATTTGTGAAAGTATATTATTTTGAAGCTGTAAAGGAACTTGAGTCCATGGCGCATAGTGAGATAATTTAACACAACCATTTCTCGAACCAGGTCCAAAACAGATCAGTTCGCGTCGGGAATTCAAGTCATGCACCATCATTTCATCTATAAAAACATTGATCTGTTGGATAAAGCCATTCGATTAGAGTTCATCCTGCTTTCAAGAAACCTGAGAAAGCAGCAATTGTCTGATCAAGTCTAGGTTACGTCACAGTTTATAAGGAGGGCGATAAACCAGGACAACAAGTGTATGTACTTGAGGAAGCATGTCAGATGGTTTCGTCCTTCAAAGTTGGCACTTCAGAGAAATAAAGGAACGTAACAATCACATAATCTTCAGCCATTCTTCATCGATCTTTGTACAGCGTTGTTGCTTAGTATCTGGCACCAACACCCTATTGTCTCTGCTCAGAAGCTGTCTATAAAAAGAAATTAATGTAAGCATGCTTGACATACAGTATAAACAGGCGAACAGGAATGTGTTATGGGTTTGAGTCATTGTGCCAGACTGTTTATATAAATACTTACTTCAATGCTTCAATCCGGATATTCGCTCAAGAAGGGCTGTGTAACGTGACACTGTACAACTTCCTTGCAATATAAATTATTTCCTTGTTTCTAATAATAACGTTAAGTTTTTCTGGTTATTTGTAATAATTGTTTTATACAGTTTCATCGTTTAAAAGTTCGCTGAATAGACTAAATAGAATCAAAGGCAAAATGTAATTCCCTTTCTTTCTGCCTGCCTGAATTTCTAACAGTCATTTAGCAGCCCCAGTTGATCTCATCAAAGCTTCAATGTTTGTTTGTTGTTTAACGAATTTGAAGCAGACAATCAAGTGAATATGACAGATGTTAAGGACTCCAAACCTCATGTTTGTATATGTTACAATCAATGTGTAAAATGACTGAAATTTTCACTTAGGCAATATACAAAACGTCAAAATATTTCAGTCGTTTAATTATGCATGGATTAGAAGCTAAATTATTTTTTTTAAATATACATTGACTTTCGAATTCTTTTAATCCTATCTTTTTCAATCACATAGTGATGAAATGGAATATAAACATGTTTGGAATAATTGAAATATTAACAAAATATTTTGGCGTTTTGTAAATTGCTTAAGTGAAAATTTCCGTCATTTTACACCTGTTGTTGTTGGGAGTCTTTCACGATTAGAGGATCTTGAAGTAGAGACAATGCTTCAACAAAGCTTATGTACACGATAACGTAACCATTTATGATTGGGGAGACGATCGCATCAAACTCTGTATGAGGTCTTGGTCACTCAAGGTCACACTATGAAATATGGTTCAAATATCAGGAAATTCGGCTTAATACATGAAAAGTCAAAGCATTCTGCCATCAGTTAAAATAGTTCATTCAACATCTATCATATGCAATATGTGTAGTTGTGTCATATGTCAAGGTCTTTTTGAAGGTCACTCTCTGATGATATTACATCTAAAAAGTTTTTTCAGAAATTAATGTCTAAGTGGAAGCTTCATACTTGTAACACCACATACCACTTCAAACAGAAGTGACATTTTGAATGTGCTCGTAAAGTAGACGTTTTAAAATGCGCGTGTACTCTATAATGTAGTATTTATGATTGGAATTGAAAACATGAAATTGGACAAGAAATCACGTTGTCAAAACCTGAATCATAATTGATGATGATGCAGAAGATTGTCAAAACATGGATAATAATTGATGATGATGCAGAAGATTGTCAAAACATGGATAATAATTGATGATGATGCAGAAGATTGTCAAAACATGGATAATAATTGATGATGATGCAGAAGATTGTCAAAACATGGATAATAATTGATGATGATGCAGAAGATTGTCAAAACCTGAATTATAATTGATGATGATGCAGAAGATTGTCAAAACATGGATAATAATTGATGATGATGCAGAAGATTGTCAAAACATGGATAATAATTGATGATGATGCAGAAGATTGTCAAAACATGGATAATAATTGATGATGATGCAGAAGATTGTCAAAACATGGATAATAATTGATGATGATGCAGAAGATTGTCAAAACCTGAATTATAATTGATGATGATGCAGAAGATTGTCAAAACATGGATAATAATTGATGATGATGCAGAAGATTGTCAAAACATGGATAATAATTGATGATGATGCAGAAGATTGTCAAAACATGGATAATAATTGATGATGATGCAGAAGATTGTCAAAACATTGATAATAATTGATGATGATGCAGAAGATTGTCAAAACATGGATAATAATTGATGATGATGCAGAAGATTGTCAAAACCTGAATTATAATTGATGATGATGCAGAAGATTGTCAAAACATGGATAATAATTGATGATGATGCAGAAGATTGTCAAAACCTGCATCATTATTGATGATGATGCAGAAGATTGTCAAAACATGGATAATAATTGATGATGATGCAGAAGATTGTCAAAACCTGGATAATAATTGATGATGATGCAGAAGATTGTCAAAACCTGGATAATAATTGATGATGATGCAGAAGATTGTCAAAACCTGAATCATAATTGATGATGATGCAGAAGATTGTCAAAACATGGATAATAATTGATGATGATGCAGAAGCTTGTCAAAACCTGAATCATAATTGATGATGATGCAGAAGATTGTCAAAACATGGATAGTAATTGATGATGATGCAGAAGATTGTCAAAATATGGATAATAATTCCTCATCATACAAAACCTTTTCGATGATAACTGATGCATCAGAAATGCCTTTTATACATGCTATGTATAAAGGTCATGTTAAACAGCAAGGACGTTCATACACTGAAAGCCTTGCTGACATGTCTTTTCCAAAACCGGAAATGGTGTAATTAAAACGGAAATGCTTATGACGTTTGAAAAAATGTAGCCAGAGGCAGGAGAATTTCTCTTTTACAGTTGTACTGCGTTAAAGCTGCACATATATGATCAAGGGTCAAATACACGTAGACACTGGTGAGGTCAGCAATCACAAGCTGGAACATTTCTGAGCTTGATGTTGAATCATATTCACTACCTCATTGTCGGCTTTGTCAGAACGTTCAGAATGAAGTGATCCATCACCAGGTCAACGTTTGTGATCGGAACAGGCATCAAAGTAGGCTACGATGACCCTCTCCATAATCATAAAACATCTCAGCTGAAAGAAGAATCCGTTGTTCGATTCAGACTATATCATAAGTGTTTATGAGGTGAAGTGAAATGGGGTTTAACTTCGCGTCCAACATGTCTACCATGAAGCTGTTTGAAAGCTTTGGTGAGGCCTTGAATGTTGTAACGCTGATAAAAAACATTTGCATTAATAGTCGTATGATTCCTTTGAAATCTTTGGAGAAAGACCATTCTCGATTGTACCTCAAAGGTTGTGAAATGTACTCACCAAAGACCGTAGCAGCTGGAAACTGTTCGACATAGAGGAAGAAAGGACTATTTGAAAGTCGAAGTCATAACTCTTTTCATACAGATTTGTGGATAGTTTTTGTCAGTCTGAGCATGAAATAGATGAGACGGTTTGACTGGTATCATTTATTTTCTAAATCAATGAATGGCCGTTTTACAGTTCTTGAACGATATCAGATTATCGATGTACCCGATGCTTAAATTAAACTTCTTGGCCAAATTCCCGTCCTGGTGTGGGCATTCCTAGTAGAAATTCCTGTATAGGAAACAAATCAGAAGGGAGAGGAGCACACTTGGTGCCCAAGGAGATGCCTCCTTCACACATGTCCTATCTTGAAGGCTCACTTACACTTATCTGAACATTAATTCTTTTAGCACTTACATGTAGACTTATCTAGATCTGAGCATTAAACTTTCCAGCATTACATTTTCACATATTGTTTACTAAGCAAATTTCAGACGACGTTTAAACATAAGTGAAGTTCATCATTGAGCTTTTAGCAATATTCCAGAAATACCACGGCGGGGGACACCAGAAATTGGCTTCACACATTGTACCCATGTCAGGAATCGAACCCGGGCCTTCGGCGTGACGAGCGATCGCTTTAACCACTAGGCTATCCCAGCGCTCTATTTTCATCATTGAGTTAATATTGTTGTTTGTTTTGTTTCAGTCTCGTCCTGCTCTTGAGATGAGGAAACATTATGGCCGCTGTTCCCAGGAATCGTTGAAGACAAGCATCCATGCTGCTTCAATGGTAAGGTTGGATACGCAATTCGTAAATATACCCATGGAAATGTATTAGGGAACGCAAAACAAAGGGAAGCATTTGTGTGAAATCACATCGAACATAGATCCTGAAGATCACATGAGATTGTTTACAACATCGGTGACGCGACAGGCGCTGACATCGATCGGATTCTGAAGCGGGTGGGGTGTAGAATATGTTACCAGGAGCCTTTGATGGAGTCGACTAAAGTTATAGCTGGGAGAGTTCGAGCTGCGGTGTTAAACAACAATCACTCCACTTACATATTTAATCTTGAACCGGCGATACACGTTCGTCGGTAATAACCCAACATGTTTCTTTAGTTTTCCTCATCAAAATGGTTGCCTACGATGACAAAATGAAAGCATTAATTTGTTTGTTGTCAAGGTTTAACCTATGAAGGTTAAGGTCACTATTTAAACCATCGTGTGTGAAGGTTAAGGTCACTATTCAACCAATCATATGTGAAGGTTAAGGTCACTTTTTAACCAATCATATGTGAAGGTTAACGCCACTATTCAACCAATCATGAGTGAAGGTTAAGGTCACTTTTTAACCAATCATATGTGAAGGTTAACGCCACTATTCAACCAATCATGAGTGAAGGATAAGGTCACAATTCAACCCATCATGTGTGAAGGTTAAGGTCACAATTCAACCCATCATGTGTGAAGGTTAAGGTCACTATTCAACCCGTCCTGTGTGAAGGTCAAGGTCACTATTAAACTGACCAAGACATTTCGTTAAATGCTTATATCATATTTCAAATACATAGCATACCACGTCATTTTCAATTCTTGGCAATTGTCAGACATGTTGTGTCACAGACAGTAATGCCAAGGGGGAAAGCCTTTTCTGTCCTGGTGTTCATCCTCAGGTCCAGACGCTGTAATGAGTGCCTTGTGTGAAACTGAGACATTGCCTCAATGTAATTAGGGTAATCTTGCCCTGCCATGATGGCTTCGATCATTAACAGTAATGTGATTTAGCAGACAAGTAAGGTCGTGTGTGAATCACCTGATTCAATCTTCCTATCTCTCCTAATGGGTTCTGGTCTAATCTGATGTAAAGTGGTTTGTATCAATCGTATATCAACACTTTGCATACCAAATATGTTCCCTTGTCACAATCTATTACCAAATATATTTATTGGAAACTATGTATCGACAGTGATAAACACTTCATGAAGTCAGTGACGTTTGAAATTATTGTACCTCTGCCTGGCACCACATTGGTTCACAGACATTGGTTCATGGGAATAGGTACCGTTAAGGTGTGAGCACTCACATGCCAAAAACAAGCACTGTGAGCACAATGAAAATACTTTGTGAAAAATGAAAGCGATGCCATCTGAAGTTTACTGAGAAAACAAGATGTGAAATGCCGGACCATATTGATAACATCTACGTCAAGTTTTGGGGTAAGACATTTCGGCAAGATCTAGGCATCCCCATGGGCACCAATTGTTATCCCCTTCTTGCTGATCTGTTACTTTATGCATACAAATAGGAATTTCTGTTCGGATTGCCAAAGTCAAAACACGGTAATTTGGCCAAGAAGTTTAATTTAAGCTTCAGGTATATCGATGATCTGATATCGTTCAATAACAATCAAATAGCCAATTCCCTTCCACTGATTTACTCACCTAAACTAGAAATAAAGGAGACCAGTGAGACCGCCTCATCCGTTTCATTTTTCGATCTGTGCATAAAGATTCAGAGTGACAAAACACTCTCCACAAGACTGTATGACTTCAAGTTTCCAATGGTCAACTTTCCCAATTCATGCCGCGCAATATTCCAGCAGCTCCCGCCTTTGGTGTTTACATTTCACAACTTTTGAGATACAATCGGGCGTGCTCTCTTCCTACCAAGATTTCAAAGAGCGTCATACGACTCTTGCTCAGAAGTTGTTTGATCAAGGTTACATCATTCAAGGTGTCAGTAAAGCTTTCAAATGGTTTAATGGTGAACATGTGGAGGACATTTCCAAATTTGACGCATCAGTGAAAAAATGATGTCCGATGCAATTCCCTATTTTGACTTGTATCATACGTTCCCGTGTTTTTTTTCAGTTGAACTGTTGACTTTCCTTTGCATGTATTTGTGACGGGTGCCATAGGTGGGGCAGGATACGCTCACCTTTACGCGACCACCTGGTATCATTACCTTTTGATAGTTATTCATAAACACATGCTCATGATATGGTCGGAAACGTACAATCAACTCTGCTTTACGTAGAGATTTCAATTGGATAAGGGAAGAGGTTTGTCGCTTTATTTAGAACATTTACGATAGTTGCTTAGGACATTTACAACAGTTGCTTAGAACACTTACGACAGTTACTTAGAACATTAAAGCCTGCGCCATCAAGGAAGACCTGTATTAAACATTCAGGCAGTGTATAAGACTACTGAATTAGTTAGCTATGTAATTATACATTAACGACAGTTGCTTAGACCATTTACGACAGTTGCTTAGGTCTTTTACGACAGTTGCGTCGAACATTTACGGCAGTTGTTTATAACATTTACGGCAGTTGTTTATAACATTTACGGCAGTTGCTCAGAACACTCAATGTGGCACCCATTATTCACTCACATAGCCTTTATATGTATCCTGTTTAGCCACATTCTGCCACACATCCTCGTGTACAGGTAAGCACCCCCATGACTTGTGGCGTAATTTACAAAACAATATTCAGAACATGTACGGCAGGTGCTTAGAACACTTACGGCATTTGCTTAGAACATTTACGGCAGTTGTTAAAAGCATTTACGGCAGTTGCTTAGAACATTTACGACTGTGAAGGGAGACTTGTATTAAACATTCAGACAGTGTAATAGACTATTTAATGTAGTTATTGTAGACTCAGTCAATGTATTACCTTCGCCTCTGTAGTCCCCTTTGATCGGCCTTCTCTTTATAACGACTCTACACCAGATGTTCAATTTGTATGAAGGACAAAGCATCACAGAAGGGCAGCGGTTGCTGGCAAAATGGTTGGTAGATCACAAGACAATAAGACGTTAAGTTGCTGAAGAGTGCCATGGCGACCTTAATATCAAGCAAATAAGAAGGAATTGTCATCAAAAGAAACAAGAAAAAAAACCTTACCACAACATAATCGAAAAACGATGAAAGCAACTAAAGATAAAATGATGAATCAGTTTCGAGAATCTAATACATCAAAGTAAAACGGTTTATTCTTTGAAACGCAGCGATGTCATATCACAAAAGTACAAAAAGGTGGTTCTTTCTGAAAAGTTGACTAAAGTTACAGCTGGAAGATTTTATGCTACGGCGTTAAACAGCATTCGCATCACTCACGAACCTATTCTGAAAGCATCGATAAGGTTTCGTCTGTAATATCCCTATAAGTAACCTTATTTGGTCGCATCGATATGTTTGCCTAATGTTGAAACACGAAAGCATTTGTTTTCAATGTACTTGTCATTGTGTGTGAAGGTCAAGGTCACTACTCGACCGGCAAGAAAGAAATGGTTATATTTTATTTCAAATCTATTTGTATTCAATCATTTTCGTTGCATGAAATGCAAGGAGAGTTTGACGATTGTCAGAAACGTGTGTGTCTGTGACGTTATTGCCAAGGGACAATAGCCTCGTGGTCCTGGTGTTCCTTGTCGGGTAGCCGAGTGGTTAAAGCGTTCGCTCGTCAAGCTGAAGACCTGGTTTCGTTTCCCGACATGGGTACAATGTGTGAAGCCCATTTCTTGTGTCCCCCGCCGTGATATTGCTGGCTTATTGCTAAAAGCGGCGTAAAACCATATTCATTCACTCACTCCTTTCCAGTACAGGGCCCACTTGCACAAGGCCATCTTAGCGTTTATATTATCTTACCCTTGTTAAACTATGGTAGTTACGATCATCTTAGCGCTAAGATCGCTTTGTGCAAGCGGGACCAGGGCTACAGGTTGTAAAGGTCTAGTCGGTGTTTAGTCGAAAGTCAGACATTTCTTGAGGTTCACATTCGAAATACCCCTGAAACCACCTGGTTGGATCTGCTTAGACGCGTGCTTCTTGTAACATGCCTACCTCTCAATGGTTAGCGATCCTTCCACAAAGGTCGTCTTCCTCTTTCAAGTGTTAAATGCATGCCTACCAGGCTGTCTCGCCTGTCGGCTGGCGTTGAGAGATATGGGCCCAAGGCTTCCTCACTTGGTATTTCCTACAACATGTATGATCTCATTTGGAGGATCTAATACACGCCAACACTGAGTTTGCCAGGGTGAAGACAGATACCAGCGCACTTGTCGTAAAGCATTACGCAAATGATTGATTCAATGTATTTGCCGTAGTAGGAAATATCATAGTTTTTTCACTACGGTCTGTAAATAACTGACTGACTGAGTATGGTTTTACGCCGCTTTTAGCAATATTCCAGCAATATCACGGCGGGGGACACCAGAAATGGCTTCACACATTGTACCCATGTCGGGAATCGAACCCGGGTCTTCGGCGTGACGAGCGAACGCTTTAACAACTAGGCTACCCGACCGCCCCTGTAAATAATGGAGTCTGGACCAGACAAACCATTGGATGACGGGGTACTGGGACCTGGCCCGGTGGGACCGGGGTGACGGTGTTCGACAGCTTGACTGAGAGTTCTAGGTTTCTGCCCAATACTGAAGCACGTGTCTCCTTAGGCAATTAATTTGTTCGAAATGTGCCTCTGTTCACCGTGCTGTGAATGGGTACCCGGTAAGATGAAGTGGTTATGTGAGGGTTTACCTTTTACAGGCAGCTGGGTTAGCATACTCCCCAGGGAGCGGAGAATGAGCTGAGTGCACACTGATCCATTGATCGGGGTAAATAATCTATCGCTAAGCGCTTGGAGCACGATTTCGGGTGAAGATTTGATGCATTATTAATATGCACATATTATTACTGGACTAAAATTCAAATGAAGCTTCTCGGGAAACACACTGAAGAATAAAGCAGTCTTAATATAGTCTGACATTCAACACGTGGGCATCACGAGAAATACTTTTATTTCTTCTCCTCAGTGTCAGTAAGCAGTGGTAAACATCCTGGAAATAAACGCTGTTCTACTCGATCTCTTCCCGTGTGTTTACACAGGAGCATCCAACACACCTAATGTACGCGGACGTCATGGACCCAGTAATAATTTAACAGAGACATTCACGATACAGCACGCGTCTAGCTTGCATTATTAGTATAAACACTTAACAGCCTGCGTCTCTGAAATCCTCAGAGGTGTAGCTTTTCCCATTATCGCTTTTCGACCACGTGTTTCATCTAATGTAAGGAAGTAACTTATTTCCCGTTGGTCAAGGTCACACAAGAAAAACAACTTTATGATTGGCTCAAATAGATTGACGATTGACGTTTGTAACCAGTCTTTTGTCGATTTATGCGAGCACTCGTGTGCGTTCGATTTTGCACGCATCAAAATTATGATATTTTCAGAGTATTTGGAATATATCTAGTGACTCAACGGGAATATACATCTGAAATTTAATAATGATTGTAGTCAAAGAGGATTTGTCTGTCAACTCGGCACAACATTGTTCAATACTGTATAGCCATTTATTATCTGCCACGTTTGTGGCCAAATATACAGAAGTATACTCGATGGTCACATTTACACTCCCGGTTCAGCACTAAGTCGATCTTAATTCCCGTTCCCACTGACTTACAAAAACTGTAAACACAATATCGTGTCACTGGATTGTTTGGTCCATTACTGGACTGTTTTGATTGTTGATTGTTTACAGGCCGCCATCATATATATGGCAGGAGTACTGCTCATTCGTGACCAACTCGTGTTATTCCGGGACAAGCTGCAGGTTACGGAAAGGGGCGAGTGGTGACGAATGGAGTACCGCTGTGCGGTGTTAGGCAACAAACACTAAGTCTTTCTTTTTTATGCTAATTATGGTGGGTGAGAGGGAAGAGCAAGACATTCTTCCCCATTTCGCGAACACATGGTGTCATCACTGTCATACATTCATAATTTTTCAACACTACCTTTTACGGCCAAAGGAATCCGTGCCGGCAGATAATTGAGACTCTGTCTCTGACTCTGATAATTATTCTCTGGCGTTGATGGTTTACATATATGACAGTCGTAGCGCTAAGAGAACAGTTAAGTAGCGCCCTGTGTGAAACTGGGTCACTTTATATGACCTCCAAATAGCTCACGGTTGGTCAGGCGGTCTGGAAGTGGTCGCAAGTTATTTCACGGAGTTGGATTTGAATCTTTAGTTGCCCTGATCATGATCCATGTTGTGTTCATGTTGGTTTCGTGCAAAGTTGCGTTCCTTGGGCACGCCAGAAACCTATATTCATGGGTTCGAATCCCGGTTCGATCCAAGTATGTTTTCGGGTTTGTCAGCACCATACCTGTGCTCGTTTGGTTCACCAAAGCGGTAATGTGTCAGACCTGCATCACATCGGGCTTTCTTCCCACATTACGCTGACACGCCGTGGTATAACTGGAATACTGTTCAAAGCGACGTCAAACCAAACTCACTCACATCGAGCTGAGGGGCGGTCGGGTAGCCTTGTGGTTAAAGCGTTCGTTCGTCACGCCGAAGACCCGGGTTCGATTCCCGCACGGGTACAATGTGCGAAGCCCATTTCTGGTGTCCCCTGTCCGTTATATTGCTGGAATATTGCTAAAAGCGTCGTAAAACCATGCCCACTCACTCACTCACTCCTACGAATAAACCGCCGTGATATTGCTAAAAGCGGCGTAAAACCATACTCAGTCACATCGAGCTGAAACCCAGCCATGATATAACTGCAATAATGGCATGAACCCAATTCACTCACTCATCCTTTGAGATATGAGCATCTGTCACGACCTTGATCTCTGCCCTGTATCTCAGTGTTCTGTGCGTAAACTAGGTGTGCTTGCAGATCTTAATGTGGTCCCTCATTTAGGTTTGATTTCTCCAACTATAGCTATTTCTCCAAAGGAAGCGAAGAGAGATTCGATGAGAATGTTTATTCTCTCTATAAACGTTGCGGATGCGTCTGAGGGGAAACACACACGATCCTCACATGTAATCATACATTTGCTACAAATCCCTTTGCGCCAGGACGGTATCCGAAAGATGAAACTCATATCTACAGATCCATTTCAAGCTTATCTAAAGGCTGGGAAATCGTCTTTGATCATGTCCAACACGTGTGTATCCCGATTAACGCACTGCAGACAGTAACAGTACTGGAGTGTGTGGTGCACGTGTGCCTTGTGCAAAACGTGATGTTTGGCTGTGATATGCAAGATAGAGCTCTTGTACAGCTTTGATATCGGAGCTTACAGCTGCCAGAAATAATAATCGAATATTAAAGTAGAGCCAATTGAAACCTCTCTGTTACAAACTGACAGATGTGTTGGGAAGATATGTTTTTCTTCATGGGTCTCCTTCTAGGAGAAGGGTGTTGCTGCCTCTCACTGTGAGGCTCAAACATATGTTGATCTGGGTTCGGATAATGTTAGAATAACTTATATTAACCACGGGGCAGAAAGGTACTTAAAAAAGCGTCACATGCGTGTGTATTTTGGTTTCAGATCAGTATTTTCTTTCAACTTTCAGGAGATCCATTTATTTCATTCAACATAAACAGGCTCTCAATTATAAATTTTCTAATTAGATATAAATAATGAACTGTATTCTTGTCTGTAAGAAAATGGAGACATTATTTGTTTTCCTACACTCAGAGGCATCTGAGTGGGGATACACTTTGTATTGATACTCTGAGTGGGGACACACTGGGTATTGATACTCTGAGTGGGGGTACACTGTGTATTGATACTCTGATTGGGGATAGACTGTGTATTGATACTCTTAATTGGGGATACACTGTGTATTGATACTCTGAGTGGGGATAGACTGTGTATTGGTACTCTGAGTAGGGATAGACTGTGTATTGATACTCTGAGTCGGGATACACTGTGTATTGATACTCTGAGTCGGGATAGACTGTGTATTGATACTCTGAGTCGGGATACACTGTGTATTGATACTCTGAGTCGGGATACACTGTGTATTGATACTCTGAGTGGGGATACACTGTGTATTGATACTCCGAGAGAGGATAGACTGTGTATTGATACTCTGTTGAAACGCGGTGTATTGATACTCTGTGTGTTGAAACGCCGTGTATTGATACTCTGTGTGTTGAAACGCGGTGTATGGATACTATGAGTGTTGAAACGCCGTGTATCGATACCCTGTGTGTTGAAACGCGGTGTATTGATACTCTGTGTGTTGAAACGCGGTGTATGGATACTCTGTGTGTTGAAACGCGGTGTATTGATACCCTGTGTGTTAAAACGCGGTGTATTGATACTCTGTGTGTTGAAACGCAATGTATTGATACTCTGTGTGTTGAAACGCCGTGTATTGATACTCTGTGTGTTGAAACGCGGTGTATTGATACTCTGTGTGTTGAAACGCCGTGTACTGATACTCTGTGTGTTGAAACGCGGTGTATGGATACTCTGTGTGTTGAAACGCGGTGTATGGATACTCTGTGTGTTGAAACGCGGTGTATTGATACTCTGTGTGTTGAAACGCGGTGTATGGGTACTCTGTGTGATGAAACGCGGTGTATTGATACTCTGTGTGTTGAAACGCGGTGTATTGATACTCTGTCTGTTGAAACGCCGCGTACTGATACTCTGTGTGTTGAAACGCGGTGTATGGATACTCTGTGTGTTGAAACGCCGTGTATTGATACTCTGTTGAAACGCAGTGTATTGATACTCTGTGTGTTGAAACGCGGTGTATTGATACTCTGTGTATTGATACTTTGTGTGTTGAAACGCGGTGTATTGATACTCTGTGTGTTGAAACGCCGTGTATTGCTTTTCTTTGTGTTGAAACACGGTGTATTGATACTTTGTGTGTTGAAACGCGGTGTATTGATACTCTGTTGAAACGCCATGTATGGGTACTCTGTGTGTTGAAACGCGGTGTATGGATACTCTAAGTGTTGAAACGCGGTGTATTGATACTCTGTTGAAACGCCATGTATGGGTACTCTGTGTGTTGAAACGCGGTGTATTGATACTCTGTGTGTTGAAACACGGTGTATTAATACTCTTTCGAAACGCCATGTATGGGTACTCTAAGTGTTGAAACGCGGTGTATTGATACTCTGTGTGTTAAAACACGGTGTATTAATACTCTTTCGAAACGCCGTGTATTGATACTCTGTGTGTTGAAACGCGATGTATGGATACTCTGTGTGTTGAAACGCGATGTATGGATACTCTGTGTGTTGAAACGCGGTGTATTGATACTCTGTTGAAACGCCGTGTATGGATACTCTGTGTGTTGAAACGCGGTGTATTGATACTCTGTGTGTTGAAACGCGATGTATGGATACTCTGTGTGTTGAAACGCGGTGTATTGATACTCTGTTGAAACGCCGTGTATGGATACTCTGTGTGTTGAAACGCGGTGTATTGATACTCTGTGTGTTGAAACGCGATGTATGGATACTCTGTGTGTTGAAACGCGGTGTATGGATACTCTGTTGAAACGCGGTGTATGGATACTCTGTTGAAACGCCGTATATTGATACTCTGTGTGTTGAAACGCCGTATATTGATACTCTGTGTGTTGAAACGCCGTGTATTGATACTCTGTGTGTTGAAACGCGGTGTATGGATACTCTGTTTGTTGAAACACGGTGTATGGATACTCTGGGTGTTTAAAACGCGGTGTATTGATACCCTGTGTGTTGAAACGCCGTGTATGGATACTCTGTGTGTTGAAACGCAGTGGACTGATAATCACTCTATTGAGACACTGACAGTAGATAGATCAACCTTCCTTGGCTGTAGGGGAGATATTTTATCTCACCATAACATACGGTTGTGAAAGCACATCATAGTGAAGACACCATCACAAGACGATGTGCTTCCAGCAAATGCAACGACCACGTACCTACTGACATGATCTTGCTGCAGAGGAAGTGGAGAGATCCCGTGTCGGGAACGTAATGATGGTCAGTTTGGGAATCCAGTGTTCTCCGATAAGGTCAACAGACATGTATTCAAACTGTTGTGGTAGACATTATTGTAACTTCGTGATTCAAGGCGCGCTGGGTCAATACAAAGCAAAGTCTGATGACTGCACAATTATAATGTATTGTTCTGAAGGATCAGCCAGTACAATGATGTCTTTGAGGAAGAACGTGTAGGCCCGATGGTTGCTTTGTATAACGATATCTTTCGTTTGAACAGCGGTGCCATTGTAGTATAGTTTTATACACACGCAATATGATTTGTCTAGTTTCTTACTTTTTGTATTTTTGTAAATGTTTCATTAGCTGTGGCTGAATAGAATTAACAGCCCTAAACACTGAGATAAACATACAGAGGACGACTTGCGATGAAAGCTGAACGTATTCTGCTGCTGTCAATTTAGTGAGATATTTTCCCCACCACGGCTGATAATAGAAAGCAGTATGTTATGAACAAGAGAATGTTCCAGCGTTAGCCTTGCATACCAGATTTTATCAGCACCAGCAACGATCTACGCCATCGGTTTACGACGACCCAGCAATCAGGCATGCCACTGTAGCTCCTTGCCCGCATTAACCGACTCTTGTTATTCACTGGAATCACCATAGGGCTTATACGGTAATAACACGTTTTAGCCAGATTTCCAAAGCTGTTATCAAAATTTTATGTGAAATCCCCAACTTTCTACAATGAATTGAATCTTCCCATGAGAACAGTCTACTAGAATATGGGCTCAACACATTGTGCCCATTTGGGGAAACGAACCCGTGCCTTTGGCGTGACGAGCGAACGCTTAAAACCACTTGGCTACCCCACCGTCCCTTTCAGAAATGAACCGCAGATAGTGGTAGTTCATGTTCGAGAAAATGATCAACATTCTAAGTTTGACACGGTAATGTACCTCTCTGTTCCAAGGCTACATGGTAACACTCACTAGCCTGTACCTGACTACAAAGGAGATGATTTGAAACTTCAATATCATGGATCGATTACTATCTAAGTTTGGTAAAAGCCGCACCAGACGGCCATCAAGGAGATAGGATTATGTTCATCTTTACGCCCCCTCCTTAATGTGTTAATGCCTTACAATCAATAGCAGCAGTGTCCAAGTCTCTGGTGCCTTCAGAACATCTACATACTGACCTCAACTCACTGTCACCTAGGGTCATTTTACGATGCCAAACTTTTCCTTTACGAGCATTGATGACCCGGAGTGAATAATAGGTGAGGTGAGGTGAAATGGGGTTTAACGTTGCGTCCAAGATTATTGCACTTATATAGCGACGTGTATGTACGTGTGTGTGTTTGTTTGGCTGTTTGTACTAGTCCGGACGGATGCCGATTTATAGTGCTAGCTCACTGGGATACCATGCCGCAGTTTAACATGAATACCTCACTCAGACACAGTATACTGACTCCGAGCCGACCAGTCCTTGTTCTAGCCCCTTAATGCCGAGCGCCAGACAGGGTAACAACAAGTACCATCTTTTAACGTCTTTTGGTATGACGCGGTCGGGGATCGAACCCCGGACCTTCCGCTCTCCACTAGACCACGGAGGCGGTAGTGAATAATAGAGGAATGGTATGTCGGATGCCTACTGTGGTAGGTAATTCAAATGTATCAATGGCTGGGCTTAGTTTTACAAGTATTTACGACTGATCCTGGTTTCTATGCTGAGCAAATATTATTTTCTAGTACAAATATAGATCTTATTTCCTGATAATTATTCTATATAGACAGATCTACCAGTTCCTAATTAAAACTTTGAACAAGTTTGAACTTGATCCAGACAGATGATTATTTTTGTGAGAGTTAATGCACGTCCCCAACATTTGTGCCCAGACAGTTATTTTCAGTGCAGGGTACATTCGGCTTGTTGTAATTATGCTGACAAGTTAAAGAACATGTTTACGGAGGAGCTTCTGAGTGAGACACGACTTCTATCCTGGTACGCTCGTGTTTTCAGTTTTTGTTGTAGTTTATTACTATTTGTGGAGGATAACATCTGGAGTAAGAGTCAGTATTACTGGAAGGAGATACCTGTCCTGATATACCCTTTCTAGTCATTTAGCCCAGGGCGGTGGGGTAGCCTACTGGTTAGAGCGGTCGCTCGTCACGCCGAAGACCCGGGTTCGATTTTCCACATGGGTACAATGCATGAAGCCCATTTCTGGTGTGCCCTGCTTATGTATTGCTGGTATATATGTACCCTACTGCTGAAAGTGGTGAAATACTATGCTCTCACTCACTGAGGCCTGGGGCGGTCGGGGAGCCTAGTGCTTAAAGCGTTCGCTCGTCACGCCAAAGACCCGGGTTCGATTCCCGACATGGGTACAATGTGTGAAGCCCATTTCTGGTGTCCCCCGCCGTGATATTTCTGGAATATTGCTATAAGCGGCGTAAAATCAAACTCACTCACTCACTCATTGAGGCCTATTTCAGCCCGAATACGATGGTTATGTTGTTGTGGACAGTGATACGGGTTTTACGTATTCATTGCGATGGAGGATCTATATTGTAGTTTTATACGGTTGTTATGCCGATAAACTATTGACCCAAACAAAGGTGAATCTGAAATTTAAACACAAACTAAAGGGCAACATCGAAAAACAACGTGGGACGGTTAGTTATCTATTGTTCTGTGTGTCCTAAGTCCCAGCTGAATATGTATAAATAGGAGTTAAACATACTGGGTTTTCATTGCAGAACTAGGTTACATGTAGATTTATCGGCTCGAAATTGAATTTGCAACCGAACGCGCAGCATGAGGTTTCAAAAGTTTAATTAAGCGCAGTCCATAACGTGCATGTAGCACGACAATTTCATTAGCAAACATCACAGCGCATCACTTGTATGACGTCATATCGTTCATTGTGACGCAAGGTTATGACATCACACTTGTATATAGAAAAGCGCCATCAAAACTTGAAATACATTCTCTTTGTAGATTTCCATTGCGTTTTCTGCTCTATATGTATTGTCACACATCATTTGAATAGTGTAGCACTATAATTGTACTTATAATTATTTAAATATGCCCACAGACAATGACTGTAAAAGTAGTACTATTCAATTAGAGGGGGTTTATTGTGATTTGAAACCTCTGATTGATCAATCAAAATTGAGTATTTTATAAAATTCATGGAAGAATTGCTAATGATCCTTTAGCTCTGGTCTTACTTACCGAACGTTACAGCCTAATGGAATGGTAAACCTGCACAGAGCATTGTAGATGAAACTAACAAAAAGGGTTACGTCGTTTCTTGTTCTTGTTCATGATTAACATTTTCTGAAATTATAATACTGCCTAGGTGACGTAAGATTGTAGTAAGTGAGTATAGTTTTACGCCGCTTTTAGCAGTATTCCAGCAATATCACGGCGGGGGACACCAGAAATGGGCTTCACACATTGTACCCATGTCGGGAATCCGTAAGATTGTAAGATTGCATTCTTTTTTAGATGTACTTCAACAAGTTCCGTAGGAGACGATATATATATACATGTACCAGTGGGATGATTAAAGCAAGTTCAGGTTGATGCATGAGCACAAGACCCGAGAAGATCCGGTGTAGAAAAGGTCTTCAGCAACCCATGCTTGCCGTAAAAGGCGACTATGCTTGTCGTAAGAGTCGGCTAACGGGATCGGATGGTCAGGTTCGCTGACTTATTTGATGCATGTCATCGACCCCAATTGCGTGGATCGATGCCCATGTTGTTAACCACTGGATTGTCTGGCCCAGACTCCATTATTTACAGACCGCCGTCATATAGCTTGAATATTGCAGATGCGGCGTTAAACAACCTACCTACCAACCAACCAACCAGCTTGAGCACAACTAGATTTTTCTCTTTTATGAAGAGAGCACTGTTAGACAATCTGTATTTTATATATTTTGTTTTCCCATCTTTCACGAGTCCAAATTAAATTAGTTTTAAATAAAGTCATCTTAAACATTCGCCCATTCGAAAATACATCATCCAGGTCAGACAGTTGTGTAACCAATTTCCTGTTTTATCAAAAATACTCTGCCTATAGGTGTTTTTTTTCCATCTTTAAAGGTCTCCGCTTTTTCGATTTTTGAAGCTGTCGACACCGATGTAGCAATACCATGAGTTTATAAGCACATGGTCATGTACTTTTGGAACTTGTTTGGGAACTTTTGTATCATCCTTTTGAACCTCTGGACGTCAACTCTCCAAATTGGGAAATATATTGGGACATACCTACTGCAACGGACAACTTACACATTGGATTCACAGCCAAAGGCATGTCTAAATAAGCAAGGTCTTTCCTTGCCTCGAGCTCGGAGAGGAGAAACACACCATGTTATGAATTGTCTTAATTGTACAGTAGTACTGGGGACATGGAACAGGGAAGCAGCACAGAAACAATCTGATTCAATTACAGTAAACCACGGTTATAACGAACTCAAAGGGACTACTAATTTTAGTTCGTTATAACCGTAGTTCGTTATAAGCATATATACAGCATAACTACAGCAAATAGTCGGGACTAAAAAGTAAGTTCGTTATATCCGCCAGTTCGTTATAAGCGTGTTCGTTATAACCGTAGTTTACTGTATTAATAAATTAATTACGACGTCCAGTGGCCTTGCTTTCAGACATTATGTCCAGTTATGTTAATGATAGAGTTCGTTGTCAAGTTTACCGATGTGCTTATACACATTAAACCAATTTCCGTGTCGTGCAAACAGATAGTGGTTTTCTTTGAATCCTCATTTGTAATATTTGAATTGAATCATTAAATTCTTTGATAGTTTGAAATAAGTTTGAAGTTATTTGAGAGAGTTGCCCATGCATTCCAAATATCTCGACATCATTCATCTATTGAAAAGAATACTCCAATAGCAAATGTTTGGCCTGAAATCATCGATATTTTACTTCCCAGCCCTCCATAGAGAGCAGACTGATGTTAAACAGTCGAAATGGGAATGGTGATATTGATGAAGAATTCATCTAAGTTGAAGTGTTAGAGTATTACAGTCTGCAAACATTGTCAAGAAGTCAAGTAATGCCGATTTTTTGGCAATTAACATCACGTGTTGAAAAGTGAGATATTGTGCTTATCATCTATCTTGACAAAAATAAATATGCATAGGAAAACGGCCAGTGTATTTGTCACAAGCTTCAGACAGATTCACCGTGTCGATATCGAGAAGCATCTTCATATTGACACTGGCTGACAGAAATAGGCCGATTGCAAACTTCGTAATCAGGGCCGAGGGGCAGAGCGACTCACTCTGAACAGGAAGGAATTGAATCGGTTTGTGTAAATGAATCTGTAATTGTCTTGAGTTATTTTCACAAGGTTTGTTGACTGGGAGCTCCGTTAACCTCGATTGAGCTTAATAATACTGTACTTACTTTTTACTTTCTTCATAAGCACTTACTTTTCAATGAAAATTGGGTGCGTGGTGGGTGCCACCGTAAGAGCAAGACATGCTTACCCTTTACGCACCATCAGTTTTTCAGTGATAAATTCATATCATTTGCGCGGCTATTTTTTTATTTTTTTTACAACAAAATGTCATTGTACTATTGGCCTCATGGCCACACATACGAAATAAATCTGTCTGTCTGTCTGTCTATTTTTTACGCCCAATGGAATCTGTTTCGGTGGATATTCTAGACTGATTATTCTCTGGCTTTGAGTTCTAAGTTCTCCCTCTCAACAAGGATTCGCCTTATCAAGGGTTGTGCTATGCAATTATTCAAATAAGGCTGATACAAGGCTGAAACCAGTCTCACATAATCAGAATTAAATTCTCGTCAAGGGAACACACATGACCAATTCACTTCGAGTTGCATCTTCTAGTCGTGCCAGGATCCGGTGACCGTATAGGTTCAATCCCTGATTCGGTCTGATTGTGATAATTGGTTTGTCAGCACAATAACGTATCAGGTCTGCATCCCCGCTGGTTTAGTAATAAAATAATCACAAGAAGTATTAGAATAGAACAGCAATTAGCAACAGCAATACAATAAATCACGGCAGTCCATATAAGTTAAATAATATAAATATCTAAGTTTAAATATCTCCCTCAGAACTGTGATATAAACGAAATATATGGACATGAATTTAACATTTCTCTCTGCTTCAGGGTTCCCGAAGGTCTCTCAATCTGAAGGCAGCCAAGACTCTTGGCCTCATCACCATCGGGTTCTTCGTTGCCGTTACACCCTGGACTGTGACACAGTTGGTAATGGCGCTGGGAGACGTAAAGGTCCACCCTCTCCTGGACTTCTCGGTCACATGGTTAGCGCTAAGCAACAGCTTCTGGAACGTCATCATCTACTGTGTGACCAGTACATCCTTCCGACTGGCTGCTGGGAGACTCTTTTCCCGCAAACAGACTGAAGCGCGTCGCTGTGCCATACACCAGCCCAGGGTGGAGTTGCTTGCGACTCGGAGTACAATGCTTGATTCTTTGGAGCATATTGCATGCAATGGAAACACCCAAGAGGAGTGGAGGGGTAAGAATGGTGTGCACGTGAACGGTTACGGACGTTGCAACCCCGACAGTTGTAACAACGGTTCAGATTCGTGGCGGCGGACTCAAAGACCTAGCTGTTCCGCTGTGCATCAGTGTAAAAGATTACACTCAGAAGTTCCCCACAGTGTTAACCATTCCTGCCATGGATGTGACCATGATGTGATATTTCCATTCGAGGAGGACATTGTGTCACAGGACAGTTTCCATCTGTCGAGGTCACATAGAAGGAAGTCCTCAAGGCTACAAGACTGCCTTTGTAACAGGACTGAATCGGCGCCAAACATTCCGGAAATCGAGGTGTTTCCCCTCGACTCCATAACCAAGACGGGACACTCTGGAATCAACGTGTGCAGCAGCGACAGCAGCGGTTCCGACACCATTGTACAGTCCGACTAGTGCCATCCTAGACCATTCATAAGGAATATGGAACGTCCACACATTTGTGTCACTGTCACAGTGGTATACACCTTCGTTTGGACTGTTGTGTAAGGATATGACCAATCTCTTGTGATATCAAACTGTTTCTCTGTGCCTGAATTTGCATGGAGAGATGTCATAAAGTGGAGGAACCTGAATAAATGACACTTTTGTGTGCATAGCAAATTGTTTTTTCTTTGTACGACATTTCAGCTTCTTCTTGCTATCCATAAAAATGTATCATTTATTCGTGTTTTCTCAACTTCTAAATGCCTAGTATCAAAGACTGGAGAACAATCATGTCTGACTTTGAATTCTGTTAATATGGATGAAACAGGGTAATGTAATAGATGATCAAAAGTGGATGATGAAATGACGCAATTGGATGTATCACAATGGTGCCAAGTCGATAGCTCAATACATTCATTTCTGTGAACAGTCAGTTATATATTCTGTTATAAACAAAATGGCGTATCATTTTATTACCAAGATGTCACCATCGACTAGCAACCGCTGGAGCATAGCATCACTCGAGCAAGGACAGGTAAACCGCTACCTTCTGACAAATCATGTGTTGCTGGAGACAGGCGGGGGTAAAGAGTAGTTTCAGGTGTTATTAACTGATAAGGGTACTTAAGCTGTCGACATCAGATCTATGGTTGAATGCATACAGACGGAGATACACAAGGAGGTGTGTGTGAAATTAGAGGTTATATTTAATCATTGTTTGTCAGCACGCACTGTCGTTTTTAACCTCTAGGTTGTCCTCCAGCAACAACTGTACCGTGCCCACACGTTGTCACTCTGTACATGCCCGTGTTGAGAGAGGAACAATGGATGTTACGTAAGTCCATGTGAAGTATGTCTTTTCAGCCTGGGTAAAGAATGCACACGATTGCCATTAATGTTATGTTCGTTTTTTATGAAGTTGTAAAGATGACATATAAATTAAATCCATTACATACATTGAGTATAAACCTATAATCGCCAACAGCTGATTTCTTCAAATATTCTTCTTAATTCTCAATTTCATACACCTATATAGAGAAATATGACCCTGAAGGGGTGATAACTGCCGTTTTGCATTATGAAGGTCAATGCTCTAGACAATCGATTTATGGTTTTAAGTCATACGTTGAGACTGTAGTTAGTGATTCAAAATAATGAATTTGATATCTTAAGTTTTACTTGTACATAAAACATTGTACATAAAAGATATTCTGAGATGAGGGCCCGTGAAATGGTCTGCTTGTTACAATCTTGATCGACCTACTGTGATAGTCATGACAGCAGGGGGCGGTATCAAGATTAAATAAGCAAATTCATACATGGTTATATCAGAGACAAACACCATGATACCAAAAAAGTTTACACTTTTTATTTATTTTCTAGATAGTATTACATATTTTAGACAACGTGACAGTTATGTTTTATATAGTTTATGAGAATTCTACCAGGGCCATCACGCACACTGACTGAGTGAAGGTTAAAAGCCGCGCTGAAAGGCATTTCGGTTTTTTGCGGCGTGTTAGCTTTACGTGGGGGAAACGTGACGCAAATAAGAGATGTTTGGTGTTTGTTTGTTTGTATGTTTGTATTTTGCTAACGCCACACTCAACAATATTCCAGCTGTATGACGGCGGTCTGTAAATAATCGAGTCTGGACCAGACAATCCAGTGACTGACATCAAGAGCATCAATCTACATGCATACGATGACATGCACCAACAAAGTCAGCGAGTCTGACCACCCGATCGCGTTAGTCACCTCTTATGACAAGCATGGGTTGCTGAAGACCAATTCTAACCCAGATCTTCACGGGTAGATGTTTCGTGAAACCCGCGAGTACGATTATGGTGCTGACCAACCAAGGATCATGTTGGGAGATTTGTTTGGTCGAACTCGTGACAAGAGGATTATAGCTGTATCTGGACCTGTCAATCCAGGACAATAAAATGATGGAAAATATTCAAAATACATGTTATAAAGTATATTGCTATGAAGTAAAATCATATTTTCTATCTAAATGTGTATATTTGTATATGTATTTGTGAAATATATTGAGATGTTTCCGATATGATTGTTTGTTATCTCAACGGTGATACAAAATAAATATAATATCCCGTAATATGACCGTTATTTATTTTTGTACAGTTAGTTCTAACGACTAAAGCATTTCAATGCCAAAGTGTTCGTGGCATTTGAAAACTAGGCATGAAAGCGGCCCCGTTTATCCGCTCAGTTATTGGCAAGAGCGTTCTTGTGGTGTAAACATACATCCATTGATGTTAGCAACAAGCTACCGAACATTGATTCCTCTTGAAAACTGCTTGCGAGTTATAGTGCGAGGAAAATATCCCTTAGAATAACCTCCCTCGCTAATAATACAAGTTTACTCCTCTATCTCTGTCAAATTCTAGTAATATCTCCGATACGTCAGTGTATCATAGCCCTATTTTATTCCAGTAAACGTCCTGGACTTATCCGCCATCACAGCTTCATTTTGAGTCCAATAAGACGGACACATCTTCCTGAGGCAAGGGAGTAAACTGACTCCGAGTTTCCACCGTTGCCGAACTAGGCTGGAATTCCTGGGCTCGATCGTAGCGCCACCAGTGGCTATTACGAGTTATGTCCCTTCTAAGTCTCTCCCATGGACCAATCAGATTCCACTTCTCGTATCACTTGCATTTGCTTCAAACAAAATTGCGGCGCCCAGGCAGGATTATCTGATCGATAATCAAGATCTATATTGTGATAAAACTGGTATTACATCGCGAAATGCATCAAATCACTTGAGCACCTTGATTAAAAACATGAAAAGATATAGAAAATATCTGTTGACAACGAGTTCGCGGTGCACATGCTTTGCAAATCCGGCAATCGACAGAAATCTGCACGACAGTTAAGGAACCGGATTTCGATTTCGTTGCGAGATTTTGATTGGACTATGCATAGACTCGTTAGTCCAGCCAAAATGTAACTCCATAATGCCAGCCTAGTTCGGCAAGGGTGGAAACTGGACTTTTGTAGTCAGTTAACTCCCTTGCCTCGGGAAGATGGGCAGACACAACGCTACAAAGAACCGTCCAATACAACCATGGGCATGAGCGCGAGACATCCTTTACGAGGCTGGTGATAAGCGCGATGGATATGGGGACATGACTTCCTAAAAGAAGCTATGTTAGCGGAAGGGTCCGGGTATTCATCAGAATAGACTAGATATACATAACACTTGATGGTCTAGGTTCTACAATTGCTTTACCGTTCTTGCAAATAGTGAGTGAGTGAGTATGGTTTTACGTCGCTTTTAGCAATATTCCAGAAATATCACGGCGTTGGACACCAGAAATGGGCTTCACACATTGTACCCATGTCGGGAATCGAACCCGGGTCTTCGGCGTGACGAGCGAACGCTTTAACCACTAGACTCCCCGACCGCACCTCTTGCAAGGGGGGAGGGACGAGAGTGAGGGGGGACACAATACTAATACTGACGATACCTGAAAACGATTTTTTCACCCATTTCTTTTACATCAATTCCTTGTTTCTTTTTAAATAATAGCGACACAACTATGATTATCTTAAGAAATATCTTAAAACAGAGTCCGGCAATTTCATAAATAAATGCGACAAACCCTTTCCATATTTGTTAGAAATCACTGCGAAAAATTCGATTGTACGATTCTGACTCTATCATCAGTTTGTGTTCAGGAACCAGTTTTTCGCGAAAAGGTGATCATGTCCTGCCCCACCGGTGGCACCCGTCACAAACGAACAGCACAAGGCAAACCAGGGAAGAAAAGGATGACTCCAGCAGCGAGGAGCGATGACTACTGGGACGGGCTGTTGGAATCAATGCACACGCCAGGCGACACATATTTGACCTGCAGTCTAACCTGGGTTTGCAACACGCCGGCAGGCCATCAATACTTTGAATGTTTCTCATCTCGACGCCCTGATTTAGAGCATCCGGATAAACTGAAGAAATATTGATAACGGAAGTCTGATATTTATGATGTGTGCAAGATTGGTTTCACCTTTTGATATTATTCGGGGTATATTCGAAAACGTAAAACGTCAATGCAAGAGAATCACCAGTCTTGATTATCCACCGAAACAGATTCCATTTGGCGTAAAGGGCAAAATAGCAGTAAGAATCTATGCATCGACAGCTGAAAATCAGTGATGACACCAGGTGTTCTTAAAAAAGGGTGAGAATGTCCTGTCCTACCGGTAGCACACAATTTGCATATAAAAAGTAAGAATTATTGCTTGACGCCTTACAGCAAACCCCTGACATACAATGACAGCAGCTGTCGTATCGGTGTTCAGACCTTTTGGTAATTTAGAACAGACAGAGGAGTAGAAACAGAAACATATTGGGCTGATATTGCTCAGCTGGGGCTGTAACTCCTCCCCTCCTCTGTGCTGTCATACAATACAGACATGAGTATATTAACACAACACGTCAACGACAGAGAATAAACCATTTGCGACGAGATAGATTCCACTGGGCGTAAAAGGCAGTGAAAATTATAAGAATGAATCACTGCAAAATCAGTCGTAGCACCAAAAGGGTTTAAACATGTCCAGCTCTACTGGTAGAACCCGCAAAGCACACAATTTGCGTGAAAAGATTGTGCTGGCTGCCTGACCCCGGACAGCAGTACTCGTGGCATAGCGAGAGTGTTATAATGTTACGCCACCAATACAATGCAGCAGTTTTACAATGAACACAGTTAAAGAACAGGAATCGACGTCACAGATGTGTTAGTTCCATAGATATATACACTGCTGTTGCGTACATCCGTTTGTCAGTAATGTCCGATAAATGACATACCAGACTCAAACAAGACATAAATAATGTTGTTCTTAGCCAGAAACCAAAAAAGATAATTCTAATAGTTACTATTAATGCTTTGAACATAAAAAAACCTAAGGTCAATATTCCACATACCTTGACATTTAGCAATGTGGCTTCATAAGCATAACCGTTATCGATGTTTTCTTACTTTCTCTATATCCTTTATATTCTATTAGAAGGGGTCTACATTTTCTCATCTTCATCATTGTGGAGTTTTGTTTGACCTTGAACAACTACAGAAAGGAGATGATGTTATGCCATTGTTCAAGCCTCTGAAATGATTCTACCATAAACGGGACGTGTTCAAGATTCTGTTTTATTTCTTTTATGATTATAATAAATCCATCTGCCGATGTGTGTCTTCAGTAAGCCTCAACTCCCAGAAGGGTGTCCTGATTTCAAGACAAGGGACAGATGTTGATGAGGCAAAGGGTGTCCTGATTTCAAGACAAGAGACAGATGTTGATGAGGCAATCACCCAGTGACATTTGCTCAGTGTCAGCACTCTTTCAACAAAGACGAATCAGCCATCATCCGATCTGAACGACAAGGAATAATTGGATTGCGTGCGGTTATAATTGGTATCGTATATAACGTCTTGAACCAGAAGAATGCTCAGCCTTACTCACTCACTCACATTCACAAGATCGGAACAAAATTGTTCACGCTGAATAGAAAAACAATATATATATATATATATATATATATATATATATATATATATATATATATATATATATCAACAATATCACATTCCCAATAATGTTGATCGCCACGTTTTTGTGGTTACAATTCTCAGATCGTTCCATATATCGATAGCTTAAATTACGCTCTGATGACGAATCTTTGTCAATTCTCGACATCATGAGAAATGGGCGAATGACGTCATAATATCATTGGATAGGTGCAAATATCGGGAACTTCATACGCTCGACCTTTGAACACTAATGGGTAATAATATGCCTGTAATATCAACTCTGAATATGAAAGGCTACTGGAAAAGAAAGTTTAATACCAAGATGAGAACTGGATGTATGATCAGCGATTTTGTAGATTTTGTGATATTATTCAATACCTCAATACATTTTTACTTCCGCGTTATTTGCTTGATAACTAGATTTTTCATGCAAAAAATCATTTATATCTTCAACATTGATTAAAACATTAAACTAACTGAGCATTCCTCTGACGGGTGCTACCGGTGGGGCGGATACGCTCACCTTTTCGAGAACACCTGGTGAAACAGATATTTGAAAGTGAACACGTGCTCATGAGTGAGTGAGTGAGTTTGATTTTACGCCGCCTTTAGCAATATTCCAGCAATATCACGGCGGGGGACACCAGAAATGAGCTTCACACATTGTACCCATGTCGGGAATCGAACCCGGGTCTTCGGCGTGACGAGCGAACGCTTAAACCATTAGGCTACCCGACCGCCCCCACGTGTTCATGATGTAGTCGGAATCGAACAGTCAACTCTGCTTCTGGCAGGGATGTCAAACGGGATTAATCGTATTTTATTCACACATGAGACGCGATGACATTTATTTATGTTCAAATATTAATTTTAGCTTCAAAAAATTTATTGATTTTTTTTATATATCACGACCTTTTCAACGCTATACTCTGCAACATCGGCTAAATGTTAACTCGTTTTTCAAAAGATTTTGAAAGGAAGTGGCTGGAATGACTTGGATCAAAAGAAGACATCATTTTACGACAGCATTCACGGTACACTCACTGATACATTGTGGGTGGATGAAATGGCACTGTCCTTTCATCACTGTTGAAGCACCGATGCCTTGAATTATAGTTATTACCTATTGGGTAATTGATGTTGTTCTATGAAATAGAATCGCCATTTGATGTTGCCAACGAACGAGATCCCTCATGATGTCCATCCAGTCTCATATACCGCTTCCGTGGTCTTGTGGTAGAGCGTCCGCCCGGAGAGCGAAAGGTCAGGAGTTCCAGCCCTGGCCGTGTCAATCCAAAATATGGTACTTGTTGTTACCCTGCCTGGCGCTAAAACGGGGACTGGTCGGCTCGGGGTCAGTATACTGTGTCTGAGTGTGACACTATAAACTCGGCATTAGTCTTGAGTAGTACAAGCAGCCACACAAAAAAAACCATACACATGCACGTCGCCTTATAAGGGCAAAAATCTTGGACGCGACGTTAAACCTTTTCACCCCCCCTACCAGTCCCGTTATGCGGAAAGGGGAACTAGCTCGCTGACAAGGTTGATGCATGTCATCGCATCCCAAATTCGTAGATCGATGCTCATGATGTCAATCACTATTTTGTCAGGCCCAGACTCGAATATTTACAGACCGCCTTTCATGCAGCTGACAATCTTAGGAGCACAGACCGCCTCCGTGGTCTTGTGGTAGAGCGTCCGCCCGGAGAGCGGAAGGTCCAGGGTTCGACCCCGGGCCGCGTCATACAAAAAGACGTTAAAAGATTGTACTTGTTGTTACCCTGTCTGGCGCTCGGCATTAAGGGGCTAAAACAAGGACTGGTCGGCTCGGAGTCAGTATACTGTGTCTGAGTGAGGTATTCATGTTACACTGCGGCATGGTATCTCAGTGAGCTAGCACTATAAATCGGCATCAGTCCGGACTAGTACAAGCAGCCACACACACACATACACGTGCATGCACGTCGCTATATAAGTGCAATAATCTTGGACGCGACGTGAAACCCAATTTCACCTCACCTCACCTCACCTCACATCACCTGAGGAGCACAATGGGTGAAGCGGTGTTCGAACCCAAATCACAGGTCCCTGGAACGCCTAAGGGATATTTCGCACCACGGTCGCTCACTTGTCGATTGTTGGTGTACTAGTTAAAACAATTTCACATCGTGCACTGGTGTTGGTTGCCTTATGACCGCTGAGTTGCATCGTGTCCTCTCAGGCAGACATTGATTAAAGTGTATAAAGAAAGAACACTCCTGCAAACACAGCATGTTAGGAGTTAGCGTGTCTAAACAGCCACTCCTGCTTAATAAACATGTGAAAGTAGTAATTGTTGCAGTAAATCAAACACACTGACGTGATCAATGACTGTACAAGGAAGCTATACATGCTATTTCATGACGGCAACCTGTTATCATTTACACGTACTGTTGCCTGACAAGCGGAATCGACATGAAGTTAAAGTGTCAATGTGACAGGCGTTCAATTAAAGGAATTAGCCACCAGCTTGAAATACCAGTCAGTGAGCTACGAGAATAATAAAAACAATATGATGCGGATCTTTTTTTAAATAAAGTAAGCTTGTGAATTATGCAATTGTTTATCTTTGTCACGACTGTTTTGATCCGTGAAGATCCGGGGTAGAATACATGTAGGTCTTCAGCAACCCATGCTTGCCGTAAAAGGCAACTATGATTGTCATAAGAGGCGACTAACGGGATCGCTGACTTGGTTGATGCATGTCATCGTGTCCCAATTGTGTAGATCGATGCTCATGATATCAATCACTGGAATGAGGCGACTAACGGGGTCTGGTGGTCAGGCTCACTGACTTGGATGATGCATGTCATCGTATCCAAATTGTGTCGATCGATGCTCATGATATCAATCACCGGATGGTCTGGTCCAGACTCGATTATTTACAGACCGCTGTCATAGAGCTGGAATATTGCTGAGTGCGGCGTTAAACAACAAACAATCAAACAAACACTTATTTAAAACAGTTCACAAGTGGTGTTCACGAACTGCTTCAGATGCTGTCGGTGATGAATTTTCGAACACACCTGTCACCATTCAATGCCAGTTCTGTAAATAATTCGGTTTGAGTATTCAATGACCGAATAATCAGCAATAGCAGTGTGTAGTGCATATTTAGAACGAGCCTAACAGTGTAGAAATACAGCGATATCAATCCCTTTGAGACTGGTCGAATGTTACGTGATAGTTAGTGACAAATACCGGAGCTCTAGGGAATTGTCAAGTTATTTATTAAATCCTTCTTTGGCACGAACTATAGGTTAACAGTACCAGTGTTACTTATAAATATGAAATGAATTATTGACCATGTCACAGTGCACACTCTGATTAGTACTCGTCAACAGCTGATGCTCTCCTCTGCATCCTGTGTGAAGATGAAATGATGTGGAGCTGACCATACTGCACTGAGGAGTTAGATGAGATACAGGTCCGGAGGTGGACGATGGTGTACACGTATGGATGTAGAGATGTACAGTGTTTGGCTGTTGACGGCTGTGCAGATGAACAGTTGATTAACCAGGTTTTTATATCGACCATCAGCTATATGTATCTGTGTGTGTGTGTGTGTGTGTGTGTGTGTGTGTGAGAGAGAGAGAGAGAGAGTGTGTGTGTGTATGTGTGAGAGAGAGAGAGAGTAGTGTGAGTGTGTGTGTGAGAGAGAGTGTGTGTGTTAGTGTGTGTGAGTCGTGTGCGTTTGCGAGAGAGACAGGGAGAGTATATGTGCGTGCGTGGTGTGTGAGTGCGTGTCTGGTGTGTGTGTAAGAGTTTGTGTTAGTGTGTGTGAGTCGTGTGTGTTTGCGAGAGAGGCAGATACAGGGAGAGTATGTGTGTGTATATGTGTGTGTGTGCGTGTCTGGTGTGTGTGAGTGTGTGTAAGAGAGAGAGAGAGAGAAACGACACAGAGAGAGACGACAGAGAGAGTGGATGTGCGTGTGGTGACACAGACGGTCTTCTCATTGTTCTCACGTGGGTAATCAAACCGAGGTCGTCGATGTGATGAATGAAGCTTTAACAGCCCCCACCAGCCACCTCAATTAATTGACTTTGACTTGATAGAATAATAAACGCGACAACCCCTTTCCATAATCATAATAAATATTTGCTTAAACAGGGTCGATTGTCGAGAGAGAAAATTCTCACTTTGAATGGTAAACGTCCTGAATTGGGTGCACTTTTAGGCAATCTGTAGTTTCTGTTTTGGTTTCGACCGTTTTAAAGCAGTCGAATGTACGATACCGGCTATGGCATGTGTATCTGTTTGATGCATCAGTGATAAGAATGACGTCCGATGTAGTTCCCTATTTTGACTTGAACCATATGTTCCCGTGTTTCTTTAGGTGAACAATTAATTGCCTTTTGCATGCGGTTGTGACGGGTTATTTGATTGTGATTCATAAACACATGCTCATGATATCGCCGGAATCGACTTTATTTTGGACAGAGATTTGTTATCAATATGGAAAGAGTCTTGTCGATTTTATTATTATAAATCACTATCAATAGTGATGATGGCAAATGATCGCGAAAAGATGAGCCTACCCTCCCTCACCGGTGATACCCATCACAAACACATGCAAAGTCAAGTCAAATGTTCACCTGAAAAAACAGCATATGTTTATATACTCAAAATGGGGAATTGCATCGGACATTATTTGAGTCACTGCTGCGTCGATTTTGCTGTTGTCTTCCACATATTTACCATAAAACCCGTGAAGATTCCAGGTTAGAAGTGGTCTCCAGCAATCAATGCTTGTCGTAAAAGGCGACTAACGGGATCGGGTGGTCATCATCGTATCTTATTTATCAAACTTACGGTACAGGTTTTTTTGTAACATCATTATTCGCTTTTGACTTGGCCTGAATGATCTAAAAATTAACAAAGGGAGATTTTTCATCTATTGAGAAATCCCTAAGGTTATGCCCATTCTTTGACATTGTTGTCGATGTCATTTTATGCTTATTTGCCCTATATACGAAAATCTAAGAAACAAGTACTTACCGCAGTGGTCTCTATCTCATTTTAATGCTATAAGATTGTCTTGTTTACTGTCCTACAAGGATCGTCTAATACAACATCAACTGGCTTTGTACATACATCATGTGTTTTTGTTACGAAGTGAATTGTTACCTTGACTTTGTATCTTATGAAATATGTTATGTAACACCGTTGTATATGGGCCTGTGGCCTTTCATACATTGAATTAAATTGAATTGATTGATGAATGTCATCGTATAATAATTGCGTGGATTGATGCTTATTATGGCAATCACTGGGTTGTCTGGTTCAGACTCGATTACAGACAGACCGCCATCATATAGCTGGAATATTGCTGAGTCCGGCGTTAAACAAAAAGCAAACGACCAAACCATAAAACGTTTTGAAAGCTTTGCTTTCCTCTTGGGAGGAGCATTTACAATGTACCCCACAACATGCTCTCGCGGTGCTTTACTAACGATTACACCGTCTACGCTAGATTAACACCTCACTTACATCGGAGCTGACTCGTAATTGTCCACAGCGTTAAATGTACATGTGAATTCGAAAAAATAAACAGATAGATTGCATTGAGGCGCATTGACTGATAATTTAAGGATAGTTTAAGCATTGAGGAATTAAGTAAGCAATTAACAGTTGGACTCACACAGCGTGATTCCTTCTAACATGCTAACAATATACACAAGCTAACAGCACTAGCAGCCAATATCGACACCTACTTCACAAGTTCCACCTCCCTCAATACCCTACTAAGAGCCAACTGCAGGAACACAACCAAACCCCAAGAGCCTAAAGGTGTAGTTTGACTGCAACTGTGGGCAATCGTACGTAGGTGAAACATTCCACCCCATCAACACCAGAATCAAAGGGCAAGAAACCTCAACCAGAAAATCAGACAGCACATCAGCCATCTCCGACCATATCAGCAACTGCCCTAATCACTACATCAACTGGGACAACGTCCAAATCCTCTCCAACAACCTCCAAGATTTCACTAAAAGAAAAGTAACAAAAGCAGCCCACCGTCGCCACAAGCCATCAATCAACAATTTCATCCCATCCGCCTACTATGAACTCATTAATCACTGCACCTATAGTGTTTAATTGGCGATTCGCTGTGCAGAGTTGCGTCCCTTGGGCACGCCAGAAACCTATTATTGTGGGTTCGAATCCCGGTTCGCCCCGATTATGTTTCTAGGTTTGTCAGCACCATACCCGTGCTCGTGGGTTTCACCGAAGCGGTAAACGTCTAAGACCTGCATCACTTCGGGCTTTCCTCCCACATTAAGCTGACACGCCGTGATATAACTGGAATACTGTTAAAAGCGGCGCTAAACCCAACTCACTCACTCACTCACTCACTGTTTAATTGGCTTCATGTCCCATTGGGCTTTCAACTTTGTGTTCTCTGTCCATCATGTTGTGACAGTATTATCCTTCTGTTGTCATTACTTACTCATGTTATCCCACTCATGTATGCAATTGTCGTTACAGTAATCCTCCACTTACTATATATATTCTGTACAATGTTCCTCATTCAGTCTTGCTTGACAACGGTATAAGGATCTATACCGAAACGTCGCTTTTACAGTATTAAAGAAGTTGTTATCCATAAATTGTGTCTACTTTACTTACACTGGTAGTAAATAGTCAGTTCTGATACACAGCTGACCCTTTCTAAATACACAGAGGGTATTACAAATCTACTCGGGTATAAGTTGCCACGACGCCAGTCTTAATAGGTAAACAGACATGGATCAAACCACCTGTTATGTAACCAGCTTCTCGATCCACAGCTGGACAGCGACTCCGGTCTTAACTTACGCCGGGGACACCAATGCTGCCGTGTAAGCTGTTATCCAGTTTGGGAGAAACTCCCAGAGGAAATTTAATCTCATATACGTCAGGAACGAAAAGGCGCGGACGTCGGAGTAGACAACCTCTGCTTGGGTAGTCTTCCACCCTAAGCGGTTCGCCAAGGCTATTGAGTGTGTTTTTAAAAAAAAACCTTAATCCGATACCATGGCCATCAAGATTAGGAGCAGCGTTTGTACTTTAAAATGATGTATTGTATACTATAAAGGCCCAAGTTGTTTATTAGTTATCACCAAAAGGTAACTAAGAACCTGAGGGAATTGAACACTTATTGTTATACCTCTACTTATAATCTTGCAATTCCATTGGTTAATCCGTACCACGTGACCATAAATTGCAATTTCAACAATCATGTGACTGACACTGACCTCGAATATTGACTTTGTCACATGATCAGTATTGACCTGTCACGTGATGAATATTGACTCATCTGCTGGAAAACAAGATGGCGTCTGGTATACTAACAATTTACGGTTCCCAGCTAAGTTACTGTAATGAAACAGAGGACGATTTAAAGGCTTCATAGACTCTAAAGTGAATTCCGGTACAACAAAACGAATTACTACTCTTGACGAGGTCAGTATTCGAAAACAAGAGTACGACCAACGATCCCTTCGGCGGTCTGATCTTGGTCCGGTCACACCACCTTAGGCAAATCAGAAACCTATGCAATTGGGATACGATGACATGGATCAACCAAGTCAGCGAGCCTGACCACCGGATCCCTTTAGTCGCCGTATACGACAAGCATGGGTTGCTGAAGACCTATTATAACCCGGATCTTTACAGGTCAGGTAGAATATGAACGTGGGTTACGATAATGTAACGATTTGAACAGACTACACAATGTACGTATTTAATTACATTTAACGTTATTAATTTTCACTATATCTACATACAAAAACCTGGCAGACGTTTCGAAAGCCCTAATGCAATTTCTCCTTTGATTCATGTCCACAGACACGTCGGAACCCAATAGCAAACACGCTAATTACATTCCCTGTGAAGAAGAGGGTAACAAATCCTTTGATGTAGATTAGAATGTTGCAATCTTTCCTTACATTCAATCTACACCGAATCAACAACAGAAATATTGAAATATCTAAACTCATAAGAGAGTTCAGTGGTTAAGCAAATATTCTGGTTAGGAAAACTTTCAGTGTGATTGAAAACACGCCACGCTTGTACATATTGTACATAACTTTTAAAATATATGTTTTTCTGTCTTAAGTGTATTAAGTTTTCAACCTACATCTGACCTAACTCACTGTCCAAGGCGTGGTGGTAGACCTACTGGTTAAAGTGTTCGTTCGTCACGCCAAGGGGTTGCATTCTCATGGTGGTCACAGCGTGTTTGCCTATTTGTGGTTTACTTTGCCCAGATTGCGAACGGTGTTGCATGCCATACTAAATTCACAAACATTACGTACTCACGGGACCCGTGAAGATTCCGGGGTAGAATAGGTCTTCAGCAACCCATGCTTTCCGTAAAAGGCAACTATGCTTGTCGTAAGAGGCGACTAACGGGATCGGGTGGTCAGGCTCGCTGACTTGGTTGATGCATGTCATCATATCCCAATTGTGTGGATCGATGCTCATGATATCAATCACTGGATTGTTTGATCCAGACTCGATTATTTACAGACTGCCGTAATATAGCTGGACTATTGCTGAGTGCCGCGTTAAACAAACAAACTGTTGGCTCTGATCGCCGACAACAGGGAGCCATCTGGCCACCATTAACCGAACACATCTATATAGATGACAAGGCCAATGCAATTGCAGGACCAATGGTGACTGTAACACCATCAGAACACTTATTTTACATCCGTGGAAAGAGTTGTGTTTAAATAGATAAATAGACTTCCTGAAACTTACTAGCATTGACATGATGTTGATAGACAAGGCTCAACATAGGTGCCAATTCAGGGAATCGAACTAGCGACAACTGACTCGTGGAACAGTTACGATACTCATGGTTTGCTGGGTCCAATCATAAAATGGCCATGACCTTCACTCATTACGGGTGCTACTCGCAGGGTAAACCATGCACCAGCTCCCTGCGAGTGGTGTCAATATGTTTTAATAGTTCACCAATGCAGGTCCTTGAAGGCATCACTTCACCCATTTTACTTTTGTAGGGAGTCGAACCCGGCCCTTCTGCGTGACGTAACTACTAGGCTACCCAAGCACCTAAATTGGAAATAGATAACACAACGACAGAACGCATTGGTTCTAATTATGAGAGACCGCCTCCGTGGTCTAGTGGTAGAGCGTCCGCCCGGGGAGCGGAAGGTCCGGGGATCGATCCCCGACCGCGTCATACCAAAAGACGTTAAAAGATGGTACTTGTTGTTACCCTGTCTGGCGCTAAAACAAAGACTGGTCGGCTTGGAGTCAGTATACTGTGTCTGAGTGGGGTATTCATGTTAAACTGCGGCATGGTATATCAGTGAGCTAGCACTATAAATCGGCATCAGTCCGGACTAGTTCAAGCAGCCACACAAACACACACACGTACATGCACGTCGCTATATAAGTGCAATAATCTTGGACGCGACGTTAAACCCCATTTCACCTCACCTCACATATAATTATGAGAAAAAATGGAAATATCTTAGAGGCACGTGATAATTCTTACATTTCAAACATGTCTGAATTAATTGTTTCAGGACAACTGAGTGGAATATAGGACAGGTGAAGTTATTGTTTTATTTTTTGTGTAAAACTTACACTTCACCCAAATAATTTGTATGGGTAGGGGTGTAACGTATTTTATAACCCAGACTCAATATAATTGTGTCTCATCTGTACCACCTTCGTGAGTTCGAATCCAAAATGTGTCCCGTTTATGATCCGTGGTCTGTGAGCTCCGAACCCATGATCGTTGGTTCCACACAGTGGTGCTAATCTACAACCTGTGTGGACTTTATTCCCTCGCCGTGTTATAACCGGATTATTGTTCAAACTGGTGTTAAACTCAACTAATTTACTCCATTAGTCCATGATGTTATTCCTGTTTGAAAAATATTTATTTTGTAGAATTATCTTTTGGATTGCTTCAAATTAACATTGTTGCGAAAGCAGTCATACTGAACAAATAACCTTTACATTTGACCTTTCCAATATAGCGTACGGGAAGAAATATGATATGTACGTATGTTAATGGAAAACAATACTTACCAAAATTAGTTCCATTTAAAGAAATGTATTCTTTTTACACGGGTTAAAACGACACCTGTGCAACATTCCTTCAAATATGAGAAACTTGATCTCAAGAATACGCCTTGTAGACGTCACCTGAGCGAGTTGTGCGTTGTTCAGGAAAGAAAAGTAAAATTAATGAAACGTTCGGTAATGTCGTGTCAGGTAAAGGAATTGATACAATCATAAATATCGGCAGCGTGACTCTTGGCGTGTACAGGTTTATATTCCATTATAAATTAAAAGTGTATCGACATCACTGGTACACTTTGACCTGTACTGATTCCTTACATTGCCTAGCAACACCTCGTGAAATGGTATATATTACTTTAAAGAGATAATCTGAAGGAGAGTCTACAAGACGTCCTCCTCTCAGACTCTTGTTCTTCACCGTCATCCTACTTAACACTTCCTGATCTTCCCGTGATGATCCGGGGTAGAATTGGTCTTCAGCAACCCATGCTTACCGTAAAAGGCGACTATGCTTGTCGTAAGAGGCGACTAACGGGATCGGATGGCCAAGCTCGCTGACTTGGTTGATGCATGTCATCATATCCCAATTGCGCGGATTGTGCTCATTATGTCAATCACTGGATTGTCGGGTCCAGACTCGATTATTTACAGACCGCCGTCATACAGCTGTAATATTGCTGAGTGTAGCGTTAAACAACAAACAAACAAACAAACAGGCTTCCTGATCTATAATTTGGGATCGAATTACGTTGAGAATATGTCATAGTTCTTATGGAATAGAAAATATTAAATTTAGTCAATCCTTTTCACTTCAAATTGGATATATGTGTGTGGTTCAATCCCCTGGCAGCGTGTTACTAAAATTCGTTATTTAATAGATGGGACTTGTGTGTCCTGGATGAATGGTGCGGGATGAAACAATGAGTGGTCGGCTCACATTCAGTAAACTGTCTCCGAGTGGGGTATCCCTATGATATCTCAGTTGGTTAACGCTGTATAATCGGCTCACGGTCGGACAAGCACAAGCAGCCACACACACAAACACGTGCATGCACATCGCTAAGGAGGTGAACCATATTGAACAGCACATCACACAGGATTTCACTATTTCTTCATGCAAATTGTGTGAGTGGCAGGTGCTACCTGTTTGGCATACAAGATTGCCTTTTTCTCGAACTCCTGCTGTCATCACTGATTTTCAGTGAACCATTCATATAATTGTCACAGCTATTTGGCTTTTCACGCCCAATGGAATCTGTTTCAGTTGATAATCGAGACTGGTTATTTTTCTGTCGTTGAAGTTTTATTTTTGTGTAATGATTTGCTTCTACGCGAATCCATGATCTCGATATCGTTTATGTCGATGGAAGTTCACAGTCTCGACAGAATCCTTATTTGAAACTCCGCTTGTCTCGAGTTACTGTAGACGGTGGGGTAGCACGGTGGTCAAAACGGTCGCTTATCAAGCCGAAAACCCGCTTTCGAGTCCCTACAAGGCTTTTATATGTGAGACCGATTTCTGGTGTTTACGCCTTGATATAATTGGAATATTGCTACCAACGGCGTAAAACCATACTCACTCATTCGGACTGCGGAGTCCGCGACATATTCTGATTGTCTCCAGCATTTAATTTCAAGGGATTTACTGCATATCTACAGTCAAATCTCGAAAATGTTTATTTCCGTTTCTTTTGTTCATTTTCATTTGATCGTATACCATTTCCAAATTGGTATATTGACACCATTTAATTAAAATATATTTTATATTTTCAGTTCGGAAGATCATAAGTTGAGATTGGCGGTTGCACTCCATAGTTTACAGGTTATATTAAATCTTAAACGTTAATATCCCGTAAATATCACCGACTAAGTGTCAGTGTTAATCTCTACCCCACAGCTACATCTGCTAATGAAGGAAACGCGGGCATTCTTGTGCAGAACACTGAAGAAATACATCCTTCAACAACCAGGATAGAGGGGGATAGCGGAGTGGGGTCATCGCCAGTTGAACCGATAATCACCAATTTTCAGGATTCCCTCTCTGAAATAGGGCATTACTCCGTTCCTCTGGCCCCGAGGGAAGGTACAAGTTGGTCGATGATCTTTCTGGTCCCTTTAAGAAAATTATTGAATCCAAGAAGAGACATTGTCGCGTTGTCGCGCATTTTAACATCTTTTTACACATTTTAGATGGGGGCGACAATACGACAACACTATATATTTTGACCTTGAACAATGTCTCGTTGTCGCAGTGTTGGCCTATGAATACTAGTTTGGTTACTTGATTTTTGTAAGAGCGACAAGGCGAAAAAGCGACAACGCGACAATGTCCCATTTGGGATTCCATACGTTCTATGTTTTAGCGAATGTCAAACCATGGAATTCACTGCACTCATTTTCTTACACCACCCACAACAATTGTGCCATATGTGAAATACTGTGGATGATACATGGGATATCCTTGACATTATATAGTTCGCCAGTACTTAGTCATTTAGAACAGAGACGGTTATGGATCGGCATTGCATTATGTGGCCTTGGTGAGTGTACATCAATGTGTATGGTGATCAGTTATACACAGTGGTAGTTGATGAAGAAATACCGATGTCCTTCTGCCTTGTATTTAGTAGATCATATTATGTCGGGTATTCTTTTTTTTTCTTTTTTGGGGGGTGTTTTTGTTTGTTTTTTTGTTGTGTTTTGTGTGTGTGTGTGTGTGTGTGTGTGTGTGTGTGTATGTGTGTGTGTGTGTGTGTGGAAAATCGTGAGGAGGTGTTGCGTTTTCCAGTTGCGGTTGTTCGTCACACATCCGCAATGCATCGCAGTTGCGTTCGTAGCGTTCGTTCCAGTTGCGTGCTAGTATTCGCGATATTCCACGATTATGATCACCAAGACACTGTGGGGCGGTCGGGTAGCCTAGTGGTTAAAGCGTTAGCTCGTTACGCCGAAGACCCGGGTTTGATTCCCGACATGGGTACTTTTTGTGAAGCCCATTTCTGGTGTCCCCCGCCGTGATGTTGCTGGAATATTGCTAAAAGCGGCGTAAAACCATATTCAATCACTCACCAAGACAATGCAAATCAATGATGGTTCATAGCTCCAGTGAGTTCGTGTGTATCAGTGGTTCTGCGCCGCTTTTAGTCATAGTCAAGCTTTAGCGACTAAGGTCTCAAGACATGGCCCTATCATTTGCATGTAAGAGTGAGTGAGTGAGTTTGGTTTTGCGCCGCTTTTAGCAATATTCCAGCAATATCACGGCGGGGGACACCAGAAATGGGCTTCGCACATTGTACCCATGTCGGGAATCGAACCCGGGTCTTCGGCGTGACGAGCGAACGCTTTAACCACTAGGCTACCCGACCGCCCCCCTATGCATGTAAGAACTATCCCTGCAAGAAGAAAGCCTATATAATAGTTAATAACTGTGACCATATAACTGGATCAGTAATCTTATTATACAGTTATTTGCAGGTTCCTTTTAATCAACAATGCATTGAATTCGTTGATGACAACCCGTTGCTGATGAAGATAAGTTGGTCCTTCTGATTAAACGTTGTCGTGACGGAGGCAATCCGAACATTTGTTATTTGAAAAACTAAAACGTAAAAATAGAACATGCCTGTTTATCAAACTGGATAAGTGGCGACAGCTGTTTGTCACATGAAAGGTGAGATGCCCTTGTGGCAGAATCCTGGCGGTAATTTCCGATAACAAACTTTACCCAGTATAAAATGACTTAAAAAAATATAGTAAATTAATACATCGTGTTTCATCATCCATCATAACAATTGATCATTTCAGCTGAATGGGTTTTGTAGTGGTGGATAAGCAATTTACACTACAGCAAGCTTTATGTGGTTTCAGGCATTGAGAACACGTTTAACACAAGTGATGCCACTGCTCTTCCACAAGGTCAAGCTGTTCTAGACAGGTCGCCTGCTGGCACGTCTCGGAGCGTTCAGACTCCGCCATCAGGGTATGTTGTGAACGACGTGCCACTTGCTGGGCATGAAGTTAGGATACTAGAGTGTGAGAATCTGTAACAAACTCGCAGTTTGAATACAAGATAGACAAGTGATTTTATTGATTAAATCTGGGATAATGGATTGTTCATTTACAAGCACGGTCAGTAGACCACTAGGGTACAACGGCTGCGTAGACGTGGTGAACTCATTTACAGCCACGAGTGGGACTATCGAGGATGTATGACCCGAGTATTCTTTCTGAAAGGAAGCGGGGGTAGCCTGGTGGTTAAAGTGTTCGCTGATCGCATCTAACGCCCGAGTTCAATTCCCCACATGGATACAATATGTGAAGCCCATTTCTGTGCCCACCACCTTGAAATTGCTGGAATATTGCAAAAATCGGCGTATACCGCAACTCACTCACTCACTCACATTTTCTAATAAACTGAACGTTGGATGGGCTGGGGTAGCCTCTTGGTAAACCGTTGCACGCCGATTCCCTACATATATGTGTAACCCATATCACGGACCTATATAAGTTATACAAGTCCGTGCCCATATCTGATGTTTCTGATGAGGAATAAGATTGTTTGCAGATTTCGAACTGAGAACAGATTTTTTTCTATCATGAACTGTTTACTGTGAATTTGCCAGGCTTCTAATCCCATTTAACACAGTAACTGTCATTTATCCAATCTGATCGCCTTGCACACACATACGTTTCAAACAATTTGCTTTATACGGCTCACATCAAGCCCACAATGAGCCAGCATTGGGAAATGTCCACAGTGAAACCAGATTAACTATCGTCACTAGCATGGATTAGTCAAGGTCTTATATTTAGACAGTAGCGATATTAAAATTACGAACGAGTGTAAACTAAATATAACAACGTGACAACGAAATCACAATTCAAGTGTCAAGGTCGCAAGTCATACTCCCTTGCTGATTCATTACTTTGATCACACAGAAAGCCAATCACGCTCTTGCAGTCTCGGGGTGCGGCTTGCAGAAGGTCTTACAGAAATTGATACACTCCTACAGCTATTGACTGAAGCTTGATATTCCTCCACGCCACACCGACAACGTGAGTTCAGAGACGTCATTCTGACTACCTGCATTTAATATTAATACTTCATTCCCCTAGCTCCAGGCTATGTTGGGATGCGGTTTTTTCTTGCTCAAAGACAAAATGGTTGCCACCAGTTATATTAAACACGTACATGTTCAGTACGAGTACTGGTCAAAAAGTTCTAAGCCTGACAAACAAAACCAACAACTGTGAAAGTGTTTCTAATTTCATTTTTCAAATTGATCTCCCTGCTTTTCAATGCACTTCTCATATCGATCGTGAAGCTTTTCAATTCCAGTCAGGAAGAAGATTTGAAAAACCCATTCACTGGAGCTTTTAGGTCATCGTCGTAGTCGTTGCGCCTTCCACGAAGGTGTTATTTCAGTTTAGGAAATCACTTGATGCCAGGTCTGGTGAGTATAACTGGCGAGGAAGCTCTTCGAACCCACATTGTCGCACAGCAGCCTTTGATAGTCGAGAGGTGTGAGAAGAGGCATTATCATGAAGGAGTATAACTTCAGCAGTCAGCATTCCTAGCCGCTTTTCTTTGATAGAATCTCTCAGGCGATGAAGCAAATGAGCATAGTAGGCACCGGTAATCATCTTTTGACTTTCTAAGTAATCAACAAAGATCACACCCTTTGCATCCCAGAATAAGTGGCCATAACTTTCTTCACTGATCTTGAAGACTTGACTTTCTTTGGCGTCGGAGTAGCAGAATGGTGCCATTCCATGGATTAACGTTTTGACTCGGGATCATAACGGTGGACCCATGTTCCATCACCCGTGACTAATCTCTTTTTGAATTTGACGAAATCCTACATGGTTTGCTCTAAATTTTCTCTGACAATGTCCGTTCTTTTTTTCTTAAGATCAGAATTTAGAAACTTTGGCACCCAACGAGCAGATATCTTATTCATCTCTTAATGTTCATGAATAATAGTATCTTCTGCAAGTTCAGCAATGGGAATACGTCAATCTGTCAGTATAATTTTTTTTTATCTCCTTGATTGAATCTTCATTGATTGAAGTTGAGGGACGTCCAGACCAAGGATCATCATCAAGGCTTGTTCTCTCAACCTTAAACATAGCTTGCCAACATTTAACAGTTGAATAGCTAGAGCACTTATTCCCATTCACTTGTGACATGCGGTCATGAATTTCTTGTGTACTTTTTCTCTGAAGTCAAAAACTTGGTGACTGCTCGGTATTCGTTCTTTTCCGTCTCTGTGTCCCCTATCACGTTCAACTGGCTGTCACTAATATACAAATGGCCTCAACAGACCAAATGCTCTTGCAATGAACTACTCAAACAATGTACTACATTGTTTAGTTTACTTTGTTATGACCAACAGTTATAGCTGAGTCTGGCTAAGAACCTTTTGACCAACCCTTGTATCTATGGGGAGCGGTCGGGTAGCCTAGTGGTTAAAGCGCTCGCTCGTCACGCCCAAGACCCGGGTTCGATTCCCGACATGGGTACATTGTGTGAAGCCCATTTCTGGCGTCCCCCGCCGTGATATTGCTTGAATATTGCTAAAAGCGGCGCAAAACCATACTCACTCACTCACTCGTATCTATGGAAATATGAATCCTTGCATCTCAACCATGCGTGCTCAGAATACACCACCTGAATGTCCAATAACGTGCGAGTGAATGTTGTTTACCGCCGCAGATTGCATAAGCTACAAGTCCTGTAAATCGTCTGGTCTGGACGATCAAACCAGTGACTATCTACACCATCGGGGCACTGTGACACGCTATCAGCACCAAGCCTGGCCGACTTGATGAGCATCGGAGACGGGGGTGGACGGAGAGGTGTGCGGTAGTGGGCTTAACCTGAGACCAAATCCCAAATTGGAAATCATACGTATCACGAACATCTCTTATCACTCAATATTTAATTCGTAGTCGAAGAACGGCCTTGTTTTGCAGCTATGATTCTTCTTCTTGTTTCTACTCGGAAAAGAACCAGCTCAGTGTGGCTTGGTATAGTGACAGCCTTGCAAGAAACGAATTGATATGGTTCAATCTGTATAAGACTCTGCACATGGAGGTGGACATGGTATTTTATAGCATATACTACAGCTTTGTTCCTTGCATGTTGTGCAGCATGCATATACATGCATGCAATACACAAAGTACAACTGGTCTGATTCAGTATGACCAGATAGTTCTGAATCGTGGTGACCAATCCGCAAACAAGAAAACTGAGACAACCTCAAGCGAAGGACATCTTCATAGCAATGGCTTAGTGTAGTGTATATACGTATACGTGCACGTGTGTATGTGTGTGTGTGCATGCGTATATGTGCGTGCGTGCGCGCGAGCGTGTGTGTGTTTGTGTTGAACGCCAGATTGCATGCAACTTCATTTCGTACATTTAATTGCTTGGAGCACATTGTTCCCTGTGAATGCCCTTTACACAAAGTACAGCCTGATTTTGCATCCCTACCTTTATCATTGTTTCTAAAACACCAGGTCTGCCCATTCCTTTGTCTCAGGATAAAATCGCTTACTGGTTTGTCACAGTTATTTAAGGCGATAATGACAAGATGACTTCTCAAATCCAGTGAGTACAATGTGTGCCTTACCTCTGCACAGTTGTGTTCGAGGTTGAGGAAATCCCCTGACACAATTAGTTCTGCTGCGTAAATCTCTTCACTTGTATGTCGAAACTCCTTCCTATGCAAGTTAATCCTATTTCCCGACAAGAAAGGAGCAACAAATCCATTGACCTACATCCTAATCTGTCTGCCAGTCACAACGAAAATAATGTGAAATATGTAAGAATTCAGAAACGTTTTAGGGGAGATTTCAAAGATAAAGGTAACACCTCGATAAATGGTTATGTACAAGACATCTAAATAAGATAAAGGATGACATCTCAAGAGTAGGGGTAAGGTTTGTCCTGAAGTCTAACGTGTTTCCCAAGTTATTTCCAAATAGAAAATGAACACAAATCATCATTTAAGCGCCATTTACAAGTCAGCTTTAAAACATCTAATTATGCAAATATTGGCCAATGTGGGAGATATCAACTGTATTGTGGTACCTCAAAAAGGGTGATAGAGTATTGGCTTAAACCTGTTAGGTTGCCAGGCCACAAATAAAGAATAAAGAAAAGCTATGATATGTTCCATTGCTATGATGAGTGAATTGGGTTTCATATGTAAAACATCTTCTTTGTACACGTGGTTTCATGTGACTGAACCAAGGTGTGGTCGGTATGAACCAATTTCACCCCTCAAAGATGAAGAGATTCCATTATATCAGAATGGCGTGATAGCATCAAAAACAACATTTTTTTTTAATTGAAGTATATTCAACTAGTTTAGACTTGAAGATTGTTTTTGTTGACATGTAACAAGTATAAGTTATCGGAGAAAATCGTTTACCAATAAACTTTTGGGGTCACCTCAGGCCCCCCCCCCCCCCCCCCCCCCCCCCCTCCTCCCCCCCTCCCAAATCAAGGACAAGTTCAATATCCTCATGTGCAGTGGAAACACTTACCTCGTTAACCAAACTGTTAAGTTTTTTATACTGCTTTCCAACAGAGAAAGTCAACCCAAGACATATAACAATTGTTATTGCCTCTACTATTTGATGGAAACGGATATTTGTCCACGTATGCATGTGCACTAGAGCAACACATGTTTCATTGGTGTTCCATTCCCCCAGCCCACATGGGTACAATGTAGAACGTCTATTCTTGGCTCTTGAGATTGTTATAAGATGAGCTAAACCCTTTTCACTTTCGGCTGTCCATTTGGGTCCAGGTCCAGGCCTTGTAAACAACATCTTCCCGAGGCAAGAGAGTTAAGTTTCCACTCTTGCCGAACTAGGCTGAAATAGATCAAGATCTATTTTGTGATAAAACGGGTCTTACATCATGAAATGCATCAAATCACGTGAGCACCTTGATTAAAAACGTGAACAGATTTGGCGGTGTACATGCTTTGCAAATACTGCAATTGACCGAAATCTGCACGACAGTTTACGAACCGGATTTCGATTTCCTTGCGTGATTTTGATTGGACTATGCATAGACTCGTTAGTCCAGCCAAAACGGAACTCCATAATAACAAGCTAGTTCGGCAAGGGTTGAAACTGGAATTTTAAAGTCAGTTGACTCTCTTGCCTCGGGAAGATGTGTAAACAGTGATGATATGTGTCATAATTGATATACATATTAACTTGAAGCAGACAAAGTTTGTCTTCAGTAACCTGACAATTAACCAATGAGAAGCTTTCTAAAGAGGCTGTAGTCTAAACACATTTTCGGGACTAGCTTTTCATAATGTTGATGTAAAGAGAGTTTTCTCTTCATGTGTAGAAATGTATGTTAATCAATATCGCGCATGTTGTCTGGTTTGTGATTTACAAGACAGTATGTATAGTAATGAACCTACAATGTTCAAATCATGTCCTGGTTGCGATCACTCTCATCAACATCCTCAGACCATCTTCTTGCGTCACAGGCTGAATGGGTGAAGTTATTCAAGGTTCAACCAGGCGGTGGGCTAGCCTAGTGGTTAAAGTTCCGAAGACTCCGTGTTCGATTCCTAACATGAGTACAATATGTGAAGCCCATTTCTGGTAACAGCATGTAGGTATGCCATGTTATTCTGGTAAAGATCATTGGAAGTAAAATATCCAGTTACAACTGAGAGAAAAGCTCGTTTTTTTATCCTTGGGGGGAATAAAATCATTCATTATTCAAAGGATCTTATTTTCAGAGAGTTGCGATATTAAATTACAAACGATGATGAACTAAAAATGAAATATCTCAGAGACTTCATGCTAACCACCAGTATTTAATATTGAAACGTCATCGCCCGAGATCCAGGCTATGTAGGGATCCGTGTTTTCTCTCTGAAAGACTTAACTTTCTGGAACAAAAGGACTCCCGGAGCCTTCTTGTTGACGCGACTGCGGTTATAAGGTCTCCTATAAGACATTTGTGGAACATTTTAAGGAGGGGTCTTTTGCTGGAAACAACCAGTTATAGTACGATGGATCCTTTGCATTTCAAACATACTCTGAATAAACTATATATACTGAACGTCCAATGACGTGTGAGTGAGTGAGTGTTGTTTAACATTGCGTTCTGTAATAGCTACATCAAGACGTTCTGTAAATCATCTAGTCTGGACCAGACAAACCGGTGAAAACGTAAGTAACGATCCACTCCATCGGGACAAGAAGACACACAACCAGCACCAAGCCTTGTCGCCTTGATATTCATCGGGTTGGTGTGGAAGGTGATGCAGGAAACCGAAGACCAAAACCCTAATTGTGAGTTTGTTAAAACTCATTATGTAACGTCTGTGTCAGAATGTTGTGATCTGATTGGTTCACGTGATCTCGTTAAAATACTTAATCTTACCTGTGGGACAGAATGTTGAGATCTGATTGGTTCACGTGATCTTGATATAATCCTTAATCTTACCTCCGTGACAGAATGTTGAGATCTGATTGGTTCACGTGATCTCGTTAAAATAATTAATCTTACCTGTGGGACAGAATGTTGAGATCTGATTGGTTCACGTGATCTTGGTAAAATACTTAATCTTACCTGTGGGACAGAATGTTGAGATCTGATTGGTTCATGTGATTTTGATAAAATACTTAATCTTACCTGTGGGACAGAATGTTGAGATCTGATTGGTTCAAGTGATTTTGATAAAATACTTAATCTTACCTGTGGGACAGAATGTTGAGATCTGATTGGTTCAAGTGATTTTGATAAAATACTTAATCTTACCTCCGTGACAGAATGTTGAGATCTGATTGATTCAAGTGATCTTGATAAAATACTTAATCTTACCTGTGGGACAGAATGTGCAGATCTAATTGATTCAAGTGATTTTGATAAAATATTTAATAATACCTGTGGGACAGAATGTTGAGATCTGATTGATTCAAGTGATCTTGATAAAATACTTAATCTTACCTGTGGGACAGAATGTTCAGATCTGATTGATTCAAGTGATTTTGATAAAATACTTAATCTTACCTCCGTGACAGAATGTTGAGATCTGATTGATTCAAGTGATTTTGATATTGTATTATGATACCATGTATCCCGTCTGGGAGAGAAATAAATTCTGAAAACAGGCTGCACCTGAATTTCTGAGCCGGAGAATAAATCCCTTGTATCCCGCCACGAAGTTAAAAGCTGCACATTGCTTTTAAGTCAATGAAAGTCACGTGACACAGCACAAGTTAACCTCAGCTCATTCGAACAACTTTTTTCTATCAGTTTTCAATTTGTTTTCATTCTTTTACAAAGGCAGATTGAAACATGTCGACGAGATAAATACGTATTACGAACATGTTCTCTCCTGGATGTCTTGGCTGACCTGGGCGTGGCTTGTCCTTAACTTCCTTGGTTGTTCGGTATTCCTGCACTAATCTTGAAATTACAGTATAGTGACGTCCAATCTTCCAAGGCTACAAGACACTCTGCATTTTTCATTTCAATAATTTGCCATCTTAACGCTTCCACAATACAAAATCTACTTACAGACGTGCTATGATAATACGTTGTTACGAACATACAGCCTGTGTTGAGAAATGTAGACCTGCAATATTCACGACCAAAATAATTTACACACTGTTCTTCACGTGTAGTGCGTGCAACAAGTGTGTTGACAGTGGTGTTGGCAATGCCATTTGATCGAATATGTGGAATTTTGCTACGACAGAATTATTCAAGGCGATAATAAGAAGCATTCTCTAATGCACATTGTGTACAAACCTATGCTCTATCTCTACACAGTTGGGACAAGGAAAATCCCCTGACCCAATTAGTTCTGCTGCGTCAATCTCTCCGGGTGTGCGTCGAAACTCCTTCCTATGTAAGTTAATCCTATTTCACGACAAGAAAGGAGCAACAAATCAATTGACCTACATCCTAGTCTGTGTGCCTTACTCAGTCTTGACGAAATGAAATGAAGCATGTAAGAATTTCATAGCATGTTTTGGGGAGATTTCAAATATAAAGGTAAAACCTAGAGACATGTTTTTTTGTACAAGGTATCTAAATATTAAGATAAAGATGTCTCAAGAGTTGGGGTACGAGCTGCAATACGTTTTGCAACTTCCAAATAAGACCAAGTCGCAGAATATCTTTTGCACTTTTATTTTTCTTTATAATCTCCATTCACCTCAATACACTTATTCCATTTGTCCTTCAAGCTTTTAATACCACTTTTATAGAAATCCGCAGATTGGCCCTCTAACCACGCCTCTGTGGCAGCCTATATGTCCTCGCATCCTGGAAGCGTCTTCCACGTAGGGCAGATTTCATTTGCCGGAACAGGAAATAGTCACTCGGGGCTAGGTCTGGGCTGTACAGTTAGGGCTGTACAGTACACCCACCCTGCAGCCCAGACTTAGCCAGGCGGTACTAGACGGAAGACCAATAGTGACATTTTTGAGAACCCCGAATTCGATACTGGTCAACCAGGGTAGAAATCTACTCGTTAAGGTAATGATAACATAATGTCTGCATAGATTGAGGCTCAAACAGACTGGCTTCGTGTTTAGGCCAAATGTATCCCCGAACACCGCATCGGTCGCAAACCCTTATAAACGACGTCTTGATGTAGGGGGCAGATATTTTTACACGCCCAGTGGCCGTCCATGGACACTGATATATGTCCACTATGGGAGGAAACATTGATAATGTGGCCAATTATGTACCAATAACGCCACACGACAGAGGGCATGCTAAAAGCGCATGACAATAATATCTTGGTTATTGTATCCTGTTCCTTCAATTGCCATTCTCATCTCCCTGAAGTGTATCTGAAGTGTATCTGTAAATATATGTGCTGGAGTTTGCGGCTGCAAGTGGACACTTCTTTCCGTTGTTTCTGACATTAACATTCATCAGTACCTAAACCTATGCTGAAATTTTGTATCAAGATTAGATATTTTTTCAGCCACAGCTATAAAAACAGATATGTGTTATATTTAAAACCCTGCGCCTGATATAAAAAGAAAAGAAAAAACCTCGGAACAATGTAATTTTTGTGCCGGGCAATGTCTTTTTTTCAACATCATAAACATAATATTTTAAAAAGTACATTCGTTCACAATATATTTTATTCCATAAAATCCACGCTCTCGTTTGATATGGTTGAAGATAAGCGAGATAATAAACATTCGAAGCACAGAATGCTTTTCTGCTGTTGGTCATGTCACAATCATTGTTGCAGCATATGCATACTGTTTTCATTCTAAACACGGTTCTCAAGATAATAAAATAACCTATTCACTGTAGCGAAGTACCATGTGTGTAGGTGTTTGGATTCGTGTCTGTACCATACTGATTTTATTATTCGTATACTTGCGTAATAATTCACGTATGTTTCTCGCTCAGGAAAACAATTCTTTTGTCACTCTCCATATCAAACTGATAGATCTGGTATTCAGGTATTCATGAACATATCTTGTAATAATCACACCGCTGTGACATACACTACTTTACAATCGAGGGACCGTATTCAACGTAATAAGCGTTCAGGACGCTCTCAAAATAAGAAGTAGGGCTCTCATTAGAATATAATTTTGGTGAAAGAGTTGAAAGATCGTTAATTCCGTGTTTTATGCTTACATCCTGAAATGATACAAACGAAAAGTCTGTGCGTATTATACATGACAGATATATTTTTCTAGAATTTAATTTAAGGGTGCATATAACACACGAGTGCGTATTATACACGAATAAATAAGTCTTGTGTACACTGACTTTTCGGAAGGGTGCTAATTGGGATTGTTCACTAGCCAATATATTAGCAAATATAGCCGTGGGCGCTTATTCGAGCGGGGCGCTTATTACGTCGAATACGGTTATACATATAGAATTGATAAATTGTCTTTTGTCAGCAGAATTGATTAGTTTTGAGGATGAGGATCATTGAACCGGTGGATGATTAATGGTTCCTGTGTTTTGTCTTTGATATTGGTGTTTCAGATTAAGTATATACACAAGTCTTGGATAGGCATTTAGTAGATGGAAAAAACATGAAGACATGAATATTTTATTTTAACTACGTGACTGTGAAGTAATATCCCCACGTCACATCTTTTCGAGTCTTACCTCTTTTCGAGCCGTGACCACACGCTTAATGACGTAATCAAGGTGAACACTTCAAAGCCAACTGAAGACATCAAATAGTTGTCCATTTGCGGCTGAAGTTATGTTACGAATTACTCTAAACGAGGAAAGATATTTATTAAGTAAAGAAAACATACCGTAAAACTTACTTTCGCTATAAATGCATATTTTAATCCAACTTGATCTGATGATAATTTTGCATCAGAACAATCGTATACACCGATAATGTGTTGTTTGTTAACTTTCTGTCTGTAGTGTAATTTCACCTATCATGTTCTGCATCTATGTTTAACTTCACTGTTGTGGATGGGCTTGAAATCATGTGACAATAACAAGATGGCGCCTGATCTTCTCGTCACGCTCGGCGAGGCCTTAGCTTAATAACATTGACAAGACATGGTCATTTGACCATCCAATAGTTAACAGAAATAAATGTTCTCAAAGGAAAAATTTAACTTTAGTGTATTGGGATTGATATTAGACACGTAATGACAAATACATCTTTGGGGCTCGAAAACCCATAACACGAGGATATATATATTCTGAGCAATGGCGACACGGGTTCGAATCCCCATATGGGTACACTGTTTGAAGTATATTCTTGGTTCAACCAGTCGCACGTTAAGAAACGCTATTCTTTGTTCTTGGCTTTCACAGATTTAGGACGATGATGATAGAGGGGAGGATGCAGATGGAAACCTCTTTGTTCTTGCCCTTCCAAGCCCGGCATCAACCCCCGTACCAAGTCACAGTACCAGTCTGTGTTTCTTAGCTTCTACATGTTTACACACACTGCTGACATTCTTCCAGGTAAATCAAGATGAATCCAAGGACGTCAGTGCGTTTTCTACTCTGGTCTGACGAGGTGTGAGAAAGTTACACAGAGCGACTTATCCCGAAAAAGGGGCGGTCGGGTAGCCTAGGGGTTAAAGCGCTCGCTCTTCACGCCGAAGACCCGGGTTCGATTCCCCATATGGGTACAATCTGTGAAGCCCATTTCTGGTGTCCTTCGCTGTGATATTGCTGGAATATTGCTCAAGCGGCGTAAAACTATACTCACTCACTTATTGTACCGCTCTCGTACAACACTATTCGCTACAGTGCTGAAACATTCCACATGCGATGTAACATTTTAACTTTATACATAAAATGATATTGAAAACACGGAACGTTTTAAGTCAACTACGCTTCAGATGATACATCTCCATGGTCCAGGCAGAATCCGTAGATCCGTGGAATCTGCTTGTCGGTGTCTTTCCGATGGCCTCCGCAATTTAGCATCGTCAAGGTTTCATTGTATTTTGAAATCTTTCAAATAAAACTTAAAATGCCAAAAGAGTAATTCTACTAACCTCGGATTGCACTCTGCTTTTGGCAGAGATTTCTTGTGAATAGGGAAAGGGTTTTGTTCCTGGTACTGAGGTAACAAGCATAATGCAGCGTAAAAAACAAACAAACACTATTTGATGGTGATTCACAGGCACATGCCTGTGGTAAAGTCGGAATGGTACAATAAACTCTGTTGTTGGGGGATATTTCTTATGATCATTGAAGGAGCTTTGTCACTTTTATTGTGTCTTTGTGAACGGGAAACCATGACGCATCCCAGTGCTCACTAGGTTACCAGCGTGGATGAAGATGCAGTCGGTTGCTGCGAGGCGTACTTGTGATGGCTTCACTCACAGATACTACATATATAACCGCTCTTGCCGTTTTCGCCAACAAAAGTGGTAAACCTCTGAGACATGCATTTCTTTGGTGACTCACTCACTATAATCTTATCTACTTTGTCTGCAATATACAAATATAACCACAAGGTGAAAACATGCCCCATCTGTCTCAGAAAGAGGAAACCCGTTTTATGTAACTTTTGCATTATGGCGGATGATACTTGAGCTCGAGTGATCAAAGGCCTCAAAAGAACAGATTTCAATCTTACAAGGATCTTTGAAGGTATTTATTTTCAGGTGTTTCACAGAAGTATTAGTGAAAAGATAGCTCTGACACGAGCCGTGAAGCTTTCATTGATTTATGGAGCAACTGAGAATCCCTCACACAGATGTATCTGAGAACAGTTTACGTTATAAATGGAAGTTGCAAGGTAACTGTGCATGCGTACTAACAACTATTTAACATACTGTTGTTCTTTAGGAGTGTGCTATTATTATATTTTAGACTTCATGTGCTTTTTGAAAATTTAAAAGTATATATATATAATTCACATGCAGTACTGTGTTATACACCCACGTTACAATAAAGTGTTGGCTATTTTGTTAATTTGTTTGTTGCCCCACAAAGCGAAGTGGAACTAATCTGACCAATGGTTTGTCGGTTTGACCAACTGACCAGTCTTAAATGATACATGGACCATATAATCCAAGACTGTTTGTTTTGTTTTCTTGTTGAACGCCGCGCTAAACAAGAGTCAAGCTATATATCGGCGGTCTGTAAATAATTGAGTCTGGACCAGACAATCTGGTGATAGACATTTTGAGCATCGGTACGATGACCAATGCATCAACAAAAGCCATCAAGTATCTGACCACCCGATCCCGTTAGTCGCCTCTCTCGAGAAGCACTGGTTATAGAAAACCAATTCTAACCCGGATTTTGCCGGTATAATCCAAGGCAGTTGTCAGTAAACGGTAAATGTATATGGCATTGGTACCTATGTTGTAGTACGACTACCCTGCTGTCACGACGAACGCGACACACCAGCTGCTGTAACTATCATCAACGCAACACACCTTTAAACATATACTAGTATCTCGTCCAGGAACCACATCATTCTGCGTGGAACATACTCCATTGAAACCTCGGTAACTCGAACTCATTCAACTCGACATATTGGGGAAGACGATGCAAGAACAAGGTCCTACATTATCACTATCGGTAATGTGTTTCTCGATATATTTCCGATTATCCCCAAAAGAAAGCCAGTGTCAGAGTTGAAAGCCATTTCGCTGAAATTAAATGATTGAAAAACGTTTTGTATACAATACCCTTCAATATACGTTCCTCATTTACTGGACCACAGGGACGGTTGCAGGTAAAAATATCAGTTGCAGACATCGATGTCATTCTAGGCTGTTGATGTCTTCGGTACGTGTGATGAATAAAAATGATAATCTTATTGTAGAACATAGCTTACCATTTTATTGTATCAGAACTACACGTTACATGGCAGTCTGCACACAGAGAAACCCCATACCTGATTACACAGACTGAAATCTACAGACACGAGGAATTATTAGCTTTGACTTCATGTTGAAAACTCCAGGAAATTGGAATTGAATGAGTGAGTGAGTGAGTGGAGTATTATTGCTTTAGGCCCGGTGTATGCGTATGTATGCGTATGTGTGTGTGTGTGTGTGCGTGCATGTGTGTCTGTGCATGCGTGTGTGCATGTGTGTGTGTGCGTGCGTGCGCGCGCGTGTGTGTGCGCGCATGTTTGTGTGTGTGCGTGTGTGTGTGCATGTGTGTGTGCGCGTATGTGTGCGTGCATGTGTGTGTGCGTATGTGCGTGCGTGTGTACGTGCGTGCATGTGTGTGTCTGTGTGTGTACGTGCGTGCATGTGTGTGTGTGCGCTCGTGCGTGTGTACGTGTACGTGCGTGCATGTATGTGGGTGCGTGTGTGTGTGCGTGCATGTGTGTGTGCGTGCGTGCATGTGTGTGTACGTGCGTGCAAATGTGTGTATGCGTATGTGTGTGCGTGTGTACGTGCGTGCGTGTGTGTGCGTACGTGCGTGCATGTGTGTGCGTGTGTACGTGCGTGCATGTGTGTGTGTGCGAGTACGTGCGTGCGTGCGTGCATGTGTGTGTATGTGTATGTATGCGTATGTGTGTGCGTGTGTACGTGCGTGCATGTGTGTTTATGTGTGTGTACGTGCGTGTGTGTGTGTACGTGCGTGCATGTGCGTGTGTGTACGTGCGTGCATGTGCGTGTGTGTGTGTGCGTCTGTACGTGCGTGTGTGTGTGTGTACGTACGTACGTGCATGTGTGTATATAAGCGTATGTGTGTGAGTGTGTGATATGTTGTACCAATGTTGAGATTCGTCGTGACGAGCGTACACTTCAACCATTATGCTACTCCACCGCCGGTATGATAAAGGCATACAATGGTAATACTCCTACAGTTGGTACAGCTATTTCAATATAATCGCAGAATGATGTGTTTATAACGAGCGCAGTATTATTGTATTACCAAAGGTTGCCGCACTGGTTAACGAGAACCTTATTGTTCGTCTGCACACTACTGTGTCACGAACAACGGATCCGCTGGATCAGGCAGCACAGACACATTAATCCACACTGAGGTGACAGGTGTACCGAATCCAAACCAGTGTGTCTGCACATGCCCACAGACACATCAATCTGTAATGAGCGTTGGTGTGATGTTACGAAGTCCAGCCAACCTAATAACTGACTTGGCGTACACAATCACTACTTGAAACAAAACAACACAAACAAATGGTTAGATTTTCAAATGAATTCATCAGCAATTTTGTTGTAATGTTTTCTTAAACGGGCAGAATACAAACTGGAACTCGTTAAATCTTTTTTTAAATCTTTTCACAACCCTGGTCGTGGATTTCTTCAGCTCATCCCTTCACCGCAGCACGGGAGTTGACTGATAAGTTCTGAGCCTCACAAAACTGGAATAAAGTAACAGTGAATAGTTTGTTGTGATTTGTTTGTTGTTTAACACCGGCTATATGACGGCGGTCTGTAAATAATCGAGTCTGGACCAGACAATCCAGTGATTGACATCATGAGCATCGATCCACGCAATTGGCATCGATGACATGCACCAACCAAGCCAGCGAGCCTGACCACCCGATCCCGTTAGTCGCCTGTTACGACAAGCATAGTCGTCTTTTAGGGCAAGCATGGGTTCCTGAAGACCTTTTCTACCCCGGATCTTCACGGGTCAGTTTGTTGTGAACATTTCATGGAGGAATAGAGGTATATCCTCAAACACGTGAGTCAATAAATTATTAAGAAAATTCTTTTGCTGTGAGATGAAGATATGAGTTCCCTGGGGAAGGTGGGCAGCAGAGTTTAAGTGCGGCAGGGAGAGCCTTGAAGACGACCCTCATCTTCAACTTTTTCATATGCAAATACAATGTATAAATAATTAGTTTTTGAATCGGAAACTACAGTTATGATTTGCTTTTTTAACTACGTCTGGAAGATATGCTGCCACCCTTGTCATCTTGCTCACTGTCATGGCTCTCAATGCTGATGAAGAAAATGTTGTTTTCACATTATCTGCAATTTGCTAAAGTGTAAACATATTCACACCACTTGCTATTGTATAAGGGGGCGGTCGGGTAGCCTCATGGTTAAAGCGTTAGCTCGTCACGCCCAAGACCCGGGTTCGCTTCCCGACATGGTACAATGTGTGAAGCCCATTTCTGGTGTCCCCCGCCGTGATGTTGCTGGAATATTGCTAAAAGCGGCGTAAAAACATACTTACTAACTATCGAATAAAGAATACAGTTCAGTGCTTATTAACAATTATTCAAAGCTTAATCAAATATAGGTCCAGAATATTGAACAAATCACAACGTCAACAATGAAGGTTGAAAGGTGCTGCCAAATGATAGGTACCAGCTTATGGCCAAATGCAACCAAACAAAACTCGAAGGTTAATAATGAAATTCCCACTAAATGCGTAACTTCATCATAATATCAAATTTGCATATGATAAATGTGTTTGGTTTGGGTAACAGCGACTCATTTGTCAAACTCTTCGCCATTCATAAAATCTTGATCAGTCGTTTGTATAAATACAACGTCGACAAGACAACAGCATCTGTGTTGTCGATCCTATTGTCAAGCTAACACACTTCTTGAACAAGAACCATTGTGTTAATGTAATTAAAAGCAAAGTGCACTTGTGAGACCTAATGATCGTGTCGGTACAGATCAATCAATGCCGCCGCCCTTCCTCTCTGGTCGTATACAGAACTGACAAAGCTAGAATCGCAACAGCAAATTGGCGCGGCTTTGACTATTCAAAAGGTCCCGGATGACGCTAAGAGTAAATAGTGGTCTAGTGGATAGCGCGTCTGCCCGGAGAGCGGAAGCTCGCAATCTCGGTGGTTCGATCCCCGGCCGCGTCATACCAAAACACGTCAATAGATGGTACTAGCTGTTATTTCAGCTGGAACCTCAGTGGGCTAGCACTATGAAACCGGCATTGGTCTCGACTAATACACACACACGCACACACACACGCACGCACGCACACACACAACAACACACAAACACACAGAGACGCTCATTGCATTGTGTTTGAATAGTCATTATTGTAAGCAGTTTTGAGGAAGTTACTATATTAAGATGCAAGTGTGGTGTGTCAACTTCCGGTTTATCGTGGACTGGTTCGGAATATTCTGTGGTGTTCTGGTGCCGCTTGACTGGTGAGGGCACTGTGTAGAAGTTTCCAGAGGCTAGATGGACTGTTTATATAGTGGGACAAGAGCGTTTTTACGCATCTCTCACGCATGTCATTACATCGGGGCCAGCTTAATAGCTTTCGTGTAAGGATCACTCATCACCCCTAATTCCCGCTTCGGCCTGTCTCGGAAGCATGACCACTGTCGCCGCTGGGTGAATATATATCATTATCACTGACTTTTCCTGTCACCACTGTATTTTTGTATTTTCTACCTGCCTTCACATTACATATTACCATTGAATATTGTACTACCACTCTATTGTGTACTTGCGAACTTCCATAGCTGTACAATAATTTGAAAGGATTTGCAAATTATTTTAATACAATATTATTGTAAATTGTATACCATTTGTTGTTTGTCTGTTGGTTTCACACTTAGTTTATTTACGTACAGATTTCTGGGTTAACATATTGTTTCAATTTGGTAATCGACACGTAACCATACAAACACACATGCTACAAGTCGTTATATAAGTGCAGCAATTTGAATGTACCGTTAAACCCCGTTTCACTTCCCCACAGGTGACAATGGATGACCGTTAATCTGTTAGTGTTCCAGTTGTCTGTATGGACACATTCATGTGCATCAGCCTAATTAAGTGGTATAAAGCTGATATTAGTCTATAAATTCCTTTTCATAATTGATGACCATCCAATACAATCATAAGTGTGCATGAATAAACAGTTCATGTCTGCCTTGAGACAAGTTATTACGCTATGAGTATGTTTCTACAAACAATCCTATGGCAACCAACATGTACGTAAGGAGATAGAGTTTATTCATCCAACCCTAATGTTTCTAAAACATATTGAAAATGTATAAAGACGGGAAGAGGGATGGGAAGAAATCGATGAAGGGTAGTTTGAACAAACACAAAAGCACACAACCCGAGGTCTAATTGATCTCTTACAATCCCTGAGGCTAAAACACTCGTGTCTGTTTTGTCAAGTCTTTTGCTTTGGTATATTGATAGAACATTCTACATATCTATGCGAGTAAACGTAACAAGCGTGTAGACGCGTGTGCCGGATGTAAAGCTTGTATCAGTATCTGTCTGTGTCTGGTGTCTGAATGTGTAATTGTAGCAAAGCCAATTCGAACGTGTAGGGTCGTTCCCATCAGCTATTATTTGAATGTGTAGCAAATCCATCTCCCATCCAACCTATAGCTCCCCTAGTGTTCGACAGACTTTTCTGATTGATTGTTGTTATGTCGACAAGATAGTTACCACTCAACCCCTACACACCCTCCCTAGGGATCTTCAGACTCGTCTCATTGAAAGAAGTCATGCCGACAAGCTAGTTACCCCTCAACCCATACACACCCTCCCCTAGGGATCTATAGACTTGTCTCATTGAAAGAAGTCATGTCGACAAGCTCATTACCACTCAACCCCTACACACCCTCCCTAGGGATCTGTAGACTTGTCTCATTGAAAGAAGCCATGCCGACAAGCTAGTTACCACTCAACCCCTACACACCCTCCCTAGGGATCTTTAGACTTGTCTCATTGAAAGAAGTCATGCCGACAAGCTAGTTACCACTCAACCCCTACACACCCTCCCTAGGGATCTAAAGACTTGTCTCATTGAAAGAAGTCATGTCGACAAGCTAGTTACCCCTCAATCCCTAGACACCTACCCTAGGGATCTTTAGACTTGTCTCATTGAAAGAAGTCATGTCGACAAGCTAGTTACCCCTTAACCCCTACACACCCTCCCTAGGGATCTATAGACTTGTCTCATTGAAAGAAGTCATGCCGACAAACATGACTGGAGAACTGCTGTCTGAACTCCACCAAATTTGCACAAGGATCTGAGAAGCCCGAGTTCTAGCACTATTGATGGAACACACACCATGCCTGGAGGGACTCACAGACCCTGTTGTGTCTCTCACAATCAGACGTGTAGACAGTGGTTTCCTCACAGTGTCGCTCTCCAGGCGTCAGTGATGGGAAGTAGGCAGATATAGGTGAGAGATCAATGAAAGCCCCCTCTTCAATGGCTGGAGTAGAAGTGGAGACGTTATCAGCACTCTGCACACGTGAATCCCATATGATGAACACGTTGGGCTCTGTCCCAACAAAGATCTCAGCCAAACCACTATCGTCAGTCGGTGCAATTGCGTAGGAGGTGCAGCTGTCGTGGGACCACAATCGTTTGGTGGATCGAACGACTGAGTGAATGTTTATTGTCACCCCTGTCTGCAATGTTTCCTGCACATAATAGAATCTGGGCCAAGCAATCCAGTGGTTGATAGCATGGTCACAGTCTGCAATGTTCCAGCTATCATGGGTACCCTGCACATAATAGAATCTGGGCCAAGCCAACCAGTGGTTGATAACATGGTCACAGTCTGCAATGTTCCAGCTATCATGGGGTACCCTGCACATAATAGAATCTGGGCCAAGCAAACCAGTGGTTGATAGCATGATCATCGTCCCACTGAATGACACGTTTGCAATAATCCATTCTCCATTAGACATCTTTTACTACAAGCATACATAGTCAAGGACGAATGTAAGGGGCGTTATTCTATATGACAACGAAGATACCTGTGATCAAACAGCAGACAATCAGCATTCACGTTACATTCATATACTTTAATCTACATCTATTCCCGGGGCGGTCGGGTAGTCATGTGGTTAAGGCGGTCATTCGTCGCGCCGAAGACCCGGGTTCGATTCCCGACATGGGTACAATGTGTGAAGCCCATTTCTGCTGTCCCCCGCCGTGATATTGCTGGAAGTTTGGTGAAAGCGGCGTAAAACCATACTCACTCACTCACATCTATTCCCCTTTTTTACGAATAAAAGACGCGACTCTGCACAGCCAGGCAATCTGCAACTGGGTGACAGGCTGTGTTCATGTGATATTTGTTATTATATGATCATCTGACGTGAAACATGGATAAAGAATATAATTTCAATATAATAAAGTCAATTACAATCACTTATAAAACACAACATGGCCACGATCAAAGTTTGATGTTGATGTTTGTTTCGGAAAGAGGAATGGTTTTTTTGTTTTGATATTTCATATCTCGGGTTTTTGCCAACCACACGGAGTCACAATCACAATCATGAATTAAGTATCCCTTTTCACATCTGTACATATATGTATTGCATTCAAGAACGGAATAGAACACATTCTCACACTGTTATGATGAGGTCATGTCACATTCAATTTCATTAAAATAGTTTTGACATGGCCTGTAATGTGATGTCCTCATTTGTTCATTGGTAGCTAAGAACTAAGATCTAATTTTAATGAGATTGTGCACATTATTCGAGGAGTCAGACTACAGCCAGGTCTGTAATGGAAGTGCGTCCATTAAAGCACCTGCCATCAGACGTGCACTGTAAGGCACTGTGATGAAAGCTTAATGATGTTTAACGTTCTTAGTGACAGCCATGTCAGAAGACTATTCCCGTCCCATTGAATCTTGCTGATTGAGTCAGCCGGTCCTCCACACGCTTAACGACGTCTGGGGTCGTCCCGAACACTGATGTGGAGGAAATAGGAAGTTCACTTTAATGACAAGTCAACAAATGTTCCTTGTAACGTTCCTTATCCGGTGCAAGTCGATTTGTCCCCAGTGTGCATGTGATTAACCGTATTGTCTTAAGAATGTAATTAAACATTTTACTTTGATGGAATATATCACCCTATAACATAGTTTGATAAGAGGTTGATAAACAAATGGTAGGGTACAAAATGTTGTTGGAATGCATTGTTGGATGACTTTAAAATGGAACCTTATTAACTTTAGTTATATAGGTACCGTAACAGGATTCATCAATACATTAACTATTACAATAATATGAAATACTTTTTAATTACCGGTGAATCTTATGGAAACACGGGATACATTTATTTAGCTATTAATCAATACATTAACTATTACAATAATATGAAATACTTTATAATTACCGGTGAAGCTTATGGAAACACAGGAGATTGATGACATAAAGATGAAATGTCTCCATTACTGATCATTACGTCATATTACCTCGACAAGAGTGAGTTGTGTTTTAACGCCGCTTTTAACATTATTCCAGTTATATCACGGCGTGTCAGCTTAATGTGGGAGGAAAGCCCGAAGTGATGCAGGTCTCAGACGTTTACCACTTCAGTGAAACCCACGAGCACGGGTATGGTGCTGACAAACCTAGAAACATAATCGGGGCGAACCGGGATTCGAACCCAGAATCATAGGTTTCTGGCGTGTCCAAGGGACGCAACTCTGCACAGCGAATCGCGGCGCCTTAGACGACTGGGCAACCCGTGCCCCCCACCTTGACAAGATATTGATGCAGGAGGCACTGCAGGAGCGAATAAATGTTGAAACAGCGATGCGTGAAGATATCAAGATGATTATAAACAGGATATTTGTAGGTTCAATACTGTCATATCAGAGTTATGCTGTTTGAAATGTTCCTGACTTAGGAGTGAGTGAGTTTGGTTTTACGCCGCTCTTAGCAATATTCCAGCAATATCACGGCGGGGGACACCAGAAATGGACTTCACACATTGTACTCATGTCGGGAATCAACTCGGATCTTCGGCGTGACGAGCGAACGCTTTAACCACTAGGCTACCCGACAGCCCCGACTTAGGAGTGTAATGGAGACATAAGTATGATTACTTGGGAACGTACCCAACTGGAAGTTTCCGATAATCTATTTAATTGTAAGCGAAATGCGAAACATCGATATCGAACGCCATTAATGAATTCATTAATATGTAAATTATATCATGCTGTCCAAGACTCCCAGTCCTCCTTTATAGTGTCTGGGTGCGCTGTAATCAATAGCCGCAGTGCTGCTTTCCTGATGTCGGAATATCTCGCCCCCTACTCCCTCACCTTATTGTCTCGACGGTTGCATGAAATATAAACGATGTCACGTAGGCAGCAAGAAACAAATACGATGTTTCTTAAGCATGACGTATCTTAAATTGTGTGCAAGAAACACGATTATCCTTATGTTGCATGAAAAAAATATGATTTTGCCTAGTTTACATGCAAAAAGCATGATGTCACTTAGGTTGGGACCGCCTCCGTGGTCCTGTGGTAGAGCGTCCGCCCGGAGAGCGGAAGGTCCGGGATCGATCCCCGGCCGCGTCATACCAAAAGACGTTAAAAGATGGTACTTGTTGTTACCCTGTCTGGCGCTCGGCATTATGGGGCTAAAACAAGGACTGGTCGGCTCGGAGTCAGTATACTGTGTCTGAGTGGGGTATTCATGTTAAACTGCGGCATGGTATCTCAGTGAGCTAGCACTATAAATCGGCATCAGTCCGGACTAGTACAAGCAGCCACACACACACATACTCGTACATGCACGTCGCTATATTAGTGCAATAATCTTGGACGCGACGTTAAACCCAATTTCACCTCACCTCACCTCACTTAGGTTGCATGAAATAAATATACAGTAAACTACGGTTATAACGAACTCAACGGGACCACTAATTTTAGTTTGTTATAACCGTAGTTCGTTATAAGCATATATACAGCATCACTACAGCAAATAGTCGGGACAAAAAAGTAAGTTCGTTATATTCGTCAGTTCGTTATAAGCGTGTTCGTTATTAACGTAGTTTACTGTATATCTTCAATGAAAGCAATGAACACCGCGTCCCTTATGTGGAAGCAATGCCCACTATGTCCCTCATGTGCGAGCAATGAGGACAGCATACATGTACCTTCTGCGGCAAACAATGAGTACGATATCGCTTCAGGGACACAATATATCTTCAGTGCACGCAATGAACACCGTGTCGCTTCAATTCAGAGCAAGTAATGAACACTTGTCTCTCCAATGGCAAGCAAGGAATACCATATCGTTTCAGTGCAAGCAATAAACACTAGTCTCACCAAAGGCAAGAAACAAACACCATATCGCTTCATGATCAGTGCAAGCAATAAACATTAGTCACGCCGATGGCAAGCAACGAACTCCATATCGCCTCCAATGTCAATCATATTACAGTGAGTGAGTGAGTTGGGTTTAACGCCGCTTTTAAAACAAGGACTGTCCACGACCAGGGCCACCCCAAAAGACAACTGTACTGGAAGCAAGGGGCTTAACACGTCTTGTGAGGCGACAACCCTCGGTGGGTACGAGTAAAGCTCTGAAAGAACAATGGCTTCCCAAAAGGCATCTGTCCACCAGAACTGTCCGAAACCGGCTAAAATCATTTGCTTCCCAAAGGGTCATCAGACGTCCCTTGTTAACTGCTCATCATCAGAGTTGTTTTTTGTTGTTGTTTTTTGTTGTAGGTAACCTACCACTCTACATGGTTGAGCCAATAATAATAAAGACAAATATAATGTGTTTTCTTTGGCATACCACGTCAAACTGGCGCACAGTTTTCTTTGTTTGTTGTTTAACGCCGCACTCAGCAATATTCCAGCTATATGACGGCGGTCTGTAAATAATCGAGTCTGGACCAGACAATCCGGTGATTGACATCATGAACATCGATCCACGCAATTGGGATCGATGACATGCATCAACCAAGTCAGCGAGCCTGACCACCCGATCCCGTCAGTAGCCTCTTACGATAAGCATGGGTTGCTGAAGACATATCCTCCCCGGAACTTCACGTGTCCTGTGCTCATGCGTTGGTAGTGCTATTGTAAACGCCTGCGACCTGAATCAATTTGCTTTTTGTTTTATGACTGACATACTGTTCCAACCTATGTGCACGTGGTCCTGTGTCGAGTGCACGTGTCACAAATCAGGTGACGTTAAGCAACGGTGGACGTTGAGAGTAGGTGGATGGGTGACCTCCTTCGGCAGCTTGACTCCCGTCCTGCCCAACGCCGAACAACATGTGGTGTTTTCTTAGACAAATAACTTTGTTCGAAATAAGCTCCGTTCACACAGCAGTGAATGTGACCTTTAACCTTCTTGCCCCAAACAGACAGCCTGGGTTGTTGAACACTCCCCAAAGAATCGAGTGCACACTGATCAATTTACCGTGATAATACCGTAGATGTTTTATAACCTAACCGGAAAGTGTCCCATACAAATTCAAAATAAAATAAAAACTTTAAGACAGCTCAACATATGGAGTACAACACCACTTCGATGGCAATAAGGGGGCGGTCGGGTAGCCTAGTGGTTAAAGCGTGAGCTCGTCACGCCGAAGACCCGGGTTCGATTCCCGACATGGGAACAATGTGTGAAGCCCATTTCTGGTGTCCCCCGCCGTGATATTGCTGGAATATTGCTAAAAGCGGCGTAAAACTATACTCACTCACTCACTCGATGGCAATAACACCCAGTCTAGAACCAGAAATATGTTTACCTCTGTTGCCATGGTGACGCAATCTGTACTGAGGGGGATTATTTATAAAGTGGGATTCAAGAAATCAGATAATTATTTCAAAGTCAACATAGGATATGAAGGATATCTATAAGTGAGAAGATGAATACACACACATTGTTTGTCAGAAGATGATTTTGGTGATGCAAGTGTCACTATTGACAAGACCTATTTGTTTGGACGCTGACCGACATCTTAGATCTAGGTTAACCTCAGATTTAACAGTCAATACCTTGGAGTTCTTCTAAAGCGTGTCTCGGATTCACATGGAAAGACGATATGTATGAATCATGACAATTGTCATTATTCATCAACATCTGAAACATTACACTGAGGCTAATATTAATGGACGATATCCCGATTTACATTCTAAGGAAATGTAGAACGTCATGACCAGTCTTTACTATCCACCGAAACAGATTCCATTTGGCCTAAAGCAACAACATTAAGTTTCCAGTTATCTATACGTGGGAAATTAGTAACTATACCCCAAACACCAACCATTCGTTCCACCTTGAGTGTGTGAGTGAATATTGATTTACGCCGCAGTTAATAATAATCAAACAATATCACACGATGCTATGAACATTCGTGTCTAGTGGTTTATAGCATGGGGGTCGATTTCTACATCCAGGTCAAGGGTCGAATGAGTGGTTGGAACCCACATTCAACGAATCCTTCCGCGGATGAAAGATACACGTCTTGTATGTCTGAACATTCAGCCCATTCACTCATTTAGCATGGGTGAGGTATAAGAAAATCAGGAATTATAATTAATGCGAATTCGAATCGGGGATTTGAGGGAGTCTCCAATCACTACGCTTGTGGAAATCACTGACGTCTTTGACGAAAACAAATGACCGATGCAATTCCCTAGTTTGACCATATGAGGAGATTGGATTACCTCCCCTGGAGTATGTTGCGTACAATCACATGCTGTCAGTGATTTATAAAAAAAATCGAATTATCTACTCACGCAAGGGGGCATAGAAAGTTACCAAACAACATGGGAATATCTCTAGAAGCCTGGCGAGCAAGAATCGGCAGATTTATTCCCTCAAGAGGACTCCGCCAAGTAGAAACAATTCCACCTTACAATCCCACAACACAATGGACGCCGGGTATGGACATGGCTTATCGCCTTCTTCTCTGTACCACACTCCTACTTCGTGTATGGAATGTAGGTGAAGCTACAGCAAGTACAACCGAAGCAGCACTGCCTACACTTATTCCCCCTGCCCAGGTATGTTCCGATGATAGATTTATTCACAACTATATGAGCAGAGCCACATTGGTTTACATATCGAATACTGAACAATGCATTTGACAGCAGCGTCTCACCACCTATATCACTATTACACTTAGCCGGAGATGTAGAACCCAACCCAGGCCCCACAAACACAGAGTCAGATGCTTTAAAAGATGCAATTATTAAACAGATTAAGGAATCTGAGAATAGGCTGGCTAAAGACATTAACTCTCTCAAAGATGAAATCCACCCAATAAGAGAGGAGGTTAGCGGGTTATGGAGAGAGGTGGACAATACTAAAGAAACACTAGTTATCCTACAAGCTGATATTGATGCTCTAGCTGATAGAATGGAGGATATTGAAACTTTTCGTAAAGTCTATAGATGAACTAGAAACTAAGGTTGAACATCAAGAACGACAAAGCAGACGGAACAATATTATATTTTATGACGTACCTGAGGGTGTATCTGAATCATGCAGGGTGTGCAAAGAAAAAGTTATTGAAATAATTAACACGGCCAGAGACAAGAAAGACAGGTCCCTACAACTCTTATCCCCAAGAGATGTAGAACGTGCAGACGGAATAGGTGTGAAAAACACTAATAAACCTAGACCCCTCATTGTAAAGTTATTACACTGGGATGATAAAATGCAGGTTACTGGAATGAGGGACAATTTGCGGCAAATGGGGTATGGTGTGGCAAATGACCTGACCTCCTATCAACGTCATGAACTGAATAAACTGAGAAACGAAAATCCGGACAAACATTTTTATTATAAAGGAAATAAGATAATGGAAGATGTGAGACGCAGTACAGAAGCAGATACCGGTATATCAAGAGTAGAATCAGATAGAGGAAAAAGACAGAGTGGTGATATATCTGTCCCCGAGACAGAAATGAGTCAGGAATCAGAGAGATACACAGAACGAGATGAAAACCATATACAGAGTAGACCAGGGTCAGAGAGGAGCAATACAACAGAGAGCGCAGTGCATAGAGACTTAGGCAGAGACAAGGATTCTGATTGGCGCAGGGATCGTGTATATGATGACAGGGGACAGTCGGGAAATGAAACGAAGAAACTGTCTGACCGTAAATTAAGAGACAGAAACAGGCCCGTAGACAGGAACAGTAGATACAGATAGGGGTGCGGCCAGGGCCTTCGTGGTTGTACCAAACTTCGTTCAACGCCTCTCACTAAAACTCACGCACACGTGGAGTTTTTATTCTGGAATGTGTCAGGACTCTATTCCAAAATTGATGACTCTAACTTTATTGATTTTATTAAATCACGTGATATCATCGGTTTAACTGAAACATGGATGAAAGATTTTGATTTGTATTCATTTTTTTCGGAATTTATGATATATGTAAAAGGAGCTGAAAAGATATCGGCAACGGGCAGATGTTCTGTAGGTGTTATAGTACTTGTTAAAAAAAACCTATCTGTTTATGTCAAGGATATAGAGGTGTTTGACAGTGGAATTTTACTCTTATTGGACAAACAGCTCTTTGGACTTAAAAAATATATTTTATACTCTTGTGTTTATATACATCCAAAGGGATCAAACTGGTATTCTAATCTGTTAAGACAGTATAAGAATGGTGTAATATACCTACAAGAGAAGCTTCTTGAGGTTCTACTGAAATTTAATGATGTATATATGTTTATTGGTGGCGATTTTAACGCCAGGACGGGAACAGAGGCTGATTTTATAGAGGATGATATTATTGAGTATGTTGAAGGTAATGACGGTTGTTTATGGGAATTTTTGTTAGATAAATTCTCACTGAAAAGATATTCAGTGGATAAGTGTGTCAATAATTTTGGCAGATGTTTGTTAAATCTATGTGCTGTATTAAATGTTCATATAATGAACGGAAGATGTGATGATGATCAGGGAGTTGGTGACTATACTTTCATTGGACATAATGGGGCCAGCTTAATAGATTACATTTTATGCTCCAAAGAGCTTTTTCCAAATTGCGAAAAGTTTGTTGTTCTTTCACGAGCAGAATCATCACACCTTCCACTTAATTTATCTTTACGAGCGCTTTATCACAGTGAACGCCACGCTGATAGTAATTCCAAAGATTTGAGCTATAAGTTTAAGTGGGACAGCACTAAGAAAAACTCCTTTTGCGATAATTTACAATCAGATAGGGTTCCAAATTTGTTGGAGGAATCCATAGATGTAGCCTTTACAAACATAGATGAAAGTATTAATTGTTTATCCCGGGCTTTGTGTACGGCAGCAGAAGGAATGCGGAAACTTGTTTGTGGTACTCCAAAAACTAGCAAACCTTGGTATGATTTTGAATGTGAACTCTACAAAAAGGAAAGATGTAAGGCATTAAACAAATTCAGGACACTTAAGGACACCCAGTCTTTGCACGAGTATAACTTCGCACGGAATAAATATAAGGCAGTTTGTCGTAAACGAAAAGAAGCATATAACGGAGAGAAATTAAAACTATCGATAACCCAAAAAAGTTTGGGGAAGTGTTAAAAAGTTTAAAATGTACTAACTATACTTTTAATACGATAAAATTGGAAGACTGGTTTAATCATTTTAAGGGATTATTTGACGATAGATCAGAAGAGAATGGCTCAGATGTTAATGATTTTCATAATTATTTCGAGTCAGTTTTGGAAAATACTTTTGAGAAGGGATATCTTAGATTCACCAATTTCAGAAGATGAGATAAGAGTAAGCATTCGGCATCTTAAAAATAATAAGTCTGCAGGAATAGATAACCTTATCCCGGAGTTTTTCAAACACGCTGAATGTTTATTAACGCCATACGCCATTAATTTAATGCTTGAAAAATCTTACTTTCCTAAATGTTGGGATGTTGGTATTATCATACCCCTATTCAAGAATGGTGACCCAAATATGACTGACAATTATCGAGGTATTACACTTCTTAGTATATTTAGTAAAGTTTTCTTGTATTTAATCAATAAAAGACTAGTTTCTTGGTCCAACGCTACAAATAAAATCAGTGAGGCACAAGCAGGATTTAGGGAAGGATACTCAACCACGGACAATATTTCTATTTTGTATAGTCTCATTCAGCGCTATATATCAAGCAAAGGGGGTAAATTTTACGTTTTATTTGTTGATTTCTCTAAAGCTTTTGATTTTGTGGATAGAAGTAAATTATGGATGTTATTTACCAAGCATGGCCTGAGCAGTAAATTGGTAAAACTATTATGTAGCATATATAAACATGTAAAAGCATGTGTAAGAAATAACGGTGTAATGTCCACCGCTTTTGCCTGCAGCATTGGTGTACGTCAGGGATGTATACTTAGCCCTTTTTTGTTTGTCTTCTTTATTAATGAACTAGCTACAGCTGTTCATCAGAACTGTACAGATGGTATACAACTTCATCCAGACATTGTCAAGCTTTTCCTTCTGTTATTTGCTGATGACATTATCATGTTTTCTAGTACGGTGAAAGGATTGCAGAAACAAATAGCAGAATAAGAAGTTCATTGTGATAAGTTTAATTTAAAAATGAATACAAATAAGACAAAATCGTTGTTTTAAAAAAAAGTGGCAAATTATCAAGGTTTGAAGTTAAGGGTTATAAATATTTAGGTGTGTATTTTTCCAATACGTTGGCATGGAATACACATGGAAATAATGCTGCTGTACAGGGAAAGAAAATATTGTTGGGCATGTTCAGTAGTTTAAAAAATGTTGGGGCTGTAAACTATAGAATATACTTCAAAATATTTGACACGAAAATTAAACCCATTCTTTTATATGGGGCAGAAATTTGGGGATTTACACAAATAGATGCTCTGGAAAAAGTTCATTTATATGCTTGTAGGAAATATTTAGGTGTTAAAATTAATACCCCAAACGTGATGGTTTATGGTGAATGTGGACGAGTCCCTTTGTGTATAGAAGCACGTCTGAAAATAATAAAATATTGGATAAGACTACTTAATATGCCCTCCTCAAGATTCCCTAAGAAATGTTACAATATGATGTGTTTGTATGATAGCAATGGCAAAACAAATTGGGTAACCGACTTAATTATAAGGAACCTGCTGAATAATTGTGGTTTTGGTTACATTTTTAAATTAGAACATATTGCTTATCCGAAGTTGTTCATAAATGCTATAACACAAAGATTAAAAGATTTATAGTTTCAGTCATGGAATGCAACTCTAACGCGTTCAAGTCATATATCACTGCAGAGCAATACCTTTTCAGTGTTAGTCTTAAAAAATTTAGGGTAGCACTTGCAAGATTCCGATGTTCATCACACGATCTTTTAATTGAAAAAGGTAGATATCAAAATATTCCGAGAGAAAATAGACTCTGTCCACTATGTGACCTAGGATTAATTGAGGACGAGTATCACTTTTTACTAGTATGTCCGCATTATGATGAACTAAGAAAAGTAGATTTACCAAAATATTTTCATATAAAACCATTGTACATTTAAGTTTAAACTATTACTGACCACTAGCAACATTGAAACCATAAGAAATATTTCTATGTATATATATCATGCTTTTATACAAAGAAAATCAAGTTTGGAAATTATATGATTGTACCAATTGCTCCTGTAATCATGATTGTACTATAGGCCTGTGGCCTCCTCAGTACGTGGAATAAAGAAATTGAATTGAATGTTCCCGTGCTTTTTTTAGGTGAACATTTAACTTGGCTTTGCATGTGTTTGTAACGGGTGCCATCGGTGAGGCAGGGAGCGCTCACTTCGTCGCGAATACCCGATATCATTACTATTTCCTAGCGATTTATAAACACGCGATTGTGATATAGTCTAAATCTTACAATGAATTTAATAGCATTTGTTAATTTGAATATGTGTTTACAATGGGAGTGCGTTTAAAAACTATGCATAATCTATAAGACATTGTGACGACTCTAGGCACTGGGAATATCATAATACCACTGTGACAGCCATAAACAGCCTCGAAGTAAACGTAATGTGATACTTCGACCAATGATTAAAAAAATCCATTTGTTGAATTACATGTATGCATAGTATAATGCATTATGCATAATGCATATGATATCGATTCTGCATTAGCGTGCACAATATACATTTATAAAAAATCGATTAATTCCTTAAAATATACTCCATTTATTCAAATAACAGAGATGGCGCAAGCTGTCTCGACACGACGCTCTTCAAGACATGCGTTTGAAACAATATGGCGCGTTAATCAATCACCCCGTGATATGTGATCTTCAAACGATTTTCATTGGACCCCGAAGAAATGTAAGATACTGTTAAGCAATCATGATCATCGTCTCCCTAGAGATACGGTATGATGACAGATAATTCATCATCAGCGAGTGATTAACATGTAACATTGCACGTGGTTCCAACCTCTTTACTCTTTAGAGGTTGGGTTGGGTAGCCTAGTGGTTAAAGCGTTCGCTCGTCACGCCGAAGACCCGGGTTCGATTCCCGACATGGGTACAATGTGTGAAGCCCATTTCTGGTGTCCCCCGACGTGATATTGCTGGAATATTGCTAAAAGCGGCGTAAAACCAAACTCACTCACTCACTACTCTTTAGATCCCGCGGACGGTAAGCCCTATACACAGTGACCAATCATATCACCCCGTATGAACAATGCATAGATCACAACCTACACATGCATGACGGATGGATGTCAGATAAACAGTTAATTGAATTCACCTACAATGTGTACTTATGGCCTCTTCAGTGTTGAAATTATTGAGCCCAGCGAGATTACATTCTGAATAAGAAATCGAAATTGTAAACATTCTGTCCTGAGATTTGGCCTAATCGATCGCTCAAGCTTCTCTTTAATCTCTAGTGCGTTGATTTTATGTTTATCAGCGGCTTCTCGGAATCTCACACTTGAAAAACGTACACTGATATTTGATTGAAAACGACTTATTATCGACAAAAATATAAAAAGTGTTTTGTGAATATGTCAAATAAAAGACAAGTTTCAAAATCTAGATATTTTTAAACACCTCGTTGTTCTCTGTGAAACCTGAAGTGTAATTACTGAATATAAACATGAGTAAATTCATTTCGACCCATCTTTCCGTCGAGTCTACTTGCACGTGAACGGTAATGCCCACATACGTGCGTGTGGGCCACTGACGTTATCTTGTTTCCGAGTGTAAATGAGTTGCTAAACATAGACACAACAACAGTCCAAGTGCCTCAATCATTTGTCCTCAATTCAGTGACAAGAACAATTAAGCTACAAATGTACCAACCAGCTCTCAGGATCGATAAAGAGAAATGGGCTGTCTATGTTTCAGACACGCATGTAATGCTTTCAGCCGGATCTGAAGCAGGTCATGGTCGCCGTCGAGAGGGTTGTCAGGGTACAAGTATATTACCACCGATGTTCCGTCTCAATTGACTTGGATATAAGTTCATCTTATGACAGTCTGCTAGTTAATATGGTAAGCACTATGGTAATAGAATAAGACCTCACGGAAGTCAGTCTAAAACATGTCGTCCAAGTGAGTGAGTGAGTGAGTTGGGTTTAACGCCGCTTTTAACATTATTCCAGTTATATCACGGCGTGTCAGCTTAATGTGGGAGGAAAGCCCGAAGTGATGCAGGTCTCAGACGTTTACTACTTCGTTAAAACCCACGAGCACGGGTATGGTGCTGACAAACCTAGAAACATAATCGGGGGGAATCGGGATTCGAACCCACATTCATAGGTTTCTGGCGTGCCGAAGGAACGCAACCCAGCACAGCGAATTTCGGCGCCTAAGACGACTGGGCCACCCGTGTCCCCTGTCGTTTAAGAAGTACCGGGTGGAGTTAGGGCATTGTTGGACATCTCTATCTAAACACTCGGCAGATAACGTTGGAAGTTTAATACCACCTCAGCGGATGATGTCCGTGCTAATTAAAAATAGAATATTTCAATATCGTCTCTACCCATCCCGCGGAGTCAATATTGTCATATTTCTTATTGTGGTGTCCGCGAAACAATACATTGAATCCGCATTACCCTGACTTCATTAAGACCGCCTCTTCGGTCTAGTGGTAGAGCGTCCGCCCGGAGAGCGGAAGGTCCGGGGTTCGATCCCCGACCGCGTCATACCAAAAGACGTTAAAAGATGGTACTTGTTGTTACCCTGTCTGGTGCTCGGCATTAAAGGGCTAAAACAAGGACTGGTCGGCTCGGAGTCAGTATACTGTGTCTGAGTGGGGTGTTCATGTCAAACTGCGGCATGGTATCTCAGTGAGCTAGCACTATAAATCGGCATCAGTCCGGACCAGTACAAGCAGACACACACACGTCCATGTACGTCGCTATGTACGTGCAATAAACTTGGACGCGACGTTAATGGAGCCATTCATTTTAAGGAATGGTGAGTTACGAGGATATTCCCCTACTTAAAACTCATCTCTACTTTTACACTTTTTACAAAATATTCTGTTGTGGAAAATATTTAAAAAATGAAACCAGAACGCTTTGCAGCCGTATTTATAGTTGCACGTGCGCCAGGCTCCGTCGCGAGCTGACATTTACAATGCATGGTACACGGCTCTTCATAGTGTTGTTGGGGCTTGAACAAGTATCTATCAATCGCTTGCACATTGTTAATACATGCTGACGGGAATAAAAGGAAATATAGAGCCCCGAACAAGGATATATATATTCATCACCTGATTTGTTTAACAATGTGCAAGCGATTGATACTTACTTGTTTAGGACCCAACAACATTATGAAGAGCCGTGTACCATGCATTGTAAATGTCAGCTCGCGATGGTGCTTGGCGCACGTGCAACAGCAGCAGAGAACGCATTCCTCGTGCATCACGCAAGGGCGACTCACACAGAAAAATACGTCTGCAAAGAGTTCTGGTTTATTCTTTAAATATTTTCCACAACAGAATATTTTGTCAAAGTGTAAAAGTAGGAATGAGTTTTAAGTAGGGGAATATCCTCGTAACTCACCATTCCTTAAAAATAATGGCCCTCGGCCTCTGCTCCATTATTTTTAAGGAATTGTGATGTGGTGAGGTGAAATGGGGTTTAACGTCGCTTTCAAGTTTATTGCACTTATATAGCGACGTGCATGGACGTGTGTGTGGCTGCTTTTACTAGTTCGGACTGATGCCGATTTATAGTGCTAGCCCACTGAGATACCATGCCGCAGTTTAACATGAATACCCCACTCAGACACAGTATACTGACTCTGAGCCGACCAGTCTTTGTTAAAGCCCCTTAATGCCGATCGTCAGACAGGGTAACTACAAGTACAATCTTTAAACGTCTTTTGGTATGACGCGGCCGGGGATCAAACCCCGGACTTCCGCTCTCCGGGCGGACGCTCTACCACTAGACCACGGAGGCGGTCTTTAAGAAATGGAGAGTTACTCGGACATTCCACTCAACGTAATGCACGAATCAGTGGAACTTGAGTTTCATGTGAAACTTTGGCTACACTGACCAACAAAACTACAAAGATATTGGTATAAAAGGAACGATGTACCGTTCATCCACTCCTAAACTGGACATTGACAAATAACATACTAAGATTAACGTTACAACAGTGAGAACAGGCTGTTGGAATGATACATCAAGGGGCACGTCGCAAGGAATTTGGGCTGTAGCCGAATGACAGTCACCAGGTACATGGCGTGATTCAGGCACACTGGACGGAGGAGAGACAGAATTAGGAGAAATTGGCAAACATGAAACAGAGCGGATTCCAGCTTTTCAGCGACACGGAGGTTGAGATGTAAGTAGTGTTACGGCTCGTCAATTGTTTTTCAAAACCCGAGACCAATGATCCGTCAACATAGAATGGCGAGACAGAGAGTATTTGTGGAAGGTTTTACACTGTTGGTATTATTACATCATAAACGGAACGAGTAGGTGTGGCCCGAAATCGGCTTCACGTATACATTTAATACCCTTGTGTGGGATCGATCCCGGAAATTGGAGGTGGCACGAAAATGAAGGGTTGTAGAAAAAAGATATGTAGTGTTTACCGTTTTCCGGTCCTTTGACAAGCGGCTATAAAATGCACATCTTTACTGTACAGAGGGTGTTCACAGCAGCTGGTGTGATGCTTAGTGGCCTGGGTTAACAATTCATGGTCATAACAGTGGTAAGGATTATCCTCCCCTAAAGTTGACACCATGTCGTCATGAATGGCTGTTGGGCTAAGCCCTTTCATTTGGCCATAAATATTATGACATCGCGGTTGCCAATTTTGTCCATTTTCACCAACAGATGTGAGGTGAGGTGAAATGGGGTTTTACGTCGCGTCCAAGTTTATTGCACTTATATAGCGACGTGTATGTACGTGTGTGTGTTTGTGTGGCTGCTTGTACTAGTCCGGACTGATGCCGATTTATAGTGCTAGCTCACTGAGATACCATGCCGTAGTTTAACATGAATACCCCACTCAGACACAGTTTACTGACTCCGAGCCGACTAGTCCTTGTTTTAGCCCCTTAATGCCGAGCGCCAGACAGGGTAACAACAAGTACAATCTTTTAACGTCTTTTGGTATGACGCGGCCGGGGATCGAACCCCGGACCTTCCACTCTCCGGGCGGACGCTCTACCACTAGACCACTAGAAGTTGCCAAAGGGTGTAAAGGTTCCGTACTCATAACCCGATAAATATAGAGTTCATAGAATATCAATAGGGAATTACTTTGTGAAGTTTCGTTTGAGGTTTTAGAGCCAAATTGTCTATCAGTTTGATTGGGAGTTTCAAGTCATTGTCAATCAACCGCTAGGATCATTCCTGCTCCAGGACACACACAGATAGGCTCAGTTCCATCTCAGTCAGTGAGGTTGTCTCTTTCTATACCAATGAGTCAACCTTTTAAAAACCCATTTACTTTATTTTTGTTCTCACATTTGAGGTACATATGTAGCTTTGTTCAGATATATTACATTCACTTCCCACTTGAATTGAATTACTCATGTTCTCGATTTTTGCACAAAAATCCTTCTTGCCCTTAATAATACAGAAATACAGGTTCTTAAAATGTCATTGACACGATGAACACGAAGTTTGTGTAGTTTATTATCTTTGAACGACTGTTTGCAAAGGGGGCGGATTTAGCCGTATGGTGTAAGATGTCTTAATGCGCTCTTGTGAGGTGAGGTGAAATTGGGTTTAACGTCGCGTCCAAGATTATTGCACTTATATAGCAACGTGCATGCACGTGTGTGTGTGTGGCTGCTTGTACTAGACCGGACTGATGCCGATTTATAGTGCTAGCCCACTGAGATACCATGCCGCAGTTTAACATGAATACCCCACTCAGACTCAAAATACTGACTCCGAGCCGACCAGTCCTTGCTTTAACCCTTAATGCCGAGCGCCAGACAGGTTAACAACAAATACCATCTTTTTTCGTCTTTTGGTATGACGCGGCCGGGGATCGAACCTCGGACCTTCCGCTCTCCGGGCGGACGCTCTACCACTAGACCATGGAGGCGGTCTTCTTTAGACTGACTCCCCACAGTAACCAGGGCCCAGTTTCACGAAGTAACCTCAGAGCAACAACTGTCGTCAGTCTTTGTTGATCAACAGCAACCGCATCGTTACAGTCGCTTTGTAAAATGCACCCAGGATCCGCTGCTCGTAGTTCGAATCCAACCTCCTTCCACTTTCAATCAGTGGCTTTGTCAGCGCAATCTGTCTGTCGCTGGTGCTTTTTAGTGCTATGGTTATCGCCTGGGACCTGAATCAACATGTGTTCTCACGTGAAGCTGTCACTCTCGTATCAGTGAATTGCTGTTCCAAGCGGTATGCACGTGGTCCTGTATAGACTGTACAGGTCACAAATCAGCTGAAGTTGGTCGCGGAGAGTAGGTGGATGGGTGACCGATTTAGACAGATTGGCTCCTGAGAGTTTCTTGGGCTTCGGTCCCGCCCCATAGGTAACACATGTGATGTCTCCTTAAGCAAGTGACTTTGTTCGCAATAGACCTTTGTTAACCCCGCAATGAATAGTAGGATTAGACAGGCAGCTTGGGTTGTATACTCCCCAGGGCGCTGAGAATGAAAGAATCGAGTGCACACTGATCCATTTACCAGAGTAATAGCTTCGATCCTAAGCGCATTTAAGCTGTAATAGCTTGGAATGTATCCAATATAGATTCATATTCAAAATATATATTTTAGTACAGATCAACATATGAAATACAACATTGACGTATTTCGATGGCATTAACACCCAGTCTGGCGCCACTGTTACCATGGTGACGTAACGTGTTTGTACTGTGGGGGATTATTTAACGATACTTCAGACAACAGCGAGTGGGATTTCAAGAAAATCAGATAATTATTTCAAAATCCACATAGGATATGAAGGACATCTATAAGTGAGAAGATAAATGCACACACATTGTTTGTCAGAAGATGATTATGGGGATACAAGTGTCAATATTGACAAGACCTATATGTTTGGACGCTGGCCGACATCTTTGATATAGGTTAACCTCAGATTAAACAGGCAATACCTTGGAGTTCATCTAATGCGTGTCTCGGATTACTATGAAAACAATATATGATTTACGACAATTGGCATTATTGATCAACATCTGAAACATTACACTGAGGCTAATATTACGGGACGATTTCCCGATTAATATTCTGAGGAAATATAGAACGCCATGCCCAGACTAAATTATCCGACGAAACAAATTTGGCGTAAAGAAACAATTTTAAGTTTACAGTTATCTATACGTGTGAATATAAGTAACCATACCTCAAACAACATTCAAACGTTCCTTCTTGAGTATATTGATATTGATATTGATATTGATATACGTCGCAGTTAGTAATATTCCAGCAATATCACATTCGTGTCTGGGTCAAGGACAACAGTGGTTTATAGCATGTGTCGAATAAACCCACATTCAACGAAACGCACGCTCATACGTGCCCTGGTACTCACGCATGCACACTCGCATACGCACACGTGCGAACACATGCGTACGCAGCAACCTTTTATCGACAAATTGAAAATGTCAAACATAAGAAAGGTTTGAAAATTCTTAAACACCTCGTTATTCACTATAAAACCTGATGTGTTGTAACTACACTTAAACATGAGTAATTTTTCATTTCCACTCAACGTAAATTTTGAGACACTGATCAAAGGAGGTACATGTCAATAATGTCCTCATATTAGAATAAACCTAGCAAGATGATGGACGGCAGGATGTGTCTATTCATGTGTGCTCGTGTTTGTTTGTTGTTTTACGCCGCACTCAGCAATACTCCAGCTGTATGACGTCGGTCTGTTAATAATCGAATCTGGACCAGACAATCCAGTGATTGACATCGTGAGCATCGATCCACGCAATTGGGATACTATGACATGCATCAATCAAGCGTCAGCGAGCCAGACCACCCGATCCCGTTAGTCGCCTTTTACGGCAAGCATGGCTTGCTGAAGACCTATTCTACCCCGGATCTTCACGGGTGTGTGTGCGCGTGTGTGCGCGTGTGTGCGCCCTAAGTGTATGTGTGTGGGTGTGCCCACGTGCTTACTCCGGCACGTAAGAGCGTGTGTTTACTATGCTTGTACATGTGCGTTCGTTCCTTTGTGTGTACGAATGCATGCGCGCGTGAAAGTCATAATGAAGACGAATATAATAATGTGGGAAAACTTGCAAGAGATGCCTTTCAAGAGATTCACGTAGATCGGTGATCATATTGGAAATAGACATTTTATGTGATCCCACTTCCTCTTGAAAATGTTGTAATCAAACCTAGTCCATATAAACCAAGCGGCAAAAGAAAGTATAGGTTGGCAATTTGTAATTTTCCTAAAAACAGCGATAACTAGTGGAAAGTGGGTATTGGGAATATGACTGCCCAGAAACAGGTACCAAAAAACAACTCACCCGAACGCGCCACCTTTGATGGCGCTCGTGCGGTGACAAAATAATGGTGAAACAGGTTTCCCCCCTATGGCATAAACTGCACGTGTATGTTAGCTGAATAAATGCGTTCGTCTGCAGGGTATAACCACATGTGATGAAAGCATACAAAAGAAATGCCACGACTGTCACAGGAGCACAGAGAGAGCCATCGGTATGGTCGAAATGGGGTCAACACAGGTCCAAATTGCCAGAAGGTTTGGTTGTACACCATTGACAGTAGCCAGGCTGATTCAACGGTACAGGCAGACAGGGAGGACACAAGACAGGCCTACAACCGGACGACCCCGAATGAAACACCACTGGAAGACGGTCAGATACGGCTCATTCACCTGCGAAACAGATTCGTAACGGCGACGGCAGCAACAGCGTTGGGACATCCCATTAGCCAACGTACAGTACTACGACGACTTCGTGCTGCTGGAATCCGAGCGTATCGTCCTTTCCGAGGTATGGTACTGACTGCTCAACATCGACGCCTGAGACTGCGATGGGCGAGGCAGGTTCGACGCTAGCAAGTGAGAAGTTGGTGTCGAGTGCTGTTTACTGATGAAAGTCGGTAACCCGTTTAACTTGTTTCGAAATGACGGCAGAGAACGAATTTATCGACGCAGAGGGGAACGTTTGGCTCCGGCGTGTATTGAGAGGTCCATCCATTCGGCGGGGGAGGTGTCATGGTTTGGGACGGTATTTGTGGAGATCAGAAGACTGATTTGGTGATTATACAGGGAAACCTGAACGTTGTGCAGTGCAGAGACCAAGTGTTGCAGCCAGTTGTGCTTCCGTTCTTACAAAACCAACAGCATGGAACATTATTTCAACACGACAATACCAGGCCCCATACTGCAAGACTGACTTGGAACTTTCTAAACCAGCAGAACGTTAACGTTTTGCCCTGGTCTGCCCACTCATCCGATATGAATCCTATTGAACATCTGTGGGACCATCTTGACAGACAGATTAGAGCACGCCATCAGCCTCCCGTCAACAGACAAGAATTGCAGCAGGCCCTGAGAGACGAGTGGCAATGGATTCCAGTCCACGTCATCAGAAGACTGACGTCATCGATGAGGCGGCGTATCACAGCATGCATTGAGGCAGCTGGAGGTCATACACGCTATTGAAGGCAACTGTGTCGACAATAAACTTGTAGTGTGTCCGACAATGTTTTGGTGACATTTCAGACAACTTTTGGAAATGAAATTTCTTACCCCACCATTGTTTACCTTGAGCTTACATTACCTGTGATTGCACAATTTCATTCAAACTGTGGTTGATCAATCATCTGTTACCCCTCCCTGAATTATTTTATATTATACAAAACCTCTTCTTGTTATTTTTTTATCGATCATGGAACTCGACCTATACTTTCTTCTGCCGCCCAGTTCACAGATATAAAGGTCACGGTCATGCTGGAAAGCACGTATCTTTCCCTGAAGAAGCAACAACATTCCCACACCTGCCCATTTATTTTCGACATCGGTAATGCCAACATATGTGCTTGTAGGCCACTGAACGTTTCTTGTTTCCGAGTGTAAATGAGTTGCTAAACATAGACACAACAAGAGTCCAAGTGCCTCAATCATTTGTCCACATCCTCAATTCAGTGACCAGAACAATTAAGCAACCAATGTCCAAACTCTCAGGATCGATTAAGAGAAATGGGTTGTTTATGTATCCGGCGCGCTAGTAGTGTTTTCAGCCGGATCATTGAGCAGGCAATGGCAGGACAAGAGTAGGGTGGGTAGGTACAGTTTTATTACCACCGATGTTCCGTCTCAACTGACTTGGGTATATATACATATCTTAAGGCAGTCTGTTGAGTAATAGGGAAAGTCACTTATAAAGGCCTCGCGGAACTCAGTCTTTAACATGTCGTTCAAGTTGGGCGACACTACCGGATGGAGGGAGGGATCACTGTTTATACAGTCGACAGATAACGTTTGAGATTTAATACCACCTCCGCGGATGATGTCCGTGCTAATTAAAAAAAAATATTTCAATTTCGTCTATACTCATCCCGCGGAGTCAACATGTGTCATATTTCTTATTAATGTAATATCAATAAACATTGAAACCGCGTTACCCTGACCTCGTTAAGGGCTAGGTCGGTAGTACATAGAGGTTATCACGCGAGTGTGTTTAGGGGTGGTAAATATCCTGTCTCAGGTATAAACATTGTGTTTGGCGAGCCTTGTCGAAAAATCTCTTTCCATCTCTCACAAACATTACCAGGTCCTAAACATTGCAAGTTTTCCTGGAATGTGCGCATTACCATATATTACGTCAGAGGGAAAGTAACGTGTCCGTCGGACAGTGACAACAGTCAATATAGTAACAACTTAAACCTTTTTAATATACAGTGGCGTAACTATATTTAGGCAAAACAACAATTGCCTACACAGATTGTTTCTTTCGCGGCTATCCATCGGTCAGTCCGCTGGAGTAACTGCCCTTTATCAAAGGTAAGCTTATCTAACCCTGGCCAATGAGACGTCACGTTTGTTTAGAGTCTGCCTGTCCTGACATAACGTTACACAGTGCAGTCATATGTTCATACAGCGATATACCGCCTCCGTGGTCTAGTGGTAGAGCGTCCGCACGGACAGCGGAAGGCCCGGGGTTCGACCCCCGGCCGCGTCATACCAAAAGACGTTAAAAGATGGTACTTGTTGTTACCCTGTCTGGCGCTCGGCATCAAAGGGCTAAAACAAGGACTCGTCGGCTCGGAGTCAGTATACTGTGTCTTAGTGGGGTATTCATGTTAAACTGCGGCATGGTATCTCAGTGAGCTAGCACTATAAATCGGCATCAGTCCGGACTAGTACAAGCAGCCACACACACACGTGCATGCACGTCGTTATATAAGTGCAATAATCTAGGACGTGACGTTAAACCCCATTTCACCTCACCTCATACAGCGATAAAACGAAACACGGTAGCAACTCGGACATATTCCGGCTGATGAATCCAACTGTTCTAATTTGGGGAAAAGTTTCCAAGCCGCAGAGATCTACAAGGATAGATATTGAAACTGATCCCGCAAGGCTAGTGTCCTCGCTAAATTGTTTCTCAATTTATATCACTAAAGTTGCCAAAACTTGTAAATACCTTAGCTACGTCACAGTTAGACACTGATTTTCAGTATATTAGACTGTTCTTTTGATAATGATAGCAATTATCCCAGTAGTTTCTCCAGATTCCCGATGGTTAATTCTGACTCGATCGCTGAATGACAAGGGCGACGCCATGTTTGTTTGTAAATACTAAAAGTAGTCCCGACTTGACCTTTGATATTTTCATCTCAATCCGCATATTGCCCCCAACGGACATCATTTGTATCCGTTGTCCTTATCCTGCCGAGACACCTACCCAGAAAATGATAATTGTTGATATCATCACGTCCCTTGTGTTATCAAGTCGGAGACATGTTTATAAAGCTTGCTGTAATGTTTCCGCTTATGAGTGAGTAGGTATGGTTTTACGCCGCTTTTAGCAATATTCCAGCAATATCACGGCGGGGGACACCAAAAATGGGCTTCACACGTTGTACCCATGTCGGGAATCGAACTCGGGTCTTCGGCGTGACGAGCGAACGCTTTAACCACTAGGCTACCCGACCGCCCATTTCCGCTTGTGAACGTGAAGTTGTCTGGTGGTTGACACAAAAAGAAAATGAAACATTTTTGAAAAGAACCCACTTAAAAAATCGTTTTGACACAAATGCAATCATCAGTGTGATATAAATCTTTCAAAAGGAAATATTGTTACCATGTTGCCGCCCTTTCTCATAAGTCAGCTACCAAATAGGTTACGAAAGGTTTTAAGTAACCAGTCGTGTGTGAGTGAAGGTCATTTTTTACCGCCACGCTTGTGTTTGACTGATATGTTATGCAAATGTCAGTTACAGTTAAATGCAATTCTTACTCAGTAATATCATTTTTATCCAGAGGGAAACATGAGTTATGATTACAATATAACGTCTATTAAATAGTAAGTAAAGCCGGAACAGTTATATTCAAAATTTAAATTGCAATGTGTGTCTTATTGTGCGCTGATTTACCCCCGGACGAATTCTCAAATAATCCTCGTTGTGTTATCCTGTTTCTCGAAAACATTTTTTGTTGAATGTTTGAAGACAGGTTGAAAGTTGGAGAAAAGTAAGCTGCAAATATACCCTCCGTAACTATGTTAAACTGAGACATAGTGTAATTAGGGCAATCATGGATAATTCAGGGTTAGAAATTGGCACTAGTCCTGTAGTCCTTTCCAACAGTTAAGGTATCATAAGTACTAGCAGATATTTGCCATTTTTAAGGGTTTTGCTATATATTATCATTATGAGGACTAGTGGACCCAAAAAGTTAATTTCTATCGCTGTAATTGACTGCCATTTTTATATTAATACAATTTTAGTAAGCAAAAAAATAAAGTAGGCTTTAAATGACGAGATCAAAGTTGTAAGTCCTAAAGTGACCAGGACCCCGTTCCACCAAGCAGTCGAAGCGCAACGACAGTCGTTAGTCCATGTTTAAGTATAGGAGTTACGATCACTTTTGCGCTATGGCTGTCGTAAGTGCATGTTTAAGTATAGGAGTTACGATCACCTTAGCGCTACGACAGGCGTAAGTGCTTGTTAAAGTATGGGAGATACGATCACCTTAGCGCTACGACAGTCGTTAGTCCTTGTTAAAGTATAGAAGTGTTACGATCACCTTAGCACTACGACAGTCGTAAGTACATCTTAAAGTATAGGAGTAACGGTCGGCTTAGCGCTACGACAGTCGTAAGTCCTTGTTAAAGTATAGGGGTTACGATCACCTTAGCGCTACGACAGTCGTAAGTACATGTTAAAGTATAATAGTTACGATCACCTTAGCGCTACGACAGTCGTGAGTACATGTTAAAGTATAGGAGTTACGATCACCTTAGCACTACGACAGTCGTAAGTACATCTTAAAGTATAGGAGTAACGATCACCTTAGCGCTACGACAGTCGTAAGTACATCTTAAAGTATAGGAGTAACGGTCGGCTTAGCGCTACGACAGTCGTAAGTCCTTGTTTAAGTATAAAAGGTACGATCACCTTAGCGCTACGACAGTCGTAAGTATATGTTAAAGTATAATAGTTACGATCACCTTAGCGCTACGACAGTCGTAAGTACATGTTAAAGTATAGGAGTTACGATCACCTTAGCACTACGACAGTCGTAAGTACATGTTAAAGATTAGGAGTACGATCACCTTAGCACTACGACAGTCGTAAGTACATCTTAAAGTATAGGAGTAACGGTCGGCTTAGCGCTACGACAGTCCTAAGTCCTTGTTAAAGTATAGGAGTTACGATCACCTTAGCGCTACGACAGTCGTAAGTATATGTTAAAGTATAATAGTTACGATCACCTTAGCGCTACGACAGTCGTAAGTACATGTTAAAGTATAGGAGATACGATCACCTTAGCACTACGACAGTCGTAAGTACATGTTAAAGATTAGGAGTTACGATCACCTTAGCGCTACGACAGTCGTAAGTATATGTTAAAGTATAGGAGTAACGGTCGGCTTAGCGCTACGACAGCCGTAAGTCCTTGTTAAAGTATAGAAGTTACGATCACCTTAGCGCTACGACAGTCGTAAGTATATGTTAAAGTATAAGAGTTACGATCACCTTAGCGCTACGACAGTCGTAAGTACATGTTTAAGTGTGGGAGTTACGATCCCCTCAGCGCTACGACAGTCGTAAGTCCCTATTAAAAGTATGGGAGTGTCGATCACCTTAGCGCTACGATCGCTTTGTGAAACGGTGCCCTCAACCACAGCGCCTCGGCCAATAGATTGTTGTCTCTGTTATGTCCATAGGTATTGATGTACAGCTGCACCCCAGCGCCAAATGTCTATCCAGTGCAGCTGCAACTTTCAAGGTACTTATATTCTTGACAGCTCTCTAACAAAAATATCCTTACAAGGGATAAAATTTACCGTTTTAATATGGACTGCCGGGAAAGAAAGTATACACCCGCGTTTGATGTGGCTAAAAATAAAACAATCAAGAAATGGTTATTCTATGGTGATGTAATTGTATGAGTACCATCGTTGTATTTTAACCTTAAGATTGCTGTGTTTCGGCAACTGTTTTCAGCCAAGTAACGTTTTTGACAATGTTCGTAATTCAAGTGTCAAATCCAAATTACAAGTGTACACTTTCTATTGCCGCCAGTTTAGATTCATTATTTTATTACAACGTCCATGATGGATGTTTGTCTCAGTAGCCAAGAATAGCGTTACTTGCACCTTTCGTGTGTAGAAAGTAATATCCTTTAGCGGAATTGAAGGCACGATAAAGGAACGAAACTTTACGCAGTGAATCGCGGCGCCGTATACCACTTTGCCACTTGTGATGTGTGTTTTGTGATGAAATATTGGCTCCTATGAAAGTAATGAAAGTGGCTCCACTAATAAACAGTTTATCGATGCAGCCTTTCTATATCCGTTAACAGCTCTTATATCCGTTAACAGCTCTGACAGCACAAACCATCCTGTTCGGTGCCTTGAGAGAGACACTAGGAGGTTGCGATGTAAGATAGTACTACCCCACCCTTGGGGGAGGGGAGGTGGAATGCGAATTAACGCCGATTATTGCACTTATACAGCGACGTGCGTGCACGTGTGTGTGTGAGTGAGTGAGTGAGTGAGTGAGTGTGTGTGTGTGTGTGTGTGTGTGTGTGTGTGTGTGTGTGTGTGTGTGTGTGTGTGTGTGTGTGTGTGTGTGTGTGTGTGTGTGTGTGTGTGTGTGTGTGGCTGCTTGTACTAGTCCGGACTGATGCCGATTTTATAGTGCTAGCCCACTGAGATACCATGCCGCAGTTTCACATGAATACCCCACTCAGACACAGTATACTGACTCCGAGCCGACCAGTCCTTGTTTTAGCGCCTAATGCCGAGCGCCAAACAGGGTAACAACAAGTACCATCTTTTAACGTCTTTTGGTATGACGCGGCCGGGGATCGAACCCCGGACTTCCGCTCTCCGGGCGGACACTCTACCGCTCTGCCACAGAGACGGTCCTTGTGGGGGATCGATCCCGGATATTCGAGGTGACGAGAACATGTAGAGTTGGAGACAAAAGAAATGTGATGTTTACCGTGTACCGGTACTCTATACACTTAATAAGGAGGGACGGTCGGGTAGCCTAGTGGTTAAAGCGTTCGCTCGTCACGCCGAAGACCCGGGTTCGATTCCCGACATGGATACAGTGTGTGAAGCCCATTTCTGGTGTCCCCCGTCGTGATATTGCTGGAATATTGCTGGAATATTGTTAAAAGCGGCGTAAAACCATACTCATTCACTCACTCACTTACTAAGCATTCGCGCTCTGAAACGTCGTATAAAGAAGAAAAGAAGTTGTTATCCATAAACATGTGTCATGTATTCATGTTCGCCCAAAACGCCCATCAAAAACTTTGTATACCGGCTGTTTGACAAGCAGCTGCACATCTTTACTGCACAGAGGGTGTTCACAGCAGCTGATACGATGCTTAGTGGCATGGGAGAACAATTCATTGACATAACAGTGGCATGGGAAGGATTAGCCACCCCTCGAGTTGACACCATGTCCGCATGAATGGCTGTTGGACTAAGCCCTTTCGGATGGAGGTACTTGATGCCGGCTGCCCGTTTTGTCCCTTTACGTCAACAGAGAATACACAAGAAAACATTGATGCAGAGCATCAAAGTTCCCCGCCATATGTGATGCCTCACAAACGCATAATTATGATGTTACTGAAAGGCATGATGGAGCATAATTATATTAACCACAAATAACACAACGCTGTTGTGGAAAAAAATATTATTTATTTTGAGTATTGGGCAATACAGTTGATACATTTGCATAGGGTAGGTCTATTTAAAAATAGTTTCTTGTTTAACGCCGCACTCAGCATTATTCCAGCCATATGACGGAGGTCTGTAAATAATCCAGTCTGGATCAGATCATCCAGTGATTGACACCAAGAGCATCGAAATACGCAATTGGAATATGATGTTATGCATCGACCAAATCGGCGAGCCTGACTACCCAATCCTGTTCGTCGCCTCTTACGGCAAGCATAGGTTGCTGAAGACCTATTCTTACCTGGGTCTTTATTTAAAAAGTAGATCGAAGGAAATCGAAGCAATTTCTGGCACAAATGTAAACATGTGGAAATAGTATCAAAACTGCCAACAACATTGGCAGATGCACATACTCAAAAAATAGATCACATTCTCTTTACATGCACTTAGCATTTGGTTATAATAATGTAAATGAAAATACTAAGGGCTCCATATGGCAAAAAAAAGTCATACTAGATAAGGTCTTTTTGTCACAACCACAGATGCACATACTCAAAATATTATCACGTAGTTGGAGAACATTTCAATACCGGGACTAATCAATAACGGAGATTCCTCGTCTCTTGTTTGACGTTTTTTGGTCAGTTTTTTTGTGTATTTCTTTCTTTCAAAGAATAATAATTGTGATCATGATGAGTTGAGTTACTTGGTTTTTTTCTATATACTGTTTTTTATCCAGTGTCAGTAACTGTTGTGGAATGTGGTTTACTTGTAACAATGACTGGTTTGAGTTCATATGATGATGATTGATTGGTGGCTCGTTTAACGCCGCACTGAGCAATATCCCAGCTATATTACGGCGTTCTGTAAATAATCGAGTCTGGACCAGACAATCCAGTGCCTGTAATATCATGAGCATCGATCCACGCAATTGGGATCGACGCTAAAAGCGGCGTAAAACCATACCCACTCACTCCCTCACTCACTCACTGAAAGCATAAAATATAGTTGTCCTTAATACATGCCGTTCTTACCATACATCTTCTGTAGTTAGGCTAAGCACCGTTCGGCCCGGAGATACTGACGGGTCCAACTGCACCGTAACCTACCCCACCACGGCGCCATCTAGGACGGAACCTGGTGACCTGGTTCGCGAACACCTGGTGTCATCACTGCACCTTTACAATTATTTGTGCATGTTGCTTTTTTAACTTGTACTCTATTTCGTTTCATCTTGCCCGTTTTCTGTGACAGGGAGGGGGGCGGTCGGGTAGCCTAGTGGTTAAAGCGTTCGCTCGTCACGTCTAAGACCCGGGTTCAATTCACGATATGGGTACAATGTGTAAAGCCCATTTCTGATGTCCCCCGCCGTGATATTGCTGGAATATAGCTAAAAGCGGCGTAAAACCATACTCACTCTGTGACAGAGGTGTGAGGTGAAATGGGGTTTAACGTCGCGTCCAATATTATTGCACTTATATAGCGACGTGCATGCACGTGTATGTGTGTGTGTGGCTGCTTGTACTAGTCCGGACTGATGCCGATTTATAGTACTAGCACACTGAGATACCATGCCGCAGTTTAACATGAATACCCCACTCAGACACAGTATATACTGACTCCGAGCCGACCAGTCCTTGTTTTAGTCCCTTAATGCCGAGCGCCAGACAGGGTAACAACAAGTACCATCTATAAACGTCTTTTGGTATGACGCGGCCGGGGATCGAACCCCGGGCCTTCCGCTCTCCGGGCGGACGCTCTACCACTAGACCACGGAGGCGGTCACTCTGTGACAGAGAAACAACTACGGATACGATAGCCGTGTCACTAAACATGGCGACAATACGCTTGCACTGAGTGAGTGTTGTTTATGACAGGGCAGTAATACAACACTGTCCTACCGTACCCTGCTTGTTAATTTTATCAATGTGGCTTTGTGAAGACCCACAACGGCGCCATGTAGGACGGAACCTTGTGTCATCGCTACAACTTTACAATTAGTCGTGCATGTTGAACTTCTATTTCTGCTGATATATGAACCTTTTTGTGACAGAGAAACCAATACGAGTTGTTTATGAAGAAACAATATAACGCCGTCCTACCGCACGCTGAAACAGGCACATTTTTGCAACCTTCTTTGAAATGGCCACGACTCGTAATCTTCCTAGAATCACCAGCACAATCGTTCACGTATATGTAAAATTAACTATAAGTTACAGATTTGACAAAGTATTTGATATCAACGTAATAAGGTATTATACTGCTCTTACTGATGGGGGGCACGGGTGGCCCAGTCATCTAAGGCGCCGCGATTCGCTGTGCAGAGTTGCGTCCCTATGATTGCGGGTTCGAATCTCGGTTCACCCCGATTATGTTTCTAGGTTTGTCAGCACCATACCCGTGCTCGTGGGTTTCACCGAAGTGGTAAACGTCTGAGACCTGCATCACTTCGGGCTTTCCTCCCACATTAAGTTGACACGCCGTGATATAACTGGAATACTGTTAAAAGCGGCGTTAAACCCAACTCACTCACTCACTCACTCACTCACTCTTACTGATGGTTTATCATATCATTGGCATATATAAGTGAGAACATAGCCCAAGGGGTCTGTGGCGGTACATAAAGGTTTTCAAGATGGGCTGGGCTTTATTCCAGAAAGCGATAACAGCGTTACGACTATCATAACCCTATGTTAAACTATGTGATCATGTTAGGGTTGTGATGGCTTTGTGAAACCGGGCCCAGTTATACTGATATGTATACAACTACATGACATGCATCAATTTGTGAAATATAAATTGATACAGCTTTACATCAAAACGGCAGTTGAATATCACTGAATGGGAACACATTCTGGGTACACACAGTTACACTTTTGATAGTACCTTTATCTGGTATGTCGTTCGGAAACGCTCGTTAAATATGAACATTACAACAAATTCCTGCATGACCTTTCCGTTGGCATTGCATTGATTTTCCCTTTTCCGAGGCTGCTAAACATAACCCCATTAGTCAGCCCCGATTGAATGACGAGAACTAAACTACAAGCGTACATATTCTATGAACAGCATCGAGTAAGAGAGTCAGTGAGTATAGATTTACGCCGCTTTTAGCAATATTCCAGCAATATCACGGAAGGGGGACACCAGAAATGGGCGTCACACATTGTACCCATGTGGGGAATCGAACCCGGGCCTTCGGCGTGAAGAGCGAACGCTTTAACCACTAGGCTACCCCACCGTCCCTTCGATTAAGAGAAATCCGCTCAGCTTATGTCTGAGGGAGGCGCGCTGTGAGTGTTGGGTGTCCTGAATGGAACAAATCTAACCAGACACCAACTGGAGCAGCCTTGGAGCTGGTGGAGTAGCACTGGGCGAGGGGAGTTCTTGTATCCCTCGACCGCCTCCGTGGTCTAGTGGTAGAGCATCCGCACGGAGAGTGAAAGGTCCTGGTTTCGAACCCCGGCCGCGTCAAACCAAAAGACGATAAAAGATTGGACTTGTTGTTACCCTGTTTGGTGCTCGGCATTAAGGGGCTAAAACAGAGACTGGTCGGTTCGGAGTCAGTATACTGTGTCTGAGTGGGGTATTCATAGGTCGAAAAGGTACATGTTGATAATAACGTGACAGAACGCACACCGGGACCGAGTGGCCAGTGTTCCCGGGTCGGTGTTCGCTCTGTCACTTACTCGAGTCGATCTTCTGGCTGTATCCCTGATTGATTATTAATAATAATAATAATAACTAATGCTAATACTAACTACACTATGTATTATATACTCTATATACTAATACTGACACTAATAACTAATGCTAATATTAATACTAACACTCACTACACTATGTAATATATACACTATATACTAATACTGACACTAAGTGATTTACTGGTTAGTCGACACAGTCAAACAAAATCTATCACTGCCACATGTAAGATCCGGCGACGTAGGTAGGTGTTAATTGAAATTTCTGGTTAGTGGTGAAGTCCTGCCCGGAGGGGCTTATTATTAGAGGGGATACGCCAAATGTTTGCTAGATATATTAAACATACAAAGGGCATAGAATTTCGGTGCACTTGGAAACATATTGAACGATTAGGTATTAAAGACAAATGGAGTTTTAAATAAAAGTATTGAAATGTTTTGCACAATAACACATGCATCAACCAAGTCAGCGAACTCACCACCCGATCCCGTTAGTCGCCTCTTACGACAAGCATAGTCGCTTTTTACAGCAAGCATGGGTTGCCGAAGACCTATTCTTCCCCGGATCTTCACGGGTCTCATGTGATGTTGTTTTTTATACGGGTATCATGGTTGTGTTTTGAACCTCACGTTTGCAGCGTTTCGACAACTGTTTTCAGCCTATAACGTCTTGATAATGTTTGTAATGTTTTGGTCAAATCCAACTTTCAAGTGTTTCCTTTGTTTTGTCCATCAGCTGAGTAATCAAACACGAACTCCACACCAGACAAGATCGGCATCCATCAAGTCCCACGGCAGTTATTGGTGTTCGTATTGGTGGTTCTCAATGGCTTCATAATCTCATTTCACGAGGTCATGTCGCTCATTCTCATCACTAAATCACATGTGTAATAGCTCTGTGCCAACCGATATTGTCAAGAGCGTGGACAAGTTTTACCTGATCTGTCCGGTTGGCATACCGCTCGTAGTCACCTTCAAAACACAACACACGTGTTATCCACATGGACAAGTCGCCATTTCGTAATTATTCTATAAATCTATTTTCACATTTGTGTTTCACGACACATATGGCAAAATTGTATTCCTATCGCTGGGCACAATTGATATAGTATTTCTTAGTGTTGTCATGGATACCGCCTCTCTCGTGATTAACAAGACTGAAATATTTAAACCTTTCGCAACATCAATGTATTACTAGTATTTGAAATAGAGAACTTCCTTGCTGACACCCAACACGTGATTAAGGGCCATTATTTGTTTTAAATAGAGTAATAACTTTCATTTTGTAATTATATAAGTGACGAACCAACTTGTATTTTCACACTGGTCCCAGGCTTAGTGTGTGTTGCGACATCTTTTGTTTGTTTGTTTGTTTGTTTAACGCCGCTCTCAGCAATATTCCAGCTATATGACGGCGGTCCAGACAATCCAGTGATTGACATCATGAACATGGATCCACGCAACTGGGAAAGGTCGACATGCATTAACCAAGTCAGCGAGCCTGTCCACCCGATCTCGTTGGTCAACTCGTATGACAGGCATAGTCGCCATTTACGGCAAGCATGGGTTGCGACATCTTTTGGCGTATCCTTGCACGTTTTCAGTGAAAGACCAACAATATGTTCTGCCGTTTGCCTGCTCATTAGTTGGTATAAATATTTAAAGGTGTTCCTTCCTAATCTGTTGGGGGCGGGGGTTGCCTCGCCGTCTACAGTGCAGCATTTCATCGTAAGTTGTCCTCATCACAGTGTTCCTGGTGTCAGAGCAGGAATACGCTCATTGTGTATTTATTGGTGTCTTGTTTTAATGTTTATTGATGGTTCCGAAACGTTGAGGTCGACGTCCTTCCTTTCCATAATAAGCTATACGGTGTCACTTTGTTAGTACACTGGCATAAGTGTTTCCAGTTTCCAGTGGATTGTATATATACCTAGTAAGAGCACCCACGTGTTGACAATGGAGGGATCATGCTGGATCACTTCACGTCTCTTCCCGCCCACGTGGGTCTCGCGTGCGAATGTTGAATATTTCATGGCTTCTGTTTGTTTTGAGTTATGACCTCTCCGTCCTGACAATCGTTATTCAGTCCGTTGTTGATGTCCAGTAGCGGTGGCCGGAAGTGAGACATCTTCCGATGAGAGTCTGTCATGCCAATTTAGGTGACGCTGAATCGATATATTCTGTCACCTTCGACGTCTCCGGTAAATGGTTTACGATTTGTGAAATGTGTTGACCTGGATAAACCATTGATCTGAAATGATATATAGGAATATCAGGTGTGACAACACTAAGTGCACTATATTTGAAACATCTTAGATTGGCAAAGGAGTTGCTTCGAGCTGGTCAGTTGGCGGTCCCAGCTAATTTGATTCTACGCATTTAAAATCCATCATCCCAATGGAGGGAGTGTGACATGGGTCGTGTTTGGGTCACCTGGAGTTGGTAAACTGGTTACGTCATTATTACATCACCAGTGATATGACATGCAAATTTCGGACCAACAACCACATTCTGGTACTGATGTATTGTGAAATAAAACTTTCAAGAAGCATCCCTAAGCCGTGGTATGCGTGTTTGTTTGTTTGTTTGTTTGTTGTTTAACACCGCACTCAGCAATATTCCCGCTCTGTAAATAATCGAGTCTTGGCCAGACAATCCAGAGATTGACATCAAGAGCATCGATCCACTCAATTGGGTTACGATGACATGCATCAACCAAATCAGCGAGCGTGACCATCTGATCCCGTTAGTCGCCTCTTACGACAAGCACGGGTCACTGAAGACCAATTCTAACCTGGATCTTCACCGATCAGCCGTGGCATGATCACATCCATTGGTAAATTCTCCTCTCACATTAGGCTGACACGTCGTGATCCAAAACAAATTGTCATGTATTCATGTTCTTCCAACCTATAAATGCCTACAAAAGGTTCAAAGGCTATTGTTCTCTTAAAACCAACGGTGGTACAAGAGTACAGAATCACGGACACATAGATATAAATCAAAGACTGAATTTTATGTGACTTAAAAGCAACAAACAAGTCGTTACGATCTATAATGTTGTTACAAGTCGCATGCTACAAATCGCACAGAGAGAACCAACCTTTATGCTAATACTTTCTAAGTCGCCATAAACCAACGCACTGACCCATAATCACTCCGTTATAAATGACAAAAATCCACATTTGACATTTGGGTGTACGTGGTACTTCTATATGAAAAATAAAATTGAAAAAGACTAAACGAGATGCAGCGCACACATATTAGCAGTGTATTAAATCAATATTGGTGGGTTCAGCAATTTAGTGTTTACAGCTAAGGAGGAGAGTCGTTCAAGCTATCGTGATATAGATTTTGTTTTCTCGGAAAACATGGTCTGGTATAATAATGGGCTCGGCTCTACAAAGATGGCACGCAAAGATATCAACCTTAACGATTTAGACGGAATAATTGCGATATTTGGAACCAAATTGGCAAATATGTTTAGCTTAATATATACTATGTTCAAACAAATTGCCAGTACTTTGGACTAGTTCTTCTCTCAGTGGAACCACAGGTGGCCCAGTAGACTAATGCGAATTGCCAGTACTTTGGACTAGTTCTTCTCTCAATGGAACCACAGGTGGCCCAGTAGACTAAGGCGCCGTAATTCGCTGTCCGGAGTTGCGCCCCTTTGGCACGCCAGAAACCTATGATGATGGATTCAACCCGTTATGTTTCTAGGTTTGTTACCACCATATCTGTGCTTGTTGGTTTTACCAAAGTGAGACCTGCATCACTTTGGGCTTTCCTCCCATACTGAGCTGACACGCCATGATATAACTGGAATACTGCCGAACCAAACTCACTCACACACTCACTCTCCAGTAAATAATTTCGGCCTTGGTGTTGAATCTGTACCTTATGCTATGTGTTAAAAAAATACTATCATCCCAAGCACAAAAACATTTAGCATTTTAACATTGCTCGTTATGATAGCGACTAATTGATTCTTATTATGTCATTGTATACATTAGTTGGTAACACATTTCTTGATCCGGGTTATTTCTTTTTCATAATTGTCCCATTAAGAAGGGTAAGAAATCGTGATTGATAAATGTGCTCGAGCTGGTCCAAAACCATGTTTATGTTTAGTGTGCGTGCTGGGGACATGCAGTTCATATCCCGAGTTGCCAAAGACCGAGATGCACGTGCGAAAGTCTCAGTGAAAATATTCCACGTGCATCACGTAGGGGTGACTCACAAAGTGTTATTATAGTAAAGCATAGAGTTCTTTAATTCTTGAAAATTGTGGATTACCATATTTAGAAAGAAAAAAAACATAGGTCCTCCCTAAGCGTTCCTGGGGGCATGGGTGGCCCAGTCGTCTAAGGCGCCGCGATTCGCTGTGCAGAGTGGCGTCCCTTCGGACGCACAAGAAACCTGATTGCGGGTTCGAATCCCGATTCGCCCTGATTATGTTTCTAGGTTTGTCAGCACCATACCCGTGCTCGTGGGTTTCACCGAAGTGTTAAACGTCTGAGACCTGCATCACTTCCGGCTTTCCTCCCACATTAAGCTGACACGCCGCGATATAACAGTAAAAAGCGGCGTTAAACCCAACTCACTCACTAAGCGTTCCTCGCGTGCACCTCGCCCTTTGACTTCTTTGAGTTAAGTTTTCAAATCCTCTTGGACCCACTGAACAATGTTTCACCTCAATAAATCATGCATGTGTGGATAGACATGATTTAAACAAATGATCGACATGAAATTAGTGAATAATATCAATATAAATATAGTAATAATTTGTTTTCGTCACTATATGACTGAAATATTGCCGAAGCGATGACTCACTTGCTGATCAATAGTTTTGTAACTGTTTGATTGGCATTCTTGAAGTTGGTGAGTAAGACACGAAACGTACAACTTCTTGGATAACAACTTCTGGTTTATTGCATATAGCGACATCGCTATTTGTGTGAGCAGACCACAGTAATGAATGGCTTGCCAAAGATAAGAAACTGCATTTGAGCGGCAACAGTCGCCGTTTGCAAATGTTATGGGACTCATCTTACGTTTACGATAGATTTTTTTAGTTGTTTATGCTAACCAGGATATACCACCATTGGATAGCAAGTATATGAAAATAACTGACATTTTAGCAGTTAATTAATATAATATTATATCATATGTGATCGCAGTCGCTGATACCGTGTATTCCATAAAGGTTCGATTGGGTTTAAATCTGGAGACATGGAGGGCCATGGCAGGACCTGGATGTTGTGATACCTTCTTTCCACTTCCTGCATAACGTTCCCCACGACGCCTGTAAACGTGACGTCTACCATACGCACAGCGAAGCAAAAAACGTGATTGGTCACTAAACCAGGCTTGTCTCCATCGCAGTTGTGACCATACTCTATGCCCTCGACATCATTGACGTCGCAGCCGATGTTGCAGGTCCGTCAAAATGACACCTCGAACTTGTCTAGTGCGAATACCTTCAGCGGATCTGGGAAGGTCATGTGTTGTCCCGTGTGTCTGATAACGGTTCGTTCCAAAGTCCTGTAATGGTGCTTGGTGCTACGTGGAAAAACCTGGCTACAGTTGAAGATGATTCTCCTGTTTGCAGTCGGCCGATGGTGTTGTTGCGTTGGACTTCCGTCAGTCTTGGCATGTTTTCGCTGCTCACTTGCTGTAAGATTGCGGTGGCATGCAAATGAAAACCTGACGTTTTTATAGCCCAACAAGTGATGTTTCACGTGCATATAATGTTGGTGTGATTGGGCGCCAGGCTCTCACGTGGCTGTTTTTGCGATTTCTTAACTTTTCACCACATTTCGTTCCTCATTCTTTTCACACAAATATATCCCAATAAATGTCCAATTCATTTTTGGTATTAATTTTGTATGGATGTTGGCAACACCGTGTCAGATATTTACAATTTTACTATTTTTGCGTTTCTTTTTTTGCCGAGTATATCAATGCACCAACCCGAAATCGTGAAATGGGTGTCGCACGGGATTTTGTTTATGCGTATAATACCAGCGACAAAACTTTACGAGATTATATTTGCGAACTAATAAGTCGGTTCAGTGTTGTTTCTCATTATTCCGATTCTTGGCCATAATGGTTACTAACAACCTGCAAGTTCAGTTGCTCGGTCGCATCTGGTGAGACTTAACGCAATTCCCGACTTGGCATTTCATTATCACGTCCAGCTTATATTCGTGAATGGGAGGCAGTCCCTTGCAAAGGCAAACTGTCAATCGTTAAATGTTTTGCTGAAGTCTGGCATTATCGTGCATGCAAGGAGATTTTACTGTTACTTCGAGCACTTACTTCCGGGGCAGGCCACTCGGGTGATTTTAATGCTCTTAATTACGTGGATGTATGTATGTTTCCTTAATGATATTCCAAGTAATATACAGGTATACTGTGTAGGGCGTCGACGTCCCTGTCAGTTATATCCCAGTGTCAGGTTAATGTGGGAGGAAAACCTCAGTGCACAGTTGGTAGACTTATCACTGCTGATTCACATGAACAAGATCCTGGATCACAATCACAGAGAATCTGAAATTAGAACCAACAATGAACAGATCCTGGCACATTTAAGGGATGCTAACCACCAGAGCGACTTGCAGGACCATCAACAACTGGGCTTCAGGAGAACACACACAAACCTCAGTAATCACCTGTAGCCTAGCTTAGTAATGGGTGTAGAAGTCCCCACGAAGTGATCCACCACTATCATTAGAGTTAGGGAAACATGTTATTTAGACCCGTTAATCCGACTCGCACTCAGACATACATAATTTGCAATGAATTACTGAAATCACCCATTAATGTGTCTCGTTTATTCGACACAGTGATCAGCTACTCACCTGCCCATGAGTACACAGCCCTTGTTTTGATACGATGAGTCAGCTAGTAGCAGCTGTATCTGCATATTACAACAGCTTGCTTAACAATAAGCAGTTAATGCTTTAAACAAACAAAACAGGATTAATCAGATACAACTTCTCGCTACCGCTGAGGATATCCCATTTCAGGTAACGTCAGAACGACCTTTCGTGAACTTTGACCGACCAATGAAATGACAAACAGGATTTAAGGGACTTGACTGTATGTTGTTTAACTAAATATGCCAGCTTTATGACACAGTGGCTTGTAAATAATAGAGTCCAGACTCAAGACCAGACAAACCTATGATTGATATTATATATATGGCATATATGGCGTACTTCCTAAGATTTAATAGACTGACGATCAAACAGCTTTGTGTAACAGGGCTCACAATCATGATTCAACTAGAATAGATCTTGTTCAATAGTATTTGCACAAGGTTGGTATCAGGTCTTCTAAGTATCCAAAGGAGATCCACCTGGCAAGGCTGGCAGGTTTGTAGTACTGTATGCATGTCTATGGAGTTTTGGGATTTATGATTGTTGTGTTGATCAGAGTGAAGAGCTTTGGCAACAAATTGGCCAGAACAGACAAACCAGTGATTGATATTATGAGCAACAATCCATTGCCCCTAACCACCAGTACAGGTTGCTGAGGATGGGTCCTGAATGTATCAATAATAAAGAGCTTCTTCCACTGGTGTTGCGTTGCCTAAATGGTATTACACATTATCCCTAAGTTGGCACTGCACTGGCCAAGTGATCCACCTTCTGGGTGCAAATTTTCACCTTCAGTAATGCTGATCAACCTCAAGGTACAAAGACTCCATGTGAATCTACAATGATCCAGGTGCAGGCACAAATATTCACAATGACCAAACTATGTCATAGTTGATAGCTGCTGCTTCTCAGTGTAATATATCTTCATTCTATTTCGATCAATACCATGAGCCCATTCAACACCCAAGCTTCATTATGTGTTTGGTTTGAATGACAATTAGGAAGGGGGTAAACACTCCTTTTTAACAATATTCCAGCCACTTATAGGTGAATACATAACAAACAAACCAAGGTCTCTGCATGATGGGTTAATGCATTAAGTACTTGGGGAGTGAGTATGGTTTTACCCCACATTTAGCAATATTCCAGCAATATCACAGCGGGAGACACCAGAAATGGGCTTCACACATTGTACCCATGTGGGGGTTCGAACCTGGGCCTTCGCCATGACAAGCAAACGCTTTAACCACTAGGTTACCCCACCACCCCGTAAGCACTAGGTACCCTACAACTCTACATGGTTGAGCCAATAATAATAAAGACAAACAGAATGTTTTTTGGCATACATCAAACTGGCACACAGTTTTGTTTGTTTGTTGTTTAACGCCGCACTCAGCAATATTCCAGCTATATGACGGCGGTCTGTAAATAATAGAGTCTGGACCAGACAATCCAGTGATTGACATCATGAACATCAATCCACGCAATTGGGATCAATGACATGCATCAACCAAGTCAGCGAGCCTGACCACCCGATCCTGTTAGTCGCCTCTTACGACAAGAATAGTCGCTTTTTACGGCAAGCATGGGTTGCTGATAATTAATTGTGTCCAGTGCAATGCTAAAACCTACCGGTACTCACACACTCAATATGATCACGCAGAAAAGATTGGCAATGAGATGTGGAAAGTGTAAAAGTTTACAATGGCTAGAAGATAATGGACAAAGCAACACAACATAATCTCAATCAATGTACATAAATATTAAAAAAAGAAGTCTTGTAATGTAACAAAATAAAAAACATTTTATTTTGTCTTTTCAACATAGAGATCTGGAAACATATCAACAAATTTGGTCAAATACTCTGCCATGATTTACAGTATTAAAAGGACTACGAACAGAAGACAAACAACTTAACCCTGTGCTTCTCAAACAAGCAGTTTTGACAGAACAATACTGCAGTTTTCAGCATGCTCAGAAGAAGTATTGTTGTTATTAAAAGCTGAAACATGAAACCATCACAATGAAATTGTTATTTTCATAAAAACCTGGAACCAGGAAAACCTTGACAGACAGTATGATAATATGAACAAAACCTTTTGTTAACGGAACAACACCCTAATCATAGCTTCATCTGTGGCAGTGGAAAATGGATCCCTTCAACAACCACACATCCAATAGCACATGGCGTATTGCTTGCACCAGCAAGCCATCTAGTCCGCAAACTCAGTCCGGAGACAAACTTGCACCACAGTCGCGCTGCACATGTGGCCAGTGCAAGTGCACTCATTATGGGACAACATGACACTTGGACACATACACACTTGGCGCTACCTTCATCACAATTTCAGGTATCGTGGGACAAACTCTGGCGCCTCCGGGTTTAATTTGCTGTTGATAACTACCTGCAACATCAAGGAAAAGAACACATAAAAAATCAAACTTATGTTTAGTAACAGAATAGTAATGTTAGGATTCAATACCACCTTTGCTTGGACTGATATTACATTTTGAGTGAGTGAGTGAACAGTATTCCAGTTATTGTATTAGATGTAATAAGTACCCAGGGCACTCTCAAAATTAGAAATAGGGGGCTCTTATTAGAATTTTATTTTGGTGAAAAAAAACCGAGTTGAAAGATAAATTCATGGTTTATCCTGACGTCCTGAAATGTTTATGTACGACAGATATATATTTCCAGAATTTAATTGCCCATAATTAAGGGTGCATATAACACACGAGTGCGTATTATACACGAATAAATAAGTCTTGTGTACATTGATCAATCGGAAGGGGTGCCAATTTGGATTGTTCACTAGCCAATATCTTTGCAAATGTTGCCATGGGCGCTTATTAGAGCAGGGCGCTTTATTACGTCGAATACAGTATATCACAGCATGTCAGCTTAATGTGGGAGGAAAGCCCTAAGTGATGCAGATCTCAGAAGTTAACCACTTCGGTGAAACCCACGAGCACGGGTATGGTGCTGATAAACCTAGAAACATAATTGGGGCAAACCGGGATTTGAACCCACTATCATAGGTTTCTGGCGTGCCCAAGGGACGCAGCTCTGCACAGTGGATCGCCTTAGACGCCTTAGACGACAATTTACATTTTGAAACCTAACGCAATGTACAGATTCAACACTTCTCACTGAGTGAGTTTGCTTTAACAGTATTCCACTTTATGTAGTCAGCTTAATGTGGGAGGAAAGCCCAAAGTGATGCAGGTCTCAGACGTTTACCATTTTGGTGAAACCCATGAGCAAGGGTTATGATTATCAAAAAACAAATAACAGCATATATTGTTTCATTTTGATATTCATAGTAAATGCAACCTCTCTGTGTGTAGCCAATGCCCATATGATCTTTGTCAATGTGTCGCTCGAAGTACGGCATGTAGCATAATTATGATCATTGTTTTTATTTGATAACCGCATGTCAAGCTGTGATTTTAGGACAGCCTTACACTAAACAATACTGAAAATTCAAAATAAATTGTCTGAATTGTTATCTATCATGTTGTCTGATTTTCGATCACGAAGGTTGATACTACCTAATTTCGTTAACCGACATAATCATATGCAACCAACAATGTCGGATTAACAGGACTTGACTGTATACCTCACAATTGTAGTCTCATACAGACTTGGGTATCAGCACCCCACCGTCCAACCATGGGATAAAAGCATAGTGTGAGAGAGGATAAGTTTAAAAAATTAATAATTTCACAATACTTTTATGCTTATCCTATCTCATATGCAATATGCCCTCCCAACCATCTCTGCATCACAGCTACTCTAGCCTGTTCGTTCTAAGATAGTGAATGATGTGGCAGGGGTAGTCAGGTTATCAAGGCGTGTAAAGTCACAACGCATAGGATTATAGTGTGTGACCCATTTGTTTGGGTGGTGACTATGGTGGTGCTGGGCAAATTTTTTTAAGAAGCTGGAAATTTCTTTTAGCAAGTTTCCACACAAGGATTGAAAGAAGGAACCAATGCATAGTGTGAGATGGAATGAATAAATAAACAAACACGTAATAAAAAAAGGACCAAGGAAATATTTAATTGTTATGTTACATTGTTAGCGCAATATGTTTTCTAATCATGCAACCTCTAAAGTTTAACACAATACTACTGTTACGGACTCTATGGCTGATTCAAACCCATTTTTAAAGCAGTCCGAAATGGAAGTCGCCAATTTAAAACTACTGCCGCAATGCTTAAGAAAACTGCGTTCTTAGTGGCTAATGTTGACTTCCTGTTAGTAATTTCATTGGTCGGTCAAAGTTCGCGAAAGGTCATTCTGACGTGACCTGTAATGGGATGTCCTCAGCTTGTATCCGATTTAATGAGATTGAGGTAATCTAGGCATGTGATTAATCCTGTTTTGTTTATTTAAAGCAGTGATTGTTTATTGTTAAGCATGTTTATCTCTGCAGCCGTTAAAATATGCAGCTACTCGCCGACTCGTCTCGCATCAAAACACGGGGCTGTGTACTCGCAGGGAGATGACCACGGAGTAAGCTGATCACTGTGTCGGATTAACGAGACTGATTAATGAGTGATTCCAGCAATTCGTTGCAAATTAGGTGTGTTGGAGTCGGATTACCGGGTCTAAATAACACTGATTTAATCGGTTCCCATCAATAGTGTCGGATAAAGCCAATTGTCGGATTAACTAGACTTGACTGTACACGAGGAAGCTGGTGCTGAACACTGATACAAATAAGACCGGAACTTGTGAGTGGGTGAAAACACCTTAACAGGTGATGTGACCCCTTTACGCTAGTCAGACATAGCATCATGATATCAGGTATAACATGTGTTACATGTTTTCATGAGGGACATTGTTACACGAACGACTGCCCAGCTTTGAATAGGGACCTATTGAGCCATGACTTATAACCAATCCGAAAGTGGTCTCAAGTCAATCAGTTCTACAAGACAGACCACTTCGGATGAGCCAGATTGGCATCTCTTTTAAAGCTTTGTCAAAGCTATCAATCACGTTCGATTAAAAAAGAAAGAAAAGTGCATTCCATGAACAGTGGAATAGAAAAATTAAGTTTCTGCAAACTCTGTATCCATGGTATCTAAGAACTAGATTTACAGAAACTCACCTCTTCTTTGGGTTTGCTGGTGTCTATTACTTCAAGGGTCTTGAATGCATCCTCAACCGTTGAGACATCAGTACCTGACCCCTCAGAACCGTTTTGGTTAAACAAACACCATTGTGCTGCCTCCTCCTCGGCAAGCATCTCTTCGAAACATGCTTCAATGAATGCCTCCTCAAGCAACTCCTCCTCAAACTGAAACACATCAGGATGGAAACGTCACAAGTAAATCATCAGATATACGTGTTCCCACATGCGCAGAATTATGAGTTACTACCCTTTAAAAACCATCCTGTTATGTTTCCAAGACGTGTCAGCTACTGTGGAATGCATCAGCACAATTTTCTGGCTGTATATAAAGTAGAAGGTAGTAAATATTGCAAGTGAATGAGGCGCTCATAAAATCTTAAGCTTTGGGTAGAAGTCTATGGCAGCTAGAATAATTAGAGTTATATAAGTAATTATTTTCTCTAAATAAACTGTCAAACCCAAACAACTTTATGCCCAATAAACATGATAAACTCCAAAAATATCAAACAACACAAAGTTATTTCAACCTACTCAGGCAGTGGTTAGCTAAACATAAAAATCAAACAAATAAATACAGTATGGGCAAATACTAAATGATGTTGTTCAAATTGAACAGAAGATACTGTGTGCCTAACAACATTTATTAAAGATAGGGGACTTTTGGAAAGAGTTGTTTGGAAACTAAGCTCAGGCCAGTTATCATGGTGGTGTAGGTGATTACAATCAGGTGACCTTTACCTTCAGCATGTTGATACTGACTTGTTTGGCAGATTGTCCTTGACCCGTATATACATTGTATGTTTACAACTTGAATACAGGGCTGACACTGAAATTTCCAATATCATCAACCAGTCTCATTGAACTAACCATGTAACCTGTGTCTTTTTCAATCACGAAAATATGGATGAACGTGGCTATCACACTGATTATTCAACATGCCATTTTTAGAAACTATCCAAGGCTGTAGTTAACCTTTTTTGACAGGGGGGGCAAATATTTGTACAGGTATCACTTGTCCCCAACTTGTATTTTCATGATTCAAATAAAACTGTTTTCTATAAGAAATCCAGGGGGGCAATTGCCCCCCCGGCTGGCTACAGCACTGTTTCAATTCTGGTCCAAAACTATTATCATAAGCACTTCTGATCTATGCTCTAACCATTTGCTAACTAACTAATGTCTACAGTCCATGCAACAAATGTTATAATTGGGATAAGACTTTCTTAGCAAAGTAAAGATTCTCATACTTTTTGGGGTAGTCAGTCCCATTGTGTGTTCGTCAGCAGTATATGTAACAATTTGACAGCAAGGAAAAAAGTGGTAAAATATCAACCCCAAATATCTTCATACCAATTACCATTGCAAACTTTATCTCTCGAATGGGCCATGAAACATGCCACTTACAAGACTCGTGTACTTCAACTCTCTAGACAGAAATATCAAAGTCAGCTTCCCCCTCCAACATCATGAACGATAGACTGATCACGCCGATAGAAGAAACAAACGTTCCAATTAAATGTTATCACCAGCCTCACAACTGCCCCAGGTGATACTAGAAGCTTGATAGCTGCATGCATAAGTAGCAAATAGTTAAAATTAACACCTGGCTATTTCTGACTGACATTTGAACAGCGTGAGTACCTGATGAATCACACTCCTACAAAAATATATAACTTAAAGTGCAAGAAACACCAAGATGGTGTTCAACCACGTGTGAAACTAATTTCAAGAGGTTCTTAACAGCAGGCAGCATCTCATTGTTTGACGTAATGTCTGAATCAGGGGGGCTTAATATACAGCTCCTGCTGCATTGCGGTTGCGGGATATCTTGCTGAAATGTCGACTCAGTACAGAAACATACTGTTGCAGAAATCCCTTTCAGTGCAGAGCTTTGCAGGATGTTGCATTTTCTGCCATAGAATTTATTAATTGCACTTTTTCACACAAGTCGAAAGCTGGTTCTGAACATGTAAAAGTTGCATAGGAATGTTGAAACAAACTTTCATTATTTGAATTGTGCTTTGTATTAATTAAATCATTCAAAATAAGTTTTGAGGTTTTGATGATGTAGGGACGTTATGGAAGAAACAATTTACAACCAAAATCTTTTAATCATTTTATGTTTTGAGAAATCAGCGTTAGAAATTGTCAGTTGTCCTGTAGTCCTTGCCAAAGTGCCCAATAGTTAGCATGGTTAGGTATCATAAGGACGAGTAGAAATTTGCCATTTTTAAGGCTTTTGCTATATTCTGTCATTATAAGTACTAGTGGACTAAAAATGTTAGTTTCTACCGCTGGCAAAAAGTAATCAATATCCTGATTTCATTTTGAAGTGAAGTCGACTTTTGTATTAGTGCTTACCAGAAAGTGCATGGCTGTATGCTTACACAAGTGATCGCCAGATTCACTTCAGTAAACTATTCTAGCCTTGGACAAGTTTTATCAGAAAAATGTCACAGGTGCAAAACCAGGAAATGTCAGCACCAAGGAGTACAGTCAGATGTCGAGGAGGCTGTCCAAGGATGGAGAACATTTTTTGGATGACAACTACAGTAACTGTTAGTGATCATTTAACAAACTTTTAAAAAAAACAATTGTGAAAGTGAAATAGTGGTTGTCATGTGTGTCATGCTTATTCATTCACGAAAACTCAGCTTAAAAGTTTGCAGAATTTCTCGCAGAATTAACAATAATTGGTTGTAGAATTATCAAAAGTTCCTCGCGTAATTTTTATACATCTTGTTGGCGCAGAATGCAAATCGGACTGACCATACAGATTACTACTAGTCGTCTCAGTGCCTAGGTCTCACTGTATATATTTATCATCTTACATCTTCCTGAGGCAAAGGAGTTAACTGACTTAAAGTCCAGTTTCCACCTTTGCCGAACTAGGACGGAATTTCTGGATGTGGAAAATATCTGTTGACGCTAAGTTGATGGTACACATGCTTTGCAAATCCTACAATCGACTGAAATCTCCACGGCAGTTTACGAACTGGATGTTGATTTTGTTACGTGATTTAGATTGGACTATGCATAGACTCGTAGTCCAGCCAAAATATAACTCCATAATTCCAGCCTAGTTCAGCACGGGTGGAAACTGGACTTTTATAGTCAGTTAACTCCCATGCCTTGGGAAGATGACCATCCTGTTATATATTTCATTTTGCCATGGAATTTTATGAACCATGTTATCATGGTCATTCTGTTGTACAAATATTAATTCTTTTCAATTATATTTCACATACAGTTCCTGGTGACCAACAATGTGTAGGTACAATACGACAGATTCATACTCAAATCAGGGAGATAAACTAATGGCTGATAGTACCCCAGTATAAACACTGAGCCATGTGTTAAGGCCTGCCACTGTATCATGCTGTATTGCCAGGATATAGTTTATTGTGCTGATACAACGTTTAATCATGTTAATTATGACTCACTCACCAAATATGACAAAGGTTGGAGCCTACACCACTATTACTCATCGTTTCGAGGCATGTAACCTGCAAGAAGACTCGTGCCCCTATCAATGAATGTTATGTGCGAAAATACGACAAACCAATCAGAATACAAGTACTTTGGACAAAGAAGCCCCGGGGAATATATTTGGATTTCACATGTCTGCATTTAAAATATACTCAAGATACAGTTAAATGTGTTCAACCATACTGTATGATACTGTAAGTCCCGATGTGTTTTAAATAACAACTGAAATAGAAATGATATATGGCGGAAATATATGTGAATCATTACGCAAGGAGTAAACAATTCTTTTAGCCATGCCTGTTTGCGCTTAGACTGAATCCAGTCGCAAAAATGGCCACGAGAGGGGCACGAGTCACTTTTCAGCTTGTCCCGGAATAACATAAGTTGGTCACGAATGGCAAGTGATATGAGAGGTGGAATCTTATTGGTCAATAGGAGGGACAGGGAAGGGCTATGACTCTCGATCGAGCCCAGAAACTCCAGCCAAGTTCGGCAAGGGTGGAAACTGGACTTTTACAGTCATTAACTCCCTTGCCTGAGGAAGATGATATTACTAGGCCTGTGCATCTTCCCAGGGAAGGAAATCAGCACTAGCCAGGTAGCCAGAATCAGTTTGTGTAATGTTGAAGTTGAGGTTTAGGGTGTCCTTATATGTTATCACTATTCAGGTTATTAAATGTTTCAGGAATTTGCAGCCCTACAACAACCATGGCTGAGCTATATTATCGACTGTTTACCATATTTACATTTTGACAAAGGATTTAAAGAATTTTAAGTCTTGGTACAAACTCGAAATTATCCCGTGAATATTTATAAAAAAAATTTACAAAGAAGCTTAACCTGCAATCCTCTCACTAACAGTTCACTCACCTGTCTGTCAAAGTCATCGAGCTCCACATCAGCCATCCACAGGTACTCCGAGAAGTCAACCTCGTTGCCACCACCAGTGTTGTTGTTCACCTCCTCCTTGTCCTCCTCTTCAATCAATGCAGGTGGAGTTCGCATGTTCATAATCTGCAGCACACCAAGCATACACATGCCATTACCAGTGAGATGACAATGGTGATACAGTGGTAGAAACAAGGGACTGGGCCTTTCTGGTCCTCTATAGTATGTGAATCAAGGGACCCATTGTTTGTTTGTTAACGCCGCACTCAGCAATATTCCAGCTATATGACGGTGGTCTGTAAACAATCGAGTCCAGACCAGACAATCCAGTGATTGACATCATGAGCATTGATTCACGCAATTGAGATACGATGACATGTATCAACCAAGCCACCCGACCACCAGATCCCGTTAGTCACCTCTCATGACAAGCATGGGTTGCTGAAGACTTATTCTACCCCAGACCTTCACGGGACAGGGACCCAATGAACATGCTAAAACTTGGGTTATTGGTTAGGACAGGCACCCGCTGACTTTCTGATTTTACTTTCCCCATTGCAGACACTATGTACCAAAATATAAAATAATAACAGACCATGTAGACTAAGGGCTGCAACTGTCTATGCACAAAATCTAAAATTATGTAGCAAGGAATGTAACTCTGGAAAAACAATTTATGGCACCAATTTTTATTTCAAACTCAGTCTTGACAAGTATCTCTTAGAAAAGCATGCTAACTTTCTCATGTAACTTGAGTAGTTTCAGAGAAAACTTGTCCCATTTGATCAGTATGCACTTATTTGAAAAGCACGGAGCAAAGGCCATATCTTGCCATATGAATGTAAGAAACCGATTTGAGATCATGACCAGTAACATCAGTGGATAAAATTTCATTTCTCTAACTTAATAGTTTTCGAGAAAATTTGTCCCCATTGAGACATGTTGAGAAGCGCAAAGACGGACTCTGTTCGGACATGGATGTTAGATATAGGTATTTTTTTCCCACAATCTTCAATGTTTCAGCTTCACACAAAAATAAAGTAAATGGGCACACAAACGTTAGACCTTAATCTAATCAAAACATTAACCTCTCATTGTGCCCAGGTGATGTCAGCTGCTATTTGTAAATATGATGATTGCATCAGCGTTTGGAAGTAAACAAAGTTAAACAGGCCCTTCATAATCAGCTGATAATCCTATTATAACTGTGTAAGAAAAGACAGACTTGGGGTTCCTAGAATAAAACACGACAGCTAAAATAAACCACTGTCCCATGACCCCCTAAAATGTCTAACAATGCTTGCTACGCTTCATTGCTCGCAGCTGCGCGTAACAGTTGGGACTGCCCAGGCTATGTCCCATAACATTGGCGTCGTGTACCGTAATTTGAATATCATATCATATCGTATTCAAATGTAACTATTTACACGAAAGAGTACCGTGATCAGATTGGTGCGTTAAAACATTCATAAACATGATTCAGAAGCGACAGTCATTTGAAAAGGCATTTTGAACTTGAAATGAACGAACATACGGGGCCGCTGATTTGTGGCCTTGACAAGGGAGTGCTCGATTTGAACGATGCTTTTACATATGATTGACGCAAATTGCACGCACTAACCATCTCGTTGGGTTCAGCAAACTTCAGAATAGCTCTTGCAGATGATGTTACGAGAAAATAATTGTCTTTCTACTCTACCTGAGTGTTGTAAACAACTGATTTCGACACAAAGACACTTCCACCATCAGAGTTGTAAACATAAGTGCAAGCTACTATCCTGAAAACTGCTCACAGGCGACCTTGTTAGGTCAACGTTCTGTCTTAGGTTTGTTTCCGGGACAAAGTCAAATACGCGTGATTTTAATATAAAGATGACGGATTATTTCACAGTGTCACGTAGTATAGCTTAGTTCAAATGACAAGACAGCGTTCTCTGCAATATATATCCTGATTAGACCACTCAGTCGGTTAACCTCGTTTTGGGTTGTGTTGCTCAAAGATTGTGCAACTGAGAATAGATCTTTTATAAGATCTACAAACAAGTTATGAATATAGAAAAGAACACATTAAATTAACCAACGATATCAACATGTGAACAGAATGCTTCTCGAATACATGAACTTTCGAAAACTATTTTAATAGGTTTATTTTTATTTGGAAATCACTAAACGGGCAATAATAAGTGATATATAATTTCAATACAATCACGCGTTTGTAGTCGCGTTCAACCAGTTAATCAATGTCCTGACGTAGCAGCAGTAAGTCTGATCTGAAATTTGTAATCGGAGTATAAAGCGAATAGAACTTGAAATGAACACACAATGCCGTATAAAGCGAGCCACGGGTCTGTAATTCTATCTCTGAGACCTCCCCTGGCGATCCCAGTATGATCATGGACCCTAAATATCGTATTAGTGTCCATGGTACGATCAGCTGTCCAGTGGACCATTAAATGAACATGGACCCAGGGACAGACAGACAGACAGACAGACAGACAGATGGTTTATTTGAGTCTCACCTCACAGAAATAATTACATAAATACATATAAAGGGACATAAAAGTGAGCCAGCCACCCGTTAAGGGTTACGAGAGACTTAAAATGTATCACAGTATGTACAGCATAAATATATTGGTGTAAAAGGGGTATGAAAATATACTACCCGTAACTAGCCATATAAAATAAAAACTTTTCGTTGGAGAATTAAAAAGCAGGTTTTGGCTGTCAAATATACATAATATTTAAAAAGTACAATAAGTTTATCCGTATTGCATAACTCTAGAAAGTTGGGATAGCTAAAACTCACCTTTTCGTATAAACTTTCACGCAAATCATCGTACGCAGGGCAATCCAGCAATACATGACATTCATCTTCAATACTTTCCTTACACTGAAAACACACTCTTTCATTCACATTCATATTCGTATATCTGCCTGTTTCCAGCTTCAGAGGAGCAGTACCTGATCTAAATTTGGAGAAGGCAGAGAGGTAAGAACGAGGCATATACATACTTACATAACTTTCACATCCATACCCATCTTTAAACATTCTATACGTACGTAATTTGTTACCACCGGTTCTTCCGCCAGGCTTGCATAACCGTTCATTCCAATCAGACACATACTTTCCCATGCATATATCTTGCACACGTACAACTACACTTTTCACGCTAACATTCTCAGAAATATTCAGACCCCATTCGTTCACCTTTGCCCTCACACGAAAATTCCAGTTTTTCACACGTCCACTAGCATAACGTTCAGACCACATAAAAACATGGACCCAGGGATGTATCGCACGTAACGGCAGCTCTGTAGACCAGCTAATCCTGTTATGCAAAACAGCTTATGAAACACGGGAAATCCACGTAGGTGTGAGGAAATAAAAAATAGATAAAAGTTGTATCAACATCATTCATAGTCTGTACCATCATCATCACCATATTGATATTATTTTGTGTTTTGAGTTTTCGGACGCTAAAGGAACATTCGTAGTTTTCTCTCTAATCACATGAACAATTGTAAAATATTTCATTCACCAATACAAATGACAACTTTTTTTAAAAAACCTGAGTATTTACAATGTCTTTGTGATGCTGCATCCCGCCCCCTTCCCACCATCACGATAAACATTGTTGGCCGAAAATGTATCATGTCCGAAAACCTGTGATCCGACGATAATAATGATAATTATGATGATAAAAATAATAATTTCCCTGGAGATTATAACTGAAGATACCAGCTTACCTTGCTGTTATTTGATCATCATCATCATCATCATCATTATTATTATTGATATGACGAAATAATAAATCACCACTTTCTGTTGCAGTGAGGTGTAAAGGTATTGTATTCTAGCGTCATCAAGGCAGCTTCATCATAATCATAAATTTTATCAATATAAAAAATGATAGAATAATAAACCCCTACTTACTTTCTGTTGCAGTGAGATGTAGAGGTATTGTATTGTAGCGTTATCAGCAGCGTCTGAAAGTCAAGTAGTTCTGAAATACGAATAATTGTATTGCTAAATATAGATCTTATGCTGTTATCAATATGGCCATGCTACAGTTACTCGTTTTTCTTGTCCATGGCCACGAAGTTTATTGTGCTTGAATAGAGACACATTCATTTATACCATGCATATTTATATTCGTAATCATCTTTCAGTAAATAGTCCCTTTCGAGTTGTGCTAACATCGTGCCGAGTCGCGCCGTGAGAAAATCGCGTTGTTGTAACTTGTTGTACTGCTATCACTATCACTTCAAATTCATGATTAATCCGCGCTGTCGTCATCGATTTCGTGACTAATGCATACATAACTTTCGGTGCAAAATTTGAAAGTGAACAAGTTTCAAAGCTCAAAATCATGACATACTCTCCTCTTTGAAGACAGCGTCGTGAATGAAGTTCCTCGGAAATAGAAGAACTACTTTATTACTACGCGCATGGGTTTATCGGATTTCGGGCACCGTCTGCGTGCAAAGTGATTGTCACGTGACTGCAATATTTGTAAACAAGTTTGACCTTGAACTGGATGTGTCCAATATCTTCTGCAAAGGGTGTATAATTATACAAACACGTATAAACACGGAAAGAAAATGCTTCCTTGATATGACATGCACGTATTTGTTTTCCGCATGAAAATGCTGTGTCGACCTAGATATAATTGTGAATGCTTTGGTTTTAGAAATAATTATTATCACTTAATTAATACTAAATATAATATCCTGTGTCAATTTGTTTACCAAACATGGTATGGTATCTTCTGGAGGAGAAATTACTCATGATGGGGTATTTTGAATTTTGAGAAATATGGTCGTCTATTTTATATCAATACTTCTCTAAAATCTAGTTTGGAACCGAAAACATATTTTGCAAATGATTAGCTTCCGATAAATATGGGTCGCATAAAATAAAGGATTTGATTTGTTATTATATCTGTTTGTAGGTTTTCGTGTCACAACGTTCCGCAGACAGATTCCAACAAAAATAGAAGCTTACTTTCGTGGAGTTTATTGCTAATTTTCGAATAGGATGGTTTTGCCGTAACACATTTTCCTCCACAATATAATTTCAAAGTAGTTCACTAGAAATGGGAAATGACCTGACTCTGTCTCGTGTGATTTAAACACACACCAACACGTAGCGTGTTTCTATCCATTTTCCCTTTTTATCACAACTGACCCGTAACCATAACTCTAATCGTATCCTAATCTTACGTTTTTTATCTTTTCGCAACAATATTATTCCGAAAATAATTAACATAAACTTGTCAACATACCGCTTCTTTCAGAAATTGTTACGGTAGCAAAAATATGATGTGTCTCTAGCTAAAAGAAACAACCTTTAAGTATCCGTCACTGATGTAGCATACCATTGTTATTATTTTACTCAGGGGGCATGGGTGGCCCAGTATCCTAAGGCGCTGCGATTCTCTGTGCAGAGTTGCGTCCCTTGGGCACGCCAGAAACCTATGATTGTGGGTTCGAATCCCGGTTCGCCCCAATTATGTTTCTAGGTTTGTCAGCACCATACCCTTGCTCGTGGGTTTCACCGAAGTGGTAAACGTCTTAGACCTGCATCACTTCGGGCTTTCCTCCCACATTAAGCTGACACGCCGTGATGTAACTGGAATACTGTTAAAAGCGGCATTAAACCCCACTCACTCACTGACTATTATTTTACTCACGTTTTTTGTTATCGTTTACCTTCATATGTGTACGAACTGTCAGCTACATAATGTCATATTGGGGGTAATCAGTTCTAGATGAAGCACTATATACACTAGATGTCAGCTACATAATGTCATATTGGGGGTAATCAGTCCTAGATGAAGCACTATATACACTAGATGTCAGCTACATAATGTCATATTGGGGGTAATCAGTCCTAGATGAAGCACTATATACACTAGATGTCAGCTACATAATGTCATATTGGGGGTAATCAGTCCTAGATGAAGCACTATATACACTAGATGTCAGCTACATAATGTCATATTGGGGGTAATCAGTTCTAGATGAAGCACAATGTACACTTGATGTCAGCTACATAATGTCATATTGGGGGTAATCAGTTCTAGATGAAGCACAATGTACACTTGATGTCAGCTACACGATGTCATATTGGGGGTATTCAGTTCTAGATGAAGCACAATGCACACTAGATGTCAGCTACATAATGTCATATTGGATGTACTCAGTTCTAGATGAAGCACAATGCACACTAGATGTCAGCTACATAATGTCATATTGGGTGTATTCAGTCCTAGATGAAGCACAATGTACACTAGATGTCAGCTACATAATGTCATATTGGGGGTATTCAGTCCTAGATGAAGCACAATGTACACTAGATGTCAGCTGCATAATGTCATATTGGGTGTATTCTGTTCTAGATGAGGCACAATGCACACTAGATGTCAGCTACATAATGTCATATTGGGTGTATTCAGTCCTAGATGAAGCACAATGTACACTAGATGTCAGCTGCATAATGTCACATTGGGTGTATTCAGTTCTAGATGAGGCACAATGTACACTAGATGTCAGCTACATAATGTCATATTGGGGGTATTCAGTTCTAGATGAAGCACAATGCACACTAGATGTCAGCTACATAATGTCATATTGGGTGTATTCTGTTCTAGATGAGGCACAATGCACACTAGATGTCAGCTGCATAATGTCATATTGGGTGTATTCAGTTCTAGATGAAGCACAATGCACACTTGATGTCAGCTACATAATGTCATATTGGGTGTATTCAGTTCTAGATGAAGCACAATGTACACTTGATGTCAGCTACATAATGTCATATTGGGGGTAATCAGTTCTAGATGAAGCACAATGTACACTAGATGTCAGCTACATAATGTCATATTGGATGTATTCAGTTCTAGATGAGGCACAATGTACACTAGATGTCAGCTACATAATGTCATATTGGGTGTATTCAGTCCTAGATGAAGCACAATGTACACTAGATGTCAGCTACATAATGTCATATTGGGTGTATTCTGTTCTAGATGAGGCACAATGCACACTAGATGTCAGCTACATAATGTCATATTGGGTGTATTCAGTCCTAGATGAAGCACAATGTACACTAGATGTCAGCTACATAATGTCATATTGGGTGTATTCAGTTCTAGATGAAGCACAATGTACACTAGATGTCAGCTACATAATGTCATATTGGGTGTATTCAGTCCTAGATGAAGCACAATGTACACTAGATGTCAGCTACATAATGACATATTGGGTGTATTCAGTCCTAGATGAAGCACAATGTACACTAGATGTCAGCTGCATAATGTCATATTGGATGTATTCAGTCCTAGATGAGGCACAATGCACACTAGATGTCAGCTACATAATGTCATATTGGGGGTAATCAGTCCTAGATGAAGCACAATGTACACTAGATGTCAGCTGCATAATGTCATATTGGGTGTATTCAGTCCTAGATGAAGCACAATGTACACTAGATGTCAGCTGCATAATGTCATATTGGGTGTATTCTGTTCTAGATGAGGCACAATGCACACTAGATGTCAGCTACATAATGTCATGTTGGGTGTATTCAGTCCTAGATGAAGCACAATGCACACTAGATGTCAGCTACATAATGTCATATTGGGTGTAATCAGTCCTAGATGAGGCACAATGCACACTAGATGTCAGCTACATAATGTCATATTGGGGGTAATCAGTTCTAGATGAAGCACAATGCACACTAGATGTCAGCTACATAATGTCATATTGGGTGTATTCAGTTCTAGATGAAGCACAATGTACACTAGATGTCAGCTGCATAATGTCATACCCGTGGTTTTCAACATGTGCTTGTCGTAATTGACGACCTACAGGATGGGGTGGTTATACTTGATTGGTGGATGTCATCGTATCCTGTTGCGTTGATCGCTGATCATGATATCGATCATTGGATTGGGTGGTCCAGACTCGATTATTTACAGGCCGTCGTAATATAGCTGGAATATTGCCGAGTGCGACCAACTAACATAATGTCATATTGGGTGTATTTAGTTCTTGATGAAACCCATTGTACATAAGCACATGTACTTTATTTCCAGCTTGATCCACATGTATTATAATCATATATGTGAACTACACTTATGTTCTCTAACTATGGGGGGCACGGGTGGCCCAGTCGTCTAAGGCGCCGCGATTCGCTGTGCAGAGTTGCGTCCCTTAGGCACGCCAGAAACCTATGATTGTGGGTTCGAATCCCGGTTCGCCCCGATTGTGTTTCTAGGTTTGTCAGCACCATACCCGTGCTCGTGGGTTTCACCGAAGTGGTAAACGTCTTAGACCTGCATCACTTCGGGCTTTCCTCCCACATTAAGCTGACACGCCGTGATATGACTGGAATGCTGTTAAAAGCGGCGTTAAACCCAACTCACTCACTCACTCCAACTATGGATGGTGCATGTTATCAATCTTTATGACAAGAACGATATCAGGCTACACATTCCCCACACAGTCAACCATCCCGGGCAGGTCAGCCTGTACAAGACCGTGTGATGTTGGGCTGTTATATTGGCTATGGGATAGTCCTGTTCGAGACATACATGTCTACAAACAAGTGATATATGTGAGTTAGCCGATATTTTATATATGAGTATGTGGATATATGCTCAACAACCCTCAAACGTTTTCTCTACCAGGATGGAAATACACAACTAGTGAGGTGAAATGGGGTTTAACGTCGCGTCCAAGATTATTGCACTTATATAACGACGTGCATGTACGTGTGTGTGTGGCTGCGTGTACTAGTCCGGACTGATGCCTATATAGTGCTAGCTCACTGAGATACCATGCCGCAGTTTAACATGAATACCCCACTCAGACACAGTATACTGACTCCGAGCCGACCAGTCCTTGTTTTAGCCCCTTAATGCCGAGCGCCAGACAGGGTAACAACAAGTACCATCTTTTAACGTCTTTTGGTATGACGCGGTCGGGGATCGAACCCCGGAACTTCCGCTCTCCGGGCGGACGCTCTACCACTAGACCACGGAGGCGGTCCATAAGGGAACTGACTGAATTATATTCGCTTATTAAATAGCAAAACCGGGATCCAAAGTCAACCGCACAAAAACTACACGGAATCATGCAGACATAAAGCACTTCTGTTGGATGACCGATTGTAGAAATAATGGGCACTCGTCCAACATCAAAACAACCTGCTCACAGCTTCACGTTTAATGTGTCAGGAGTTACCTCCCTTACACCAGGTATCCGCTCGCAGTTTGAATTATTGTAATGTGGCACGTGAGACGGCACACTTAATTACCAGCTGGAATATGAAAAAAACACCCAGAGATCCTTGTGTCTCATTATTGAAAATCCCGAAGCTTCAGCATGGTGAAGTGACCATGCGGCATTAATTTAGTCTAAAACCGTTTTAAGAAGATGAAAGATACACAGGTCCATCACACAATGGCTGTCGCCATCACCCATGGATTTGATGCGGAGCACATAAATATAAAATATATATATATAAAGCCTTTTATTACGCAACTCATTCGTCACCTCTAAAAGATACTAGACTTGATTTTTTATAATCGAGATTGGTTTTGATTTCATAGAATGCATATATTCTACAGTCATGGTGTGGGGCAAGCACATAGATTTCTTACATTATAACTTGTTCATTAAAAACAATTTTAACGCACCACAGCTAATGTAAAGCCTTTGTATTCTACTGGAATAATGTGATGTGTGCCAGTCAGTCCCATGTGGGATGAACACACAATGCCATTTAGAAAGTGTTCAAATGTAACAAATGTTATATTTGGGATAACACTCTCTGAGTAAAGTACAGATTATCGTACTTTTGGGGGGTTGACTCCCGTCCGGGATTCGAACCCACACTGCCAGAATGAGGCACCTCATCGCAAGCACACAAAGTCAGCGATCTAACCCACTCAGCCACCTTCCACATAAATGAAAGTCCGACAACCGGTAGTCTAGATCACGTATTTTGTGTACCCCTCTGACAAGTGTAAATTAGCAAGGCTTGTACGAGTAGGTTTGAATATTCTCAGAATCCCCCTTCTGCAAAAAAAAGCCGTTATTACAGGGGTCTCAAAACATTAATATATCACTGATCTTCGATTTTTAAGATGTTGTGTCTCTGACGCCATTGTTGTCTAACGCGTTTATACACATGAGGGGGGATCTTTTGCTGACAGACAAAGGATCATAATCATAACGAATTTGGGATTCGAACTCACGATCGGCAGATCACGACGAGGCTAAGAGACCAAATCCTGCATATCGAATTGCGGCGTCTTAGATACCTGGGCACTGTTCCACAAAGCAATCTTAACGCTAAGACTGTCGTAGGTCTATGTTGAAGTATGGGAGTTATAATCGTCTTAGCGCTACGATCGCTTTGTTGAACAGGGCCCTGGGCTATGACATATTGTAGTTACAGAGGTTACATGCTGTAGTTACAGAGGTTACATGCTGTAGTGACAGGTTACATGCTGTAGTGACAGGTTACATGCTGTTGTGACAGAGGTTACATGCTGTAATTACAGAGGTTACATGTTGTAGTTACAGAGGTTACATGCTGTAATTACAGGGGCTACATGCTGTAGTGACAGGTTAAATGCTGTATTGACAGAGGTTACATGCTGTAGTGACAGAGGTTACATGCTGTAGTTACAGAGATTACATTCAAGGTCGTCAGCAACCCATGCTTGACGTAAAAGGCGACTACGGTATGCATGTCGTGAGAGGCGACTAACGCTGATTTGGTTGATGCATGTCATTGATTCCAATTGCGTGGATCGATGCTCATGATATCAATCAATGGATTGTCTGGTCCAGACTCGATTATTTACAGACCGCCGCCATATACATGTAGCTGGAATATTGCTGGGTGCGGCGTTAAACAACAAACCAACCAACCAATATCTTCCATATATATGCTGGTATGTCTAGAAAATAACGTATACGTTGTAATATGTTACATGGAAAATGATGATACATTTGGGCCTATACGGAGCTCCATGCAGCGGTTCTTAGAGTTTAAAGTTTAGGATGGGTCTCGACAGAAGGAGGCCGAAGAAGCGGACAGGCCATAATGAAGTAATCAATGGCTATTTGATTGATTTACGCGGAGAGGTATTTCCTAGTTGCTTCCATTCCCATCAAAAGCTACTGAGTTGTTGGGGGGTCTTCAGAGCTTATGACTGGATTTGAAGCTAATTTGATCACTGATAGCATTTTGAATACGCGCAAGGCTTGTCGCTCTCTTACAAGTCCTGATAAAAAACATTTACTTAAAGCTGGTGATTTCATTTTATGGGACACCCTAACGTTTAACCCACTGACTTGGTTGATGCATTTCATCGCATCCCAATTGCATGGATCGATGTTTATTCTGTCGATCACTGGGTTGTCTGGTCTAGACTCGATTATTTACAGACCGCCGTCATACAGTTGGAATATTGCTGAGTGCGGCGTTAAACAACAAACAAACATTCTCTTCGTAGACTAACATATACATGAAGCCTGCAAATTGTTTTATTGCACAATATGTTTCTCTCCTCTAATATTATTTTTGTTGATGCTCATGTGGATATTAGACCTTGCTCGGCATTTTTTTATAATCTAGATGTTGATTGGTTTGGATTTTAAAGTTTGCATATATTCCTCAGACCTAGTGCAGAACTATATGTTCAATGCCGTAGTCCATGATATGAAAGATCGGGAACCATGATAGTCTTCATCTTCCTGAAGCAAGGGAGTTAACTGACTATAAACGTCGGGAAGATGGAAAATCGTAAAACCCTTTGAGGTTTATTTACATACCAAACACAAGGGAGGGATACCGCCTCCGTGGTCTAGTGGTAGAGCGTCCGCACGGAGAGCGGAATGTCCGGGGTTCGATCCCCGGCCGCGTCATACCAAAAGACGTTAAAAGATGGTACTTGTTGTTACCCTGTCTGGCGCTCGGAATTATGGGGCTAAAACAAAGACTGTAGGGTCGGAGTCAGTATACTGTGTCTGAGAGGGATATTCGTGTTAAACTGCGGCATGGTATCTCAGTGAGCTAGCACTATAAATCGGCATCAGTCCGGACTAGTACAAGCAGCCACACACATATAAACCCAATTTCACCTTACCAACAAGAGAGGGCGTTGTGCGTTATAGGAACGCGTGTTCTTTAGCGGAGATGCGTATACTGCCGAGGTCCAATGACGAGTCAGCAGGCTGGGTATCGTGTTTCATATGACTGAGATAAAATATCCCAGTTGGCTGTCAAATTCATTATGCTCTGACGATATAACTTAAATTGCAGTGTCACCAGTGTGGCCCAGTGATAAAAGCGTTGATCCGTCACACCAAAGACCCAAAGTGAGTGAGTGTGGTTTTACGCCGCTTTTAGCAATATTCCAGCAATATCACGGCGGGGAAACACCAGTAATGGGCTTCACATATTGTACCCATGTCGGGAATGAACTCGGGTCTTCGGCGTGACGAGCAAACGCTTTAACCACTAGGCTACCCCACCGCCCCTCGCATGGTGTCTTTGCCCCCGCGTTGAGACATCGCACATTCTCAACAGTCTAGCTTTAAAACATGACAATAACACTGTTGTGACCTCAAGCATAGAAACACACTCTGAAGCTCTCATCAAAGCCACCACCCCAACCCTTGGGGCTAGGCGTGTGGAGATGCATTGGCCCGACCTTGAGACCTCTCCAAATTACACAAACGTCAACTGAGAATGCAGACATGAATTCAGATTCCCCGAGCATATCGTAAACAATCCGAGGCATGTCATCCTGATGATTATTTCTTGGCACTGACCAGAACCGCTGGCGCCAGGGCAGGGACCAGGAAGCCACTGAAATCAAAGGGCATCAACCAGCCATTAACCATGACCAAGGGACACAGTTGCACGCTGCTAGAGACACGTGGATGCAGTTAATGCACTCAATACTGTGTGTACATAGTCGCCAGCATACCACACCTCATCTACTATCAATACATCTGGCTTAACACTTCAGTTCCTTGGAATCTGTTGTAAATGCACTTGCACTGTTCTTTGCGTCTGTGTCTGTACCTGTATGGTCACCTTGTATGCCATTCAGCCGTTAAAGAGTCAATATACGCTCAGAACAGTGTGCTCGTCCAGGGTGAAGACATCAGCTATAACCCTCTCGTCCCAATCATTGGTTCTTATTTATGGAGTGAGTGGGTTCAGTTTTAAAGCGCTAGCAATATTCCAGGAATATCACGCGGGGGCCACCAAAACTGGGCTTCACACATTGTATCAATGTGGGAATCCATTTGTAGTGAGTGAGTGAGTTGGGTTTAACGCCGCTTTTAACAGTATTCCAGTTATATCACGGCGTGTCAGCTTAATGCGGGAGGAAAGCCCGAAGTGATGCAGGTCTAAGACGTTTATCACTTCGGTGAAACCCATAAGCACGGGTATGGTGCTGACAAACCTAGAAACATAATCGGGGCGAACCGGGATTCGAACCCACAGTCATAGGTTTCTGGCGTGCCCAGAATCCATTTGTAGCTACTCATACAATATGCTAATAATACCATTAACTGAACTTTTGATCTTATTACCGTTCTAACTTCTTCCCACTCTCATATTTAGTCTGTTTATTTGTACTTTTATGAATCTTAGAGATTATAGAGAAATGCCGACGAAGACATAAGTTAATTGGATACCACAAATTGATTTGTTAATCTCTTCTAATCCCTTTACATTCACTTCAGTTCGGTCCTTGGCACTAATGCGCGAAGCTGGGCTTCCCGATCTTTCTGCACTGAATATAACAACAATTTAGCCATTAGATAGTTCGGTCTGGTATATAAAAGATTTTCTACACTTTGTCCATGAACCTTCCACAGAGTGGCCTCACACCTGTTTGTAGTTCGAAAATATAAACACTTTAAACGCGACGAAAACCATGCATTAATCACGACAATCTTCTCCGTGTCAGACCAAAAGTCGATTATCTGTAATCCTCCTTATATAGACTCTAATGTCCATTCCCAATCTAGGGCTAGACGTTGTAGTTATCACGCTTTTGTAAACATGAACATTGTCTATGTGTTCTCTGTAATCGGTTATTGCCAGATGATCTGCATCAGACTGCTTAAGTTAACGTCTGATGACTTGCTGTTTGAGCGCTATGTCCGACCTGACCGACCCCCTCGTGACGCCGTATGGAGTTGCTCAACACTTACCTTATACACACTTTGACAGCAAACAATATCGATATATTACACAATGGAGAATCCTGGGAGGGTATGGGCCCTAATGACATGAACCCAAACCAATACCCTGGTCTTGTGGATTGAGAATTTGCCGGGGGAGCGGAAGATCAAACCACCGACCGCTCCACACCAAAAAGATAATAATAGATGGTACTTGTTGCTTCCCTGCCTAGCGCTCGGCAAGTCACTCGACAAGGAAAAAAATAGGACTGGTCGGATCGGAGTCAGTATACTGTCCGGAATAGTACAAGAAGACATGCACGCACGCACGCACGCACGCACGCACGCACGCACGCACACACGCACGCACACACGCACGCACGAACACACGTACCGTCACTCACGCACGCACGCACATTTGTAAATTATATAATTGAAATAATCTTGACCGCGTCGTTAAACAACATTTAACCCCAAACTACCAACGACGTTGTGACGTTGGCAAATCAACACTGGAAACTTACAGACCTTCCTTTTCACGGAAATATTGGGGACATGCCTTGGGCGATATAGCCCAGTGGTAAGAGTGTACGACCATCAATAGGGTGACCAGGGTTAGCTTCTTAATGTGTCCATGTGCCCCTTGCGTTAACGGTAACTACAATATATATATATGTACGTACGTACGTACGTACGTATGTATGTATGTATGTATGTATGTATGTATGTATGTATGTATGTATGTATGTATGTATGTATGTATGTATATAATGAGTATTGTTACAGTTAACGCAAGAGACACATGGGCTTCCCATTAAGAAACTAACCCTGGTCAAACTTCGGGGAAAACTTCGGGGAATTTAAAAAAAGAACAGTTTAACAACACATATAGAAAGAAGAGAAATATAGAAAAAAAACACCTACGCATTACCCTACCTATCGCACCCTTGGATTTAGAGGTCGCTACACAGTTGGCCTACATAACAATCTTCGACCTTCCGAGAATTAGTCCCCCTTAAGTAATTGGGGGATGACATTTTCAAAGTGCGGCAATTCCCCAGATTAAACTGACACGTTCATCCCGACTTCCTCTTTCCTAGTTGTGATCGTGTACAATGAATAGACTCGTGACGTATACCAAATGCGGTCTAACTGAATTAAAACGTCGATGCCTCCAAACAAAATGGAAGCGACAAATTTATGAGAGAAAAAAATCCAACACAAATTACACGTACGACGCACTGTAAAATTACCATGACTTAAAAAGGTTGCACTCGGTTTGCAATGTCATTTTGCCATTCACACAAATTTCTGCTTAAATGCGTCAAATTTGTCAAGGCAGCAAAACCTCATGTTTTGGATCCAACAAATTAACTTGCGTTTCTTCCGTTTCGTTTTAAAAAAAAAGTCTTCTTTTTTAATTTAACAAAAGTGGGGCAGGTCTCTGGTACAGATCAGTATTAGGCCAGGTCACGTGGTGCAACCTGACACGTAAACGTATTATGATTTAAAAAGTGATTCAATGAGGTGAGCATGTGGTTTTTTATTTCAAAGCTTTTATCACGAGGATGTGTCTGTTTCAGGACGGGAACATAATACCGTTATCCACCACGCCTGGACGTCCTCCTCCCGTTACGCAAGTGGTCGTGTGTTGTTGAACGCCACACTCAACAACATCCCAGCTATATGACGGCGGCCTGTATGTAATTGGATCTAGGCCAAACAATCCAATGATCGATATAATGAGCAACGACCCACGCCGTCCTGTACGATGACACGCAATCACCCCAGCCTGACCACCCGATCCATTTGGTAGCCGCTTCCGACCAGCACAGGTAGCAGGGGGTCTATTTTAACCCGGGGGCCTTAAGTGGTCACAGAGTGAGTGAGTGAGTTGGGTTTAACGCCGCTTTTAACAGTATTCCACTTATATCGCGGCGTGTCAGCTTAATGTGGGAGGAAAGCCCGAAGTGATGCAGGTCTCAGACGTTTACCACTTCGGTGAAACCCACGAGCACGGGTATGGTGCTGACAAACCTAGAAACATAATCGGGGCGAACCGGGATTCGAACCCACAATCATAGGTTTCTGGCGTGCCCAAGGGACGCAACTCTGCACAGCGAATCGCGGCGCCTTAGACGACTGAGCCACCCGTGCCCCTAGTGGTCACAGAGCGTTTACATTCTGTATGTTCTGATATTGTTATTCATCCTGGTCTATACAAGCACAACTTTACTATTTTCTTGATGAGAACACTTGTACATAGCTGTCTATCGGGACACATTGACGTGAAATATACATCACATTTGACAAAGTGCATGCATACGGATGTTGATAAATGCAGTGATGATTACTCTAGACTGTAAAACCATTACGAGCTGTTGCAAAACACATTCAGACAGAGCAAATGTATCGTGTAGACTATTTTTTTTCCCTTTTTCGAGTGTGATGTATATTTCATCTCGGCTGAGTCATTTCCACGTCCAGCGAAAAAACGCTTCAGACGATGAAATATTCAACATATTTGAAAAAAAAACAGCATGAGGATATATTTGTTGTATGCCCGATCTGGGTGTTGTTGGGGGCACTGATAGCACAGTCGTCTTATGCGCCGCGATTCGCTGTGCAGAGTTGCGTCCCTTGGGCACGCCAGAAACCTATGATTGTGGGTTCGAATCTCGGTTTGCCCCGATTAGGTTTCCAGGTTTGTCAGCACCATACCCGTGCTCGTGGGTTTCACCAAAGTGCTAAACGTCTGAGACCTGCATCACTTCGGGCTTTCCTCCCACATTAGGCTGACACGCCGCGATATAACTGGAATACTGTTAAAAGCGGTGTTAAACCGAACTCACTCACTCACTCACTCACACTCTGGATGTGGCTATATAACAGCTCGTATTGAGTATGACAAGGGATAACAACTGATTTAGTATACACACAACGTTTCATCAGGTGATTGACAGGGTGAGAGATATGACCGTGCAGCAGTAGCCGGAGTAGTTAGTGGAAGTAGTTAGTAGCCGCAGTAGCAGTGGTGGTAGTAGTAGTAGTAGTAGTTAGTGGCTGTAGTAGTAGTAGTAGTAGTTAGTGGTGGTAGTAGTAGTAGTAGTAGTAGTAGCAGCAGTAGTAGTAGTAGTAGCAGTAGTAGTAGTAGGTGTAGCAGTAGTAGTAGTAGTAGCAGCAGCAGCAGTAGTAGCAGCAGTAGTAGTAGTAGTAGTAGTAGTAGTAGTAGTAGTAGCAGCAGCAGCAGTAGTAGTAGTAGTAGTAGTAGCAGTAGTAGGTGTAGCAGTAGTAGTAGCAGCAGCAGCAGCAGTAGCAGCAGCAGTAGTAGTAGTAGTAGTAGTAGTAGTAGTTAGCGGTGGTAGTAGTAGCAGTAGTAGTAGTAGCAGCAGCAGCAGACGTAGCAGTAGTAGTAGTAGTAGTAGCAGTAGTAGTAGTAGGTGTAGCAGTAGTAGTAGTAGCAGCAGCACCAGCAGTAGTAGCAGTAGTAGTAGTAGCAGTAGTAGTAGTAGCAGTAGTAGTAGTTGTAGCAGTAGTAGTAGTATCAGCAGCAGCAGCAGTAGTAGTAGTAGTAGTAGTAGTAGTAGTAGTAGTAGTAGTAGTAGTAACAGTAGTAGAAGTAATTACATAAAACACAAACTCGGTATACTTTCTTGGGTTTCACCAAAGAGGTAAACGTCTGAGACCTGCATCTCTTTGGGCTTTCCTCCCACATTAAGCTGCCACACCGTGATATAACTGGAATACTGTTCAAAGATGCGTTAAACCCAACTCACTCGTTCACTCACAAATTATTGTAACATCCGTGTTCCGCTGAAATACTAGGCAAAGCGTTCAACCACCAACTCATTCACTCACGTATCAGCAATGAGCTTTAATTGTTACTAGTAGTGAGTGAGTATGGTTTTACGCCGCGTTTAGCAATTTTCCAGCAATATCACGGCGGGGGGCAGCAGAAATGGGCTTCACATATTGTATCCATGTCGGGAATCGAACCCGGGTCTTCGGCGTGACGAGCGAACGCTTTAACCACTAGGCTACCCGACCGCCCTGTTACTAATAACTATGCGACTATCTGTTATACATCCATAAAATGTAACATATTTTAATTAAATGAAATTGAATCTAATTTCATTTAATCAAGAAAGGCATGCTTTGAGGATATGATAGCTTGTCGAAATTGTATTTGGCTTGTCACACCCATAAGGTCCTATGTTCACAATGATTTATTTCTTACAAAATATATTACATTTTAAAACTGTCCAATTTTTTCTTATTACCGATTGGTCTTCAAAGATATTGTTGATTCTAAATTACTTTCGTGTTCAACATTAGGCTGAAATAATACCTATACGACGTTCAATTTTAAATCACCACATTAAAATTTTGAACAATTTTGATGTAAGGGGGAAAGGTGCTGATTGTCACACTCCGTTCGGGAGCTACTGATATGTATTTATGTATTACAGCAAGAAACAGAATCAAATTCATAAACAGTTTGACATTCTAATATTAATTAGACAAAAGTGAAAACAAGTCATTCCGGCGACAATTAATATTATTGAAGTACTGTTAGGTGGCTTTTAGTGCTGCGTAACTTTCTGTTTTGTACAGGATGGCATCAATCATTTTGTTTCCATACGCAAGAATGGACTTATAGATCTAGATATAACTATGCACGGACTCACACTGAACATTGATGTTTTGTCATTAAACAGTAATATATGGAGACTATCAGAACATGATTAACATGATAGCAAAGTTAGCTACATGTTATAATAGCGCTAATGTTGACGTCATATAAACATTTGCTTTATGTGTTTAGTAACACGCGGGTTCTCATGCACATCTGTGGTATTTGCATTTGCTGGTAATACGTCTAAACAAATAAATAGCACTGCTTTATATTCTTTTTTATTTCCGCTAACAGCGGGGACGCATATTTACATATTTTTCAAATCGTAATACAAATTGTTAAAAACAATAAAATAAGCTGCATGAACATTAGTTTGCTTATATTAATATGTTTCCTTAAATCAGAAAATGTTTTCGGATTGAACATGCATATTTTGTGCTCCATCCGATATTCCAAGCAACTTTATCTTCCCAGGAGTGCCAGCGCCAAACAATGGCTTCTTTGACATCTCTTGTTATTAGGCGTTTCCCAGGTGTACAGTTACGTGTTTCCATCACCAAAATGCACCGGCACTGTTTGTATAGAGAGGCTTCTACTAACTTCTAAAGTATAGTATACATAAGATCACGTGACCCAGAAAATGAAGTATCTTTTTCATGGGTGTATTTGGACAAGCCAATCCTACCGAATATGGCCAGTGAGTGAATGAGTGCGTGCGTGCGTGCGTGCGTGCGTGCGTGCGTGAGTGAGTGAGTGAGTGAGTGAGTGGACGGACAGACGGACAAATGATGCGCTCAAACATGAGCGTCTTTCGACTCAAGCTCAAAACTTGTTTGATCAAGGTTACAACATTAAAGGTCTCAGTAAAGCTTTCAAAAACATTTACGGTTGACATGTGAAGGACATTTCCATATTTGATGCATCAGTGACAAAAATATGTTCAATGCAATTCTCTATGACTTGCCTTTGCATGTGTTTGTGACGGCTGCCACCGGTGGGGCAGGATAAGCTCACCTTTTCGCGAACACCCGGTATCATCACTATTTGATTGTGATTTATACAATCTCACGATGCAGTCGGTATCGTACAGTCGACTCTGTTTTATGCATATGAATCGGAATTTCTGCTCGGATTGGCAAAGTCAAAACAAAGTAATTTGGCCAAGAAGTATGACAAGCTTCAGGTATATCGATGATCTGCTATCGTTAAAAAAACATCAAAAAGCTAATTCCCTCCAACTGATTTTCCCAACTGAACTAGAAACATTGGAGAGCGGTGAGACCGCCTCGTCTGTTTCGTATTTAGATCTAGGCATAAAGATTCAGAGTGACAAAACACTCTCCACAAGACTGAAGGACAAGAGTCTTGCCTTCAACTTTCCAACAGTCAGCATTCCCTCCATGTCGAGCAATATTCCAGCAGCTCCAGTCTTTGGTGTCTACATTTCACAACTTTTGAGATACAATCGAGCAAGCTCTTTCTACCAAGATTTTAAAGAGCGTCATACGACACTTGTTCAAAAGTTGTTTGATCAAGGTTACAACATTCAAGGCTTCAGTAAAGCTTTCAAAAACAAATTATAGTAAAAGACATATCCAAATTTGACGCATCAGTGAACAAAATGATGTCCAATGATATTCCCTATGACTTGCCTTTGCATGTGTTTGTGACGGATGCCACCGGTGGGGCAGGATACGCTGACCTTTTCGCGAACACCTGGTATCATCACTATTTGATAGCGATTCATTAACACATGCTCATGATATAGTCGGAATCTTACGGTCTACTCTGCTTTTGGCAGAGATTTCTATTGAATATGGAAAGTGTTTTGTCGCATTTGTTTATGAATGTGGAAAAGGTTTTGTCTCTTTTATTTACAACTTCATCAGCAACTAGATGCAACAAGATCGACTTCGATAACAGAGAGCTTAAAATACGAAACAGACCTAAGGCGTTACTTCCCTTCTTCAAAATAAATACACTGAAAACCTACACCGCGGATTGTTTTTATGAAACTGAAAATTCGTTAATTTTTTTCAGGGGCAGGATGATATATATTCAATCAGGCGAATTGGCTGATATGAGTGTTTTTTTCGCGAACCATAATTTAGAACCGTTGTGAGATGGGAAACACTAAAAATACCATTTGCTTTACCTCGGTGGAATGGATTGTTCCACATCCTCCTGTCACAGTCAGGTCGACTCTCGATTATTTAGAATCCCCCGTGTCTAGCTGAAATATTGCTGACTGTTCTCAAAAACACACACATAAATACAACAGGCAAACTTAAATGTAGGCAATAGCCTTGTGTACCCCAATAGTTCTCTTGGGCCGGTTCACAAGAGAGATCATTTTGTGCGCACATGTATATAGTTGTCATCACGTTCGTGTGTTTTGGGATGGTATATATTCTGCAATAAATATTGTATTTAGCGAGCCTTGAAGATATTTACCATCCAAAAACACACAAGCTCCATTACATATTTATCATATAATGTCATTCTTAGATTGTTCGTCGAACAAAAATATTCTCGTCACTCACAATGGTACCTAACTTTTCCTGGAATGCGCGTAAAAATGACATAAATGGTGAAGGCTCTTCGATAACCCAATAAGGGAATATAATGTTCATTTTCATTCCATTAGCAACATACGTTTTCCACCTTTATATCTGAGCAGGGAGATTATTTGACGTCCCGAATTTAAGTAAGGCGCGAAATTGATACCTTGCTAATTATTCAAGTTATTGTCAAACAATTTTTCTCCGTTTTATCCGTTAAAGAATTTTATCTGATAAGATTTCCACGCGTGCATATATTTATTGTAATTAAGAGTAAACGCGTATTTGCAGCTAATCAAGACAGTGGTATTTCCATTGAGGTCGTAATGTAAACTGGTTGGCCATTAGAAAGTACTAAATATATGACATTAGTTTTGAGCCTTTCTGTATAGAAAGTTCGCCCTGAAACACGCTATTGGTTTTGTTTTAATTATATCTTTGCGTGGCTTTCCTCCCTGAAGTTTCCCAGATAATGAAATGGTGGTCACATTTCAGCAGTGTGTAATTAATCTACTTCTTTACAAGAGATAGCTCCCATCTCATTTGGCTCAAACGTAGGGCAGAATGGGGATATCTGTATTATCAACTGGGCAATCAAATGCCAAGTTTAGTTTCCAATTTACTCTAACGCGAACAACAAAGCTTTGGAAACTTTTCTGTGAGACTTTATTTTTGGTTAGCGCTTTCGTTGCTTTTACGTTTGTCAACATGCCTTATCTGATTCTTTTGCCATTTTTGGAAGATGACGTTACTTATTCCTTTTAAATCCGACAAATACAAATGGTCTTGGTTTCGAAATTTTGAAATGATTTCTAAACGTATGTATATTTTATTTATGGAATAAATCTGGCATTTGAGTGCCACCGTGAGTCAGTTTGGTTTTAAGCCGATTTGGTCACTACTTTAGTTACGTCACGACGTAATGTGGGTGGAAACCCCTAAGTGATGAAGAGCTCAAACGTTTCATCACATTAGTGAAACACGCTATAACGATTATAATCAGAGTGATCTGGGATTCAAACCCTCGATCAGCGTAAATTTGTACGCTCAATGGAACCCTGAACAACAGATTATGACCCATCAGACCGTTGAGCTATCGTGCCCAAGAGAACTTAAGTAAGCTGTCTGTACAAACTAAACACGCTGTTCGAAGTTTTAAACATCAATATTTGTATGCAAGAAATTTACAGCCGTCAAATACGTTATTACATGGCTGACAGTGATTTCGGACGGGAAGGATATTTTTGTTATTTTGGTTTAGTGGAGGGGGGATTTCGGGGTGTGAGAATGTAATGGGTCAAGAGTTTGCCCGTTTGGATTGTTTGTTTCTTGTTTAACGCCGCACCCATCCACGCAATTGGGATCCATGACATGCATCAAGTCAGCGAGCCTGCCTACCCGATCCCGTCTTACGACAGGCATAGTCGCCTTTTTCGGCAAGTATGGGTTGCTGAAGACCTATTCTACCCCGGATCTTCAGGGGTTGCTCGTTTGGCTTCCCATATGGCACAATGTGTGTGAATCATTCATCTAAATCTGGCGTCCGACAATGTGATTCACTGACAGTACTACTGATGCCACAATGACTGCACATGTGGGAGAACGTTCCTGGCGATGGAGGAAGACAAAAAAATAACGCCTTGTTCTACCTACTCGTGTGGAAAAGATATTCCGATGTGATAAAAATAACGTAAAAATAACTTATGTTTCCGAACGCCATTAAAAGTGATCCAAGCCAGGTAAATGACTGAAATCAATACATTTGCCCAGCCTAAATGCTCTAAGAAAAGATCACGTGACATACCAGAAACGCCGTCGCTATGGTACAACGTCTTTCATCTCCCTCGCCACAATCGTCGTGTTTGATGTTGCTGCTCACGTAACCGGCGTTTCATGTGGTCAAATTGGAAGCTATTTTAGCCATGACCTTTGTGTGCAAATTTATAACAACATGATTGAAATCTTAAAGGGAAAGCTTAATATGCTTGTTGTTTATCTGATGCATTGATTGATGTCGTGAGCAACTTTGATGATTGAACAGCATACATTAAAAAGGATTGAAGCTAATTACACCTGCAGCTCATGTTACATATGTAACGTATGCCCGATTGCGGTTGCTTTCACAAAATATTCAATACCCAAAAGCAGAAATACCCTCAGCTAGTTTGGCAAAGCAATGGAAGTTTGCATCCTGTAATAGATCACGCTGAGTCAATAATGTCCAATATGTTTTCAGGCTGATGTTTTCGCCCGATAACGTCCTATCATTTCGAGATGACTTAATAGATAAATAGCCAAGACATTATCCTGAAGTTAAGTGTGTCGGGAGACGCTGTATTCAACAACAAATTGAGGCACGGGGGGACTTTGGCATCCTTGAATGAAACGTAATGTCTTGCGTTGTTATTGCATCTTTTTCCGGTCCGAGGTTTGAGGATCGGCTTTGTACTGCGCATTTCCGGAACAAGGTTGTTGTGTGTTTATTACAGAGGAGTAAAAGACATCTCTACCGCCCCGACCGGCAATAACTTGCGTGAGTGGTGATATGACGTTTAACGCCACTCTTAAAAAGTTTTGTTAGTTGGTTGGTTGGTTTGTTGTTTAACGCCGCACTCAGCAATATTCCAGCTATATGACGGCGGTCTGTAAATAATTGAGTCTGGACAGACAAGCCAGTGATTAATATCATGAGCATCGATCCACACAATTGGGATCGATGGCATGCATCAACCACGTCTGACCACCCGATCCCGTTAGTCGCCTTTTACCACAAGCATTGTCACCTTTTATGGCAAGCATGGGTTGCTGAAGATCTATTCTATCCCGAATCTTCACGGGTCTAACCACTTTGGTGAAACTGTTTATTCAGAGTATGGTGCTGACTGACATATTCCTCGAACATCGCCACTGGATTTATTTAGTCATAATAATTTTATTTAGTCAAGCTTGAGGTACTTTAGTCCTTCCCCACCTGCCAGAGAGCGGAAGGCCGGTGGTTCATCCCCGACTGAAAGACGTTATAAGATGGTACTTTTCGTAACCCTGCCTGACGGTCGCCATAAGGATAAAACAAAGACTGTTTCAAAAACAAAGAGTCCATTAACCGAGAGACATTTTGACTTCGTATACTTTCTCTTTTTATTTCTCTCTTCTTTTTTGCTGTCGTTTCAAAACAAAAAGGGCAAAAGTGAGCGTGGCTCACTAATAATCCCGACCCGCCTAGTGTGTCAGTAGTTTCAAATTAAATAATGGATAGGGTTAGGGTTTGAACAATTCATAAAAAATGGAAAAGGAATAAAAACATATTTTTTTCTTTTGATTGCACCCCTCCATATCACACAGATTATATGTACTAAGTTTGAGATGAATCCTCTGAATAGTTTAAAAGAAATCGTGTCGACAAAGTTTTCGGACTGACGGACAGACGGACGGACGGAACCTTGGTATAACTATATACCCCCGACCTAAAAAAGACATTCGTACACCAGCGCCTAACTTTAGACAACAATACCCAACAAGCAAATAATGAAATGTTCGTGGGAAGACGAAAACTTTTCCAATATACCTTAAGGCCCATTATATGCGAAAGTCACTTTCTGGTTGTAATACAAAGTTTTTCTATGAGGTCCTTCAATATCTGGAAGACCGTATGCAATCTTACATCTATTACACTGTGTAAAGCGCCGGAAGGCGGAAGAATACACATGTGATGTGAAGCAAGATGGCGGTGTTTAACGTGATGACCACTCTAAGAAATGTGCTCTGAAGGACTCATCCACTGCCCGCGGGAAGAGAAAATTAAAAGTCAACAAAGTCACGATAATATTAATATGGTGGTTGAGCCCTAATATCACCATGTCAACATCGTCTCTTGATAAGGCATGGGGAAGTCTACATCAAAGTGAGGCACGCTTTAGTCACTGGCTGCGTTTTTAGTATGATAACTTTTTGTTATTTTCCAACATGACGGAACAACGATATCGGCGAGACACGGGCTGTTCCAGGCACGCAACGAGCATTGACCCACGTGAGCTGGTAGCACCGGACAAGCCGGTCAGTGTACTTCACTGCCGTGGTTGTTGTGTGTCTAAACAATTTTGTCTCCTAAAACAATCCCGATCACGGATATTACGAGAAGCAGGGCCGATGTACGGTAATCCTGTCGAGTTTGATCGAAGAAAGCAGACACAGCTAATATCCCCGTGGACGTTTCGCCCGTCGACGACATGGCCGGGAGTAAAGTTCCGATTATATTTCAACGATCGCACATAATGGGGAGCATAATTCAACACAATGTGACTGTTCGCCCGTTGTGTAACAGTTTACGACCGCGTGTTGAAGCGGTAGCCATGGAAGACGATACTCAGTCTGTGGGTGTTGTGCTGGAAGTCAAGGCCAACGGGCATTAAAAGCTGATTATTTTGAATTTCAATTTTTTTAAAGTATTTTTTCACGGATTTATAGCCTAAAAATTCAGATCCTCAGGACGTAAAAAAATCAAATTTGCTTTTCTTTTTCCTCAAATTTTTAAGTATGTACGAAAAGAATTCGTTTTGTTTTGAAGCTTTTTAGATACATTTACAACAGGTTTTTATTATAGTATTTTAAATATAGTCTTAACACAGTAACTGAAATGAATTTTTAAACATTTTATTCTTGTCGGCGGAATACATAACCCATTGCTATTCATTTGCGTTTTCACATGTAATATTTTTGGATTCGTAAATCACTTTTTTAGAAAAAAGTGTTTCCATGTCTGGTAGTTTTATGATGTTTTCTTTGAGACTTGTCTGTGTTTTTTCTTGTTCTCTCTGGCTTTCTTCTCACACGTGACACCAGCAATCGGCAAAACATTTTCAGTTTAAAATTCACTGTTAAAAAAGTTAAAGTACAAATCAGAAGCATAAAACAAATCATTGGTTGTGAATTAAAAAGGAGACAAAAATCAACAAATTGAAGTTTGATACTGGTTTAGCAGTATAAGCTTGTTTGGTGGGTATATGTTATTTTGCAGTAACTATTTAGAAGAAATACTTATACAACATTATAATTGCTTGTTTACTGGCCTTGTCTGTGTGGTGGCTAGACTAGACGAAGAGACGTTGGTATTCCGGGTAAGAATATAGGTCCCCCGCAACCTATGCTTGCCCATCTTTTCGAGGCAAGGGCGTTAACTGACCATAAAAGTCCAGTTTCCACCTTTACAGAACTAGGCTGGAATTTCCAGGCTCGATTGTGGCGTCACCAGATGCTATTACAAGTTATGTCCCTTCTATGTTCCTCCTATTGACCAATCAGATTTCATCTCCCATAGCACGTGCATTTGCTTCAAACAAAATGGCGGCGCCCAGTCAAAACGATCTGATCGATAATCAAAGTATGTACTGTAATAAAACGGGTCTTACCTCGAAGTGCATCAAATCTTTTGAGCATCTTGATTAAGAACATTAAAAGATTTGATAAATTTCTGACGCCCATTTGGAGGTACACATGCTTTGCAAATCCTGCAGTCAGAGACCATACTCTCTGTTTTATGGTCTCTGATGCAGTCGACTATAATCTGCACGTTGAAATCCATGTTGTTTACGAACCGGATGTATAGTTCATGAGGCGATTTTGATTGGACTATGCATAGACTCGTTAAGTCCAGCCAAAATGTAACACCGGAATTCGAGCCTAGTTCGGCAAGGGTGGAAACTGGACTTTTATAGTCAGTTAACTCCCTTGCCTGGGGAAGACGATGCTTGCCGTATGAGGCGACTAAATACACTGTAGATCGGGTGGTCAGTCACGGTGACTTATCTGATGGCATATCATCCAACCCCGACGGCGTGGATTGATGCTCATGATCCCAATCACTGTATTGTCTGGTCCAGACTTGATTACAGACTATTACAGACTATACAGAATATTATTGATAACGGGGCTAAACAACAAACAAACAAACTTAGACGGATACGTCATCTATATATCTTATCCTTACTGAATACATCTGAACTTATGGCATAATATCAACACTCAAGCATAAATATCACACACAGTTTGCGTGTTAGCGTCCTTGATATGTCCATTATGTAAGTAATGCCTAGCAAGCACAGTCCTGTCACGGAAGATGCTCTTCAGTAAATACGGCCATCTCTCGTTAAACTGAACCTGGTTAGGGGCGGTCGGGTATCCTAGTGGTTAAAGCGTTCGCTCGTCACGCCGAAGACCCGGGTTCGATTCCCGACATGGGTACAATGTGTGAAGCCCATTTCTGGTGTCCCCCGCCGTGATATTGCTGGAATATTGCTAAAAGCGGCGTAAAACCGTACTCACTCACTTACCTATGAACCTGGTTATCTCAAACTTCCCTAAAGGAACCAGTGGTTTTAATTGTATTGTGTCACCTAGCTGATGACATGTTTACATGAGACTCGATTGAGTGTGAGAGAGTTAGGTTTAACGCCGCTTTTAACAGTATTCCAGTTATATCACGGCGTGTCAGCTTAATGTGGGAGGAAAGCCCGAAGTGGTGCAGGTCTTAGACGTTTACCACTTTGGTGAAACCCACGAGCACGGGTATGGTGCTGACAAACCTAGAAACATAATCGGGGCGAACCTGGATTCGAACCCCACAATCATAGGTTTCTGGCGTACCCAATGGACGCAACTCTGCACAGCGAATCGCGGCGCCTTAGACGACTGGGCCACCCATGTCCCCCACATGAGACTCGAATGTGAATACTACTCAAAATAAGTTAAAGAACACCCGACTGTTTTCAGATCTCTATTGTTAGCCTGTCACGGCCGGTGGGTATTGTAACACACAGTTTTCTAATTGTGGGTGTTCTTTGGCATGTTTTGAATCGTAAACATTCCGTCGTTACTGGACTGTTTCAGACTGTTGCGTAAAACAACATTCAATCACTCATCTGTGTGACATCACTTAATCTCGATACCCCAATAAACTGAAACAAATCGGGTTATATCGAACAGAGACCTCATCTTTTGAAGGGGTAACGAAAGATCTGTTTAATATCAACTGTGGGCAAAAGAAAGTATATGCTTGAAAATTGGATTTGACCAAAACATTACAAACGTTATCAAAACATCACTAGGCTGAAAACAGTCGCCGAAATACTGCAAACTTGAGGTCCAAAACACTACTATGCTACCCTTGTCAAATACATCACCAACGAATAACCATTTCTTGTTTGTTTCAATGTTAGCCCCCATCAAGCATGGATGTATACTTTTTTTGCGCGCTAGATTATTTTAACATAGCAATAAAATTGATTAATTAATAATAGTTTATGTAACCAACCAGTTAACATAAAGGCCCGATCAACACGTTAGGGTAACCGTGAAAATCCGGGGTAGAATAGGTCTTCAGCAACCCATGCTTTGTCGTAAAAGGCGACTATGCTTGTCGTAAGAGGCGACTAACGGGATCAGGTGGTCAGGTTTGCTGACTTGGTTGATGCATGTCATCGACCCCAATTGCGTGGATCGATGCTTATGATGTTAATCACTGGATTGTCTGGTCCAGACTCGAATATTTACAGACCGCCGGCATATTGGTGGAATATTTCTTAGTGCGGCGTTAAACAGCAAACAAACTTATACGCGTTAGGACTCGAGAAACAACTGAGTATAGGAGGCGAGTTAAACAAGTATATGGCGTGGCCGCCATCTGCAGGAAACATACCAGCACATGATATACCGGCATTCTCGGTATCCGCTATAGTTTTTAAATACTTTTCACCGCCTTGAAAATTACTATTGGATCACATATTCCAAATTGGTAACTACAAGAAAACGATTCCCCCAATACAATTAGGAGTTTTTTGTACACGTGTCTGAACAAAAAAACACAAAGCGGAGAACGCAATGGTGTTCATCGCCTATCATTACCTAATTGAAACCACACGGTTAATCCTGCAATTTGTCAGACACCGTGAAGCATAGTAATGACTACTCCGTGTAGAGTGCCGAGCCGGCTGGGTCTGATTCCAGCTTGTAGACCTGGATCACATTCATTTTCCTTTAAGTAGCTCGGTCGAGAGCGGCATCACTCAACACAGATTGTCTACTTTGTAGCAATCACCACACTTACATATGCTATTTTGTCTAAGTAATTATGCTTCAAGCATGTGATGGTTACGATTAGGTTTTCTAATTATGTTTTGCTCCTAACAGGACCGTGGAAGTAAGGTTGCAATGTTTTTGCTAGTACAATGTAGTAGTAAAATAATAATAAATATAACAATGACGCTAATAATAACGAGCCAAGGATGTGGGATATTATCTCAATGTCAGTGTTGATTTTGTTGATGGTTCTGTACTGCTGGACGGTACAGAAATGAGTATCGCCCAAGCGAAGTGCCATATCAAATCAGCCCAGACTCAGTTCTTCTAGGAGAGGCTATCTGAACGACCACTGCAGTGTGTTGAGAAGGTCAGAAGCACCGCAGAGTCCTTTGCTTGAAAAGTGAAAGAGAAGGCTTTCTGTTCGGTTCTCAGGACCAGTCCCTTCCCACTTGAAACCGTCAATGTGTGGATTGCACCAAATTGTAAACATGAAATGTAGATTATGCAATGAATATAATGAGACTGTCCAACACATTGTTATTGGATGCCCAGCTTGGCACAAACACAGAATCTTAAGCGACAAGATGACGTGGCTCGATCTTTTTATTACCGTATTCGCCATGCTTGTGGTTTTGAAACAGAGGTCCATCCATGGTACCACCCAGAATATGTAGAGGACGTCATGGAAAATGATAAATATAAATATTTTTGGAACACAGCATCAGAATCATCCAGGTCCTTTTTTCTGTCCCTTTTGACACTAATGTGATTGTGAAGATTCAGGAAAAACATGGCAAACATTCGGACCTCGTTTTCGAAATGTCACGTTTGCACCCCAAGTACCAAGTTGTCCGACTACCCATTGCTCTCGGTGCCTAAGGTTTGGACTGACATTGGGCGAGTACCCGAGTTAGCTGCCAGGAATACAGCCCTTCTGGCAATCTGGGTAAAGCAGAAGGCTGCAGGGTTGGGGAGTCTTCTCCGAAATGTTCTGGGTGTTTTCGACTTCCTAGGAGAAGTCCCAAACGCTGTCTGGGCTGCGTGTAGAGGGGGGTGGGGTGGGTGTGTGGGGGTACGTGGGAAGGGCCTGAGCTGATGATGAGCCAAACGAACCTGATTGTGAACCTGACCAAAACCCCCTCTGTCGTATGTTTTATTTTAAGTTGTCATTATAACATTAATGGTGATGATGGGCCGACGACGCTGTTAATGATGATGATGATGATGATGATGATGATGATGATGAAGATGATGATGAAGAAGTTATGCCACGTATTAACTACAAGACACCACTTCGGGGCATACACAAAGCGCATGAAATATATCAGTAGGTTATCTTTTATCTTTGACATAAGATGTCTGTATGAGTTCCCCTCCCCTTCCCGATCTCCTCTCCGATAGTTGTGTGTCAGGTATTCTTAATGCTAGCAGGTGAACCTACCCAATCTATCCCAATCTTCCCCGCACATCTACCTGCTCCACTCTCCACACCACCGCTCTTCATTTACGTTGTCAATATACATCATGTCACTGCGCGGAGCTGGCGGCAGGTGCCCGGTCCATCTCACAACAGGCTCCAGGTGGCAAATGTTAGGCAGCTTTTAACCTAATAATATCAAACCCTCAGAATGTCTTTGAATATCCCTAAAAGCATGTAGTTGTCTCCAGCTAAAACTGTTTTATGTATTCAATTTGAGCAAAGTGACTTTGGCTAAAGTATAGCAGACCCACTCAACGTAACGTTGCTATGGTGACATAACCACGTTTCATTGAATAAAGTTGATTAGGACCCCGTTTACTTGTATTATTTACATACGGAATAGATAAGTTAGAACCATACAGTCGGAAACGCCAATTATTATTTGATATATTTGCATGTAGGGGTGAAAATATGCTTGAATAAGTCCGCCTGTAATGCAATTACCTTGTACAGACAGTTAAAGCGAAAGATACTTGAAAACGCCAATTCCACGCAGATTTACCAGGTTTAATAAATGACGTAAGAAATTGTAAAATATGTGTTACTGATACACAGTCTTAATATTATTCACATTTTTACGTAATTGAATTACTCATGCCTCTTATCGCAAATATGTATCAGTATAATATGCAAATCATAATCATGATACATATGGTTCTGTACAACGATATATACATATATATTGAAATAAATGTTAAATGTCTATAGTTTTCGCAACAGTGTATTAAAACTTTACGCTTAGACGTGTTCACACGCTCTTTGGACCAAGTACCATACAAGTGTCACTGAAATTTTTAAATATTTCTTTGCACTCGGGTACTTTTTGGGTGATCATGTGCTCATCTTGACAACAAGAACATTCAGTTAATCTCTCTGTATACAGTAAAGTACGGTTATAACGAACTCAAAGGGACTACTAATTTTAGTTCGTTATAACCGTAGTTCGTTATAAGTATATGTACAGCATAACTACAGCAAATATTCGGGACCAAAAAAGTAAGTTCGTTATATCCGTCAGTTCGTTATAAGCGTGTTCGTTATAACCGTTGTTTACTGTATAAAGAATGTAGTGCACAGACATTTGGGTACACTTCTGTCATCTTCTATCTCCCGTAGGGACTTCGGGTCAGAACAGGGACCTGAATTAACGAGTCGAGTGAACATGTCTTTTCGCTTACAAACGCCGGTTATTTAATTATCAACGACTTAGGTCGATATATTACATCCTTGCGAGCCATCCTAGATGTAACGGAATAAGAAATATAAGCGTTTGGAAGGGTAAAGACTAAAATCTAGTCTCACGTTTTACAGATAAAAATAGTTGTTAAATTGTTGTCATGAAATGTAATAAAAAGGAGCCCAGAGACTATCTTTATTTACAGATACTGATACTGCAGTAATCTAGACTTGCCAAATATTATAGATATATTTGATATATTGGATATATTTGTGTCAGGGCCTGTGTGACAGACTATGAATGGTAGATAACGTGAGAGTTTCAGTCAAGAGTTTCTAAGTTTGTTCTTCATCCAAACCTTTAAGATTTTATATTGAGTACCTTGGTGTGATATAGGTGAAATAGAACCACCCGACAGCTGGGTATAATGCCGCCAGGGACAGACAATCAAAACGCATTGCACGCAGTCTATGTTTAGATGGTGCTTCTATGTCTCTGTTCCACTGATTCTGGGTCTTCCTCAACTCTTAATAATTATATATATTATAAATTTATTTATATAAGACGCGACTAACGGGATCGGGTGATCAGGCTCGCTGACTTGGTAGCTTGAAGATAGGTAGTGTTTGAATATAGCTGTGCGAGGCGTTAACCAACAAACAAACTCTGTCTCGGAGGCCCAAAAGTATGTTCCTTCCGAATGATCACCATGATATATGGCGTTGTTTTCTTGAAACATCTTGGTTCAAATAGCAACTGTTCCCAAGGCTACATCACACAAGCGTTATCGTTATTGATAACACTAGTTATCATTATATACAAGAGTCTGATCAATGAGCAGCCTTCAGGTGCAATTGCAAACGTTTGGAGTGAGTGAGTGAGTATGGTTTTACGCCGCTTTTAGCAATATTCCAGCAATATCACGGCGGGGGACACCAGAAATGGGCTTCACACATTTTACCCATGTCGGGAATCGAACCCGGGTCTTCGGCATGGCGAGCGAACGCTTTAACCACTAGGCTACCCGACCGCCCCGCAAACGTTTGGAGGTTTTCTGAAGTGCACGATTAAACACAGATTTATTCCACTTACATCATATTCGACCCATCGCTCAATTAGGTCATCTGAAAGTTTGTGTGTTTGGTGTTTATCGCCACACTCGGCAATATTCCAGCTATTACGTCGGTTTATAAATAATCGAGTCTGGATCAGACGATCCAGTGATTGATATCATAAGCAGCGATTCACTCAAATGGGGTACGATGACATACATCAAGCGAGCCTGACCACCCGATCCCGATAGTCGCCTCTTACGACAAGCATAGTCGCCTCTTACGACAAGCATAGTCGCCTCTTACGGCAAGCATAGTCGCCTCTTACGACAAGCATAGTCGCCTCTTACGACAAGCATAGTCGCCTCTTACGGCAAGCATAGTCGCCTCTTACGACAAGCATAGTCGCCTCTTACGACAAGCATAGTCGCCTCTTACGACAAGCATAGTCGCCTCTTACGGCAAGCATGGGTTGCTGAAGACCTATTCTATCCCGGATCTTCACGGTTACGCCTGAAAGTAATTAGATAATGAGCAGTGTGAACATTAAATGATCATTCGTAACAAGTAACTGCTGAAAACCATTTTCCTTCTGTTTCTGTCTTAAATTGTCGTGTCATATGGATCGGCCGGCCAGGCTCTGTGACTTGGCTGATGACGTCTCATCATATTATGTGGATTGATGCTCATGCATTCAATCACTGGACCGATTTTATAGTGCAAGCCCACTGAGATACCACTCAGACACATTATACTGACACCGAGCAGACCAGTCCTTGTTTTATACCCTTAATGCCGAGCGCTTTTAACGTCTTTTGATAATGGAACAGACACGTATCCGATCTCAGTGTGTGTGTGTGTGTGTGTGTGTGTGTGTGTGTGTGTGTGTGTGTTTTGACACCATGAGAGTGTGTTAGAAGAATACCCCTCTGATAGACAGCAAACTGACTCCGAGCCTACCAGTCCTTGTTTATCCCCTTAATCCTGAACGCCAGGCAGGGTAACAACAAGTAAAGTCTTTTAATATGACGCGTCGAGGAGATCGAGTCACCAGCCTGCCACTCTCCGGGCAGACGCTCTATTCACCATATCACCCCCCACAAGGATAAATTACATGCTTAATGCCGTGCGCCAGGCAGGGTAATAACAAATACCATCTTTTAACTTCCTTTTTTAATGACGCCGCTCTTTGAGACATACGTTAGGTCCAGTGACATGAGATAAGAATACGGGGACAGCAATGGGCTCATCCTCATCCCCGTCAGAAGCGAGGGGATCAGTGGTCAAAGAGGCAGGACTTTCATAGTATCGCCTCTCATCCCTACCTTAACCTTCTCTCCGTGTTCGCATGGCTTATTATCCTTGGTTGGTCAGTAAAACCCATTTTCACGGTTTCTTAAAGGCTAAGATATATCGAGGACCGTCACTTTGCGCTTTCCTCCACAATAAGCTACTGTACAATAATTCAAACATTGTCCAAACTGGTGTTAATCCACTCACTCCCCGTGAAACTCAATTCGTGTTACAACCCCCACGGAACCTACTAGTGACGCGGAATAAATCAATGCACAGCCAGCACGGTTTACGTAAAACTCATTGCCTAAGATTTAGTTGTTTGCATTTTCCGCTTCAAGGTTTTTATTCGGTGTTTTTTGGGGTTGAAAATCAGACGGAACATCGCCAAACTGCTGTGTTAACGGGTTCTCAAGTCAAGCCTGCAATTCAAAGTTCGTATGTAGTTTTATTTTGAATGATAAATGAATCTGTTATGGCATCTCATTAATCAATCGCTTTCTTTCTACTGACACGGAGAAACGCTCAACAGGGCAGCAAGAACTGAGCTCTTACATCTTTCAACAATCTTTGAAAATTAAAGTTTACGAATATTCAAGATTGATGCAGCCTCCGAAGCTGGTTCATTTTGATCTAAATATTGACACAATGTCAACAACACTTTTTGTATCAACATAAGAAATATCACGTTGCACAAGCGGTTTAGTATTCATTTAGCTTCTGACTTTCTATCTATAGTTTGACCAGAAAATATTGAGAATGACAACATTGTTAATTATAGATATATGAAGTCATAGACCAAGAGATAAGACCAACCCGATGTGATACAGCTATCATCGTGTTTCCTACAGCCCAATGTGATATAGCTGTTTTATTACTTCCTACAGCTCGATGTGATATAGCTAGTATTATTCTGCTTCCCACAGCCCGATGTGATATAGCTGTTTTATTACTTCCTACAGCTCGATGTGATATAGCTTGTATTATTCTGCTTCCCACAGCCCGATGTGATATAGCTGTTTTATTACTTCCTACAGCTCGATGTGATATAGCTAGTATTATTCTGCTTCCCACAGCCCAATGTGATATAGCTGTTTTATTACTTCCTACAGCTCGATGTGGTATAGCTAGTATTATTCTGCTTCCCACCGCCCGATGTGATATAGCTGTTTTATTACTTCCTACAGCTCGATGTGATATAGCTAGTATTATTCTGCTTCCCACAGCCCGATGTGATATAGCTGTTTTATTACTTCCTACAGCTCGATGTGATATAGCTAGTATTATTCTGCTTCCCACAACCTGATGTGACATAGCTACAATACTGCTTCCTAAAGTCAGATGTGATATACGGTATGATACTGCTTCCTGCAGACCGATGTGACATAGCTGTTTTATTACTTCCTACAGCTCAAAGTGATATAGCTATAATATTGCTTCCTAAAGTCAGATGTGATATAGGTATAATACTGCTTCCTACAGACCGATGTGACATAGCTGTTTTATTACTTCCTACAGCTCGATGTGATATAGCTAGTATTATTCTGCTTCCCACAGCCCGATGTGATATAGCTGTTTTATTACTTCCTACAGCTCGATGTGATATAGCTAGTATTATTCTGCTTCCCACAACCTGATGTGATATAGCTACAATACTGCTTCCTAAAGTCAGATGTGATATACGGTATAATACTGCTTCCTACAGACCGATGTGACATAGCTGTTTTATTACTTCCTACAGCTCAAAGTGATATAGCTATAATATTGCTTCCTAAAGTCAGATGTGATATAGGTATAATACTGCTTCCTACAGACCGATGTGACATAGCTGTTTTATTACTTCCTACAGCTCAAAGTGATATAGCTATAATATTGCTTCCTAAAGTCAGATGTGATATAGGTATAATACTGCTTCCTACAGACCGATGTGATATAGCTGTTTTATTACTTCCTACAGCTCGATGTGATATAGCTACAATACTGCTTCCCAAAGTCAGATGTGATATAGGTATAATACTCTATCCTACAGACCGATGTGATATATCTATAATACTGCTTCCTAAAGTCAGATGTGATATAGCTACAATACTGCTTCCTAAAGTCAAATGTGATATAGGTATAATACTCCATCCTACAGACCGACGTGATATATCTATAATACTGCTTCCTAAAGTCAGATGTGTTATAGCTATAACACTGCTTCCTAAAGTCAGATGTCATATAGCTATAATACTGCTTCCAACAGTCAGATGCCATATAGCTATAATACTGCTTCCAACAGTCAGATGTCCTATAGCTATAATACTGCTTCCAACAGTCAGATGTCATATAGCTGTACCATTGCTGGTATGGAGTTAATCGTGGCTTATTCAGGATGATTGAACTACTTGTTCGTGGATGACATTCATAACCAGATTAATCTAGGCATCCCACGCCACAAAGAAATACTTTATTTGACTTTAAACTGTAGAAAAAGTTGGTCCATCGCCACCACCGGGATTCAACGGACATCCTGCGATTTTGTTGCGCCAAATCACCTGTCTTGAAATCGATTAACTTACAGCGGAAAGGCTAATGTAGGGTAAGTGGGGAAAATCTCGAGACCCCTTGGGATTTCCTAAATTGATTAATGCCGGGCTTTTAAAAATAAACAAAGCCTAATCAAACTACACGGCTCACGGCGTCAGAGTGGAGAGTTTTTATCCATTAAAACATTGGAGGCAGCTCTGGAATATGACTGTAACACCGAACCAGATTGACTTGGGATTCCGGCAACAGTATCGTACGTCTACAGCGTCTTATTTTATAATAATAATAATAATAATAATAACAACAATAATCATCATCATCATCATCATCATCATCATCATCATTCATCATCATCATCATCATCAGCTCACTGAGAAGTATATGTGTTTAAAACTAAGCTGCAGTCACATGCTATCTAATAAGTCAAAGCCATATGAGTGTGTGAGTGAAATTTCTTTAAGGCCGGACCCGTGAAGATTCCGGGGTAGAATAGGTCTTCAGCAACCCATGCTTGCCGTAAAAGACGACTAACGGGATCGGGTGGTCAGGCTCGCTGACCTGGTTGATGCATGTCATCGATCCCAATTGCGCGGATCGATGCTCATGATATAAATCACTGGATTGTCTGGTCCAGACTCGATTATTTACAGACCGCCGCCATATAGCTGGAATATTGCTGAGTGCGACGTTAAACAACAAGCCAAACAAAACCAAATCTTTAGGGCCGCTTTGGACAGTTTTGTACAAATGTGATAATAATCACTGCAAATTTGTGTATGACGTCATTTGTATGACGTCACAACTTTGGGTGTACCGCCATCTTGCCTAGGAAGTAAAGTATGTCCACCAAACACATGCTGTTTGTGGTATCTCACCCCCTGATTCATGTCTTTGTCTCATGAAGACTTAAACTCCCAGAAGCTGATACCGATATTAATATGTCCAACGAAAGTGTACTCATAGCAATTAATGATTTATAACAGTAACCATAGCAATGCAGTAATCATAGTAGCGTTTATACATTGAAACACAAAAACACAATAGTTTGTTTTTCCTGAGTTTTACCCTTTTTATGAACACCTGGTGTCATTACTGATTTTCAGTGATCCATTCGTATAATTTTCATCGCTATTTTGCCTTTTACGCCCAAGGGAATCTGATTCGGCAGATAATCGAGGCTGATCATTTTCTGGCGTTGACGTTTTATATTTGTTTGTCGCAATATAGGGAGGTTCCCTGATTGGGCGTGGCACCGTGTTATCGGGATAAGTTCCCGATAGACAACTTAGTGTTTCGACAGTCCCTTTAATGAAACAATGTCTCCCTTGAAGAAAGGAAGAAACAAACAAGCAAACAAACAAAGAGCAACAATACCATCTTATGTGAAACATTTTTTTCCGGAATGATTCTAAATTTCCAATAAGGACGAGGATAAAAATATCTATCTTATAGTGGGAAAATTTCTCGGCAGGATAAAGCCAACGGAAAAAAGTGATATCGGTTGGCGTCACATGCGGAATGAGATGCAAATATCAAAGGTCAAGTAGGGACTACAGTGTTCAGAATTAACCATCGGGAATCTGGAGAAACTACTGGGATAATTGCTATCATTATCAAAAGAACAGTCTAATATAAATAAAAATCATTTGCTGAGGCATTTTACAAGTTTTGGCAACCTTGGAGATGTAATTTGCGAAACAATTAAGCGAGGACACTGGCCTAGCAGGATCAGTTTCGAAAACTGTCCTTATAGATCTCTGCGGCTCGGAAACTTTTACCCAAATTAAAACATTTGGATTTGCCCGAAATATGTCCGAATTGTTACCTTGTGTCGTTTTGTCGCTGTGTGTGCATCTGACTGCACTAAGCAACGTTATGACAGCTGCAGGAGAGGCACAAACGTGACGTCTCATCGACTGAGGGTAGAGTAGCTTCCCCTTGATAAAGGGCAGTTACTCTTGCGGACAGACCGATGGATTGCCGCGAAAGGTAAGTAGAAAACAGTTTGTGAAGGCAATTGTTGTTTTGGCGATATGTAGATATACGCCACTGTATAAGAAATAGGTTTCAGTTGGAACTAATTTACGTACAATAGCTTTTTTCTGACAACAAAGTCAAATGCCTTACGAAAATCGATGAAAGCTGCATAAAATCTGTGTTTTGGTTTTCTCAAATACTTTTGACATAAAGATTGAAGGACAAATACATGATCAATAACCCATAATTACATTTATCAGAGAAATACCACGGGTATTATTTCGATCATAAACATCCCCTTTTTTCCACAATGGGATAATCAAGCCGACATTCCAACTATCGGGAAAATTTAAGCGACAAAACCATATTCAATATAAATCTCTGCTAAACGCACGGGTCCGTTGTACGATTCCGACTGTATCATGAGCATGTGTTTATGAGTGAGTGAGTTTGGTTTTACGCCGCTTTTAGCAATATTCCAGCAATATCACGGCGGGGGACACCAGAAATGGGCTTCACACATTGTACCCATGTCGGAAATCGAACCCGGGTCTTTGGCGTGACGAGCGAACGCTTTAACCACTAGGCTACCCGACCGCCCCTCGCATGTGTTTATGAATCATACCAGGTGTTCGCGAAAAGATGTCATACTCCACCGGTCGCACACGTCACAAACACATGCAGAGGCAGGTCAATTGTTCACCTGAAAAAACACGGGAACATATGGTTAAAATATCGAATTGCATCAGACATCATTGTTGTCACTGATGCGTCACATTTGGAAATGTTCTGAACATGTCTACCATAAAACTTTTTGAAAGCTTTACTGATGCCTTGAATGTTGTAACCTTGATCGAACAAGAGCATGCTCGATTGTACCAAATAAGTTGTGAAATGTAAACACCTAAGGCTAGAGCTTCTGGAATATTGCGGGGCGGTCGGGTAGCCTAGTGGTTAAAGCGTTCGCTCGTCACGCCGAAGACCCGGGTTCGATTCCCGACATGGGTACAATGTGTGAAGCCCATTTCTGGTGCCCCCCGCCGTGATATTGCTGGAATATTGATAAAGGGGCGTAAAACCATACTCACTCACTCACTCACTCTGGAATATTGCTCGACACATGGAGATTTGCCCATTTAAGTCACTTGGTCGATTTTTCAATCTCATTTCTGATAATGTAATTCTGACAGATTATCCATACTGTTACAATAAGATATATTACCTGGATAATTTGTTCAGTCAGAAATTTGCCCAAAATGAACAAATGTTGGCAGTGGTGTAAAAAATGAATAGGTTTTTTTTGTGTTTTTTTTGTTTGTTTGTTGTTGTTGGTATTTGGGGGGGGGGGGGGGGATGCCCAAACGTCATTTTTTTGTATTAATAGTGAAAATAAGTATTGTGTTTGGTGCATACATGGTTTGTTGGATACAGCAGAGACGAAAATAGATTGTTCTAAAAGCTCAAAGACTGAAGAAAGATGTCATTCGAGATATTAGAAATGATAATTTTAGATCTGGCCGCCATCAATATGGTAACCATAAAAGAAGGTCGTGTGTTTCACTATGTCGTATTAGAACGAGGAGTTTCTTTCACCACTACAAAGGCATATACGGTCAATGCCACTGGTAAGATTCGCTTTCAAACTGTGGCGATGTTCATATGTGGTCGAACTTCCAATATCGTCTGTCTTGTGTGGATTTAAATCCATTTCATCTGACAGGCTAGCGCCGATGTGAAGAACCCCTTATCGACTCCTGCCATCTGTAATGCTGTGATATTGATAGAGAGATCACTCGGGTGAGGCCAAGTTGTGCGACTCTAAAAAGAGGAAAAAAGAATGTTCGAGTTTCAAGACAGGCGCTGTGGCAGCAACGTTAACACTGTCGACCGTCACAACAGCAGAAACCATACTACTGCTTCGACGGCAATCATTACAACTGAAGCACTTTGCTGATGTGTGAGTGACTGAATTGGGCTTTATGACGCTTTGCCTAGTATTTCAGTTATAACAGGGGGCGGCGGGGTAGCCTAGTGATTAAAGGGTTAGATTCCCGACGTGGGTACAATGTGTGAAGCCCATTTCTGGTGTCCCCCGCCGTGATATTGCTGGAATAAGGCTAAAATCGGCGTAAAACCACACTCACTCACTCAGTTATAACAGGGGTAGCGTACTTAGTGAGGAAGTCCGTGATGCGTAGATGATCAATTTGGTTAATCTTCGAGCACGGATTAAGTGTCGTTAGACCAAGGCCTATAATCAAGGCATATAAGCGGATCCTGACACGGCTAAGGGACACAACTTTTATATCATCTTTGTTCAGTCATGCGTGTTTGACGTGTCATTAAACACCGACTGACAGTTACATATGCCATATTGCGATTGTTTATCCCATATACACTCAAACAGTCTCTATGACACACAGTGGATAATATTTACCATAACCCATGACTGTACCTGGGCCGCCTCCGTGGTCTAGTGGTAGAGCGTCCGCCCGGAGTTCGGAAGGTCCGGGATTCGATCCCCGGCCGCGTCATACCAAAAGACGTTAAAAGATGGTACTTCTTGTTACCCTGTCTGGCGCTAGGCATTAAGGGGCTAAAACAAGGACTTGTCGGCTCGGAGTCAGTATACTGTGTCTGAGTGGGGTATTCATGTTAAACTGCGGCATGGTATCTCAGTGAGCTAGCACTATAAATCGGCATCAGTCCGGACTAGTACAAGCAGCCACACAAACACACACACGTACATGCACGTCGCTATATAAGTGCAATAATATTGGACGCGACGTTAAACCCCATTTCACCTCACCATGACTGAACCTGAGTGTTTAGAGGTCATACATATCATACGTCGCTTCACTGCTACAGCCATGTAAGTATTCTACAAATGTACAGTCAACAAAACAACAATATCATTGATTACCGTCACATTATACATATTATCATTATGACAATTTGTCTTTGTTTCTACACTATCCTTGCTACATGCTGTGCTGAACTGTACAGTGTTTAGTACAGCCTGTTCCCTGCTCTGCTGTATTGTATTGAACTGTATTAGTGTGTAGCTTGCAGTGCTTGATGAATGATGAGCTGTACTTTGCAACCTCATTATTATCATTATTATAAGTAGAAGTAGAATAGTGCTAGCTAGAGCTGGCTAAACTTGCTTTTGTATTCATATCTGGATTGGTTTTTTTTGGGTTTTTTAAATATATATATTCCGCAGTCATGGTGCAGGACTAAAGAAGTGAGTGAGTGATTGAATTGGGTTTAACTCCGCTTTCAACAGTATACCAGTTATATCCCGGCGAGTCAGTTTACTGTGGGGGAAAAACACAAAGTGATGCAGGTCTCAGGCGCTTTCCACTTTGGTGGAACCAATGAGCAGAGGTATGGTGTTGATAAACCAAGAAATACAATTCGGGAATCGAGCCCACGATCATTGGTTTCTGGCGTGTCCAAGGGACGCAACTCCTCTCAGTGAACTGCGGCGGATTAGACGACTGGGGCCAGCAGCAGCAGCAGTAGCAGCAGTAGTAGTAGTAGTAGTAGTGGTAGTGGTAGTGGAAGTGGTAGTAGTAGTAGTGGTAGTGGTAGTAGTAGTGGTAGTGGTAGTAGTAGCAGTGGTAGTGGTAATAGTAGTAGTAGTAGTAGTAGTGGTGGTGGTAGTAGTGGTGGAAGTAGTTTTGTTTGTTTGTGTGTTGTTTAACGCCGAACTCAGCAATATTCCAGCTATATTCATATATAATACAAATATTTCTGCGGTCTGTATATAATCGAGTCTGGACCAGACAATCCAGTGATTGACACCATAAGCATCGATCCACGCAGTTGGGATATGATGACATGCATCAACAAAGTCGGCGAGCCTGACCACCCGATCCCGTTAGTCGCCTCATACGACAAGCATAGTCGCCTTTTACGTCAAGCATGGGTTGTTGAAGACCTATATGGAGTAGTAGTAGTAGTAGTAGTAGTAGTAGTAGTAGTGGTAGTAGTTGTTGTTGTTGTTGCTGTTGTAGTTGTAGTGTTGGTGCATCTCTTCAGGCTTTCCACCCACATCAAGCTGACACGCCGTGATATAGCTGAAATATTCTTCAATATGTCGTTAATCCCCGTCAACTCACTTATGCGGTATTGAGCTGTGCTGTGCTGTGCTGTGCTGTGCTGTGCTGTGCTGTGCTGTGCTGTGCCGTGCTGTGATGTGCAGTGCTCTGCTCTACTCTACTTTGTTATCTACGTGGGTTTCTTGGTATGTCGTGTTGTATTTTAATGTGTTGTTTGGGGCGATGGGGTACCTGGTTAAAGCGTTCGCTCGTCTCGCCGAAAATCCGGGTTCGATTCCCCACATGGATACAATGTGTGAAGCCCATTTCTGGTGTCCCACGCCGTGATATTGTGGAACCGTGCAAAAAGTGGCTTAAAACCATACTCACTTCACTTTAAGGTGTTGTGTTAGATGCATGAAGAACTATATGTTACACTAAGTATATGTTGTGCTCATCACTGCTGTGTTGTTCTGTGTTGTGCTCTCCTTTCAGTACCTACTTCAACAACGACAGCCCATTTACATGTGCACGTAGACACACTCCGCTCTAGCGTTATTGCATCAAAGAGCTATTTTGATCAAACCTCCATTAGTAAACAGGTGCAGAGTATATTTATAGAGACTTACAAGCGTACGTACTCCCAATACCTTCATATGCAAAGCCTGAACTGTCTTTTTAATGCATTTTACACGTAGCGAAAACAGTACACATCGACATGCCATGGATATTCGTGTCACATGCACTAATGTCAGTTTGGTTGTCGAAACTAATATCCGTCGATTTCCCTATCGCCCAAGCTCTCCTTCATATTGGAAATGTACAGGACAATTTCGGACTCGAGTTGTCTTAAGCAGTCCTTTTGAACTTCTATCCCACTAAAGGGGCATTCCCTTGATGGTAACCCGCCACGGTAAGTCGATAAGAGTGATGCCATGGAGCTTGTCATTGTGATAAGGAGCTTGAGTCTGTCGACGTCACTCGAGAGCCTATAAGGATGACATATTGCCCATGGCGTAATGGAATGAGCGCTACTACCAGTTATATCACCTTGGTGATGTCAATATCAGAATACCGATGAATAAACTGTTAATAAGGATTTGACTAGAATAGCGATACTTGAACTTTAGACACAACATGAACTCTCGGCTCGCCATAAAGTTTTCTAATAATAAATATTTGTTATTGAGCTTATTACGGTTTATTAGACGTCAAATATTTACGAGTGAAGTTGTTATGGAAATTTTGAATAGACGGTTTGATGTTCTGTACTGAGAATTGGGTGTGTATAGTTCACGATGTAATAAAAAAAGGTAAATCGGATATCGCCCGCGTCGTTCGATAGGGTTTGTTTATTGGTCGTGTCCAAATAGTCTTCATGGGATGTTATTGAGAGGAGATATTTGCACCGACGTTGAAAACATACCGAATTATATCAAGCAAAATAGTCAAAAGACACGTAGAATAATAAAACAAATAATACAGGATTGTCAAGTCAATAGTTACGTCGTTCGTCTTCATATCGGAATCAATTCGGTCACCCAGGACAAAGGGGTTCATTTTCAATATTTCAATCAGTAATATATTCAAGATATATGGTTTAACATCGCCCTGAGTAGTATTTCAATGACATCAGCTGCGCCAGCTTCGTGTGAAGGAAAGCCCGAAGTGATTCAGGTCTTAGACGTTTCCAAATTTGGGTGAAGTGGGGTTTAACGTCGCGTCCAAGATTATTGCACTTGCATAGCGACGTGCATGTGTGTGTGGCTGCTTGTACTAGTCCGGACTGATCCCGATTTATAGTGCTAGCTCACTGAGATACCATGCCGCAGTTTAACATGAATACCCCACTCAGAAACAGTATACTTACTCCGAGCCGACCAGTCCTTGTTTTAGCCTCTTAAAGCTAAGCGCCAGACAACCATTACTATCTTTTAACGTCTTGGTATGACGCTGCCGGGGATCGAACTCCGGACCTTCCGCTCTCCGGGCGGACGTTCTACCACTAGGCCACGGAGGCGGTCTCCCACTTTCGAGAAAGATGATAACAGTTATGGTTCTGATGAATCATTATCTGGGGGAAGCTAGGATACAAAGCCACCGTCACAGGATTCTGACACATCTAACGGACAGCTGTACAGGGAGTATTACGACGTGTTAGACACCCGTGCCCGCACAGACGCTGTGTATGCTGAGGATACGGTATGAAACTGCCGGTCAAATGAAAGTATATATGATGGTGGCTAAAATGAAACAAACAAGAAACGGTTTACGGGTATTGCAGTGTTTCGGCGGGGGACACGGGGGTCCAGTCTTCTAAGGCGCCGCAATTCGCTTACAGAGTTGCGTCCCTTGGGTTCGAATCCCCGTTGAGCCCGATTATGTTTCTAGGTTTGTCAGAACCGTACCCGTGCTCGTAGGTTTCACCAAATTAGTAAACGTCTTAGACCTTCAGCACGTCGGGCTTTCCATCCCAATCAAGCTGTCACGCCGTGATATAACTGGAATACTGTTCAAAGCGGCGTTAAACCCAACTCACTCGCCCACTTTTTCGGCGACTGTTTTCAGCCTAGGAACGTTTGATAACGTCTGTAATGTTTAGTCAAATGCAAGTATTATCTCGCGGCAGTTTATCTCGCGGCAGTTCACACCTGTACGCCACGGTATGGGATACACACAGAGACAGACAATGTAGAATATCGTGCTTGACAGTTTTTAATTCTGTAAAGATTCTCATTTTATGATTACGCAAAATTATCCCCCAATTTTACACAAAATGTATTTGTTATTTGTAAGGTAAAGAAGGGGGGGGGTATTCGCAGGACGACGACCGCCGGTACGCCTTTGATGTGTGGTGTTTAAGGAGGGGATTAACTCCTTGGTTAGTGTCAAAAACTGAAATGTGTTCACTGAATTGGTGAACTCCGATTTTGATAATCTAGTGAGTACCATTTACTCAACTGATTGACTCAACAGTTACTCTGTTATAAATCTCCGAAAAATGGTAGTCTGTCGCACGTTAAATCTCCAAAGTAAGTAAGTAAGTAAGGTAGTCTGTCATCATTCTCGATATGGCAAACGCGCAGGTACAGTACACGTTTCTTCCAACTGCACGCGGCAGTAGATACCTTTGTACTGGTGGCTACACCTACCGAGTTGGAAAAAGGAAGAGGAATGACTGGATTTCTGTGTGCAGCCGACACCATCTACGGAGATGGAACCTTTTACGCGACTCCACGTCTCTTCTACCAGCTCTACACCCTCCACGCCTTCGTCGCCAACAAGATGGGTTGAGACAGAGCAGGAGCCTTGGAACCATTTCAACAACGGCAGCCCTCGCACCAATAACCACCTGGAGGGATGGCATGGACGCTTAAAGAAAGTCATTTCTAGGAGCTGAACAGCAGAAGACAGAGTGTAATCTGCTACAGTACCAGGTCGGCCAGCGTCTCCCACCAAAAAAGAAGAAGTTCTGTGATATACAATGCAGAATCGATCAACTGAAGACCAGACTGATCCAGAATGAAGTCAGCGTAATTTTCTTTGCTGACTCAGTGTCTCATCTTCTCAAACTGTCCTAATTGCCCATGACTTGTACGTCATCTTGTACATATACATTCTAATTATTTGTAAATAAATCAATATTCCATCCTTATTGTCTTTCATTCGTTCGTTTCAAATCCATTTCCACTTTTTTACTTGCTCGAGTTGTTAAAATAACACTCGATACCCATTGTTCAACTAGATTGACGGATTAAAATATTCGCAGGACGACGACCTCACTTTTTGCTAGTTTGTTTTCATACGACACAGGGGGTCGTCGTCCTGAGAATGAACCAAAGAGGGTATTCTTTTTAATTTAGTGAAAATGACATTGCCTGAGGTTGGAGCATCAAAATTGGGACAGAGCCACTCGGAAGTTTGAGTTTATGGATATTCGCCATTTTTAACAACGTTTTGAATAGTATAATTTCCCCTGGTGTGAATAAAGTTCTTTGTACAATAAGATCTATACGCATCTAAATGTCCCCTTAATCGAAAAGATCCATTTTTAAAATGTTTCCACCACATCCGCCAAGTACATTTGAATCTCATGTAATTTAGTTTGTTTATGTCAAAGAATTTCTTACCATCACATGCATCTGTTACTCGAGAGTGAGTGAGTGAGTGAGTGAGTGAAGTGAGCTCCAAGGTCGCATCAGTATCACGACGGAAGACACTGAGAATGAGTTTCACTCATAAGTAAGTAAATGTTCTTCACGCCAGAGAAAGCAATATCCGTTCGCTATAAGTATGTTGACAGATATATTCCTAAATCATATTTCTGCACGACGACAGGTCATAATTTCATGTGCACCACAGATTTGACCAAGTCCCGCGCACAGCAACATATTCCTTTTGCCCCGCAGATCGTACTGACTGTGTCGCGTGTGGAGAGACTAAATCCCTTCTCCCGTACAATGTCTGCGTTGCGTCACTTTTATGATAAGGAATGACGGAATGTTTTCACTGCCATCCTTTTCAATGTACCATTTGTTAGCCAACGGCTATGGTAGGATTTCCGTGTTGTTAACCTCCGATCTCATCAGAGAAAAGAGAAATAAGAAGGGTTTTTTTAAATATCAACTTGAAACCAGAAGAAAAACATCTTCGAAATCTGATATTGCACTTATGAATCTTAATGTTCCGCATGAGCGTGTGTCTTATCTTAGAGGGACACGATTCATTAACAATACAGCATCGTTACAGTATGCACGCATTATCGCTAATTGTCCTTCAATTTTGAATTAAGTTACGGCGAGGCAAACCCGATTCTTGAAAGCTGGTGGATGGTATTCCATTCTCGCGTAATACTGAGATATTATATTGAAGAAACTAAGGGAATCAGATAATTTCTATAAAATTATTTTATCTGATCAGTATTATTAGTCCAGAAAAGCCCCTCGTAAATCAGTTTAAGGAGCAGAGAGGCCATCTGAAAAGAGTTTTACGTGTTTCAAGACGGTTAAAGACCTCACAGTAATGTGCTAAGTATAGTCGCTATTATCGACTGATGAAAGGGAATGTGAGACGGACTATTATGTAAGTGTCATTTACGCTAGGTTTCTCTCAAATAACGTCAGGTTATTAATCAGAAAAATGATAAAGGACATCCTATGAAGACCGACCTAATTTAAGCCTTAATCCAACCAAGAATGCTTCCTTTCTGCGAGGCTGCCGGCTTGTGAATTTTATTATGACTGTGCGACGCCATTGGAATACCCATAGTCGTGAATGTCCGTGAACATGAGTGGGGGGTGCAAAAAGTTGAACTTCATATCCGAAAAGAAATATTGCTTTGGATAAGGATGGGTCGTTCATACTATACTACCATACGGATCAGTCGTTCATTAATATACTAGTACCATAAGGATCAGTCGTTCATTAATATACTACCATGATATACGTAAACGTACACGCACATCACTGCTTATTTTACATCAAGAGATGTACAGGGAATAGGGAATATATATCTGAATACTCTAAAACACAGATTTGTTCTCATACGTTCGTATGGGCAATATTGATAGTTAATGCTGCGGTCTAGATTCATGTAACGGCAGTGGGCTCAAGATGCGCACATTTTAAATGTGTTTCCATTTTTCTGCTCAAGAATTTCTTTCCACCATAAAATGCAGATTAAATTTGTGTAAAAAGTTTTAATAAGTTATTGTTTTATTTGGGTACATTGATATTCTTGGTCAAGAGGGGTAAGAGAAAATATCCGAATTGCATTAAAGTTAAAAAAAAAAGAAAAAAAGAACTCGAATAAAAACACAGGTATTCAGGTTATAATTTTGAAAAATTCCTGTCCCTTATAAGGATGTTTGTTTTATTCTGTTAAATACTCTTCAGTGAAGACTGCGGGATCGGGTGGTCAGGCTCGCTGACTTGGTTGATGCATATCATCGTATCCCAATTGCGCGGAACGATGCTCATGATATTAATCACTGGATTGGCTGGTCCAGACTCGATTATTTACAGACCGCCGTCATATAGCTGGAATATTGCTGAGTGCGACGTTAACCAACAAACCAACCAACAACCAACCCGTTAAGACTGAAGCCAACCTGTGAAGACGTAGGAGTCTGGAATAAGGTTACTCTCAACTAATACATATTTTATAATACTTTTTACGTTACAAACCTTTCTGTAAACCATCGTTTTTCTATTTTTTTTAAAACAGACAACTTGGCGACATGTGTGTGTATTATTTGCTGTAAATACCAAACAAACTGAAAGTGGAATTTGCTGATTATTGTGTTTGCAACACCGAAAAAGGTAGGATGGACGAATTAATCGAATTATCCGCCCTCAACGCCGCAACACTGCTTGAAACTATCATGGCAGGTGCAGAAGTAGAATTAATGGTTGCGTCTTCGCCGGAGAACTCTGTCTCAACATAGAGTACCGCGGCCCCGGAGGAACCGACATCAAATACCATTGTCTGCCTGGCCCATGGGAATTCAACACATATTAATATTAATATCCTCAAGAGGCGATTTAGGGATAGATCAGCTTTTATAATTAAGGCTTCGGCAACTCTACTGTCCAGAGGTGATGTCCTGTCTTTGTAAGTCTCAAGGGTCACCTCACAAAGGTCAAGATGAAACAATAAACGCTGGACGCTACCTTGACCTTGTTACCACGTTGCGGTAATGATTGACAGTTAAAAGTGTTGTATATTGCGCCGAGAGAATGTCCAAGTCTGTGACTTCCGTATGTGACACGTCACTGGGGACATTAATTATTACTTTATATGATATCCTAGCGTTTTATAATAATTATGAACACATAAATGCGAACGTAAACGCTAAAGAGCATTAAGGTCGCGTTTGGGGAACCTTTAACGAATGCAACTTTAATGACAGGGTCTCGTTCCATGCGCTGCTTGACTGGGTTAAACACTGTTTTCCGGGAATGCCCGAAGTCTGGATTTAACTGTCCGGTGAAAGTGGGCACTGAGCCAGAAGAATGATTCACCCATCACTGTTGCCGAGACCGACATATTAGACGTCTTGACCATCATGGCCATCTTCACCACTCGCCCCTTTCAACAAACATGCACATGGCCTGCTCAAAGCCATTTTCAAGAAATCTGCAATTTCAAAAAATAGCTGAAACCTTATAATTACAATTATTGAATTTATCGTGGTCTTGTATATATTTTGTACTGTTTTGTGATATTCATTAATGTTAACAAATGGGAATGTATGAAAAACACGATTGTAAGTTCGGTTTGCGTATTGAGCCTTCATGGGATGCGAACTGTGGATAAATGATTTGCGTTAGAAACGTAAACTGTCTTCCTCCAACCGCCCACACTGCAAAGGTGTAGATATCATGAATACCAGGATCCGCGCATATAATATGAGGATGATTTAAATTGTTCGTTTGTTGTTTAATGCCGCACTCAGCAATAGTCCAGCTATATGGCGGCAGTCTGTAAATAATCGAGTCTGGACCAGACAATCCGGTGATTGTGATCATGAGGTTGATTATCAAAGACGGATGAAGTGAGAAGTTGGTAATGATAATAATGCTCTTGAAGCAGCAAATCTACTGGATTAACCAAATTCGGGATAACCAAACGTGTGTGCGGTGTAATATTATTTTGCGTGCGTGCGTGCGTGCGTGCGTGCGTGCGTGTGTGTGTGTGTGTGTGTGTGTGTGTGTGGGCGGTGCGCATGTGTGTGTGCGGTGTTTGTGTATGTATGCGTGTATGTGTATATGTAAGTTTGTGTGTGGTGTGTGCGTGAGTGTGTGTGGGGTGTGGGTGTTTGCAGTGTGTGTGTGCTTTCGGTGTATGTGTGTGCGTCTGAAGTGTGTGTGTGTGTGTGCTTGTTGTGTGTGTGCGTTTGCACTGTGTGTGTGCTTGCGGTGTGTGTGTGTGTTTGCTTTGAGTGTGTGTGTGTGTGCGTGCGGTGTGTGTGCGTTTGCAGTGAGTGTGTGTGTGCTTGCGGTGTGTGTGTGTTTGCGGTGTGTGTGTTTGCAGTGTGTGTGCGTTTGCAGTGAGTGTGTGCGTGCGGTGTGTGTGCGTTTGCAGTGAGTGTGTGTGTGCTTGTGGTGTGTGTGTGTCTGCAGTGAGTGTGTGTGCTTGCAGTGTGTGTACGGTGAGTGTGTGTTTATCTGCAGTGTGGGGTGACGGTCTGACGTGATTTCGCTGTATGGACATGTAATGTTATGTGCGTCATTATGCACATGCAAGTCACACTTCAGTCATGGAATGTCATTATCTTCCAGGAACACATTTTGGTACTGTACCGGTAATGTGCCTAACGCGAAAATGACCTTGACGACGAGCTACAATCTGTGATAATTGTCGTCAATCGAGAGAAGTTCGGCCATTAGTAACCTACATCGCCCCAGGACCTTCCTGAGTGCATACAGGAAATGTATGATATTTCTTTATGGGTTAACATTAGATAGCTTTAATGACCCACGTGACACTAATGATATCCGCGTGACCACGTGTGTTCGGGTAGAGAAAGGGTCTTTTACGACGTGTCCAAGCTATTTCTATTTCTTCTTACATAAGGCACACATGGACTTGTTTGCAGACGTGTGGCATACACATTTTGTCAGTGAACATTTCTGTTAAAACTTACACCTGTTGCGTTTTACAAAGGAGTTCTGATCGCGATAAACTGCAGGCAAAGAAATAATGAGAAAATGAAATGCCTAAAAATGAAACAAGTGGTTATTTGATGGTGATGTATTTGATGCGATATTACATGCATCATATCTATAGTGTCTCACAGTCCCTGGACCATATTATTTTCTCTTCCGCCCAGCCATTTCTGTAATGCAAAAAGCCCTAAATGAAGCAAGTCTAGATTTTCCTCAGTTTCGGGAATCTCCCATCTCGCTGGGGCTCCTTTTCAATTTTAATGGAATTACAGTAAACTACGGTTATAACGAACACGCTTATAACGAACTTACGGATATAACGAACTTACTTTTTTGGTCTCGACTATTTGCTGTAGTTATGATGTATATATGCTTATAACGAACTACGTTTATAACGAACTAAAATTAGTAGTCCCTTTGAGTTCGTTATAACCGTAGTCTACTGTATTTGTTTCTGTCAAAAGTATGTATTTTCAGAGACTAAGCGTTAAGATAGCATATGACGTCTCAAGGAACATGTGCTCGCAGTTTCACAGCACACAATAATGACCAGAGTGAGACAGGAAGTGTAAAGATCAGTTTGAATGGATACTTTCTTTTGCCCGGCAGTGTATTTCAATCTATACTACGGATGATATAGTATTTGGGGAAAATGAGAGGAAAATGATACTCATCTTCGATAAACCTTAACACGTTGAAGCAGATCATTTGTATTTATTTGTGACGGGTGTCACCGGTGGAACAGGATGCGTCCACCTTTTCTTGTATGGTATCATCTTTGTTAAAGCCATTTGTCAACCCCTGTTTGTGGTAAAGACGGAATCGTACAAGGGAGTCTTTTTTAGCAATGATTTATTGTGATTGTAGAAAGGGTTTTGTCGCTTTTATTCTAATACATGTAATATTAATTCCTTCGTGCCGCCATGTTTCATTTATAGCTTTATGACGACGGCGTTTGTTTGTTCAACGCCAGTCATCAACATTCCTTCGATATCACGGCGGAGTATGGGTCAGACAAACAAGCGGTTGATAGAATGAGCACCGCCCCACGCCGCCGGGGTATGATGACACGCAATCAACCAAATCACGAGCCTCACCACCGGTCTAATTTAGTAGCCTATCCCGGGCCCCGACGGTATTTACTTAGATATGCCTTGCTATTATTACATTAAGCTGGGGACTATGCTTGGTTCTAGGGCACCGGTGCCTTAATACATTAGGGGCGGTCGGGTAGCCTAGTGGTTAAAGCGTTCGCTCGTCACGCCGAAGACCCGGGTTCGATTCCCGACATGGGTACAATGTGTGAAGCCCATTTCTGGTGTCCCCCGCCGTGATATTGTTGGAATATTGCTAAAAGCGGCGTAAAACCATTCTCACTCACTTAATACATTCTTCCGCAATGAAAACAAGGTATTTTCAGGCAATACAAGCAGACTCTGTTAGTCCAGACTCTGCACAGTATTCCAGTCAGCTTATTTTGGGAGGAAAGCCCAAAGTTATGCAGGGCTCAGAAGTTTACCGCTTTGGTGAAACCCACGAGCACGGGTATAGTGCTGACAAACCTAGAGTTATCATCGGAGCGAACCGGAATTCGAACCCACGATCATAGGTTTCATGAGTGCCCAAGGAATGCAACCCTGCACAGTGAATTGCGGCGCCTTAAACGACCGGGCACCCCTTTTCCCCAGGACTGATGAAATGTCACTGTGCATGGCATTGTGACCTGGTTGTGCACGGCTTTTTATTGACCAAGACCACTCAAGACAATGCATAAGCATGCCCACGTGGCGGTTCCTGGCTTGAACTGACTCCCAGTACGTGTCGTCCAAATGGATCCCCAAGAGGCACGCTCGCTGACTTGGTGGATTGTTTTCTTCGTACCCAGTCGGCGTGGCTCGTTGCTCACAATATCGACCACTGGATTATCTGGTCCGTACTTAATTATTTACATACCGCCGTCATATCTTAAATACTGCTGAGTGCGGCGTTAAATCATTTCAACAAAAGAGCATGGGTAAGTGCATCGATACATTAAATTCGGTGTTATTTAAATAGTTTACTGACCGCCTCCGTGGTCTAATGGTAGAGCGTCCGCCCGGAGAGCGGAAGGTCCGGGGTTCGATCCCAAGCCGCGTCATACCAAAAGACGTTAAAAGATGGTACTTGTTGTTACCCTGGCGCTCGGCATTAAGGGGCTAAAACAAGGACTGGTCGGCTCGGAGTCAGTATACTGTGTCTGAGTGGGGTATTCATGTTAAACTGCGGCATGGTATCTCAGTGAGCTAGCACTATAAATCGGGATCAGTCCGGACTAGTACAAGCAGCCACACAAACACACACACGTACATGCACGTCGCTATATAAGTGCAATAATCTTGGACGCGACGTTAAACCCCATTTCACCTCACCTCACCTTTAAATAATTTACCAAGTTTGCCTTCAATATCTTTTCAACGACCCCAATACAAACGTTTTTACTGTATCCGATAACCATGGGCTAGTCTTACAGGCTGCGCACACGATACCACATGCCATGTGCTTACAAAGTGTTTAGGCAACTCAAACCTTTCATTCCCACGAGTCTATAAGTGGTTCTGACATCAATTCGCTGAAATACATAATGACTGTACATATATGTTAATCCATCTTGATCAATGTATATTTTAAACCTTCAAGCGAATATAAAAAGCAACTGGGATTGTATACTCCCCGGGGAGTTGAGAAGGCGAATTGGAATGCCCACTCCATTGGCCGGGGTAACAATGACAATCGCTTTAAGCATACACTAATGTTGTGTAGAGTCTTGCGGTTTAAAAAGTAGAATATTCTGGGGCAACTTTTCGTATATTCCAGTGTCTGGTTCCTAGCAGTGCTAATGTGAATGTCCACAAACGAATTGCTTTTTGATTATTGAACTGACTTTTGTCTCTTTAAATTTCTCCGGAGAGAGGAAGATCCGAGGTTCAATCTCCGGCCGCGTCATACCAAAAGACGCTAAAAGATGGTATTCGTTGTTACCCTGCCTGGCGCTCGGCATTAAGGGGCTAAAACAAGGACTGGTCGGCTCGGAGTCAGTATACTGTGTCTGAGTGGGGTATTCATGTTAAACTGCGGCATGGTATCTCAGTGGGCTAGCACTATAAATCGGCATTAGACCGGCCAAAAATAAGCAGACACACACACATCATACTTGTATCACCTGTCCGATATCATAGCCAATAAGGACAATCAGTGTTTTACCAAGTCGTCAAACTGCCGCGATACGCTGTCCAGAGTCGGGACCCATATTCGTGCCAGGATCTGCTGATCGTGGTTCGAATCCCAGGTTCCAGCTGATTATGATTCTTGGTTCGTCAGCATCCGTGCTTGTGGGTTTCGCACTCACCAACGTCTGTATTCAGTAATATCCCTGTATCACTGTGATTGCTATTCCATGGTTTTAATACAATAGATTATTCTACTATTTGATTTGTCACTTCTCGTACATTGCGTCTATGTCCTTGGTTCATATCTTTACTTGTGTGTTTCCATCAGTAATTATATCTGAACCTGCCCCTATCTAATCCTAGAACGGTCATTTTGCCGCCCTTACAAAAACAAGCAAAAAGTGTAAAATTTAACTAAAGCGCGACAATGAGGCAATGCGACAACGTGATATTTTGACTATTTGTTCCCTTGTCGCGCTTTGGTTAATTGTGACACTTTTGCTTATCTTTGTGACAGCGACAGCGAGACAATGTCCCTCTTGGATGGTCCAGTTGACTTAAGGTTTACATGCGAGATGCAATTAAGATATGGTGAGTTGAGGTGAAATGGGGTTTAACGTCGCGTCCAAGATTATTGCACTTATATAGCGACGTGCATGTACGTGTGTGTGTTTGTGTGGCTGCTTGTGCTAGTCCGGACTGATGCCGATTTATAGTGCTAGCTCACTGAGATACCATGCCGCAGTTTAACATGAATACCCCACTCAGACACAGTATACTGACTCCGAGCCGACCAGTCCTTGTTTTAGCCCCTTCATGCCGAGCGCCAGACAGGGTAACAAGAAGTACCATCTTTTAGCGTCTTTTGGTATGACGCGGTCGGGGATCGAACCCCGGACCTTCCGCTCTCCGGGCGGACGCTCTACCACTAGACCACGGAGGCGGTCAATTAAGATATGGACTGCAGTCTTAAGACTGTTCTTTTTTAGATTACCCCACTCGACCTCTTCCGTATCTGAAACAATAACTGTCTGCATAGCGAGAACTGTCATCTAGGGTCCCATATGATCCTGACCAAAAGCAAATTATTTCCAGAATGAAAGTTCGACGTCGTTAACTTGCGGGCTGTCGAAAACATATCGATATATCGGAAGATCGACATAAGCAGAGTGTTATAGTGACCATAGTGTTTATAAGGATTCTGCCGGGACCACATAGCTGTATTTTCTTAAATCCTAGTTCGGGTTAAAGCAGTTCGCGATATCAGGGGTTAACTGCATTTTTTTGAGAGATTCACAGATTCTATCAGGGGGGATGTGATGCAGTAAGCCATCCTTCGGTCACAATAAAACGTCCTTCTCAAAGTAAAACTAACCTAAATTAATCGGAATAAACCCTCTGGTGTTATCCGCCTATCATTAAAATCCTAACAAGAGTATTGAGAGAACGGGTTTTATTCACTGCCGACCTTTATCAATCACGAGTCGGTGGCGCCGCTAGATGGCGTTGTGTGGACGGTTGATGTATGTGTTGCACGTTCAGGGAGTGCTGATGCTGGATTAGAACAAAGACAAAGTCACTTCCACTGTTATTGGTATTAGCAACCGATCAATCAAACTAAAATAGATGCTTTTCTTATTGCAACGACTCGGTTGCGTTATGAAGGACATCGACGTTGGAATAAACTCCTTTATTCAAACTGTTTGTCAATGGATCTTGTGATATTAAAGAACGTATTATCAATAAATTGGCCAAATTAAATCAGGTACAGGAAGGACCGATATGTACTTGAAGCTTGTCAAACAAATAGCCGTTTACTGTTGAAATAAAGGGTAACTTGTCTTCAAGGACTGGTGTCCATTCATGATATATGTATCCATGTTTTTATTATTGTGACATGGAAACACTGTCTCGAAGATTGATAGGGGCGGTCGGGTAGCCTAGTGGTTAAAGCGTTCGCTCGTCACGCCGAAGACCCGGGTTCGATTCCCGACATGGGTACAATGTGTGAAGCCCATTTCTGGTGTCCCCCGCCGTGATATTGCTGTAATATTGCTAAAAGCGGCGTAAAACCATACTCACTCACTCACTCACTCGAAGATTGATAACGTTAATGTTTCATTGCAGTATAGATCTAAACAACTTAAATTGAGAAAACTCGCCAAAACTTGCAAGGGTTAGCAATTCAGCCCAGCCGTGACTACCTTTCCGACACGCTCATCGATATGCTTTCCTAACATAATGCTGAGGTAAAGGATATCACCAGGAAAAGCTATTGCCCTTTTCTTACAAATGCCATGGCGCTCATCGTCGCCCTGCACAGCGGAACAATAGGACTTGACTTCATTTCACGGTGCAGCTTTCAACTACCTCTACTTCTAGTACTCGCATACGTGTTTCTATACTCCACAGAACGGGAGTCGTTGACCACAGTCGCCTCGTTCTCTACATATAGGCAGGTGGTGAATGGTTGATCACAATAGCCTGACAGTGTTTATGGACAGGTGTCGAATGGTAGCCGCATTAGTCTCTACATATGGACACATGTAGAATGGTTGACCACAGAAGCCTCTACGTATGGACACATATAGAATAGTTGATCACAATAGCCTGTGCTTATGGACAGGTGTAGAATGGTTAGCCGCGCGCATTAGTCTCTACATATGGACACATGTAGAATGGTTGACCACAGAAGCCTCTACGTATGGACACATCTAGAATGGTTGATCACCATAGACTGTGCTTATGGACAGGTGTAGAATGGTTAGCCGCGCGCATTAGTCTCTACATATGGACACATGTAGAATGGTTGACCACAGAAGCCTCTACGTATGGACACATGTAGAATGGTTGATTACAATAGTCTGTGTTTATGGACAGGTGTAGAATGGTTAGCCGCGCCATTAGTCTCTATATATGGACACGTGTAGAATGGTTGATCACGATAGTCTGTGCTTATGGACAGGTATAGAATGGTTAGCTGCATTAGCCTCTACATATGGACACATGTAGAACGATTGACCACAGCAGCCTCTGCATATCGATAGGTGTTGATCTCTCTGCAATGCAATTACATCACAATGCTTTGCAGGCCATTGTGAAGTTACCATGACGTCACAGTCAAATGTCTTCAATACTCTCTTCTTTGACTCTCGTTTGCTGTCAAAAGACACTCGGGTGAGATTCTCTCTGTATTTACCTCCACGCTGTAACAGTATTCTATTTACCCCCATGAAAACCTCTGTACCAAAACCTCGATGAGAAGAGGGATGATTTCGATTTACTGATCTCCAGTTTCCCTGTCTATGTCGAGCCATATACCATCAGTTCCAGCTTACGGTGTCTACATTTCTCAGTTGCTCCGATACTTCAGCATGAAGAAGGCATTCAATGAAGTTTACAGTACTAAATATGACATTTACTTCTCAATATGAAGCGCGAAGCAATCCCAAACTATGGCGACCCGAAGACGTGGGACAGTGCTCATGATATCAATCACTGGATTGTCTTGACATCACTCGATTGTTAACTTGCCATCTGGATGCGGCATTGGGCAAACAAACAACCACATACTCTTTATGCAAATTGTGACAGTGGTGTGTGTTAGCAGTGGAGCAGGACATGCTTCCCCTTTTCGCGAACACCTGGTGTCATCACTTATTTTCAGTGATCCATTCATATAATTTTCATCCCTATTTTGTCGTTTGGAAACTCGCAGATAATCGAGACTGACTGTCCTCCGGCGTTTATCTTTTGTATGAGCATCATTATACTCATGCTCATTACATGTAACATAATATGTTTACATTCAAATTGACCGCCTCCGTGGTCTAGTGGTAGAGCGTCCGCCCGGAAAGCGGAAGTTCCGGGGTTCGATCCCCGACCGCGTCATACCAAAAGACGTTAAAATATGGTACTTGTTGTTACCCTGTCTGGTGCTCGGCATTAAGGGGCTAAAACAAGGACTGGTCGGCTCGGAGTCAGTATAATGTGTCTGAGTGGGGTATTCATGTTAAACTGCGGCATGGTATCTCAGTGGGCTAGCACTATAAATCGGCATCAGTCCGGCCTAGTACAAGCAGCCACACAAACACACACACGTACATGCACGTCGCTATATAAGTGCAATAATCTTGGACGCGACGTTCAACCCCATTTCACCTCACCTCACCTCACCTCATATTGACGCCTGTGTAAACTGAAGCATTTGCCGACTGGAAACAATAAATACGAAGTACCTGGATGTACAGTACACATGTTGTGTTTTTTTCAGAAACAATCATGCCTGTCACACAGTTTTATTCCAATAATTCAACCTCGCTAGCTCTTATTAGGCTCACAGTAAAACCTTTCTACACAATTCCAACCACATAAAAAGGATTTGATTATATTATTTCTTTTCCGAGAAGACCAGCTTCATTGCTGAACGCCGTGACTCAGTGCCGATTTTCTTGGAGTCCTATTTGACTTTTAATTTCAGTGACCAAAAAGAAAATTATCCATATTTCACGAAGGAAATCCTATGGCATTTCCCTTTTGTCGTTTCCACTGTGTTCTCAAAGGAGTTTAGTGGTCCCGACAAACCGCTAAACCCTCCCAGCCTCCCATACATATTAAGGGGAATTTTCAAAGACCAGTGTTGCAGTTCTACAGGCCCCATTTCACTAAATATGGTAACGGATTAGATGCAGTTGTTCAAACGGTTCCAGGAATCGCTTGTCCCCTCTCATACAATCAGTGGGTCATCGATTCCTTAGCGTACCGTTCCTCAACCCACGTGGATTTTCTCCATCAATCAATACAGTTAATCATAAGGAAAGACGTGTTCCTTTGTTGCTAATGAATACAGTGCTGTTTTCAGAGTGCCTAGCTGCGTATTATTCCGACCAAGACGATGTTTATAGTATGACCGCCTATGCGGTCAGTGCTCCATCCCGGAGCTTCTCTCGGAGGGCTAATACACGGTAATTAACAGATAATTAGGACATGATGCGACGGTCGGCTTTGACACAAAAACTTGATTACATCTCTCGGTGTTTTACTCCGCATTGAAAGTTGTTTTTTAGGCGTGACCTATGACATTACCAACTCACTTGAAGGTTTCAACCATTTTTAAAATCTCAGATAAAACTTCACATCAATCATCATTAAAATCGCCCCACTGAACTGTCCTATAGTATCGATCATCTCCTCTTATTTTGTTATTGCTCCTTAAGCCTTGATGTGTCCATTATGTTCAATTCAGTCTTGAAGTCTGGAGAGAACACTAGATCATATGTTTATAACCTTCAATGACTACCATATTATGTAAACCATACACCGCCATCCGCCGTGGTTAGAAGGGCAAGAAGATTATATTTCAATGACGATGCTTCAATGAAAGAATAATAACTATTAACATTGTTTTCAATTTCTAAAGACCCATTTATTATATACATTGTTAACTCAAATATGCATATGGGGTAACCTTTTATACTGAAGCATCCCAACAAACATTGGCATTCCAATACGGTCTTAACCTCCATCTTGAGACTGTCACCCACATCAGTACCTCTTAGCAATGATGGCGCCTCGATAACCGTATTAAGTTGCTACTGTTATCTGATCCCAGCATCCTTGAGATGTTTTCATATGAGATACGTGTCTCATTTTCAAATCCTATCTGCTTACTTTTGGAAACTGTTTTTGCGAATGTTTTTCATGGATATATGTAGGCGTTCGAGTAGGATCTATTGTTGTAGTTCGTGTTCTGTTACTCGTGGAGGAAATCCCAAATTCTTATTTGAAGCTGTGTTTTTTTCATTGGTTTGTGTTTGTCACACATCACGTGTGGGAATCAGCTTTCCCTTCCTGGGGTCACCTTCCCTTGTCTGGAAGAACTATCGTTACTTTCCTTGGACAAGGACATTTTCTTTCTGTGAACGACACCTTCATAACTTTTGAATTTCCAGAATCTATTTTTCTTCAACAGACATTTGATAGTGAGTGAAGTCAGTGAAAGCTGTTTAACGCCCCTGTCAACAACATTCTATTTATAGCCCGTCAGTATGTATATAACTGAGAAGAGACAAGGCAAACCACTGACTGAAAACATGAGCAGCGACGTCACAGAATCTGACCAACCGATCCATTTTGTTAACTCTTGCGACAGGCACATGATACTAGGGACCACTTGGGACAGACATTTTCTGATAGAATCACAGTCGCCCAATTAGATACCATCTTCTCTTTCCGGGAACCAAGAGTATCTGATAGAGTCCTTCCAGGACATTCCCACAGTACCTCAGTTGCACCTGTTCATATTCTACTTAACAAACAACAAATTACATAAAAATAATTTTACAAAACATTCCGCAGTGATAATTAAATATTAATTTAAGACCTGCCTTGTAACAACCTTCACTCTCCTAGACGTTAATAGATAAAATTCTGTCTATCCTTGCTGCCCCGGGCTGCAATCACCGCTCTGCATCTCTGCATCGATTCGGTTGAGATCTGGAGATCTCGACGGCCAGGGCAAGACGTTGATGTTGGCATTATGTAGGTAGTCTACCGTGACACGAGCTGTGTGCGGTGGGGCGTTGTCCAGCTCCCTCTGGCGGTCAATGATTGGAAGAAGGTGAGGTTGAAGAATTTAATTCTTGTCACGATTTGCTGTCAAATATCCCTGAACCACAACCAAGTCAGATCTCGTGGTGTAGAATATGGCCCCCAAACCATGCCACTACCGCCACCGAAATTGTTGAATTCACGTACACAATGAGGAGCAAAACGTTCATTTCGACGACGATAAACACGTTGTCTTCCGGTGAAGAAGAAATCGTGATTCTTCGCTAAACCACACTCGTCTCCAGTTTCTCAAATTCCAAGGCTGTAAGGTATGGTACTAACGCAAGCGTCGCTGGCGATGGATCTGTTGCAAAACAGGGACGATAACTGGTCTTCTGGGTCGGTTTCCAGCCTCGCGAAGATGGTTCCTGACAGTCTGGTCCGATATCCTCCTCAAACCAGGGATGCGTCCTGCAGTCCCTGTAGCTGTGGCATTACGATGACGTAGGTGGAACAATCGAATGTAGCCATCCGGTGCAGGGGTGGTAACTCTTGGTCGGCCGTTCGCGGCCGGTCAGCAGTGGAATAGAACTGGTGTATTGGTCCCAAAGGCTGCGAATGGTTCGATTCCCTCTTTGGATACGTCCCATGGCGATGTTCCGATCGGAAGCACTGAGTCTCGTCATTTTCGAACTTGAAACAAAATTGACGATTGAATGACAAATTATTGGCTTATGCTTGCCCTTTTATAGCCAATACCACGTGTTACGAATGCCATAACTTGCACGTGCATTTTGCTTTACTATTTTCCTCCATGACAATTTTGAACAAGTGTGAAAACTATGCCTTTTAAGACATTGCAAATCGACAATGACTGCGTTTTGACGCACCGTTAGTCGAATATCAGGCCACCAACATTTTCCAATAACATATATCCAATGTACATGTATATACCGGATTTGTGTGTAGTCAGGTTCAGTTAACCACATACTAGCTGTGCGTTTCTTTTTTTGAAGAGTGTAGATACCATCTTTCCGTACACTAAATGCACCAATAGTTCACAGACACCCACATCTATTCTATTTCAACACCGATATATTTTTTTATGAGCCTTGAGCCACGAATAACAGGGGATTCTGGCACATTGGCCATGTCAGATAATAAACCAGTAACATAGCATCCCTCAGCCGGAAGTGCACGAACTTACCAGAGACCTATATACGTTGGCATTTCCTGTCATCAAGTACATTATTCTACCCGACTCCCTTGCCCATACGATATGTCAAATCAATCTCCTTCAATTGATGGGTGAAAAATACTCGACGTCGGGGTGAAAATACTTGACAATAACCTAAAAGTGTCAGCTGAATTGATGTCAATTTGTGCTCGCATTGACGAGAAACCTTTGCGGAAAGAACGTCGCCATCTTCACGTGGCATCTAGTGGCTTATTGGCTGGCCAGAACGAGACTCCTTTCAAACGGCGTTAACACCAGGAAATGAAAATAAAAGCTCTAATCGGGAGAGGAATTTGCGAAGGTCAAACATTTACACGGTGACTAACAAAAATATGGTGATGCTTTTAACGCTTTTTTCCATACAAATGATTCTTAACAGAATCGCGTGAAAAGGTTTACTTTTCGATCTATAGTGTTTTATATTTATCTGCTCATGATATTGATTAATAAAATGTCAGATGAGAAATCTCATAAAATGCTAATCGAAGGCTTCAGCTGATCTGGTATGCATAAGTAATCAATCCATTTCTCTTGAAAGTCATTGTCCGTTCTCGTCCTCTAAGCTGTCAAAGCGACTGACGGGCCATGGGAATCTGTAGTGTACTGATACAACAGAGGTCATCACGAATGTAAGGCCATGCAGCAAGTGACAGAGCAACAGAGGAAACGATGGTCGAGATACATCTGTCATATTTAAAATTTTTATTAAGCACCAAAAATCATTACTATACAACAATATCTAAGTTTTAATTACCGAATAGGGCGGTCTGTCTAGTGGACAAGGACTTTTCGATATGAAGAATTGTTTCCCTTTTTCGTAATAGGATCCACTGGTCAAGGGTAAGAACAAGATTCGCCGCTATTGGAATTGTATTCTGGGGTTTCTCAAACATGGTCAAGATCAATGACCTGGGTAAGTTTGGACTTTCTTCCCAGAAAGTTGGCATACTGTGATATATTGTTCAAATAGACACGCAACAAGTAAACACAACCAGCTGACTTACTTGTATGACGTCTTTCATGGAATTAAAAAAATATGTTTCGTAGCGCAAGGAACACATTCTATTTATGTTGGCCGATCATGTAACTGACAGTATAGGTGTGAACAACTAACACATGGGCAGTCTTTGCATTACGTAAACCTCTGGGCAAAAAAAGTATACACTTGAAAATTGGATTTGACAAACAAATTGCAAACTTTATCAAAATGTAACTAGGCTGAAAATGGTCGCCGAAACACTGCAAACTTAAGGCCAAAAACACAACTATGATACCCGTATCAAATACATCAGCATCAAATGACCATTTCTTGTTTGTTTCAATTTTAGTAACCATCAAACATGGGTGTATACTTTTCAATTTTAGTCTGAGGACGTATGGGAATTTTATGTTTTAAGAGTATATGTATGAACAATCTAGGTAATGAACAAGGTACATATGAAAATTCTACACATGGAATCTACATATGAACACACAATGTGTAAAGTGCATATGTGTAAAGAATCTGTCTGTAGGGTTACATGTTGGCGGTTTACTAACGAACGGTCTATGTATGAACACATCTACGTACGAGCAAACTACGTATATTTAAACGATATATATGAGAAATGTCCTTGTGGACAGTATATTCCTATGAACAACCTACGTACAGTCTACGTGTGGACAGTATTCCTATCAACAACCTATGTATAGTTTACGTGTGGACAGTATTCCTATGAACAACCTATGTAAGTCTACGTGTGGACAGTATTCCTATGAACAACCTATGTAAGTCTACGTGTGGACAGTATTCCTATCAACAATCTATGTAAGTCTACGTGTGGACAGTATTCCTATGAATAAACTATGTCCAGTCTACGTGTGGACAGTATTCCTATGAACAACCTATGTACAGTCTACGTGTGGACATTATTCCTCTTTTCTACGTTGCAATGATGGCACTGTTGCTTCACCTCGTATCGTCATTGCAGCACATACACCATGCAGTATGATGTATTTGCTGTGTTTTGTAAGAATTATACAACCTATGCCATACATATATTAGTTATTGTTATGCGATCCTTCGACAGCTGTCAATCGCATAAAACAACACACTGAAGGTTGCGTGTCTTCCATAGATGCATTGGTAAACTTGCAATATGAGACCAGTTAATTTTCTGGGAGGAAAGATCTATCAAATCGTGCTTAGCTCTGGAGGGACCGTGTTGGAGGGTTCCTAACTCTCGTTATTCCCTAGTTATGCAATAAGTGGATGCTAGAAGGGGAACACGTGTGGACCAGATGGGGAACGCCGATGTTGCTGCAATATTATTCCTTTCCTTTCCTCAATTCATCATGTTTGAGTCATTACTAATAGGACGGTTGTCTATTTCGGTTTCAGGTAAGTTGTTTTTTTCGGCTAGAAAAAGGGTGAATTCATTAGAAGAAATCGAGGAAGCGATTGCACGCTATATTATCGTGTCTATTGACTTGTGTGTAGTTCATTAAATGATTTATGTGTATGTAGAAACGTTTGTTAAAATTATTTCCATGTTTACTTTACAAAGAGCGCATGGTTTGAGCATTGTGGTATGTTTGTGATCTATTCAAGTCCAAATATTTGGCAAAAGAAAATTTGCATTCACATACGTCGTCAACGTCAGGGACTTAATGCTTCAAAAACAATTCTGGGCGTCTTCCAAAACTTCGGCTTTGTACTGAAACATCTGTATAAATATTGTCTCTCTTCCTGTAGCACTGATGGCCAAATTGTCTTTTCCCTGAGTGAGTTTTGTCCCTTAGGTGATAGGATCTGCTGTTCTCTGGTCCGAATCCAAGACTCTCTCGAATTATAATTCTTGGTATGTCCGCACCATACCTGTGCTCGTTGGTTTCACCAAAGTTGTTTGGTCTTAATAAAATAAAACTGACATGCTGTGATGTAAGGGAAATGCTGTCTGAATGTATGTTTAAAATCACTCACTCTACCATTAAAACATGGACTTTCGCGGCAATATTAACATTGTCAGTAATATCTGATGGTTATTCTGCTTTTCCATTAGTGTTGACATGTGGTCACGTGTGAAGGACATTTCTAAATTTGGTGCATCGGTGACCAAAATAATGTCCGATGTAATTCTCTATTTTGACTTGCACCATATGTTCACGTGTTTTTTCGGGTGAATAGTTGACTTACCTTTGCGTGTGTTTGTGAAGCTGCCAACGGTGGGCAGGATACGCTAACCTTTTCGCTCACACCTGGTATCATAACTATTTGATAGTGATTCATAAACACGCTATAAACATGATATAGTTGGAATACAATGGACGCTGGTTGTTGCAGACATGAATATGAATATGAAAGGGGTTTCACCCTTTTATTACCAGTCAAAGAAACTATTGCTATACCATCGCGACACAATTTCAATGCGCCCCTGCACCTCCCTCCCGCGTAGATGTCTTTGCATTCTTTGACATGATAACACCTAACACCGCAGAGTGTTGAGGCAAATGTAAAGAACACCACTGATCTTTCTCTGGATACTTATGAACATTTTCTGAATTGATACCGCTACCCTCTTGTCCCTTTAAAGAAGGTATACGCTGGACAACAGCCGGTGGAAGAGTAAATGACTAACTGTAGTTTTGTTTTTTGACAAATTTAAATATTTTAAATTCTTGTCGACGTACTGCCTTCGAGCCAATGGCATCTATATTCGGATCAGACGTCACGGTCCTGCTCGACACCAGGAAGTATAGGAACAGGGAACTATTGTCATAGTTAAAACACTATTGCGATGCCATTGCACAAGTCAAAACATAGTTGAGATACTCTTACACATGATTTAAACACTTTTGTGTCACCATTGCAATAGTTAAAACATTAGTGTTATACTTTTACACTCCACGTACAACACTTGTTACCCGTAAACTTTATGGTTAACAATTTCTGGTTTATTGCATTTAGGACCGCCTCCGTGGTCTAGTGGTAGAGCGTCCGCCCGGAGAGCGGAAGGTCCGGGGTTCGATTCCCGGCCGCGTCATACCAAAAGACGTTAAAATATGGTAATTGGCATTAAGGGGCTAAAACAAGTTCTGGTCGCCTCGGAGTCAGTATACTGTGTCTGAGTGGGGTATTCATGTTAAACTGCGGCATGGTATCTCAGTGAGCTAGCACTATAAATCGGCATCCGTCCGGACTAGTACAAGCAGCCACACACACACACACACGTACATGCACGTTGCTATATAAGTGCAATAATCTTGGACGCGACGTTAAACCCAATCTCACCTCACCTCACCTCACCTTTATTGCATTTGCCGACCTATCAATGAGGATTGAAACGTTGAAACGTCGACTAATACAACACACCAGAAGTTGTCATCTCTAAAGTATGTTTTCTAATTTACTTCCAACTTCTAGAATGCAAATCAAAGGGTTAGTTTTGTGATACTCTAGCAACAGATAAAACACTTGTTTGCTACTATTGCAATAGTTAAAAGAACAATTGTGATTATCTTACAATACACGTATATACAACGCCATTGCGATACTCTCGCAACAGATATACACACATGTGCTTTGCTACTGCAATTGTTAAAACACTATTTCGGTACTTGTTAAGCTTTATGGATAACAACTTTTTTTTTATTGCATTAGCGATGTTTCGAATCTTCGACGTTTCGATCCACTTGTGTACTCTTGCCAAAGTTAAAACACCATTGCGATACTTTTGCAATAGTTAAAATACTATTGCGATACTCTGGCAATAGTTCAAACACTGTAATGATTCTCTTGTATACTCTTGCAATAGTTAAAAGGCTATAACAATACTCTTGCAATAGTTAAAACGCTACTGCGATACTCTAGCAAAAGTTAAATCGCTGATGTGATACTCTTGCAATAGTTAAAAAGCTATTGTGATACTCTGCAATAGTTAAAACGCTATTGTGATATTCTTGCAATAGTTAAAAAGCTATTGTGATACTCTGCAATAGTTAAAACGCTATTGTGATATTTTTGCAATAATTAAGAAAGATGTGATCAGAAAATGTTTGAGGCGGATCAAGGCGGGCAGTAAGTTAAATGTCGCCACAATCTTTCACGAGATAATCTGCACGAATTTACGCACTTTCGCTCGTATGTATATTCAATACGAGTAAACGACAAAAGGTAACAAGTTAAGATTTGTTTATAAGCAAGGATAATGCTTTTAACAGCAAATCACTTTGGATTTACCTGTTTTGCCCATATCGGACATTGAATTATCAGGCCATATTGCTGAAATGAGGCGCGAGACAGCCATGACACATTGTCAAGAAATAGGAGAGTGATCTCATTTCGGTTCGTGCAAATGAAAATCGTACAAAAAAATGTTTATGATGTATACCAAAGTACAATCTGGTGGATATTGCTGTCCGCTTTGTTATATATTTATAATATTATCACATGTGTTCATGCATGTTTGCAGTTTTAACATCACAAAAACTCGCAATAGGCCTCTTTATTATTATTGCAATTTACTCGAGCAGTACTATTTTTTAAACAGAAATCTAGTTTTTGCCAATGGTCTTCGACGGAAAAATGGAAGCGGGGGCACGGGTGGCCCTGTCGTCTAAGGCGCCGCGATTCGCTGTGCAGAGTTGCGTCCCTTAGGCCCGCCAGAAACCTATGATTGTAGGTTCGAATCCCGGTTCGCCCCGATTATGTTTCTAGGTTTGTCAGCACCATACCCGTGCTCGTTGGTTTCACCGAAGTGGTAAACGTCTGAGACCTGCATCACTTCAGGGCTTTCCTCCAACATTAAGCTGACACGCCGCGATATAACTGGAATACTGTTAAAAGCGGCGTTAAACGAAACTCACTCACTCACTGTGAATGGAAGCAACCCCAGGTGATCACGGTTAGAAGTCAGAGGACATTTACGTGAGAAGAACAGTGAATTGCCGGAATATTTTAACAGATTGTAAAAGTGTATTTCTTAGTTATGAGAAAACTATTCTAGATTTTTTTCACAACATTAGTTATTAAGGAGATAAACACAGCTTTTTTTTTATCTCCATTCTACTATGACGAAATAAAACGCGAACTCTTTGGTGTGTATTGAGTGAAGCGGCATGGGTTGAGTCCAGTGTTTTGAGTGGGTTGTCGATCTGAATTACGGAATCTGCGACGAAAACCTTTCAAGAAAATATGGTGCTGTATATTCTCAAGCAGTTTGTTTGCACCGTAATACGTCACTCGAACATATGACAGGCAATGAAAGCATATAAGTACGGTAACATAAGGTTGGCACCCCTTAAAACACTAAGCAAACTTTGCAAAGCTTTCGTTCTGCAGCGCACATTACTCAAAAGCGCCACATTCCAATTTCTCTGTTGTCCCCAAAATAAACTTCATTTTACATTCACTTTGTAAATTGCTATCGTGTTTTCTGAACGAGTGAGTGAGTTAGGTTTAACGCCGCTTTAACAGTATTACAGTTATATCGCGGCGTGTCAGCTTAATGTGGGAGGAAAGCCCGAAGTGATGCAGGTCTTAGACGTTTACCACTTTGGTGAAACCCACGAGCACGGCTAAGGTGCTAGAAACATAATCGGGTCGAACCGGGATTCGAACCCACAATTATAGTTTTCTGGCGTGACCAAGAGACGCAACTTTGCATAGCAAATTGCGGAGCCTAAGCCGACTGGGCCTTAATTCATACAATTCCTTGATGTTTACGCCTTTTTCTGGAAGATGGATCCGATTGTTTAGCCGTAACCATGGCAATTACAGGTGCTGACTTGGTGCCTCTCAATGTTTTCCAATGTTGTCACGTACATGTATCTAATACTGGCAATTCATTTAGTTTAATATTTCAGAAGTGTGACAAATGTGAAACAAACTGGGAAAAAACCCTGATTTACTCAAAATTGGGATTTTTTATTTATAGTCTCCTTAAATTTTGAGTTATGTTGGGATGGAATACACAGGTTAAAACTTGAGGGAACTTTTACTGACATTTGCCGCAGTTGTGGGTTGAATACCAGCTTCTAAGCAAGTCTAGATCCGCTCCTGGTGACATACCCAATCACATGTTTCAGATGCCCAAATAAAATATAATGTCTTATTCGTTACTGTAAATAAAAACGCTCAATGATGCAGAGATTGGAAATAATTTACTGCTCTGTGTTTATTAACTAGTCTATTATGTTTATTCCTTTAATTTTTCCAGGTTTTTAATTTAACTTAGAGCACCAGAAATACAACGTTGGAAATGTTGTAACTATTGAAAATCAATTTATAGATATCCACATGATATGCAAATTGCTTGTGCTTTCGTTTAGTTTCCATAAACTGACGATGGAAAGTGAAATACAAAGTTTGATTCCCTTCCCACGGATGAATAATATGTTATTGTCTGATGCGTGCCCTGCCAGACATGAGTGGTCCAGGGTATACGCATCTCACTCTGCAGCAATGGTGTCTTCCTCATTGACCGATATACCACTATTACATCGGATATATGCATCATATATGCACTCATCATATACAGTTTGACAAGTAAAACATCACCCAAAACAAAACATGTATAACCCTCCTCTTTAGATATTTCTTGCAAACTATTATTACTAAAAATATCCAATGCCAATTCCTCGCCCGCGCAATCAACTTTCGTTGGCTGTGACGCCATAGCGATTAGCCAATATAGCGGTTGTCCCCCTTAACGTCTGAAACGAGGCCGGAAACAAGGGGGCGGGGCCTATCGACCGGAACTGGATCGGTCTATAGTTAAAACACTTTTCAAATGATATGAGTGTTACAACTAATGCAGTATACGAGTTTCCGAAACCCCTCTTACAATGTAGATTTCGTTCCATTATTCGACATGCCGTACACATAACGCGTCCGCCATCCCAAGGTATGCAAAGTTGTGAGTGAGTGAGTTGGGGTTAACGCCGCTTTTAACAGTATTCCAGTCATATCACATCGTGTCAACTTAATGTGGGAGGAAAGCCCGAAGTGATGCAGGTCTTAGACGTTTACCACTTCGGTGAAACCCACGAGCACGGGTATGGTGCTGACAAACCTAGAAACATAATCGGGGCGAACCGGGATTCGAACCCACAATCATAGGTTTCTGGCATGCCCAAGGGTCGCAACTCTGCACAGCGAATTGCGGCGCCTTAGACGACTGGGCCACCCGTGCACCCCTGCAAGGTTATGATACAACTGTATGGACATATTCTGAATGAATAGCACAAATCGTTTCAAACAAGGTGTCGTTTGAAACAAAATGAATGGAAATTTTAATGTTAAACAGTACATTCGTCATTCCGTTCTTGACTCTCAGCATTATTCACAGTGTAGCGGTGTTGTGTGGCGGCGGCAGTGTGAAATATTGATGTTAGAATTTGTCACCAATGAAGCACATTCCAGTTACTGACAATTGTCATGCATCAATTGTTGGATTAATCATTACGTCCCCGTTCGATACTGTAATCGGCAATTGGCGAAATGCATCGATGATTGCCTAACAAATATTACGACACATCGCCATACCGCTAAGTAATTGATATTTGATCTTAGGTGTCTAAATTTGTTGAAAATATGACAGCGAAACAAACTTCCTCGGGTATAACATTGATTTCCGGCACCTCGTTTCACGTATAAACTTCATGGTTTCAAACAGTGGTAGAAAATTGTCCCCGCTTCCAGAAAGAATCCTAGAGCAGCTGCTCTTTCCTTTCTTGTGCGTTGTTTTGACTTCTATGCCATGAATATATTGCTTGATTGTTTGTTGTTTAACGCCGCACTCAGCAATATTCCATCTATATAAATAATCGAGTATGGACCAGACAATCCAGTGATTGATATCATGAGCATCAATCCACGCAATTGGGATACGATGGCATGCATAAACCAAGTCAGCGAGCCTGACCACCCGATCCCGGCCATGTATATAAGCCGCGCGTCTTTAAAAACATAATTTCATCAATATGTTTCATACCGGCACCAATGTATCTTTATGAAATTCGTGTCGCAATATTTGGCGATACATCGTATCCAAAACCAACTAGTATTGCAGCCTTTTTGATTTAACAAATTCCTACTATAGAGGCTATTGATTAGCACATTGGACAGCGTGTACGTCGTCAAGACCAGGGTTCGATGCTCGACATCGTTATGGTTTATGGAGCCAATGTTCTATGAAAGATTACACTTAAACACTGGTACAATACCAGACTTACATAAATTAAGCGTAAACATCAAAGACTTGTATAAATCAAGGCGTAAATATCAAAGACTTACATAAATCAAGGCGTAAACATCAAAGATTTGTATAAATTAAGGCGTAAACATCAACGATTTGCATAAATTAAGGCGTAAAAATGAAAGACTTGCATAAATAAAGGCGTTCCTCTCACATTTGATTAACAAGTCGTGACATGACTTAAATACTTCAATACCGGCGGCCCAGTCGTCTTTGGCGCCGCTATTCGCTATGCAGAGTTGCGTCCCTTGGGCACGCCAGAAAATTATCATTGTTGGTTCGAATCTCGGTTTGCCCCGATTATGATTCTAGGTTTGTCAGCACCATACCCGTGCTCGTGGATTTCACCGAAGTGGTAAACCTCTGAGACCTGCATCACTTCGGACTATTCTCCCACATTAAGCTGACAAGCCGGGATATAACTGTAATACTGTTAAACGCGGCGTTAAACCCAACTCACTGATTGCCCTTTATTCAACCAATTTCAATTACTGTTAAAAATCCCTTATTTCCGAACACAATTACATGCACGTGAGGTGTGGTTGTTTCTGGGGCCCCTCCTTGCCCTGATCCTGACCTGTTGCCCTGAGTCCTCATGTGTCCCACAGCGGTGTAACAATGGATTAAATAATGAAATACTATTCGAAAAATGAAAATGAAAACTGCAACTGAAAAATTTATACACATTATATATAATTATGTACTAGTAAACTTTTGAAGGTGAGACTTCTGGGGTGGGGTTGGATATCATATCTGAAAGATTAAATTTTATTAAAATTTAACATCAATGGCACACGGTTATCAAATGTTAATAATGACTCTATTTCAGTATGTTATCGTGATTTAATTATTTAAACTAAACTAAACTACCAGGTTTTAATGTCCTATACTAGCTATTCACTTGAAAACGCCAAAATGGCTCCTTAGTTGGTCGGTAATTCGGATCTCTTCCTTATCGCGATATAAATATTTGCACACTTCTCATTATATTTTTCTAATTCTGAAACAGGAATTCGATCGATACGTCGATAGTCATATAGAAAGTAGAATGTTCCGTTTCAAAGTTCAGCAAGTAAATAATATAGCTATATACGCCTTAAAGGGTATTTTAGTTGTCACGTGGTGCATCCGCTGAGAGGAAAGTAAAACATTATAATGCAGGCAGTAGGCGTTTTCACTTCTCTAAAACCAACATGTACTAACCAAGGATCATAATCGGGGCTTATGAGAACCCTGGCACTGCTTATAAATAAAAGAGACAAAGTCCTTTCCATACTCTTTCACATCTGTGATAAACGCCCATCGTACGATTCCGACTATATGATGAGCATGTGTTTATGGGCCTAATAGTGATGGTACCGGGTGTTCGCTAAAAGGGGAGCGTATCCGGTGGCACCCGTCACAAACACATGCAAAGTCAAGTCAAGCAAAAAAAACGAAATGCTGACCACGTGGGGATTCCGGGTAAGAACTGGTTCCTAGCAACGTGTGCTTGTTGTAAGAGACGACTAAGCAGTTCTGGTGATCAGGCTCCGTGACTTGGTTCATAGCGTGTCCTCGTGCCCCAACTGATTAGATCCTCGCTCACATTATCGATCACTGGATTGTTTGGTTCAGACTGAATTATTTACAGACAGCAGTCACATAGGTGGAAGAATGCGACGTTAATCAAACAAACAAACAAACAAATAACTGCTGGCATTTTATAGTATGTTGATACACTGGGACCCGAAAGCAGCTTTGAGATGTTTGGATTAAATTTTTTATTACATGCATTGACGAAGATGGGACGGATGGATCTTATCGATCAGATCGTTTTATGACATAAATTTGTGTATGTGATAACTGTGATTGAAATAATTGAAATGGTTTCACCTAAATACCCCCAGTGACACATCAGAGATGTCGTAAACGGAAGATGTTAAGGGTAAAGATAAGTATTTGTTGGAAAACAAATTCAGGAATTAGGAAATAACTCCAAATCATGATCATAAACATGAATACTAATCTTAATTAAAGGAATGATTTAATAATACATGTAACAAAGGCTTTTCATATGCGTTTCTTGTCAGAATCAGATGTTGCAGAAACATTGTTATCAGTCATAAAGTATTTCATTAATATTAGAATGTCGTGAATATATAATGTATATTAAATGTATACCTAGCGAGAGAAGAGTTGGTAATTAGGCGGAGAGAATGGTTATGTGGAGGTAGTTTCACTCCAGTTCCCATGAAAAATCTAAGAATAATATTATCGATTTTAGATAGATTAATACTCACACACATCCTACCATGTCCGTTGAGACATACAATTTTTTTACCCATTTCATTAGAGAGATTTGTTGGTGCGCAATGTCCCAAGACTTTTTCAAACATTAATCCTCATATTAGGAGCCGTATCGAGTGCACAAATACTACCAATTAGTATTGTGGAAAATAGTCTTTATTACCAATTTCTTGAATTAGAGTAAACACAGTAATTCGTATGGTGAAAGAGACCGACATTATTTGTTTTAATGAAAGCGAAAATTTCATATGAATACTACTATTAGCGATCACGGTAAAATAAAAAGCTTAATTAGAGGCTAAATTGACAGAAGGTGAATTAGCATGTCCTTCATTAACGTGAATGTGCCCCAATTATTACAAGCACATTGGTGAGTGATTGAGTGCGTTGGAGTTAATGCTGGTTTGTGAGTTAGGTATTTTTTAAGAATAGAAACCGGGTGTTCGACGTGGCGGCCAACGCGTTACCACTTCGAACACACACACACACACACACACACACACACACACACACACACACACACACACACACACACACACACACACACACACACACAAAACGCTGATTTTAACAGTAAATAAACCGCCGGGGAAAACAAAGTAAACAACCATGGCTCAAATGAAACAAACAAGAAATAGTTATTCGATGGTGATGTATTTGGTATGGGTATCATATTAGTGTTTTTCACCTTCAGTTTTCAGCCGAGTAACGTTTTCATAACGTTTGTAATGTTCTGGTCCATCTAGAGAGGATGGGGGCTAGTTGGGGCTGGGGGTTTATGCATGTGCTGGCGACAAGTTCAACATGAATTATTTGATCGTCGAGATATCTTTTAAAATGTTGACTGTGGGCCAATTATTCAGGAAATAGCAATTTATTCCAAAGCAGTTTTCAATTCAAAATTGACTTTGTCTGGTGAATGGATCTTGTCCATATTTCTAATACTTCAACAATGTTTTGCCATCAGTATACAAAAAGAGTGCTGATTCCGATAGTGTGTTGACCTACTACATGTCATATCTATACCTACTGTACATAAAAAAGACAAAAGCCGCCTATACCACTTACATTATACGCCGCAAACAACGCTGTTCACAAATATTTATGTCCATACGACGAGACATGCGTCTGTATGTTCGAGAGTAACATTAGATCCGTGGAGATTCGACTTTGATTTTTTTGTCTTCCATCCGTTGTAAGGATTGACTGAGTGAGTTAAACGCCGCTTTGAACAGTTTGTCATTTATGTGGGAGGAACGCCCTCGGTCATGTGGGTCAAAAAACAGTGTGACATAAAAGGGATGACTTCAACTTTCCATTAGTCAAATTTCCCGTTATGTCGAGCAATGCACCAGCTGTTCCGGCCTTTGGTTTCCACGTGTCATCACTTTTGAGATACAAGCCAAGCATGATCCTTCAACGAAGATCTCAAAGAGCATCACACGACACTTGCTCAAAAGTTATTTGATCAAGCCTCATTTATCTCATGTATTTTCTTTTATCAAAGTTACAACATCAAACGCTTTAGTAAAACTGTCAAAAGGTTTTATGGTAGACACTTCCAAATTTGACGCTTCAGTGACAAAATTCATGTCCAATTTTACATTTTCAGACAAACAACCGGCTTGCCTTTGCATGTGTTTGTGACGGGGGCCACCGACTGGGTAGAATACGCCTCTTCGCGAACACCTGGTATCATCACTATTTGATAGTGACTCATAAACTCTTTATAACTGCATATGGTCTACAGTAGACTACGGTTATAACGAACACGCTTATAACGAACTGGCGGATATAACGAACTAACTTTTTAGTCCCGACTATTTGCTGTAGTTATGCTGTATATATGCTTATAACGAACTACGGTTATAACGAACTAAAAAAAGTAGTCCCTTTGAGTTCGTTATAACCGTAGTTTACTGTAGTCGGAATCGTTTAATGGACTCTGCTTTCAGTATATATTTCTTATGATTATAGAAAGGAATTTGCCGCTTTCATTTAGATGTTAATCACTTTGGTCAAATTCACGAGCAAAGGTAAGGTGTAGAGAAACCAGGGCGAAACTGGGTTTCAGTAAAACGATCCTGGCATGTATCGAACTGTAGCGACAGAGACAACTGAGCCACCCACATGATGTGGAGGTGTGCCGGGTTGTCTGGAAATCACCACCAAACACGACTGAGATAACATGTTGTGATTTCAAATAACAAACATTTAATTTGTAGTGGTCCCTCTGTGCTCAGTCATGAATATCTGGTAAAATATGTAAATACAGGTGACTTGGTATAGGATTGAACACGCCTCCGAGGTTTTGGAAAACCGCGAGCGAGGGACAAGCCCTACTTGAGCCGGAGCCCCCCGGGCTTTACCCCGAGGTCAAGGTTTTCCATTTTTAACTTATACCGAGGAGGCGTGTTTTTTCCAACTTATGAACCGTCTAAAAGCAAAATAATACCAGAAAAAATAAGAAATCATCGACATACCTTATAGTGAAACTATACAGTGTATCGTGGTGTGAAAGGAATTCGCGCGTGAGAGAAACCACGTGCAGCATGGACTAGCTGGAGTCATGACATGATAAACTGAACAACCTCTCATCATCTTTCCCGGAAGCCCAGTGGGTTACAAAACTTAACACGATATGCCAGGTTGCAGGTTCGATTCACGTCATTGAATTTTCATGTTTTTTGTCACTTTTAGCAAATCCTCAAACACAATTGTCTTCCCGTCAAGTGACAAGTTTTATAACACCTTAATTGTAGGTAAAACCTAGGTATTGCAACTGAAATGTATTCACCAGGTCCCTGGCATTGTTGATATTGCCTGCCTTGGAAGTTCACCAACGTTTAGAAGAACCTTCTGTTACTGGGGTGTGATCATCGGATGTTTATAAATATGGCTATACGCAAAGTATGTCAAACTACGGGTGAGCTCACACATGGCTTACCGTCAGTATACTGTGTCTGAGTGGGGTATTCATGTTAAACTGTGGCATGGTATCTCAGTGAGCTAGCACTATAAATCGGGATCAGTCCGGACTAGTACACGCAGCCACACAAACACACACCCCTACATGCACGTCGCTATATAAGTGCAATAATCTTGGACGCGACGTTAAACCCCATTTCACCTCACCTCGCACATAGCTTAAAGTCGCTTTGGAAATGTTTCAACAGGAAACACAAGGAATAATCTTAGGTTGGATTCGAACCGGGTGAATACGTCACCCACAGAACCACGAACGAACAGATATATGTGATGGGAAAATCTGCATGTTTGCAAACATCATTACTCCGATCCAATGATTCGTAAATCCAGATATTATTTATTTCATTGGGAACGGTATGTTCTGGATTAACGAGGTTCCACTGTATCCACCTGTATACACTGTACGTGTTTTATTGTGTGTTGGGACACGCCAGAAACCTATGATTGTGGGTTCGAACCCGGTTCGCCCCGATTATGTTTCTAGGTTTGTCAGCACCAAGCCCGTGGGTTTCACCGAAGTGGTAAACGTCTGAGACCTGCATCACTTCGGGCTTTCCTCCCACATTAAGCTGACACGCCGTGATATAACTGGAATACTGTTAAAAGCGACGTTAAATCCAACTCACTCACTATTGTGTGTTGTGATCGAACAAACCTTCCCAGTTCAACTCAATCGTCACCGTCGCGTGAAACCCTCATACGGCCTGGAAAATCTACAATTGGAAAATGACTAAGCTTACCCTGATAATCCCTGATGGTTCAGTATTAATGAGTACAGTCTGTAGACCGTAAAAATACTCAACTTTAATCACAGTATATGTAATGTATCTTCTTCAATCGATAGAGTGTCAGCTTCCCGTCAGTCCGCAGCGGTTACACGACTGGTCCAGACGCACTTGGCAGACAGCTGTATTAACTATTCAAATGTGTTGCCGTTTTTTGAAACGGGACCTATAAGGTGGGAAATAACTAAAATATGTCCAGGAATTTCAAGATAGATTTTAGTCTATTCATGATCTGTTAGCAAGATGTATGACATTGAAAATGAACATGTGAAATCTGTTTTTCGTCTGACGTAGCTGCTTTATCATCTTTGTAGCTTCCTCATTCGACGGGTTATGTTGGGATAAAGCACTGCATTTCTGAAAATCCATCTCAAAACTATGTGGAATCGTTTTGGTGTACATGGGGGCGTCTTTGACTTTCCATATTTTCGCACATCATTAAAATAATATTTTGTCGAGTCAGGTCTTTTCTCCTCGCTGCTGTTGTGGCAGTGTACCGAATTATTGACCCATCACTGCTGTTGCTGTTGTGAACCAACCCACTCACCCATCACTGCTGTTGCTGTTGTGAACCAACCCACTCACCCATCACTGCTGCTGTTGTTGTGAACCAACCCACTCACCCATCACTGCTGTTGCTGTTGTGAACCGACCCACTGACCAATCACTGCTGTTGCTGTTGTGAACCAACCCACTCACCCATCACTGCTGTTGTTGTGAACCAACCCACGGACCCATCACTGATGTTGCCGTTGTGAACCAACCCAATGACCCATCACTGCTCTTGTCGATGTAAACCGACCCACTCACCCACCACTGCTGTTGTTGTTATGAACCAACCCACGGACCCATCACTGTCGTTGTTGTTGGGAACCGACCCACTGTCCAATCACTGTTCTTGTCGATGTAAACCGACCCACTCACTCACCACTGCTGTTGTTATGAACCAACCCACGGACCCACCCCTACAGTTCTCGTACCGACATACTGACTCCAATACAGCTGTTTTCCATGTGGGTCGACCAACTGACTCACCAAGACCGTGAACGAATACCGACCACAATAGGCTTGACATGCGTTTTGATGAAATGTATCAAAAGAGAAAAAATCAAGATGAATTCCAAGGTCCATTGTAAAACATTATCAGCTTTCCAAGCCACTGCCCAGACTAATAGGGCCCACTGCGAATTTCTTTCCACATTTGCTCAAATCGATATGATTAATATTGCAAGTGTAATATCCCCCCGCAAAGTAGCGCTCTGATTGTTGCCGATTTTGAACAAAGTGTTGAAGCGAATAATTTGGAATATGTCATTTTGTAATATAATCAGGAATGAAAATATGATCTGTCTGAGGGCTGTACGAGTGTCCTGTACTGTTCAGGAAGATAGTGAAGTAGGAGCACGTGACACGCGCTCTCTCCCGCCTTCAAGTCAAGTACTCTAACTGTCGTCTGCTGTGTTTTCAAAAGGATAACTATCGTTTGGTTTGGCGGCATTGCAGCATCCCATGGATACTGGATCTCTTCTCTGCAGAGGTAAAAGACATTATTTCCAAGTTTAGCACCAAGGTCTAGTTTGATGCTTTCTGCATGTGTGATAGGAGAAGCAGTAGACGAAGCTTGTGATCAGTAATCTGCTCCTCTCATTCCTCAACCCCTGAGCCATCTCTTTCACTCAGCCCGCTCGCCAATCTCGCATGCTCAAAGAGAACTTGCAACTTTCTGGCATTTGTGTCGATTTCTTCCTTTCAGAAACTGCTGGTTGTCAGATCATGCGTGACAGGCGCTGTGTCATCTCGCGCCAACTTTAGGAGCAGACGATTTCCGGCACTGTACAGAAAACAGGGAGAATCCAGTGGAGTAGTACCTGTTTCTGTGGCAGGTAGGACAATACGTTATTTCCACTGTGTTGGTGTTGTATATTATATTTTAACAAGTGTAGATATGTGAACTAGCGTATCGGTCCACGTCATTTTGTATCATTTGCCTCGAAGCGGGTCTCGGTAATTAGACTAATGACGTTTGTCTTCACATCGCGTATCGATATCTTTTTGCACCCTTCCTTCACAGGAACACGTCCAAAGGTAACAAGCCCTCCTTCAAAGGGTATCAATTTGCTCATTAGCACACGTTTTTTATTGTTTTTTTCTTATCCATGAAGAATAACCCACATTTGCCAATATTTCGGGAATGTATGACTGCGTAAGAACGAACAAGAATTTCTTATTTGTTCGACAGCATGTTCCATATATTCAACGGTGTACATGGCAGGTATTATCGACATGTCAGCTGAGACCCGTAAAGATCCGGGGTAGAATAGGTCTTCAGCAACCCATGCTTGTCGTAAAAGGCGACTATGCGTGTCGTAAGAGGCGACTAACGGGATCGGGTGGTCAGACTCGCTGACTTGGTTGATGCATGTCATCGATCCCAGTTGCTCGATGGTCATGACATCAATCACTGGTAGTCTGCTCCAGACTCGATTATTTACAGACCGCCGGCATATCGCTTGAATATTGCTAAACAACAAACAAATAACCTAACAAACACAGATGTCAGCTGACATGATGGAAAGACATACAATAACAAGTTTAAACAGTGGTTTGATAATACATATTGTGAAAAGGGTGTTTTTCGATTGCCCACACGAACAATATATCGTTTATAAACACGACTTCAATGGGCTATAAGCATTCACATGTTGTTAATATGCGTTGTTCAGATATATTTTACATTTTGGATGTGTTTGAATACTTTATTACAAAAATCGATTTTAAAATATTCTTTTCCTGCCAAGTTTATACAATTTTCTGTAATTTTGCATGTGTGTTGTGTCAACAGTATTCCTGCTGTTACACGAGGGCCTGTAAATAATAGAGTCGGGGCCAGATTAACCAGTGGTTGATATTATGAGGACATTCCCGGGCAGTCGGGTTGCGATGACAGGCAATCAAGCAAGGCACCAAGCCTGACAAACAGATCTGATTTAGTCCCCGCTCACGATTAACACGAGGCTAAGGAACATATTCTAACCGGGGTCCCCTAATGTTCAACTGTATGTAGTCTGCGCTGAGTTTTTGTGTAAGATATGTGACTCATGCTCCTGAAAGCTATACTGATATCAATGATGATTACATACTAGCTGTACATCGTTTTGTGCATAATGGGGATCGTTTGGTCAGATCCTCAGTACCCCAGTGTGCGACACAAACACTGGTCCGCTGGTCCGGGTCTAGAATATTTTCTTAAGGACTAGTAAAATTAAGTAAATGCTGGTCCCTTGTGTTATTTTGGACACGACCAAAGTAATCTAACTATGTATAACTTTTGAAATCAGCGACTGACTAGTAGCTTTAAAAACCTGAACGGTACAGTGGTTACCTTCTTGACTGGTTTCTCATTCTAGTTACGCATGCTCTTTTGTTGCATGAACATGATAAAGCATCTGCGTCTTAAAACCTTTCTTGGTGAGCACCATTAGGTCTAGTAGAGATCAAACAAACCCAGGACACATTTCTATGTGCTGTACCTTTAGACCACTGACGAACTACGGTCAGTGTCAAACGTTGTACCCGTCTCAGTCGCACGAGTTGACAAAAATGGGGATGATTGGCTGGTCGGGCATCGTCAACTGATGGCCTTGATCGGTGCTCATGCTGTTAGTCACTGGTTTGCCTGGTCAAAACTCGATTATTCACAGGCCGTGGTGGCATAGCTGGAATATTTTCGACCGGAGAATGGAAAACACTTTGTGGTTGGCTTTTAATTTAGGTCCATGGCATTGTGCTTGTCAAACATGAACTAAATCCATTCATTACAAGATTTGTTCAAATGAATTTCTTGTTTATCATGACCCGCCCGAACCTAAAATTGCTGCCGCGCCTAATATTGTTATATATTTTCCACTGTATTGAAGCGACGTTTTCTACTAGAATTTCGCTTTTGCAACGTATTCCGACTTTTTACACCAGGAGCCGCATGTGGCGTGGCTCAAAGAGGTCACGTGGTAGTTAGAATCAAGTTTACCAAGTCAGTTTTAAAATAAGTCACGAGAAACAAGACTATTTTTTTCTGGTCTATCATATTGGCTATGGAATTAATACGGAATGAATAGATTAATCTGCTGTAGAACCGACTGGGTGTTGGGTATTCATCGAGTTTTGAATGGGTTATTGATTTGATATGTATCTTCATGTACAAAAACAGCTGAATTGTCAGATTTAACAAATACATTGTATGCTACCACAATGCACGCCAGTCACGAGGTCGGTCTTTACCATCACGCTACCAGATCATTAACTCATTGCTGGACAAATATTCCATCATGTCATCATTTGCATATATATAAATAGGATGCTCCTAAATTCTATACATTTACGAAAATAACAATAATGTCACAATAAAATCACCTGTCATCGTGGAAATCAATCTAATTGTAATGCATCTCAAATATTCCGAATCGCTTTAAGATTCCAGCGGCCGTCCATGTTGGCTGGAGGACAAGGGAGGTGTTGGGACTCCGAAGAAATCTCGTGATAAAGTCTCGTATTCCACGTCTTGAACAATCCAAGCGTGCGACACGGACCTTTGTTTCTCCGTGCTGGTGTGGCCCCAGCTGCGTTACGTAAAGGCACCATCAATAATTAACTTCAGTCAAACATAGTGTAACTGATATGTGGTATTTTTGCCATTTCAATAATTCATCCCCAACCCTTGCCTGTGTTATTTAGGAGTGGAGCTTGAAGACATTATGTCCATGTTTGCTGCGTACACGTCTTGTACATGTCTTGTCTTTGTGTGAACGATTATGCTTATCATGCACAGAGCAATCAATCTCTGTGATTTAACAGATTATAATATTTTTTTTTTATGAATACTTGCACTATCCTTTATTCTTTGCCAAACAACATTACTGTCAGTTGATATCTTGTCCTTTCTACATGGTCAGAAAGTTCTTTATGTTCGATGCCGTTATATCGCAATGGCCCCTTGGGGCTTACGGATTCCCATAGGTTCCAGATAACTATGCTGGTCATAAGAGGCGATTAAATGGATCGAGGGGCCAACTTGGTTGATTGAGTCAGCGGTTTGTCTGGTTCAAACTCAAATATTTACAGGCCGACGCTACAATTGGAATAATGCCGAATGCGGCGTTAAACAACAAAGAAACAATTGATGTTGTAAAGCAATGACCAAAATACGTCTTTGATGCTTTTGGAGGTTGAAGATGGCAGATCGGGAGTTGTTTCAAAAAGGCTCCGCTAACGCTAACTTTAAATCATGTTTTATTTTATTTATAATAATGGTCATAATGATTAAAATATATGTCTCAGTGAGATTAGAATACGCTTATCATATTCGTCCTTAAAACCTCTCACATAATAATCCGTTGGTTGAATATGAAGCACACATTTTTGTTTGACATCGAAAATGTTTTTTGGACGTGGAAGATTTTTGAACACTTCAGAATAGGGCAAATATATGCACACAGGTTTTTCATGCGTGTCATTCAGTTTGAAAAGGCATGTCGTCATCCAACATGGACGTGTCAGATGCAGTGTTCTACTGATGAAATGAACGCCATCATGGAACAACGGGAATACACGGTGTATTCCTAATGCGGCACTTTGAAAACTACGATTATGTTTAAAACGTTAATTAGAATTGCTATATGGAACCTCAGCGGTTTACTATATCGGGTGCTCAGGCTCGGTAATCTGGTTGATTCCGTGGCATCGAAACTCGAGTGATGATTGTTGTTCAAAATATCAATCACTGGATTGTCTGGTTCAGACTCAATATTTAAAGAACGCCATCATATAGTTGGAATAGTTAAACAACAAACCTACTAAAATGATTTTCAAATCAACTTCGGATATATCGATGTCGATGTCGAATAATCTGTTATTATAAACCCATTCGCAACCCCCTGGGGTGGTAATAAATGTAGTGTTGATGTGAATAACGAACTTCGGATAATACGAAATGATGTTTATGGTTCCTTGGAATGCTTAATATCCGAAGTTAATGAATGTCATTCCTTTCAGGGAGAACTGACCCCCTCCTGGGCCAACTCCAGCCACAGGCCGACGTAAATCAGCCATGGGAAGGTCACATACGTGGTTAATCACGTGCCCAGTCAGTATCTAAATTAAATCCCTTCTTTTATAACTGGATCCTGTCCAGTCTTGTCGCGTAATTGGCCCGTGTATTGTGTTTGAGTTACTTTGGTCAACTTCATTTAGCACCGACTGGCATCTACTGATTGTAGTTAGTACATTTTGACCCTGATTGTTCCTGATCGGACAAATCCTCGATCACACCTGTCTTGGAGTGTCTGAATGTGTGTGTACTCAGATGATTCGTCGCTCTGAAGTAGCTGGGTCCCGCTGGGAATTATTCTTTAGATCTTTAGAGTAACCCGTTGGAGAGATTGTCCAGAAGTGCTTGTCGCGTGTGTGGGTTGGTGGGTGAAGTGACTAAGTACAACCTGGTGACGTTATTATTACGCTTTATTGCGGGGTAGCCCAGTGGTTACAGCGTTCGCTCGCCTTCCAGTCACCAGGGTTCGATTCCTGACATTGCTCCAAAGTGGTCCAGATGCCGCATCTCGCTGTTCAGAGTTGCGCCGCGTGGCCGTGCATGGATCTCCTGGTCGTAGCTTCGATGCAATTTGCCCTCGATTATGATGTTTGGTCTTGTAGAAGCATGCACGTTTCCGTGGGTTTTACCAAAGCGGTAACGTGTATGACCATGAATTTCCACCTGAAACGGTCATTGATATTACTGAATGCTCTGAACCTATCTCCCTCAATATCATGGAAGATTTCAGTTTCAGGTTATTACATCAATACGTCAAGAATCAGCTATCACCAAACTGCTTGAGGAATATTTCAAATGCAAATATTTTCCTTTTATCGCTTTATGTTGACCAGAGGTTATCACTGAAGTAATTCTATAGTTTATGGCAAGTATTCAAGTCGTTTCCAGTAACCCTGATGGACAATTCTCCACTGATCGACCCCTTACCGGACAGCCGACTGTTCCTGTAAATACGTGACTAGCGTCCTTAGAGTGGGGTAGAGAGGGCAAGGTTACACGTATCGTGGACTGTAGATACCACCAAGCCGACACTATATCTGCTCCAGATAACCTGGCGCCAGGGTCTTAGAAGAGTTGCCGACTCAGAGGTACCTGCACAATGAAGACGTTGGCCTGATACGCCCACTGTGGTCAAATGCAGCAGGGTCCAGTTACACCGTTACAATGGTCAATCTCGCCAGCTTCTGGTCAGCTGCGTCACGACGGTGAGCTGGCCTCTGGTATACATCGTTGATGTCCACGGTGTGTGTGTGTGTAACAGGAGGTGTCCATCTGATGTTATCGTGTTCAGAATAAGTCCCCAGCAACCTATGTTGGCTGTAAGAGACGACTTAAATTGACCGGGTGGTCAAGGCTCGGCGCCTAAGAAGATTGCAAATATATGTTGTGTTGGTGAGGACAATGTTTTAATAAGCACAGGCGGATCCAGAGGGGGGACAGCCCCACTCCCTTTTGAAAACCAAATGCAGCATGGTGAAAGGCAGTAAAATTATCTGAGAAAGGATTTTGATATTTTGAGATTTAAAATGTGGATCCGCCCTTGGTGAATTTTAATAGAATTAATGACCTTATGATATATAGTCTTGGGTGTTATATGGGTGTTGGGTGTTAAGTTATAGTTTTCGGTTAGTTTAAGTACGGTTACAGTTTAAATTATTTGTTGTTTAACACCGACCCTGGCTGCCCAATCCCGTTAGTCTTACCACAAGCCTGGGTTGCTGAAGACCTATTCTAACCCGGATTTCCAAGGGTCAGATCATATATTGTGTTGGATTTGTCTGTTTTCATATATGGAGGGTTGACCTTTTGGGATTTAATTGCTGCATAAGTTTCCATTTGTGAGTGTAACGTTTCGTGTCGGCTGGATATTGCTGTATTAGTGAGGTAAAAGACGATACACGGGCTGCGGTTTGTAGATCCAGGAAACTCGGCTGTGCACTTGAGAAACACTATTACGAGAGCGTTCAACTCTTCATACGGATGTGCTAGTTCTTCTGGCTCCTCGGCAATTGGCCATAGTTCCCTTGTCAGGAAATCACATTTCTGTGTTTTTAAAGGTTCGTTGAGGTTTAGTCTATCGATTTATCAAGTATGCCCCATTACCGAACTCAAAACCACATGAGCCATCCCTTGTCTTCAACAACAAAACATTACGGTAGGTTTGGACATCTTGAGAATAAAAGCGATACAAAACATTTCCATAATCCTAAGAAATCATTACTATACGCAGATTCGAGTCAATGATTCCGTTCACATCAGCATGATGTTTATGAATCACTACCAAATAGTAATGATACAAGGTGTCCTCGAGAAGATGAGTGTATCCTTCCAACCCTGTCGACCATCAAAAATACATGCAAAGACAAGTGAATTGTTCACCTGAAAAAACACAGGAACATTGGTAAACGTCAAAATAGGGAATTGCATCTGACATCATTTTTGTCACTGATTTGACAAATTCTGAAATGTCTTCCACATGTCCACCAGAAAACATTTTGAAAGCTTTACTATGGCCTTGAGTGTTGTAACTTTGATAAAAGAAGATACATGCATTATGATATAGGGTATGAACTTCATATTTCTATCCCTGGGGAGTATATCCAAGCTGCCTGTCATTTGTGCGCTAGAAGGTTATCAGTCATATCCTAACGGGTAGCCATTTACTGCTGGTGAACAGGCATATTTGAACGAAAGTCACTTGCCTAGGGAGACATCACATGTGCTACATGTGCTTCTGTGTGGGAAAGGACCGAAGCCCTAGAAACTCCCAGGAACACGACCACCCATCCAACTCCTCTCCGCAACCAATGTTGCTTGCCTTCCCCGGATTTGTGGCCTTCGCTCTGTGCACAGGACCAAGTCCAACTCTCCTCATTACTTCACAACCGCGCAACCGTCATCATTTCCAGGGGCGGTCGGGTAGCCTAGTGGTTAAAGCGTTCGCTTGTCACGCCGAAGACCCGGGTTCGATTCCCGACATGGGTACAATGTGTGAAGCCCATTTCTGGTGTCCCCCGCCGTGATATTGCTAGAATATTGCTAAAAGCGGCGTAAAACCATACTCACTCACTCATGATTTCCACCAAAAAGTGCAACTGAAAACAACTCTAGAAGTGCTGGAGAAGAACCTTATTTAGTATGCAATCAGTTATAAAGAACTTTAGAGTCGGGTCGATTTTTAGTTTAGGTCGGCAATGAGGAACAATAAAGGTGTCCTATGTGGCCTAAAATAACAGAACAGGTTTGGAGAAAGCAATAAAAAACAGTCGGTCTTTACTACTTCCTCATCAGATTTTGCACGGGCAATGTATAGATGCTTCAAATAGCCACGACGTATAACCATGCTTCTCTCAGTCTAAAGGGAATCCCGATAGACCTGATTCACGGTCTGGTATTCTCCTTAATGTGTATATGTCTTGTTTACGGTTTTTGTATGCTTGTACTATACCGGTATGCTTGCACTTGTCAGCCACGGGTACTCCAACCACTCTCCGGTTGCACTGGCCATGGCTAATATATGCTTGTATATCAAGTGCAATTCAGCAATGTATTTAAAAAAACTGTTTTGGTAAACCCACATGTCGCTCCAAACTGAATTGATATTCGGTTTGGAAGAAAGGAAAGCGCAGGTGACCACATGAATTATGAGCTAAAGTACAGTTTATGGTTATGTACTCTGGGGCTCTCTGAACGCAAGTCCTGGCTTGTTATCAAAAACAGACCACGGAGCCTCGTTCTGGTACGGTTCCCTTACTGAACTTAATACTGCACGTGCATCACGTTGAGTGAACTACAACACCGTCAGTATGATAATTATGGATTAATCATAAATAACCCATATTTGCAGACTACCAACTTCTGTAATGTTCTGCTAATATATGCCACACACTTTTATATATATACAAGAATGTGCGGGCATTAAAGTTTTAAAATAACTCTAAAATCTTAAAATATCCGCACATTACAGGAATTTCGTATTGTGTATGTGGGATCATTAGTATCTGCTCTCATGCGTTAAAAGTGGCAGTCGTAAGCTCATCTCCATCGTTAATTCACTCTGCATTTTTATTAAGGGAGCGAGTGAGTCACTTCCCCGGTGTACAGTACATACACCCTGTGCACTAAAAAAACCACTTGTCCAATAATAGATGACCAGATGGCTGAAACACGAATACGTACACACACCGGAAAAAACCCTGGGCATGTGACTAAGTTCAAGTGTACCTCTGTACACCCAACAGGGAATGGGTTACGGATATGTGAGGTGGATGTAAAAAAAAACTTCTAGCGCCCCTAGGCAGCTTGGGTTGTATACTCCCAAGGGAGCTGAGATTGATAACATGAATGCAGCAACCCATGCTTGCCGTAAAAGGCGACCATGCTTGTCGTAAGAGGCGACTGACGGGATCGGGTGGTCAGGCTCGCTGACTTGGTTGAAACATGTCATCGTATCCCAATTGCGTGGATCGATACTCATGATGTCAATCACTGTATTGTCTGGTCCAGACTCGATTATTTACAGACCGCCGTCATACAGCTGGAATATTGCTGCGTGCGGCGTTAAACAACAAATAAACAAACCGATAACTGGAATGCAAACGGATCTGCAGGTCGGGGAACAAAGAGCAGGTACCTAGATACCTGCGGTGTAAATAAATGTATAATATGATGATAATATAATGTTGCGGACTGCCATAAAACACTATTCACTCACTAAGTACATCGCTGTTGTAAAAGTGCTGGAACGTTGCTTAAAGCTGGGTAAAGCCCTAGCTACTCATTCGGGACTGTTAAATATCTTTCACTTGGCGAGTCATGGACATAACATGATTTGTTCAGACAAGAACCGTCCAAGTAGAAGAGGACAAATCAAAGCATCCTTCTACAGCCGACAGGGATGGTGCGGTTTAAGTAGCTCAATATGCCCGTATGAGCCTTTAACCGTTCTTTTACATTGCGTGCCTATGTACCAGTAAATGTTGTGTCATATTTCAAATTTGAAAATATTTTTCAATCAATAGTTATCCGCATTGAGGCCTCTCTGATTCCGGGCGTTCTGTTCTGATGATTTGGTGCTGTTTATTTTTTAGTAGATTAGTAGATGTGCTGCATCCTCCCGGGATGTCGAGGACAACTGATACGGTGTATTGTTCTGTTGCACGGGGATCGGGGTATAGTGCCTAGCGGTGTTTAGTTGAGGTAGCCCATGATGATTCTAGGTTAGACTTGGTCCACAGAAACCTACGTTGGCCGAAAGAGGAGACAAAAGTGATCGGTTGGTCAGGCGAGTGATTTCGTTGGTGCCATGTCATCGTACCCCCACGGCGTGGCTTGTCGTAAAAGGCGACTAACGGGATCGGGTGGTCAGGCTCGCTGACTTGGTTGATGCATGTCATCGATCCCAATTGCGTGGATAGATGCTCATGATATTAATCACTGGATTGTCTGGTCCAGACTCGATTATTTACAGACCGCCGTCATATAGCTCGAATATTGCTGAGTGCGGCGTTAAACAACAAACCAACCAACCAACCCACGGCGTGGATCGTTGTTCCTAATATCAACCACTGGTTTGTCTGGTCCAGACTCGATTATGTACAGAGTTATACAGCTGGAATGTTGCGACGTGCGTTGAACAACACACAGATACACACACGCAGTTTTATGATAATATCAGTCACTGGTTTGTCTGGTCCAGACACGATTATTTACTGCCGCCGGGTTTGAATCCCAACATAAGGGGGGGGGGGGGGGGGGGGGGGGCATTGCCGAATGAGCTCTTTTATGTGCGCTCGTGATAACGACAACACTACGATGACATGCATCAACCAAGTCACATAACGACCCGATCCACTAGTCACCCCTAACGACAAGCATGGGTTGCTGGGGACACCCATAATCACAGCACAAACAAAATAATCAAAACATATAAAAAACAAATCCTTTACAGAATCAACTTAGAGTCCATTCAATCGACCAAATAATCAATTTGCGGTGGCCGTTTTACCAAACGTGAACATTTGACGGTATCTTTTCCTGCCTCCAGCAGCGTGCCTCTTGGAACACACACGATGCGTTTAACCTGAACCCGAGTGCAGGATGCGTTATATGATTTACAGCTAACATTGATGACAATGACAGCGTTTCCTAATAACCGCCTGTGAGTGTTATGCTGGTAATAAGTAGGCGACCTGTATCTGAATGAATAATATATTCCTGGAACTGTATGTCAACCTTCCTGATCCGCTGAACAAATTGTGTCAGCGGCTGTTGTGGCGATACACGTTATTATCACACCTACCGTGAGTTCACTCGTATTGTCCTCGTGACAGTGCAAGTTATCATAGCAAATATTGACCCGCGTTGTTCAGCAACACAAACGAACAGGTAGGCAGGCAATGTGTTGAGGAAGCGCTTCAGATTGATTTTGAATACTGTTTGGCTACTGTAAGTGACCCATTACCTGTTGGGTTTTACTGCACAATTACACAGGGGGGAGGGGGGAGGGGGGGGGGGGGGGGGGGGATGAACACGCACACACGAACATTCTTTTTTTTCTTTTTGATATTTGTGGTATTATTCAACACATCCGCCTCCGTGGTCTAGTGACAGAGCGACCGCCTGGAGAGTGGAAGGTCGATGCCTTGCCGCGTCATACCAAGACACGTTAATAGATGGTACTTGTTGTTACCCTGGCGCTAGGCATTAAGGGGCTAAAACATGGACTGGTCGGCTCGGAGTCAGTATTCTGTGTTTGAGTGGGGTATACATGTTAAATGTATTCATGGTATCTCGATGGGCCAGCACACAAAAAAGGCATTACTCCGGACTAGTACAAGCAGCCACACCACACACACGTGCATGCACGTCGCTATGTAAGTGCAGTAATGTTGGACGCGACGTTAAACCACATTTCACCTCACCTTCCTCTCACATCACCTCACCTTCCTCTCACATCACCTCACCTTCCTCTCACATCACCTCACCTTCACCTCCCCCACAAACAATACACAGTAAAGGTTTACGCATCTCATGTTATATTGTTATATCTATTCACAATGGGCAACAGTTATCACAACTTAGGTCGCCCACTCCCATAGATTTACAATAATACATTGATTCAATGACTGGAATGAAAGAAGAGAGATAGAGAAACATCACAGCTCTCTGAAACCTTTCGTTTCCTTATATATGTTTGTACACTGTTAACGATGTTTTTGTTGAAATTTGGGAAATTTGCATGGACAAACATCAAGTGAGTTGGGTTGGGTTTAACGCCGCTTTTAACAGTATTCCAGTAATATCACGGCATCAGCTTAATGTGGGAGGAAAACCCAAAGTGATGCAGGTCTCAGACGTTTACCACTTTGGTGAAACCCACGAGCACGGGTATGTTGCTGATAAACCTAGAAACATATTCGGGGCGAACCGGGATTCGAACCCACAATCATAGGTTTCTGGCGTGTCCAAGGGACGCAACTCTGCACAGGGAATCATGGCGCCTAAGAGCCTAAGTTTCTGTGGACCAAGTCTAACCTAGAATCCTCATGGGCTACCTCAACCAAACACCGCTAGGCACTATACCCTGAGATGCATCTTTCACAATCAACAATACTGGGTGTGTCTATTCCTTTCTGGCTACTTTAGAATGGACTTTCAGTTAAAAGCTTTTTTTTTTCATGGTTGCCACATCGGCAATTTAAGATCCTGGTTTAAACAGATAATACCACGTCATCAATTATTTCACATCTATTGTAAATAACGTACCGGAAAGACACTTTCTTAATCGATGACATTCGTCGTGCACCTATTGACATCGCGCTATTGTGTGAGCAGCAATTGTCGATGACACCAGCACTTTCTTTCTTAAGTCCGATCTGAAATATTAGCTGATGTCGAGTCCCAAACCAATAGTTGCCAAAGTCGCTTATTGTCCTACATGTTTCAATATATATGGCTTTCTGAGCATGGATCGGGATACCCGAGATGCATTGGTTTAAGTGCCAAGCGACGCCTTGCGTTCATTCACCCGTTGCCATGTCTACATCTACTCGTTGTATGTCCACTACAGCCACGTGGCGAATGTTAGCATCCTCATCCAACACATCTGTCAGTGTCATATTCAGCGGACATTATTTGTTACTCGTTTGTCGATACATCATCATCACGCTGTAATTGTGTCAATGGCTTCAGTCCGTGATTGGCGTGCTACCTGTACTTGCCGTGCGCGTGAACCGTAATGTGGACCCGACTTACTAATGTGTACAATTAATATAACATAGTGATTGGACGGGAATAGATTCCCGCTTAAACAGTCCGTTTTATTGATTACCCTTGCACTATTGTTGCAAATACCTGTACTGAATTATCTGATTAAAGAAAGTGCATTTGTCTCGATGGAGAGATATCTTTAGTACTTGTTTCTCCATGGGGATTCCAGTGTTATATATCCAGGAAGTATATGTCCTTTGTTTATAATACCCGTCTCTTGTGGCACCTATGTACTCGCCGCCTAATGCCCCATGGGCCTCTCACTACCTATTGTAGTCTCACCTTTATACTCGCCGTTTTTATTATCTGTGCTTTATGCACACGAAGTCGAGTTTCCAATGACTGGGGGGGGGGGGGGGGGGGGGGGGGGTTGTCTAAGACGCCGCGATTCGCTGTGCAGAGTTGCGTCCCTTGGGCACGCCAGACACCTATGATTGTGGGTTCGAATCCCGGTTCGCCCCGAATATGTTTCTAGGTTTATCAGCACCATACCCGTGCTCGTTGGTTTCACCGAAGGGGTAAATGTCTGAGACCTGCATCACTTTGGGCTTTCCTCCCACATTAAGCTGACACGCCGTGATATGACTGGAATACTGTTAAAAGCGGCGTTAAACCCAACTCACTCACTCCAATGACTTGACACGGGTAGGTTAATCCCTCTGGTCGACTTCCTGAGATTTGTGCAAATAAAGGCTTAGCGGTACCATGTCACATGTAGTTGTAAGCCGTTAGTCCGGATTACACACGTCACTAAACACAAAATTGTGGCATTTCTGATTTTTATTTACCATTTTATATATCATTATCATATCACAGTCACGCACACAAATACATATATATACACTCACTAAATACACCACACTTTATTTTCTAAATCTAGATGAATGGCATGTGAAGCTTATCATGCGACAAATACAATGTCTTTGTTTCCAGCAGCAAGATCACGCTTTAACGATGCCAGGCGGGTGTCGATCTCTCTGTATTTCCTTCTCCTCTTTGTTTTTTTTCTGGCCTTCTTGGAACTGAATGAGTTTCGTCTCTGTGGAGTTCTGGATGCTGGTGTTTTCAAAAGATATTGATAACAGCTCACCAATACTGCATCTATCAAATCAGCTGAACGGATATCGGTGAAAAGAAATATCAATGAACATCTCAGCCGCTAAGTGCTAGACCGACGTTAATCCTTATCAAAACACTTTGTAACCGATGCTAATCCTTTATCAAAAGACGTTGTAACAACAACGAACATCAAGGAAAATCCTCTGTTCGACTTCCTGGGAAGGGTGTCACATCGAAAGGTCGACTTCCTGGTCATACACTTTATCTTAATGGCTCCCAACTTCCCATATACACTGTCCTCGTGTCACCAGTACACAGTTCATGTCTCCCACACTCACTCACGTCGATTCCACAATTAAGGGGAGGTGAAATGGGGTGTAACGTCGCGTCCAAGATTATTGCACTTATATAGCGACGTGCATGCACGTGTATGCGTGGCTGCTTTTGCTAGTCCGGACTGACGCCGATTTATAGTGCTAGCCTTCTGAGATACCATGCCGCAGTTTAACATGAAAACCCCACTCAGACACAGTATACTGACTCCGAGCCGACCAGTCCTTGTTTTAGCCCTTTAATGCCAAGCGCCAGACAGGGTAACAACAAGTACCATCTTTTAACGTCTTTTGGTATGACGCGGTCTCGGATCGAACCCCGGACCTTCCGCTTTCCGGGCGGACGCTCTACTACTAGACCACGGAGGCGGTCCCCACAATTAAGGTGTGAAACTGACCTGTACTTGGTGTTGATGAAATATTGGCCACTCTCTCTTACTCACCCGCTCGCTCACTCATACCCTCACCCGCCGTCCCATCCACCCACTCACTCACTCACTCACACACTCACTCTAATATAGGCGCACGTACATGTTGCCCACCTTTGAATGGTAACTAGATAAGTATGGTTCTGACGCCATTGGTAAGTAATATTCATTGTCTGTCTCGAAATATGCCTTAGATCGGCCTTTTATCATGGGTCGCAAGGGTATGCTTATTTCACAAAGGGCATTCTTAAAGTTGTATGAAGCAAATGCACTACGTTGAAATACATGCAGACGTTTGCAGAAGTAAATTGGCCACGCCCCTGCCCTGAGGTTGTCTGAAGATCCCGGGGGATAGTGGGGGAACCTTTGGGGTACGGAGAGGGAGGGTGACCCCCATTGCAGCATCATTCCTTTGGAGCGGTGGTAGCAGTAGCAGTAGCAGCAGCAGTAGCAGTAGTAGTAGTGGCAGTGGAACTAGTAGCAGTGGTATCCACATCAGTAGCAGAATTAACATAAGAAGCAGCTGTAGAAGTAGTAGCAGCAGCATAAGTAGTAGCAGTTCTAGTAATATTAGTAGCAACATGGTAGCAATGATAGCAATAATACTATTAGTAATCATAGAGTAGTACTACTAGTTCTTGTAGTAGTTAGACTGGACATGGATAGGAATCCATGACTGAGGCAGTACTCTTGGCGTTCGACGTCGGTGCTGTGGAGGATTATTATTTTCGGCGTTCGAGGAAACGACTTAAGACATGAAGTTGCTGATGTGTGTAGGCAAGATACCGGGCGGGATAAGACAGTAACTATATACCCGTCCATCCATGTCTGCAAGGTCTGTGTGCGAGCTTTGCAGCTGAGTTTAATCCACCAAATATTCAATCTAATTACGTGATGCTTATAGGAATTGGCTATAGAACATACCAGGGACTCCCCTTTCAACAAGTTCAAATTTTCTTGCACATGTAGCTTCACTTAAACTGTTCCCTGTTGAGAGGAGTTTGAACTGAAAATATCTTGCAGAAACTGGAATTAAAAAGAAAATTATGTGAAATCTTCTTAGTTTGTACACGTGCAAGATTGTACATGTATTTTATATACGTATAATTAGGTAAACGCGTCTCTAGATTTGAGTGGCAGTAAGTTAATCTTGTTGTTCGCTGCATGTAACGGAGGAATTTGCAAAGGCAGCCAAACCTGCATAGTATGAATTATTGTCCGTGTTCTGTCCTTGGGACGTCGCCAGGGGTATGCGGTATAGGCACGCCGTAGATGCGTTGATGGTAATTGTGTCCATTCAATAGTAACGTCGTTCATGACTTTGTCAAACCTGCTACATGCAGTCATCTTAATGATACATTCTTCCCTACAACGCACGTTTACAAGAACAACAGTCTACACAACAACGCACGTCTACAAGAACATACAGTCTACACTACAACACATGTCTACAAGAACACACTCTACTCTGCAACACACGTCTACAAGAACACAGTCTACACTACAACACATGTCTACAAGAATACAGCCTACACTACAACACATGTCTACACGGACATACAGTCTATACAACACACGTCTAGAAGAACATAAGTCTACACTACAACACACGTCTACAAGAACACAGTCTACACTACAACATACATCTAGAGGAACATACAGTCTACCCTATACAACACGTCTACAAGAACACACAACCTACCCTACAACACACGTCTATGAGTACTCATAACCTACCTTACAACACATGTCTACAAGAACACAGCCTACCATACAACACACGTCTACAAGAACACATCCTACCCTACAACACATGTCTACAAGAACACAGCCTACCCTACAACACACGTCTACAAGAACACAGGCCACCATACAACACACGTCTACAAGAACACAGCCTACCCTACAACACACGTCTACAAGAACACAGGCCACCATACAACACACGTCTACAAGAACACAGCCTACCATACAACACACGTCTACAAGAACACAGGCCACCATACAACACACGTCTACAAGAACACAGCCTACCATACAACACACGTCTACAAGAACACATCCTACCATACAACACACGTCTACAAGAACACAGCCTGCCATACAACACACGTCTACAAGAACACAGCCTACCATACAACACACGTCTACAAGAACACATCCTACCCTACAACACACGTCTACAAGAACACAGCCTACCCTACAACACACGTCTACAAGAACACAGCCTACCCTACAACACACGTCTATGAGTACTCATAACCTACCTTACAACACATGTCTACAAGAACACAGCCTACCATACAACACACGTCTACAAGAACACATCCTACCCTACAACACATGTCTACAAGAACACAGCCTACCCTACAACACACGTCTACAAGAACACAGGCCACCATACAACACACGTCTACAAGAACACAGCCTACCCTACAACACACGTCTACAAGAACACAGGCCACCATACAACACACGTCTACAAGAACACAGCCTACCCTACAACACACGTCTACAAGAACACAGGCCACCATACAACACACGTCTACAAGAACACAGCCTACCATACAACACACGTCTACAAGAACACAGGCCACCATACAACACACGTCTACAAGAACACAGCCTACCATACAACACACGTCTACAAGAACACAGCCTACCATACAACACACGTCTACAAGAACACAGCCTGCCATACAACACACGTCTACAAGAACACAGCCTACCATACAACACACGTCTACAAGAACACAGGCCACCATACAACACACGTCTACAAGAACACAGGCCACCATACAACACACGTCTACAAGAACACATCCTACCCTACAACACACGTCTACAAGAACACAGCCTACCCTACAACACACGTCTACAAGAACACAGCCTACCCTACAACACACGTCTATGAGTACTCATAACCTACCCTACAACACACGTCTACAAGAACACAGCCTACCATACAACACACGTCTACAAGAACACAGCCTACCCTACAACACACGTCTACAAGAACACATCCTACCATACAACACACGTCTACAAGAACACAGCCTACCCTACAACACACGTCTACAAGAACACAGGCCACCATACAACACACGTCTACAAGAACACATCCTACCATACAACAAACGTCTACAAGAACACAGTCTACCCTACAACACACGTCTGCAAGAACACATCCTACCATACAACACACGTCTACAAGAACACAGCCTACCATACAACAAACGTCTACAAGAACACAGTCTACCCTACAACACACGTCTACAAGATCACATCCTACCATACAACACACGTCTACAAGAACACAGCCTACCCTACAACACACGTCTACAAGAACACAGGCCACCATACAACACACGTCTACAAGAACACATCCTACCATACAACACACGTCTACAAGAACACAGCCTACCCTACAACACATGTCTACAAGAACACAGGCCACCATACAACACACGTCTACAAGAACACATCCTACCATACAACAAACGTCTACAAGAACACAGTCTACCCTACAACACACGTCTGCAAGAACACATCCTACCATACAACACACGTCTACAAGAACACAGCCTACCATACAACAAACGTCTACAAGAACACAGTCTACCCTACAACACACGTCTACAAGAACACATCCTACCCTACAACACACGTCTACAAGAACACATCCTACCATACAACACACGTCTACAAGAACACAGCCTACCATACAACACACGTCTACAAGAACACATCCTACCATACAACACACGTCTACAAGAACACAGCCTACCCTACAACACACGTCTACAAGAACACAGCCTACCCTACAACACACGTCTACAAGAACACAGGCCACCATACAACATATGTCTACAAGAACACAGCCTACCCTACAACACACGTCTGCAAGAACACAGGCCACCATACAACACACGTCTACAAGAACACATCCTACCATACAACACACGTCTACAAGAACACAGCCTACCCTACAACACACGTCTACAAGAACACAGGCCACCATACAACATATGTCTACAAGAACACAGCCTACCCTACAACACACGTCTACAAGAACACAGCCTTCCCTACAACACATGTCTACAAGAACACAGCCTCCCTACAACACACGTCTGCGAGAACACATAACCTACAACACACGTCTACAAGAACACAGGCCACCATACAACACATGTCTACAAGAACACAGCCTACCCTACAACACACGTCTACAAGAACACAGGCCACCATACAACACACGTCTACAAGAACACATCCTACCATACAACACATGTCTACAAGAACACAGTCTACCCTACAACACACGTCTGCAAGAACACATCCTACCATACAACACACGTCTACAAGAACACAGCCTACCATACAACAAACGTCTACAAGAACACAGTCTACCCTACAACACACGTCTACAAGAACACATCCTACCCTACAACACACGTCTACAAGAACACATCCTACCATACAACACACGTCTACAAGAACACAGCCTACCATACAACACACGTCTACAAGAACACATCCTACCATACAACACACGTCTACAAGAACACAGCCTACCCTACAACACACGTCTACAAGAACACAGCCTACCCTACAACACACGTCTACAAGAACACAGGCCACCATACAACATATGTCTACAAGAACACAGCCTACCCTACAACACACGTCTGCAAGAACACAGGCCACCATACAACACACGTCTACAAGAACACATCCTACCATACAACACACGTCTACAAGAACACAGCCTACCCTACAACACACGTCTACAAGAACACAGACCACCATACAACATATGTCTACAAGAACACAGCCTACCCTACAACACACGTCTACAAGAACACAGCCTTCCCTACAACACATGTCTACAAGAACACAGCCTCCCTACAACACACGTCTGCGAGAACACATAACCTACAACACACGTCTACAAGAACACAGGCCACCATACAACACATGTCTACAAGAACACAGCCTACCCTACAACACATGTCTACAAGAACACATCCTACCATACAACACACGTCTACAAGAACACAGCCTACCCTACAACACATGTCTACAAGAACACATCCTACCATACAACACACGTCTACAAGAACACAGCCTACCCTACAACACACGTCTACAAGAACACAGCCTACCCTACAACACATGTCTACAAGAACACATCCTACCATACAACACACGTCTACAAGAACACAGCCTACCCTACAACACACGTCTACAAGAACACAGGCCACCATACAACACACGTCTACAAGAACACATCCTACCATACAACACACGTCTACAAGAACACAGCCTTCCCTACAACACACGTCTACAAGAACACAGCCTACCCTACAACATATGACTACAAGAACACAGCCTACCCTACAACACATGTCTACAAGAACACAGCCTACCCTACAACATATGACTACAAGAACACAGGCTACCATACAACACACGTCTACAAGAACACACAGCCTACCCAACAACGCATGTTTAAAACGACACTGTTGGCACAGAGCACACAGTCTAAACAGAACAGCCAGTCTACCCAGGTCATATAATCATGTCTCACCAGTCGCCTAGGACACCGTTAATTGTTCTCGTGGGTTTCTCCAAAGTGGTAAAATTCTGGGACCTGAACTACTTTCCTCCCACATTAAGCTGACACGCCCTGCGTATTATAACTGGAATACTGGTCAAAGCTGCGTTAAACCCAACTCACTCACTAAATCACCCAAAGTCCTTTAACTTGTTTTGCACTGCGAGTACTTCCCCTTAAGCCAATTGGCCACCCTCTCATCTGTGTAGTTTATATACTAGATCTCGTTGTACAGCTGATAAAAGATATGTCACTAGAACAGATGCTTGTGATACGACTGAGGCTAGGTGTAATTGTTAGTGGGGGGCACGGGTGGCCCAGTCGCCTAGGGCGCTGCGATTCACTTTGCAGAGTTGCGTCCCTTGGGCACGCCAGAAACCTATGATTGTGGGTTCGAATCCCGCTTCGCCCCAATTACGTTTCTAGGTTTGTCAGCATAATACCCGTGCTCGTGGGTTTCACCGAAGTGGTAAACGTCTGAGACCTGCATCACTTGGGGCTTTCCTCCCACATCAAGATGACACGCCGTGATATAACTGGAATACTGTTAAAAGCGGCGTTAAACCCAACTCACTCACTGTAATGGTTAGTTCCTGAAAGTGGGTTCGTTTTCTGTTAACAAAGGGAGATGAAAGGCAAGCGACGTTACAGTACCCAATTTGTAAGATGTAAAATAGTGCAGGAGTCTTCACGAGGTGTAAAATAGTGCAGGAGTCTTCACGAGGTGTAAAATAGAGCAGGAGTCTTCACGAGGTGTAAAATAGTGCAGGAGTCTTCACGAGGTTTAAAATAGTGCAGGAGTCTTCACGAGGTGTAAAATAGTGCAGGAGTCTTCACGAGGTGTAAAATAGTGCAGGAGTCTTCACGAGGTGTAAAATAGTGCAGGAGTCTTCACGAGGTGTAAAATAGTGCAGGAATCTTCACGAGGTGTGAAATAGTGCAGGAGTCTTCACGAGGTGTAAAATAGTGCAGGAGTCTTCACGAGGTGTAAAATAGTGCAGGAGTCTTCACGAGGTGGCCCTGACCTCAATGCTACAGTCACAAGGAAGTCAACTGACTCCAAAGAGGAAGACACAGTGCGAAGTTTCGTACACTTCCATACAAAGTTCAATGAAGGAGTTTTAATTGAGTATATCCGTTCGCAAGTGCAAAGGTTTTATTTGGATAGGATGGGAAGGTTTGTGACTGCCCCTTCGCCAACGCATGTGCCAAGTAAGTACTTATAAGTACTTATTAATCATACACTGGGGTGTTACTGACCTTATTTATTCACAGGTTATATTTCAATAATAGGCGTGCAATCACAAATCGCACCAACAGTGTGAGATGATTGGCCTAATGAGCAGTATTTCAGTGCGGGATCGAAGTTGTATTACATAGACGGATCTAAGTCAATCAAATACGTCTATTGTGGTGCCTTGAAACTACATAATATGATTGTGATATTGTTAACTAAGATGCAATATGTGTGATATTCAATAACAGCCAAACTGATTGAGACATCGCGTCACGCTGGCCGGTATTTCAATACGGCTTGCGTCATTAGATCTATGTCCGACCCTGATACAAATCAACTAATTACCAACGTGGCGTGCTTGCCTGACAGATTTAGCACAGACAGATACTGGTAGTTTTCTTGTTTGCATGATTGTTTCTGAATAATAAAGAAAACAGCCTCCGTGATAGGAGCGGAACGGAGGCCGTGTCATGTATTGACGCTACTGGTTCGGTTCAGTGTCATTAGTCTTGTTGTTGACGTTCCTGGTCGAGATCACTGGCGCCGTGCTAGTACTTTTATTTCCGTGTTGTGTTATTTGCAAGTGTTTTCCTCCGATTATGTACACGTTGTTTGAACTGTGCTATATTTGGAATCTATTTTTCGAATTTTATAGTAATAACCAATTGTCTTCAGCGGTGAAATCGTAGCGTTATAATGCTTGGTAGCATTTGGTGTTTTAGTAGACTGGACACAGGTTAACGTACTTCTACTGTAACTACTACTACTCCTACTCCTACTCCTACTCCTACTCCTACTAATGCTGCTGCTGCTGCTATGAGGGGCATGCGGTGGCTAGTGGTTAAAGCGTTCACTCGTCACGCCGAAGACCCGGGTTCGATTCCCGATATGGGTACAATGTGTGAAGCCCATTTTTGGTGTTCCCCACCCTGCTGGAATATTGTTAAAAACGGCATAAAACTACACTCACTCACTCACTCACTCACTCACTCACTCACTCACTCACTCACTCACTCACTCACTAGGCCAGACCTTATTTTGTTTTTCGGATTGTTGGACCACAAATTCAGGTTGGCAGGTCTAAGAAATAAACATTAAAAAGATCCAATTTCAAATAGAAATTTCTTCCTTCAAATTGTTAAATGTCTTGGCTGCATTAACGACAGTAAATGAGATGGGTTTTGCAACATTTTACTTGTGGTCCTGGCAACGTTCCTCAAAGTGATCTTAGCGCTACGACTATCGTATCGGATATGTGCCAGTGTTGAAGTATGGGAGTTAAGATCACTTTAGCGCTAAGACGGCTTTGTGGAACGGGGCCCTAGGTGGCCGAGGCGTCTTGGGATCCGCAGTTTGCTGTGCAGAGATGCGTACCTTACTTATGCCAAGATTCGAAAATCGTGGGTTGAATCCCAAATTCGCCCCCATGATTCTTGGTATGTCAGCACCATACCAGTGCTAGTGGATTTCCCCAACTTGGTAAATATCTAAATCCTGCATCACTTCAGGGTTAAAATACAGTAAAGTACGGTTATAACGAACTCAAAGGGACTACTAATTTTAGTTCGTTATAACCCTAGTTCGTTATAAGCATATATACAGCATAACTACAGCAAATAGTCGGGACCAAAAAAGTAAGTTCGTTATATCCGTAAGTTCGTTATAAGCGTGTTCGTTATAACCGTAGTTTACTGTAATCACATTACATGAAGCCCTGTTTTTTTGTAACATGAGTCTATATGTGCCTGATTTTATACAGTAAATTATTTCTTAACTTGCAAGCTGATACACTTTATAACATTACCATTGTGTTAATGAAGTCTCCGCTAATAAATGTTCCAGATTGTTCCTTTCCGATACGGGTTCATACAAAAACGTGTTAAGAGAAATATCGATCGCAATGACAACCAGTGTCGAATACGTACATTAAACGACTTCCTTATCCCGAATTACCTGTTATTCAACTTATAGTGGACCCTTGAAGATCAGGGTTAGACTTGGTCTTCACTGACCCCTGTTTGTCGTAAGAAGCGACTAACGGGATCGGGTGGTCTGGCTGGCTGATGCTTGTCATCGCATCCCATTTGGGTAGATCATTGCTCACATGATGTCAATCACTGGATTGTCTTGTCAAGACTAGATTATTTACAGACCGCCGTCATATAGCTTCGATATTGCAGAGTGTGGCGTTAAACAGCAAACAAATAAATAATAAACATATAGTTTGGTCCATCGCTACTGATATATACACAAAACAATACAGGTCGGACGCTTTATACAGGTATACACATCTTCCCGAGGCAAGAGAGTTAACTGACTTTAAAAGTCCAGTTTCCACCCTTGCCGAACTAGGCTGGAATTCCTGGGCTCGATCGTAGCGCCACCAGTGGCTATTATGAGTAATGTTCTTTCTATGCCTCTCCTATTGACCAATCAGATTCAACCTCTCGTATCACTTGCATTTGCTTCAAACAAAACGGTGGCGCCCAGTCAAGACGATCTGATCGATAATCAAGATCTATATTGTGATCAAACGAGTCTTACATCGCGAAGTGCATCAAATCACGTGAGCACCTTGATTAAAAACATGAAAAGATATAGAAAATATCTGTTGACAACGAGTTAGCGGTGCACATGCTTTGCAAATCCTGCAGTCGACCGAAATCTTCATGACACTTTACGAACCGGATTTCGATTTCGGTGCGCGATTTTGATTGGACTATGCATAGACTCGTTAGTCCAGCCAAAATGTAACTCTATAATACAAGCCTAGTACGGCAAGGGTGGAAACTAGACTTTTATAGTCAGTAAACTCACTTGCCTCGGGAAGATGAGGTATACACGGTGTGCACGGTATTATACAAGAGCACTTATTTGACATTAAACCGCTACATGTACATTATGGCGTCATGACATATGACGTAATTACTTCAAGCATGATTTCTAGTAATTGGTAATAGAACTAATTCACGATCCAATCAGTTGCAATGTACATTGATATCCACGACCTTTTAACATGTAATAGCAGGCTTGTCAGTGCACATACGCCGTACCGGACAGGAAAGGAAACAATTATTGACGTAAAACACAGTGTCGGTAGCCTAGTTGTTCAAGCGTTCGCTCGTCACGCCGAAAGTCCGGGGTCGATTCCCCACATGAGTACAATTTTTTAAAGCCCTTTCCGTGAGATTGCTGGAATACTGCTAAAACCAATGTAAAATCATACTCCCTCGCTCACTCGACTAAAGGGAACTTTTAATGACATTGTATGTTCTTGTTGATTTAGGAATCCGTTTTTAATTTTAAGTTTACGCGATATAGAGCTTTTCCGGTCGGTCACATGACCGCGATATTGACGTTCATAAGTGTATGAACATCACAATTTGACGTTCATACGTTTTTCACGAGACCATGTTCTTAAAATGATGTAAACATTGGCGGACTACTTCCACATTCTTGGGGGGACCCCTGGGAATTCCCTAGCAAATGCAGAAGCGTTGTTTCTCATTATTTAGACCCTTTAGTCTTGAACTTAGCGTGTTAACATACATTGGGATCAGTCATTGAGTTTGATTGCATGTCCGTTCAAGGATATCCTCGCTACAACTCATCTTACAGAACAAAACGAAGAAAAGCACAAGTCATTCAACTACCGTAGTATCAACTCGATCCGTGTCTAGACTACAGCAATATATGAATGTTCCTTGGTATCAGTTTGACATATCTCTACAATCACCCTTCAGTAAACAGCCATCTGATCAGTGATGACTAACACTTGTAATAGCTACAGGTTCATTAAAAACTTCGGAAATCTCTCCCGTCACGTTTATCGTGTCGGCCATCTTGACGTCTTGGACTTGATGTAAATGTATTGCGACGCGCTGTTATTGTGACTGACTTACTGAGGTAGTTCTTGACAGACCTTTCACATCTAATGGGGATATGATTTGAGCACATTTGTTTACAGAAACTACAAAAGTTGTTCCTGTAGAGCATGTTGAGCATATATAAGCTCATGTCACCTCTTGGTTAGAGGAACTATTTTATTCCGCGGTACAGCTGGTTGTTGTATGGCTGTCAGTGTAAACACGAAGTCACACGTACTAAGTATCAGTGTGTATAGATCAAAGTCTTAGTCCATTTAGGTAAAATAATGATATAAAAATTATAAGAATTGACTTTCACTTTGTGTGAAAGTCAGTTCTTAATTGTTGTTTTGTGTTACTAAACTTTAACTTTATTTACCCGAGGTTTCGAAAAAATGGGTATATGTATACTATGTAAGTACACAAAAGATCGCGGAATGTCGATTTGAATGTTGTTTTACTGCGTATTCAACAATGTTCCACCTATATCACCGCGCCCTGAACCCGACACACCACCGGTTCACAACACAAGTTACTGTGGTGTACAACGCAAATAACTGTCCTGTGAAGATCCGAGTGAGAACTGATTTTCAGCAATCCCTGCTTGTCATAAGAAGCGACTAACGGGATCGGATGTCAGACTCCCTGACTTGGTTGATACATGTCATTGCATCCCAGTTTGTAGATCGATGCTCATGACGTTAATCACTGGATTCTGTGGTCCAAACTCGATTATTTACAGAACTCAGACATAACTGGAATATTGCAGAGTTCGGCGTTAACCAACAGACAGAAATACAAGTAGTCAAGTCATATATTCGTATGAGTGAGTGAGTATGGTTTTACGCCGCTTTTAGCAATATCACGGCGGTATATTCGTAGGAAGGCCACTGGCTCATATACAGATAAAGTGCATGTATACAATGTCATATTATTTCAGCGGTAGATGAATTCTTACTTAACTTACATAATAATGTTCCAGTCGTTGCAAAACTTTGTCTCATTTCATAACTTTGAGATAGATATTTACATAAGATTTTTAGTACCCTTACATCGTTCAGAGACCTTAAAATGCATAATGGTCTACAAAATGAGGGAGGGCACATTGTGACCTTTTTATGAACATGATGGAGCTACATGTGACTTTCTAGAGTTATGCAATACTGATAAACGTATTGTACTTTTTTTAAATTATGTATATTTTACACCCAAAACCTGCTTTTTAATTCTCCAACGAAGAAAAAATATTTGATATGGCTAGTTACGGGTAGTATTTTTTACATACCCCTTTAAAACCAATATATTTATGCTGTATACACTGTGATATATTTTATATGTCTGTCTGTCTGTCTGTCTGTGACATGGGGTCACGGTGCCCAAGCCATCTACTGCGCCAGAATTCGCTGTGGGGTGATGTGCCCCTTAGGCCAGGTTCACACAGTGCCGATTATGGCTCCCGTTTGAGATCAGACAGCTCTACGACACGAAAGGTGAAAAAGTCGAATTACTATCCTCAATGATCTGGAATATCCTATCATTGTCTGAACGCAGTCGTATACGTTCGTAACAGAGTCCTACGGATCGGGAAAGGTCAAGAGAGGTCGGCCAAGCACCCCCGACAGTATGGTGCGTCCCATAACATTCGGAAAACTCTAGTCTAGTCGGATTACAATCGTGACTATGTCGTTAAAGATTCTGCTGTATCGGATTAAATCGTAACAATGTCCTGTGTTGTCTGGACGGTGTCCTGTGGATCGGGATGCTGTTGTGATGAACGGGCATGAATTGTTCATTGCGGTTTCTTGTCGATTGAGTCCAGATTGCGTCGAGATCTTGCCGAATGCGAACCGTCGTTGTCGGTTCAATGTCCGGTCACTGTCTGATCTCTGTCGGATCGCATTCGGGAGAATCGGGACGTTGTCGGGACAAATTCGGTCGATTTTTACCATGCGGAAGACGCAAATCGGATTAGATTCAGACTGAGAATCGGGACGAATTCGGCTGGAAACGGCTGAATCGGGACGCTTCCTGAAAAATTATCTGATTGTTTGTGAATGTCCCGCCACGAATCACAGGGTGTTGATCATACTTTTGATAAATTGTAATCGGGAATGGTCCTATCAAGGACGGCAGTAAAAATCCTGAATGTGTGACTGAGCCCTAAGACGTGCCAGAATATTACGATCTTGGCTTCGCCCTGGTTTGCCAGCGTCACACCTATGCTGTGGGTTTTCCCGAAGAGGTAAACGTCTCATCCACGTCCGCCCGGAGAGCGGAAGGTCCGGGGTTCGATCCCCGGCCGCGTCATACCAAAAGACGTTAAAAGATGGTACTTGTTGTTACCCTGTCTGGCGCTCGACATTAAGGGGCTAAAACAAGGACTGGTCGGCTCGGAGTCTGAGTGTCTGAGTGGGGTATTCATGTTAACACTGCGGCATGGTATCTCAGTGGGCTAGCACTATAAATCGGCATCGGTCCGGACTGGTACAAGCAGCCACACACACACGTGCATGCACGTCGCTCCATTAGTGCAGTAATCTTGGACGCGATCTTAAACCCAATTTCACCTCACCTCACCTTTCCTTTTTAATCAAGCTGACACGCCTTGATATAACTAAAAATACTATTCAGAATAGCCTTTAACCAAACACACACACAATATCTAATTACTGAAGACTGAAAAAGTTATGTATCAAATGATTGATACTATTTCGAATTCGAATCACATTTTAATTTGAAACTACATAAGTACTACCGCTTTGAAGTGTACATTTTTAAATAATATTTGTCTCTTCTGGATTGTCAATACTTACAAAATCTGCATCAATGTGATTTCATTTGTGAATTAGCTCTGTAAAACATTACTCTGTACAGACGAAGTTTTAATCAGAATCACAAAAACCTGTAGTATTGAAAAGTAAACGTGACTCGTTTCTCCATACAATGATTACTATAATTGTATTTAGAAGCGTCCGTCGTTCTCTAATTGTTCATTTGGTAGAATTACTTTTTCGCGTGAAAATTATAAACCCTGAAATTATCCAGAGATAGGTTGGTCTGGAAAGGCTGAAATATAGTACAGAATGATGCTACACAGTACGGCTTCATCAGACGAATCTTACACTCTTTCTCTGTCCTGGGAAATCCTAAGCATTAAGTCAGCGATCAGCCAGCCCACCGGCTGACATCAGGCGTTAATGTAAGCACGTAACCCTTTCGATTCGCACTTCAATTGGGAAAATATGAATAGCAAGGAGGCTCTGTTTTTTGCATGAAATATGAAGAAAAGCCGAGGCTTAAGGAGGCTCGGCACGAAATGGTCTTAAATTAATGTTTAATAATAATGGCGTGAAATATCACCTTTGGGTTAAAAACGGAAGCGAAAAGAATCGGTTTTCTAGGAATTGTACATGCGATACGACGGCCTTGAGAAAATGATGGCATCGCATCAAGACAGGGTTTGTTAAGGAGTCGATTACATTTTACACCAAATCAGAAAATTTAGTTGGCCTTGCAATAACAAATGCAATTCCAATAATAATAGAATCCCGTCGTTTCATAATTCCCATCGTCGAATGTGTACACCTTGAATATCGATTAATTGCATTAATACAACACGGAGTGCATGTCAATTAATAGTGATGTAACTTCAGGGTGTCTGTTTTCTCGATAAGGCGCCGACTAAACACTGAGCGCGTGCATTTTGAAACAGTCTAAGCCTCGTTGTGACAAAGCTGTCAAATAAGCGTTAAGTTAAAATGTCTGTATACAAAATATTGTCAAGCTGAGGAGGAACACGCCGGCTTGAGGCCTCATCTGGTGAGGGTTTTTTGGTGTTCTATTTTAGAGGCAACTCGATGCGTGTCGTCATTTAACTACCCTCGTTAACGCAGGGAAGTTGGCGAGAGGCACGTAGCGCTCCGCTCAAAATGTATGTACGAATAAAAAGGATTTTGCGTTATCATTTAATTGATATTTGATGGTTTCTACTGTTTTATCATAGGGACAGTTTTATACCGTACGTTATACCTGAACACGTTGACCAAAATATATTAAAACTATGTTTTACGAGCGTCTTAAAATCTTCTGTATCACTACTAGTTTTCCCCGTGCAGTGGCTAGGCCCTATTGACCTGTGACACTGTACGGTGTGTTGAGGTGAAATGTGGTTTAACGTAGCTTTCAACATTATACAGCAACGTCCATATGCGCTAGTCCCTGAGATACCATGCCGCAGTTTGACGTGGACACCACACACAGAACACTGACCCCGGGCCATCCAGTCCTTGTTTCACCCCCTTAATGCCGTGTGCCAGGCAGGGTAACAACAAGTACCATCTTGAAACGTCTTTTGGTATCACGCGGGCTCCGGGCAGACGCACTGTCCACTGGACGTAGGGCCCAAGCTTCATTGCGGAAGACACGAGGGCGACTGTATGAATGTGACCTGTTCTTGTGGTTGACGTTACGCGTATATCTTGACGCATGGAGTCGAGGCCGTGTCATGAGGCGACACACGTACGAGTTCATTTTTTAAACATAGCCTCACAGTCCAAGTTGTACCGCAAAAAAAACAAGCTCTGTTTTTCACCGACATAATAAAAATGAATGTGTCACATGTCCCCGCCATGTTTGTCGTATTAATTGGTTGAACTTTGCAAGGAAGTATTCAGTGACAAATTGGTAATGTCCGACATTGACAGTGTGAGTGGATGAAACCTGGTGGTCAGGTCGACTCGTTGTCTTCAGTGCAGTTTGATCTGGTCCATGTAGCATCGATCTGTCTCAACCCAGGTTATGTCCCCTGATTTCCTCCGCCTCATATGCTTGTTTGTTTGTTGTTTAACGCCGCACTCAGCATTCCGGCTATATGACGGCGGTCTATAAATAATCGAGTCTGAACAAGACAATCGAGTCATTGACATCATGAGTATCGATCCATGCAATTGGGATACGATGACATGCATCAACCACGTCTGACCACCCGATCCCGTTAGTCGCCTCTTACGACAAGCATAGTCACCTTTTACGGCAAGCATGGGTTTCTGTGGACCTATTCTACCCTTGATTTTTACCGGTCCCTCATATGCTAGACTAACATCTAGTGTCTGAAATGAACATATCGTACAGAGAAAAACCAGTTGTTCAATTATCTAAATAAAAATATAATAAAAGGGAGCCCAGAGGCTCTCTTCATTTTCCTGATACTGCAGTAATCTAGACTTGGCAAACATTATAGACTTGCATGGGCTTATTTTGATATATTTGTATCAGGGTCTTTAAGACAGACTACTCATATGCATGCATGGCGTTTAGTTGGTGATTATAACTCTTGGTGATGGCTTTCAGGCTTAGATTTGTAATTGTGTATACTTATTGGTACTATATGCAAAACCACTACGACAATGCAGTATTACATTCTGTGGAACCATATTTTTTTCTCTATCGAGAACATTATTTCATGTGTATAATCACGTCTAACTATGTAATGACTTTTCGATAAGTGTATCAATAGTAAATATAACGATGTTGTGTTGCTCTATAACAGATCGGGATAGCAATACTCAACTGCATTACGTTTCCTCACGCTCTAGAACACTTCGACACAGCAGTAGATGTATGTTAGTACGATGCCTCTCGCTCTGTAATACTTCGTCACAACAGTCGTTGTACAATAATACGATACACCTCGTTCTATAACACTTCGATACAACAGTAGTTGTGTAATACGATGCCTCTCGCTCTATAACACTTCGAGCGAACACTACCTCCCTTTATACACGATGCCTCGCGCTCTATAATACTTCGGCACAATAATAGTTGCATAATAATACGATGCATCTCGTTATATAACACTGCGACACAACAGTGATTGTGTAATACGATGCCTCTCGCTCTATAACACTTCGACACATCAGTAGTTGTGTAATACGAGGCCTCTCGCTCTATTACACTTCGACACATCAGTGGTTGTGTTATACGATACCTTTCGCTCTATAACACGTCGACACATCAGTAGTTGTGTAATACGATGCCTCTCGCTCTATAACACTTCGACACATCAGTAGTTGTGTAATACGATGCCTCCCGCTCTATAACACTTCGACACACCAGTAGTTGTGTAATACGATACCTTTCGCTCTATAACACGTCGACACATCAGTAGTTGTGTAATACGATGCCTCTTGCTCTATAACACTTCGACACATCAGTAGTTGTGTAATACGATGCCTCTCGCTCTATAACGCTTTAGACATTACAGTACTTCCCGTTATACAAGATGCCTCTCGCGCTATAGAAGCCTCGACTCCAGTACTGATCCGGTTCCATCCGGTTCCATTAGTCTCCGCCCTACAAACTAAACTGTAAATATTCTCCTGTCACGTGACTAACAGTTCGTTCAAGCCGCCATGAATCATTCTTAAAAACGTCGATATACAGGCGCCCGTGCGTTTATTTCAGTTTTATTTTCATAAGAAAACAATCTTTAAAAGATAGCTCAACTCTGTGCTGTTTATCACGATCGTTGATGTAATGTGTATGCGTACCCATATAGAGCCCCTTTGAAGTGGAGTTGAGATGGCTTCACTAACCATTACTAATGGCTGTTTGCGAAGAGGAGCCTGGCGCTAAGTGACAGCTATTGAAATATAATGACAACTGGAAATGAACAAATGCAGAACAGGCAAAATATTGCAAAGCATCTAAAATGTAAATGAATGTTTTAAACTTCGGAACAAAGACAACACGTGCCGTGTTACCGGGGAATAAAAACGGTTATATCCAACAGCGAGTAGCAAACGAGCGTTGTTGTAATGTCAACTTATAAATTACCAATTTAAAACACTGTACAGTTTGCTGTGGTCCCCACACTTTTCAAGCGCACCTGTAGAAACCTCATTTAGTTAGATTTATTTCCCCTACTTCCTATAACTCAGTCTGAACTCCCTACAGTATGCCTATCTTACGACGCGGTAAGGAGCTGTCGAAAATGCAGATATGCTTTAATTGGAGGTTAAGCATTCGCAGCATTTGTTATCGCCGCAATGCAAAATTTTATGCCTCGGGACTACGTAAATGTTAGACAGGGAGGTTCTCCCTGACGTTGAAGCTGTGTTAATAGCCTTCGTACATTTTTAGGCATGCCACTTCCCGATCTGAAGACATTTTGCTGCTTGATAAAGGTTTTATTTTAATAGAAAAGAATGTTTTGACTACATTAGGGAGTCACGTAATACGTTCTCATTTGATTTTAAATTAGAAGGTAATGCAATGTTGCAATGGCGTCCTTATCATACCCGAGACTGCTGTTCTCCCAAACTATTTAAGCATGTTCCATCCCTGACGCCGATAATGAAACAGCTATTTTAACGAACAGAATGTGAATCAAGTGAGTTTTCTTAAGTCGACAGATCTTGAAATTCAAGCATAGCTGGCTACATGAAGCACAGCCATTGCCATTAAGTCTCCATCGGCATAATCAGCTGAGGATATTGACGTTTCTGGCCTTCACCAATGCTTCATTTGGCTCGACATGACTGGGTCATTTTCATAACATCCTGTTTTGTTCACAATATCTTTGATTTTCTGCGCATATTTGGTTGCCGTGAGACGGTCGTAGTTGTTTTGGAGCAAACATTGTTTGCGTCTTTACGACAACTACGTCGTCGATGAGATCCACAACAACAACAACAACAACGATATCGGAGAAAGTGAGTTTGCCTTATTCTGACTGTTTATTGTGTGAGATGGGTACTAGCGTTATAACGAGGTGTTTACACTGTCATGGCATGCCTTCAGTATAGAGCAATTACCCTTGATTCAATGGCCATGGTTCTTGAAGAGACATCAATTGGTGTATGACAACGCAAGGAATGACAGTGAGCATAAACAGTTGTTTATACTACGCAGTGAGAGAAGATGGCACTGATATATCGGAACCCGCTGTTAAAAGAATATACATATTTCTGTAATTTTCTAAGTTGGCTTGTTGCCCAACTCTGAATTACCTTGACTAATCATGTGTGATTCGCGAGTTTGTTCTGGCTTAAGTGACATCTTATTTTAACAGTTATTGCCTCAGTATTTCACATGCAGTTAAAGCAATTACACAAACTATTAATATACTATAAGGAAATACGTACTCGTCGTTTAATTAACCGGTAAAAATGTGGACAATAAATCCACTTAATACCCAATTTATGACATCTGTCTGACAAAAGCATATAAAGGTCTTCCTTCTGCCGAATTTCGTTAATTGGGCCTGTAAAATTCACTAAGAGGCGGGATGAGCACGATGCACTTAAGTAATATATCGCATTGACGTGATGGTCTCGTGTGGACTTGACATGAAGACAGAATCGATGTACGATGTCCCCTGCAATAAGAGTTGATACCATGCGAGTTCCATGCTGCCGCGACCCCGACAAATGAGGGCTCTAAACGGGTTGTACATCTTCTGGGAGATTTGCTTGTGTCTAGTAATATCAACACTGGTCGGAAAGATACCTCCTCTAACCCATGCACTTGTCTTAATTACCAGTTACTGCCAGGGAGACACGGCGAGAGGATTAGATGCGTCAGACATATGCCAACACAGAAACTTATAGCCCAGCCGGGAGATATCGTGCATATTGACCGGAGGATTGGGTCTGTATGGAATAACAGTGTCACTGACCAGTGCGATCATAGAAGAACAAGTTCAATTTACGAGTTACGAGGAGATTGAGGGAATTGCAAAATATGTCGCGACCAAACTTCATTTTGCCCTATTTGTATGAGAGTAAGGAACATGATATATCAACACCTGTTCCTATTGAAACCTTCTTTGTTCAGCTGGAGGAAAATCAATTTCAGTACCAGTCTCATACCAGGGCTTTACATGAAGGTGACACTGACGAATACGTCTGGCCAAAAACACAGTAACTAATCTATCTTAGAACCTCATACAATACCCAAAAGAACAGTGCTGTTTCACAAGGTGTAGCAGTTCTGCCAAGACTCTTGTAACTTCAATACTTTAACACAGACCGACTGACGTAGTGATGCTATGATCTATTATCTCACCTTATACAAAAATGTTATATTCATTCTGACTGGCTGAGACCCATTCTTTTATTTTCAATGTACCCAGCTAACATGTGAGGTACATTTCTTGTATTCCCCGTTCGAATTGCCGAACTGTCGGCATTAAATTTGAAAGATACCAACCGCATTCTTGTATGTCGAAATAGTGATGTTGGAAGCCTTTTTCCGATATTTAGATATTTTCCGAATGAAATAGATCTGGGGAAATATAACTCCTAATACGTTTATTTCCTGTCGTCTGCCATTTTGCCTAACTGTGGTATTCTTGCCGATTCGGCCCAAAGCAGCCTGCATGAGACATACAATTCGGTGTGCGGTAAGATAAATTCGTTGTCCACCGGTCCTTTGGGTGACATTGGTCGATGTTCCCTCTCTGTTGTTTATGTTCAATACTCGTTCCTTTGGGCCCGGGAAACATGAACTAACATAGTGGGTACATCAGCCTATGTGCCCCTGGAGACCGTGGATAACTTATAACTGTTGTCAGCCTAAAGGAAGCTACTATAGATCCAGCTGCTGGTGTCCCAGGCCAGAGAAGGTCCCCATTACCGCATGCTGTTTGTAAGAGTTGACTAAACTACGGATCTAGTGGTAAGGTTGTGTGAGATGACAGGAAGTGTGTCATCGTGCCACGATGACGCGGATCGTCGCTCATGCTTTCAGTCACTGGTTTACCAAGTCACCATTCGAATACTGTGCTTCAGCACTTTAGAACAAGCTACCAACATTACTTAAGCTCTTACCGCCACTCCCGTCATTCAAGGCACATCTAAAGATTTACCTTATCAAGCAGTTCGACCGCCTCCGTGGTCTAATGGTAGAGCGTCCGCCCGGAGAGCGGAAGGTCGGGGGTTCGATCCCCAGCCCCAAATACCAAAAGACGTTAAAAGATGGTACTTGTTGTTACCCTGTCTGGCGCTCGGCATTAAGGGGCTAAAACAAGGACTGGTCGGCTCGGAGTCAGTATACTGTGTCTGAGTGGGGTATTCATGTTAAACTGCGGCATGGTATCTCAGTGGGCTAGCACTATAAATCAGCATCAGTCCGGACTATCACAAGCAGCCACACACACACACACACACATACCCGTGCGTGCACGCCGCTATATAAGTGCAATAATCTTGGACGCGACGTTTAACCCCATTTCACCTCACCTTTCAAGCAGTTCTATTCAGTCCAACTTCAAAACCCTTCGCCCCAAGCCGCGACGTTTTCCTTGCTGTAGCATAACCTGCATGATCATTAACTTGGTGCATGCAATCTGGCGCATTTATAAATGAACTTGTGCCCATGACCATGGTTGTATTCTGATACCGTGTTGCGTTCTTTGGTCAGGCCAGAAACCTATGATCGTGGGTTCAGATTTCGAATACAGATTTGCCCCGAAAATGTTTCGAGGTTTTTCAGCACCAAACCCATGCTCGTGGGTTCACAAAAGCGGTAAACGTCTGAGACCTGCACCACTTCAGGCTTTGCTCCCACATTAAGCAGAGACGCCGTGATATAATTGGAATACTGTTCAAAGCGGCGTTAAACTCAACTCACTCACTCACAATAACACCACAGTGCACCAAGAAACAATCAGTACAAACACATACAGGCCATACAAACATACCGTATCAACACTATTCGTTTGCCTCTTGACGGTAAACCATCAATATCCTTAATCGGTTATTGGTTTCAAAATAGTTTTCGGAGAAAACCTTGTTATGATTTGCAGATTTATCACCATATAATTCACAATTCTAATGAATTCTGTCCAGCTCATGTATAGCAGCGTAAATAAATACATGAGCAAGTCATCAATAAACAGAAAATGTCTATTGGCGTAGGGTACATTATGGCCGGCAATCAATCAGTCTTTATTTTCTCGTTAAACACAAACGGCGGTACACGAGCCCATTTTTCAACAACACCCTGCACGAGAAACTGCACGGCGAGATAGAATATCGTGATATCCTAGTCCTGGAGAGTCATGATACTGAAGACAAACAAACACGTTTAGATTAACGTATTCAGTGAGTATGGTTTTTCCGCCGCTTTTAGCAATTTTCCAGCAATATCACGGCGGGGGACGCCAGAAATGGGCTTCACCCATTGTACCCATGTCGGGAATCGAACCCGGGTCTTCGGCGTGACGAGCGAACGCATTAACCACTAGGCTACCCGACCGCCCCTGATTAACATAGAAGTACTGAACGTTGTGAGATGAGGCGAGGTGAGTTGAAATTGGATTTAACTTCGCGTCGAAGATTATTGCACTTATATTGCGACGTGCATGTTCTTGCGTGTGTGTGTGAGCCGTCCGGTCCTTGTTTTAGCCCCTAAAGGCCGAACAAGTACCATCTTATGACGTCTTTTAAAGACCTGGCGGACGCTTTACCACTAGACCAAGGAGTCGGTGCTCTATATGTTGTGATTCACACTTACATAATCAAGACCTTTTTAACACAGCAGTCTAAGGGTTGCGTTCCGCCGTGATATGCTGGAATCTTGCTAAAAGGGTAGACAAATCCAACTCACTCACTCACACATAAAGCCGGTGGGAATTCTGGGTTAAAACCGGTCCCAAGTAAAGTACCCATGCTTGCCGTAAAAAGGTGATTATGCTTGTCGTAAGAGGCGACTAACGGGATCGGGTGGTCAGGCTCGCTGACTTGGTTGATCCATGTCATCGTATCCCAATTGAGTAGATCGATGCTCACAATGTCAATCGCTGGATTGTCTGGTCCAGTCTGGATTATTTACAGACCGCCGTCATATAGCTGGAATAATGCTGATTGTGATGTTAAACAACAACAAACAATGTTTACTGGCCTTTGCATGTGTTTGTTACGGGTGCCACCTGTGGGACAGGGTACGTTCCCCCTTTCGAGAACACCTAGTGTCATCGGTATGTGATATTTAGTGATTCATAAACATGATCACGGTAAGTCGGAACCGTGCAATGGACCGTGTTTGTGGCCTCGGTTTTGTTGCTTTTATATATTTGAATAACATCAACTCACTGTACGTATATGATGAGTGAGTGAATGAGTTGGGTTTAACGCCGCTTTTAACAGTATTCCAGTTATATCGCGGCGTGTCAGCTTAATGTGGGAGGAAAGCCCGAAGTGATGCGGGTCTCAGACGTTTACCACTTCGGTGAAACCCACGAGCACGGGTATGTTGCTGACAAACCTAGAAACATAATCGGGGCGAACCGGGATTCGAACCCACAATCATAGGTTTCTGGTGTGCCCAAGGGACGCATCTCTGTGCAGCGAATCGCGGCGCCTAAGACGACTGGGCCACCCGTGCCTACCGTAGATGATGAAAGGGCGTATCTTTGCTGGAAGCTATAAGAAGAGGGCGACGTCTTCATCTTCCACGATCCGGCCTCCTACTCGGTATACGCGAATTTATGAAAATTAATAATTATTAAGCAAAGCTGAGCCACGTAGATTTAAAATCACAATCCGAGAAATCTCTGCACCGCAGGTTAATACATCGTTCTCCTACCGCCAGACAGCGTGCACCAGCTTCCCTCCCATGATGCTCCTCACAGAACCATATCACCCATTCCTCTCTACCCTCTGGTAACCTCATCAATTGGACTCTGTGTTGGAGACATTCGGGTCCATTCGTGTCATTCCGGGACACGCCATATCAGGTTACGGAGATGGTCGAACATTGACGAATGCGGCCAGACCGCCCCAAAACAGTGATTTGGTCCGTAGAGTCTGCTTCTGAGCAGTCATTGTCTGCATCCACGTTTACACAATGCGTATAGTGATATCTCTGGGCCAGTGGGATGTTAGTATATCATAATGCATAGTTGCCCTCAGCAACTTAGTGATGGACGCGACTGAAATGGGAACGCACATCGCTATAATCCCCAAACACCGCCTCGGAACACTAACATTGACTCTTTAAAGTTGCAAACTCTTTGCCACATCCGTATTTGTTCTCATTTATCTCCCGACTTCCCCACGAAACATAAAAGTCGATGTAGCATGCTTTGTAGAGGAAGATTTCTTGTAGGGCAAGGAAACAGTGGCCTGTTTCAGCAAAAACCGCCGTTCATTACCATAGCAATTTGCTTGGATGTGATTTTCATGTGTTAAAGATTGCATTTTAAACTGATCGTCAATGAATATTGATTTTAAAAGGGAATATGTGGAGATACATAAAAATTAATAATATTCGGCAGCGTGTGGATGGTGTTTTAACCGTAGTTAATAAAGCTACCTGCACCACAGAGCGATCTTAGCTACGACTCTCGTACGACTAATATTAAAGTATTGGAGTTACGATTGTCTTAGCACTAAAATACCTTTGTCAAACGGCCCATGTCAATAATGGGAGCAGAACAGTTTCATTAGCTCTTCCATCTTCTCGAGGAAAGAGTTTCCACCTGCGTGTAAGGGGCGGTCGGGTAGCCTTGTGGTTAAAGCGTTCGCTCGTCACGCCGAAGACCCGGGTTCGATTCCCGACATGGGTACAATGTGTGAAGCCCATTTCTGGTGTCCCCCGCCGTGATATTGCTGGAATATTGCTAAAAGCGGCGTAAAACCATACTCACTCACTCACTCACTCCACCTTCGTGTATGTAGGGAAGTCTAATTCTCACCTTTTCCATTTCAAGCTTACTGCACTGTGCACATATCCATATTCCAAACAGAGAACGTTTTCCAAAGTCAACTTCCATGTTCCCAAAACGTGGTTGCTGCTATTGGCCACAAAGACCGCCTGACGAATTTGCGCTGAATTTCTCCAAAACGTAAGCGAGACAAATGTTTTCTCAGTGTTTCAAAGTTTTCAATCAACTCACCCAAACACTTTAAATTTATATATATGGGTGCAAATTTCAGTGGTTTCTTTAACTCGAACGACTAAACGCTTATTGCTGGGACTGAGATGCAGTGTAGGCTTTAGACGACGTTTTATGTTACCGCGATGTGCAATGTTGCCTGATACTGTGTGGTCTGTATGCCTCTATTACGGTAAGAGCGATGTGCGCCAGTAATAAGTATCTCAACTGTATTACTCTGTCATTTTGTTTGTCTGTCAGTGAAGAAATCTCAAATCTTTTCGTCATCTAATCGAACAGATCGTCTGCTGTGGTAGTCATCTTTGTGAAGACATACGAAATGAGAACAGCGATCTGATTGGATATCTAGTTTTATCACAAGGGACACAACTCGTGTTCAACACGGGGTGGCGCCACGATCGAGCCAAGAAAAGTGCACTTAAAATTGGAAGGGTGGAAACTAAACAACAACAACAACAACAAAAACAATAATAATAAGAAGAAGAAGAATACATTAATTTTGTAACTTGGTACATTGGTAAACTAGGCATTGATAAAGTCTAGTGTAACTATACTCTTGCCTTGGGAAGATGGGCGACGTCGGGCCTGCTTTGTACTGGCATGTCAACGAAGGTAGTAGATGTTTTCTTTTATAAAATACAATCATGTGGAGGCACGATGACGGACGTGTATGAACTGAAAGTTGAGCACACTGTGGACGATCAGGGTTCGAATCGCCGAAAATGACATACCGAGTTGAGGCCAATGTGCCTTCACTGTAAAATAACAATCGCAACGCGTCTCCATCATCGTGTCAAGTCACAGCAACTGACTGGGGTCTTAGTCCGCTTTTAGCAATGCTAAAACATTGCCGGGTGTCGAGTCTGGAACAAGGAAACCAGTTCTTGTGCCATCACCATCAGTCACGCTACAACAGGCAATCCACAGCGGAGAGGGTCAGGTGGCACCCATCCAGTCGTTGGTCACATTCGCACTCCATTGTACCCACACAATACTCCTATTCGACAACATTGCTATATAGGCCTATTCTGCCCCATAAATCCCACGGGGGATCGGATAAGGTCTATCTCAGCACTTCCGTGTTGGCTCCACACCCCTAAAGAACCATGTACCTGTCAGTTCCACCACAATCTAACTGCACATGTAAATACTCTGTTTCTTTGAATCAACGGTTTTTGTTTTGTATGTCGACTGCGTATCAACATCTGCTAGACGCTTGTCTGTGTTTTTGCCTTCGCTGATGTATATATTCACATGCAACTTGGATGGGCGGCAAGTGCACATTGATTCCTTGCAGTTACTGATGTGATGTGTCATTATATGATAACATACACCTGCACTACAGCAAGGTTCAACGCCCGGGCTGTATTTCATCTCTAAATGTCCTGTGTGGGGAAACGGTGGAGTGCCTCAGCTATTTCATAGTACGCTGTTTCTTCACGTTCAAGGTCTCGGATGTATTCTCTGTATCAATAATAAACTGTCGGGCAAAAGAAAATATCAAATTGGATTTAATAAAAAAAGCGATGAACGTTATGAAAACGTTACAAGATTAAAAACAGTCACCGAAACACTGCGAAAAAAGGCCCATAACACATGTATGATACCCTTTCAAATACATCACCATCGAATAATCATTTCATGTTGGTTTCATTTTTTTACCCACACTCCACATCCAAGTCGACTCTCCACATCCACACCCATGCTCCACATCCACACTCTACGCTCCACATCCACACCCACGCTCCACATCCACACCCACGCTCCACATCCAAGTCCACTCTCCACATCCAAGTCCACTCTCCACATCCAAGTCCACTCTCCACATCCAAGTCAACTCTCCACATCCACTCTCCACATCCACATCCACACCCATGTTCCACATCCACACTCTACGCTCCACATCCACACCCACGCTCCACATCCAAGTCCACATCCACTCTCCACATCCACACCAATGCTCCACATCCACACCCACGCTCCACATCCACACCCATGCTCCACATCCACACTCTACGCTCCACATCCACAACAACGCTCCACATCCACACCCACGCTCCACACTCGCACTCCACACCCACATCCACTCTCCACACCCACGCTCCACATCCACGCCCTACGCTCCACATCCACACCCACCCTCCACGCTCGCACTCGCACTCCACACCCATGCTCCACATCCACACCCACGCTCCACACCCACACCCACACTCCACACCCAAGTCCACTCTCCACATCCACGCTCCACACTCGCACTCCACATCAACGCTCCACATCCACACCCATGCTCCACATCCACACCCACACTCCACATCCAAGTCCACTCTCCACATCCACGCTCGCACTCCACATCCACACCCACGCTCCACACTCGCACTCCACATCCACGCTCCACATCCACACTCGCACTCCACATCCACACCCACGCTCCACACTCGCACTCCACATCCACACTCCACGCTCCACATTCATACCAACGTTCCATATCCACACCCACGTTCCACACTCGCACTCCATATCCACAATCCACGCTCCACTCCACATGCACAGCCACGCCCGTAACCTAGCCATTAATTACCCTCACCCCAGCATCCAATAGAAAACTGAAGTATCTTTCCTTCCCTTCACACACTCGCACGCACACACACGCCAACAAGCATGTGCTTTATGGCACGAAACGAAATCCTGGAATTCCTTACATGAAATAAAGTGACTTAATAAATATTATTTCTTTTTCAGTGTGAAATGAATTCGACAAAATTGTATCTGATCAAGTGATTAGGAGAAAAGGCGCAATTTACAAACTGATGAAGCTAATATAGCTCAGTTGTACATGTGTGTTCGTGACCAAATCAAACCGGATAAAGACTTCCATCCTCTAGTCCTGTCAGTGATGTATGTCGGGCCCGCTGCAGCGTCCCTCCTATGCGGCCGACATCCGTCTTCACACCACTGCCATGCATCCATGTCATCTTTTTTGTTCAACACTGTACATTACGTAATCTTTTCTGTTATAAATCGATTCAAGATGAAAGCCCAAGGCGAATGACTGTATTGACACATTGTAACAACCTATATGTAGACATGTATTTCTCGGAAGCTATATATTTAGACATGCATTTGTCTGAAGCAATATGCCAAGTCTATATACGTCTCACGGAGCAGAACGCCATATGACGTTTGATGAAAAAAATGCGTTCCTTTTCGCTAAGGAAATCTCATTGAAATTCAAAGAATACTTTTAGCTTGCGTTGTGTTTTGTTGCCGTGAAATTTTTCCTCTTGGGTTTAATCACGACTCCATGCCGTGCGCTGCACCGTCATCGATAGGCTGCCGTTACGTCTATTGCTTCCATTTATGGGCTATATTCAGAATAATTTTTCTGAAGGCGTTGACAACGTTGTTGATGTCGAGACCATTCTCCAGCTGGTGAAGACATCGCTCCACGTGGGCGTAACGCTTACGTCAGTCTTTATATAACCACAGAAACAATCACAGTATTGGAAAGCAGACCGCTTTTTTCTAGTTATTAATAATATTTTTAGCCAAGGCAGTATATTCAGAAAGTAATTTGAACATCAATCCCCCCTAGACGTGAAATGTTTTCCTTTCTTTCAACAGCGGAAGAAGCTCCATAAATAGAGAGCCTAAAAGTGTCGCTTGCCACATCAGGCTTCCGGCAACTTTAAGGTGCCGATGCTATCTATACACCAATGGTCGTCATCGACCACATAACTTCTCTGTTTATTGTAAACAGTATCAGAAGTAGTAAACATGCATGTATGCACAAAGGTATATTTGTCCGACATTACCTGGTATGTTTGTTTTTTACCCTCTTGCGTCGTTCTCATGCTTAATGAGATATCAAACCAGTTTGCCTGGCGTTATATGATATAGATTATTATCATATTTGTATTTTTACTGTTATTACATAAACAATTTCCTTTTGCCAAAACATCAAAGGTACTACATGTCTAAAATAGCTAAACCTGATTGTACAATGATGTAATCAGTTGCATTAATAAGTGGACGCCATGTTAATTGACTATTTATTGTGAACTAAAAATAAAATAAAATAAATTGGAAATGGCGTTGAAGGTTTATTTGACATGTACGCGTTTCATGCGTCCCTTTACGATGGAATAGCCTACTAGTTTATGTGTGCATATCACTTCGAATATCCTGGTTTGATTCCACACCCGCGCACAATTCATTTTTGGAGCTGACCTGTACTTGATGGAATATGGATTAAAGTCGCTCACTCACTCACTCACTCACTCACTCACTCAACCACCCAGTCACCCACCCTCTCATTCACCGCACCCGGCCACTCACTCACTCACTCACTCACTCACCCACCCAGTCACCCACCCTCTCATTCACCGCACCCGGCCACTCACTCACTCACTCACCGCACCCACTCACTCCCGTGAAGATCCGGGATAGAATTGGTCTTCGGCAACCCATGCTTGCCGTAAAAGGCGACTATGCTTGTCGTAAGAGGCGACTTACGGGATCGGGTGGTCAGGCTAGCTGACTTGGTTGATGCATGTCATTGATCCCAATTGCGTGGGTCGATGCTCGTGATGTCAATCACTGGAATCCGGTCCAGACTCGATCATTTACAGACCGCCGTCATATAGCTGGAATATTGCTGAGTGCGGCGTTAAACAACAAACAAACACTCCAAGTTAACTGTCACATTATCGCGTTTCTACTCACTAGTTCGCTGTGCGTCCCATTCCCTGTCGTGTATGCTAGTTACAGATTCCCATCCGAATATGATATTTGGTCTTGGGTAACAACTTATACCAAGTGTTCGACAGCTGATCAATACCTCAAGACATCTCTATACTTCACTTCCTGGTTTGTGAAGGTTGACACAGTGAAATACAACCAGTGAATGAAGTCTATGACATTTAAACAACAAACAAACAAATCGTAAAAACCGAAAAATTAAGTCCCTCTCATTTCTCTGCTATTTGGGTAATAATCTTTCAAGTTGACCCAAACCCTGTTCTATATTTCACACACTCCGTCACACACCCATTATATCACACAGTCTGTCACGCTGGCCTACACTCTTTAATATGCATCACATGTACAGATACTGCCGTGCCGACTCACGATGTCCGTGCCAGACAACCTTACAACCTCCCAAATCGCCCTCTTCCAACTGATGAACAATGTCACTGACATCCACACATTATGCAATGTTTATCTGTTATTGTGATTCAGCGTGCGCCAACAAGCATCCCCTCCCCTCGCCCCCTGTCTGCTCTGCCTGATGTTGCACCAGTACCAATTACCAAAACCTTCAGAGCAAAAAACAGGGCCACACACGAAAACCTCTTCCGCCAGACTCTTGGAAGGAAAAACCTTCTGCGATTCAGTCTCCGATTGGCAAGATTGCCTCTGAACTATCAATCAGCGGAACATCACACGTGGAACAGTAATAAGATGATGTTATGTCTAGTTTAATTAGCGTTAAACTAATATAAGATGTTACAAATGTGCACGTGTGTGCAGCATGCATGTGTGCTTCAATGAACCTTTCACAGACGCCAATCTTCATACACCCATACGTGTTTTGGAAACTGTGTATGTTTCAGATTTTTAGGTGTTAGCGTTTAAACTTGCGTTTCAAAGGATTTGACATTCGCCCAACGGATCTCATTTTTATGTAGAAGTACTCCTGAAGAGTATTCCAGATTGTCAGGCTAACCAAAGAAAACCAACAGCGAGCTATCAAACTATGGAATATGTACACATTTTAAATAGAAATTGTCACATGGTGTGCATCGGCATAATAAGAACCCGGCACATTTTTAATGATTACATCAGCGTGATATACTGTGTGGGCCTGAGTGTGATATATCATTTAATAATAAGGTTTAACTTGTGCGCATGCGCATCATGGCACAACGTCATCCCACAGTTGACATCTTTAACCGTGTATCTAGTTTCTTACCATCTGTACACAGTACGACTAAAACATGTCATGTTTATGAATAAATGGTATTGAATGGTCCCATTCGTGACCAACTCGTGTTATTCCGGGACAAGCCGAATAGCGACTCGTGCCCCTCTCGTGGCCATTTTTGCGACCGGGTTCTGTCTTAGCGCAAACGGGCATACCTAAAACAATTGTCAATTCGTTGCGTAATGGTTCACATTTATTTCCCCATATATTATATATATTTCAGATGCAATTTAAAGCGCATCGGGACGTGCGGAATTATACAGTATGATTGAACACATTTAACTGTGTCTTGGGTATATTTTTAGATGCAAGACATATGTAAAATCAAAAATTATTTCTGAGGGATTCTTTGACGAAGTACTTGAAATCATACGCGCATTCTGATTGGTTTGTCGTATTTTAGCACATAACATTCATCGATAGGGGGACGAGTCTTCTTGCAGGTTACGGAAAGGGGCGAGTGGTGACGAATGCCATAGTCCTTTTCTGCCTGCCCGAATGATAGCATTATTTTCAGTAAGTGATCGAGTGTTTCCGTACGCTCGACAGTTTCCCGAGGGTCTCCGAATGAATCATGCTGAACGTTCGGTGTTGGAAAACTGTTCTTAATGTGCCCTGACATGCACGACAACAACCGCATACCGCTAGGTAGTTCAACTTCACGATTTATTACGGAGTGTAATAAAAGTTGTTCTGCATTGTCATTCTTTAGCACAACTTTCTTTTTTTCTTCCTCGAAAAACAACCATCGGTAAAATATTTGAAACGCACAGGCGTAAAAAGACGCACTGCTGCATTCCAGTTAAAACATATATGTACTATTTGTTGCAGTCGGGAGACGTTTGTTTGTATGGCAACGTTCTATTATGAGAACAGCTACTTGGGCTCTGTTAACTCAACATTGCCATATCGCTTAGCAGTATCACGTGTCAGGAAGTGAAATACATGCTTCCTGGTATCATATCTGCAAAACAAACATGTGATATATTCCAAACATGTCACCTGCTCCTTCTGCTTGGATGTTATAGCAACCAACTGTTTATATGTATTTATCATCAAAAACTGTCGTCTTCTTGTTGTCGGACGATGTTTTAACTGGTGTCCACTTCAGGCTTTTACTGTGATGGCTAAAAGGGTGTCCTTGACGTTCAATCTGTCCAGTGTCTTTGACGTCCCAACTGCCCCGTGTCCTTGACGTACCGACTGCCAGTGTCCTTGACGTCCAACTTCCCGTGTCCTCGACGTCCAACTGCCAGTGTTCTTGACGTCCCAACTGTCCGTGTTCTTGACGTCAAATTGCCGGTGTTCTTGTCGTCCCAACAACCCTTGCCCTTGACGTCCAAACTGTCCGTGTTCTAAACGTCCAACTGCCCATGCTCCTGACGTACCGACTGCCAGTGTCCTTGACGTCCAACAGCCCTTGTCCTTGACGTCCAACAGCCCTTGTCCTTGACGTCCAAACTGTCAGTGTCTTTGACGTCCAAACTGCCCGTGTTCTTGACGTTCAATCTGTCCGTGTCCTTGACACCCCAACTGCCCGTGTCTGTGACGCCCAAACTGTCCGTGTCTTTGACGCCCAAACTGTCCGTGTCCTTGACATCCAAACTGCCCGTGTCTTTGACCCAAAACTGCCCGTGTCTTTGACGCCCAAACTGTCCGTGTCCTTGACGTCCAAACTGTCCGTGTCTTTGACGCCAAAACTGTCCGTGTCTTTGACCCTAAACTGTCCGTGTCCTTGACGCCCAAACTGTCCGTGTCTTTGACGCCCAAACTGTCCGTGTCCTTGACGTCCAAACTGTCCGTGTCCTTGACGCCCAAACTGTCCGTGTCCTTGACGCCCAAACTGTCCGTGTCCTTGACGTCAAAACTGCCCGTGTCTTTGACGTCAAAACTGCCCGTGTTCCTGACGTTCAATCTGTCCAGTGTTCTTGGAATCCATTCTGACCGTGTTCTTGACTTTCAATATGTCCGTGTTCCTGTCATACCTACTACCCGAGATTTTGAACGGCATGGTGTTCCTCACATCCGAACTGTCCGTGTCCCTGCCTTATCTGCCAATACGGACAACATTTTGGTCATCGTTAGATCAGATGTCAGTTGTTATTTTGCTTATCAGTGTAAGTCCACGGTCACAACTACTGCATCTTCCATCGATAGTGTTACATCTAGGTAGTCACAGACGACAAATACCGGGCAAGACAAGGGAAGCAACTCGTTATCACACTATTCTCATAATGTTAGCGCGAGATAGTTATAACGTTCAATAAGTTTGGTTCTTTGCTATTTCGATCGACACAGCCCCGCAACTGCCTAAAACTACCTTCCCATTAACAATTCTGAATTCATTGTTTAATCTATTTTTTATTCACACATATCTTGTGAATTTGTTCACAATTATATAGGGCCATGAAGTCTCTCTGTTCAGAGTTCGGTACTTTTAGATTACCACTGATAGAGTGTTCCTGAAATTCCCATAACCGACTCCCCGATTTAAATACGTGGTTTTCCCCACCATACTCGTAAATGTTTCCACGATGATAGCTTCCCTCGAACATGGACACGCCCTAATATGTTAAACATGAGTTAAACCTCATTCACTCACCCACTTAAAAGTTTAAACTCGCCGTTGTGCCTGATGTCAGTCTTAACTTAAAACATGAAAACAAGTTGAGCAACTATGAATGTTTTTATACGATTTCTTTAGATACAGATCTAACGTCCTCGATTTGTCAGTAAATCTCGTCGTGTGTCCTTGTGTGTCGCCATCGAGGTATATAAATCAGCAGATGCTTTGGACATTAATCAGATCTTTGTATTTATTGGTACAGTCAGAGACTAAATAGAACACGATTGATCAGAGCAGCTAGAACTCCGTTCTTTGATTAGTTCACAGTGCTTCTGATCAAATATATTTCAGTCACGCAATATCAAATCACAGAAATGCCATCCATGATTACCACATCTCTAGTATCAGCTACACAGGAAATTATGCTGAAATAGAAGTTATCAATATATTCCGTCAATTTAGCCCTCCTCACAGCCCTGGCGATTTATTTGGTTATATCCGAAGGTCATGCGATGTCCCACAATACTCACAGTCTACATCAGTCTCCATATCTACAATCACAGAGACAACGTGTCATAAATTAGAAGCTGTTATCACAAGGCTTGCATCCGCGATGTGTTCCTGCCACAGCCATAACAGATGACTATTTTCGTAACAACTATCCTTACTTTGTCATCTAAGTAAAGCTTAGCCTATTTTATGGCCCTCTGTTACCATTAGATCAACAATGGCTGCCTCTTTCCTGCAATAACTGCCTTCTTATTGAGTCTCCTAGTTAGGATTGACCCTTTATCTCGTCAGGATGCACTAACAGTGTGATGGATCGCCACAAGAGGAGTCGAATCCAAGGTAGACCACTCTGGAGATACTTCCGCTTTTCATTGATTCGAGGTATCATGGGTAATCTATAAAATTTGATTTGAGTTCTCTTTATCCGTTAGTGCATTAGCGCCTCCATCAGCGTCGTATCTGATCATTCAGGCTGAACTCCCCTCTGCCATCATCCCTCCCAGCGTCCCCTTCTTCTCACCTCCCCCTCCCTGCGCTCCTTCTCAATTTATCAACATGGCTTCTGAGGATTTACAGTCGCTGAGTAATATGTGGAACACCCTAGTATATTAGTGTCGGTGGGAAATAAATGACGCTAAATTGGCTTTTCTGTACCGCCCACACTGCCTTAATTCAAGGGACTGGCATTGAAGACAATCATTTAGTTTGAACCTAAATACTATATTTTGGCGTATCAACAAATACGGTGTTGATTTACTGAGAGTGTTTATGGCCTAATCACCTGAGCATCCCTGCAATTAGATTGCTCTTATGAAATACGGATAATTTTTCATGCTTTATTATAATGATTAATGTCGCTCCGTATTTGCAGAGATAATTTCGTTTGTAGGTGTTGACAGGTACAAATATGTCTAGACTCATTGATGAGAATATATTGTGGTAATGATGTTATAGAATACTACTGAATAATTATAAGCTTATCATATGAATTTATTTGAATATATATTAGTTATATTCCTTGTGGAAACATCCCTGCTGTTTCAGTATATGATGACATTTGTGTTTGGGCTTTCTAATGACGTAAAATGGATATGTTCATTTCATATCAACTATGTCATTCATTAATCAATAAATCGGTTACCTGTCGACGCGCCGGCAAACAAGCTTTTATTTCTGAAATTGTCAAAATGTCAGGAACATGACACGGTAAATATATTTGAGACTATTAACCCTTTGTTGTTGGTGTGTCGGCATGCCTGGTATGAGGGCTGGGGAGTAATTTGTTTGTTTGTTGTTTAACGCAGCACTCAGCAATATTCCAGCTATATGACGGCGGTTTGTAAATAATTGAGTCCGGGCCAGACAATTCAGTCATTGACATCATGAGCATCGATCCACGCTATTGGGGTCGATGACATGCATCAACCAAGTCAGCGAGCCTAACCACCCGATTCCGTTAGTCGCTTCTTACGACAAGCAAAGTCATCTTTACGGCAAGCATGGGTTGCTGAAGACCTATTCTTCCCCGGTTCTTCACGGGTAGTTGTCGAGAGGTGAGTGAGTGAGTATTACAAAATGTCCGGGTTCGATCCCTCCATGTTTGTACTTTTCGGTGTTATGGAAACAATGACTGGTTTTCTTTTTCTTGCATTAAATACGTAGAGCCGTTTGAAAGGGAAATAAATGAGATGTGCCTTCTGGGTGGGGTTGGGGGTTGGGGGTGGCCATGGGGGTGGGGGTTAACCACAAGCTTGGCCAACCCAACGGCATTTAGCTACCATGGTCGTTCTCGACCAGTGATTCGTCGTGAACGCAATTTGACCAATAATCGCCTGGTAAAGAAATGTAGTACATATCACAAAAACATATATATTAAATAATTCCTATTATTAATGCTTTTCGTATGTATATTGAAATACTATGTATATATTATACATAATATGTGACGCAATATTTGTGATATGGTGACGCATAGTTTATTTACACATTAATTTATATATTGTCCTGACACAATGCGACATGCATGTGTTGCAGGTACAATGTCACGTTGTTGTTCTACGTGTATTAATGTGAGAAAATAGGCAGTACTAGGTGTCGGACTTTCATTTTTTGTGGAGCCTCGGTGGCTGAGTAGCTTATGGGATGAAACTCGACCCCCAAAATACTAGAATCTGTACTTTACTAAGAAAGTGTTATCCAAAATATAACATTTGTTACATTTGACCACTTTCTAAATGGCATTATGTGCTCATAGCTTTCGGCCATGGGAGCCGTGCTAATTTACACTTGTCAGATGGGTACACAAAGTACGTGATCTTGACTATCAGTTGCCGAACTTGATGTCGAACAGATGTGACTCAACCCTACAAAGTACTAGAATTTGTACTTTGCTAAGAAAGTGTTATCCAAGAAATATCATTTAGAATAGTTTTTTCAGCAACCCATGCTTGCCGTAAAAAAGGTGACTATGCTTGTCGTAAGAGGCGACTAACGGGTTCGGGTGGTCAGGCTCGCTGACATGGTTGATGCATGTCATCGATCAAAATTGCGTGGATCGATGTTCATGATGTCAATCACTGGATTGTTTGGTCCAGACTCGATTATTTGAGACCGCCATCATATACCTTGAATATTGCTGAGTGAGGCGTTAAACAAACACCCTCTGTGGTTTATATATAGAGCGCCTGCCTGTAGTGGAAGGTCCGTGGTTCGATCCCCTAGCCGCGTCATACCAAAAGACGTTGTAAGATGGTACTTGTTGATACCTGCCTGGCGCTCGGCGTTAATGAGATATAACAAGGAGTGGTCGGCTCGGGGTCAGTATAATGTATGTGAGTGGGGTGTCCCTGTGAAACCGCGGCACGGTATCCCTGGCACTATAAACCGGCGAAAGTCCGAGCTAGGGACAAGCAGCCACACACACACACGTGCATAAATAAATCATTGTTTGTTTGTTGCTTCACCTCACAGGATTCCTGCAGTATGACTTGTAAACAACGAGTCTTGACAAGGAAACAAGTCCTTAGTGAAACCATCGGGAATGCGACGTGAAACCCCATGTCACCTCACCACGTCGATGTAGCTTTAAACCCGTGTGCCCACAAAGTCTCTCGTAGTGTTGACACAGTTCATGCACACTGTCCTGGCAGGAAGGGAGAATCCCTCCAAGGCAGAATATTTGCCTTTAATTAGCATGCAATGCTCGTTTATGCGCGTTATAGCACTTAAGGCGGTAGTACGATACTTCAATATGTTTGCGGAGTGTGCCGGACTTTACTCTGGCTTGGCGCTTCTGGTCACATAAACCTGGGTCATTTGTTTAATATAGCGGATTAACGTTATGGAATTACGCTTCACTTAAGGTCAGTTGTTCTTGTCTTGTTTTGTTTTTTATTCGTTCTTGTATATCTCTCCGTCTTTCGTTTCTTCTTACTCGTTTCCCCACTTTTCTTTCCCTCCTTTTTGTCACTCGTTTCGTACTTCGTCTCAGCAGACTAACTTTTCCTTTCTTCTGTATCTCTTTCTTTTCGTTCTTCTCTCTCTCCGATGCTTTCACGCTCACACCTCGTCTTCTTTTATTCCGTTCTTTTTGTTCTCTTTCATATTTCCCTTTGTTCTGTTATTGCATTTTCTCTCATTTCTATTCCTCCCTCTTCTCTTTCTATCCACTCTACTTCGAGATAACCACGTATGTTCGCCTCTCCTGCTCCTCCTCTCTCTCTCTCTCCCCCCTCTCTCTCTCCCTCTCCCTCTCTCTCTCTCTCTCCGTTCCTTCTTATCACTTCTCGTCCCCCTTGCTATCCCATATATCCTCATACCTAGTTCTTTTCTTTCGCTCCGTACTTTTCTGCCACCTATTTTCGTCTCTTCCTCACCACTATTTTTTTCTTACTCTCATTCTCCTCTGTCACCTACTTTCGTCTCTTTCTCTCCCTTATTGTCTGCCGCCTCCTTGCGTCTCTCATCTACCCTTTGTCTCTCTTTATCTCGATCCCCTCCCCTTTTCCTTCAGACAATTAATTGTTGTAATTGTCAGTCAACTATCCGGCGTGTAGTGTTACAATGTCACAGACAGCGTAGTGATTTTCACGGCACACTGCGACGAAATGGCGTCGGATGACTCAAATGTAATTGTATCGAATCCAAGCACACAATTAAATTAAACTTTTATTTAGATTAAAGTGGCACAACAAACAGATAGGTAAGCTAAACAAACGTCTGAACACCTACTCGCCCATACATGTTTGATCACTCTTCACACACATTTGGCAGTCGAGTTGTTTTGTAAGAGAACCATATACACCAACACACACGTCTCAGATGTCAGAGTTGGTATTGTTCAAGACCAAAGTGGCAGTCAAGACTTGCCAAATTTCACACGCATTCTACCAAGAGTTTTTCTAGGTCTGAGATATGATACTGGAGTAATGTGATTGGTTATTAGGTATGCTTTTAGCAAACACATACCGTTACAAACAGCCTCGTCCGGGCGTGTTTGTTTCTCGCAGCCTGGCTAGCTCACCGGTTTGAATGTACATTTTTTCGTCTTTTTTATATATTTCAGCCTACCTGTGATACTGTTAGGATTTAGATGTACAAATATTTGACAATGACACATAATCAGCTTTAAGTGTTTCGGTTTCAACGAAACCTGTCACTTTTATCCGTACTATTAGCGCGCGTGTCTGAGATTCCATATCGATAAGGAGACAAGAGATTGTGCAATTCAGGAATTGTCAGAAAGAAACAACTCCCAACTGATGCATGCAACAAGACGTACTATTCTTAGCAAGAATGCCTCGCACCCGAGACAGATAAGCATGGAACGCTCATCATTGGACGTGTGGAAAAACAGTCACACAAGCTTATGGTTTTGGCATGATGAATGCTGCTGGCTGAACATGGAAACAGAAAATGTTTTGCCAACTTGTTCTCCGTAGGTATGTAATGTGTGTTGAGAGCGAGAGGACGCCGCGGAAGTAAATTATACCTCCTCCATCCCTATCTTAATAGCACCGATCGTTGGCATTACTGCACCGTTAATATCGCTGTGGGACACCGACTGTGTGATTTACTGTCTGACAGGTAAGATTTTTGTATCACGTGACACACAATAAGTCCGATATCATACGAGAAAAGGCTACATAATAACTTAAAATATCTGACGCGTCCGTTTGTTTAAGTGACAAGTTTGGTTTCACATTTACGCCCATTTTAAATTCTAAATTTATAATTTATCCATGCAATGTAATAAAAAATAGATAAAAAATCAATGACATAAAATGATTGGTTATTTTATGTCACTTTAATTAAACCCTAATTACATATAATTAGTTGTCTTTATTTTTAATAATTAATTATATTAGAACTGTGAGCCATTTTCTGTTTACGTTAAGTAGAACTTTGTTTAAGCTTTGATATGTGTATATCATGATACAGGTTAAACAATCATCATTTATGCTCTTAACAGTACTAGTTTAAATTTAGATAATCAATTTCATTCCCAACGTGGCCTTGTCTCCAACACGTGCAGAATGACAGGAGAGATATATCATGTTGCTTGACAACCTCTCCATAGATTCTCTGGACATGATCTGGGCCCCATACCGATACAGCATGGCCCCTACACTGATTATTCATTAACCTAACCGTTTCATATGGACAGTTTGCAATTCTTCACCAGACAATCTCACAATCAATGGGCTTCGATCACGCCAGGAGAGGCCAGTATGACGACTCGCTTGACCACCATACACGAAAGCGTCGTTTAGAAGTTCTAAAAGGATACAGTGTTTCTCGGAACTGTTTATATGACCTATATTGTGATGGAATTCCTTCTGTCTCGCTCCAGCCACTTTCTACGGATGTGCAGCACGTGCAACAAGCTGCCGCATGACCCTCCGCGACAGTTATAGGGTGTAAAGAAGCTAAACTGCCACCTTATATAAACCCGGATGAACCGCAGTTGAATTACGTGCCTGCCAATGTTTAGACTGCGATAAGTAAATGTGTCGTTTCCCATGCTGGATGGTATTATACAGAGAAACATTCCCCTATACGGCCCATAACTGCCAGTGTACGTTCTTTACGGGGGTTTCATTATAACAATACAATGTGGTTGCTGATGCTGGTGTATGTATAGCACGGCCAAGGTAAAAATACACAATAAAACCTTCTGATAATGGGTTGTCTACAAACACAGAACACACGTATATATATATATATATATATATATATATATATATATATATATATATATATATATATGTTTTATGTATGTATATATTTATATCATAAAACAGATATATATAATATATTTGTATGTTTTATGATGCTCGCGGAGAGTTCTCTTAAATATCAGTCCACCTGGCTTGCTCATCTCCTCTGATAATGCCCGACAACGGCGCGTCTCACTGCGTCTGTGCATATTTCATCACCCATCACCAGTAGATATATCAAACCGTTACAGTAGAGAAATTATATCCAAACCGTACATGTGAGTATCAGTGACGTACCTTTACTGATAAATGTGCGACTGCAGCTGTGGTATATAACTGATGGTTGTTTGGTGTAGGCGTCGACTGACTTTTGTTTAACGGCGCTTTTAGCATCATTTAGCTATAACTCGCCAAGAATGTACTTCATTAGTTGTAACCATGCGGGGAATCGAACCCGTGTCTTCGGCGTGATGAGAGTGGGCGTGTAATACTAGGCTACCAAAACGCCCCTTATTCTGTGGATGAAAATATGATTAATTTTAATTTCACGAATACCGAAAGATCATCTTCGTTCTTAAAACAGTGGTTGATATCATTAGCATTGTTCTTTGCTATCGGGGTACGATTATACACAATAAGCTCGGTTACACATTGTGATTGTCATCTAATGCTCCGTTCACGTGAAAATATACTTAGGTGTGTAAATAAGGCATGTCAATGCTGTAAGACAAACATATTCATCAGTCTGTTAATGTCTTTCAACATGAAAATGTTGTTTTCCAATCAAAGTCGAATGAAAAGAGAGTTACCTTAAAGAAATCTTCACATGAAGCAACATGTGTTTGATTTAATCTGTTCACAAATTTTTCACTCCTTGAAACCAAAAGAGACACAGTCCGCCCAGCTCTGGATGTCCGCATAAAGGTTTTGATTGCTGTGTAGTAATTCTATCCTCATAATAGGCAAGTCTAGATATGTGATCAGTACAAGACAGTACAGGACAGTAAGCACTTGAGTCTCTTATGGGGACAAGTTGTTCTTAATTGTATGTTCGAAATTATGATTTAAACTACTAATTATTGCCTTAGGGACTTGTGCAAGTCTACACAATAGTAACAGACTGAATACTATCGAGGGGGATCTTATGTACTGACTGGAAGTCAAGAGATAGGTGTATGAAGAATGAACTGGTTGTTTCAGGATTAGATAAAATTCTTGCTCGCCCCTTTTAAGATTTATTTATGAAAGTTTTTTTTAATCTCAAATGTCGTTTTTGCACTTAGTCTAGATTCCAAACCCTATGCCATTCATTGTATGTCAGATACACAGTGGAACCTGGCCGTGAACATTATTGATCAGTCTGGTCGTACTTCGAGCCTCAGTGGGTACTAGTAGCAGAGAGAGATACAGTAGAATCAAGTTTACTTATACACAGTTATAGAACCTATCCCTGGCGCTGTGCACAGACTGGCCGGAGGGCAGAAGGTCTAAGGTTCGATTCCCTAGCCGTCTTACCAAAATACATTAAAATATCGTACTCGGCGTTGCCTGCAGGCATTCAGGGGCGAAAACTAGGACTGGTGGGCTGAAGGTGACTGTACACCGTGTGTTAGTGTAGTATCCATATAAACAGGTCCATGGTATACCAGTAGAGTAGCGTTATATAATACCGACATTCGTCTTGACTAGTACAGGAGACCCACATATATACGCATAAGTGCATCATATTTTGAACGCGACGTTAAACCCCATTTCACCTCACAGATATTTAACCCAAATAAATTAATAAATAACCCCCTCCCTATCAAAGTAAGTTTTGAAAAAGTAATGAAAAAACCCATGGTCTTACACCATAAAAGACCCAGTCGTGTTAGGAGTTCAGTCCTTGAGTATTGTAAGGATCGGTAAAAGTCTCAGTTCACCCCGATAAGGGTCATTTGTCTGTCAACTCCATACACTGACACTTGGACTCGCTGGAGTGTCAACAGAAAACACGCTGTATGTGCGCTCTTGTTTGTTTTGTTTATACCCAGATACCCTCCCCATCCTTCTTTCCTTATCTTGTCTGCATTGTGAGTAAGGTATGACAGACTTGAGATGCGGAAGCAGCACTAGCCTGGTAAGGTATCTAGCTAATTACCTACAACATGTTGTGAATGTTGGCTGTCAGAGTGTGGGGTCTCACCCTATACTGCCGGTGTGGAGTTTACACTGCAAGGTGGATAGAAACGTAAACGGTCCGACAACCATCGATCAACATCGGAAGCGGCCAGTCAGAGACCGCACCGCACTATCACACTAACACACATATACCTACTCCATCACAAACTCACACTAACACGTACATACGCACACGCACACATATATATATATACACACACACACATACCACCACACACACGCACACACACACACATATATATACACACACAAACATACCATCACACACGCACACACATATATATATACACACACATACCATCACACACACACACACATATATATATATATATATATATACACACACACATACATACAGAAACATAAAAAATATATATATACACAAACACACACTCCATCTCACAGTCACACATAGTCAATAAACTACGTTTATAACGAACACACCGATATAACGAACTTTGTTTTTAGTCCCGACCATTTGTTGTATAAATGATGTATATATGCTTATAACGAACTACGGTTAATACGAACGAGTTCGTTATAACCGTAGTTTACTGTACTAGTATATATACATACACACACTCCATCGCACAGTCACACATACGTACTCACATAAACCACAGACACTCGCCATCACACATACTCCATCACACACACACTCACACACATGCTTCTCAAAACTGGCATTTCAGAAATTAACTTTTTGGATGATATACGTGCCCTAATGACTAACGGCCATTAATGATACACCCTATCGACCACTGCCACTGCCACTGAATGATGGTTACACGATTCAAAATGCCGTAACATAACATACGATAGCTTCTAACGTATGTGATTAAGTCAGAGAACATTTTTCCGCCTTAGCAGTCGGCAATTTTACAGCCATATCACACAACGGCCTGGCAAACCGGTGGTTAACTGTTTTCGACAGTTTTTCTGTTTTATCACGGTGTGTGAGCTTAACGTGGACCGAAAGCGCAAAGCGACGTTTTAAATAGTGAACATCAATAGTAGTGTGGTTCCTGGGATGAATAATGGGCCTTTTCCTGGCAAACGTATTAAGGTTATTTGAAATTATCCTCGTCTATGTGAGGATGATTAAAAGATCTGGTCGATAGATTCTTCTCGATTTTTCCTCCCTGCCTCATGGAAATTCCGGGGAAAAATAGGTCTCTTATATCCTGACTCATGACTATAACCTCATGAGTGTCGTCAGACCCGACTTAAACTTCTGTTGAAAGGTCACAATGTGTGACCTGGTGCTTGCGTGTCCTAATAGCAGACAGCAGCGATCTTTCAAGCTGTATGCCATTGGTTGTGTCTGCCCCAGAACCTATTGTACGTCGTGACATATTGCTGACTGCGGCATACCACACTATTGATTCACTCTTTCTCCACCCGTGAAGATCCGGGATAGAATTGGTCTTCAGTAACGCCAGCTTGTCGCCAGAGGAGTTCTTGATGCATATCACCGTATTACGTAGATTGGTGCTCGTGATGTAAATCACTGGATTGTCTGGTCCAAACTCGAATATGTACAAACCGTCATCATATAGCTAGAATACAGCATTAAACAGCGTTAAACAAACAAACAAAAAAACAATCGTTCTCTCACGTATTCTTTGTCGTGCTCTCGGAACAGTGACTGATGTTACGTATTCTGTCTCAAAGGCATCTGTGTTTCGAATAACTGCATTATTGTTGCAGCAATATCGAATCATTTCTTCCAACGCGGTCTGATATTGCCCAATAGCCGTTTATCAAGTTTATTGCAATAAAGCTCACCAAACGTCGGCTGCAAGACCGGAGGTAATGTTGCCATGCAGTCTGACTTGTAAACACACAACAAACAAACATGGAGTCTTGACGACGCCTTTACAATGTGTTATTTCACATAAAACGTTCACTCCATACGTCGGAAATTAAAACCATTGTCAATGCGTTTATTTGTCAGAATGAAATACGCTTCAATTGGCTGCCTAGCCTCCGCTAATGCGGTCCGCGCACCCCTGGAGCGAAGCGGTAACCTTCTCAAATTGAACATCGGGAGATCGATAATGGCAAACGCCGCATTATGCTGCGCTAAATACTGATTACAGGCTGACTCAATACTAAATACGTAAAGTTTATTTGACAATCTTATCTTATTGAAAATCATAAAACACTGCATTGACTGCAAGACAAATCAATGCCCAACGTCAACATGCAAGCTCGCTGGGACTACAGCAGAAATGGAACCTGCATCTCTATTTAAACCGACCAATTGTATTGACAGATTAGTGCTTCGGAGGTCTTTGTCCAGTTCAATAAAATCAATATGTTCGGATGTTGGAAAGTAAATTGTTGAGTTAAGCTTCGAAGAGGATGAATGCTTCTCCCATTCGGAACATATAGGTCAATGAACGACAGTGGTTGGGTATCACAGTGGAAGTTCTAAAGAAGATGCAAGATCTACCGAGACTGTTCTGGCGCAATAGAGTGATTGGTAGGAGTCGTTTAGTGTAATGAGAATGGCATATGACAGCCATAATTTTTCTTCTGACGAAATAAATGGATGTAGAGGATGTGAGCATTGTGGATTAGTTCAAGGTGTTTAGTATTCATCTTTTGGAAAACCATCTTAACTATTCATGGCATCTCCCGGCATGTCAGAACGCTATGCGTTCCTTTGGTGACACGTACGCCATGTCGCCTTCAATGACGCGCCTGAATGAGAGTTGACAACGCCAGCCGATACCATTCATCTAATTCCGTATCAGGAACTATTATCCTGGTGGCAGCTACTCATTATTCGGACTTTCTGTCCTTTCATATTTCTTTATCCTCAAAACTCAAAGCTTTTAGTTTCCCCGTCGAGATTCCAGACACAGACTGGCCTATGTGCTGGTCGTCGTATAGATAGAATAATACTGGCGTTAAGAATGAATTCACTCACTCATTCACTCACTCACAGCTTACAGTAGCTACTGCAGATAGAACCACTGAAGTAGGTGTTCTTTATACCATTTGTCCGGTGCAATAAACGTACAACTGGTTATTAAACAATTTTACATGTTTGTCAAATTGGCTTCGTGGGGGGGGGGCACGGGTGGCCCAGTCGTCTAAGGCGCCGCGATTCGCTGTGCAGAGTTGCGTCCCTTGGGCACGCCAGAAACCTATGATTGTGGGTTCGAATCCCGGCTCGCCCCGATTTTGTTTCTAGGTTTGTCAGCACCAAACCCGTGCTCGTGGGTTTCACCGAAGTGGTAAACGTCTGAGACCTGCATCCCTTGGGGCTTTCCTCCCACATTAAGCTGACACGCCGTAATATAACTGGAATACTGTTAAAAGCGGCGTTAAACCAAACTCACTCACTCACTCATTGGCTTCGTGGCTTACGGATCCTGTTTCGCGAACACCTGGTGTCATCTTTTACAGTTGTCCGGGTAGCTTCTTCACTTTTAGACTTCTTGCTTCCATATTACAGGCATGTTACCTGTGACGGTGATACGATCATATCTGAAAGCACTGATGGAAGTCTTCGTTCTTCTGCTATGGTTTACCGGTCGTTTTGTCGTCACTTGTTTTGAGGGAGTTAAGCAGGGCTTGTGGGTTCGAATCCTGTAGCCGCTCGGATTGTGGTCCATGGTTTATCGCCAGCATGCCCGTGATAGTAAATTACTTACTCTAAGACATCAACGACTTTCCATGAATATGGACGTTTCTCATCAATGCTGACACTTGAAAGCAGCGTTAAACCAAACGTTCTGACTCCCAGCCGGCATTTTCAAAAGAGAGTCACATCTGCCTGGCCATGATAATGCAACATGCTGCACAACCCGGCTAAAGTTGTTCGTGCTTAAATGTTAAATTAAGTAAACAGACATCCCGCGATATGTACTATATATATATCAAGTGTATTCATAAATCAGACCCTCTAGGCCGTGTGTTTTGTCTGTAAAATAATATTACTATTAATGCCGTGGCTCTCAGACTCGTAACAAACACCTCTTAAAAGCAATAAGCCCCGAGAGGGTGAGTTATGTCGAACATTTACTTGAACACATTTACTCTATAAGAGTACTTCTCTCTAAAAAGTCAACAGCTTGTGGCATACGATACGCAACAAAAACACGCCATATTACGTATTTGTGGATGGATATGATACGTGAATTATGCATTCAAATCTTGCCATCGTTAACAGATACTCATCATCGCCACATAAAACTGTAGCTCTTCCGACTCGTGCGATTAATCATTCGGATTCATCGTCTCCTTCCGTAAGAAGCACCGCAGATCGTTCCGATTGCTACAGTCGCGACATGATTGTATACGAGTTCCAGCCAGTCTGTCAGAACCCGTTGTTACACGGTCCAGGATATCTTACCAGGGATCAAGATGACTGCTTCGTGATCCTAAGAATGTTGACTCATTCTAAAATAGGCAAGCACAAAAGAACCAGATCCCAGAAAGGTATGCAAACAAGATAGGGTATTCTGGTTGACATCAGATCAAAAAGACAAATTTAAAGTTTGTAATAACATCATTATCGGGTAATAGGTAACCTTTATTTCTGCTCAATTGCTTTATCTGTTTCTCCAGATCCCATGCAACTGGCATTTACTGCAAATCTAAGAAAAACTTTCGTATTTCCGTATTTGAAGCGATTTGGTGTTTACATGTAGCAAAATAAAATAACTGCCACCCTTTGGCGCCTGATCGTTTCGCTTCAGTCCCATCCCACCCCGTGGATGTGCTAAAACCAGGAGTCAGGGAAATATTATCAACATAGTTCACAATTTTCCTTTCTAATGACGCGAAGCGTCTGAGACTGTGCCGTATGGAGATAATAGTGCTCCTAAATCTGTCTCGCGAGATCTCGTGGGTTGTCGCGTAACGCCAAATAGTATCCCAAACACGTGCCGTACATGTCTTAAGGTCACGTGCATTTAACGAGAGTAGGTGTTTCAAACCAAGGAGATGAGCAGACAAGCCGGTATAATTTGTCTTATCGCAGATCACAGAATGAATCCCCAATCGACACCCAGGCACCAACCGATCGGACGCGCGTGACGGAATGCAGTACCGACAGACGTTTGTTTTTGCTAGCAAATCATTAGCATTAAAAGATTTCTCTCAGATAGCAGCTTTTTCGAAAGGTATTTACACGTTTCTGTCAGTTGCACAAGATCGTTAATTTCAGTACATGCATATGAAGAGATTATCGTCGATCATAAACAGTCACATTAAGTGAAGACTTGCCTCTCTCCGAGTTACGTGTTGCCTTAACGTCAACAGTTGTAAGTTTCAGCTCGCGTAAGACTTTCGCGTTGTAAATCAAGTGATGACAGAAATCAACAGCTCTTTGAAAGTTGTAAATAAACACAAACAATCTGACCCAGTATCGTTTGACGTGATTTCCAGTCGTGGCGTTAGAATGCAGAGAACGACGGGGTACTATTTGCGAGATCCACGCTTAATGATAAAATTGATGGTTCATAAAAGTAAAACACTACGTAATAGTTTCCCTTTTAAATTTTTGGATATATAAAAAGTTAGCAGTCATAAACGAATAAATGTATTTACAAACATGTTTCAACGCGTACAGTTTTGACAAACTGGTCATCCTAAGTGTTATTGCTAATATGTATAATTATATTGCTTTAAACGTCACGACCTCTTTATGGGATTGGAAAGAAACACATGATTTTCCCTACAAGGGAAGTTCGGTTTCAAAAAGTGCCTGGCACCATAAGAGTATCTGCCCTTGGCAACTCCGACATACAATCACCCAGACACTCTTCTGAACGCCAGATTACATTCGGCCAAGTCAATCCTTCTGAACGCTATATGACATACCATCAGCCAGGTCGCTCTTTCCGGACGATCTATGACGTTAAGTCAGACTGGCCACTTGTTCTGAACGACATACAACATTCGGCAAGACCACTCGTTCTCAACGTCGGATGACATTCGGCCAGATCACTCGTTCTCAACGTCATATGACATTCGGCCAGATCACTCGATCTGAACGTCATATGACATTCGGCCAGATCACTCGATCTCAACGTCATATGACATTCGGCCAGATCAATCGTTCTCAAAGTCAGATAACATTCGGCCACATCACTCGTTCTCAACGTCATATGACATTCGGCCAGATCACTCGTTCTCAACGTCATATGACATTCGGCCAGATCACTCGATCTCAACGACAGATGACATTCGGCCAGATCACTCGTTCTCAACGTCATATGACATTCGGTCAGATCACTCGATCTCAACGTCATATGACATTCGGCCAAGTCAATCGTTCTTAACGTCATATGACATTCGGCCAGATCAATCGTTCTTAACGTCATATGACATTCGGCCAGATCACTCGTTCTCAACGTCATATGACATTCGGTCAGATCACTCGATCTCAACGTCATATGACATTCGGCCAAGTCAATCGTTCTTAACGTCATATGACATTCGGCCAGATCACTCGTTCTCAACGTCATATGACATTCGGTCAGATCACTCGATCTCAACGTCATATGACATTCGGCAAAGTCAATCGTTCTTAACGTCATATGACATTCGGCCAGATAATCGTTCTTAACGTCATATGACATTCGGCCAGATCACTCGTTCTCAACGTCATATGACATTCGGTCAGATCACTCGATCTCAACGTCATATGACATTCGGCCAAGTCAATCGTTCTTAACGTCATTTGACATTCGGCCAGATCACTCGTTCTCAACGTCATATGACATTCGGTCAGATCACTCGATCTCAACGTCATATGACATTCGGCCAAGTCAATCGTTCTTAACGTCATATGACATGTGGCCAGATCAATCGTTCTTAACGTCATATGACATTCGGCCAGATCACTCGTTCTCAACGTCATATGACATTCGGTCAGATCACTCGATCTCAACGTCATATGACATTCGGCCAAGTCAATCGTTCTTAACGTCATATGACATTTGGCCAGATCACTCGTTCTCAACGTCATATGACATTCGGTCAGATCGCTCGATCTCAACGTCATATGACATTCGGCCAGATCACTCGTTCTCAAAGTCAGATAACATTCGGCCACATCACTCGTTCTCAACGTCATATGACATTCGGCCAGATCACTCGTTCTCAACGTCAGATGACATTCGGCCAGATCACTCGATCTCAACGACAGATGACATTCGGCCAGATCACTCGTTCTCAACGTCATATGACATTCGGTCAGATCACTCGATCTCAACGTCATATGACATTCGGCCAAGTCAATCGTTCTTAAGGTCATATGACATTCGGCCAGATCAATCGTTCTTAACGTCATATGACATTCGGCCAGATCACTCGTTCTCAACGTCATATGACATTCGGCCAGATCACTCGATCTCAACGTCATATGACATTCGGCCAAGTCAATCGTTCTTAACGTCATATGACATTCGGCCAGATCACTCGTTCTCAACGTCATATGACATTCGGCCAAGTCAATCGTTCTTAAGGTCATATGACATTCGGCCAGATCAATCGTTCTTAACGTCATATGACATTCGGCCAGATCACTCGATCTCAACGTCATATGACATTCGGTCAGATCACTCGATCTCAACGTCATATGACATTCGGCCAAGTCAATCGTTCTTAACGTCATATGACATTCGGCCAAGTCAATCGTTCTTAACGTCATATGACATTCGGCCAGATCACTCGTTCTCAACGTCATATGACATTCGGTCAGATCACTCGATCTCAACGTCATATGACATTCGGCCAAGTCAATCGTTCTTAACGTCATATGACATTCGGCCAGATCCCTCGTTCTCAACGTCAGATGACATTCGGCCAGATCACTCGTTCTCAACGTCATATGACATTCGGCCAGGTCAATCGTTCTCAACGTCAGATGACAATCGGCCAAGTCAATCGTTCTCAACGTCAGATGACATTCGGCCAGATCACTCGTTCTCAACGTCAGATGACATTCGGCCAAGTCAATCGTTCTTACCGCCGCAAGACACACAATCAGCCAGACCACTTGTTAACCCCCAAGCTCTATTAATGGGCTCCTAAGGACAAACCTTTTAATATTTTGTAAATGGCTTGTTAAAACAGACTACTTTTCCAATCAGCGTTTAAAGACACTTTATCTCTGAAAGGAAGAGACAAACTATTATTCGCAGTTCACGGTGCAGTCCACAACGTTGCCGGCAGTCAACAGTATAATCGGTTGTCGACGGGGTATTGTCTTTTGTCCGGTTCACAGGCGTGTACTCCGACCTCCCTGTCGCCCAGGACGCTGCGACCTCACGGCTGGGGCACGTTTTGAAGCACTGTCATGTGACATCTATAACATATCCATATATAGTCTACACACAATGCAATAGGAACTCGTGATGATGTTGCCATGTTATACACACGTTTAACATACGGTACTATATATAGGCGTATAAAATGTGCTGCTTGTTTCCGGGTGACCTATTTTCAGTTGCCGACCTCAACATTTCGACTGTCGGCATGTTGTTAAATACAGGATGTATTTAAGCTCACCTGGCTAGAAATTCGTGGTCGTTCATAAACCTTTTGCATTTTCGACTACTCGAAATATCGTGATCGATTCACCTGAAATTGTGTGTTGATGTTCGTGACTGTAAATAGTGTTCAAGTAAATAAACCAAAATTGGAACAGTACTTCAAAATGGCCGCCTTATCGCAATTTTTTATATTAAAAAACAACAAAGTCAGAAATCTTCTCGAAAACATAAAGGGCCAGAAGCATGAAACTATGTTGTTGAAAGAGGCACCATCTCGTAATTATTTAGTTAAAAGTTTGTTCGAGGGAAATAGAATATGATTGCCAGCAGCATTTTGGACATAAACTACGGAAGCCTTTTAGGTCCATTTGTCTTTTTTAATTTTTTTCGATACTGTATCTTGAAATTTCAAGATACAAAGTTGAAATTTCAAGAAACTAATTTGAAATTTCAAGAGACAATCTTGAAATTTCAAGATACTAAGTTGACATTTCAAGATACTAAGTTGAATTTTCAAGTTAACATCCTAACATTTTCAAGTTAACATCCTAAGATGTAAAAATACTTTTGAAGTGAATAATCTTGAAATATCAAGATCCTACGGAAGCCTACGGAAGCAAGTTGAAATTTCAAGAAACTAAGTTGAAATTTCAAGAAACTAAGTTGAAATGTCAAGATAGTATCTTGAAATTTCAACTTAGTTTCTTGAAATTTCTTGATGGTATCTTGAAATTTCAACTTAGTATCTTAAAAATCTCAAGATAGTATCCAAAAAACAAAAAAACAAAAAAAATGGCCCTAAAAGGCTTCCGTAGTAAACTGTATCCCCCTCAGAAACAACTACGCCAATGAAGTCGAAACTTCACATGTTTCTTCCTACTAACGTGAAATCCGACTTTAATAAGGCCGCGACGGCAACAATATTGGAAAAGCCATTTATGGCCGTTACTGGCTGTTTTGTTTATAAAAAATCTAACGAAATTTGACCTATATGTAGTTGGAGGTAGAGCTCAACATACGTGTTTCTTATTTTGCGATGTTCACAATTGTGCCCTTGTTTTAACCTCTGCACTTTGACCATGCTACAGAATTATCAAAATGTACATCCCCGGGCAGCAACCAGCAAGAACCTCAGAAACCACTTAACCAATTAAGCTGAAACTAGCCATGATTCTTCTCACCAATGATAGGTGAGGTGAGGTGAAATGGGGTTTAACGTCGCGTCCAAGATTATTGCACTTATATAGCGACGTGCACGTACGTGTGTGTGTTTGTGTGGCTGCTTGTACTAGTCCGGACTGGTGCCGATTTATACTTCTAGCTCACTGAGATACCATGCCGCAGTTTAACATGAATACCCCACTCAGACACAGAATACTGACTCCGAGCCGACCAGTCCTTGTTTTAGCCCCTTAATGCCAGACAGGGTAACAACAAGTACCATCTTTTAACGTCTTTTGGTATGACGCGGCCGGGGATGGAACCCCGGACCTTCCGCTCTCCGTGCGGACGCTCTACCGCTAGACCACGGAGGTGGTCCTCACCAAAGATATCACCTAACGGAACGCGATTTTCAATATGGCCGCCATTGCAGTTATTGAAAACACACTATTTATGAGCATTTGACCATTTTTCACAATGAAATTTATTTGTGTAGTTTATTGTTCTATTTTTGCAATAGTTTTAATTTCGTCCATGCTTTTATATTCTCTCAAACTGTAATTGTCTCTGTCAACTTCTCCACTGAAATTGGCAGCGGGGGCTGAACTTTGTCATGTATTGTTCTACTTGTGATGAGTACATATCATTGGTGTCGTATAGAACTGTTGTTTACATATCCAGGTGAGCTACTGTTCCGTGACACTATTTTTATCTTTGTATTTAAATTGAAATACTGAAACGTATCAAGTCATTGGAATAGCTTATATTAGTCAGGCATTAATTGAACAGGCTCCGGATGCATATTAACTATGTTAGTGAGTGAGTGAGTGAGTGGGCGAGTGAGTATGGTTTTACGCCGCTTTTAGCTTTTAGCAATATTCCAGCAATATCACTGAGGGGGGCACCAGAAATGGGCTTCACTTATTGTACCGATGTCGGGAATAGAACCCGGGTCTTCGGCGTGACGAGCGAACGCTTTAACCACTAGGCTCCCCTACCGCCCCCCTTATGTAGTGAGACGAGCCATTAACCACCAACTTACCCTAACTCTCAACAAGAGTTTAACTCAGTAGCCAGGAAGGGAACGGATGCAATGACATCATTATCTTTAATGGATACAGTTCCTGGCTATTATGTGATCTAGCAGAATTGGTCAAGAGGCTAATTCTCAAATCAAAGAGCATCATTTTCCTAAAAGATTCATACTTGCAACTGTTATAGAATTCAAAAGGAGCCCTTCAAGTACTGCAGTTAATCGTATTTTAATAAAAACACGTCTACCTTTTTATGCCCAAGTCTCTCTGTGTGTTGGGTCGCTATATGGCTGAAATAATGCCGATGCGATGTTAAATTTTAACACACTCACTCACTCTGCGTGTTGGAGACGGGCGAGGGTGTGTTCTGCATTTTTCGAATGTCTTCGTATTGTTTTATTTTTTAATCTCTCACATGTTTTAAGGGGGCGGTGGGTAAGCCTTGCGGTTAAAGTGCTCGTTCGTCACGCCAAAAACCCGGCCCGATTCACCAAATGGGTACAATGTTTGAAGCCGATTTCGGGTGTCCCCTAACGTCATATTGGTTGAATATCGCTAAAACGGCGTAAATCCATACTCACATATTTTGGTATATAGATATACACAATCAAATAAACAAACAAGAAAATGAAGGCAACATATTCAAGAACTTGAGTCCATCATGAAGATACACAGAGACACCAAATTTGTATAAAGATAATGAGTATAAAATAAAAATGAGTATAAAGATAAGTACTGTTGTTAGCAAATCGTTGCTTCTACATGATAACGTATGCAGATGGTCTCGTCAGTGGCGGTACTGTCCATTATACTGCAGAATTACGAAACGCCACTGCCAGGTCTTACACAAGCGGATTATACAGACAGTGATTACTGTTTCTGGGACACACTGACTGAGTGTTTCTTTAAGCGAGTGCCAGACACAATTACACTGAAACAGCGACACCATCACCGGTATCGGCATGATTTAATGCCATTATAACACAATTTTATAATTCTATTCTTCTGTCGGTCTGTGCAAATAGATTTCCTTAACCCAATTCCCCCGGTGACACAAGCGTTTCCTGTTTTTCACAGGATTGTAAAATTGAAAAATTGTTAAATAGTGGTGGAACTCAACAAGCATGTTTCATATTTAATTTGATATTTTATATTTTTGAGCTTGTTTTTACCTTTATACTTTGACCATATCACTAATTTCTACACCTTTCCTCAGAGACCACTACACAATGATTCTGGAGCGGTCGGGTAGCCTAGTGGTTAAAGCGTTCGCACGTCAGGCCGAAGACCCGGGCTCGATTCCAAACATGGGTACAATGTGTGAAGCCCATTTCTGGTGTCCCCCTTCGTGATATTGCTGGAATATTGCTAAAAGCGGCGTAAAACCATACTCACTCACTCACTCACTGAAAAGGACCATGCTGGCACAAATGATAACACCCAATTCCAATTTTTCAATATGGCCACCACTGCACCTTTATTTAAAAACAAATATTTATGACCATTATTTCGCCACTTTTAAAAATCAAATTTGGTATTTGTTTAGTATATTGTTTGTGTGATTCAACACAAGTTCTGTTTTTTAAATAGTTTTCTTAATCTTGTTTCGACCATGCTCTTTAAATTCTCTCAAGATCTTTGAAGATGCGATACAGCTCGCGGCAGTGGCTGGGAGGGGTTTAACATGTTCAAGGATGGTAAAACGAAAGGGTTTTCAAGCTATCACTTACCCACGAGTACTTGTTAAAGTCACTCTAACGCTCTGATTTTTTTTCTTTACAATGTGTCGTCGGAATGTAAAATGGACGGGTCTTGAAACAAATGAGAGAAGGCATGGTGTTGCGGGGAGAATGTGTTGGACATGTTCAAGAATATCAGGGAAGGAAACGCATCTGAAGCTGTCAGTTGGCTATGGGAGACACGTTAAAGAGTTTAGCTGGTGTATTTATTTGTTCCTCTTCACTCAATGTGAACTAAACACACTAATGCACGACTGGGTGTGCTAGTATGTGAGAGCATTTTACAACAGTATGTCCCCGTGTATCTCCTCAATTAGTACGCTAAACAGTGTGTTGGTGGCGCTGCCAGTACCGGAGCAATGACCTCACTGCCTCACACAATGGTTCACCCTGTTCCTGAAAGAAGGAGGTCAAACATGAGACCACTGGAGGTCATTAGTCGTGTAGACATTCACAACAACGGATAGAAAATACATCGAAGATGACAAGGTGTTATTTAGCGCATCACATAGTGGTGATATCGGATATACGCGATCCTGGCTGTGAACGTGACTGTTGATGCTGAGGGGTCATATGTGGTATGCATTTCATCATTAGAAGGTTCGTATCTAGTCACCATTGACAACGAGTTGTATCATTAATCATAATTTTTAAATAATGTATCATTAAAATCCTCATAAAAGACTATAAGTTAGAAGCTTAATCATTACCATATGACTTTTTGCCTGAGTCTTTTTTTATGCTTATAATATGGTCGGGATCCTTAAATGGACTCTCGAAAAGGGTTTCTGTTGTTGATAAAAGACCTTTTTATTGACAATGTTTGAATAACTATAACATTGGTTTGTTTTCATATATGTGCGCCCGCCTCAGTGGTCTAGTGATAGAGCGTCCGCCCGGAGAGCCGAAGGTCCGGGGTTCGATCCCCGGCCGCGTCATACCAAAAGACGTTAAAAGATGATACCTTGTGTTACCCTGTCTAGCGCTCGGCATTAAGGGGCTTTAACAAGGACTGGTCGGCTCGGAGTCAGTATACTGTATCTGAGTGGGGTATTCCTGTTAAACTGCGGCATGGTATCTCAGTGAGCTAGCACTATAAATCGGCATCAGTCCGGACTAGTACAAGCAGCCACACAAACACATACGCGCGTACATGCATGTCGCTATATAAGTGCAATAATCTTGGGCGCGACGTTAAACCCCCTTTTTTTCTCCTCACCGGACTAGTACAAACAGCCACACAAACACACACACACACGTACATGCACGTCACGTACACGTGCAATGGTTATAATGGGTGAATGATACATGCAAGTTCACGTTTAGACAGTACATGGTGTATACACGTAGCCAGGTACTGTAGAAGCTGTCCTATTTGTAATGTGTTGGGGTCGTGATCCACCGGCGTGGCCTTTTGGACGAAACAGTGCCTGACATTTAACCAGCTAAATAAATTTAAAAAATGAATTTTACTAGACAAACAATCACCTGTAATGTAGGTCAGGTTTTACAACAACCCTTTCTGGTCCGCTCGAACTGGCACATTTCCCAGATTAGGTTGGTTGGTTGGTTTGTTGTTTAACGCCGCACTCGGCAATATGCCAGCTATATGACGGCGGTCTGTAAATAATGGAGTCTGGACGAGACAATCCAGTGATTAATATCATGAGTATCGATCCACGGACTTGGGATCGATGACATGTATCAACCAAGTCAGCGAGCCTGACCACCCGATCCCGTTAGTCGCCTTTTACGACAAGCATAGTCGTAATTTATGGCCAACCTTGGTCGCTGAAGACCTATTCTACCCCGGATCTTCACGGGTCTTCCCAGATTAGGAAATGCTCATAAAATTCATACCAATTGGTTGAGTGTAAAAGTGTTCAATGCTACAGCAGGCTGAGAGATCCATCGCCACACCACATCATTTCCTTCATCATTTCGCCACACCACATCATTTCGTTTATTTCATTTGCTTCCACCATAGCAAATGAATATAGTATCACTATTTGAATTTATAAAAACGTTATTGTATTTATTATTTATTTCATATGATGTTTTGTGTCTATGAATGGCTGTAACCTCAAAATATATCACATCTATATAGATAAAAAGTAATATGTCATCTTGTCCAGAAGTATGTTAAAGCAATTAATTTACTGATTCAATTTGGCAATTAGTTTCAGTGTTTGATTTAATTCCCACGTGGCCAATGTACATCCCCATTGTGTACACGCCCAAACAAACCCTCATCAATTCGTTTCATTTCTACATCGTGATTAAAATATTAGTGCAACAGCCTTCAAATCCATGCTTGATTTTATCGAAAACATTATTTCGTGCTTAATCTTGTAATAAATGTAATAACAAAACATATGTAACGGACACGGAAGATCAACCATGCCTTGTAAGATCGGTCTGGTAATTACAACAATATGAGGAGGGGAGTGAGAGTGTGTGGCTTTTGTGTAGCTCTTCTGCACCCGCTCAGCAAGCTAACCATGCACGTGGCGCACAGGTATACGTTACCCGCTGTTGTGCAAACAGCGCCCTCTAGCACCATCTCACCTGCGTGCACTGCTGCAGCAGATGGGTTTGATCAGGCCAAGAGTGCGAACTGATTAAACTGGTTGCCTGGTTCATATGCGCAGCTTGCTTTGCTTTTCATATCTGGTAGACAGGATCACAGTATGGACCTACATGTGAGTAGGATTTTTACACGGTTTAAGCACTATCCCAGTCATATCATAGGGAAGACACAAAATGAGCGGGAAATCGAACCCGCTTTTTTGGAGTGACGAGTGAACGCTTTAACCACTAAGCTCCCCCATTGCAAGACTCATCTCATCTCAGAGCGTTGGAGAATTTCCATACCCTAACAAAACGCGAATATACTACTCAAAAATAGTTAAGAACCACCCGATTCTTTCACATTACTGTAGTTAATCTGTCATGGCGTGACAAAATATCTACCACTCAAAAGGAGTTAAGGACCACCGATTCTTTGAGTTTACTGTAGTTAATCTATATCGTCGGACAAAAAATGGGACGAAGTTAAGGATTCTTTCTTATTACAGTAACTAAAGTCAATATTTCAGGCCATGATAGATTGACTACAGTAACATGAAAGAATCGGTGGTCCTTAGCGTCTTATGTTTTAGCTTGGTAACTTAGACTTGACTCTCAACAAGAGAGTTCCTTTCTTTGACGTACAATTAGAGTAGGTGAATTACTACTCGTTAGCATGTCAATAGCCTGTAACTGAATTAGTCCCAGATTAGTAATGTTTTGCGTGGACATAATACACGGATGTGATTGAAGACCCGCTTCGGAGAAATGTATCGAGCGAGTGTGATCATTTCATAATAAACTTTCGTTAATTTTGCGTGAGCTATTTTGGGCTTATGACTTTGTAAAGGATACTTAGAAATGGGAAATTAATATGCAATTACTCGGGAATATTCTACCTTGTCGCGATTCATAACTGTCATTTGTATTAATGATTTCAGCTCAGTGTAGAGATGGCATTAGCTGTAAGGCACGGGGCCATTTGAGCCACTGGACCACAAGAGTCATTCAAGCATATTCAAAGGTTTTACCTTGAAGAAAAATCGTTTATTCTATTTTTATTTTTTCCTTTACATCTTGAACAGTTCTGAGACAGTGGTATAGTTTCATATTCCTGATTGTCTCAATGCCCTGTTTACAGTGGAGTCGCGTTAATCCGGACTATTGTTACCACTGCAGTGTCCGGATTAACAGGGTCCTAATAATGAAACATTGGTGTCATAGTTTCTTTCTTTGTTTGTTTGTTATATAGCGCCCCGCTCATCAATATTCCAGCTATATGATTGACATTCATGGTCTGACAATCCAGTGATTGACATCATGAGCATCATCTACTCAATTTGAATATAATAACATGCATAAGCCAAGTCAGCGAGCCTGACCACCGATGCCGTTAATGGTATGATCTTTTCTGTTGGTTCCCAGACCATACAGGTTAAAACAAACGATGTACCAATCGAGACTGTAATCAAGATAATGTGCTATGATATGGTGATGCATTTATGAATGTTAATCACGATGCGATGCAGGAACTACACCAAGCATAGCAATAGCCTTATGAATGATTCACTCGGTTATATGTGATCATCCGGCAGTGTTATGGATGCGTTCTTTCACACATGCTATTAATATTACATTTTTCAATAACGACATAAGTGCATATACTTCCTTCTACACCGTGATGACGTGAAAGGTCACCGCGTGTAAATGTACAATTAATAGTGCTGAGATCACACGTGGCATTAATTACATAGTCGGCGGTCCTGTACAGAGACACCTCTATTGAATCCCGGAGTTCTATTCTCAAAAGGGGAACAATGTGTGAAGCCCATTTCCGGTGTCCCCCGACGTGTAATTGCTTGAATATTGCTAAAAACGGCGTAAAACCATACTCACTCACGTTTTTGTTAGATGGCCTTTTTATCTTTTCGTTGAGCAGCTTAAAGTGAGTGAATGATTGAATATGGTTTTACGCCGCAATTTTGAAGCTGTATCACGGCATGGGACACCAGAATTGTTTGGAATCAAACCCGGATCTCGGCCTGAACGCTTTAACCACTAGGCCAACCCACCACCCGTGCATTTCATAGTGGGTACTATTAATGTAAAAGCGTGTTAAATTTAGTTTCCTTAAAACTTCATATATTTCCATTTGTTATAACACATGTGGGGCGGTTGGGTAGCCTTGCGGTTAGAGCGCTCGCCCGTCACGCCGAAGACCCGGGTTCGATTCCCGACGTGGGTAGTATGTGTGAAGCCCATTTCTGGTGTCCCCCGCCGTGATATTGCTGGAATGGTGCTAAAGGCGGCGTAAAACCATACTCACTCACACACAATAATACGTGTTTTTCTTACATACGTGTTCCATTAAAGTCTTAGGGTTTTTTTCACGATTTAAACGATTTCTCCATTTCTGAAACCCTTCCGTATTATCATGAACGCATTCATGAATAAAATACAGAAATTAAGCTCGATTAATGACAAAGTGCGTGAGATAATACACGGCGTTAAACCCATTAGGTAATATTACTCCGACAGGTCACATGATGTATCTTTTGTCGCCGTTCAAACAGATGCTCAGTAGCTTGAAGGTCAGCATCATTACATTGGGTAACATGGAAGCCGATATTTAAGTGTGCACAGAGATATCTCATACATGCGTATAAGAAAAGGAAGACGTGGTATTCAGATTCAAGTCCGGCGCTGTATAGCTCTACTGCTACCGCTGAAATGCCACGGTAGAACGCAACCGGTGTTGAACAACGGCCAATATGACGACTAATCTCCGTTACAGCACTCCACAAGAATACCCCGTGTAAAGGTACTAGAGTTATGCTAATTTAGGTTACCTCTACCACATGCCTCCACAGCGGTTCTTACGCTAGGCTGGGACTGCACCTCACACGCCCTGAGTTCTTGACAAGTATATTCCTAGCTGTTTTCCAGTTATTATTAGTCGAAGTCGGAGAATAGCCTCACTTTACATTGTCAGAGCGTCCATCCTTCAAGAACTTCCATGAGTGGTATCTAATTCCTCCAAGGCTTCCGAGCTGTCGGTGTGTCTGTTTAAGTGCTGTTTCCTGAAGGGAATATTGTCTTTCAAAGGAGTGTTAAGTGTTTCTACACGTCTTTTTATGTGAGCGGAGCTTCAAACCCTACCCAACCCAAAGGATGGCCTCGCGGTGCATATTCTGTATGCAATGGTGTGTATTCCAATGTAGCGTACATGCATAACATGACTTCTACAAGCAGAATGGCAATTACCTCATTGGTGTGATGTAGACGGCAGTGTGTTGCCTCTGTCTTGATATGATTTGATAAAACTAGGAAAACATTCGCAGATGGGGAACTATAAAATGCGCCATTTGCTTCCTAATCAACTCAGTGCAAAACGGAAAGAGAGATTGTGTGTCTTGATTTCAAGTAGTTTTTCTTCCTTTCCAGATGCGAAACCCGACATAGTGGCCTCCCCGTTATTGGAGACTGGTGTTTGTATCACTGTGAGGTAAGGTACGTTCAACTAAAATATGTCTTTTAATCTTTTTTAAGTAGATTTCATGTTAAATGTCAACTTTTCATTGATGGTCATGTGGTATCCAAGATCGAATGTCTAGATTACGTACTACTTAACCAACGATGCTTTAACTTCAACTGCCGTATTTTACTGCCGAGATATGTAGATTATTCACTGATATTATTGGTCTTGAAACTATGTATCCCGGCAGAACACCTTCTGCAACATCAAGATGCTGCACCCAGTGAGATGCTGTTACACGGTGCTTGTGTACTAGCCAATGGTGGCACGGTAGCATCCACTGGAACATCCAGGGATGCGTGTGTGGCTGTGGCGGAGTTTGTGGATGGTGACGGATGCAGGGGTGCACACCCTCTTCTTAAGACCTGAGTATCTACCTGTTTCATTCCCCTATCATGTGGCTCGTGACTTGGGTGGCGTGCACCACCGCCACCACCCTTCCCTGTCCCCTGTCCCCTGTCCCCTGCCCCCTGTCCCCTGTCCCCTGTCCCCTGCCCCCTGTCCCCTGTCCCCTGCCCCCTGCCCCCTGGTTCTTGTAGCATACAAGTTGCAGTGCTCCCATACAAGGCGATGCTCTTGTTGTTTATGATATAACTACAGGAAACAATGTTCCTTGCCCCAGGAATAACAAAAACATTGACCCAATATTTGAATATATTGCGGTATGGGTGAGTGTATTTAATTTCAATATTACGTGAAATCTCTTTCGTCCAGGCGGTACCAGTCGCTGAGATATAATCTGGATAAGCCAATTCTTTAGATTAACAGATCTTTAGTTCGGAAGTTCTTTGTATATCTTTAGACTTTCCTTACTTGAGTATACGTCCGTAAATCGATGTTTCCGAACTAACGGGAGTCCACTGTTCAGAGGTGTATATAGTTCATGTGCATGGTGGCTCCATCTCATACATTTAGATCTCGACAGTAATATGACAAACTATGTTGTAGTAATTAAGTGACAGTTTAATAAATGCTATTGATTTACGTTATAGCAGGCACAACTGCTCTTTTATCAAACAGAACTATTTCAAGGAAAATTCAATTATGTCCTTTGAGGAAATCGACAGAATATTACGACAGGCCCTATTCCGTTCTATGGTGAATGAAAAAGATTTCTTTAGGTCCGGGTTTATTGATAACGCGTTGGAGAACGGTGTTGCACGTGTCTCGAGACACCGGATCTAGATCTGACAAAGACGATACGCCTTTCTTGCTGCGTATGTGTTAATGTCATCAGCACTGGGGAAGAATGTGGAATGTGCTGAAAATAGCCGAATTATTGTGGAGATATTATCAATGTGTGGACCATCACCCTCATTCTAGTGCTACATATGACAACGTGGCCATGACCAGATGGGCCATGCGGTCAGCGATCTGTTTAGCATGCAATTCGGTCAGTGACCTGAATCTTGTATAGAACCTGTAATAAAATGGGCCCTGGTGACTCCGGACACATGATTTCACGAATCGTACATCGGAACCCTTTTAATCCGGAAACTTAATATTCCAAACAAATACAGAGTTGAATACTCCCCAGGGAGCTGAGAATGAAAATCCAGTGCACACTGATCCATTGACCGGGATAATAATATTGCGTTTTGAGCTTCCTTTAGGGTGTGGACTTTTTACATTTACGTCTATATGAGTTTACTATTTAGAAAGTTTTGCACTCATTCATTTTGAGCAGTTTATCCGGGATCCGTTTATGGTTTATCAGGACCTCATCATAATTAACATGAGCATAGATCTACGCACCTGGGATACGGTGACATCCATCAGCGAGCCTGACCACCCGATCATAATAGTCGCCTCTGGTCCAGGGTTCGATCCCGGGCCGCGTCATACAAAAAGACGTTAAAAGATTGTACTTGTTGTTACCCTGTCTGGCGCTCGGCATTAAGGGGCTAAAACAAGGAATGGTCGGCTCGGAGTCAGTATACTGTGTCTGAGCAGGGAATTCATGTTAAACTGCGGCATGGTATCTCAGTGAGCTAGCACTATAAATCGGCATCAGTCCGGACTAGTACAAGCAGCCACACACACACATACACGTGCATGCACGTCGCTATATAAGTGCAATTATCTTGGACGCGACGTTAAACCCAATTTCACCTCACCTCAGGCACAATATAATAATAATTAAATAAATGGAGTAAGATTGAACACAGTTTTAATATATATATAATATTTTTTTATATATTACCTCCACACTTAACTTACCTTCGTGCAAAAATGGGGCGGTGGGGTAGCTCAGTGGTTTAAGCGTTCGCTCGTCACGCCGAAGACCTGGGTTGGATTCAGCCCATTTCTATTGTCCTCCGTCGTGATATTGCTGGAATATTGCTAAAATCAGCGTAAAACCATACTCACTCAATTATGTAAAATAAACCTGGTGGATATATCCCGGGGATATCAGGAAACAACATATTGTTCAAAAGCGCACGGGAAAATAAACTATGTAGACATCACACTATTCGGGAGGTTTCGTGTAGCCTGTCACTGATCTTCTGTGTTTCGTTTTAAAAAAATTAACAGTTCAAAGTTCAATGACTTAACTTAACGGGGTTTTTATGTCACCGCTTGTGATTATTATAGTATATTCAGTACATGAATGTAATAACGATATAGAACACACATGGTTTAGAAAAAAAACTACCAAATGAATGTTTTCTACCGCTCTTTCAGATGCATTTGATAGACTTAATTACATCCTTACAGAAACGGCCGCCTCCGTGGTCTTGTGGTAGAGCGTCCGCCCGGAGAGCGGAAGGTCCGGGGTTCGATCCCCGGCCGCGTCATTTCAAAAGACGTTAAAAGATGGTACTTGTTGTTACCCTGTCTGGCGCTCGGCATTAAGGGGCTAAAACAAGGAATGGTCGGCTCGGAGTCAGTATACTGTGTCTGAGCAGGGAATTCATGTTAAACTGCGGCATGGTATCTCAGTGAGCTAGCACTATAAATCGGCATCAGTCCGGACTAGTACAAGCAGCCACACACACACATACACGTGCATGCACGTCGCTATATAAGTGCAATTATCTTGGACGCGACGTTAAACCCAATTTCACCTCACCTCAGGCACAATATAATAATAATTAAATAAATGGAGTAAGATTGAACACAGTTTTAATATATATATAATATTTTTTTTATATATTACCTCCACACTTAACTTACCTTCGTGCAAAAATGGGGCGGTGGGGTAGCTCAGTGGTTTAAGCGTTCGCTCGTCACGCCGAAGACCTGGGTTGGATTCAGCCCATTTCTATTGTCCTAAGTCGTGATATTGCTGGCATATTGCTAAAATCAGCGTAAAACCATACTCACTCAATTATGTAAAATAAACCTAGTGGATATATACCGGGGATATCAGGAAACAACACATTGTTAAAAAGCGCACGGGAAAATAAACTATGTAGACATCACACTATTGGGGAGGTTTCATGTAGCCTGTTAGTCTGTCTTACAGACCCTGATACAAATATATATCGAATACAGCCCATGCAAGTCTATAATGTTTGGCAAGTCTAGATCACTGCAGTATTAGGAAATCTGATATCTGAAAATGAAGAGAGTCACTGGGCTCCTTTTTATTATATTTTTTATTAAGATAACTGAACAACTGTTTTTTTTATGTACGATATGTTCATTTCAGAGACTAGATTTTAGTCTAGTAGCCTGTCACTGATCTTCAGTGTTTCGTTTGTTAAACTTAACAGTCCAAAGTTCAATGACTTTACTTAACGGGTTTTTTATGTCACCGCTTGTGATTATTAAAGTATATTCAGTACATGAATGTAATAACGATATAGAACACACATGGTTTAGAAAAAAAACTACCAAATGAATGTTTTCTACCGCTCTTTCAGATACATTTGATAGACTTAATTACATCCTTACAGAAACGGCCGCCTCCGTGGTCTTGTGGTAGAGCGTCCGCCCGGAGAGCGGAAGGTCCGGGGTTCGATCCCCGGCCGCGTCATATCAAAAGACGTTAAAAGATGGTATTTGTTGTTACCCTGTCTGGCGCTCGACATTAAGGGGCTAAAACAAGGACTGGTCGGCTCGGAGTCAGTATACTGTGTCTGAGTGGGGTATTCATGTTAAACTGCGGCATGGTATCTCAGTGAGCTAGCACTATAAATCGGCATCAGTCCGGACTAGCACAAGCAGCCACACAAACACACACACGTACATGCACGTCGCTATATAAGTGCAATAATCTTGGACGCGACGTAAAACTCAATTTCACCTCACCTTACAGAAACTCTCCAGCTCACAGACCTGGCTACACTATGGCCACCATTGCATACTACTCAAACGTCGTTAGGGGCACCCGATTCTTTCATATTTCCATAGCTAATCTGTCATGACAGTTCACGTTTCACGTCCAACACCATGTCATGCAATGACAGATTAACTATTGTAATATGAAAGAATCGGGTCGTCCTCAACTTCTTTTGAGTAGGATATTATCACGAATACATGAAAATTGTTTGGAATACCGATTGTACAACCCTTTATTATATTCAATATGCATCCGCTCTTTCTATTGGCAATCTATTCGTAACATGGCAATAACTTTACTTTTGGAGACAATATGGCAATATCTCGGATAGAGCAAACCTCCACCCCCACCCCCACACACCTCATATCCGCCCCGCCCTGCACTTCATCCTGTGCTTCAACAGTTGTGCACATTTGGAATCACGCCTGTTGTGAATGTCTTCAGAACTTTTTGTCAAAGCTCGCACTTTTTAAGATATTATGAGCTTGTTTGTTTCTTTAAATACCTGAGTTGTTGCGCAGCGTTGGGCTGTCTAATGAGGTTATTTTGAAGGTGAGCGCTCGGTGGGAGTGCGTCGTTATCGTGAGTAGGACGAGATACATCATGTCAAATTACATAGACTGGGGAGCCAATCTCGTCATCAATGCCGGTAACGGTATGGGTTCATCGCTCCTCTAACTAAACAATGCAGATACGCAGAGTAATCTCGAAATATCAGGATAAACGATGAAATGGCTGTAAATCATAACTGTATTCCTGCCTCAGCATTGCGTTGTCATCGTTACTGTAGGAACTGAACCGACACGTCCATAATCATGGAACTGGAGAAAAATGTAAAATATGATATAAGTAATGTTTTATGGACAAACGCAGCTGTTTGGTTTTCATTGCCGAGAGCATACTGGTACGTTCCGATTGTTTTCGTCGTCACCGCTTCGGCATGTTTCGGAAAGACTTTTTTTGCTGGTAGTGTGTCGAACCAAACCGAGTGGAGGTGAGGAAATGGGGAGGGGAGTGAGAGAAGGGGATAGAAAGAGAGGGGATAAATACAGAGGAGTAAAAGGAGGGTGGGGAGAAAGAGAGAGCGTGATGGAGGGAGAAAAGGGGGGGTAGAAAGACAGGGGATAAATACAGGGGAGTAAGAGGGGGGTGGAGAGAAGGAGAGATCATGAGGGAGGGGGGTGGGATGGAAAGAGACAGGGACGAATTGAAAGGAGGATGGAGATAGAGAGAGTGAGAGGGAAATAGAGAGGAGTTGATAAAAAAAAGAGGGGGACAAATAGAGGAGTTAGAGGCGGGTTGTGTTGATGGTCTAGTGATAGCAATTACGAGAAAGGATAACAAAATAATCCACATGCATTTGTACACGACGCAGGAGAACTTATTTTGATAACATTTAAAATTGCCCGAGCAACCATCTGATGTCATCTAAAATATGCTAAGTTTGAAACACGCCCTATGCTAAGGAACGTTATACCTCTCATCAGTAGTGGACCCGTATACCAAGCGAGTCGAGCTGGAGCTATGATTTAACATAGACCTACGGCATTTGTAGCTCTATCATCGCTTTGCGAAACCATCCCTGAAGCGGATTCTTCACGAGGAGAAAGGACAACAAATCCTGTTGTCACTCTTACCATTCCAGTGTTGATTAATTGTGCCAAGTCCCAATGTTCCATAGGTCTCAATTAATTTACTGCTGAGAGGTACATACTTGTTTTTTTGGGGAAAACCTTTTCACTTATTATAATTTATAAAAACGTCAAAGCCAGAGAACAACCAGTCTCGATTATCCACCGAAAGAGGCGCAAATGGAAAAGAGTAAGCTCAGGACTCTTTGGGCAGCCTGCTGGATAAAGCCTTTGTTCGTCGGTACACGAGTTCGATACCCACATGGGTAAGATTTGTGAACCCCAAACTTGATATTGTTGGAATATTGTTAAACGCGGGCGTGCACAATACTCACATACTGACCAGCCTTCTTAAATTCCATAATTTTCTTGAATACATTATACTTGTCCTGAGGACCCGTGAAGATCCTGGGTAGAATAGGTCTTCAGCAACCCATGCTTGCCGTAAAAGGCGACTATACTTGTTGTAAAAGGCGACTAATGGGATCGGGTGGTCAGGCTCGCTGACTTGGTTGATACATGTCATCGATCCCAATTGCGAGGATCGATTCTCATGATGTCAATCACTGGATTGTCTGTTCCAGACTCGATCATTTTACAGACCGCCGTCATATAGCTGGAATATTGCTGAGTGCGGCGTTAAACAACAAACAAACTTGTCCTGAGTAATCAATTGACCAATGGCGGCATTAATATTGTGTGTGTGTGTGTGTGTGTGTGTGTGTGTGTGTGTGTGTGTGTGTGTGTGTGTGTGTGTGTGTGTGTGTGTGTGTGTGTGTGTGACCTTTTGACGTGTGTGTGTGACGCGTGCGTGTGTGTGTGTGACGCGTGTGCGGTAGTATCATTACGTCACATGTTCTTCATCACCTTGTTCAAAAATCTTTTATGAGTTATTGTCAATGCATGTTTACCTGACCGTTTGTTGAAATCAGAAACTTCATGCACGAGATAGACCGTCCTGGATAGTATTTTTGTGTCAAATATGATGTAAAATTCCGGAATTTTCAAACTGAAGTCATCCAAAAATCAGAAGCCTGCCATGGGGACATCCATGTACTCGTGTATCACCTACGCATTCTCTCAAAGAGACGGGGCGGTCGGGTAGCCTGGTGGTTAAAGCGTTCGCACGTCACGCCGAAGACCCGGGATGGATTGCCGACATGGGTACAATGTGTGAAGCCCATTTCTGGTGTCCCCTGCCGTGATATTGCTGGAATATTTTTAAGAGCGGCGTAAAACCATACTTTCTGAAAATACTTTATGAACAGTTTCACTCAACTTTGGATAGTAAATGAAATTAACAGAGACCTTGGCATTTGAAATGAATTACATCTGATAGGATTTGATAGAAGTATAAATAATTTACCATTTACGATAAAAATTGTGATTAAATTAAATTCTCAAGTTATTTTTGTAAGATACTTGTCGCTCTTGTACCATAGTTCAATTTCCCACTGGAATTATGTAATCTTGTTTCCATGGAAATTAAAAATTACACAAAAATACAAAATATTTCGTGTCAACGGGCATCTCTTAATCGGCTGATGTGTATGACATTCTTCCTTTCTTAAATTTCCACACCACGGTGATCACGTGAAGCGAGAGGCCTTCCAATCGCTACATAGCTGCGTGCCTTTGTTGCGCTAGAACTCAATGTTCGTGGAATAGGCGCTGATCCTTGGTTTGTCGGCAACATACGCAGGCTGGGCGAATTCTCCTAAATGGTAAACGTCTTAGACGTGCATCACTTTGGGTTTTCCCCCCACGGGAAGCTGATACACCGTGTAGTTACTGGAACAAGCAGTTTAACACCACTCACTCCACACAAAGCCTACCGTCCTCAGTAATGTTTAATCTTCTAGCCACGGAAATTCCAACGATTAAAGACATTTTAAAACATCACACATAAAAGGGTTTCCACAAAACTTCTTATCCACCAGTGTTTGACAGTTTACGTTGCAAGAAAATAGTATTCGAAAACAAACCGGAACAAACCTAATGCCACTGTCACAAATAAAGTTAGAAAAGTTTCCATTCGGACTCATGCTGACTATTTTTTTAGTAGAAGGTCGAAAGGATGACACGTCTCCTAACAGTCATGCTTTCTGAACGTTCTTGATTCTGAAGGAATTCACCTAATGTTCTCTGTAATAATCAGGATCATTGTTCCTGAATTTAATGAGGCTCGGTTAGTGTTCTTTGTAGTAGAAAAAAACTCCACTAAACGTTCTTGATTTTTAGAGGATTGATCAATGTATCTAATTTTAAAGAATCTCGGTTAAGTTCTTGTTTATTTCTTGGACGTTAAAATCCCTGCTCCGATGAGGTTGTCTTACGTTTACCAGGGGTTTCACATATTTAATGTTCTATTGGGCCTCCAATGTTCTTGGAGAACGGGTGTCCCTGTCGTCTAAGGCGCCACAATTTGCTGTGCAGAGTTGCGTCCCTTGGGCACGCCAGGAACCTAATATTGCATCACTCCGGGATTCCCTCCCCCAATAAACAGATCTAGACACGCCGTGATATAATTGTAATACTGTTAAAAGCAGCGCCAAACCCAACTCGCTCGCCCACTCACTTGTGTCATGGTTTTGCTAATCGTATAAAAGTACAACAAATATATGAAATTTCGATTTGTTGTGTTAACAGTGATCGTGACCACACAGGTTAAAGTCTAATTATGGAAATGACTGGTATCCAGAATTGTGTCAAAGAATACGGTAGTACATCACTGCTGGTCCCTGACGTAATTCACATGTGCGGGTGACCCTACGGCCAATGGGAAACAGCAGGATGTAATAGAAAGTTGAACATACGTTCATTATTTCCCGTGTCTTATATCCAGGTTAACCGATGAAAAGAAAACCTTGTAAAGTATATATTTACATTTAATGTCATTATGTCAATATTGCTGTCATATCGATGTAGTTTAAAGTTGTCCTGGGATCCCCCGTCGTAATATTCCTGGAATATTGCTAAAATGGCATAAAACCATACTCAATCATTTCTTACTTTAAGCCGCTCAACGAATAGTTGTGTGGGCATATAACCAGAAAGATAAGTCCCTGATTGGAATGATGGCTTTCTATCAGCGTTTTGGTTTTGATTGTTTATCACCGCACTCAACAATATCCCATCTGTATGACGGCGGTCTGTAAATAATCGACTCTGGACCAGACAATCCAGCGATTGACATCATAAGCACCGAACTACGCAATTGGGATACGATAACATGCATCAACCATGTCAGCTAGCCTGACCACCCGATCCCGACAAGCATGGGCTGCTGAAGACAAATTCCAACCCGGATATACCTGGGGTGGATCACGTGCTAGTCCTATCCGACTGTTACAGTTGATTTCGTTATGCGTGGAGTCTAAGGTATGGCTACTCGATGTGAATATTGTTTTCCCTGGCATCTCTATGTGAATATCGCTTGCTCTGGAATCATGATGTGAATATTGCTTTGCCTGGCAACTCGAGGTGAATTCGCGTTCCCAAACATATCGAGGTGAATACTGTTTTCCTTGCATCTTGATGTGAATATCGCCTTCTCTGGAATCACGATGGGAATATTGCGTTCCCTGGCATCTCGCTGTGAATATTTTGTTCCTCGCACCACGAAGAGAATATTTCGTTCCCTGGCAATCCGAGGTGAATATTGCTTTGCCTGGCAACTCGGTGTGAATATTGCTGTGCCTCGCATCTCGTTCCCTGCGACCCGAAGTGAATATTGCTCTGCCTGATAACACGGAACTGGGATCCGCTAGTCGTAAAGTAAAGATTACCCTTTGTCTATCCGCACATTATTCCTGCTCGTGAGTTTCAAATGATAAACTCAAACGACCTGCACATCACATGTTCTTTCACCAACATTAGCCTGCCACGCTGTGACATATCTGAAACGTTCAAAGTCGACTTAAAACAACTTTCTCACTTACTTTGAATAACTACATTATATAGGTTGTTCTGCCGTTAACCTTTGGAAACGCATCTGTCTTGTAAGTTTGCAACCACTATTTCATCTGTAAGTGTGAGGCTCGAATTACTTCACTCATCACATGAAAGCTTTTCTCATCTGTTTTGTCGATGGAAAGATGAAAGGATGGGGACATCAGCTCCGTCTTTCATCTTGATTTCCATTGTCAGGAACATTGCAGCTTCTGGGATGTCGCAATGTGAACATTATTAGGCGACAGTCATGCAGGTTTCGCTCTGTCAGTTGTATTGTCAGCAAGAAGCCAGCAATCTGCTCTGTGTCGTGTCACTCATTGTGACAAACGACGGAACCGGAAGTCTTACCGGAAGTAAATGTCCTTCAGATGTTTCATAGCACATTCAGAGAGTTGCTTTACAAGAGACAAGAGTTAAGTATTAGAACGCTTGCAAGATATCAAACTCTTCAATCGGAATTGACGTTTCAAAGCTTTTAGCCTTTCCAGATGGCTGAGCAGAAGGAACGGTTTGATCATCAACCCTAAAGAAGCCGTTATTGCCCAGAATGTCCACGTAATTAGAGAGTATTTCTTTCTGGAGTCTTATTGTCAGCGTTTGGTTACGAACAGAACGTCATATTTCTAGACCGCCTCCGTGGTCTAGTGGTAGAGCTTCCGCCCGGAGAGCGGAAGATTGAGGATTCGATCCCCGGCCGTGTCATAGCAAAAGCCGTTATGAGATTGTACTTCTTGTTGTGTTCTGCATTAAGGGGCTCGCAAAGGACTGGCCGGCTCGGAGTCAGTATACTGTGTCGGAGTGGTGTATTCATGTTAAACTGCGGCATAGTATCACAGTGGGCCAGCACTATTAAGTCGGCATTATTCAGGACACACACGCATGCACGTCGCAATATAAGTGCCATAATCTTGGACGCGACTCCAAACCCCATTTCACCCCAGTATGTCCCAGAATTCCGAGGACAAATAAGTACCCCTAGCTTGTCGTAAGAGGCTAGTCACGTGATCAGACTCGGTGACTTGACTGATTGTGAGTCGTCGTGCCCCAGTGGTGTGGGAGATGTTCATTCTCTCAGCCACTGGTTTGTCTGTCCCGTCGTGTCCCGCTGGAATATTGCTAACTGGCGTAAAACATTCAATCACCCTTTCTTCTCATGGAAGTTGTGGGAAGAATACCTAATAATAAGGATTATTACAGAAAAAAATGCTTATTATCAGTGTCTGGTCTCAAATTGTGTCTGTAGAGAGGATAACTATATTGTCATTGTTATTATCAGCCTTCGTACCTGCATACCCATGGTGTAAAGTATGAGTTACTTGGAACCTATTCTGCCCCGGTATAGACGCAGGGTTTCAAGCATGGGTTACTGGGAACCTATTCTGCCCCGGTATAGACGCAGGGTGTCAAGCATGGGTTACTGGGAACCTATTCTGTCACGGTGTAGAGGCAGGCTGTCAAGCATGGGTTACTGGGAACCTATTCTGCTCCGGTATAGACGCAGGGTGTCAAGCATGTGGCACTGATGACCTCTTCTGCCCCGGTATAGACGCAGGGTGTCAAGCATGTGGCACTGATGACCTATTCTGTCCCGGTATAGACGCAGGGTGTCAAGCATGTGGCACTGATGACCTATTCTGCCCCGGTATAGACGCAGGGTGTCAAGCATGTGGCACTGATGACCTATTCTTCCCCGGTATAGACGCAGGGTGTCAAGCATGTGGCACCGATGACCTATTCTGCCCCGGTATAGACGCAGGGTGTCAAGTATGGGTTACTGAGAACCTATTCTGTCCCGGTATAGACGCAGGGTGTCAAGTATGGGTTACTGGGAACCTATTCTGCCCCGGTATAGACGCAGGGTGTCAAGCATGGGTTACTGGGAACCTATTCTGTCCCGGTGTAGAGACAGGGTGTCAAGCATGGGTTACTGGGAACCTATTCTGTCCCGGTATAGACGCAGGGTGTCAAGCATGGGTTACTGGGAACCTATTCTGCTCGGGTATAGACGCAGGGTGTCAAGCATGTGGCACCGATGACCTATTCTGCCCCGGTATAGACGCAGGGTGTCAAGCATGGGTTACTGGGAACCTATTCTGCCCCGGTATAGACGCAGGGTGTCAAGCATGGGTTACTGGGAACCTATTCTGTTACGGTATAGACGCAGGGTGTCAAGCATGGGTTACTGGGAACCTATTCTGCTCCGGTATAGACGCAGGGTGTCAAGCATGTGATACTGATGACCTCTTCTGCTCCGGTATAGACGCAGGGTGTCAAGCATTGGGCACTGATGACCTATTCTACCCCGGTATAGACGCAGGGTGTCAAGCATGGGTTACTGGGAACCTATTCTGCCCCGGTATAGACGCAGGATGTCAAGCAAGGGTTACTGGGAACCTATTCTACCCCGGTATAGACGCAGGGTGTCAAGCATGGGTTACTGGGAACCTATTCTGCCCCGGTATAGACGCAGGATGTCAAGCATGGGTTACTGGGAACCTATTCTGCTCCGATAGACGCAGGGTGTCAAGCATGGGTTACTGGGAACCTATTCTGTCCCGGTATAGACGCAGGGTGTAAAGCATCCACGGGGTGTCAGAGACAGGATACTTGGGACGTATTCTAATCCAGTATGAGGATCAAGCATGGGATACTTGGGACCTATTCTGCACTGGAATACTCGCGAGGCGTCAAGCATGAGATACTGTGAACCAAGTTTGCCCTGGAACACACACGCGGGTTGTTGTTTTGTTCTTGTTGAGTACACGAGCCCTGGCCACGGATATAGGGAATGATTCCTTGGTGTCTGTCGCATCTGCACTCAGCCGGTCGTCGCACCTGTGGCAGCGACAGCATGCGCTCCGCGGGGACGTTTATTGCAGTGCCACATATTTTTGATGGCATTGCTCGGGATTTTAGTAGCCGAGTCCCAGACACAAATAACTTGCATTGTGGCAAGTAAGTCCTCCTTTATTGGTCACATCAAAGCTTTCGAGATGGCAGACTTGCCGTAAGGGTGGATGTGCTAATTACCCCGTCTTGTGGACAGGCCAACTCGGGAATGACAGACTTACTCAAGTGTTAGCTGCTTTGTCTCTCATTCAACGATTTGTCTCCCTTTGATCTCAGCAGGGGGGCGCTGTATAGGCAAATCATTTGACAGGGAAAATACCTAAGAGAAACAATGATTGTCCAGAACAGACGTTTGATAGGTTGTTATGCGTGTTTGTTTCGTCTCGAAGGAAGATAAGGATCGGGGATAGCAATAGAATAGTGATTATTCAGCTAAGCACGTGATATGCTTCTGATTCGCTTTGACAAGGAGGTCATAACTAAGAAGACCTCAGGAAATGTCCGAGAATGAATGAAGAGTTCGACTATAATAAAGTATTTCTGTTATGGTTCATGACCATTTTTGTGTCCACTTGTCAACAACACCCAATAATATTAAATCAAGGGACTCCAAGGAGTAATCAAACAAGTCTCAGTCGTAGTTTAAAGAGGACTAGGGTTGTGGGGTAGGCTAGTGGTTAAAGCGTTCGAAGTCACGCCGAAGACCGGGTTTGATTCCCACATAGTATATAGTATTACTGTCCCCGCCCTAATAATGGTGGAATACTGCCAAAGGCGGAGTAAAGACATACTCAATCAGTTAAATAGGACTAGGTTCCTAGGATTACATTCCCAGCAAGTTTGATTCAGATCTTTCAAACACCACTTTGCTTCACTGCTAAATCAAATTCTAGGAACGTGTTAACAGTGTGTCAGTTTCTCATAAAAAACTAATTACGACGTCTAGACCTTGACTGGGAATGATTTCCAGACCATGAACATCGTTCCTCTTTAAATTGAACGTTTGTGTGTAAAGCAAGATGTTCAAAGTTACTGATAATTTCAAAGAAAATATACCGATGTGTACTTGATGTCTGGCAAGAACGCAATCCATGTGTAAAGATAACGTTTTCTGTGTGTCAAGAACCCTGTCTTGTCACCAGCATATGTGTTACTCTACCAACCACTCATATCAGTGAATATAGACCTGCCAATCAATATACCAAAGCGTGTCAGTTTTCTAATATGATTGTTCTCATACCAGCTGAAAGCTCTCTCAGTAGTCTAGACTTCTAATCATTTTTTTGCATATTAAATGTTTCTTGCATAGAGAGAAGGCACATGTTAGAAATATTGTGTTGCGGGTCGATCAAATCATTACGGTTGGCAGTTCTCGGTGCCGTATTACAGGAAGTGACATATATCTGAGTTCTTAATATAAGTAAGGCCACTCACACTGACTATTTGTTTGACGTAACTGCGCCTGATCTAATGAGTGAGTTTAACGCTGCATTTAACAATATTCCATTTATATCACGGCGTGTTAGCTTCATGTGGGAGGAAAAAGTGATGCTGGTCTTAGGCGGTTACCACTTTTGTGCACGGGTATGGTTCTGACAAACATAGAAACATAATCGGCGTGAACCGGGATTCGAACCCACAATCATAATTTTTACAAATATTAATTGTGTATTTAAATATTTGGCATGAGTTTGTTATTATATTGCAACAGTATTCCTACGAACAAAAAATATATTTTACGGCCTATATTTAACCGGGTTATTCGGCAATAACTTATGCATAGAACGAATGAGGGATATGCATTATTTACAGCGGGTCCTAGGATGGCGCCCTGGCTGATATAATATGTATATTCAAATTCAATTTATTTGTCCGAAATATATTCAAATTCATATTTTCCATTCCTGAAACTTTGTTAAAAAGGACGAAAAGACGACAAATCCAAATATCATTGCAAAAAAAAAGTCACATATTGTTCACTGCAGATGTTCATAAAATAGACGAACTTTGTATTCCCCGTCAATAACGCCCGCCGAACATAAAGGATATCTTATTCATGTGTGTCTGTATTTATATTCATGAGTACGTTGGTTATATATTGGACAGGGGTACGGGTGGTTCAATCGTCTTAAGGCGCCGCCACGATACGCAGGTTCGAATCTCTTATTGGCCCTTATTACAATTTTTGGGTTTGTGAGCACCAGAGCATGTGTTTGGGTTTCACAATATTAGTAAAAATCTAGTACAGTAAACTACGGTTATAACGAACTCGAAGGGAGCACTAACTTTAGTTTTTTATAACCGTAGTTCGTTATAAGCATATATACAGCATAACTATAGCAAATAGTCGGGACAAAAAAATCAGCTCGTTATATCCGTCAGCTGGTTATAAGCGTGTTCGTTATAAACATACTTTACTGTATATTAAAGTGTGCATCACTTCAGTCCTTCCACAAGCGTCCCTTGGGCACACTTAATTCTGTTGCGGTAATAGGGTGGCCATGTCGTCTTAGGCGAGGCAATTCGTTGTGCAGTGTTGCGTCCCTTTGGCACAAAAAAAATTATGATTGTGGGTTTGAATCCCGGTTCGCCCCGAATATGTTTCTAGGTTTGTCAGCACCATACCCCTGCTCGTGGGTTTCACCGAAGTGCTAAACGTCTGAGACCTGCATCACTTCGGGCTTTCCTCCCACATAAAGCTGACACGCCGTGATATAACTGGAATACTGTTAAAAGTGGCGTTAAATCCAACTCACTCACTCACCTTCCACAAGCATTACGGTGAAACCCGTGATGTAAATTACTTAAGGTTTGAAACAACGGCAAGGAAAACGAAATGTACTCCACAGAACATTTTAAAAGTATTTGAAATATTCAGGTTAAACGTTACGACGTGCCCAATGTATGGTAACTTTGTGACCGACGTCCTCTGTCTGTGATAAAACGTTGTGTCTCAACTGAAGCCTGGGGCATTTGTGGTTACCTTTCAAGAGGTAGTGAAGGTTTGGACAGGGAGACGCTTAAATGAGAGCATAAAGTGATTAATATGGGGTTTACCCGGCCCCATGGGTTTTGATGAACGGCACTTTAAGTCCATTGGTGGATTAACTGTTCTCCGAGACATGGACGTGTGGACGTAGATGAAGGACGCATGACAAAATATCTGTCACCTGTCGAAGTTTGTTCCAATTGTGTGTGGCTAGGGAAGGACAAGCAGCTCCAGTGGCCAGTGTAACCGCCAGTTTAGTTCTGTGTCAGCACTCTCCAGCCTTATCACGATTATCTGAGCATTTCTCCCGTACCTCTCGGTGGTGATGTGTGCTGATGAGGGGACCATGCTGTACAGTGGCAGCTGCAGATGCTGCTGGGTTCAAGTAGAGCAGGAAACTGGCCACTACATCATCAGGTTGGATAAGAATTAATTTATAAGACCAGGATAGAGGAAATACCGATGTTGTTCATTTTGGCCAATAAGATCTGTAAAGTTTATGAAATAAAACATTACGAATTATCCGTATCAGATGCGGTCAGGTCATATGGTCATAGGTGTTTGTGTAGGTGTGCGTGCGTGCGTGCGTGCGTGCGTGCGTGTGCTTGTACTTTAGTGCTCGGCCACCGAAATACCATGCCTCAGTTTAACAGGATACCCCACACAGACACAGTCTACTGACTCCGAGCGGACCAGTTCTTGTTTTATCCCCTCAATGCCGAGCGCCAGGCAGGGTAACAACAAGTACCATTTTTAACGTCTTTTGGTATGACGCGACTGAGTATCAAACCACCGACCTTCCGCTCTCCGGGCAGACGCTTTACCACTAGACCACGAATAGTATTATATTTGCAGTGGAACATCGTCAACTCGAAGTAACGTGAATGAAAGAATTATCCGTACTTCGAGACAAGCGGAGTGACGAAATTAGGACATATTATAGATACGGATTGTGCTAGGGCAATATCTTAACGTCCTAAGCGAAATGTGGACACAGAGAGTTCGTCTTTTCACTGTATATTAATATCGGTACTTTGACGGATTTCTACATACAGACGGGCAGTGCGATCGATATTACAAACTGGTAACCACATTTCCAAATTGGAACATTGATAAAGGAGAAGAAAATTATCCCTTTCTCCATCTAATTATATGTTTGTTTAATAGGTTGTCAGCTTAGACAGGGTCACTTTGATCTTTATGTAGATGGAACGTCTGGTGATGGAACACCGCGACGGCAAGAGTCGGTAATATGAACTTGATTTGCAAAAATAGAAACCGAGTTAGCCAAATTAAGTTACACACATGCCAAATATAGAAGTCATTTGAACCTGTTCTGACAGTTCACTGTAGATTGAGATGAGTGATGACACTCCTGGAGTTTATATTCAGCACACGCCTCCCCTGTCGACTTGAACAACATCCACACTCCTCAACGGGCACTTTCTCACAGACATATGAAAATAATCAATCAGTCTCACTGCATTAATAACCAATAGGCTTTAGAAAGTGAAACGATTTTAGACGCCTGCAAGTGATTCGATTGAGTTAGGATTTATTTCAGTTAACCTGGCACTCCCTTGGTCTATTAAGCCTCCACACTTGCACAATCCGTTCCACCATATATACCAGATTGTTATGCTTTATTGATAAGGGGTGGGTAATTGCCAGGCTTGTACACTCTTGTCAAAGAGATTGGACACGTTTGGCACATGTTATCATCTTCGTTGTTTGATTGGGCACGGGTGGGAAGTAAAAGATACCTGTTTTTCCCCAAAAGTCAGGATGAAAGTCTATAATTAATAGAATCTGATATACACTGATACGGTTTCTTCTTAGGGAAATACTTGGGGAAAACACATTACGTTGGAACACGTCATCGTCTAGATTTCAGTTATTCATCACCATTGCTGTCCATACTCGTTAGCCATTTTGTCCATCCGATACTCATTTGACAATGTCATCCAACATCTTATGTGTACAGTTGGCAATAACCGTAGCTGGTCAGGTTTCCCGTTGTGCTTGCCACGGCAAAGTAAATGAGCCAGTATTGGAGTGAGTGAGTTGGGTGTAACATCCCCGAGACTGATTCTTGTTTTGTCAGCATAATGGTTTGGTTTGCCAAGGTTGACGCCAATCGTTGACTGTTACCATTTCGGAGTGAGTGAGTATGGTTTTACGCCGCTTTTAGCAATATTCCAGCAATATCACGGCGGGGGACACCAGAAATGGGCTTCACAAATTGTACCCATGTCGGGAATCGAACCCGGGTTTTTGGCGTGACGTGCAAACGCTTTAACCACTAGGCTACCCTACCGCCCCTACCTTTTCGGAACTGGTATGTTGCTGAGCGAGATCATAATATGGGATTCAAACCCAGCCATCGCTATAAGGACATGGATAATAAAGACTTGAAAATCCGTATTGGAGAAACGAGAACCATCATTTAGTAACAATCACTATAAATAATACCTCATTCCTGGCTGTCCCTCTTGAAAATCGTGTCTGTCCCTGTTGATAATCTTATCTAAATTTACGGCGCATGGAGATGCATACCCTGTGGACATTATGGGTTAGAATTGGACACCAGCAAGCTATGCTGGTCGTAAGAGGTGACTTCATGTATCGGGTGATCAGGCTCGCTGACTTGGTTGATGGCGTGTCATCGTACCCCGACGGCGTAACCCGATGCTCATAATGTCAATCACTGGATTTTCTCGGTCCAGACTTGATTATGTAAGAACGCTGTCATATAGCTGGAATAATGTTGATTGCGGCGTTACACAACAAACAAACAAAACTCATGTATATCATATCTGTAACTTGACTGAAATCCGGGGGTGGTCGGACGGCGCTGGGCGTTAATTATCCCCTCCCTAAACCACGGCCCGGACTCGACAAATTTATAGGCCGCGTGATAATGAACGGATATTGTTTACTGCGACGTAAAAACATACATTCTTGCGCTGTATTTTGAAACCTCTCGGGACGGAATATGTCTCAAATGTCCCATGCTTGTTATAAAACCCCGTAAAAATGCATAACACGGTTACAGTGCGACCTTGCGTGTCATCATGACGTCGTGGATCGCCATTCATGCCATCAACCACCCGACCATTCCAAGGCCGCTGTGACATAGATGGAATATTACTGATTGCGGCGTAAAACATCCATCCATTCACACTCAACCTTCAACAAAACGTGTAGGCTCTATCCATCACCGAATACATATTGAAAGCCGCAGATTCGATTATTTACAGATAAATATTGCTGGAATAGTGCTGAATGCATCGTTAAACAACTAACAAACGGACACGGTGGCCATTTGTCACACAGAAACGTGTGTGTGTCTGTGTCTGTATCGGTGTCGGTGTGTGTGTGTGTGTCAGTGTGTGTTAAAACAATTTCAATTGAGTACGTTCAAGGAAGGACCGAAAGAACCACGACGCTTCCGGTGCCTAGGTGTTGCACAGAGAGTTGTAAGGGATTCAAAGGATGATCGTGTAGATGTTGTGTTGACAACTTCTGTCAATCGTCGTTACGTGCCACAGGGCTCACAGTGAGAAGTCCGTCGACCCCCTATGTCCATTCATTGACCGTAGAAGTAGCTTCCAGTTTCCAGACTCAGTGTTTCCGCAAGAACTAAAATGCTTTTCATAACGAGAATGGCGTTCATTGATGCTGGTTAGAATGGTCAGTTATTTTTAGTTATGTTTTCACAATGTCTTTCATGCTAACCCCGATCGTTTTTCAACTGTCATATGGGCTACTTAGTCAAGTTTAGCTATTGAATGATGCAATGCTATGTGTGTTGACGACAGGTGGCTGGTGTCATGTTGCACTCAACACAGAACAGACAGCAGCCCCATTTAACACACGGATGAGCTATAGACCAGCATATTGTTCCCGATACAAGATGTATATGATTTAATAATTATAATTCTACAAAGGGAACACACGAGTTTCAGAGGAACCAAAACTATTCCCCGCATCAGCACCTCACACTCCACACTCCACACTCAACAATCCACACTCAACACTCCACATTCCACACTCCACAGTCAACAATTCACTCTCCACACTCAACAATTCACTCTCCACACTCCACACTCAACAATCCACACTCCGGACCCCACATTCCACAATCCACAGTCAACAATTCACTCTCCACACTCAACAATTCACTCTCCACACTCCACACTCAACAATCCACACTCAACACTCCACACTCCGGACTCCACATTCAAAACTACACATTCAACACTCCACATTCCACATTCCACATTCCACATTCCACATTCCACACTCCACATATCAAACCCTGCACTCGTTTTTTTCTCCATACGTCAAACACCATACTCCATATTTAATACTCCATACACCGTTCCCAAATGTATTCTATACGCCATACTCCATACACCGCTCTCCATACTCCTTACACCATATTCCATACACCGTACACCATACTCCTGAGTTCACATTACACACCAAACTCCATACTCCATAAACCAAACACCGTATTCTTTACAGTATACCACATATTCCATTTTCATACTATGGATACCAGACTCTATGCACCATTGTATGTCCCATAGTCCATGCTCCAGATTAATAATGATAAGAATCATGTCAGACAATAGATTCCCCCACCCTCACTCATCCCTCAATCGCTTGTATTTACCAATTATAATGGGGCGGGGCGTGGTTTGATTGAGGTAGAGGTCTTCATGATATATTTGCATTGTGCACTTTTGCACACATTTATTCGTCTGATGATCCTTCTGTGAAGCATCTCAATACTCAAGACATTCCTCAGTGTTCTAAAACTGGGACTTAATCTTAATGTCAATGTTGATTTTGTTGATGGTTCTGTACTGCTGGACAGTACAGAAATAAGTGTCAACCAAGCGAAGGGCCATATCGAACCGGCCCAGACTCTGAACGACCACTGCATCGAGTTTATGTGCAGTGTGATGAGAAGATCAGCAACCCTGCAGAGTCCTTCGTTTGGATGAAGTCGGCTGGCCTGAAAAGTGAAAAAAGGGCCTTCTGTTTTGCTGCTCAGGACCAGTCACTTCCCACTCGAAACCGTCAATGTGTGATTTGGCATGAAATTGTAATAATGAAATGTAGATTATGCAATGAATTCAATGAGACTGTCCAACACATTGTCACTGGATGCCAAGTTTTATCTTAAACGACATGATGGAGTGGCATGATCATTTTATAACTGTCTTCGCCATGCTTGTGGTTTTGACGCAGAGGCCCATCCATGGTACGACCCGGAATATGTAGAGGGCGTCATGGAAAATGATGAATATAACATTCTTTGGAATAGACCTCAATACAGCATCATACTTATCCAGGCCAACAAACCTGATCTTGTCCTTTTTTTATAAATACAATGAAATCATTGATATCATTGAATTCTCTGTCCCTTTTGACACAAATGTGACAATATTCAGGAATAACATGGCATATATGCGCACTCCGCTTTCGAAATGTCAAGCTTGCATCCCAAGTACCAAGTTGTCCGACTCCTCATTGTTCTGCCCCACTGCCTTAGGTTTGGTACCTCCCAATCTGTTGACTGACATTGGGCGAGTACCTGGGTTTGCTGCCAGGAATACAACCCTTCTGACAATCTGGGTAATGCAGGAGGCTGCAGTGTTTGAGAATGTTCACATTTTCCGAAACCTTTTGGATGGGTTCGACCAGGCAGCGCTTCCTGGGAGAAGTCCCATTCGCTGTCTGTGCTGCGTGTAGAGGGGGAAAGGGACCTGAGCTGATGATGAGCCTGACCAAACTGTCGGACTGTGCCAGGATCACCCAAACCCTCTTTGCTGCATCTATTTATTTTGATCTGTTTATGATAATAATACAGTGTATTTGTACCGCGCTAGCGTCCATACACAATATCAGCTTCCCTGAATAGATACATCTTAAGATTAGATACGAAAGTATGCAAACTGGGTGATAGTCTTATTTGAGGAGGAAGATTGTTCCAAAGTTGAGGACCAATTGTGCAGAAAGCCTTGTAGCCGTAGGTTTTGAGTTTGTAATGAGGAATCGCCAGCTGTTGTGAGATTTGTGATCGGAGTGTTCTCTTTGGGTTGTCCTAGTGAATAAGACTTGACAGACAGGTGGATGCTTGACTATGTAGACATTTGTATGTGGGGGTGTACTTTATATTGGATTCGGAATTCAACAGGCAGTCAGTGCAGTGCGAGAATTAGGAAGATCTGGAGCTGCAGTATTCTGTTCCTTCTGAAGCTTTTGAAGTGAAGATGTATTGATTCCATACAGTACACTATTGGCATAATCTAGTCTTTAGACCACCAAGGACTGAACAAGGATCTTCGCTGAATTTGTGGTGATGACGTATTTGTCCATTACATCTCAGGTGGTAATAACAGGACGTACTCCAATTGTCAACCTGTGCATCCATTGAGAGATGTGAATCAATAACCGACCCTAAATCTTCTACTGTTCCTGAAAATGGAATGGTTTCCTAGATGTTTTGTGCCAACTAACATTGCCTCAGCTGTGTCATCGTCCAGCTTCAGTTTGCTCTCCGTCATCCAAGGCTTCATGTGTGAAGCGCAGTCTGTGGTTCTGTGCAGAGAATCAATGATTTCCAAATCCCAATGCCCCCATATCCCACCATAGTATCCATCATCACCACACAAGATTCATACCACCGCCACCTGCACCACAAACACCATTATCGCCCGACCCCATCACCCCTTCACGCAGTGAGCACACCAACATGCAACACTACAGCCCCAGTAGCACCTAGACAGTCCCGACTTCACACACTGCGCACACCCACATGCAACACTACAGCCCCAGTAGCAGGTAGACGGACCCGACTTCACACACTGAGCACACCCACATGCAACACTACAGCCCCAGTTGCAGGTAGACAGACCCGACTTCACACACTGAGCACACCCACCTGCAACACTACAGCCCCAGTAGATACACCTGACTTCACACACTGAGCACACCCACCTGCAACACTACAGCCCCAGTAGACAGACCCGACTTCACACACTGAGCACACCCACCTGCAACACTACAGCCCCAGTAGCAGGTAGACTGACCTGACTTCACACACTGAGCACACCCACATGCAACACTACAGCCCCAGTTGCAGGTAGACAGACCCGACTTCACACACTGAGCACACCCACCTGCAACACTACAGCCCCAGTAGATAGACCCGACTTCACACACTGAGCACACCCACATGCAACACTACAGCCCCAGTAGATACACCTGACTTCACACACTGAGCACACCCACATGCAACACTACAGCCCCAGTAGATAGACCTGACTTCACACACTGAGCACACCCACATGCAACACTACAGCCCCAGTTGCAGGTAGACAGACCCGACTTCACACACTGAGCACACCCACCTGCAACACTACAGCCCCAGTAGATACACCTGACTTCACACACTGAGCACACCCACATGCAACACTACAGCCCCAGTAGATAGACCTGACTTCACACACTGAGCACACCCACAAGCAACACTACAGCCCCAGTAGCAGGTAGACTGACCTGACTTCACACACTGAGCACACCCACATGCAACACTACAGCCCCAGTAGATACACCTGACTTCACACACTGAGCACACCCACATGCAACACTACAGCCCCAGTTGCAGGTAGACAGACCCGACTTCACACACTGAGCACACCCACCTGCAACACTACAGCCCCAGTAGCAGGTAGACTGACCTGACTTCACACACTGAGCACACCCACCTGCAACACTACAGCCCCAGTAGATACACCTGACTTCACACACTGAGCACACCCACATGCAACACTACAGCCCCAGTAGATAGACCTGACTTCACACACTGAGCACACCCACAAGCAACACTACAGCCCCAGTAGCAGGTAGACTGACCTGACTTCACACACTGAGCACACCCACATGCAACACTACAGCCCCAGTAGATACACCTGACTTCACACACTGAGCACACCCACATGCAACACTACAGCCCCAGTTGCAGGTAGACAGACCCGACTTCACACACTGAGCACACCCACCTGCAACACTACAGCCCCAGTAGCAGGTAGACTGACCTGACTTCACACACTGAGCACACCCACATGCAACACTACAGCCCCAGTAGACAGTCCCGACTTCACACATTGAGCACACCCACATGCAACACTACAGCCCCAGTAGCAGGTAGAGAGTTAACAAGCCAATCCCGACTTCTGACCAGGTACAGTGTAGATAAAAGCCACTGAAACGAAACTAATCAGCCTGCCGTGACTTGAAAGGTCATAAGACTGTTAAGTGCTAATGATTAATTCATGCGCAAAAGCAATACCGTGCAATGATAGCATGCACTAGATAAGCCTTAAAAAATACCTGCTATGTTTTCTAATTATACTCAAGAAACAAAGATTATCCAAGACTCGGAAGAAACGCCCGCTCAGGTATTCGCACTAACCCTTCTCACCTGTACGGAATCTCAATCTCTTTGTGCCACAGAAATACATCTTGCAAAGAGTTAAAATTGTTTACATTGTACTATTGTGTACGATTGCTTGATTTTGTTTCATGTTCCCAGTATCATTTCAAAGAAGGAATATGTGCCTGTTGGATATGTAGATAGTGTTTTTGTCATTGTTAATGTGTAGTTTTACCTAACTGCATTGAATGTAGTGTTCAATACAACTGAATCCAAAGGCAATATGGAGTGGATAAACATGCCCGGGGGAGGGAGGGGTGTATCCATGTGGTTTGTATGGGGGTGGGGGTTGAGAACAATCTATTTTACCTCCAGCTATATCCTCCGTGTATTCACTGAGCACCATCAAATAATCTATTCATTTTCACTATTGATACACACAAAATTTACGCTTGTGCATTATCCAAACAAAACAATATTCATTTTTTTAACACTGCCAACAAACTATTCATATATTCGCATATATTTGAACAAACCTTTCATATAACAAAATTTAATGTAACACGCCCTGTAAGAGGCGACAAACGGGATCGGGTGGTCAGGCTCGCTGACTTGGTTGATGCATACCATCGCTCCCAATTGCATGGATCGATGCTCATGATATTAATCTCTGGATTGTCTGGTCCAGACTAAATTTTTTACAAACCGCCGCCTTATAGCTGGAATATTGCTGAGTGCGGCGTTAAGCAACAAACCAACCAACCAATTTCTTGTCGCATAATACTCATTAATGGTATTCGTGATTACACTGTTGTTCAGTCATACCAAGATACCAGTCAGTTATAGGAAAATGCTAGTCAGTTATACGAATATACCAGTTAGTTATGGGACGATTCAAGTCAGTTATACGAAGATACGAGTCAGATATTGGAATATTTCAGTTAAATATGGAGAGATTCCAGTGACTTATAGAAATAAACCAATCAGATATAGAAAAATACGAAACTTAATGAGTTGGTGGGCGGTCGGGTAGCCTAGTGGTTAAAGCGTTCGCTCGTCACGCCGAAGACCCGGGTTCGATCCCGACATGGGTACAATGTGTGAAGCCCATTTCTGGTGTCCCCCGTGGTGATATTGCTGGAATATTTTTAAAAGCGGCGTAAAACCATACTCACTCACTCACTTAATGAGTTGGTCATTGGTATTTAAACAGATTCTTAATTTATTTATATTCATTAAAATTAAGGATTAATATTGTCGCTTGTAACTAATTCAGATATTTGTGTTTAAGTATTATGACGATGTTTGTTTGTTTCTTTTTACTAAACACTGAGAGTTGTTTTCCTTCCACACTGTAGGTTTAAAATCATGTGTAGCTAAGATAAACAAAAACAGATATTAGCGTTCCTCGTCCAGTGACGTAGCATTTCAGTCAAAACAGGGCGGGTGTCTTGATGAATGTCGATGGAAGTAGACGTTTCTCGCTTTGTTGAAACAACGGCCGAGGATAGGTGTTGACATGCCATGGGTCTTAATCGGAGCGGATCCTCAAAGTTGAGTGTCGCAAGTCTGCACAGCAAATCGCGATGCAGTAAACCTCTGCATATTTAGCCATTGACATGAAATGGTCCCAGATGCTCCTTTTCACCAGACTTTCTTTCCCTCATTTTCTCATTAATTTACAACATTTTAGTCAAGAAAAGATAAATCTTTCTTTAAAATCCGGACAATGTTAATAAGCTGGGAATGTAATATATAAACCGGACATATCCAAACTTAGTTAAAATCGTTTTTGTGGCATGTCTCAAATACTCACCACAATATTGGGAACCATTTTCGTAAGTTTGTAACCTTACAGAAGTCTGCTAATGCTCTATCTTTTCTCCATCAACCTAAACCTGCAATTGTCTTCAGCTGACGTGTGATGGTCCACTGACACCTCATCTTGCCTTGTGAATACATTCTACCAGACACAGCCTATCTGCACTTAAAGCATAGCTCATATCTGAAGACCATGCACGACCTAGTGTATTACCAGAGGCCTTATTAATGCTGGAGATAAGACTTGGAGTCATAGGAATAGGCCTTGGATTCCTGTTGTCAAAGGAAGGGATTTACGGTTGATATGCACGGGTCTGCGGAACCGACTGTGGTCAATATATACAGGGATTTATCCACTGCGCTCTATGGCTATTTACTTCCATTTCTTTTTCTGACAGCGCTTCCATAAGAAATAAGCCGACAGATCTGCGTATGATGTAGAAAGTGTTCTGACATTTGTTCTTTGAAATCGAACTTTGATAAAAATTGGTTTAAGATTGGCTCTGGCATAAGTTTGTCTACTCCAAATATCCATATGAAACAAAGAATGCCCACACATAGAGTCTTATGTTACCTTGCTATTTGCTCCTCAGAAATATAAACCGTATGACTTGATGCTTGAAATATGTCTGGATTTACATAGGCTTCTTTTAGCCCCTTAATGCCGTTTACAAAAGTATTTCACTTAGATCACTGGAGTGCCAGATTGATGGTTCATGCCATGCAGTTCCCAGACGTTTACCGCTTTGGTGAAACCCACAAACGAGGGTGTGGTTCTGACAAACCTTGAAACATTATCAAGGCGAATCTGGGGTTCGAAACTACGATCATAACATTCTGACACGCCTAAGGGACGCAACTAAGCACAGCGACTGGCAGTGTCATAGATGACTCGGCCACCCGTACCAACGAGCACCACGGTGTGAATAAAGCTTTATGAGGTGGTATTCACGGTGTGAAGTAGGCTTTATGAGGTGGTTTTCACGGTGTGAACAAGGCTTCATGAGGTGGTTTTCACGGTGTGAACAAGGCTTCATGAGGTGGTATTCACGGTGTGAACAAGGCTTTATGAAGTGGTATTCACGGTGTGAAGTAGGCTTTATGAAGTGATGTTCACGGTGTGAACAAGGCTTTATGAGGTGGTATTCACGGTGTGAACAAGGCTTCATGAAGTGGTATTCACGGGCAACACCAAGGGCAACAACCAATAGTATGCTATAAAGGTGTCATGGATGTAACGCCCAACATGGTCGACACACCAGATTTTGATCACCACTCCCGATTTAAATTTATCATTTATCGTTTCATCAGTTCCCTTTTTGTTTCTTTTGTCGGAAATAATAAATTTGGTCAGTTTTAGAAATTACTTCTATCAGCGTGGTCTTTTTTAATGAAACCCTTTGAATATGTCAAACCAAGTAACATCGACTAACTCTTGCTATCTCTTTTATGCATGGTCGGGTCATTACATTATGTGTGTAGTCCATGCTTAGTAGCCCCGCTGTGCTGGAGCAGGTGTATTGTTGAAGGCAGCCACACGGCCATTAGAACTCGAGCTCTATTTTGCTTTGCCTTTAGGCCTCCACATATCACACTTATTGGTCCATTACGCCCTAACACGCAGACCGGACTAACCGGAAGCGGAAGTACACGGGAGGACCTGAAAACATGTTTTCTTCCTTCGATGTGAGAGAGCGGTCACGTTCAAAGACTTCCGGTTACAACATTTCTATCCACATAACGTCATTCTTCGCCTAGTTTGTTAGAAAACAGGAAAATATGTTCTTAAGGCTTTTGCCCGCCGTTTGTGTTTGTAACATGAGGAGTGCGATGTCACGCATGGCCGCATTAACCAGATACACGTGTTGTTTTGAGACACCGTTGCTCAGTTGTGTGACGTGCAAGTCGAGTGTTGTTAAACGCCAATTCAGTCTTCCTGACAGGCAACCTTGCTCGACGTGGATGCATAGCAGGTACGTTTAAACAGTTTCGTAAGCGGACGTTTTGGGAGTCAGGTAGTAATGAGAGAGTGAACTGAGTATTTGTAAGGAAGTGAACATGTCTGTGTGTATTTCAGCTTGTGTTTCTTCATGTCTGTTTGTGTCTGTTTCAGTGTTTGTGTCTGTGTGTGGGCGTGTGTTTGTGCTATGGCTGTTTGTGTCTGTGTGTGTATTTTGTGTTGGTAGTTTGTGTATGTCTATTTGTGTTTCTTCGTGTGTGTGTTTATGTGTGTGAATATCAAATGTTGCAATTATCATTTTACGGAGTACCAATACTCGATGTCTAAAAATTTCACCTTATATATCGACCTACAAGCTCACAAAACTTATATTCCCACATCATCAATCCTTGGTATCTAATGCCACAGTAGTGGGGACGTACCATTAACTTATTGACGATCATGATACTCACGATCCTTGTTAAAAAAAAATGCTTACTCCGAATCGGATGTAAACATAAACCCTAAAATATTTTTAACAGTCGTCTTAATCATTAGTCATGACATATAGCCAGGCTTGCAAACTAACACTCCAAAATGTACGACTAATGTGATACTGACTCGGGCGTAACGGAATGCAGCGGGGACACGCTAACCCATCCAAGACGGGGATAATTTTACAGTTAATCCAAGCATAACACTTCCCGTTTGTCCCTGCATCATTGATTCGACCATGTTTCTTCCCTACGTTGAACAAAACACTTAACACCGTAGTCTCATCTGATAAACTATGCTCATTATATACGCCGCGTACACTGAAGTGTGACTGAGCGTGGTCGTTTCATTAACTTCCGTGTTATGCAACAGCTAATGTTTGGAGGCGCCGTCCGTATCACTGTCGCTCTCGTGAGGATGTGACACAATCGCGTAGAGTAGCTGGCTGTGTTTTCTCAAACTTCATTGGTTGATTTTGATTCTAGATTGTTTTCAACACCATTTGTAATAAGTGGTGTGTATTTGTTAACCTTTTAGGAATATGCTTCGAATTTCATACGCAACTGTTACACATCGTTAAATGACGGGTTGTCATATGACTGAATGTAGAAATGTCACGTCTTTCACTATTAGCGTGGCATTTCCCCTACGAAGTGAAAGTCGTAAAAACAAGAACATTGTCTTGACTTGCTGCATTAACTTTAACAGCCATTGTTTCAAAGTGTGTGAATTATGCATACAGAATTATGTATACATGACACGTCGGAGAGACATGAAGACATCCCAGGGATTGTTTACGTTGTTGACGAATTATAAGGAGGCCTGACCATGAATTTACTCCTCCAATATTACGAACTGTTGAAACAATAGCGGTTGACCTGTGAATAATAAATAAGCTGAAAGTATACACATTGAACTATCAGTCGACGTCGTTAGAAGATATGTGGTCTTCATTTAAGGCACAAATTACCTTGACAACATAAATAGTGGTATATCTAGCAGTAGTTGTAGTGGTTGTAGCAGTACTTGTGATAGTAGTGGTGGTGATAGTAGTAATAATAGTAGTAGTAGCAGCAGAATTAGTTCTTTGTTTGCATGTTGTTTAATGCCGCACCCAGCAATACTCCAGCGATATCACGGCGGTATGTAAATATTCAAGTCCAGACCAGACAATCCAGTGACCGACATCATGAGCATCGATTTACGTCATTGGTATACGAGGACATACATCAACCAAGTCAGCCAGCATGACCACCCGATCCCGTTAGTCGCCTCCAAGCAGTTCCTGAAGACCCGGATCTTCACGGGTTAGCAGTAAGACCTATGGTAGTAATCGCAGTGGTGGTAATATTATTATTATCATCATTATAAGTTTTATTATTACTGTTAATTTATCGTTATCATCGTCGTTATATTTATAAATCAGTTCACGTTCAGCAATAGTATTCATATTACAAAACAGATAAGGTGAGGTGAAATGGGGTTTATCGTCGCGTCCAAGATTATTGCATTTATATTGCGACGTGCATGCACGTGTGTGTGTGTGTGTGTGTGTCTGTCTGTCTGTCTGTCTGTCTGTACTAGTCCGGACTGATGCCGATTTATAGTGTTAGACTACAAAGATACCATGCCGCAGTTTAACGTGAATACCCCACTCAGACACTGTATACTGACTCCGAGCCGACCAGTCCTTGTTTTAGTCCCTTAATGCCGAGCACCAGACAGAGTGACAAAAAGTACCACCTTTTAACGTCTTTCGGTAAGACGTGGCCAGGGATCGAGCCCCGGGCCTTCTGCTCTCCGGGCGGACGCTCTACCACCAGACCACGGAAGCGGTCTATTACACCAGAATTTGGGTGTGAATTAATGAGTACAAAACTTAAAATACCGACCGAAAAAATATATTTCTTCGGAAACATCGGTAATTACCTCTCGAGTAAGTGGTTACGATACAATCTAGCCAGTTCTAAACCCCATCAAGTGGCAAGATATGGACGCTTCGATAATATAAATTAAACATTTTCGCACTTTAGATGATTGGCTTTATATGTACAGTGAACTACGTTTATAACGAACACGCTTATAACGAACTGACGGATATAACGAACTTACTTTTTTGTCTCGACTATTTGCTGTAGTTATGCTGTATATGTGCTTATAACGAACTACGGTTATAACGAACTGAAATTAGAGGTCCCTTTAAGTTCGTTAAAACCGTAGTTTACTGTAGTTCAAAGGAGCACAACAAAAGGGAACACATACTTCTGTGGGCAAAGACCCGGAGAATGTACTCTTACATCAACACATACATGTATGTATATGCCAGTGAGATAAAGGTAGGTTGGCTCTCAAAATAGCACATTTTGCACGCAAGGCTTGCTTCGTTTTAGATCTACACATGCGCACGGAGAGAAGCTTCAGGATAAACTACGGACCACACGTGGTGTGAGGAGCTTGCGAGGGGCGGGGCTTCTGAGAAAACTGGTTTTGATTGGATTTTGTAATAGTTTAAGTAATGAGAACCACATAATTTCAGATATGCCGTATTGCTTAAGATGAAAGGCAGCCTTGGAAATAATAACACTTATAAGATGGTAATAAAGATATGATAGATTACATGATGCAGACAGGCATCGGGGGTCAGGCTCGCTGACATGGTTGATGCATGTTATCGTATTCCAATTGCGTATATCGATGTTCATGATATCAATCACTGGATTGTCGCGTCCAGACGCGATTGTTTCCAGACTGCCATGATATAGCTGGAATATTGATTATTACGATGTTGAACAACAAACAAACATTATGCAGACATTCCCATCTCTTCTGTTTGTCTTGTATCTTCCACGTTTATGCTGTGGTAAGTGAATTGGGTTTAACTAACGAAATAGTGAAGCCTTAAATGACTCGGCCACCCGTGCCCCTTCGCTGCTAACCGCCTCCGTGGTCTAGTGGTAGAGCGTCCGCCCGGAGAGCCGAAGGTCCGGGGTTCGATCCCCGGCCGCGTCAGATCAAAAGACGCTAAAAGATGGTACTTGTGTCCACCTGTCTGGCGCTCGGCATTAAGGGGCTTAAACAAGGACTGGTCGGCTCGGAGTCAGTATACTGTGTCTGAGTGGGGTATTCCTGTTAAACTGCGGCATGGTATCTCAGCGGGCTAGCACTATATATCGGCATCAGTCCGGACTAGTACAAGCAGCCACACAGACAAACACACTCACGTGCATGCACGTCGCTATATAGGTGCAATAATCTACGACGCGACGTTAAACCCAATTTCACCTCACCTCACCTCACCTCACCTCACCTCACCTCACCTCACCCTTCGCTGCTGTAGAAATTAGGGAGAACTGGTAATTAAAGACTTTCTTATTTTAACGACTTCTAAAACCTTTCTCAGGAACAATCCACGAGTTATCACCTGTCTTTAAGAAACATGTTGCAAAATGATAAGGCGTCTTGTTAATTAATTTCGGCCAGAAGCTCTTGGGTAGCTCTCTGGTCAAAGCGTTCGCTCGTCACCGAGAAGACCCGGTTTGATTCCCTATATTACTGCTTGTAATGGTACCCCCAAACCTCTATAACGATAATGGTTCCATAATATAAGGATGGTGGCATTGAAGGTTCGGTACACCTCAATAGTTTTGCATATTAGTTTATAGACTGTTCAGTCTGATATCTTTCAGGCTGATGTAGTTGGTATATCCTTTAACCGCCGGCGTAAAACAATACTCAGTAAGCTCTCACACTATACTATCGGACCTAGGAATCCCAACGCGACAGCAAATCGCTCAAAAGTAATCGTTTGTATTAGTTGTCTGATTTGCCCTTCAAAACAAAGCCCCTGACTGAAATCCACGTAATGCGTCTAAGGATCTCCGCTAAATGTACTTTACAGAAATATTAGGTTCACCCATCACTGGGTAAATTATATAGATACTCATGTCGACTTCAGATGGAACAGATTTAAGAAACTTAGCTTTTCTTTATTCACCATACAATGAATGTTAGAACAATTATCTTATGAACTGGACGGAGGTGTATAATTGGATAATACAGTATGGGCCGATGGCATACATCCGTGCTGCATTAAGGAAAAATGAACTGAGAAGGGAGACTAGACAAACATCTAGTCTCTGAAATGAACATATCGTACAGAAAAAAACAGTTGTTCAGTTATCTTAATAAAAATATAATAAAAGGGAGCCCAGTGACTCTCTTCATTTTCAGATACTGCAGTAATCTAGACTTGCCAAACATTATAGACTTGCATGGGCTGTATTTGATATATATCTATATCAGGGTCTGTAGGACAGACTAAAGGGAGACTGCAACCCACAGAAACTTTAAATTGTATACAAACTGTACAAACTGCAATAATTGTAGCAAATAAGGCAAATACCAACTACTTTTTTATACTTTTTTTTTAAAAACCCATCTTTGTATATATTTTTTGTATCGTTAAACATACTTGAAACTATCACGAATACCTCGTTTTCTGAGACACCCACCTCGCTAATGTCTTTGAGCCTTTTCGATTCATCCCTTATCAACTTAATCGAACTGTAACGCCGACTTAGATTGCGGTGTATGCTGCTGGTCAACGTCAAGGAAATGTTTTACCGTTATACGTATAAATAGAATTGTGTTCATATCAAATATACTCGCCGTCGCTCATGCATCTCACGGCGCGAATGTATGTCAAGGTAAGCAAGATTTACTGTTATTTACACCGCGAAAATAAAAAGGAAGTTTGTGCTTTAGAACTCTCGTCTGAAGTTTTTTTTGCGTTTCATCCGCCGGTGCCAATCGTTTTACCCGGAAGCCATTGTATTCCTATTTGGTATATCCGCGACTCCAGACATCGTATTTTCGCCAATAAAGGGTAACCGCTGTTATATATTGTTAAGGAAAATGAGCATTTGGTACAAGAATCGTTTGTGTTTATTGTCGCCCCCAACTCATCCCGCCCCTCACTTACCACGCTAAGTTAAATCAATCAACCAATGACGGCCTTGTGGAGCGAGTTGCCGTGCTAATCAGCGTGAGTGCTTTCTTCATTTATGTAATTGAGCGAATCAAGTTCTCCCCAGACCAGAAACACAGGCTACTAAAAGACATGAGAAAAGCCAGACGCGGTCCTTTAGAGAATTAGCCTTCCATCTTGGCTACTTCGCTTCTCATTTAGGCGGACATCAGTTTAACGAGGTATTGACGAGATACATCTATTCTGCTGCTAACCTGCAAGATGTAACAGCCAATACAATCGAGACAGGTCTTCTCCATGCCAAACTATTTGACCCTTGTAGATAAAGTTACAACATTGCGCAAATCACAGAACTGGGTTTGCCGTATCAGTATTCTGATAAGTAAAGGGTAACAGTATTAGACTAGTCACACAATTAAACAAGACGTAGTTCTATGCTAGTATTAATACCCAGATAGTCTACGGTATCGTCACAGTATCCGGCTTCTGACTACACACGAGAGTCACATGGTTTGTTCATTCACAATATCAGGGTAGAGACAATGCTAGGCCATTCATAACACAGTGTAGTCATAGCGCTAGATCATTCGTAACGTCAATGTAGTAGGAAGCGCTAGGTCATTCATAACGCCAGGGTAATGACAGCGCTAGGTCTTTGTAACGTCAATGTAGTAGAAGTTCGTGGTCATTCATAGCGTGACTGTAGTCACGGGGTTAGGTCGTTCATAGCGTCAAGGTAGTGACAGCGCTTGTTTATTCGTAACGTCAGTGTATTGATAGCGTTAGGTCATTCACAACCTCAAAGTAGTCGCAGCTCAAGGTCATTCACAACGTCAAGGGACCGCCTCCGTGGCCTAGTGGTAAAACGTTCGCCCGGAGAGCCGAAAGTCAGGCTTCGATCCCCGACCGTGACATACGAAAAGACGTTTGAAGATGGTAATTGTTGTTACCCTGCCTGGCGCTCGGCATAAAGGGGCTATAACAAGGGCTGGGCGCTCGGAGATAGTATACCGTGTCTGAGTGGGTTCATCATGTTAAATGCATGGTATCTCAGTGAGCTGGCACTACAAAATCGGCATTAGTCCGGACTAGTACAATCACACAAATGCGCGCGCGCGCGCACGCACGCACGCACACACGCACACACACACACACACATATGCAGGTACGTCGCTATATGAGTGCATATAACGCGACGTGAAACATCATTTCACCTCACCTCACAACGTCAAGGTAGTCACGCTAGGTCATTCATAACTTCTAGGTAGTCACAGCACGAGGTCATTCACAACGTCAAGGTAGTCACAGCGCGAGGTCATTCGCAACGTCAAGGTGGTCATAGCGCGAGGTCTTTCACAACGTCAAGGTAGTCACAGCGCGAGGTCATTCACAACGTCAAGGTAGTCACAACGCGAGGTATTCATAATGTCAAGGTAGTCACAGCGCGAGGTCATTGAGAACGTCAAAGAAGTCACAGCGCTAGGTCATTCAGAACATCTGGGTAGTCACAGCGCATGGTCATTTACAATGTCAAGGTTGTCACAACACGAGGTATTCATAACATAAATATAGTCACAGCGCTAGGTCATTCAGAACATTTGGGTAGTCACAGCGCATGGTCATTTACAATGTCAAGGTTGTCACAACACGAGGTATTCATAACATAAATATAGTCACAGCGCTAGGTCATTCACAACGTCAAGGTAGTCACAGCGCGAGGTCATTCATAACGTCAATATACTCACAGCGCGAGGTCATTCATAACGTCAATATAGTCACAGCGCTAGGTCATTCACAATGTCAAGGTAGTCACAACGTGATGTATTCATGACGTCAATATAGTCACAGCGCGAGGTCATTCATAACTTCAATGGAGTTCAATGGTTGTTCTTTCATTTCATCATCATTTCATGAATAAAGCAGAGAGCATTTATGTCACATGATGCATGTTGATTGTTGACAAGCACAACACCGAGGATGGATTTTATTTGTGCTAAAATATATATTGATGTTTTTGAACCGTGTGTTTTCCCTTGTGTTCGCGACAAGCAGTGAGACAGCTGTGACCTTGGCAAGGAGCACCGAGTCACCTCTCCGCGTTCTGAACTTTCTACTTGTATTTTGATTGTCATTACGAAGATCAGATCGATATTATCTGCTTGTTCTATTTATTTTTGAGGAATTTCTCGTTTCAGTATCGATAATTACGGGAATGTTTACGGGACAGTCACCAGACAGGCTATATCTTTGATCTTAAAATCAATTTTCCACACTCACCCAATAAAGATTTGAGACCCACGTTTTTAATACGATGGAATGTGTGTCGGCGTTCCTTTCCGAAAGATATGATTATTTATTTATCTGATTGTAAGATAACGGAAACCTAGTTTGAAACAAACATCGCTGTCTTGTGTGTAGCTACGCTTTTGCGTGGATGAATACTAGTTTCTCTTCTAAACAAGGCTCGTCTGACACACGTTGCTTGTTCCTCAAAAACCACAGTTGAACTGAAGAACTAGGTCGTCCAACAAAGCTACAACTACCGTCACTCCAATTCCATAGACTTGGACTACTTGAGGTCGCTTTGTGAAGAGAGAAAGACCGAGTTGCTCCCGGGTCTTGATTCATGCATAGTAACGTGTTGTTCGAGGGGATTCCATTGATGTATTCCATACCACTGTTTTCGCTACGTATTACCAATAGGATTCATTATATATGGGATGTTATTTACGGTACGTCTGTCATATTTATCTTACTCGACTCTGATTGGTAGATTTACACCAACTGTTTTATTTTTTAATATTTGCGAAATGGTATTTGGTAGCGTTTATCATATGAATGGTTTTATGACGCTATTCGTTGTTCATGACGTCACTACAACTTTATGTGTTATTGGTAACATTAGACCGCCATAGCCAATGTTGTTTTATATCACCACAAAGCTACTCTCATAAAAGAGGATGGGGTCAAATGTTCATCAAAATAAGTTAAAGGCCACCCGATTCTTTGATATTACAAGAGTTAATCTGACATGGCAAGACAGATTAACTGTAGTATTATGAAAGAATCCGGTGGTGCTTAACTTGTTGCGAGTAGTATAGACAGACTAATCTACCCTGTGTTCAACATAATTGATTGTCGGTCCTAAAGAATTCCCGTTCTAAGATAACAACCAGCTCATTCGAGACAGGATCTTTGACATTCTCCAAGCATACCATCGGGTAAACGATATCTGTGTGGGTGGGTAGTTTATCTAATTGACAAGTGTATGCTTGATCGGGTGGAGGAACCGGGTGGGCGGGTGTTTGGCCGTTCTGAATGCATACGTTTTTCATTACATCAGGCTTGTACACACGAGCCGTAACTTACCTGGAACGCATGAGCGGTCGATGGTGTGTGTAATTAGTGTGTGAATTCGGTTAAACGTCTCTTCAAATGGAATACATTCATATCCAGCATCCCAGCTTAATATGATGGAGAAGCCGAAAACGTACAGGTCGCGGTCGTTAAACCTGCATCTTTGGTAAACCCTAAGAGGGTTTGGATGGTGTAGACAGACCATGGTTTGATGATTATGGTAAATCTGGGATTCGAACCCACGACTATGATCCTGGGTGTCAAAAGACGAAGCGAATTGGCCTCATATCTAACTGTTTCCCTATTATTTCAACCAGTTATATCCCTTGCTGCGTGAATAAGACCGTATACTATATGTAGGTCTATGTGTTTTCACGTATGAAGTCAAACAAAGGACCGTTCGGTTCTCCGTTGACGTGAGTAAGAAGTCAGTTTATCCATTCCTTCCCGTCTACGTTTTTTCCGACACACAATTCAATTTCCAGGTAGCATCGATTTCCGTGGTAATCAATAATAGATTATGAATTTCTCACGATGAAGTTGAATGGCTAAATATAGAATAAATCCACCTTAGCGGTCGATTCAAAACAGCCGTTTGAGTGAGTTGCTACGATCACTTACAGGATTCCGATAGACAAGGGTGTATACTTGAGTGTTGAATTATCGATAGGATGTGTAGTGTGGGTTGTACCGCCGTGGAAGGAAGTCTGTAGTTGTGTTGGACAAGCGCATCACCAGTGGGACTGGGCTGAGGACGGCGGCAGCTACAGCAGCCGTTACTGGACACTGCGGAGGGTCACGACATCGGCGACGGTTGTAGCAGTGAAGGTATTTGTCGATGTTGCTGTTGATCACGTTGGGGATAGAGGTTGGACGTATAGCAGTTGTGTTTATATTCTGTGCTTGATGAAATTGATTTCACAAGATTTGATTCAGATTGCTGAAGTTTGTGTGAGTTCGTGTGAGTGTGGTTGTGTCTGTCTCCTTGTAGTAAGTATGGGGTGGGGTGGGGTGGGGGGGGGGGGGGGGGTGGACGGGAGGGATATGGTTTGTATACTCCCAAGGAATCTGGGAATACAAGTGGAATTTACACTGACCCCGCACAGCGAGGTAATATTGTGCAAAGTTTGCTTTTTATTGATATCTTTTTAGTAGTAGTAGTAATAGTAGTAGTAGTTAATTTTTATAATTATTATTATTATTATTATTATTTTTATTATTATTATTATTTACAGATTAAAATATTAAATGCAGCAAAGAGGGTTTGGGTGATCCTGGCACAGTCAGGCTGGTTGGGCTTATCATCAGCTCAGGGCCCTTGCCCCCTCTACACGCAGCCCAGACAGCGAATGGGACTTCTCCCAGGAAGCGCTGCCTAGTCAAACCCACCCAGAACTTTTCGGAGAATGTGAAGACTCCCCAACACTGCAGCCTTCTGCATTACCAGGATTGTCAGAAGTGCTGTATTCCTTTAAGCAAACCCGGGTACTCTCCCAATGTCAGTCAACAGATTGGGAGGTACCAAACCTAAGGCACCGAGAACAATGGGGAGTCGGACAACTTGGTACTTGGGATGCAAGCGTGACAGTTCGAAAGCGAGGTCCGCATATTTGCCATGTTTTTCCTCAGTCTTGTCAATCACATTAGTGTCAAAGGGGACAGAAAATTCAATGATATAAATTATTGCATAGGATTTATCAAAAAGGACAAGATCAGGTTTGTTGGCCTGGATACGTCTAAGGCTGTAAATGGGCCTATTCCAAAGAATTTTGTATTTATCATTTTCCATGACGCCCTCTACATATTCCGGGTCGTACCATGGGTGGACCTCTGTGTCGAAACCACAAGCATGGCGAAGACAGTAATAAAATGATCGAGCTACACCATCATGTCGTTTAAGACACTGTGTTTGTGCCAAAGCTTGGTATCCACTGACAATGTGTTTGTCAGTCTCATTAAATTCACTGCATTGTCTTCATTTCATATTCACATGCATATTTGATGCAAAATCACACATTGATGGTTTCGAGTGGAGAGTGACTGGCCCTGAGCAGGAACACAGAAAACCTTCTGTTTCACTTTTCAGGCCAGACGGCTTCATCCAAACGAATGACTCTTCAGGTTTGCTTCTCATCACACTGCACATAAACTCGATGCAGTGGTCGTGCAGAGTCTGGGCCGGTTCGATATGGCACTTCGTTTGGCTGACTCTTATTTCTGTACTGTCCAGCAGTACAGAACCATCAACAAAATCAACATTGACATTAAGATTAAGTTCCAGTTTTAGAACACTGAGGGATGTCTTGAGTATTGAGATGCTTAACAAGAAGATCATCAGACAAATAAATGTGTGCAAAAGTGCACAATGCAAATATATCATGAAGATTGGTTGACACTCCTTCCTGTACTGTCCAGCAGTACAGAACCATCAACAAAATCAACATTGACATTAAGTTTAAGAACACTGCGGAATGTCTTGTTTTTATCATGAGTATTGCCATGCTCCACAAGAGGATCATTAGACGAATAAATGTGTGCAAAAGTGCACAATGCAAATATATCATGAAGACCTCTACCTCAATCAAACCACCCCCCGCCCCATTATAATTGGTAAATATAAGCGATTGAGGGATGAGGTGAGGTGAGGTGAAATGGGGTTTAACGTCGCGTCCAAGATTATTGCACTTATATAGCGACATGCAGGTTCGTGTGTGTGTGGCTGCTTGTACTAGTCCGGACTGATGCCGATTTATAGTGCTAGCTCACTGAGATACCACGCTGCAGTTTAACATGAATACCCCACTCAGACACAGTATACTCCGAGCCGACCAGTCCTTGTTTTAGCCCTTTAATGCCGAGCGCCAGGGTAACAGGGTAACAACAAGTACCATCTTTTAACGTCTTTTGGTATGACGCGGCCGGGGATCAAACCCCGGACCTTCCGCTCTCCGGGCGGACGCTCTACCACTAGACCACGGAGGCTGTCCGATTGAGGGATGAGTGAGGGTTGTGGGATGTATAGTCTGACATGATTCTTATTATTATTATTAATCTAGAGTATGGAATATAGGGCATACAATGGTGTATCGAGTATGGTATCTATAGTATGGAGTGTAGAATGGAATATGTGAATGATGTATGGAGTATACCATATGGTGTTTTGTGTATTGATTATTAAGTATAGTGTATGACGTATGGAGAAAAAAACGAGTGCATGGTTTGAGATGAGGAGTGCGAGATGCTGATGGGACCGGGGGGGGGGGGGGTATATTGTTGGTTCCTCTAAAACTCGTGTTTTCTCTTTGTAGAATTATAATTATTAAATCATATACATAACTTTGCATCGGGACCAATATGCTCGTCTATAGCTCATCCGTGTGTTAAATGGGGCTGCTGTTTGGTCTGTTGTTTGAGTGCAAAACACACAGTGACGTTTTCGAGTGGGAAGTGACATGTCTAGACTAACATTTAGTCTCTGAAATCTCATGTTACACAATATCCTTCTTGACTCTAAAAATAAAAAAATTCCCTATGCTGATTTTTGTGGAATAGAGCTACATGTAGCTTGAGCTGGCTAGACTTGCTTTTGTATGCGTTTCTAGATTTATTTTTTTCATAAAATAAATATATTCCACGGTCATGGTGCAGGACTATGACAGGTCCTGAGCAGCAAACAGAATGCTTTCTGTTTCACTTTTCAGGCCAGTCGACTACACCCGCGAAGGACTCGACAGTGCCTTCAGTGCCTACTCCCCAGAGCAATGTCGTGGTATGGCTAAAGCTGTTAGTGCCCAAGTACTCTGATTTCACAAATGTGCTGACCGAGTGGTTCGCATTGTGCGACATTCAGTTTGACATCTCATCTATGGGATTATTTTACGCAGGGAGACAGCTGTGTAACATGATTAATTCCCTTGTCAGTGTATAAACGTACCACATGAATAAGTTATGGAGCATATGCTACTATTTCACCCGTATCTCTGTGGCAATTTGTCAAACAAGGAGCTCGATTTGCGTTTGTTATTCCGTGCTACCGTCAACAACATTAACTACACACACTACATCAGGTAGACGACAGTACCTACAGGTATACCTGCCTTCCCCTGTGGAGCGATCGCTTCCTGCTTGTCTGTCATGCATGTACGTGATACCTGTCGTGTGTCCTCCCAGACAAGTGGGATGTTTGAGTGATTTGTTGACCATTGTTGTGATATATGTAATGTGCAAGTGTATTTTAACCTACGCTTGGATACGTGTGGAAGTCTATTGCTGACCTGGACTGAGGCAACTGGCTGTTTTAGTGCCTTGTTGACTCCACTAAGATATTTGTAATATTTTAGTGTATCCTTAACCTTCACTGAGGCAGGGGCGGTGGGGTAGCCCAGTGGTTAAAGCGTTCGCTCGTTACGCCGAAGGACCGGGTTCTATTCCCAACATGGGTACAATGTGTGAAGCCCATTTCCAGTGTCCCCTCCGTGGCGAAAAGGGACATAAAACCGCTCGCCCATTCACTACATTCACTAGTGTGGTGTTGAAATCTATTGTTGACCTGTACCAAGGCAACTGGCTGTTTTAATGTATTGTTAAGCTCCACCGGGGCACGTGCTGTGAGTGTCTACTGGCTTCTGAGTCTGGACCAGACAATTCAGTCATTGCTATAGTGAGCATCGATCTACGTAAGTGGGACACGATGACATCCGATCAGCCGAGACACCGAGCCTGACCACACGATCCATATACTCGCCTCTAATGACAAGCATAGGTTGCTGGAGACCTGTATTCTTACCCTGAATCGACTTGACTCATAAGGTAATAAACTCCATCCACTAATTCATGACATGCTTTTAAATGTGTGTATGTTTCCCAACCAGATAATGATGACGGTTGATGGCGATGATTATCATCATCATGAACATTGTGGTTGTGATGAATATTATTAATAGTAGTATGGTGATAGTTGACGTATTGACCATATTTAATATTATATATTCTGCTTTGTTAATCATTCATGATAGCTTTACCTGAATCAATGTTTTTTATTGCAGTGAAAAATGTGCTTTATTTTAATCAAAGATTGATGGATTGGCCCAAATCAATTAATATCAAATGACAACGAGCATGACACATATTTAGATTAAGCATACATAATTCATGCTTAATGTATTTAGTTATTTTTTATATTGAGATCGTATTTCGTGGAGCTGTTATAATACTGTCACTGTCTTGTCAACCCACAAAAGAATACTTCATGAAGAAAATGTTATTCGTGTATTGTCAGGGTTCCCACATATTTTGAACACAGAACATAATATATAAACTCTTGTCAACGATCCTATTGTGTTGCTGGTAGTTGTGACAGGTGTGTTTCAACGGCTGTGCTCTTTCTCATTGTCTATTGATGTATACAAGTTTAAAAATATTGTATATCAGAACCATGTTTCATTGTTAGTTACGTGTAGCATCTGCCACTTGTCATCTGATTACTGGTCTTACTGGGAGAGGGGAGGGTTGACTTGTCCATTTAACAGTGCCACCGGATTGAAATGTAACCTTATGACGGCGGTTTGTGAAAAATCGAGTCTAGAACAGCCAAACCTATGATTGACGTCATACACATTGATCTACGCAACTGGGATACGATGACATGCATCAACAAAGTCGGCGAGCCCGATCCCCGATCCGTTATTCGATTCTTACGACAAACATGGGTTGCTGAAGATGAATTCGAACCCAGGTCTTCACGGGGTTAGGGTGGGGTGTTGGCTTAACCCTGCGACACTTTGGGCTCCATTTCAAAATTAAGCTGAGTAACCGTGATTTTACTGTTCAAAGCAGTTAAACCCAACTCACCCACTCACTCTTTTCGTACCTTCCGCTATTCACTGGGCACATGTACCGTTATATGTGCCTTGAATGTGGTCCAGCTTCTTTACTCGTCGAAGGGGAACTCCTCGGGCATCGAGCGGACTGGCATTTGAGGGGTCACACTTCCATATGAAGTGCCCGTAACGTCTCACTTTTCCAATACTGGAGAGATCAGAAACAGGGATTACCTTTCCCGACCTCATTCGAGAGGTGTGTCACCTGGTGCCGCACTTTGGATATATTTTTTTATGTATGGTGTTTTTTGCCTGGTGTCGGTTATTGATACATATCGCATGATGAGGTAAAGGCCTGATTTGGAATGTACGAGTAACCTCACATCTTTACAGATACAGGAAGGAAGGTTTGTTTGTTTGTTTGTTTGTTTGTTTGTTTGTTTGTTTGACGTCGCACTCAACTATATTCCAGCTACATGACGGTGGTCCGGAAATAATCTGGACCAGGCAATCCAGTGATTGATATCATGTGTACCGATCTACGCAATTGTGATACGATGACATGCATCAAGCAGGTCAGCGAGCCTGACCACCCGATCCCGGTAGACTTGCCTGACAATATCCGTGTTGTCGTAATTTATCTAGACACTTTATCTTAACCAACACAGGATTGTTGTGATATTAGACATTTTTTTTCTGGAATGTGTTTGTTACTATTGTTTAGCTGCAGGAAGAAAAGGCAAATATTCTGAAGATTTGGGGATGCTGTAAGATTGGTTCGAATCTCTTGTTATATGTGATAAGTCGACAACCTTTAGTTTGATAAGTCGCTAACCTAATTTCTATGCTGAAACTATTATGTGCACGTGACCACAGTGCAGTAATAACGTTATGAGCAATGAGTCCACTGGATGTACTACATAGTTATGAAATTGCAAGTGGCCACCCGTGAATACCCAGGTAGAATAGGTCTTCAGTAACCCATGATGGTCGTAAGAGACGACTAACGGGATCGGGTGGTCAGGCACGTTGACTTGGTTGATGCATATCATCGTGTCCCAATTGCGTAGATCGATGCTCATGATGTCAATCACTGGATTGTCTTGTCCGTACTCGATTATTTACGCCGTCATGCAGCTGGAATATTGCTGAGTGTGACGTTAAACAACAAACAAAATTGACATTTTACTCTACTGATATCATATAGTTCCTGTTTAAAAATTCCAATGTAACATTTAAAGAAATAAGGAACATATGAAAATGAAACGTATACTGTTCGGAATCCATCCAAAGTATACATTAACCTTATCAAACTTATCCATCAAGTCATGGGACATCATGCCTTCTTTTACCTTATCAAACACCATTTATATCATATTCAGACCTTTATAAATACACTGTACTTTTGTTTCCCACTGCGTAGGTGTTTGCAACAACATGGTGGGTGGATGAGGGGGATGGATGAGGGGGGAGGAGTGGTAATCAATGATGTCAATTAACATGTTGATTTCCACGTACTTTACAGATTTAAAGCAGATATACCGTAGAAGGCCTGTCCATAAGCTCTTAAGATACGGAAGGGCATACAAGGCGGCAGTTCAAAGGGTCGGGTTATGTTTTTGTTTATGCGACTGGTGCTTTGACTGGAATCCGGTTGTTTTAATGCATGACTGCACTATTTGTGTTTTGGTTAGTTATTTGTGGCAGTCTATTACGCAAAACGGCGATTTCAACATTGTATGAGCCCTGTAAAGATCCTAAGAAGATGGTCATCTACGCAGGTAGATTCATTAACCTTTAAGCATGGGTATTTATAGATTAAATGAAAGTAACAATGTTATCAATAGGAGGAAATGCAACTCTTTTGATGGGACCACCTGATACGGCAAGCTATTTACGTAGTAACCAGGCGATTCCAAAGGTAAGCCCGCGGTGCTTAGTTTCTTATAGAATGAAACGTTCCCACGCAAGGATTTCTGCCATCTAGTAATAACGAGTAAACTCTCGTTCAATCTTATTGACATCTTGTACTAGCGTCTGTGATGGAGGGGATCTTTCAGGACGGATTAACGGGCCATGACATTAGCTATTCTGAAATCAATCTCCGTGTTTGTGTTGTTCCGACACATCTAAATCTCTATTACATAACTCCATATCTTGTGGCGGAGTCGGGGACGGCGTTGTAAACACGACGTCACCGACAGAGGCTTGGCGCGTCTGATGCCAACACCTGACACGGCGTTCTTGGTGTTATTGATCTTCAAGGCAGGTAGAGGTTGTTTGACCGGTCGACAACCATTCATAGTCGGCTCTGACTTCGACCAGTGTATTGACCGTGTCTCTCTCTCTTAATGTACTGTTCTTTTTTTCAGACTTTACATCAGTTTCGAGAGTTATTTTTGATTTCAAAGAGGGTTTTTTTTAAAACCAAAGCCTTATCATCTGTTGGTACCAACAGTGTAGTACGTGCAGCAACTTAAGTTAAAAGCTTCGTCAGCATTATATTTTGTTTTTCGATGAATGGATCTTGAAGTACATGTTTGTTGATGTGCTTTTGTTTCATTTCAGGTTATAATGGTCTACGAGTAAAGGTGTGTCGTCAACGCTGCTGCATGCCCAAATATGGAAGACAGAGAACACCAAAGCGCCGGGGACCCGCCCCCGAAACACGGAATGGTGTTTTGACTCTCGTGGATACCTCGTGTGACGCCAGGGCACAGAAGCTGCCACTTCACGAAGAGCTCTGCTGAATACTAGTGTCTTGAAGTCACAAGATTTATCTGCTGCGTGTGTCGGCGACGCAAACGTGCTGGGACCTTAACGGATGTTGGTCAAATATTAAAAAGTTTCATTTCCGGATTGTGCAGTGTAGTGAAAGCTGTGTATAGAAATCTGCCGCGGAGGTAAAGACATCCCGGGAGCCGTCGTTCAGTGTGGATCAGTCTGATGGTTGTGGCGTTAGATTCAACGTAAGCTCTAGTGTATATTTATAGTATAGACAGGTCGTATTTAGACTGTAACTGTCGCATTACTGGAAACAGAACTAAAGGGGGTTTGTTAGCCTAAGCTAACACGATTAACTGGCTTGGATCAAAAGTCAAGGGGATCTTGTTAGCTGCGTTACTTTACATTACTTACACGCATACGAGACTCGGAAAACGGAGGAGGTGATATCCTAGTTGAGGAAGTGCCTTGATATGGTCGGGGCGGAGAAGTGCAATAATGGTTTTATGGACTTGTACTTAAAGTTGTGAGAACGTTGTGACTTTGCCCTAGGACCTGTGAAACATCTTTTTTGAAATATACAGCAGATGTGTCACTTATAAATAAAAACAACGATACTGGATAAAATGTCAAACATAACCTGTGATGAGATCATGGCGGACAAAGCCGGTCCGCCGCCCATGTTCGACGCCGCTGGACGCTACACCATCGCTACCATCTTGGTGTTCATCCCGGTGATGACAATAGCCGGAAACGCCATTACCATCGTCGCTGTTGTCACCCACCGACGCCTCCGGAACATAACTAACGCGTTTGTCGTCTCGTTGGCAGTGGCGGATATGAGTGTTGCCTTATGCGTGATGCCGTTTGGGATATACCAACAGCTTACCAACAAGGAATGGATGCTGGGAAATACGTTTTGTACCATTGTCACCAGCATGGACGTGATGTTGTGCACTGTCTCCATATTCCACCTCTCATGTATGGCCATAGACCGTTACCTCGCAATCTGCCGGCCATTCCTTCACGAACGCATGACATGGCGGGTGGTTGCGGTCATGCTGTTCATATGCTGGGTCGTTCCCATCTTCATCTCGTTTGTTCCCATCATGAACAAATGGAATCAGATCGGGATCGAGGAGTTCTTGGACTGTGCAGCCCCTCCAGAACTAAACGCTTGTCCCTTCTTTGTGAACATACCCTTCGCTCTCATCTGCTCAGCTATAGCGTTTTACATTCCCGTTGTTTTCATGGGCGTGTGTAACTGGAAGATCTACCTGGCGGCGCGACGGCAAGCCATGCAGATCCGGAGTCTTGATACGTCTCTCCATAAACATCACAAAGGGAAGGGGAAATTTAAACAGGAGACAAAAGCAGCCAAGACGCTGAGTATCATCATGGGATGTTTTAGTGTCTGCTGGTTCCCTTTTTTCATCTTTAACATCTTCGATCCCATCATAGGATACAAAATCCCCTACACCCCCTGGGCAGTGGCCCTGTGGCTAGGATACCTCAACTCAATGATGAACCCGTTTCTTTACTATAAATTCAATAGGAACTTCAAGTTCGCCTTCAGGAGAATATTCATGTGCAAGATCTGCCGCGGTATAAGCGAATATGAAGAAAGCGTTATAACGGGGAATACACAGGTGTCGGAATGACATGAGGACTCGCGTGACAGGCATCGGACATCAGACTTTAGTACCAGTGAGTTTGTCGAAGTAAGTACCAGTAACTCAAGGGTATGACAGCCGAGGCACCACACGCCACATCTCGCGCTGCCGGAAGTTCACGTGGACCACGCGCCACACAACACGTGAACCGCCATGTTTGTCCGATGTCCTCTCACGTGAAAGGACGAGACTCCACACATGTCAAAAACTAAACCTGTGGATATGTTATCGCACGGGTATGACCTCTTATGTCGCAGGGTGAAGACACTTACTGAACATTCAATTGTACCTTGTGATCACGTGACTTATAGACACTTGCCAATAAAACACGTGCTTGAGCACGAGCAGATTGCATTCCATGACATCGAGCCTAATCTCGAATCGGTGATACTCAGACTTTATTATAATATAGTCGTGAACTACGATCACGAATAATTCTTACAATATACCGAATGTGCCATCTCGGAGATACCACATAGCGCATTCGGATCACCTCGGCTGATAACGTTTGTAGTCCTGTTTACCACACGGAGACCGATATCTCCCGATGAGTTCCAAGTGCATGTAGATTATTTGAGTTCTCTCCCCTGTGTACTGGGTAGTTGTGATTTAATAACCGTTAGTGTGTTCTTAAGAATGGCTTCTACTAATTCTTTTTTTATGAAAGAACTATGATTATTGTGTGTCATTTATAATCCTGACATCCTTTATAAGGAGTCGATAGAATTCAGACCCTGCCCAGTTATTGTCTGGGTGGGGGGTACACCAAGGGGAGAGAACTCCTAGCACCTGTCATGGTTTATTCATGGATTTGCCAGCACACATGTCGACAGACAACTTATGTGATGTGTTAATATATGAAAAGCTTGATTTCGAAGTTTACAAGTTGTTTGTTTAACAAATAATCTAACACTATTTTTGGTATTTCACTTTGGTAGTTTATTCACAAACGAAGATAACTTTGATAATGTTCTACAGGTTATTTTGTGAGCATGAGCTTCCCTAGCCCCACCCCACCCCCACCCCCACCCCCACCCCCACCCCCACCCCAGTCACTAACGGTACCGCTCTGACCTTGTGTAATAACACTACAATAAAGTTCTGTCAGTTGTTGAGTCGTGTCTTGTCCTCTGACCTGCGCCATCATCTTCAAACGTCGGATTCCGGGGCAGATACCAGAACCCCATGTGTCTCTTAGCAACGTTTTTTAAGGCTATCGGGTGGTTTTGGTTTGTTTTTTTAGTCTGGTGAGTGTGAGAGGTTAAATGTCATTTTATGCCGCAGTCAACTACATTTCAGTTATGTCCCTTCTGCATGTAAACAATCGTGTCAGGGCCAGACAAACTGGAGATTGTATGTCATCATATCCAGATGGCGATGAGCGCTGTTCATACGCTCAACATTGGCTTGCTGGTCCGGACTCTGTTCTTTGCAAGCTGTCATGAAACAGCTGTTTTATCTCTTGACGTTTCATTCATTATCGCGCATTCTCTTAATGTGGACAATGGTATGTACTTACGTCAAACTCAAACTCATTAACAGTCTGCACGTAAACAGATATACACTAAGTTTAGATGGTTCCTGTACATACAAAACAAATTTGACAAATACCCTTTCTAGATTTATCAGGATATGTATCTATATTTGTATTACAGTACACATGCACAGGTAATTTGAAAAAGAAGAAATATACGTGTACTCTTCACCTGTGTGAGTATAATATATAACGTCAACGCCAGAAAATAATCTCGGTTATGTGCCAAAACAGATGCCATTGGACGTAAAATTCAGAGTAGTGATGAAAAGTACTAGTACAGTAAACTACGGTTATAACGAACACGCTTATAACGAACTGACGGATATAACGAACTAACTTTTTGGTCCCGACTACTTGCTGTAGTCATGCTGTTTATGTACTTATAACGAACTACGGTTATAACGAACTAAAATCAGTAGTCCCTTTGAGTTCGTTATAACCGTAGTTTACTGTATATCAATGGATCACTGAAAGTCAGTGAGGACACCAGGTGTTCGCGACGTGAAAGACAATAATCACAAACAAAATGTACGGGATCGAACTCGGACCTTCTACGTGACGGGGAACCACTTTAACCTGAAGGCTACATCTGTCCTTACAAAATAGGAACATAAAATATTGTTGATTCCATGAAGATCGAGTACCTTTGCTCTGCAAACCCTGACAACACAGGCATCAAACATGAAAATAACCTTTGAACAGGGAAGTGTGTACATGTGTGTTCCAATGGTTCGAGCTTTTTTTGTCAGACATTCCCAACATGTGTACAGTAGACCAATGTTCAATAGTTCATAACGGACTCCCTATTAACACTAGGTTTAGACCGTTCGTATAGTAGCTGCAATTTAGGTTTTTATGCTTGTCGGCTCGGCTCGTTTTAGGTGAGTTAGTGAGGTGAAATAGGGTTTAAACGACGCGTTGGAGATTGGTGTAATTGTATGGCAACGTTTGTGTTTGAGGTCAAGCTTATATCTCTTTTATGTATTTTACGTACTTCTTTCACATTGTTTATAAGGTCACTGTAAATTATGTTCGCATGTATTTCGGAAACGCTTGCTCAGGTTATGTTTTTGAGATTTTGCCGAATATCAAATCAAGTTTATATCCCCATTATCTCCTGTGTGTTCAGGACGTACTTGTTCATGTTTGAAGGTCATACTCAAGGATCTACCTCAATGACGTTTGTTTACAAGGTCAAGGTCACTGAGTAAATCGTCAAAACATGTAGGTGGGCAAATGTTTGTGTTTTGCCTCTGTCTGAAATAACATGCATGCTGTGGATATATGGTGCCGTGAATAGGGTATAGCTGTGACACGGTCACTGTGAACTACTTTCAAGAGCTGAACTACTTTCAAACGGTAAACCCGACGTTGTGTTGTTGCACCTGAGGATGCACATACTAAATGGTGTTTGCATTAGATGCACTCCATCTCTAAGGTAGTACGGTAAACTAGTACTGGATTGACCTTTTAACATTTAAAATCTAGGGTATTGTTCATTGAACAATAATAAGTAGAATATGTATGTATATTTTATTACCTTTTGTTGTATTTCTATTGTGTGATTTGGATATATTTCTTTGAGGACAAGTGAACTCCTGCGTTCAATCTTTTTTTGTATTGTGTGATTTGGATATATTCTTTGAAGGCAATTGAACTTCTGCGTTCAATCTTTTTTTCTATTGTGTGATTTGGATTTATTTCTTTGAGGACAAGTGAACTTCTGCGTTCAATCCTTTTTTTCTATTGTGTGATTTGGATTTATTTCTTTGAGGACAAGTGAACTTCTGCGTTCAATCCTTTTTTTCTATTGTGTGATTTGGATTTATTTCTTTGAGGACAAGTGAACTTCTGCGTTCAATCTTTTTTTTCTATTGTGTGATTTGGATTTATTTCTTTGAAGGCAATTGAACTTCTGCGTTCAATCTTTTTTTCTATTGTGTGATTTGGATATATTTCTTTGAGGACAAGTGAACTTCTGTGTTCAAACCAGTTTTTTTCTATTGTGTGAATTGGATTTATTTCTTTGAGGACAAGTGAACTTCTGTGTTCAAACCAGGTTTTTTTCTATTGTGTGAATTGGGTATATATTTTGTGGGATAAGTGAACTTCTGTTTGCAATCCACTTTTTTTCATTCGTAATATGGTTTCTTCGTTCAATTTACCCTCCGTTGAATAAGTAGAAATAGTAGTATCAAGTTAAAGTACCTGAGAGACACATCGGCTAGTACAGAACTTGTAAGAGGTCACACGGCTAGTAAAGAACTTGTAGGAGGTCACACGGCTATTCTAGAACTGGTGTATGTCTAGACAGACGATTACGTCAGATAGATCGTATTCGATAATAAGCCAAATCGGTCAAGGTCATATGACAATGGCTAGATGTGATCTAAACCAGTTTCTGACCGATTACATCAACATTTATAGATGTACTTATTATTTAAAGACATTTGGCTTTTCTCATCAAGAAGGTGCGGTAGGGTAGCCGAGTGGTTAAAGCGTTCGCTCGTTACACCGAAAGTCCGGGTTCTATTCCCCATATGGAAACAAGACGTGAAGTCCATTTCTTGTGTCAACGGCCGTGATACTGCTTGAATATTGCTAAAAGTGACGTAAACTAAACCCCTCCACTCACTCACTCACACTTGTCAAGTGACATGTTTATCTCATCTTGTGATCAGTAAAGTTGATATATATTTTCATCCGTGTCTACGTAACTCAAGAAAATATCAGTTGTGTCACTCGATGAGATGAACATGTTATTTGAAAACAAAAGTCAAATATCTTCTATACATTCTTCTAAGTGTATAATGGTTAGTGTTATCAGGGTCATAAACCTGGTTTTACGATCCGATAAATGTGTAAATGAGAACACTTAGCAGGGCCTACTTTCGGTAAGCTCTGTAAATCGATGTGGAGTTTTTTTTATATTATTATTATTATTATTATTATTTATAAACATACATGGCTGCAAACCATTTGGCGCTATGTCGGTTCACTCAAACTATATTTTTCCTACTCGGTTTCCAAAGTTACTATAGTAAATATCAACATGTTTTTTGTTCTTAATATACACTTTAAAAATGGACCAAACAGTTACAAATATTATCAAAACGTTACTAAGCTGTAAACTGCCGAAACGCTGCAAAATGAAGGCCCAAAGCATATTTGATACCCGTATCAAATGCATCACCACCGAATGACCATTTCTTTCTTTTTTTTTATTTTAGCCATCATCAAACATGGATGAATACTTTCGTTTGCTCGGCAGTTTATAATATTAACGATAAGAAAAGCTCACTCATACGAATCTATATTTTAAGACTCAGGTAGTTTATGAATATAATATATAACGTAGGTCAATCAATACTTAACGGATGAACAATAGCTACTTTTATACATATAATCAGTCCATCTGGCCAGAATAGAAAACTTCAAAGGTCAAAGGTCAAACTACTGTAACTACAACACATACTGGGATGATGCGGGATGTTCGCTTAGGCAAAGCTGCAAAGATGGAATCAATGATAATATTTTGTTTTTTATATCTTATATTATAATTACTTTAATTCAGAAATAAGTAATTACCATATAATATATGGATTATTTGCTTGTTTATTTCTTTCTTGTGGTTTCAATAACATGTTTTACGATATGTTAATATGACAGCGCCGAACTGTAATAATTCGTGGGCATATAGTCCGTTTTTTGTATTTGAAATGATTTTTAATCCTAGTAGCGAACACACCTTAGTATACAAGACGGGAAGGTAAACAGTTATATGGATCAGCACCGAACATCTGCTTTAATTCACACACGTCTGTGTACTGAGACAATACATAGATTGAGTCACACCTGCACAGTGCACCTACAGTGAGCAGCAACGGAGGATTCAGAGAGCTGCTAGCGGTACAATAGGACATCTAAATCGTTTCGAGAACACTTGATGTTATAATTGTTTTTAAGAACCATAGGCTTAAACTTTTTTATAATTATTATTATTATCATTATTATTATTATTATCACCATTATCATTTTTATTATTATTGTTATTGTTGTTGTTGTTATTATTATTATTATTATTATTATTATTATTATTATTACGTACGGGATAACAATAAAAAATGCAGTAAAGAGGGTTAAGGTGATCCAAGAACAGTCAGGCTGGTTAGGCTCATAATCAGCTAAGGGCCCTTGCACCCTCTAAAAGCAGCCCAGACAGCGAATGGGACTTGTCACAGGAAGCGCTGCCTAGTCGATCCCGCACAGAACTTTTCGGAGAATGTGAAGACTCCCCAACACTGCAGCCTTTTGCATTACCCAGATTGTCAGAAAGCCTTCTGTTTCACTTTTCAGGCCAGCCGCCTTCATCCAAGCGAAGGACTCTGGTGGGTTGCCGATCTTCTCAACACACTGCACATAAACTCGATGCAGTCGTCGTTCAGATAGCCTCTCCTTGAAAAACTAGGTCTTGGCCGATTGATATGACACTTCGCTTGATTGATCACAAAAGGATCATCCGACTAATAAATGTGTTCAAAAGTGCACAATATAATTCTATCACGAAGAGCCTCCACGATAATCAAACCACGCCAAGGGTGGTGACATCTATTGTCTAACATGATTCTTCGTTTTTTGTTTCGTCCAATCAACAACACCAACAGAATACGTAAGGACGGGTACAGCATAAGTATTCGTGGCTTTGACTTTATTGCAAGAGGTCAGCTCTGAACTACAGCTTTTCTGAAGTCTACATTTGTACTCTGCCCGAAGTTTGTCTTTGATATGGGCATTCTGGAGTTGTCTCTAACCTGTATCCCTAAGTATGTATAGGCCTGACCTTCCACGAGATGGTCAATAACTCCTCCCCTAGTAAACTGACCGATCCCCTCTCTTCAACCTTGCCACGTTTCAAATGAAGAATGTAGCATTTGTCGAGCCAAAAGGACATGCAGATATCATTAGACTAGGACTAGAGAAGGAGAATCTGATTTTGTTTCGTGTGGATTCCCCATTGGCAAGCAGTCCAAGGTCACCCATGTAAAGCAGGTGAGTAAGAGGTGTTTCCTTAGCTTCCTCTTTGCTAAGTAAAATGCTTATATGACTTAGTGAAAACAAGAAAAGCAAAGGACTAAAAGAATCTCCCTGAAATAGTCCTCTTCTGATAGGAATGGGTTCCGAAGTCACCACCTGTCCCTGCGAATACATCTCAAGTTGAGTTTTTCAGCAATTCATTATAGACTTCAGTAAAATATGTAGTCGCTCGGGGATGTGGCGAATGCATTCCAGTGACTTCAGAATCCATTTGAGGTACAGAATTATATTAAGCTTTTTTCTGTAGTCTATCCATTGAGAGGTTACGGTGGTTAGTTTTAGCCTCTTCAAGGATCATTTTTGTTAACCAACAGTTGATCCTTGCAACCCCAACATCCCTTTCTGGCTCTTTTCTGCTCCATGTAAAGAATATCATTGGAAGCGCGGTACGATGGCACATAAACTGTAAGACACCCTGTAAATATTTTGTATTGTGTGTTCAGACAAGCAATAGGGCGGAGGTTTGAGGGATCAGTCAAATCACCTTTCTTTGGGAGAATTGTTCGACCTTTGCAAGACCAAGGCGGAACATCCCCTGTATTCACCAGAATGTCATTCAGAATTTTCTCTTTTGTTGTCTCATACTTTGTTTTAAGTTTTTTACACATTGATTTTTGACGTTTTGACATCGATTGCCCTGAGGAACGTATTTTCAAGCAAAGTGCTATCCAGATATATCTCTCCTTGTTTAAATTAGTTTTATTTGGAACCGGGTTTTCTTTTGCTGATTTTGTTTATTCCCCCTTTTTTTAACATTATCTTTGGAAACTGTATGGAGTTCCTCCAGTATTCGAGCAGCAGCATAAAGTGGGTAAAGCGTTCGCTCGTCGTCACACTGAAGGCCCGGGTTCGATTTCCCACATGGGTATAATATGTGAAACCCATTTCTGGCGTCCCCCGCCGTGGTATTGCTGGAAAATTGCTAAAAGCGGCGTAAAATCCAACTCACACACTCACTCAATCCACTACCTATGTCAACAGTATGCTGACTGGCTGTAGTTTAACTGAAATACTGTTCAAAGTGGCATCCAACCCACCTTACCACTCCACCCAATCCCCAGTGATACATCGGGGTGAGTGAGTGTGTGAGGGGTTGTTTCCCTACACCAATATCCTTCTCCAAGCTCATTCACTGATACACAGAAGATGTTCCCACAATGAACACGACAGCCAACATTTGTACTTACACGGCAGATTACAATCCTAGTTACGCCTTGTCCCTTGAGGCTGTCTGCTTAAGCTAATCGATCTTGTGTTAAGATCACGGATGTCTAGTTGAAATTTAAGAGTTACGATTGTTTGATGCTAAAATCGATTTGTGGAACAGAAACAACGGCTTCACAAAACTGTATGTACATCAGACAGCGATTATTTCTCAGCCTTGTAATGGCCGTCGAAGAAACGTCCAGTGGATTCCGCTTGGCGGAAGTTTAAAGTCCAGAGTCCTTCATTACCAGTTTGATCCATAGTGTATGGGCACCCTGTAAAGTGGTAAACCTTCAAGACCTGCGTCAACCTGCTCCCTGACCTATATTCCTACCCGTAATCCCAACGGGTAGACAAGCATAGGTTACGTGGTGCCTATTGTCTTAACCGCAATCCCCGCGGGTAGACAAGCATAGGTTGCTGGGGGCCTATATTCTTACCCGTAATCCCCGCGGGTAGACAAGCATAGGTTGCTGGGGGCCTATATTCTTACCCGTAATCCCCACGAGTAGACGAGCATAGGTTGCGTGGGGCCTATATTCTTACCCGTAATCCCCACGGGTAGACAAGCATAGGTTACTGGGGGCCTATATTCTTACCCGTAATCCCCACGGGTAGACGAGCATAGGTTGCTGGGGGGCCTATATTCTTACCCGGAATCCCCACGAGTAGACAAGCATAGGTTGCTGGGGGCCTATATTCTTACCCGTAATCCCCACGGGTAGACAAGCGTAGGTTACTGGGGGCCTATATTCTTACCCGTAATCCCCTAGAGTAGACAAGCATAGGTTGCTGGGGCCTATATTCTTACCCGTAATCCCCTAGAGTAGACAAGCATAGGTTGCTGGGGGCCTATATTCTTACCCGTAATCCCTAAGGGTAGACAAGCGTAGGTTACTGGGGGCCTATATTCTTACCCGTAATCCCCATGGGTAGACAAGCATAGGTTACTGGGGGCCTATATTCTTACCCGTAATCCCCTAGAGTAGACAAGCATAGGTTGCTGGGGGCCTATATTCTTACCCGTAATCCCCTAGAGTAGACAAGCATAGGTTACTGGGGGCCTATATTCTTACCCGTAATCCCCTAGAGTAGACAAGCATAGGTTGCGTGGGGCCTATATTCTTACCCGTAATCCCCTAGAGTAGACAAGCATTGGTTACTGGGGGCCTATATTCTTACCCGTAATCCCCACGGGTAGACAAGCATAGGTTGCTGGGGGCCTATATTCTTACCCGTAATCCCCACGGGTAGACAAGCATAGGTTACTGGGGGCCTATATTCTTACCCGTAATCCCCTAGAGTAGACAAGCATAGGTTGCGTGGGGCCTATATTCTTACCCGTAATCCCCTAGAGTAGACAAGCATAGGTTGCTGGGGGCCTATATTCTTACCCGTAATCCCCACGGGTAGACAAGCATAGGTTGCTGGGGCCTATATTCTTACCCGTAATCCCCTAGAGTAGACAAGCATAGGTTGCTGGGGGCCTATATTCTTACCCGTAATCCCTAAGGGTAGACAAGCGTAGGTTACTGGGGGCCTATATTCTTACCCGTAATCCCCATGGGTAGACAAGCATAGGTTACTGGGGGCCTATATTCTTACCCGTAATCCCCTAGAGTAGACAAGCATAGGTTGCTGGGGGCCTATATTCTTACCCGTAATCCCCTAGAGTAGACAAGCATAGGTTACTGGGGGCCTATATTCTTACCCGTAATCCCCTAGAGTAGACAAGCATAGGTTGCGTGGGGCCTATATTCTTACCCGTAATCCCCTAGAGTAGACAAGCATAGGTTACTGGGGGCCTATATTCTTACCCGTAATCCCCACGGGTAGACAAGCATAGGTTGCTGGGGGCCTATATTCTTACCCGTAATCCCCACGGGTAGACAAGCATAGGTTACTGGGGGCCTATATTCTTACCCGTAATCCCCTAGAGTAGACAAGCATAGGTTGCGTGGGGCCTATATTCTTACCCGTAATCCCCTAGAGTAGACAAGCATAGGTTGCTGGGGGCCTATATTCTTACCCGTAATCCCCACGGGTAGACAAGCATAGGTTACTGGGGGCCTATATTCTTACCCGTAATCCCCGCGGGTAGACAAGCATAGGTTGCTGGGGGCCTATATTCTTACCCGGAATCCCCACGGGTAGACGAGCATAGGTTGCTGGGGGCCTATATTCTTACCCGGAATCCCCACGAGTAGACAAGCATAGGTTGCTGGGGGCCTATATTCTTACCCGTAATCCCCACGGGTAGACAAGCATAGGTTACTGGGGGCCTATATTCTTACCCGTAATCCCCTAGAGTAGACAAGCATAGGTTGCGTGGGGCCTATATTCTTACCCGTAATCCCCACGGGTAGACAAGCATAGGTAGCTTTGGGGCCTATATTCTTACCCGTAATCCCCTCGGGTAGACAAGCATAGGTCACTGGGGGCCTATATTCTTACCCGTTACCCCCACGGGTAGACAAGCATAGGTTACTGGGGGCCTATATTCTTACCCGTTACCCCCACGGGTAGACAAGCATAGGTTACTGGGGGCCTATATTCTTACCCGTAATCCCCACGGGTAGACAAGCATAGGTTGCTTGGGGCCTATATTCTTACCCGTAACCCCCGAGGGACTCTTCTCACATCAAGCTGACACGCCGTGATAGAACCTAAATACTGTTCAAGAAACGTTCTTGAAGCAGGCTTGAAATATATATTAATTACATTTAATTGAAATACACGAAGCAACACAACTGTCACCTTGAGACAGCAACGAATTCAGTTAAAATAAAATCAATGTCGGAAGGAAAGGAGCAAACGTTTGACATGCGTCACATAGGGATTTTCTCACATTAAACACTGACACCACATTAAACACTCACCAACTGAAACACTGCTCCTTGCGGCGTTAAACAAACTCATACATTCATAAATCACACTAACATTTGTGAGAGAGTCTTGTTTAACACCGCTTTGAACAGCATTTCAGTGATAGCCTGAATGTGGGAGGAAAGCCCAAATGATGCAGGCCTCAAGACGTTTACCACGTTGGTGAAACCCACGAGTACGGTTCTGATAAACCAAGAAACAATCGGTGCGAACCGGGATCCGATCCCACGATCATAGGTTTCTGCATAGCGTGTCCATGGGACGCAACTCTGCACATTGAATTTCGGGGCCTTAGACTACTGGCTACTCGTGTCACACACATCTTCCCGAATAAGAGAGTTAACTGACTTTAAAAGTCCAGTTTCCACCCTTGCCGAACTAGGCTGGAATTTCTGGGCTCGATCGTAGCGCCACCAGTGGCTATTGCGAGTTATGTTCCTTCTATGCCTCTCCTATGGACCCATCAGATTCCACTACCCGTGAAGATTCCGGGGTAGAATAGGTCTTCAGCAACCCATGCTTGCCGTTAAAGGTGACTATGCTTGTCGTAAAAGGCGACTAACGGGATCGGGTGGTCGGGCTCGCTGACTTGGTTGATGCATGTCATCGATACCAATTGCTCGATGCTCATGATATCAATCACTGGATTGTCTGGTCCAGACTCGATTATTTGCAGACCGCCGTCATATAGCTGGAATATTGCTGAGTGCGGCGTTAAACAGCAAACCAACCAACCAACCATCAGATTCCACCTCTCGTATCACTTGCATTTGTTTCAAACAAAATGGCGGCGCCCAGTCAAGACGATCTGATCCATAATCAAGATCTATATTCCGATAAAACTGGTCTTACATCGCGAAGTTCATCAAATCACGCGAGCACCTTGATTAAAAACATGAAAAGGTCTGTAAAATAACTCTTGACCACGACTTGGCGGTGCACATGCTTTGCAAATCCTGCAATCGACCGATTGCTCTGCGTTGAGTTTACGAACCGGATTTAGATTTCGTTGCGCGATTTTGATTGGACTATGCATAGACTCGTTAGTCCAGCCAAAATGTAATTCCATAATACCAGCCTAGTTCGGCAAGGGTGGAAACTGGACTTTTGTAGTCAGTTAACTCTCTTGCCTCGGGAAGATGGGCCACACACTAACAAACACCTTCCTCATACACATCCTCTCATCCAACCAAACGAAACTCCAACCACCATCACAACTTGACCCACAACCACAGCCTCAAACATAAAAATCTTAAACTCATTGGTTCGGATTCAGCTACATCTTGATTCGATTAACAAACAGTGCTCCCCGGCCTGTAAGCTCAAGGGAGATAACTTGATATAGACGCTTGTTCTGTTGTGCGAGGTGCTCTCGCATGCTTGAATGGTTCACTCTGCAAATGTAATCATATCAGAGACGTGAATCACGCAAGAAACCTGCTGGTAGCCTGGTCGTAATTCTATAAACAGTTGAACTTGACACCTTCTTCCGTATGGTACGTGTCTTAAAATAGCCTCAACTACAACACGTCGACATATTTCCTCATTATCAGGCAATCATGTACTTTCAGGAATTTATTTGAAGAGGTATCAGTTCACCTATAGGGCGTGGCCTCAACTGGCAAGATTTCTGACAGATGACATATATGTTGTTCGAGCAATACTATATATTTTCACAATGCACTCCCCAAAGTCGATACGATAACTGTTACCAGCCACAATTTTCAAGGCAAGAGCACTCACTTTAATAGACTTCTTTATATTTAGGGCAGCCTGTAGCTGGAGTATAAATTAGATATAAGTCACACCCTAGTTCTTCCTTTTAACCCTGGAGCCAAATTGATCACAGTGGATGAGTGAGCGAGTTGGGTTTTGGCACTATTTCAGCAATGTCATGACAGGAGAAACCAGAAATGAACTTAACTCATGAAATCACTGCGGGGAATCGAACCCGGGCCTTCAGTTCGCCGAGGGAGAAATTACAATGGGGTTGTTCAGTCTTCGTCTCAATTCCTCATCATTCGCCGTTCGTCGTTTCTTTGATCAGTGCATTGCTCTGCGTTGATTCAGTGAGTGAGTGAGTTTTGATTGATTCTCTTTTAGCAATATTCCAGTAATATCACAGGGGATAACCGCCTCCGTGGTCTAGTGGTAGCTATAGAGCGGTCACCCGGAGAGTGGAAGGTCGGGGGACGATACTTGATGTTACCCTGTCTGGCGCTGGGCATTAAAGGGCTAAAAGTACTGGTAGGCCCGGTGTCTGCGTGGAGTATTCATGTTAAACTGCGTCATTGAATCTCAGTGGACTATAACATCGACATTAGTCCGGACTAGTTCAAGCAGCAACGAGCACGGGTATGATGCTGACAAACAATGTAACATAATCGGAATTCGAACCCACGCTCACAGGCTTCTGCAAAACGTGCCAAAGGGACGCAACTCTGCAATTTTGGCTCCTTAGATTATTTGGCTACACCCCCACTACCCCCTCTTCCCAACACACACACACACGCACACACACGCACACACACACACATGCACGCACGCACGCACGCACGCACGCACGCACAAACACACACACACATACATCGAATATGGACGTTCGGCGTGACGAGAAACACGTTAGAAAATAGGCGATCCCACTGTCATTGATCTGACTGATGCCTTTTACATTACAAATGAACTATTCAAAAGGAATGTCATAGCTCTTCAAACAATAAATACAACTCAAACCTTTACGTATATGTAAATAAACACTTGACATATGAGAAGCAGTGTTGTTTATCATTGAAAGATAAACAATATTACTTCAAACGTGGTGCAGTATATATAGGATAAACACGAGTATTTTCAAGAGGTGCTGATAATCCATATTTAATCACATCAATACGTCAATCGACGCTGTCGACAGTCTAGAGTGGTATCGATGTCACTTATTGATAAATTAACTAGCAAGCAATGAACACAAGCACGGTCGATAGTTCAGTCAATCATTACGGCCCTGGTCAGGATAGACTTCAGATTTATAATAGCCAGACATTGACCTCTTCGATACACTACCAGCTCCTGGACTTCGATACATCCGGAGTTACTAGTTTGCCATTATGTCCTTGTTTCATGGAACACAATATGACCGGTTTGTTAGAATGGCATGTGTGGTATTTATCAGGCTATTTCAAGAAACGCAGGTAATCCTATCCAGTCGTTGTTTGAGAGGTAACCTTGGTGTCGTGGTTAACATAGGCGAACTGGTTATACTGACACAAATATACATAATAATTATTATATTGCATGATACAAGTATGTTTTTACATTTCGGAATCACCCATGAAGATCCGGGATAGAATTAGTCTTCAGCAACCCTTGCTTGTCAGAGGCGACTAACGGGATCGTGTGGTCAGTCTCGCTGACTTGGTTGATGCATGTCATCGTATCCCATCCGTAGATCGATGCTCATGGTGTCAATTACTGGTTGTATTGTCCAGACTCGTTCATTTACAGACCGCCGTCATACAGTTGGAACATTGCTGAGTGCGGCGTTAAACAACAATCAATGAATCAATACATGGGCATCACTCGTACATGCAACTTTAGGCTGCTGTCTACGTATTCAAGGTTGCTGTCTACTTAGTCTAGGTTGCTGTTTACGTAGTCTAGGCTGTCTAGGTAGTCCAACTTCATGTCTGCGTAGTTTAGGCTGTCTAGGTAGTCTAGTTTGCTGTCTAGGGAGTCTAACTTCATGTCTGCGTAGTCTAGGCTACTGTCTATGTAGTCTAGTTTGCTGTCTACGGAGTCTTGGCTGCTGTCTACTTTGCTTAAGTTGTTGTCTACTTAGTTAGGTTGCTGTCTACGGAGTCTTGGCTGCTGTCTCTTTTGTTTAAGTTGCTGTCTACTTAGTTAGGTTGCTGTCTACGGAGTCTTGGCTGCTGTCTACTTTGTTTAAGTTGCCGTCTACGTAGCCTAGGCTGCTGTCTACGTCGTCTAGGTTGCTGTTTACGGTGTCTAGGCTGATGTCTACTTTGAGGATATCCAGAATTTCACCCATTGTTCGGCATGCAGAGCAAACGGTTTAACCACATGGATATCTAACCGCCACTGTCCGACCTAGACACGACCTCAGACAAAGTAACGACAATATGCCATTCCAAATGTCTAACTGTCCTCAATATAACTCGTGTCGGCGACCCCCTGTGTCCCGTCATGGTCTACAGTCTGACCCCTCGGTCTAGCAGGTCGCATTTCCAATGTAAGTAAAACACCGCTGATCAAAACCAACTTAATGGCGGTGTGTAGCCTGTAAATCGAAAGCCCTGTTGTGTTACATAACAATATTCTCTTTTTCGTTTCTTTTCCATTTTTAATTTTGTTCACAAAACTGTATGAAGTTTACATTCACACATCCCCAGCCCCTGCCGCCTACCCATCTACTGTGGGTAAACGGGGGCATCGTAGTTCCTAAGTGTCAGTTTTTCTAACAGGGCATCCTAGTTTTTCGCCTTAAATATTGTGGACCGGTGTATTTTCCCTAAGTAGGAAGTAACCATTGCTTTAACAATTTAACAGTAAGTTTAAATAAGGCACATGTCACTCGAAACGTGCGGTTAAATTGACATTTACTGCGGCGCACAGAAACAATACGGAAAACTTAAGTGCATTCTCGGACAGTGAAAAAATACTTGTGGTCATGAGTGTAGGCTCATCCTTGTTGAACGAATTTATTATTTATTTCTGAAAGAACAGTCTTAGAATTTTACTGAATGAAACTCAGTCAACATTCTTCAATTCGGGCAGCCGCATTTACATTTTTCTTGTTCTTCATAAATGTGTCCTTTTGTTGATCCTGTGTTTAGACTGTGATACAAGCTGTTACCTGGGTAACACAATTTATTAAATTATTATTTATTCAAAATAAGTACCAACTAAAGTAAAGTTTAACGACAAACACTCTCTGTCTATATTCTCAAATTACTTCGCAGTACGATAAACTGGTTACTGGTGAAACAAGCAAGGGTGTGGTGTTGAAATTATGATGAGTGTGGTGTGGAAACAGGCAAGGATGTGGCGTTGAAACAAGTAAGGATGTGGCGTGTGGGGCGCTGAAACACGCAAGGGTGTGGCGCTGAATCAAACAATGGTGTGACGCTGACACACGTAAGGGTGTGGCGTTGAAACAAGCAAGGGTGCGGCACTGAAACACGCAAGGGTGTGGAGTTGAAACAGGCAAGGTTGGGGCGCTGAATCACGCAAGGGTGTGGGGCGCTGAAACACGCAAGGGTGTGGCGCTGAATCAAACAATGGTGTGACGCTGACACACGTAAGGGTGTGGCGTTGAAACAAGCAAGGGTGCGGCACTGAAACACGCAAGGGTGTGGAGTTGAAACAGGCAAGGTTGGGGCGCTGAAACACGCAAGGGTGTGGCGCTGAATCAAACAAGGGTGTGACGCTGAAACACGTAAGGGTGTGGCACTGAAATAAGCAAGGGTGTGGCGCTGAAATAAGCAAGGGTGTGGCGCTGAATCAAACAAGGATGTGACGTTGAAACAAGCAAGGGTGTGGTGGTGAAACAAGCAAGGGTGTGGCACTGAAACAAGCAAGGGTGTGACGTTGAAACAAGCAAGGGTGTGGTTGTGAAACAAGCAAGGGTGTGGCACTGAAACAAGCAAGGGTGTGACGTTGAAACACGTGAGCGTATGACGTTGAAACAAGCAAGGGTGTGGTTGTGAAACAAGCGAGGGCGTGACGCTGAAACACGTGAGGGTGTGACGTTGAAACAAGAAAGGGTGTGGCGCTGAAACACGTGAGGGTGTGTGTTGAAACAAGCAAGGGTGTAGCACTGAAACAAGCAAGGGTGTGACGTTGAAACAGGCAAGGTTATGGCGCTGAAACACGTAAGGGTGTGGGGCGCTGAAACACGCAAGGGTGTGGCGCTGAAATAAGCAAGGGTGTGACGTTGAAACACGTAAGGGTGTGGCGCTGAAACAAGCAAGGGTGTGACGTTGAAACAAGCAAGGGTGTGGTTGTGAAACAAGCGAGGGTGTGGCGCTGAAACAAGCAAGGGTGTGACGTTGAAACAAGCAAGGGTGTGGTTGTGAAACAAGCGAGGGTGTGGCGCTGAAACAAGCAAGGGTGTGACGTTGAAACACGTAAGGGTGTGGCGCTGAAACAAGCAAGGGTGTGGCGCTGGAACAAGCAAGGGTGTGGTGGTGAAACAAGCAAGGGTGTGGCGTTGAAACAAGCAAGGGTGTGACGTTGAAATAAGCAAAGATGTGGTGGTGAAATAAGCAAGGGTGTGGCGCTGAAACAAGCAAGGGTGTGACGTTGAAACAAGCGAGGGTGTGGTTGTGAAACAAGCGAGGGCGTGACGCTGAAACAGGTGAGGGTGTGACGTTGAAACCAGTAAGGGAGTGGCGCTGAAACACGTGAGGGTGTGACGTTGAAACAAGCAAGGGTGTGACGTTTAAATAAGCAAAGACGTGGTGGTGAAATAAGCAAGGGTGTGACGCTGAAACAGATACGATTGTTGTGATGAAACACGTAAGGGTGTGGCGCTGGAACAAGCAAGGGTGTGACGCTGAAACAAGCATGGGTGTGGCGCTGGAACAAGCAAGGGTGTTGACAGATCGAGGATCATAATCGAGGATCAATATTCTTTCAATGGACACTCTGATCAACGAATCCTAACGTGACATAGGGACGCAACTCACACTGAAATTCGACGACTAAAGAGGTAGTTGTGTCGCCCGGATAATTACATCTCTTCGATGGAACAAATATAGAGTCTTGAGCTGCAGGTTATTTACGTCACGTCCGATTTGGTAGACTTACTCTAAATAGACGATACGGTCGTATTTCGTGAGGACCGAAATTCCTTCTAAAGTTCGTTTATCGCATTTCATGAATATTTACCGTTAGAATAGTTATTTTCGGAACTTGTCCTGGAAATAGGTTTGAGATTTGGAGATAAGGCGATTGAAATTGTAAATTGATAAGTCTTATCCTGGTTTAAAATTACATAGAAATAGAAGATTGATTGAAGACGCTTATCAAGCCACGGTTGTTTTGTCTGTCAGGAAAGGAGAGAAGCGTTTATTTATTTATATAGAGGCCAACCGAGCAAGCTTTGTGAAGCTTTGATTATGAAGATATATAGCTCTTCGACTTTGGGCACTGGTAAAATTGGGATTTAAAACATAACAGAATTTATCGGGGTGACCCAAACATGGGCTTCTTACGAATTGGGTGGAATTATTCTTATGAGTTTTGAGACATAAAATGTTTGGATAAAAGCAACGTTTTCGAAAAAGGTTTGTCAAATAAAAAAATACTTGTGTCATACTGGAATTTCATAGTGATATATCTATCGATGTCTCTGCATCGATATTGCTAAAATTATTCAAAATCGATCTCGTCCACTCAATCGTGAGGTTACCGTCAGTGATCTTTACACTGTCAAGATCACACCACATTTGGTCCAGGTTTAGAATGACTGCACAGCAAGAACGTACGCGTGTCCTATGCCGTGTGTCAAGTGTTGTGTGTTGTGCTGGTTTCAGAGACCGCGCCCTCAATTATTGAGCAGTCGGACCATAAGAACCACGTTAATTGCACTGGGAAATTCAAGCAACAAAGCAACCAGATATATCAGAGGTCAAGGCTATCAGTTTTGCTTCATACTTTGACCTTGTGTGGTAATTGGCAACAAACAGAACAGTCATTACCGACTGTTATTTTACCTGCAAAATTTCAAAAAAACGTTGCACTATTACTTGTATCTTGCTTAAGCTGCCTAATGTAACAATAATTATAGTAATGATAATAATAATATGTCATTTTGCATCAAAATGTAAATATGAAATATGGAGACTGTCCAACATATTGTCAGTGGATGCCCAGCTTCGGCACAAACACAGTATCTTAAGCGACATGATGGTGTAGCTCGATCGTTTTATTACCGCCTTCGCCATGCTTGTGGTTTTGACACAGATGTCCACCCATGGTACGACCCGGAATATGTAGAGGGCGTCATGGATAATGATGAATACAAAATTCTTTCGAATAGGCCCGTATACAGCCTCAGACGTATCCAGGCCAACAAACCTGATCTTGTCCTTTTTGATAAATCCAATGAAATAATTTATATTATTGAATTTTCTGTCCCTTTTGAATGACAAGATTGAGGAAAAACATGGCAAATATGCAGACCTCGCTTTCGAAATGTCACGCTTGCATCCCAAGTATCAAGTTGTCCGACTCCCCATTGTTCTCGGTGCCTTAGGTTTGATACCTCCCAATTTGTTGACTGACATTGGGAGAGTACCCGGGTTTGCTACCAGGAATACAGCCCTTCTGACACCTGGGTAATGCAGAAGGCTGCAGTGTTGGGGAGTCTTCACATTCTCCAAAAAGTTCTGGGTGGGTTTGACTAGGCAGCGCTTCCTGGGAGAAGTCCCATTCGCTGTCTGGGCTGCGTGTAGAGGGGGCAAGGGCCCTGAGCTGATGATGAGCCTAACCAGCCTGACTGTGCCAGGATCACCCAAACCCTCTTTGCTGCATTTTTTTATTTAAAATAATAATAATAATAATGATATAAAAAAGTTTAAGCCTATGGTACTTAAAAACAATTATAACATCAGGTGTTCTCGAAACGAATTGGATGTCCTACTGTACCGCTAGCATCTCTCGAATCCTTCGTTGCTGTTCACTGTAGCTGCACTGTGCAGGTGTGACAGGTGTAATAATAATAATGGTTCTGTACTGCTGGACGGTACAGAAATGAATGTCAACCAAGCGAAGTGCCATATCAAATCGGCCCAGACTCAGGTTTTCAAGGAGAGGCTTTCTGAACGACCACTGCATCGAGTTTACGTGCAGAGTGTTGAGAAGATCATCAATGCTGAAGAGTCCTTTTCTTGGATGAAGACGTCTGGCCTGAAAAGTGAAACTGAAGGCTTTGTGTTTGCTGCTCAGGACCATTCACTTCCCACTCGAAACCGTCAATGTGTGATTTTGCATCAAAATGTAAATATGAAATGTAGATTATGTAATGAATTTAATTAGACTGTCCAACACATTGTCAGTGGATCATTTCAAATACAAAAAAACGGGCTAAAAGCCCACGAATTATTACAGTTCGTCGTTGTCATATTAACATATCGTAAAACATGTTATTGAAACGTGCGAGTGCGTCCTGACTTGACCAATACTGACACCTACACATGCGTAGATATCTGAATAACCTTAAACGCAATGAGTAAGTGAATGAGTATGGTTTTACGCCGCTTTTAGCAATATTCCAGCAATATCACGGCGGGGGATACCAGAAATGGGCTTCACACATTGTACCCGTGTCGGGAATCGAACACGGGTCTTCGGCGTGACGCGCGAACGCGAACCACTAGGCTACCCGACCGCCCCTAAAGGCAATGAATAGACTGGTGATTGTTTTAATTATTGTAAAGGTGCCATCATTACAAATCCCCCACCTGCCCGAAAGACAGTTGTTGTGCAGATTCTTTATAATCTTTATAATTGGATGTCATTGTGTAATGTAACGCATATGATTGGTTGTCATTGTGTAATGTAACGCATATAATTGGATGTCATTGTGTAATGTAACGCATATAGTTGGATGTGATTGTGTAATGTAACGCATGCCATCATTTTTCTTATTTTCTATCGAGATACACACGTATACACACCCACTCCTCTTCTCTCCTAAATTTTAATGATATGTAACAGTAAACTTAAGTGTGACTAACGGGATCGGGCGGTCAGGCTCGCTGACTTGGTTGATGCGTGTCATCGTAAACCATTTGATAGATCGATGCTCATTGTGTCAATCGTTGGATAGTCTGGTCCAGAGTCGAGTATTTACAGACCGCCGTTTGGAAAATATATGCAGTGCAGCGTTAAACCACAAAGAAACAAAGAAACAAACAAATAATCCATAATTATATGGTAATTACTTATTACTGAATTAAAGTAATTATAATTAAATTATATAAGATATAAATTACAAAATATTATCATTGATTCCATCTTTGCAGCTTTGCCTAAGCGAACATCCCGCAACATCCCAGTATGTGTTGTAGTTACAGTAACATGAAACCGTTTCATCTGTTAACCTTTGACCTTTGAAGTCTTCTATTCTGGCCAGATGGACTGATTATATGTATATACGTAGCTATTGTTCATCCGTTAAGTATTGATTGACCTACGTTATATATTAGCTACCTGAGTTTCAAAATATAGATTAGTGTGTGTGAGCTTTTCTTATCGTAAATATTATAAACTGCCGGGCAAACGAAAGTATTCATCCATGTTTGATGATGGCTAAAATAGAAAAAAACACAAGAAATGGTCATTCGATGGTGATGCATTTGATACGGGTATCAAATATGCTTTAGGCCTTCATTTTGCAGCGTTTCGGCAGTTTACAGCTTAGTAACGTTTTGATAACATTAGTAACTGTTTGGTCCAATTTTTAAGAATATACATTGTTTTGCCCGGCAGTTGATATTAAGAACAACAAAAAACATGTTGATATTTACAATAGTCACTTTGGGAACCGCGTAGGAATATATAGTTTGAGTGAACCGTCCCATTAATGACATAGCGCCAAATGGTTTGCAGCCATGTCTGTTCTCAAGTAATAATAATAATAATAATAATAATAATAATAATAATAATAATAATAATAATTATTATTATTATTATTATTATTATTATTATAATTATAATAATTATAATAATAATAATAATGTGCTGAACCCAATGAGCATGGATAGTGTGAAACCAAGAATCTTTATCGGAGTACAAAGAACAAAGAACACGAGGAATGGGCTTCACATATTGTACCCTTTTAGATAATTGAACCCTGGCTAGCGAAGATGGCACAGACGCTTGTATTTTCAACCCTGTTTAAGCCACCATTTAATATGACTGTGTTCTTTATCACTGACAAAATGTACTGTTTGTCGCCTTGCCAGTAATAAGGTCAGGTATTACATTTCATACCGGTATTGTTCAGTATTTTATTGTAGCCTTGCAAATAATAAGTTCAGTATTCAATATTCAGATACGTTCAGTTCAGTATTTTAGTTCAGTCTTTAGGCCACAAGGATATGTTGTCTTGTAGCCTTGAGAGTAACAAGTTCAGTTCAGTGCAGTTCAGTTCAGTTTAGTTGAGGTTAGATTAGATCAGATGAATACAGTTCAGTATTCCACGGTAGTCGTTAGGCCGCACGGATATGTTGTCTTGTAGCCTTGAGAGTAACAAGTTCAGTTCAGTGCAGTTCAGATCAGTTTAGTTGAGGTTAGATTAGATCAGATGAATTCAGTTCAGTATTCCACGGTAGTCGTTAGGCCACACGGATATGTTGTCTTGTAGCCTTGAGAGTAACAAGTTCAGTTCAGTGGAGTTCAGTTCAGTTTAGTTGAGGTTAGATTAGATCAGATGAATTCAGTTCAGTATTCCACGGTAGTCGTTAGGCCACACGGATATGTTGTCTTGTAGCCTTGAGAGTAACAAGTTCAGTTCAGTGGAGTTCAGTTCAGTTTAGTTCAGCTTAGATTAGATCAGATGAATTCAGTTCAGTATTCCACGGTAGTCGTTAGGCCACAAGGTTATGCGCCCCCGTAGCCTTGCGATTAATGAGTTCAGTTCAGTGGAGTTCAGTTCAATCTTAGGTCAAACCCCGTATGTTTCCTTGCTATTGTTGTTGGGCTTGTTACGAGGCATTCCGCAGATAAATTAAATAGACTTTTCCCACTTGATCCATTTACAGCCGAACAGTGACATCTACAATTTTATTTTGTTTTCGTTATGTTTTCTGAACATTAAAGCAGATCATACTTTAAACAATGTTGTTAAAACCATAGCCATGCAACTTGTGATAGTACTGGGTTTCTCTCCACTTCAAACCAGGTGACTGTACCCATACTGTCTCTCCGTGCCCGTGTCCCCCGAGCCAGGTGACTGTACCCATACTGTCTCTCCGTGCCCGTGTCCCCCGAGCCAGGTGACTGTACCCATACTGTCTCTCCGTGCCCGTGTCCCCCGAGCCAGGTGACTGTACCCATACTGTCTCTCCTTGCCCGTGTCCCCCGAGCCAGGTGACTGTACCCATACTGTCTCTCCGTGCCCGTGTCCCCCGAGCCAGGTGACTGTACCCATACTGTCTCTCCTTGCCCGTGTCCCCCGAGCCAGGTGACTGTACCCATACTGTCTCTCCGTGCCCGTGTCCCCCGAGCCAGGTGACTGTACCCATACTGTCTCTCCGTGCCCGTGTCCCCCGAGCCAGGTGACTGTACCCATACTGTCTCTCCGTGCCCGTGTCCCCCGAGCCAAGTGACTGTACCCATACTGTCTCTCCGTGCCCGTGTCCCCCGAGCCAGGTGACTGTACCCATACTGTCTCTCCGTGCCCGTGTCCCCCGAGCCAAGTGACTGTACCCATACTGTCTCTCCGTGCCCGTGTCCCCCGAGCCAGGTGACTGTACCCATACTGTCTCTCCGTGCCCGTGTCCCCCGAGCCAGATGACTGTACCCATACTGTCTCTCCGTGCCCGTGTCCCCCGAGCCAGGTGACTGTTCCCATACTGTCTCTCCGTGCCCGTTTCCCCCGAGCCAGGTGACACCAGTTCCCGTCTCTTTAGCAATCAAACTTTAAACCTGAAGACACGTCCACTTTTGTTTGTACTGGATTCCAAAGCTCCTTACTAATCCGAACAAAGAGAGATATAAGTGCTGGGTCCAGCAGATGTACAACCAAATTCCTGCCTCAAAGATAAACCATAATCATAAATACAATCAAGGATGGACTGTCTTTATGTTGACAGAAAGTATTTGAGACAAGTGGAATTAAAACCATGTGGATTCTTAAAAAACTCAAAGGATTTGCTTGACTTTTTGCAATTTCAGAAAAGAACCAAGTTCTGTCCAAACCTTTAATTTTTCAACTTTGTATACCACTATCCCACATGACAAACTTAAGGAAAAACTTCATTCCTTGGCTTGTGTTTCAAAACGTGGGAGCCTTAAGGTTAGATATAATGACTGTTACATGTGTATCTTCAGAGGTTCACGACAATTTGTCAAAACTGAAAGGAATTAAACCAATCTGAAGTTTACTGAGCAAACAAGACTTGACTGTGTAGGGAATACTGTGTGTGTGTCACTGTGTAGGGAATACCGTGTGTGTCACTGTGTAGGAATTACCGTGTGTGTCACTGTGTAGGGAATACTGTGTGTGTCACTATGTAGGGAAAAATGTATCTGTCACTGTGTTGGGAATAGTGTGTGTCTCACTGTGTAGGGAATATTGTGTGTGTCACTGTGTAGGGAATATCGTGTGTGTCACTGTGTAGGGAATACTGTGTGTGCCACTGTCTAGGGAATAATGTGTTTGTCACTGTGTAGGGAATACTGTGTGTGTCACTGTGTAGGGATTATCATGTGTGTCACTTGGTAGGGAATACTGTGTGTGTCACTGTGTAGGGAATACTGTGTGTGTCACTGTGTAGGGATTATCATGTGTGTCACTTGGTAGGGAATACTGTGTGTGTCACTGTGTAGGGAATACTGTGTGTGTCACTGTGTAGGGAATACTGTGTGTGTCACTGTGAAGGGAATATTGTGTGTGTCACTGTGTAGGGAATATCGTGTGTGTCACTGTGTAGGGAATACTGTGTGTGTCACTGTGTAGGGAATACTGTGTGTGTCACTGTGTAGGGATTATCATGTGTGTCACTTGGTAGGGAATACTGTGTGTGTCACTGTGTAGGGAATACTGTGTGTGTCACTGTGTAGGGAATACTGTGTGTGTCACTGTGAAGGGAATATTGTGTGTGTCACTGTGTAGGGAATATCGTGTGTGTCACTGTGTAGGGAATACTGTGTGTGTCACTGTGTAGGGAATACTGTGTGTGTCACTGTGTAGGGAATACTGTGTGTGTCACTGTCTAGGGAATAATGTGTGTGTCACTTTGTAGGGAATACTGTGTGTGTCACTGTGTAGGGAATACTGTGTGTGTCACTGTGTAGGGAATACTGTGTGTGTCACTGTGAAGGGAATATTGTGTGTCTCACTGTGTAGGGAATATCGTGTGTGTCACTGTGTAGGGAATACTGTGTGTGTCATTGTGTAGGGAATACTGTGTGTGTCACTGTGTAGGGATTACCGTGTGCGTCACTGTGTAGGGAATACTGTGTGTCTCACTGTGTAGGGAATATTGTGTGTGTCACTCTGTAGGGAATATCTTGTGTGTCACTGTGTAGGGAATACTGTGTGTGTCAATGTCTAGGGAATATTGTGTGTGTCACTGTGTAGGGAATACTGTGCGTGTCACTGTGTAGGGAATACTGTGTGTGGAATTCTGTGTGTGTCACTGTGTAGGTAATACTGTGTGTGTGTCACTGTGTAGGGAATACTGAGTGTGTGTCACTGTGTAGGGAAGACTCTGTGTGTGTCACTGTATAGGGAATACTGTGTGTGTCACTGTGTGGGAAATACTGTGTGTGTCACTGTGTAGGAAATACTGTGTCTGTCTCTGTGTAGGGAATACTGCGTGTGTCACTGTGTAGGGAATACTGCTTGTGTGACTGTATAGGGAATAATGTGTGTGTCACTGTGTAGGGAATACTGTGTGTGTCACTGTGTAGGGAATACCGTGTGTGTCACTTTGTTGAGAATACTCTGTGTGTCACTGTGTAGGGAAAACTGTATCTGTAACTGTGTAGGGAATACTGTGTGTGTCACTGTGTAGAGAATAATGTGTGTGTCACTGTGTAGTGAATACTCTGTGTGTCACTGTGTAGGGAATACTGTGTGTGTCACTGTGTACGTAATACTGTGTGTGTCACTGTGTAGAGAATACTGTGTGTGTCACTGTGTAGGGAATACTGTGTGTTTCACTGTGTAGGGATTACCGCGTGTGTCACTGTGTAGGGAATACTGTGTATGGAATACTGTGTGTGTCACTGTGTAGGTAATACTGTGTGTGTGTTACTGTGTAGGTAATACTGAGTGTGTGTCACTGTGTAGGGAATACTGTGTGTGTGTCACTGTCAAGGGAATATTGTGTGTGTCACTGTGAAGGGAATACTGTGTGTGTCACTGTGTAGGGAATATCGTGTGTGTCACTGTGTAGGGAATATTGTGTGTGTCACTGTGTAGGGAATACTGTGTGTGTCACTGTGTAGGGAATACTGTGTGTGGAATACTGTGTGTGTCACTGTGTAAGTAATACTGTGTGTGTGTCACTGTGTAGGGAATACTGAGTGTGTGTCACTGTGTAGGGAATACTGTGTGTGTGTCACTGTGTAGGGAACACTGCGTGTGTCACTGTGTAGGGAATACTCTGTGTGTCACTGTGTAGGCAATACTGTGTGTGTCACTGTGTAGGGGAAATTGTGTGTGTCACTGTGTAGGGAATACTGTGTGTGTCGCTGTGTAGGAATACTGTGTGTGTCACTGTGTGTGGAATACTGTGTGTGTCACTGTGTAGGGATTACTGTGTGTGTCACTGTGTAGGGAATATTGTGTGTGTCGCTGTGTAGGGAATACAGTGTGTGTCACTGTGTGTGTCACTTGGTAGGGAATACTGTGTGTGTCACTGTGTAGGGAATACTGTGTGTGGAATACTGTGTTTGTCACTGTGTAGGGAATACTGTGTGTGTCACTGTGTAGGGAATATTGTGTGTGTCACTGTGTAGGGAAAACTGTGTGTGTCACTGTGTAGGGAATACTGTGTGTGTCACTGTGTAGGGATTACCGTGTGTGTCACTGTGCAGGGAAAATTGTGTGTTACTGAGTATGGAATACTCTGTGTGTCACTGTGTTGCGAATACTGTTGGTGTCACTCTGTGTGGAATACTGTCTGTGTCTAGGGAAGACTGCGGATGCACTGTGCAGGGAATACATCAGCATCACGTGACCACATCAAAGTGTTGTGTCTAATCCTGCAACACGTCTGATGTCTTATTCGCCTTCGTGTTGTGTCTTTTCATGTTCACCGCACATACACCCTGGGGATAAACTCCCGTACAAAACTGCAAAAAAAAATTGAGTTTGCGGATAACAAAAGGCTTAATTTTACTTAAGCCGGTTGTATTTGCACACCATTATTGGTTAAGTAGTTTGAATTATATATTAGCAATAAACAACACTTCTCAAAATACGTTTGCACGTGTTTCGATTGCCGGGGGCTCGCACTTCCAACTCTTTCCGGAGAAGAGAATTAATTGATTTTTTATATTGCATAATGGTTACAGCTAATGTGTATCAGTGTGTGTCTTTGTGTGTTGTACATATTGTGTCTATGTATGTGTGTGCTATGTGTGTGTCTGCATGTTGTATCTTTGCGTGTGTTGTGTGTTTCGTGTGTGTCCGTGTGTTGTGTATGTCCCTGTGTGTTGTGCATGTGTGTCTGTGTGTACTGTGTGTATGTATGTTTGTATGATTGTGTGTATTGTGTGCTGTGGGTATGTCTGTTGTGTGTGTGTGTTCTGTGTAAGTCTGTGTGTGTTATGTGTATGTCTGTATGTCTGTATGTATGTATGTATGTATGTATGTATGTGTGTGTGTGTGTGTGTGTGTGTGTGTGTGTGTGTGTGTGTGTGTGTGTGTGTGTGTATGTATGTATGTATGTATGTATGTATGTATGTATGTATGTATGCTGTGTGTATGTCTGTGCGTGGTGTGTTTATGTCTCAGTGTGTCTGTGTGTGTTATGTGTATGTCTGTTTGTATGTATGTATGTATGTATGTATGTATGTATGTATGTATGTATGTATGTATGTATGTATGTATTTATGTATGTATGTATGTATGTATGTATGTATGTATGTATGTATGTATGTATGTATGTATGTATGTGTGTGTGTGTATGTATGTATGTATGCTGTGTGTATGTCTGTGCGTGTTGTGTGTATGTCTCTGTGTCTGTGTTGTGTGTATGTCTGTATGTATGTATGTTGTATGTCTATGTGAATTGTGTGTATGTCTCCATAAGCCTGTTTTTATTGTAAGTATGTCTCAGTATGTATGTCTGTGTCAAGGTGTCACATTGTATGACCTTTGTATACTCACAAGGATACATTCGAGATTCGCAAGCGTGGAAATATACCTTAAAAAAGAAATTGTGGAGAATGCTTCCTATAAAAGTCTTAGTTATACTTTATGTCCAAAACTTCTCCTTCTTCGCTTGTAGATTCATTTTACAACATGTGTTTACACATCACTCGGGCATTGTCGGCAAGTACTGTGTTTTCACAACCCACGAATAGCCTATGAAATCCTGTCGCTGTACGTAACGACCAGCCGCACGGAGCAACTTCCGGTAAAGCAGGAACAAGCGGCTGACCGCCCGACAACCTTAATCCAGTTCTTTGCATGTGTGTTACGTCAAGTCAAAGAAGGAGTCTTCAAGAGACATCTAAAGGCCGAACCAGTCATCGACAAGACCACTTAATCCCACGTGTGTTTTCGACAGCTTTTATTTCGCACATATTACGCAAGGACCTTTTTTCGAGCATGTTGTTGAACAGAAAAAAATAGCAGATGAGCGACCAATGTGTTTAATCCGCATTTTATTAAGTGGTTGGAAAGAGCAGCTATGTCCTTTACAAACAAACATCAACAACCCAAATTTAGAAACAAAAAAAGTGGAGCTTATGAAGTGTCACGTGATCGACATCCGGGCCTTTGATATCAAACCTGTTTAAATGCCGAAGTGCCTCACATTTTGTCCCGGCACCAGACTGTCTAGCTGGGCCAGAACCAGTATTATCGAATTCTCGGTTTATGTGTTTCATCCTTGAAAATATATCGAACATTTCCTCATTATATTTACACGATAAGGCCACCTAAGCCCAAAGCGATATGGAAAAATGCCACTTAGTCTCACAAAGAAAAACATTTATCTCATATGTGGGCGCAGACAAAATTACCTGCAACTTAAGTCGCTGATACGAATAACAAAAGCGTTATACATTAAGTATTGACCTTCTGTCGCAACAGCTAGCTTTTCTCGTCCATTCTCAATTGTCCCATGTCTTGAGCCCAACAAAGTCACGAAGTAATTATCGTCTCCTTTGTGCACGTGTAGAAGGCAAGACGAAGCTTTTGATCTCCCTTCGTTTTCTTATGTACCTGTGTATTGCAAAGTCACAATGGATCTGATGTGGACGCAACCATTGTGCTCCGCCCGACATAGACAAGGTGTAGACAATGTATCAACCGAGTGATGCTTCGCGGATGATAACGACAGCATTGTCGGGATCAAAGACGAAAACCTAAATCATCAACCGGAATTTGACTAATGAAATGCGTAGGCAGTGTAGTTGGCCATATATTCATTTATAGAAGACTTGTGTAAGTACGGTATGTATTGAAGTACTGTTCAAATGTGACATCCGGAAATATATGTATGAAAGGAGTTCTCCTTTTGTAACCTGTACCTAATAGAAGTATTGCAAGGTCGTTCATAACATATAACCACGTGATAGTTACACGATTCTGATAGGGTTTTCTGGAAGGAGAATAGTCAGAGATGGTCGAGTGTTGGTAGTCAACTCTACACCCTCACTGACACCACCGCACCATCCTTCCCCAACTACACCCTCACTGACACCACAATACCATCCTTCCCTCTACATCATCACTGACACCACTGCACCATCCTGCCCCCTCTACACCCTCACTGACACCACCGCACCATCCTGCCCCCACTACACCCTCACTGACACCCCTGTACCATCCTTTCCTCTACATCATCACTGACACCACCGCACCATCCTGCCCCCTCTACATCCTTACTGACACCACTGTACCACCCTTCCCTCTACACCCTCACTGACACCACAGTACCATCCTTTCCTCTATATCATCATTGACACCACAATACCATCCTGCCCTCTATATCATTACTGCCACCACTGTACCATCCTGCCCTCTATATCATCACTGACGCCACAGTACCATCCTTCCCTCTACATCATCACTTTCACCACCGCACCATCCTGCCCTCTATATCATTACTGACACCACAGTACCATCCTTTCCTCTATATCATCATTGACACCACAATACCATCCTGCCCTCTATATCATTACTGACACCACTGTACCATCCTGCCCTCTATATCATCACTGACACAACAGTACAATCCTGCCCTCTATATCATCATTGACACCACAATACCATCCTGCCCTCTATATTATCACTGTCACCACAATACCATCCTGCCCTCTATATCATAACTGACACCACTGTACCATCCTGCCCTCTATATCATCACTGACACCACTGTACCATCCTGCCCTCTATATCATCACTGTCACAACAGTACCATCCTACCCTCTATATCATTACTGACACCACAGTACCATCCTGCCCTCTATATCAACACTGACACCACAATACCATCCTGCCCTCTATATCATCACTGTCACAACAGTACCATCCTACCCTCTATATCATTACTGACACCACAGTACCATCCTGCCCTCTCTACTTCACTGACGCCACAGTACCATCCTGCCCTCTATATCATCACTGACACCACTGTACCATCCTGCCCTCTATATCATCACTGACACCACTGTACCATCCTGCCCTCTATATCATCACTGTCACAACAGTACCATCCTACCCTCTATATCATTACTGACACCACAGTACCATCCTGCCTCTATATCATCACTGACACCACAGTACCATCCTGCCCTCTATATCATCACTGTCACAACAGTACCATCCTACCCTCTATATCATTACTGACACCACAGTACCATCCTGCCCTCTATATCAACACTGACACCACAATACCATCCTGCCCTCTATATCATCACTGTCACAACAGTACCATCCTACCCTCTATATCATTACTGACACCACAGTACCATCCTGCCCTCTCTACTTCACTGACGCCACAGTACCATCCTGCCCTCTATATCATCACTGACACCACAGTACCATCCTGCCCTCTATATCATCACTGACACCACTGTACCATCCTGCCCTCTATATCATCACTGTCACAACAGTACCATCCTACCCTTTATATCATTACTGACACCACAGTACCATCCTGCCCTCTATTTCATCACTGACACCCCTGTACCATCCTGCCCTCTATATCATCACTGTCACAACAGTACCATCCTGCCCTCTATATCATCACTGTCACAACAGTACCATCCTGCCCTCTATATCATTACTGACACCACAGTACCATCCTGCCCTCTATATCATCACTGACACCACCCATACCATCCTGCCCTCTATATCATCACTGTCACAACAGTACCATCCTACCCTCTATATCATTACTGACACCACAGTACCATCCTGCCTCTATATCATCACTGACACCACAGTACCATCCTGCCCTCTATATCATCACTGTCACAACAGTACCATCCTACCCTCTATATCATTACTGACACCACAGTACCATCCTGCCCTCTATATCAACACTGACACCACAATACCATCCTGCCCTCTATATCATCACTGTCACAACAGTACCATCCTACCCTCTATATCATTACTGACACCACAGTACCATCCTGCCCTCTCTACTTCACTGACGCCACAGTACCATCCTGCCCTCTATATCATCACTGACACCACAGTACCATCCTGCCCTCTATATCATCACTGACACCACTGTACCATCCTGCCCTCTATATCATCACTGTCACAACAGTACCATCCTACCCTTTATATCATTACTGACACCACAGTACCATCCTGCCCTCTATTTCATCACTGACACCCCTGTACCATCCTGCCCTCTATATCATCACTGTCACAACAGTACCATCCTGCCCTCTATATCATCACTGTCACAACAGTACCATCCTGCCCTCTATATCATTACTGACACCACAGTACCATCCTGCCCTCTATATCATCACTGACACCACCCATACCATCCTTTCCTCTATATCATTACTAACACCACAGTACCATCCTTTCCTCTATATCATCATTGACACCACAATGCCATCCTGCCCTCTATATCATTATTGACACCACTGTACCATCCTGCCCTCTATATCATCACTGACACAACAGTACAATCCTGCCCTCTATATCATCATTGACACCACAATACCATCCTGCCCTCTATATTATTACTGTCACCACAGTACCATCCTGCCCTCTATATCATCACTGACACCACTGTACCATCCTGTCCTCTATATCATCACTGTCACCACAGTACCATCCTGCCCTCTATATTATCACTGACACCACAATACCATCTTGATCTCCATATCATCGGTGACACCACAGTACCATCCTGCCCTCTATATCATCACTTTCACCACAGTACCATCCTGCCCTCTATATCATCACTGTCACCACTGTACCATCCTGCCCTCTATATCATCACTGACACCACAGTACCATCCTGCCCTCTATATCATCGGTGACACCACTGTACCATCCTGCCCTCTATATCATCACTGTCACCACTGTACCATCCTGCCCTCTATATCATCAATGACACCACAATACCACCCTGCCCTCTATATCATCACTGACACCACTGTACCATCCTGCCCTCTATATCATCACTGACACCACAGTACCATCCTGCCCTCTATATCATCGGTGACACCACTGTACCATCCTGCCCTCTATATCATCACTGTCACCACTGTACCATCCTGCCCTCTATATCATCAATGACACCACAATACCACCCTGCCCTCTATATCATCACTGACACCACTGTACCATCCTGCCCTCTATATCATCACTGTCACCACAGTACCATCCTGCCCTCTATATCATCACTGACACCACTGTACCATCCTGCCCTCTATATCATCACTGTCACCACAGTACCATCCTGCCCTCTATATTATCACAGACACCATAATACCATCTTGCCCTCTATATCATTACTGACGCCACTGTACCATCCTTCTATATCATCACTTCCTCTTCCTCTATACCATCACTGTCACCACAGTACCATCCTCTTTATCATCACTGTCGCCACAATACCATCCTGCCCTATATATCATCACTGTCACCACAGTACCATCCTGCCCTCTATATTATCACTGTCACCACTGTACCATCCTGTCATCTATATCATTACTGACGCCTCTGTACCATCCTTTCCTTTATATCATCACTGACTGGCGCTCCTCTTCCATTCTGGATATGGTCCCCGAATTGGGGAGCATAGAGCCCTTGAAGCAAAACAATGTCATTAAAGTACACGCAGGGGTGCATTAACTGGGACACGTGGTCGTTGAACTCATTCAGCTGCACACAAAGGGGACACAGATTATGCATGCAAACAAACATTCGTGAGAATAAATTGATGTTGGTGAACATTGTGCAAGTGGGCGAGAGAACGTCAAACTATTGGTTAATATAGGATAGTAGTAACACTTTACAACCTCGAACCTTCACTGACGTAAAGTAATCACCTTATTGAAGTACTTCAAACGGTACATGGAACACTCATTCCGTATTGCGTCAAACAATTACGCCTGTAACAGGTATAAGTCATACTGCAGATGTGTTATGGTACGTCAAACATGTACACTGATAACAGGTAGTAGTTGTTCTGTTGTACGTCAAACAGGAACTCTGATAACAAGTAGTAGTTGTTCTGTTGTTCGTCAAACATGTACACTGATAACAAGTAGTAGTTGTTCTGTTGTATGTCAAACATGTACACTGATAACAAACAGTAGTTTTTCTGTTGTTCGTCAAACATGTACACTGATAACAGGTAGTGTTTGTTCTGTTGTTCGTCAAGCATGTACACTGATAACAAGTAGTAGTTGTTCTGTTGTTCGTCAAACATGTACACTGATAACAAGTAGTAGTTGTTCTGTTGTTCGTCAAACATGTACACTGATAACAAGTAGTAGTTGTTCTGTTGTTCGTCAAACATGTACACTGATAACAAGTAGTAGTTGTTCTGTTGTACGTCAAACATGTACACTGATAACAAGTAGTAGTTGTTCTGTTGTTCGTCAAACATGTACACTGATAACAAGTAGTAGTTGTTCTGTTTTTCGTCAAACATGTACACTGATAACAAGTAGTAGTTGTTCTGTTGTTCGTCAAACATGTACACTGATAACAAGTAGTAGTTGTTCTGTTTTTCGTCAAACATGTACACTGATAACAGGTAGTAGTTGTTCTGTTTTTCGTCAAACATGTACACTGATAACAAGTAGTAGTTGTTCTGTTGTTCGTCAATCATGTTCACTGTTAACAAGTAGTAGTTGTTCTGTTGTACGTCAAACATGTAAACTGATAACAAGTAGTAGTTGTTCTGTTGTACGTCAAACATGTACACTGATAACAAGTAGTAGTTGTTCTGTTGTTCGTCAAACATGTAAACTGATAACAGGTAGTAGTTGTTCTGTTGTTCGTCAAACATGTACACTGATAACAAGTAGTAGTTGTTCTGTTGTTCGTCAAACATGTACACTGATAACAAGTAGTAGTTGTTCTGTTGTACGTCAAACATGTACACTGATAACAAACAGTAGTTGTTCTGTTGTACGTCAAACATGTACACTGATAACAAGTAGTAGTTGTTCTGTTGTACGTCAAACATGTACACTGATAACAAGTAGTAGTTGTTCTGTTGTTCGTCAAACATGTACACTGATAACAAGTAGTAGTTGTTCTGTTGTACGTCAAACATGTACACTGATAACAAGTAGTAGTTGTTCTGTTGTTCGTCAAACATGTACACTGACAACAAGTTGTAGTTGTTCTGTTGTTCGTCAAACATGTACACTGATAATAGGTAGTAGTTGTTCTATAGTACCTTAAACATAGATCGGCGCGAAGGTCATATTAGGAATCGATACGCAAGATCAGCACCGCTGTCATCACGTGACCAATGACGGCAACAACAGATGTATGGTGGACTAATCCTATGTTAGAAAGTTCTAAATATGAGTCCATTACAACACATTTCAAATTAGTGTATATCTCTTCTTCTTACATAAACAACCTGGGCAATTCGTAATAAATGCACCCTAGCCGGTAAATTAGAGTCATTGATTCATTTCTGAACCCGATCTGCTTCGAGTCGTTACGGCAAGAAGGGAGTACCGGAAGCTACGCCATTTTTGCAGCTACACGCGAAGAGCGGCGCTGATTGTCGTGTTGTAAAAATCTGTAATTGCTTTTCATCCACAGGTCCCAGAGGGCAGAGATCAGAACTTTTCTGTGGACTCAGCTGGAATTAATGAAAATGAAAACTTCAGTGCACTTTTTTATGTTTGTCCTGTCCTTCTATGAAATACCTCAACGGTGATGTCGACGGGATTTAAAAGAAAATGATGAATCGCTTTGAAGAACTTTGCAAGTCACTGGGAAAAACGAGTTGAAGAAAAATTAAATAAATGTAATATCTGCTTTGACCGAAGTATTGATTAATATAAAAACACATGGCAAATGATATGATATAGTTTGTGTTAACTCTCATATCCATCAGAGTGTTCTGTCAATCTACTTCCGTTTGAACTCCTTAATTTCCAGACCTGCACATTTCAACATTCTGTGGTATAATTGACCAACATGCACAATTTTCAGCCCTTCACCCCAACCTACGGTAGTCCCCGTGTGAATTACCAACTAATCCCACAGAACCGATGTACATGTTTAACACAGATCTCCCTGTGCGTATTTAAACCATATAACACAGATGTCTATATGCGCTTTTCAAACACTTTACACAGATTTCCATGTACACATCGACAATCTGACACAGATCTCCTTGTGCACATCAACCATCTGACACAGATCTCCTTGTGCACATCAACCATCTCACACAGATTTCCTTGTGCACATCAACCACCTCACACAGATCTCCCTGTACACATCAACCATCTTACAGATCTCCCTGTACACATCAACCACCTCACACAGATCTCCTTGTACACATCAACCACCTCACACAGATCTCCCTGTACACATCAACCACCTCACACAGATCTCCCTGTACACATCAACCACCTCACACAGATCTCCTTGTACACATCAACCACCACACACAGATCTCCCTGTACACATCAACCACCTCACACAGATCTCCCTGTACACATCAACCATCTCACACAGATCTCCCTGTACACATCAACCACCTCACACAGATCTCCCTGTACACATCAACCACCTCACACAGATCTCCCTGTACACATCAACCACCTCACAGATCTCCCTGTACACATCAACCACCTCACAGATCTCCCTGTACACATCAACCACCTCACAGATCTCCCTGTACACATCAACCACCTCACACAGATCTCCCTGTACACATCAACCACCTCACAGATCTCCCTGTACACACCAACCACCTCACACAGATCTCCCTGTACACATCAACCACCTCACACAGATCTCCCTGTACACATCAACCACCTCACACAGATCTCCCTGTACACATCAACCACCTCACAGATCTCCCTGTACACATCAACCACCTCACAGATCTCCCTGTACACATCAACCACCTCACAGATCTCCCTGTACACATCAACCATCTCATACAGATCTCCCTGTACACATCAACCACCTCACAGATCTCCCTGTACACATCAACCACCTCACACAGATCTCCCTGTACACATCAACCACCTCACACAGATCTCCCTGTACACGCCAACCACCTCACACAGATCTCCCTGTACACATCAACCACCTCACAGATCTCCCTGTACACATCAACCCTCACACAGATCTCCCTGTACACATCAACCACCTCACACAGATCTCCCTGTACACATCAACCCTCACACAGATCTCCCTGTACACATCAACCACCTCACACAGATCTCCCTGTACACATCAACCACCTCACAGATCTCCCTGTACACATCAACCCTCACACAGATCTCCCTGTACACATCAACCACCTCACACAGATCTCCCTGTACACATCAACCACCTCACAGATCTCCCTGTACACATCAACCACCTCACACAGATCTCCCTGTACACATCAACCCTCACACAGATCTCCCTGTACACATCAACCATCTCACACAGATCTCCCTGTACACATCAACCCTCACACAGATCTCCCTGTACACATCAACCACCTCACACATATCTCCCTGTACACATCAACCACCTCACAGATCTCCCTGTACACCTCAACCACCTCACAGATCTCCCTGTACACATCAACCATCTCACACAGATCTCCCTGTACACATCAACCACCTCACAGATCTCCCTGTACACATCAACCACCTCACACAGATCTCCCTGTACACATCAACCATCTTACACAGATCTCCTTGAACACATCAACCACCTTACACAGATCTCCCTGTACACATCAACCACCTCACAGATCTCCCTGTATACATCAACCACCTCACACAGATCTCCCTGTACACATCAACCACCTCACACAGATCTCCCTGTACACATCAACCACCTCACACAGATCTCCCTGTACACATCAACCACCTCACACAGATCTCCCTGTACACATCAACCACCTCACACAGATCTCCCTGTGCACATCAACCACCTCACACAGATCTCCCTGTACACATCAACCACCTCACACAGATCTCCCTGTACACATCAACCACCTCACACAGATCTCCCTGTACACACCAACCACCTCGCAGATCTCCCTGTATACATCAAACATCTCACACAGATCTCCCTGTACACATCAACCACCTCACAGATCTCCCTGTACACATCAACCACCTCACAGATCTCCCTGTACACATCAACCATCTCACACAGATCTCACTGTACACATCAACCACCTCACAGATCTCCCTGTACAGACCAACCACCTCACACAGATCTCCCTGTACACACCAACCACCTCACACAGATCTCCCTGTACACATCAACCACCTCACTCAACTTCTAATACTCGCGTATATTTCAACCATTTCACACCAATATCCGTGTACATATCCTTAAATGAAACACCGCTTTAGATCAGATATCCCTGAAAATATATTGTAGCACATTGAATGCGAATATTCTGTTAGATGTTATCTTTAGATGTTAATAGAAACATATAAACCTTGGATGCCCGACCTTGATGATAGTCTCTAGGGGTGCGCCATCACTGCCTTGTGATGAGTATTGATACATTTCCAAGATCTCAAGCAACGCGTACTAACATATTAGTGGAGCTTTTCAGAAACAAAGTATCGCCAAACAATAAAAGGTGTTTCAAAATTAATCCAGGATGTGCATATGTCGATATATCTTCTAAAGGAAGTTCCGTTAAAGGAAAGCAACACAGGTACATTAAATCCCTTAACTTGATTCAATGACATGCAATGTGTAAATTATTACAAACACCCATTGTGTGACAAGGCGTACTGTCATAACAACACATTGCTATACCAGTCATTTCCCGGAGACTCGAGAACAGCCTCTGTTCCTTGCCTTGTGACGGTTCAGATATAACTGAACGTAGAAAGCCTGTGCTCCTCAGAGTGCATTGATTTTAGAACTTGACGGGCACACGGCTTTAAGAATAATCCCTTTTGTGCCTAATTCAATATCAGCGTTCGATAACAATCGATGCGTGATCTAGGGCATGTTTTTGAATGAAGTTTTCTTTATCAGATCGTTGAGGTGTTAAACGACGATGTTGTCATAGACCGGGTTTTAACTCTCAGTCCAGCACTTCCATAGGGAACACAGGGACACACAGAACGGGCGCCACGCGAGTCAGTCAGTCAATCAGGGAGGGACTGAGGGATGGAGACAACGAGCGCCACACGAGTGAGTGAGTGAGGGATTTAGAGAGGGAGGGGTGAGGGATGGAGAAAACTAGCGCCACACATTATGAGTGAGTGAGTGAGTAAGGGTGAGGGATGGAGACAACGGGCGCCACACGAGTGAGTGAGTGAGGGATTTAGAGAGGGAGGGGTGAGGGATGGAGAAAACTAGCGCCACACATTATGAGTGAGTGAGTGAGTAAGGGTGAGGGATGGAGACAACGGGCGCCACACGAGTGAGTGAGTGAGGGATTTAGAGAGGGAGGGGTGAGGGATGGAGAAAACGAGCGCCACACATTATGAGTGAGTGAGTGAGTGAGCGAGTAAGGGGTGAGGGATGGAGAAAACGAGCGCCACACGAGTGAGTGAGTAAGGGAGGGAGAGAGGGAGGGGTGAGGGATGGAGAAAACGAGCGCCACACATTATGAGTGAGTGAGTGAGTAAGGGTGAGGGATAGAGACAACGGGCGCCACACGAGTGAGTGAGGGAGGGATTTAGAGAGGGAGGGGTGAGGGATGGAGAAAACTAGCGCAACACATTATGAGTGAGTGAGTGAGTGAGAGGGGGAGACACACGAGTGAGTGAGTAAGGGAGGGAGAGAGGGAGGGGTGAGGGATGGAGAAAACGAGCGCCACACATTATGAGTGAGTGAGTGAGTAAGGGTGAGGGATAGAGACAACGGGCGCCACACGAGTGAGTGAGTGAGGGATTTAGAGAGGGAGGGGTGAGGGATGGAGAAAACTAGCGCCACACACTATGAGTGAGTGAGTGAGTAAGGGTGAGGGAAAAAGACAACGGGCGCCACACGAGTGAGTGAGTAAGGGAGGGAGAGAGGGAGGGGTGAGGGATGGAGAAAACGAGCGCCACACATTATGAGTGAGTGAGTGAGTAAGGGTGAGGGATAGAGACAACGGGCGTCACACGAGTGAGTGAGTGAGGGATTTAGAGAGGGAGGGGTGAGGGATGGAGAAAACTAGCGCAACACATTATGAGTGAGTGAGTGATTGAGAGGGGGAGACACACGAGTGAGTGAGTAAGGGAGGGAGAGAGGGAGGGGTGAGGGATGGAGAAAACGAGCGCCACACATTATGAGTGAGTGAGTGAGTAAGGGTGAGGGATAGAGACAACGGGCGCCACGCGAGTGAGTGAGTGAGGGATTTAGAGAGGGAGGGGTGAGGGATGGAGAAAACGAGTGCCACACATTATGAGTGAGTGAGTGAGTAAGGGTGAGGGAAAGAGACAACGGCGCCACACGAGTGAGTGAGTGAGGGATTTAGAGAGGGAGGGGTGAGGGATGGAGAAAACGAGCGCCACACATTATGAGTGAGTGAGTGAGTAAGGGTGAGGGAAAGAGACAACGGGCGCCACACGAGTGAGTGAGTAAGGGAGGGAGAGAGGGAGGGGTGAGGGATGGAGAAAACGAGCGCCACACAGTATGAGTGAGTGAGTGAGTGAGAGGGGCAGACACACACGAGTGAGTGAGTGAGTAAGTAAGGGAGGGAGTCATATAAACCTTGGATGCCCGACCTTGATGATAGTCTCTAGGGGTGCGCCATCACTGCCTTGTGATGAGTATTGATACATTTCCAAGATCTCAAGCAACGCGTACTAACATATTAGTGGAGCTTTTCAGAAACAAAGTATCGCCAAACAATAAAAGGTGTTTCAAAATTAATTCAGGATGTGCATATGTCGATATATCTTCGAAAGGAAATCCCGTTAAAGGAAAGCAACACAGGTACATTAAATCCCTTAACTTGATTCAATGACATGCAATGTGTAAATTATTACAAACACCCATTGTGTGACAAGGCGTACTGTCTTAACAACACATTGCTATACCAGTCATTTCCCGGAGACTCGAGAACAGCCTCTGTTCCTTGCCTTGTGACGGTTCAGATATAACTGAACGTAGAAAGCCTGTGCTCCTCAGAGTGCATTGATTTTAGAACTTGACGGGCACACGGCTTTAAGAATAATGTTATCCCTTTTGTGCCTAATTCAATATCAGCGTTCGATAACAATCGATGCGTGATCTAGGGCATGTTTTTGAATGAAGTTTTCTTTATCAGATCGTTGAGGTGTTAAACGACGATGTTGTCATAGACCGGGTTTTAACTCTCAGTCCAGCACTTCCATAGGGAACACAGGGACACACAGAACGGGCGCCACGCGAGTCAGTCAGTCAATCAGGGAGGGACTGAGGGATGGAGACAACGAGCGCCACACGAGTGAGTGAGTGAGGGATTTAGAGAGGGAGGGGTGAGGGATGGAGAAAACTAGCGCCACACATTATGAGTGAGTGAGTGAGTAAGGGTGAGGGATGGAGACAACGGGCGCCACACGAGTGAGTGAGTGAGGGATTTAGAGAGGGAGGGATGAGGGATGGAGAAAACGAGCGCCACACATTATGAGTGAGTGAGTGAGTAAGGGTGAGGGATGGAGACAACGGGCGCCACACGAGTGAGTGAGTGAGGGATTTAGAGAGGGAGGGGTGAGGGATGGAGAAAACGAGCGCCACACATTATGAGTGAGTGAGTGAGTGAGCGAGTAAGGGTGAGGGATAGAGACAACGGGCGCCACACGAGTGAGTGAGTGAGGGATTTAGAGAGGAAGGGGTGAGGGATGGAGAAAACGAGCGCCACACGAGTGAGTGAGTAAGGGAGGGAGAGAGGGAGGGGTGAGGGATGGAGAAAACGAGCGCCACACATTATGAGTGAGTGAGTGAGTAAGGGTGAGGGATAGAGACAACGGGCGCCACACGAGTGAGTGAGTGAGGGATTTAGAGAGGGAGGGGTGAGGGATGGAGAGTCAGTAAGGGAGGGTAAGTAAGGGAGGGAGTCATGGAGGGAGTCAGGAAGGGAGACAACGGGCGCCACACGTTATGAGTAAGTGAGTGAGGGGTACAGAGATGTTATCAGAGCGGAATGATACAAAACGGGCTTCACACATAAGTGAGTGAGCCTCTTTTAGCAATAGCCAAGCACTTTCACGACTTGGAACTAAGAATGTGTTTCACGCACTGTGCCAACGTGGGGAATCGAACCCGGGCTTCGAGCGAACGCATCATGCGAAGGTTTCCCAATTCACTGAAGCGAGACTCAGTTCGTGACGTCACCCGTTAATTACTGAGAGTGTAATGCCGCCAACGAAGCACGACTTGAACAGACGGACTCCTGGTGTTATAGTCGCGGTATCACGTATATTATTCGTAGAGAATTCTTAATGCGACCAGTGCTGATGAATATATTATTAGCTGATGGCCATGTCTCTTTTGACCGCCTCCGTGGTCTAGTGGTAGAGCGTCCGCCCGGAGAGCGGAAAGTCCGGGGTTCGATCCCCGGCCGCGTCATACCAAAAGAAATTAAAAGATGGTACTTGTTGTTACCCTGTCTGGCGATCGGCATAAAGGGGCAAAAACAAGGACTGGTCGGCTCGGAGTCAGTATACTGTGTCTGAGTGGGGTATTCATGTTAAACTGCGGCATGGTATCTCAGTGGGCTACCACTATAAATCGGCATCAGTCCGGACTAGTACAAGCAGCCACACACACACACATAAGTGTAATAATCTTGGACGCGACGTTAAACCCTACTTCACCTCACCTCACCATGTCCCTTTTGTTTCACGACGATATATATTGTCGCGGGCCGAGAATTAAGTGACCATACTTTTTCAGATATAAAAAAAGCGTGATTATCTCCACTTGCACAGTTAATACACGCCTAAACCCCTGACGCCAGTGTCCGTCCATAATAAGTCAGCCCACAAAATCCTTCGGGTTTCAACCAAGCTGTTCACTTGCGTGGGGGCGTTCAAGGTTACAAAAGTAAGCTCCCTTTATGTATTTGAAATGCGGTCAACGAGACGCGTTGGGTAAAGAGAGAGAGGAGGGAGATTTTTTGGGTATGTTTTTTTTCTATCTCGCTCCTCTCACACACTGAAGCAACTTCACCTGAGATACCTTTGTTCCCCATCTCACACACACGAGCAGCCTCACATAATAGAACTATATGTTCACCACGCTCACAACACACTCACTCACTGTACGTTATTTTTTAAGCCAATGGGTGTCAGGTGGTTGCAACAAATACCAGACTAACTTGGGAAATGTTATCAAACATATATGTGAAGCAGTGAAACAGCACTGTGATTTGATCCTTACATTTATTCATAATATAAGTAGCATGCTGGACACAGCTTTCAAGTCACACAATAACGTTCAAAGGGACAGACCCGCGAAGACCCAGGGTAGAATAGATCTTCAGCAACCAACGTTTGCCGTAAAACGTGACTATGCTTGTCGTAAAAGGCGACTAACGGGATCGAGTGGTCAGGCTCGCTGACTTGGTTGATGCATGTCATCGATCCCACATTGCGAGGTTCGATGCTCATGATATCAATCACTGGATTGTCTGGTCCAGACACGATTTTTTACAGACCGCCGTCATATAGCTGGAATATTGCTGAGTGCGGCGTTAAACAACAAACAAACCAACCACCCAAAAAAAGGACATAGTTGATACCGTAAAGTTCACATTCAACTGGCCCATGTCACAGGTTCCTCCACCTTCGAAACATGAGTGAGTGAGTGAGTTTAACGCTGCTTTGAACAGTATTCCAGTAATATCGCCTCGTGCAAGCTTAATGTGGGAGGAAAGCCCGAAGTGATGCAGGTCTCAGACGTTTACCACTTCGGTGAAACCCACGAGCACGGGTATGGTGCTGACAAACCTAGAAACATAATCGGGTTTCTGGCGTGCCCAAGGGACGCAACTCTGCACAGCGAATCGCGGCGCCTTAGACGACTGGCCCCCTTCGAAACATGAAGTATCGAAGTACAGCATTTGTTCCCTCAGGGTAACCGGGTGGATGAAGCGAGGTGCAGTATCTGTGCCTTAATACGGGGTGTGAAGTGTGGAGAAATGTGTTTTTTACGCTGGGTTCAACATTACTGCACTTATGATCTCTCTGTGTGGGTGCTTGTAATAGGCGGCTTTATAAGTGTGAGTGAGTTGGGTTTAACGCCGCTTTTAACACTATTCCAGTTATATCGCGGCGTGTCACCTTAATGTGGGAGGAAAGCCCGAAGTGATGCAGGTCTTCGACGTTTACCACTTCGGTGAAACCCACGAGCACGGGTATGGTGCTGACAAACCTAGAAACATAATCGGGGCGAACCGGGATTCGAACCCACAATCATAGGTTTCTGGCGTGCCCAAGGGACGCAAGTCTGCACAGCGAATCGCGGCGCCTTAGACGACTGGGCCACCCGTACCCCCCTTTAACAGAGTTAGCCCACTGTGATACCATGCTGCAGTTTAACATGGATACCTCACTCGGACAAAATATCCTGACTCCGAGTCGACCAGTCCTTGTTTTATTCTCGGGCAGGGGAACAAAAAGTACCATCTCTTAATGTCTTTGGGTATGACACGGCCGTGAATCAAACCACCGATCTTTCGCCCTTTGGGCAGATGCTCTAGCCACTAGACCACGGAAGCGGTCGAGCCTTAAACGAAGTATCACTATGTACAGTGAACCCACGTTAACCCGGCGTACTGTTCCCAATGAGTGAGTATGGTTTTACGCCGCTTATACGAATATTCCATCAACAGTCCTCGACGGGGGACACCAGAAATGCGCTTCACACATTGTACCCATGTGGGGAATCGAACCCGTGTCGTCGGCGTGACGAGCGAACGCTTTAACCACGAGGCTTCCCCACCGCCACCTGTTCCCAGCAAAACGTCCAGATTAACAAAGTTCCGGATTAACGAATCACATGTACAAAGAAGTATTCAAGTAGTGAACAAAAATGTTGCCCACCGTATGTAATACAAGATCGTACCTTAATGACTTTCATTCAAATAATGTCCTGTACTGATATAGTGCTGTGTATTGAATGTTCAGGTCCAAAACATAAGAAATTTCCCATTATCTCCGTAAATGCCATGTTTATTCAAACAGTTATTATCACAATGATGATCATAATTTCGTAAAAACAAAGTCTGTGAACAATACTTGATAGCTGCTTCTATACAAAGCATACTGGGTGCATACTAAATGACGTTAATATGTATTATGGGCATGTGTCCTAAATACTGAATAAATTTCAGCAGTATTCGTTCATTTGTATAAAAAAAAGTATTAACAGTACGGATAGCGGGGCTGCTGGGTTAACGAGGCCCGTATTAACAGGGTGCCATTGTACATGGCATTGGACCGCGGTGAGTCTGCTTGATGTGGGAGGAAGTCCGAAGTGATGCAGGTCTTAGACCACTTTGGTGGAAGCCACGTGCAGTGATACGGGGCTATAACACACCTGGAAACATAATCAGGGCGAACCAGGATTCGAACCCACGATCATAGGTTTCCGACACGCCTAAAGCACACTATCCTGCATAGCGAATTCACGGCGCCGTGGACGACTGGTCCACCCGTGTCCCAACTCCTCTCGTGGATTTACTTAGGAGATCCAAACATTTATGAAGCTGACACGGTTAATTGTACACCACGTAATATATAACCCGATCGTCTAGTAACACGGAAGTTCTTGAAACATTCAATCTCAATTCTAAGACGTGTTTGTCGTAACCCTGCCGACGCTAAAAACACAAATTTCATCCTGTTTGTGGGTGAGGTATATTGTCCCATCTCCCCCAGCCCACACACCTCGAGGTGTGTCCACCCCATCAATTGTCCTCAACACCGCCCCTTTATACTGCCCCCCGTCTAACAAACTTAACACACCTCGACTCTCCGCGAACACAACCCGTCCCTGAGGGTCACAGTACACGCCACCGGGGTTCTCGAGCTTCAGCGCCCCCTGGGGGTGGAAGCACCATACTATCACCCCCTCTCGTGTCAAGCAAGTGAGGGTTCCAGCGTCTCTGTCCGACACAAGAATATGCCCCTTGGGTGTGGAGCACAGGTATGCTGGGTAGGTAAATAAAGGCGCCCCTGCTGCATCGCGGGAGAAGGAGTGCAGCACCTCCCCGCTCACGTTGATGATGTCAACGGAAGGAGGGGTGCTGCCTCCACTGGCTACCAGAGTGTTTCGGTCAAGGGCGGCAAGAGCTGAGTATTTCTTCTCTGCGACAACGGAAGACAACAACATCATTGACGACCCAACCTTGAGAACGCATATCTGCTGAGCTAGAGGAATAGTCACTGCGATCGTCGTATGAGACAGGGCTGTGACGGACCAGGGTTTCCCGCCAAGGAGCAGACGACTGTCTCGGTCACGTCTGCTGTAGAACGCCTTCACGCATTGGTTGTTCCAGTCTGTCACGATGACGATTTTGCCGTGTGAACCTCCAGCCTGAGTTAGAACAACGATGTCATTAAGTTTCGGAGGCTGATCATCCTCTCTGTGTTTACCCGAAATAGTTTTCAACTTCACTGGTTTGTTGGTGGGCTGTGATTGGACGGGATCTGCGATAGTGTGGGATCGACTCCTTCGGAAGTGTGCTGTCCCACTCTGATTCCGTTTCGCATTTAGTGTAACTTGTTGATTATCCGGAGACGGGCGAGGTGTAATTGTTGGCTTCTTCGCAACCGTTTCTTTCTTCCGTTGTTCCAGAACCACCTCGCCTATTTGGGAAGCGTTGTGGTTCAGTTTCTTTAAATACGTTCCGCCCATAAATCTGAGTTCGACTCTTTGAAGTTGCCCACAGAGGGAAGATATAGAAGGCACATGAACAGAACCAACGTTTTCAAAACTGGAATGTTTTCCGAGGATATCAGCGGCTGTTCCCTCAGACACCAGCTCCGTCAGTTGAACCAAGGCCTGGTGCGATGCCTTCTGTTGGTCCCGGAAGGTGTCGATCTTCAGGTCAACTGTTTCGTTCAGTGTCTCGTGCTTCTCCTCCAGGTCCTGCAACATTTCCGCTTCACGGTTCCGTATCACAGCAACCAATGACTCGGTGTACTTCTTGATGTCACTCGTACACTCATCCTTCAAACCACGGATCCTGTCCAACTGCTTCTTGACCTTTGCCACTTCATCTCGCGACTGAACGAGAGTGTCGTTCATCTGTCTTCTTATCGCATTAAGATGTACCCGCTTGTCGTCTGCTGCCTCCTCCAACGTCACTACGAGGGAACAGCCACGATGGGCTATCCCGGCACACAAATGACATATTGGCTTAACACACTGAACACAGAACAGGTCCAGCTCTTTCTGAGAATGCTCGGCACAAAATGGCCCTTCCCCAGGTGATGTAGAACCGGGTTTCTCTTCAAGAGCTTTCATCAATTTGTTCAAATGGAAATTAGTCTTAAACAAGGCTGCCCATTCTTGGGGGCGCCGCTTTGGATCTGGAGCCTTGATAAAGTCTCGACACACTGGGCAGGAGAAGCCATTTTTCTTGACGGCCCCCTGCACCCCCTTGATGTAGTCGGCCAGGCAGTGCTCGCAGAAAGTATGGAGGCAAGGTAGGGTCTTGGGCGTCTCGTACGTGTCGTAGCAGATTGTACACTGCAGTACCTCGTCCTGGATTCGCGACATCGCCATGACGCCACCTAGCGGAAGGAAAGAGACACAAGGGACAGTTATTACGCGTCCTTCATCATGGTTCTACATTGACTCTCGGCTTAAATCACAAGGCGTTTTGTTTTAATTTCATTGTTTACAGATCCGAAGAAGAAAAATCAAATTACAAGAATGTAATTTCTTATTTCACAAATTAAAACAAATATTTTACAACATTTTTATATACATCACTAAGCATGGCCCATTTGTTTTAACCCGGGAACTGAATTGTTTGTTAAACCCTATTTGTCGATGACGTTACTTCGTTCGTCTACAATTTAATTTGACGATGGAACAATTTGACGAAGAAGATGTGGCGCCATCGGGTCTCCAGCCCGCAAAATCCGCACCGAAAGCTATCGTTTACAGAGTTTTGCACGGCGCCATAGAAAACATCAATAAAATATGTATTTACATCAAGACCAAAAGTGAATCCAAATTAGAGATAGTTAGTGGATAATAACTTCCTTATTAACTTAACGGCGATGTTTACAGTAAACAAAGAAGTTGTTATCCATAAACTATCTCAACTTTGTCAATTTCTAAGTCATGCCTATCAAACAATTCAACAGTGAATCCGTTTAAGCCCAGGGATAGTGTGTTCAGTGCGTTATTCTATACATTGAGCTTCCGTACTGTTTAGTGGCTTTTCTTTGAAAGAAACCAACACATAGGGTAAAAAATACACTCTTTCTTCACCAATGCTTTGTTTTCTCATGAATAGAACAATCTTCAAGATAAAGTAATCATCAGTTAACTGATAAATGTGCGCGAGTTGGTCCTAAAATAATTGCACACTTTCCCCGGGGACATGCAAAACATGGACGCGCCAAAGCGCGAGATGCCAAAAAAACATTTTTCACGTGCATCACGCAGGGGCTACACACACCGTGTTCTCGCAGTGAAACAGAGTTCTTGATTATCTTTTAGATATTTAGATATCTTCCGTGCTAAAACTCTGATAAGTTGAAATAGGATCATTGTTGTCGTTGTGGCCTTTCCAAACAGATCAGTTTGCAGTCAATGACTTTTGACTCATTTTAATTAAAACTTGGCGGGGATGTCACGTGTAAGAAGCGACTAACGGGATCGGGTGGTCAGGCTTGCTGACTTGGTTTATACTTGACATCGTATCCTAATTACGTTGATCGACGTTGTTGATGTCCATCGCTGGATTGGTTAGGTTAGGTTATTTGGTGTTTTACGCCGCACTCAGCAATATTCCAGCTATATGACGGCGGTCTGTAAATAATCGAGTCTGGACCAGACAATCCAGTGATTGACATCATGGGCATCGATCCACGCAATTGGGATCGATGACATGCACCAACAAAGTCAGCGAGCCTGACCACCCGATCCCGTTAGTAGCCTTTTACTACAAGCATAGTCGCGTTTTATGGCAAGGATGGGTGGTTGAAGGCCTGTTCTACCCCGGATCTTCACGGGTTGCGAAAATAAGAATTTTCGGTATTCGCTTGGGTGGATAAGGCAACAAAGAAGCTTAGTAACAAAGTGTATAATTTGAAATATGCTTTTAATCATTGCCTACGTTAAATATTAAAGTGAGAGCCAAAAATCAGTTGGGTTGCTGAAGATCTATTCTACTCCGGAATCTTCACAGGTCCATCGCTGGATTGTCTGGTCCAGACCACATGCCCTTGTGTCGTTGCTTTAATATTTCTAGATCAATTAATATCACGAGTGTCAGAAATACACTGTCCTCATTTTATTTTATTTAAGCAACGACACAAGGGCCTGTGGTTCAGACTCGAGTATTATCAGACCGCCGTCATATTGCTGGAATAGTGCTGAGTGCGGCGTTAAACAATAAGAATGCAGTATACCGGACACCTTCCGCCATTTTGGTAAGGATGTGCACGAGCTCATTCCTTAGTAACTGTTTCTATGTTTTTCAGGCGCCATTTCTGTCGCCTCGCTAAAACAACAGGGGGTTTGGGGGGCTTGCCCCCAACTCAAGCTTGAATTAAATGTTTTTGTGAAATCTTTAATTACCATAGTAGATACACAATACATTACATTATTAGTGGCATCAAACAAACATGGTGTCAGATATAATGCATGTGTACCCAACAAACAAGAACCAAAAAAATCATATTATTTTATAGAAATGTCTTCATTGACTAGTTATAAACTTTTTCATATATATTTTGAAGAGAGGGGGGGGGGGGGGGGGGGGGGGAGGGGTAGGTCTCACCACATTATTTCACAGGATACACGCTTTTGGATGATGTACGGTATATATATGACCCAATTAACAACACAAACAGAACATATTACACTTGTGGAAAAGATACGTCACTGTCATCCATTATCAAAATCACTATCAGTTAAAAAATGACAACAGCTTGCTTATCAAAGGACAGGCTATCACCACAGCATGTCAACACACTGCCATCACACACACACACAATACATGTAAGATCCAGTGTAAACATTGAGCCACTACCTGCTGATCATGTCCGCATTCAACACGCCGGGGTAGTTATAGCTGGCGGTATAGGGAGATGGCTCAGTGGATACAGTGTGTACGGACTCTGTACCATCGTCGGAGACAACGTTGTAGTCGATGACCGTGTTACTGTCCACTGCCAGCTGACGATCAACTTTCACCCAGGACCTGGAGGGCGTTATGTCCGGAAGTGAACTTCGTCGTTCATGTGATGGCCGTTTCGTAGTATCAAATTTCGTGTGTCTACGATATTACGAGCGATGCGTGCAGTACCACTGCCAACATGATAGCTGGAGAACATACATGTTATTAGATTCTCCTGACCGGAACAGATTTATCTGTCGGGCTGTTTTGATCAAATGAAAGATCAAGGGAGACAACTTCTGTCGCCCTATAGAAATTGTGAAATAATTGATCGAGTTCAAAGGTAGTCAGCACCACGTGAGTTCAAATCTTACAAAAAAAGACGCGAGTGAAGGAAAAACTTACAAAAAACATATTTTATATTTCAAGATGTGTGTTCTATGTTTTATCTGTTTCGTGGAAAGCATGACACATGAGAAGGTAATACTTAATGGTTTTATCTGTTAAAGCCGCATCATTCGTTCAGCTCCAACGCTCATACTATTTTACTGGGTATTTTCGAGTGTGTTGAGGTTGCCAATTAATTAAAGATAGCGAGTATTGTGTTTTTACACATGTTTTGGTGAAATGACTGGTATGTCCTTCCTCCGTTAGAGTACAGTACATATAAAGTCGTGACGTGTGACCTAAAGTCTCTCAGACGCCGATGCGCCTTGGAACGGTGTCATGGTTCTTAAACTACTCTGGGGCGGTCGGGTAGCCTAGTGGTTAAAGCGTTCGCTCGTCACGCCGAAGACCCGGGTTCGATTCCCGACATGGGTACAATGTGTGAAGCCCATTTCTGGTGTCCCCCGCCGTGATATTGCTGGAATATTGCTAAAAGCGGCGTAAAACCACACTCCCAAACTCACTTAAACTACTCTGATTTGTCATAACAAGTGGTTTACTGCGTTCAATATGTGATTTGAGCATAATTCTGTTTTCATCGCTCGTTTAGGGTCATAGATTTACTGATGTTGGAAATAGATATAAACTGATTTTTGGCTCTCACTTTAATATTTAACGTAGGCAATGATTAAAAGCATATTTCAAATTATACACTTTGTTACTAAGTTTCTGTGTTGCCCTATCCACCCAAGCGAATACAGAAAATTCTTATTTTCGCAACCCGTGAAGATCCGGGGTAGTACAGGCCTTCAGCCACCCATCCTTGCCATAAAAGGCGACTATGTTTGTCGTAAGAGGCGACTAACGGGATCGGGTGGTCAGGCTCGCAGGCTTGGTTGATGAATGTTATCATATCCCAATTGCGCGGATCGATGCTCATGATACCAATCACTGGATTGTCTGGTCCAGACAAGATTATTTACAGACCGCCGTGATATAGGTGGAATATATTGTTTGTTGTTTAACGCCGCACCCAGCAATATTCCAGCTATATGACGGCGGTCTGTAAATAATCGAGTCTGGACCACACAATCCAGTGGTTGACATCATGCGCATCAATCCATGCAATTGGGATACCATGACATACATCAAACAAGTCAGCGAGCCTGATCACCCAATCCCGTTAGTCGCCTCTTAGGACAAGCATGGGTTGCTGAATATCTATTCTAATCCGGATCTTCACGGGTGGTTTTCGTCGGTAAACTCTGATGATAATAGCACAAAACTACATTTGTATTTCATTAACGTTTCCTTCATTCAATAACTTCGTAGTTTATTATTTCAATTATTAATATACATGCAGAATTATTTTACTTAAAAAGTCTCAATTTGCCTCATTTACTCACCTGAAAATTATGATTTTCTCCTTGCATCTATTTTCTCATTTATTCGGTTCAAACCAGCATAAAGGTTGTAATACTTTTCATACTGAATTATTTCAAAGAGTCATAATGAAAATCTAACCGCTAAGATTGTACGGTCAAACCTCAATCGATTTCTTATTAAATTCTATTAACGAGACGAGTACTTTCAAGTAGTGATCACTGGCGCGGTCGTGTAGCCTTGTGGTTAAAGCGTTCACTCGTCACGCCGAAAACCCGGGTTCGATTATCGACATGGGTACAATGGTTGAAGCCCATTTCTGGTGTCCCCCGCGTGATATTGCTGGAATACTGCTAAAAGCGGCGTTAAACCAAACTTACTCACTCACACTCAAGTACTTACTGATCTGACACACCACAATTTGAAACATTCGGGCTTGTAGAGTTATCTCCCTTGGATCGCTGTGCGGCTGGCTTTATAATTATCAATAAATATGCTTGTCAGTAGATAGTCCTGCTGTGACTGAAACGAGTTGGTTCCCTTGATCGATATTATCACAGATAGTTTGTTGTCTACCTAGCTCTGTCTGTAGAGCGATTAATGTATCAGTAACAACATCACTGCCAGTCACCATACACCACGTTTGTTAAAAGCAATTGTAAATAACGAAAGTTTAATCAATTTTAAACATTAACGACAAGCAGTTTGGGCACCAACACATTATCTCTGCTTTAATTTCGCATTTTATTTTATGTATTTTTATTCTTTAGTAGATTAAATAATTCAGGAACGAAATATTTTGTTCGCAAAAAGGTGTCCAATCGTAGCTTTAATTAGAAATTAAAACAGCAGTTGTGTGTGGGCGCGCGCGTGTGCGTGAGTGCGTGCGTGTGTGTGTGTGTGTAGGGGGTGAATGTTCGAGGGGGCTATATTTGTTGATATGTAGGTAGGCAGGTATGAATCTGCACAATAAGCACATTTCATCCCCGCATCCACCCCCACACACACACCTTTGGATGACTGTTGGGACACGGAGGGGTTTGAGGGTGGAGGGGTGTAGACAATGGAAACAGCCACGGGTTGTTAACCGATACACTTCACCTGGTTAACCACGACCGGGTGTTTCAGAGACAGTGTATTCATGTTTACAGAACGGATACGTCTCATCAGGAATTGTTGTGACAAGACTCTGTGTTGACACGCGAGGGCGTGGGAGGACATAGTGGGTTGGGGGTCGGGCATGCGTTCATGGGGGACACTAAAGGATCTGTTTGGAGGTAACGTGAACCCTATCAGCGATGTTTACCAACGACGGAGCTGCTGTCTCTTAGGATAACATGAGAAGATGTAGTTATTGAGACGTTCCTGTCCCCTTGTTTCATTAACAACAGGTTATAGTGAGCTTACGTCCTTCACCGTCATAGATTCCCGTTTAACACGATATATCATGCGTCATAGATGACTGAAAGACATTCCCATCCGTATATTTCTTATATGAGATATCAACATTTAGTACAGCCTCTTTAAGGATGTTAATCGAATGTACAAGTTTTTAAAACAATTTACCCAGGGTTTGATAATGATGACTCCTTGAATACAGAGACCATATAATAATCTATATATGGTCTCTGCTGAATACAATACGACCTCGGCAATGTCGGACAAGTTCATTTTATGAACAGGGGGGTTAAGTTCGGTAATTCCTAGATTCTAACAAGTTTAACGTCGATCATCTGTACCTTTTCTCCCTATACCGATTGTCATATCTCTCCCACTTTTGAGTTTGATCGTTGGCCATTGTTCAGCTGGTTATATCCCATTAGTTAGACGTCCCATTAGTTAGCTATAGACGTCCCAATTGTTAGACATGTTTATTTCGGCAAAGAGGGAATATACCTACAGGTGTAATGGATCAGTCCTAACTAGATTAAAGTACTGAGTAGGGATAGGGGACTCACAGTTTAGGGAGTATATATGTTATAATTTCGTTTAATTAACCTAAATTACCTTACTCTCAGCACACGTTCAATAGGCATGAGATTAACTATGTAAACTATGGAGTATCTTAATTGTCTTACTGTATGATCAGTTGAAGGAGTTGAGTTTAGATTATCTACTCATCAAACAAATAAAAATGATTATCAGTATCGATATGGCTGGTTTAAGGAAAGTAGAGTACCTCACCTCTCGGCGTGGAAGTGGGCAGTTGATATTAGATGGATATATTTACAACAGAAACCGCGAGAGGCAAACTGACAAGGTTTGTTCATCTTGCAATCAGGCAGAAACCATTGACCACCTGTTACTAGAATGTCAAGACCATGCCCCAGCCCGGGCTAGGTTAAAACAAGAATTGCAGTTAGATCCGCTATCTGTCATAGATCTCCTAAAGCCAAGAGATGCAATAGCGAAGGCCAAACTAACTCTATTTCTGAGAGATGGACAGCTGCTCGAACGTATATAAACAGAGCAGCCAAGGATAAAAATGAAATCATATCAATATAAGAAAATAGAAATCATATCAATGCAAAAACAGAACTTATGTGAACACCGAACTCACAATAGATATATGAACCCTTCTCACACACAGGAGTCCCAAAGAGGGACAGGTCAGCCGAAATTGCCTAGGCAGAAGGCGACCTCTTAAACACCTAATGCAACAACAACAACAACGAGAGGCAAACCTGCACACATTGGAGATGTGTCGTCAAGACGTGCAATGGGAAATGTACGACTGTCGGTGACTTTCTTTGCAATCAGTCGGAACATAACATCCGCCTGAAGATGAAACCAGAGTGAACTTTGTCAGAAATCTTCGTAAAAGAGCGCGAGAAGAAACCACACAGATGCAGGCATTGTACGAGGAGCAAGTCACTCAAGTAGATGAACCCAACATGCCAGCGATGCCATCATTTCAGAGCGTAAAAAATGCACTTTACAGGTAAATATCATCCCGTATTTTTGACTTGGTTAGAATTTACTTCTTTTTTTTTACTTCCAACATAACTTGTTTCGCTCTTAAACATTTCAAGTTAATGAAATCATTATCAATATTTCATGTAACATATGTGTAACTGTTCCTTTGCTCTTGTTCAGGTGTTACATTCCAGCGTTACCCAGGTCGCGGTCAGCAGTAGACATTGAAGACAAATGGTCAGAGACAACAGATGGACGTCCCTTTCTACTGTTCAGCGACGGCGACGATGACAAGATCCTGGCTTTCTCCACTGCAGAACAGATACAAGCCCTCCAGGAAGCTGACACCCTTCACATGGATGGTACCTTCACAGCATGTCCAGGTTTATGGGATCAAGTATACATCAGTCATGCCAGAGTTAGTCCCTACACCTTCCCTCTAGTGTTCGCCCTTTTGCCAGATCGCCAAGCAACAACCTATGGCCGGCTTTTTCGACAACTGAGGACAGAAGTTCAAGAGCGACTCAACAGACCTCTGTCACCTAGCACTCTTGCTTCGTCTGGGATAAATAAACTGTAAAAGTTATTAAATGTAAAGTGTACATTACTTAAAACTGTCACAAAGTGTTGTTACAAACTGTATAAAATTTATCAAATGTAAAGTGTCATTAAATGTTAAGTATAATATTAAAGTATCTATTTAAAGCTACTTTGCTTTGTTTGTCAGATCTTATCTGGACTATTCCATTTTAAGGTCTGAGGTAACAAGCATAACTATTGGGACGTCTAACTAATGGGAGGACACCGTTCAGCTACATCCATGGGGAACAACTCACAAAACACTCCCTTTCAAAATTAACGTCGTCTAATTTACGACGTCATCAAGTTGCGAAATCGTGTTCGAATCTCCAGAAAAGACGTCATGATAGAACAATGTTTTACCGTGTAATAAACCACGCTTCGTTCTTCATTGTTCTTTGAGATTTATCGCGTAGCTATCTAAGAAGAACTGATCAATTCATAATTCATATTTACGACATTTAAGACTGGTTGTGGTTGATACCTCTGAAGTTATGGCCCATGTTAAATGTATTATTTTATAGTCCCTGTAATCAATATCCGTGGAAATTGTATTACGCGAACTTTGATATTTTTCTTGTTGAAGATTACTGTTTTTATTCCGATATTTAGTTTAATACTCACCTTCGACGTCATGCGTAGAATATATTGTACCTACAATAAAATCATGGGTAGGAATCTGAAAAAGCGAAATTTATATAATCAACAATAGTTATAAATAGTGGAGTTGCATTAGTGTATTGGATTTTAACATCTGTAAGAGAACTGTCTTTAAATGTACCACAACATTTTTGTTGTCATTTTAACAAAATAAACGTCCACGGCATGTTTCTTTCGTCTATGATATTATTGTTAATGAGTTAAATTTCTTGATTGGATATTAACGGGTGGACAATCATATTCAAACACTGCAAAGTTTCATTTGGTTGGTAAAGCGCTGTATACGGACTGCATCAGGACAAAAGACGAGGGCTCAGAGGCTCCTAGGCTCAGAGACCCAGTGTTCATCTCACACAAGGCTCGTCTACATTAGGAGGCGTGGTTAGTGAGAGGCGGGGCTTAAGGGGGCGTGTCCTGAGACGTAATTTCATGCAATGTCACATCACAAAGCTTCAGTGGGGTCAAGCAGCGGGCAGTAGGTCGCACACTCGAGTTCACTGATTCTCACCCTAATGATCAGTTAATGCCATGACTGGAGGTACTACCGGTACATGGTAATAACGCCCCGTGCTTTAATCTGTCATGACGCAGATATGCCAGAGGAGTACTAGTAAGTCTGCTTTTAATGGGATATGTTGTACTAGCAGAGAACATAGTTATTTAGCCATTAGCTGTCCAAAAACATCAAATGACAATTACTAGAAAAGTCTTTGAAAGGCATTTAGAAGCGATACACATAACGAAGAGAATTTATGGATATCAACTTATTTATTTTTACAGTAAACAACGTTTATAACGAACACGCTCATTACGAACCGATATAACGAACTTTTTTTTAGTCCCGGCCATTTGAAGTAAATATGCTGTATATATTCTTATAACGAACTACGGTTATTACGAACTAAATTAGTTTTCCCTTTGAGTTCGTTATAACCGTAGTTTACTGTATAAAAAAGTTGACATCCATACATTCTCTTCCTTATTACTAGAAAAGAATGAAATCTGCATGTCGTGCTGGCGTCCTCGCGCAGTGGGCTCCGTGTTCTTAAACTTGTGTTTAACTCAACCCACCATAGTTTAACCAACATGCCTTTTACTTGCGAAAACAAACAATCCAGCCACAAGGTAATGCAGAATAAGACAGCGCAGTGCCGAAGCCAGCTGGAGGGGGGCAGTTACTGGTATCTAGACAGTATCTAGTAATAAGGAAGAGAATGTATCGATGTCAACTTCTTTATACAGTAAAATACTCTCCACCGCCTCACCTCACATCACATCACATCACATCACATCACCACATCCCCTCACCTCACCTCACATCACATCACATCCTCACCTCACCTCACCTCACCTCACCTCACCTCACATCCTCACCTCACATCACATCACCTCACCTCACCTCACATCACATCACATCACATCACATCACATCACATCACATCACATCACATCACATCACCTCACATCACATCACATCACCTCACATCACATCACATCACATCAAATATCAACGTGCACTTAGGCCGGAGGTCTGCAATACGGAATAATCTTGACTATTTGACATTTGCATGACTTTCGTGTATAGTTTGTCATTTAACATACATTGTCATGCTGTTAACTGATATCTTTATCAAAGAACTATATAGGACAGGAACAATTGTAGTCAGTATCTAATATATATATGGGCAATATAAGCAGAGTGCTGAATATATATATGTATACCTCCGAGTCCGTCTACCTGAACTATACCCGACCCCTCATCGACCCCTCCAAGATCAGGTAGATACGACAGCGACCTCGGCAACTCCGGGTCTAGGTCGACACGACAACGACCGGTTACCTGGGGTTACCAGGTGGTAATTGACGCGTGCACGCAAGTCGGCGTAACGAGGGAAGCATTGTATGGGGGGTCAGACGCCGGGCAGTAGAACAGACCAAGGGTGACCTGGGGCCACGGGGATGTGTACTTGTGTATGTCGTTGTACATAACCGGTGAGGAACCAAGAGGTAATTGAATACAACATGACTTGACGTATTTGTTATATGAAGGTACGGAGAACTGAGGTATTTGGAATTGTTTAATAATGGATTCCTATAAATGAATCACCGAAGCTGGGCGTTCATGGTACGAGGCATTATGAATTTATTCCCAGCTGTAAATATGTTTAGTCCTTCAGAGCAGTGACCGATCAATTGATAATAGTTTTAATGGATAAACGCTGTGTCGAGAGGGGGGGGAGAGAGAGAGAGAGAGAGAGAGAGAGAGAGAGAGAGAGAGAGAGAGAGAGAGAGAGAGAGAGAGAGAGAGAGAGAGAGAGAGAGAGAGAGAGAGAGAGTGAAACGCACTTATTCTATATTCATACTGCCCCGATGTGAAACTAGTATATAATATATAGATTGTATTCCTGAATTAGACTAACATTAAGATCCAGAAATAAAGTTATCCTATTTAAAAACATGTATCTACAAATTTAAATTAAAATCCAACTGTGGCCAAAACAATTGTTAATTTCAGAGCTGAGGCAATCTGGACTTGCCAAATGATTCTAGACTCTAGCTGGATTTGTTTTTAATGTATTCACTCGACCCTGGGAGACAGACTGTTCCTGAATTACTGTTGATGAATAGAACATCATCAGAGCACTTGTAAACTGTTTCTTAACAGTGTTTATATACACCTTGAATAAACTCAAGCATCATTCATTTTCATTTTCCCAACACTTCCAAATATTTACATATGGCATTGATCTAATTTCCTATATGTGTCTAAGGTAGTACAAGTACTTGCTGATGAGAGGTACAATAACATTATATGTTTCTCCAGATAGCCACAAGGTCATATCATATGATGCTAAGAAGCAAAAGAACCAATGGAAAAGGTAGTCAAATATTGGCCATTGGCCAGGTAAAAGCAGACCTTCGGTTTCTGTATGTCAATATGATTGCGGTGTCTCTTTGAAATAAAAAACAAATGTGTTTCGTCAGAAAATGAATACTGGATGCAATATAAGATAGTGGCTATTTTTAACGGAAATATATAAGAAGGGGGGCTTTTTTACAGGTGTATAATTAAAAAAAAACGATGAGTGGGAGTTGTTTAATTTTGGTCTTCCCTGCATATTCTCACATATTTCACGTCGATTATCTCTACCTTTTCTCCTAATGCTCACTGTCATATATCTCCCACTTTTGGAAGCGATCGTTCTGCCATTGCGGTTTTCTACATTGCGCAACTACATTCATGGGGAACAACTTTCCAGACACTTCCCTCTCAAAAATATTAAGGACGTCATGAAGTTCGCCATGCGAGTGCATGTTTGAATCTCCAGAAATGACGTCATGATAGAACAATGTTTTATCGTGAAATAAACCACGCGTCGTTCTTAATTGTTCTTTGCGATTTACCGAGGAGACGCGATTTATCCAACTTATGAACCGTCTAAATTCAAGAAATTCCAGAAAACAATATTAAGAAAACATCGGCATACCTTATAGTGAAACAATACAATGTGTTGCGGTATAAAATGCATTAATTGATCAAATCGTGCGAGAGAAAAACCACGTGCAGCATGGACCAGCTGAATTCATGACATGTAAAATTAAACAACTTCTCATCACCTGCCCCGGTAGCTCAGTGGGACAAGAGTGGGTTACAAAACTTAACATGATATGTGAGGTTGCATGATCTATTCAAGTCATGGAACTTTCATGTAAACAAATTGTGACTTTAACCAATCATCAAGCACAATTGTGCTAATATCAAGAGACAAGTTTATAAACGTTAATTGTAAACCCTAGGTATTACAACTGAAGCTGGTCGAAAGGTGACCCATTTCAAAACCTAGGTTTGGAGGATGAGCTGGTTATAAGGTTTACCCGAGGTTGTCAGGAACCTAACACAATAAGGGGTAATACGGTGATAGGTTTGTAAATCAATATCATTAAGCGTTTTAATACTATGCTACCAGTAATATGTTGTGACAAAAACGAGGTTGTTCTTGTAACAGAGTTAGGGTGTTTTAAGTCTTACTTGTGTAGTCTCGTTTACTCGAAGTACAGAAAATGTCGGTGTTATCGACATAAGACCATTATGGCGACATGTGTCTGTTGGTACAATGTCAGCATATAGTGTTACCCGATGGCCTTCGAGTTAACATTTCACTGCATATGTCTTAAAACTAGAGCGACTCAACTGACTTTATGAAAATGTCTCCCGAATTTCCTTTTCATAAAGGAACGTATCCATGGAGGTACTTTTCATTGTAAAAAAAACCAAAGCGGTGTCCCAAACTTGCTCATGTTCAATATCTGAGTTAAATACGGAGTTTCCTTCAAGATTGCACTCATTGAGAGAGATGGAATGCTGTACTATTCCTATTTGTCTTGTCTTTACGTCATGCCAAATACATTAATCTCTGAGTTTAGATCATCATCTGTTAAAGATGACCGAAAACACATTGCTGAACCTGGTTGAAACTGCATTGAAAATGCCAGACTCACCCACAGAAGGCCTCGCTTCAAACTTGCTTTACAAAAAATGCATCTCAACGTTCTAATCACACAAACATCCTGGAGTTTCATTTCATTAATCTCCTCAAAGTAGAATGTAAAAACCTTTATTTCATGTAATTTCGGGATTCTCCAAAGATCAAAGCGGTCATTACGCTATATTGAAGTAAGGATAGTCGTAGTGCTGTGTTCGCTTTGGGCGTATGGGCCCATCGCCCCGTTCCCGGGACAGTCTGGAACGCCATCGTAAATCTTTGGCAGGGTGTGGTGGACAAACCTGACGCCTTTGCACGGCACAGTAACATGCAATTGATTTACATAACTGAAGTCCGTCTGATCCTTTTCCAGTTGTTGAAGCATCGGTTAGTCATGTTGGAGTCGGGTTCGATTCCAATCCGACCCGTAAAGATCCGGGGTAGAATAGGTCTTCAGCAACCATGCTTGCCGTAAAAGGTTGATGCATGTCATCGTATCCCAATTGCGTGGATCGATGCTCATGATATCAATCACTGGATTGTCGGGTCCAGACTCACTGCCATATAGCTTGAATATTGTTGGGTGCGGCGTTAAACAACAAACAAACAAACAAGGGTCCGATGTGTTAAACTAATTCTTTGTTTCAGGTTGGAATATTGCTCAAAGCGGCACTATAATTTACAAGTGGCAGTAGCTGGAGGCACGAGATTATTACGAGGTGAATGGAATTGTACAAGAACGTCAGCTCGTGAATGCCATACACCCCGCTACTGACAACCCCTTGAAGTTCCGGGGTAGGATAGGTCTTCAGCAACCCATGCTTGCCTTAAAAGGCGACAATGCTTGTCGTAAGAGGCGACTGACGAGATTGGGTGTTCAGGCTCGCTGACTTGGTTGATGCAGTCATCGTATCCCAATTGCGTAGATCGATGTTCATGATATCAATCACTGAATTGTCTGGTTCAGACTCGATTTTATACAGGTCGCTGTCATATAGCTGAAATATTGCTGAGTGCTGCATTACTCAACAAACAAACTTCATTTCAAGAACGCAAGGGGGTCTGATGCATAGGCAGGGAAGTCATGAACCCAACAGTGAACTTATTAAGTCAATATCTTCATCTCTGAAAGAACATCATTGCTGAATACTGTCAACGTCACGTTCACCACCGTAACGCCACACGTACTGGACTAACCGAAACAACACACAAAGGCGTACGTCATAAAATTGGGTGGATATAAACTCTTGTGGTAACTGGGTCAGAGTTACCTATTTACACATATATGCTTTGTTGTATATAGGTCAGGGTGTCCTCCTCAGTTCAACGTTCTTTCCACGTCCCAGCATCCCCCTGTATTGTTATTAGTCGTGGATGTGGAAGGGGAATAGTACAACCAGCAAATTAAAGTGACTTGAGGCCTTAATCTGTAATTTATTCTGAAAGACCTGTCAGCACATTCTCACCATCAAACGTGAATCACCAACATGACCGAATTATTGTTGGTTGATTTCACTCCTTGAAATTCGCGTCATATAATTGTACTACTCGCCTATCTACAGTTTCCATTACAAACATAAAAATAAAACTCAATAACTGCACCTGATAAAATATTAAATTGAACGTAAAATAACAGCGATTTCATTGCATTCGCATTTGCAATGTCATTACGGCTATAGCACTGCGGCGAAATAAAACGCTTAAAACATTAGCCATAAGATATGATTATTAATAATAAAAAAACTAATATATATTACTTACCATCCATTATTTCTGGAAATTTGAAACATGGAAAATCAGAAATATTTTCTTTAATTTAAAATTTGAATTTTTTCTGTTCATATATCTTATTATCATGTCTGTATTTGCTACTAGTATTATATCTTTCGTTAAGTTTCATCACCAATATTTAATCCATGACAGTGTTCAGCTGTTTTTCTGTACAGTTTAAGGAATAGCTGTATATAACAAATGTTACTAAATAAACCCCCGTTAGTTTACAAATCAAAAATCCTTTACCTATCGATACATCAACCAAGAAGGGGGAGGGGAAGGGCGTGGCTTATTACGACTCCTCCCTTTTCTGACCGACTGATGCTATGTATGTACAAATCTGTACGATGGCCATTGTAGACCTTTATGACAGCTACAGCTATGCATGGTTAATTTATGTAAATGGGGAGTACTGGCGCGTAATGTCATGTGATTGATGACGGCAATACTACCGGTATATATACTGGTATGGACCAAAAAGTTTACAACACCGGTAACAGTATCGGCCATTGTAAACACACCCATAACAATATGGAATCTGTCTTTCTTCGAGCCTGGTCCACCCACGTCGATGATGGTCTTGTGTCGCTGTTCGTCATGTGTATTTTGTTCCTCATGACTGTGTCCCTGCTGGTGTACAGGCACCGGGGGTCTCTGGAGTGCCTCTCTCCCCGGGACGGCAAATCCCTTCCCCCGGGGAATAACGGCCTGCCGTTTCTTGGTGAGACCCATCTGCTTGCTTCACAAAAGGTTTGTCTGAATTTTGCCAAACGAATATTTTCCATTATTATGCGCTATACAATATATATTTAATTAATGTTTAAATTGGTAAAAAAAATCGAATAAATTGATTTTATGATACTATTGGCATGTTTTACGGAGTATACAGTCATCATCGATTTCCAGTTTTGATGCCCTTAAAAAAGAAGTTCCTTTCGACTTGTACGTTTGACCTCATAAGGCGTCCAAAATCGATTCCATCTAAGAGGGAGTGAAGGAGTTTGGTTTAACGCCGCTTTTAACATTATTTCAGTTATATCACGGCGTGTCAGCTTAATGTGGGAGGAAAGCCCGAAGTGATGCATGTCTCAGACGTTTATCACTTCGGCGAACCCCACGAGCACGGGTATGGTGCTGACAAACCTAGAAACGTGATAGGGGCGAACCGGGATTCGAACCCACAATCATAGGTTTCTGGCGTGCCCAAGGGACGCAACTCTGCACAGCGCCTTAGACGACTGGGCCACCCGTGCCCCCGATTCCATCCTGGAATACGAACCGTATGTAATTGGTACAATTTCAAATATAGATCAAATATTGACGTGGGTCGCTAAAACAGCTCTGAAAGCCGAGGACATCACGTGTCGATTATAAGTAAAGTTTAAGGTTTGTGGAAAAACGTTCGGACATCCAGTCAAAGACCTGGGTTTTTCCGCATGCTTTATGCTAAGTGCGCTCTCTGATTTTTTCGTCCTGAAGATAGCTAAAAGCGAAGTCACGCTCGCTCAGTAATGTTCAACTAAAAGGATTTGATTCTCGTGCATGTTGTTATTCACAATTGATTTTAACTTTACAGGACGACTTCTTCCGTAAACGTCGCACACAGTTTGGCGCCATCTTCCGCACGCACCTGTTCGGGTGTCCGGCGGTGCGGGTCACTGGGGAGGCCAACATCAAACAGCTGATACAAATGGAGGGACGCCAGTTGAGGTCCTTTTACCCCGTATCAGTCAGACGTCTCCTCGGTGACAACTCCATTGCAACCTCATCTGGACCCCATCATCGTGAACGGAAGCGCCACCTCACTCAATATCTGTCCCGCGACTTCTTCCAAGATCACGTATCACTATTCTCCGGCGTTGTCAGTCAGCATCTTCTGAAATGGAACAAACAGGAAGTCATAGATATATACCCAGCATGCAAAGCTCTGTCGGCGGAAGTTGCGTCACGGTTCCTTCTCGATATGGAGTTGTCGCCATCCCAGCTTGACGAGATCAGAAGTCTGTTGTCGGAGTTCACAGACAATTTGTTCTGTTTTCCAGTGTATTTCCCAGGCACGAGCTACTATAAGGTAATTCATCGTCATTCTGTCTTGTATACGGAATGGGTGCTTGTAATCCTTGTCTTTCAGCACCATTCCAAGGGTCCAGGGTCCACGAAAGTGGCCAAACGTCTCATATCTGTAAAAATGCAGCGAGCCGTGAAGATCCGGGGTAGAATAGGTCTTCGGCAACCCATGCTTGCCGGAAAAAGCTGACTGTGCTTGTCGTAAGAGGCGACTAACGGGATCGAGTGGTGAGGCATGTCATCGTATCCCAATTGCGTGGATCGATGCTTATGATGTCAATCACTGGATTGTCTGGTCCTGACTCTATTATTTACGGACCGCCGTCATATAGCTGGAATATTGAAACAAAACAAAACAAAACATATGAAGCTGGCATGCCCTGATATGACAGTATTCAGACAATATTACTGAGTTATATTACGGCGTGTCAGCCTAACGTGGGCATAAAGCCCGAGGTGACACAGGCCTTAGACGTTTACCACCTTGAAACCCACGAGCACGGGTATGGTGCTGCAAAACTTAGAAACATAATCGGGGCGAACCCACTATCATAGGTTTCTGATGTGCTCAAGGGACGGAACTGCACAGCGGATTGCGCGCCTTACTCTACTTGGCCACTCGCGCCCCCGCTGTGTAATTGAAGCATGTGTAGTCTCATCAATATGTATCAATAAATGTTTAAAGTTTGTCTATGTTTACTTTTGGCCATTGTTCGTTGACACTAAATAGCAATTTATTTTGACCTTTCTATTTTAGGCCTACAACGCAAAGAAACGATTGTTGACAATTATAGAAAATATCTCCAAAACCCAGAGACCTGGCAACAAGCAGACATCAGTCCTCACAGAAACGTTGCAGCCAACCACAGACTTGCACGCATCCCAGACCCAACTTGAGATGCTGGAATCCCTCTTTGAGCTGCTGTTTGTCGGGGCAGATAATAACGGTTCGGGGATGTTCGCCATAGTCAACTTTCTTGCCCGGCACCCAGAGGTTGTCAACAAGATACACGTGGAGCTTGAGGAGGCGGGCCTACTGGGAGGGGCTGTAGGAGACCACGCCCATGAGGACCTCACTTTGGAGCAGGTGCGCGGTCTGTCCTACATCCGGGCAGTGGTGAAGGAGGCTATGAGATTAATGCCCCCGGTCGGCGGTTTCTACAGAACTGTCACAGAAGCCTTCACAATCAATGTTAGTATGCCACGATGTTACAGTGTTTCATGACCTCGAATTAACGTAATAACATTATAATTGCATGAACTGTATACGTAACTAATACGTGATTACATAATATGCCACCCGTGAAGATCCGGGGTAGAGTAGGTCTTCAGCAACCCATGCTTGCCGTAAAAGGCGACTATGCTTGTCGTAAGAGGCGACTAACGGGATCGGGTGGTCAGGCTCGCTGACTTGGTTGAAGCTTGTCATCGTATCCCAAATGCGTGGATCGATGCTCATGATTTTATCACTCGATTGTCTGGTCCAGACTCGATTATTTAAAGACCGCCGTCATATAGATGGAATATTGCTGAGTGCGGCGTAAAACAACAAACCAACCAACTAAATGATAATATGCACGCAGTTTTCAAATAATTTGATCTATTAGAAAGGGTCTCTTCTCCATAATTGTGCAAACTAGGCACTTATTAATTGCTTCAAATCGAATCAGAGTTAGAAGACAAACAGAGCGGATTTGCCATGGGTGATATGTGTAAGCTGGCCTTTTATGTTCAGTGAGCGAGTGAGTGAGTGAGTTGTGTTTAACGCCGCTTTTAACAGTATTCCAGTCATATCACGGCGTGTTATGTTCAGAATCTGCTAGTCGTATTCGAATCCCAGATTCTTGTCGTTCGTAGCACCTGACTCATGTTCGTAATATTTAACAGAGTTACGGTCCAGGACCTTAGTGACTTATGCCTTTCCTCCGACAATATGTGATATTACGAAATTGATATTTGAAAGACTTAACCTCACTCACATTCTCACATTCACTCACTCACATAAACACCGGGATACACGATAACCCAAGTACGTACATTCACGCTAAATATATATAGCTTTGCTGGCAGTCACCCACTTTCATACGGTCACCGTCACCTGTGACCCGAGGAGTGTCGGCTCAACCCGGTGTGCTCCAATCTGACCCGAGGTGTTCCGACATGACCAGATATGACCCGGTATGACCCGCTACGACCTGACATAGCCCAGTATAACCTGTATCCTTAAGTCTCCTCAACCTTAAGCCTCCTGGGTGGTCTCGGCCAGCAGCATCTAGTACTTCAAGTGATTATATATAGGCCATCAGGTGTACTTTGCCATGGTTACTTAGCGTAGCCTGACACCTTAACCTAGAAAGTGACGCGTTGAGAGTGAGATGGGAAAACACAGCACCCAGTTTAGAGTCGAATGTACTTTGCCGTAGCAGTGAAGCAGAATAACCAGTTAAGTAGATATCGATGCTGGTACAAGTCTACACACAACCGTGGAAGTTTAGAATACTTCTACATCTCTACCAGATACTCCTCAAGCACGGATGCAGATGTTTGGGAAAAGGATGGAATTTTGTGATTTTAAAATTCGCGTTGAAATTTTGTTGAAAAAATACCACCAAATGAGTTAGTCACAGTGATTGTTTAAGTCTGTCTCACAGTCCCTGAACAGTATTATTTCCCATCCGGCAAGCCCGTCCCCGTGAGACATTTGAGAAGGTATTCTCTGTATCAGTATGTTAGTAGACGAATAATAAAACTCCCCGGGGCTGCTATTTTCCCAAAGCTTGAGGTCCCTTTAAATACACGTAATTCGACTGACGTTTATTGCCGTGAGCGCGTAATAGTCTCTTCTTTACTGCATATTTTCATGAAATCAAACTACGTTTGTTCATGTTCCGCAGTGCATTATGATGACATGTACAGAGATGGGTAGACTTTCAGCGATGGCCACACATCCAGCAATTACCATTCATATATTGTCCACCCACATGCTCCGTTGTGAATGAACAGATGTTATTTTACGCCGCAATATTCCAGCTAGATCAGGCGGCCTGAAATAATCGAACGTAGGCCAAACAAACCAGAAGTTGGCACCCTGAGCAATGACCCACGCCGAATGGGCCCGGGACCCCTTATATAAAGTGTTCCTAGCGCTACGACTGTAGTAAAGGTTATATGGGAGTTACGATCATCTTAGCAATACGATTGCTTTATGGGACGGAGCCCTGCGGGGCAATACCACTGTAGCCTCCCAGTCTCTAATTTAGTCGGTTCTCACGCCCAGCATAGGTACTGGGAAACCTGGATCACATCTACAAACTTGACATATGTATGTGACGTGTATCTGTATACTAAACCCATCTGTTTCAGGACTTCTACATCCCTAAAGGCTGGCGAGTGATCGCTGGGATCAGAGAGACTCACGAACACGACCCTTCTCTCACCGACCCTCTGAGGTTCGATCCCGACCGATGGCTCAATAAAGATATCAAGCCTGCGTTCCTGGCCTTCGGGGGTGGTTCCCGCGTCTGTCCGGGTAAAGAATACGCCGACATCTTGCTACGCGTGTTCGTTATTAATCTGATGAGGACGTGGAGTGTTGACATTGTGAAGGACTCTAGCATCACCATGTTCCCCGGTGTCAGACCCAAGGATAAGATGACTGTCAGCCTGACACGTACGTAGCTCCTAGTGTCTACACTGGCCAAGATACCCTTCCGTAGCGATACGACCATCGTCGTTATAAATCGTAGCGCTATGAATCTCCGTAAATCATAATGCTACGCTTATTGTAAAGCTACGCTCATCTTAGTGCTTCAAGTGTCGAAACGTTGAGTAAATATGTGTACGATTAGCGTAAAGCTATGCTAATCTTTGCGCTATAAACCTCGTTATCTTACGTAAATAATCGTGTTCAGACGTGTTTAAAGTTACGCTGAACTCAATGCTTCATCCGTCGTAAAGTTAACCACTGTGCTACACTATCCTTACGCTCCGCTTAGCTTATTTCTTCAACTATCGTAATCTTTGTGCCACGACTATCGTAAATCTACGTTAATATTAACGCTACGACTGTCGTAAAGTTCGGCAAATCGTTGACCTACGACAATCGCAGACTCACGACCCAGTGCTACAACTATCCCTTACAGCTGTGGGTGTATTTTAACCGCAGCACATAGACTTTGTGAAACGGAGCTGTGATGTGTGTACGAATGACCCAGTAATCAACAAGTGAGTGAGTGAGTGAGTATGGTTTTACGCCGCTTTTAGCAATATTCCAGCAATATCACGGCGGGGGACGCCAGTAATGGGCTTCACACATTGTACCCATGTCGTGAATCGAACCCGGGTCTTAGGCGTGACGAGCGAACGCTTTAACCACTAGGCTACCCGACCGCCCCAGTAATCAACAACAGCAATAGTACTTGTAGTTCATGGCAGATACTATCAGGCTACGCCGGGGGTTAATGATGTTCGTTTGTACAAACTGGCATGCATGCAGCATTAACGTGTTACAAGGTATCTGAACGTGATATGAGTGGGGGAGTGAGTTTAACGCCGCTTTGAACAGTGCTCATATCGAGGTGTGTCATGGGGAGGAATGCCCAAATTGATATACATCTTAATATTTTACCAATGGCGATACAGACGAGCACAGTTTTGCTGGTATTCAACCAATGGCCATGATCAGATAGAAAGAATGGATTTGAACCCAGAATCATTGAAGTCTGACATTCTTAAGGGACGCAACCCTGCATGGTAAATTGTGGCCCCTTGGAAAACTGGACCCCTTCCCAATGTGATACTTAATTTGAGGCCTGCGTGTGCTATATAGATGTGTCCAGTTTCGTTATTGTGGACTTTTGTACCATCTGTGTGACGTTATGTTTTTCCTGTGATAGCCGTGCTTCAGAAATGTGCCATATTGTTTGTCTTTAGCTCTGTGATATTTGTTAATAAAAGTGTTGAAAAATCGTATTGTATGGTCGATTCTAGTATATTTGTTTGTAAACGTGACAAACATCAGTTGTTATTACAATAAAAACGTTTCTACTTAACAATTGGAATTGGAGTATTTTGTGAGTGAACGGGTGTTATTTTTCGCCGCAGACAATACTGGTTATTTCACGGCGACCTGTAAAATAATTGAGTCTTGGCAAGACAAACCAGTGACTGATAGCATGAACAAAGATCAATCCCGTCGGCCAGTCAGGACCCACACTGAAGCCACCCTCAGTCATGGGTAACCAGTATAAATTCTGCCTCTCATCCTCACGGTATAACAAAGCATGTGTTACGTCATACACGTGTAACATTGTCTTAAACTGGCATTTCCCTTTGGGGATTCTGGGTTTGAGCAGGTCACACGCTGCCGATGTCGTAAGTGGCGGCCAATGAGTCTTGTGGTCGGGCTCGGTTACTTGCGTGTCATCGTACCCCAACAATATCGATCACAGGATTGTCAGGTCCAGGCTCGATTGTTTTCAGGCCGCCGCCATATAGCTGTAATAATACTAAGTGCAACCTTAAACAACAAGCAAACAAAACAAAAACTAACATTACACACCCGTGAAGATCCGGCGTAGAATAGGTCTTCAACAACCCATGCTTGCCCTAAAAGGCAACTACACTGTATGCTTGTCGTAAGAGGCGACTAACGGGATCGGGTGGTCAGGATCACTGATTTGGTTAATGCACGTCATCGTATGCCAATTGCGTGGATCGATGTTCATGATGTCAGCCACTGGATTGTCTGGTCCAGACTCGATTATTAACAGACCGCCGTCATATAGCTGGAATATTGCTGAGTGCGGCGTTAAACAACAAACAAAGGACAAAGAAAGGATATTACACAGAGAAGGATGGGGGCATGTGGATAGGGCGTTTGCTCGTTCAGCCAAAGACCTTGTTCGAGCCTCAAACTTGAAAGTCGCGAAACCATACTCGCCTTGTCAGACGCTTATCAATGTGACCAGGCCTCTCTTTTGTTAGAGTGAGTGAGTGAGTTAGGTTTAACGCCGCTTTTAACATTATCCCAGTTATATCACGGCGTGTCAGCTTAATGTGGGAGGAAAGCCTGAAGTGATGCAGGTCTCAGACGTTTAACACTTTAGTGAAACCCAAGAGCACGGGTATGGTGCTGACAAACCTAGAAACATAATCGAGGCGAACCGGGATTCGAACCCACAATCATAGGTTTCTGGCGTGCCCAAGGGACGCAACTCTGCACGGCGAATCGCGGCGCCTTAGACGACTGGGCCACCCGTGCCCCCTTTGTTAGAGTAAAGAGGGTTTTACGACGCCTTTAAAAATAGTCCAGTAATATAACGCTTGAGGACACTGGGTTTGACACATTTGAAAGTAATTCTCCCGTGGAAATGTTTCTGAACAGCATAAGGACTTAGTCCTGATGTATGCCACAGGCGCTTGTCAAGTGTCATAATAGAACGGAGATACGCTACTCAAAACAAGTTAAAGAACACCCACAATTGGAAGGCTGTGTAGTGCAATGAAGGTGTCTTAACGGATCGGGGGCCGTCATACAGCTGGAATATTGCTGAGTGCGGCGTTAAACAACAACCGAATAATCGATATAGTGAGGCTCGGTGACGTGGTGGATGTCGTGACAACGTACCCGACGACTTTGATCGTTTCTCACAATATTGATCACTGGATTGTCTGGATTAAGTATAGGCTGTCGTCATACAGCTGGAATATTGCCGAGAGTGGCGTTAAACAATGATATGATGAACCATATATACTACTCAAAATAAGTTAAGGGTCACCCTATTCTTTCATATTACAATATCTAATTTATCATGGCATTACAGATTTAATATAGTCATGTGAAAAAGGTGTTCTCTTACTTCTTCTGAGCATTATGAAATACGCTGAATAATCGTGATGTCTCTTCCCCACTATCATCACCTATGATGAAAATAGTATTCACTTGAAAGGACGATATTGTATATATTGTCTAAACCCTTTATGTAAATATTTCAAAATAGATACACTGGAAACAGTATTTTGATAACTAATACAAAAATGTGTCAGACATATGTTGACCTCATCTCGCGTGAATATATAAACAATATGTATTCAAACTGTGGGTCAATCTCTTTGATCTTCAAAGTTGAGGCATATGGCTTATCCCAGCATCTTCGAATTCCTCTTAACAGTTTCTGATGTTGAATTTAATTACAAGCGATCTTGATATTCAACAGTTATTCCGATTGTGAGTTTGCATTACCGGGTAAATACTGTTTTTCTTAATAGCGACATATATTTAAAACCGGGCGCTGGGTATTTCAGAAAAATAGAATTCAAATGATTTTGATCTTCGTTCAGCAGCGGAATCGTCTGTAAAATCTTCCTTTTCCATATCACAGAACCACGTATCATTCCTTCAAAACAAAGCTTCCACCGATTCATAATCAAGATGTACGCAAAAACAAGCAGCATAAACATAACTGAAGTTTAGTCTGCATTGAAATTAGGGAAAGACCCCAGAAAGGGCTTCATGGCATGCGTTTGTATGATTTTAGGCCGCTTTAAGCGGGAGACCACACATTGTGCGCATGTGGGGAGTCGTGCCTGGGTCTTCAGGATTCACTAGGCTACCCAACCGACACTAAGGGGAGGAGTGAGTGAGTATGGTTTTACGCCGTTTTTAGCAATATTCCAGCAATATCACAGCGGGAGACACCAGAAATGGGCTTCACACATTGTACCCATGTCGTGAATCGAACCCGGGTCGTGAAGCGAACGCTTTAACCACTAGGCTACCCCCACCGACATGAAGGGTGTGTGAGAGAGTTGGATTAAACGCGGTTTTTCAGTATTCCAGTTTTATCACGGCGGGTCAGCTTAATGCGGGAGGAAAGCCCGAAGTGATGCAGGTCTTAGACGTTTACCCCTTTGGTGAAACCCACGAGCACGGGTATGGTGCCGACAAACCTAGAAACATAATCGTAGCGAACCGGGATTCGAACCTACAATCATAGGTTTCTGGCGTGCCGAAGGGACGCAACTCTGCACAGCGAATTGCGGCACCTTAGGCGACTGGGCCAATATGTATATATACACAAAGAATGGGTATACATCACCATGCGAGAAAATCGAACCTGGAGGTGAAATGTGACACACGTTTTGCCACAAGGGTACCCTAATAAGCAACCCGTGAAGATTCCGGGGTAGAATAGGTCTTCAGCAACCCATGCTTGCCGTAAAAGGCGACTATGCTTGTCGTAAAAGGCGACTAACGGGATCGGGTGGTCAGGCTCGCTGACTTGGTAGATGCAAGTCATCGTATCCCAATTGCGTGGATCGATGCTCATGATATTAATCACTAGATTGTCTGGTCCAGACTCGATTATTTACAGACCCCCGTCACATAGATGGAATATTGCTGAGTGCGGCGTTAAACAACAAACCAACCAACCAACCTGTCTGCCTTAAATCGTTTCTGGGACACATTATGCGTCACAAGTACAAGGAAACTGACCCAGTCGAATGCTGACCCTTGCTTGTACTCCCCTGTTCAGACACAGCAATGTTTTCACTGCAAATCTCAGCGTTGGGCGTTGTCGTGGACAGCGAACGTTTGAAGAGGTAAATATTTTTGTGGTCTACATATTACGGCGAGTTCAACACAACTCCTTGACAGGTAACGTATTTAAACTGTTAAGGTGTTTATCGCGTGATCAAGATCGTTACGTCATCGCGCACTGCCTGCACGTGCTGCTGGGTTAGACTGCATGCAGTGCGTGCACACTGCAGATGGTGCCGGTGGCAGGTTAGCAGATACAGCCCGTGCAGCTCGACTGTCACTGAACTGACAAACATTTCACGTGAGTGTCAGTGACACAGGTGGCTCTATCGTCTGAGGTGTCACAATTCGCAGAGCAGATTTACAGCCTGTAAATTATCGAGTCTGAAACAAGCAAACCAACGACTGAGGGTATTAGCATCGCTCCATTAATTCCGAATCCACTGGGGTTCGATGATACGTAATGCGTTTCAACAAGCCAACGGAGTGTGTGTGTGTGTGTCTGTGTGTGTCTGTCTGCCTGTCTGTCTGTCTGCTTGCACTAGTCCAGACGACTGCCGGTTATGTTGTGCGAGCCCACTGAAATATGCCGCAGTTTGACATTGATACCCAGACACAGCACACTGTCTCCAAGCCATCAATCCAGCGACTCAGCTTTTCGTTTGTTTGTTGTTTAACGCCACACTCAGCAATATTCCAGCTATATGACGGCGGTCTGTTAATAGTAGCGTCTGAATCAGACAGTCCAGTGATTGACACCATGAGCATCGATCTACGAAATTAGGATAGGATGACGTGCATCAACCAAGTCAGCGAGCCTGACCACCCGATTCCCTTAGTCACCACTTAGGGCAACACATGGACACAGGGTTTAAATGCATAAAACATATTTTTAAATAAAGTCTTTTCAGAAAGCACTCCCAATGTCAGTTTGAAATTCCAATAGTTTTTGTGAAGAAAGTTTCTCTGCTTCTCCGTTCAACAGCGGGGTCGCCATCTTTGTTTTTAACCGATGTCATCTGAGCGTTCATTGGTCAGAGCACTTCTCTGGCACCCATCTCACATGAACCAGACGGTAGTTTGAATGGTCGATTAAAAGTTTCAGTACACAGCACTGCAGACCGTATTCATGGGTGATTTGGGGCTGTAGGGTAGTTCATAGGTTAATGGGGGGCACGGGTGGCCCAGTCGTCTGAGGCGCCGCGATTCGCTGTGCAGAGTTGCGTCCCTTGGGCACGCCAGAAGCCTATGATTGTGGGTTCGAATCCCGGTTCGCCCCGATTATGTTTCTAGGTTTGTCAGCACCATACCCGTGCTCGTGGGTTTCACCGAAGTGGTAAACGCCCGAGACATGCATCACTTCGGGCTTTCCTCCAACAATAAGCTGACACGTCGTGACATAACTGTAATACTTTTAAAAGCGGCATTAAACCCAACTCACTCACTCACTCATAGGATAATGTTCCAAGGTCCGGGTTCGATTCCCCACATGGGAAAAGTCATGTGCGAAGTCTATTTCTGGAGTCCCCCGCAATGATGTTGCTGTAATATTACTAAAACCGCGGGGGTAAATCTATATTCACTCACTCACTCACTCACTCACTCATGGATTGAGGAAGAACATGGTGCTGACGTTGTCTGGAATCAGTGGGAGCTAGCCTCGGTTCATTTTTTAGCGTTAGATGAAATGCTGCGTTTCAACACTATGCCAGCAATATCATATCGGGCTCACACATTGTGTCCGACATACGCGCAAATGACTCGGGGCTTAGGGATATCACCATTCGTTGTAGGGAATTGCGTCCCTTTGTCTTGCAAGGATCCGTTTATCGGTTGTTCTAGTCCTGTATATCTAAGGCTGTCAGTACCATATTCATGTGAGTGTTTTTACCAAAGTGGTGAAAGTAAACGACCTGCGGGTTTTCTTTCGTCCAACATCAAGCTGACACGCCGTCAAATAACTTAAATATTGTCTCAAAACATCGCCACTATTATAGATGCAATGGCAGCAGACACAACATCGGAGCTGTAAGCCAGAAGCCACACACAGTAATTGCCTCAAGCTAAGTTCAACAGTCCAGTTGTGCGGCGAATTGATGAGCTTTGATAACTGTTTAAAAACAAACACTTCCGATATCGCTGGCAGAATCACAAAGGCACTCACCGACGTCCAAATATACATCATACAACTTGGATTAAATGTCTAGACACGGGCCTCTCAAGTAACGCATGCGCAGTTCCAAAAACAATGACAGGTTTCAGCAGACATGTCTATTTAGCCGATTCCCCGCGTTAAACTTTCAAATCTCTTATCGTGTTTCCTCGGCTGTTCCGTTTAAACGTGGCGTACGTCTGTTGTGCACGTGATGTCAAGGTCACGTCAAAGGACCAAGGTTGTATGTCTGACGTTCTCACCTACACGTGCTGTATGCGTCATGAAAGATTGAATTAATGATTCTTTTCAGGTGCGTAAAAATATTCCATAAGGTGCTTCTGCTATCATACGACAATTCAAAGTTCATAGGAAATGAATCGGGGCATTCAAACAACGCATCAGTCGTCTGGTAATTCGGTTCATATTGTCCAATCTTAGTTTTGAGAACTTGATATTCTTAGGCAGGTTATCTAGTACAATGCGTAATAACACAATAATTATTGCAGTTTTAACCCAAAAAAATTGTCCGTTTACAAACTTGAGTAATTACTAAAAACCTCCAAAGTAGTTCGACAAACCAATGACGATTCCGGTTAGAATTGTTCTTCAGCAACCCATGCTTGTCGAGACCCGTGAAGACCCGGGGTAGAATAGTTCTTCTTCAACCCATGCTTGTCGTAAAAGGCGACTATGCTTGTTGTAAGAGGCGACTAACGGGATCGGGTGGTCAGGCTCACTGATTTGGTTGATACATGTCATAGTATCCCGATTTCGGGGATCGATGCTCATGATGTCAATCACTGGATTGTGTGGTCCAGACTCGATTAGTTACAGAACGCCGTCATACAGCTGTAATATACCTGAGTGCGTCGTTAGACAACAAACAAACAAACAAAATCGACAAAGGAAGTGACGAAACTTTCCATTGATATAAACACTCAAAACGATATGTTTAAATTTTATTTTATTGTATAAATCGCTTTAAAGCAAATACATTTACATTTAAACATCTTTCAAACAATTAATTTTGAAAAGTTTTAAATGACATGGATTTACTTACGCACGTACGAAAAATTAATTAATATATATATAATTATATATTCAGTAGTTATATAATCTGTATACATAATAATCACAATCAAAATACTGTAAACATAAGTGAAAACACGAAAAGAAGGAATGGAATAAATAGCCATAGGGCGTCTTCCAGTCCTATATTCGCCTAATTAGGTGGGGTAGCCTTATGGTTAAAGCGTTCGCTCGTCACGCCGAAGGCCCGGTTTTGATTAGCCACAGTGGTACAATGTGCGAAGCCTATTTGTGGTATTGCTTGAATATTGCTAACACCGGCGTATGACTCAATTCCCTCACCCACTCACCTAATTAGATTGGTTGTTTTCATTATAAGCTTAAAGTCACAGAAAGAACGAAAGACTTTCGTAATCTGTAATCCAATTAAGTAGCGAATGCTACCATTGATATGTAGATGAAAACCCAAAGCACTGCATCTGGTCACAACGGGAACAAACCAAGGATCATAATCAGGGGAACCTAGGATTCGATCCCAGTCAGTGGATCCTGTCATGCCAAGGAACGCAACTCTGCACAGCAAACTTGAGCTTTTGAGTATGATTGATTTAGTATGGCAATATTCCAGCAATATCACGACCGGGGAACACCCAAAAATGGGCTTCACCGCCTCTTTCCAGTATGAAATAAGTGATTATACTGCATGACGGGAGCCATATAAACTTTTCTACGCTTCGTACGCGCAAGTGAGTGAGTAGGTGTGTTATTCCCCTCCTTTTTAGCCATGTTCCCGCAATATCACGGCGGGGGACATCGCGAATGGGTTTAATACTGCACAGATGTAGAATGGAACCTGGGTCTTAGGTGGGACGAGCCAGCGCTTTAACCGCTAGGCTACCCTATATCGACCTTGAACGCACCTGGACCCTCGGCCGCCGTGCTTTTGATGTTGGGATTGAAGCGGTATTGTATCAACTCGTTGAATCTCGTGAGATCTCGCAAGAACACACAGAGGTCGTTCACTTGTTTTCCAGTCCCAGTCGGGGATATGTTTGCAATAACAGCACAGGTAAAGGTCAGTCAAGCACACACGTTGAATAACATTACAGATTTGTTTTTGATAGCGCCGCTGATTGGTTGCAGATGATCACGTGGTTTGTATTACGCTCTTGCACTACGGACAATGCGTGGATGAGCTGGGTATATGTGAAGCGTTGAAATCATCCCAAGTTAACTAATAAACACAAATTAGTATCAAGCAGCTATTATTGTGAATTACATAATTATGTATATCTATTTATATAACTACTATCCATAGCTTCCAAAACACAGCTAGGCTGGTGGTATTTAATTCCGTTGTGAACTTGTGTTATTGTGAAAAGCATATAATTCTATTTTAATTGATGCCGTGCCTTGCAATTTTCATTTAGCATATCTTTGCCAATTAGACTATTTATGATACAATGCATGTAGTCTGCATCATCTGTAATGACATATTGTGGACCTTGGACAAGGAAACCAATGGTTAATAGCATGAACATTGGGGCCACGGATTCAGGCACGCAACCAAGCCATCTCTCCAGTATACATGACTCATACGATACACTTCCAACACTGGGGACATATTGTAAGAATCCTAGAACGGACCTGAAGAAATATTATCACAATCAAACCCAAAATATCACTTTGTCACTTCATTAAGACCTTAAACACAGCTTTGGCATCGGTTCTAATGTTAGAACACACACGCACACGCACACGCACACGCACACGCACACGCAATACCACCAACAACAACGACCCAAAACTAAAAATCACTTTCCATCTTTCCCCAGCCTCCGAATTGCGGCTGCGGCATCCTGCTTGCCCTTCAACCCTGGATGTCATTATCGTCTTGGCTCGGTACACTCAAGGTTCACTCCAGGTACACAGCGATATGACATTACCTGCACTACCGATGCAAAAATTACACCCCCTGTGTTATGTCAAACGGAAAAAAGCAAAGTAGCTGTTGACATTTAAAACCTGTTTTTCATTCAGTAAAACCATCGCGCAATATCCGATACGGTGAATATGATCTTTAATGCTTCTCCATCGCGCACGTCGGCATGAGTAATTAGAGCATAGATGTCAGTCACGTGATCCTCACGCGTGATTGTATGTGACGTCACGTTACACGCGAGACCTTTCACAAAGAGGCTGCATGTCGTCTGGTGATGCCAAGTTTTATTACAGAACACTTAATTCCTCTTGGTCACTCTGGGACATGTATCCGGTTCGTGTGTCAACAGTTACAGTCCATATGTCGCCTTTGACGTAGGTATGTTATCAACCGAGATCCTTTTCAACTTAAATCTTTGGGTTTTTCAACACAAAAGGAAACATGACGTTCCCAAAAGATATAAAGACGTCATTTGGACACGAAGCACCAGTTTTTAATTGAACTGTTATCGCGTCTACAAAATTAATCTTGCTTAAACGATGAAACGAAAGGTTAATTAATACACACCCGATAACACAGAAAAATATATCTTCCTTGCCAAATACGTGCTGGTGTGATCACTGCTTTAAAAAACACGGCACGATTGCTGGTTAAAAACGTGTTTCCGTGTCTGGGATTAAAATTGAACTCACGTTCGTGCTAAACACATAGATTTAAGTTTTCATTCTCTAATGTGGCCTCCGAATCAAACAATGGCTCAAAGCCAAACCTTACGAGTGGGCGTGTAACTAACAGTTATTTAGACACATTTTATCAATATTGAAACATCTTAAAATGTTATTTCAAATAATACGAAAACTTCGCACTAGGTGGCGCTGAGGTGAGTAAGACCAGGTGAGAGAATGGCGGGCCGGCAAGTCAATGTTTATTCATGCAGCAACCTTTATTACCCAGTAACACATTAGGCAATGGAAAATAAACTTGTTACATCGTGGTGTAATTCCCTGTCTGGGTCTATTTGCCATTAATCAGCACATGGGGTGGTGGCGGCGCCGCGGTCGGCAACATCATCAATACGAGTCGTATGTCAACAAATATACAGGTTCAGTGCTCGGCTCAAGCAAAACCATCTGGCTGGATGAACTGTCGATGTATTCTCTGTTTTTATTTCGAATAAGCATTTTTAATACGAATAGTTTTTTAAGGTGAAAACCTTGAAATAAACCATTGTGTTAGGTAGCGGTTTTGTACTCAACCAAGTGCGGTCAATCCGTGGGACGGGATTAGTTCGGCCATGGCTCGGTAGGGGACCACGGCCCCGTTCCACAAAGCGATCTTAGCGCTAAGATGATCGGAACTCCCATACCTTAACATAGGCTTCCGACAATCAAAGCACTAAGATCGCTTTGTGGAATGGGCCACAGGACTGTTTCGGAAATCGAACCCGACGTGACGAGACGACGCTTTAACTACTAGGCTACCCCATCGACACCGCAATTCGGATACTACTTTTACTGAGGCTAGAGGGGCGGTCGGTTAGCCTAGTGGTTTAAGCGTTTGCCCGTCACGCCGAAGACCCGGGTTCGATTCCCGGCATGGGTACGATGCGTGAAGCCCTTTTCTGATGTTCCCCCGCCGTGATATTGCTGGAATATTGCTAAAAGCGGCGTAAAACCATACTCACTCACTAAGACTAGAATTATTATTTCGCCTCTCGGAATACTAGAGGACTGGATTATTCTTCTTAATATTTGATTTCAGAATGGTTTTGACTTTGAAAGACTTTGAAAGTACCAAAAACTCGTTGAGGTACATGATGCTGGACACAGCTAGTCCCAAAAAGTCTGAATTCTCACAATGGCTAAAGAACTGGGTAGCTGGAATGGTATTGGCACTCGCCCGTAGTATCGACCGAAGTCCTTCAGCAAGTAGAAGCGCTGTCAATTCAATATGTTATGACTGTGATTGTGCTGAGAAGAATGAGTCTTGCTCCTGTACATATCTCCTATAGATCTCCCTTGACACAACTCTCAGCTGTGAAATATAGTTGTGTTATTGTTTCATAGTACCACGATCGTTAACACGTGAAGATCGATCTTCAGCAGCCCATGTTGGCCGCAAAAGGCGACTATTCTTGTCGTAAGGGGCGACAAACGGGATCGGGTGGTCAGACTCGTTGACGTGGTTGATACATGTTATCGTATCCCAATTGGTTGGGTCGATGTTCTTGATATCCATCACTGGATTATCTGGTCCAGACTCGATTATTTATAGCCGGAATATTGCTGAGCGGCGTTAAACAACAAATAAACAAACAAACAAACAAACAAATAAACGATCGTAAGTTTCTCAGCTCACATTACTGATGTTATCAGCACGTTTTCTATGTGTGACGATATATATGGCCCCGTTCTACAAAACGATCCTAGCGCTATGACTGTCGTAATTCTGTGTTAATGAATGGGATTTTCAACCGTTTTAGCACTAAGATCGCTTTGTGGAACGGGCCATGGCCATACATTGTAACCATCCGATTCTCTTTTGGGTACTAGGGACTTATTATTCAAGTGCTGCCCCTGGGGCAAGACGTTGTATGCAACAGGTAATCAATATCAAGACTTCACACTGGCATCTGGAAACGTGCAAACAACGTGGTCCATTTCTCTAATGTTTAAGGAGGCGTGTTAAAAGTTCAGCGAAACTTAAGATCAGCTAAGTTTATTTGGGGCTTCACGTTATACTTAAAAATTCGAAAATAGAGTAAACAAACTACTTTTCAAGCCTATCCCAAACTAAATTAAGTTAACTTTATTATTCTCTGTTTCGACAAGCTCCTTCAACCCCTGCTCCCATATGGCAAATGTTTGTTAAATGCAAATTTGAACAAATAAATTGTATGAGCCAGATTTGTTTTAGTCTCATGGTAACACTACTACAGAAGGTGCAATCCCCGATCCCAAACAATCCATTCGAGGGGTGGATACAGTTGAGCGCGGCGTTAAACCCACCCAATCACTCACTATACATTTACTAGGGGATGACGGAGGAATTTACTTCAGGCAGTATTACAGATAAATATTCATCATCTTGACCGTAAAATGACGGCTGACACCAACCTCACAAAAACATTCACCGTGTGCAGTGTGAACAGCAATCTGTACATGCAGTAAACTACGGTTATAACGAACTAAAGGGACTACTAATTTTAGTTCGTTATAACCGTAGTTCGTTATAAGTACATATACAGCATGACTACAGCAAGTAGTCGGGACCAAAAGGTAAGTTCGTTATATCCGTCAGTTCGTTATAATCGTAGTTCGTTATAAGTACATATACAGCATGACTACAGCAAGTAGTCGGGACCAAAAAGTAAGTTCGTTATATCCGTCAGTTCGTTATAAGCGTGTTCGTTATAACCGTAGTTTACTGTATTAAGAAATGTAATTATGTATTCATACATACGATCATGTGCACAGCTGGCGAGGACTGATGGTGTCGAGTGTTGCCATTTAATGCAAGACTTAGTTCGCTCGGTCCCCCGAAGGACGTAGAAATGAGATTATTTTACTACTCAATGCTTCGCGTTTCTCTAAAGTGGTAAAGTTCTAGGGTCTGTGTAAACTTTGGGCTTTTCTCACACATGAAGCTGACACGCCCTAATGTACTTATTCAAAGCGGCGTTAAACCAAACTCTCTGACTATGCTTTCCCGAGGCAAGGGAGTTAACTGACTATAAAAGTACAGTTTCCACCCTTGCCGAACTAGGCTGGTATTATGGAGTTACATTTTGGCTGGACTAACGAGTCTATGCATAGTCCAATCAAAATCGCGCTCCGAAATCGAAATCCGGTTCCTAAACTGTCATGCAGATTTCGGTCGATTGGAGTGAGTGAGTGAGTATGGTTTTACGCCGCTTTTAGCAATATTCCAGCAATATCACAGCGGGGGACACCACAAATGGGCTTCACACATTGTACCCATGTCGGGAATCGAACCCGGGTCTTCGGCGTGACGAGCGAACGCTTTAACCACTAGGCTACCCGACAGCCCCCGGTCGATTGGAGAATTTGCAAAGCATGTGCACCGCTAACTAGTCGTCAACAGATATTTTCTAAGTCTGTTCATGTTTTTAATCAAGGTGCTCACGTGATTTGATGCACTTCGCGATGTAAGACTCGTTTTATCACAATATATAGATCTTGATTATCGATCAGATCGTCTTGACTGGGCGCCGTCGTTTTGTCTGAAGCAAATGCAAGTAATACGAGAGGTGAAATCTGATTGGTCCATAGGAGAGGCATAGAAGGGACATAACTTGTAATAGCCACTGGTGGCGCTACGATCCAGCTAGGAATTCCAGCATTGTTCGGCAAGGGTGGAAACTGGACTTTTAAAGTCAGTTGACTGTCTTGCCTCGGGTAGATGCGGTCAACGCCGATGGGGTTACGACTGGGGGTACGAATGTATACAATCTGGCAGCTAAGAGTTGGTCTTGCAAGGTGGTCGCATGTATTATCTATCCCTTCTTAGCTGCCATTGTGGCCATGCCTTCCGAAGTGTAGTCATTTAGGTCATCCACTAGGGCTCGGGTACTCGGGTCGGGTTGGTACTCACAGGACTACCCGGATCCATGGTTACCTGGGTACGGTTTGGTAAAAGCGGGGTGGGTACCCGGGTAGCACATCTGGACTCGTCCCAGTCCTATCATCCACCACACGAGTTCGATATCCTATCTTTTGTCTTTGGTTATCGAACAGGAGAGCGAGATAGTGAGTACGGTTTAACGCAGTATTGAGCAATACTTTCGATCATAAAATGGCCAAGTGTAAGCTTAATTGAGAGGAAAGTCCTCAATGAAATGATGGGTTCATGGTGATTTTTTTATAAGAACAAGGGGATCGTTTCACGGCCAAGGGATACAACTCTATTATCCATGTCTTGTTTGTTTGTTTGTTTCTTGTTTAACGCCGAACTCAGCAATATTCCAGCTATATGACGACGGTCTGTAAATAATCGAGTCTGGACCAGGCAATCCAGTGATTGACATCAAGAGCATCGATCTACGCAATTGAGATGACAGGCATCAACCAAGTCAGCGAGCCTGACCTCCCGATCCCGTTAGTCGCCTCCCTATCTACCTACAGACCAGTGAGTGAGTGAATGTAGTTTATCGCCGCACAGCATCTAATTAGTCGAGTCTGGGTGAGGCAAACCGGTGTTTGATGAAGGGACAGCACGTTGTCTACGTGCCACGATACACAATATCCCATGACCCTTCCATAAAGCGATCTTAGCGCTACGACAGTCGTAATTCTATGTTAATGTGTGAGAGTTAGGCCAGTCGTAGTGCTACGATCGCTTAGTGAATGGGGGCCAAGGGGTCACCAAAGCCATCTTGCCAATCGTATTTTTGTGTAAAAGTATTGTATCGGAAGATTACAATGTGCGCCAAGGGTCCTGCTCATTAACATAGAATAACGACACTTGTAGATCTAAGATCGCGAAACAGTCCTGTGGCCCGTTCCACAAAGGGACCTTTGTGCTATGATTGTAGTAAGCCTGCGTTAAAGAATGGGAGTTACGATCATCATAGCGCTAAGCCCTGGGCCCCGTTCCACTAAACTAAATAGCGCTAAAATAGTTGTTGAGTTACGATAACGATCGCTTTGTAAAACGGGGGCCAGTGTTCGACAAAGCGATCTTAGCGCTACGAATGTCGTAATTTCATGTTAATGAATGGGTGTTACAACCATTTTAATGCTAAGATCGCTTTGTGAAACGGGGACCAGAGTTCGACAAAGCGATCTTAGCGCTATGAATGTCGTAATTCCATGTTAATGAATGGGTGTTACAACCATTTTAACGCTAAGATCGCTTTGTGAAACGGGGGCCAGAGTTCGACAAAGCGATCTTAGCGCTATAATTGTCGTAAGTCCATGTTAATGAATGGGTGTTACAACCACTTTAATGCTAAAATCGCTTTGTGAAACGGGGGCCAGAGTTCGACAAAGCGATCTTAGCGCTATGAATGTCGTAATTCCATGTTAATGAATGGGTGTTACAACCATTTTAATGCTAAGATCGCTTTGTGAAACAGTACAATGATCACACAATGTAACCACCCGATCCTCATTTGAGTCGACTGTTAGAAACAGCGGACGAGCGACAGTTTCTTCAAGAGCTGCCTCGGGGGCAGGACGCTGAACACAGACAGGTACCCAGTCTCAACACTTCACACCAGCATCTGGAAACGTGCAAACAACGTGGTTCTTTTTTCAAACAACAAAAACAAATCCCAAACGTAAGTGGTATTATTCTCCGTGTTATATATATTTACTTTGATCCCAGAGGAAGCCATTTTCTCGCATACGTCACCAACTCCACCTCAAAGACCCTTTCAAGAGACCAGATACAAAAATAGACAACTTATAACACATCCAGTGCAAAACCTTTCACATGTGATCGAGCGAGAAGAGGGAGATTTCAGGAAAAGGTTCCGTGATTGGCAAACGCCATTGTCTACATGTACGTGTTCTGTTTTTAGCGCCGTGTTTGTATACATAATGTCGTGGTTTATTGTGCTAGTCTACAAGGACACGAAAGAACACTGTGTATATCTGTTTTAGGAACATAGGTCTGGACCTATCCCGGCATGCTCAGCGAGCGGGCGGCTATTTCCGGGTCTGTGTGGATGTAATGGGTGTTGCAGAGCCCTACTTCCCTATCGAATGAAGCTCATTTCCGGTGAAACTATCGTGGAGCGCTGGCCCCAAGTCACGTCAGCATTTCCTCACGACTGATTCACATAAACAATGGTGATCGGGGTGAAACAGCCACCTGATCGGTCATTTTGGGTTATATTTATGTTAACAAGAGAAAGAATAGTTAATGTAGTCCAATTTCAACACCTGTGTGAAGTTCGATTATTTCCCTTGCTCGAAAGAAGGTCAAGGACAATAGGGGCATCGTCACCTGATTGTGTTCCCGTGAAGATCCCGGTTAGAATTGGGTTCTGGAGTCCTTGTTTGTGGTAAGAGGCGACTAACGGGATTGGGTAGTCAGATTCGCTGACTTGGTTGATACAGGTCATCGTGACCCAAATGCGTAGATCGCTGCTCATGATATCAATCACTAGACTGGTCCAGACTCGATTATTAATTTTATTTATGACCGCCGTCATATCGCTGGAATATTGCTGAGTAAGGCGTTAAACAACAAACAAACAAAGCTGTTGTGTTTATTGATATTCCATCCCGTGATCGCCAGACGTACACAGGTGTTTGACACTATTAGAAACAGTTGTCGACCAAGTAGCATGTGCACCAAGAGCATGTTATATTCATTATGTGCATGTCTCACCGTTAAAATTGCACTGAGAAAATACACAGTGTATAGCATGTTTCTTGACAATCGGGAATGAGTCATGAAAGTCTGGGGGCAATTTGTCAATTTTGTGATCCCCACTTGCAGTCAATGAAAGCTTTTCAAAGGCGTTTGTCTAAAAAAAATAGCTTCTTTGCGAATATAAGTATTTTGTATAACCATTTGATTAGTCAGCATGAAACCCCGACTTTCCTTAAGCATGAATCCGTCAGTCCGTTGACTGAACAGTAAACAGCGGAGGCTCGCTAGTTCCGATCCCGTTAGCCCCACCGTTAGCTCTGATGCCGTTAGCCCTGATCCCGTTGGCCGCATCATTAGCCCTGATCCCGTTAGCCCCACCGGTAGCCCTGATCCAGTTAGCCCCACCGGTAGCACTGATCCCGTTAGCCCCACCGTTAGCCCTGATCCCGTTAGTTTCACCGTTAGCCCTGATCCCGTTAGCTCTGATCCCGTTAGTTCCACCGTTAGCCATTATCCCGTTAGCCCTGATCCCGTTAGTTCCACCGTTAGCCCTGATCCCGTTAGTTCCACCGTTAGCCCTGATCCCGTTAGTTCCACCGTTAGCCCTGATACCGTTAGCCCTGATCCCGTTAGTTCCACCGTTAGCCCTGATCCCGTTAGCCCCACCGTTAGCACTGATCCCGTTAGCCCCACGGTAGCCGTGATCCCGTTAGTTCCACGGTTAGCCCTGATCCCGTTAGCCCCACCATTAGCCCTGATCCCGTTAGTTCCACCGTTAGCCCTGATCCCGTTAGTTCCACCGTTAGCCCTGATCCCGTTAGTTCCAAGACCAGCGCCTTCCGACTGGTGTCTGTTGTCTAAATACAACATGACATTACTCGATAACCACTATTCCGTTTGTCCGGATACTTGTTATTCCGAAAGATTGCCTGAGGATGCTTTTGTCCGGATTAACGAGGTTTCGGCGTAATTATTGTTATAAGCTCCATTGACGTAAATGGAATGAAAGAAACCTATAAACATGAAAAACACTTGTATAAAGAACATATATTATATTTTTACGAAACTTGTCAAAAAGCAACCCAAGATTCATACCCATCCTCGATTAACCAGTGCATTCTATCCCCATCCTATTATGATAACTTCCCTGTACTCTATTGCCATCATTGTGTTTTGGGCCCCATTCGTATGACTCGTCGGTAACAATAGCCGTCCAATCAAATTACTGTCCCGAGCGAAAGAAATTCTTTGCTAGAAATAAGCGAGATACAGGCGGTGACGTCATTTCCGAAACAAAGCTATGGTAGTGAATAGGTCCATGCAGTGGTCCGTTCCGCAAAGCTACTGTAGCGCCAAGGCGATCGTAACTCCCATAGTTTAACATAGACTTACTACTTTCTGCGCTAAGATCGCTTTGTGGAACGGGGTCCAGGGTATTTAACGTAATAGAATGGAGATATAATTCCCTGGATAATCGACGATGATTTATACCGTGCTCTGTGCATGACAACCCACTGAAATACCCTAAACAACGGAAGCGAACAGACTGAGCTGTCCGTCTGTCCACGTCGTGTATATTGCTCAAAAGAAGTTAAGGACCACCCGATTCCCCCATATTACTATAGTTAATATGTAATGCCATGATAGATTACTATAATAATATGAAAGAATCAGGTGGTCCTTAACTTCTTATGAGTAGTATATATGGTTCATAATATCATAGTTAAACGACGCTCTCTGCAATGTTCCAGCTATATGACATCCTTTAAATAATCCAGACAATCAGGTGATTGATATTGTGAGAAACGAACACGCCATCCATCAAGTCAGCGAGCCTGACCACCCGATCCATTGAGGCACCTCTTGAATGACCAGCATAGGTTGCTAAGGACCAATTCTTACCCAGAATACACACGGGTTTTTAACGAAATAAACAGTCTGGCTTCAATTTATATCATAATCAGCGTCAGATCTGAAATACACATACATCTAGGTGTAAGTCAGTAATTAACTTTCCATTTATCACGAAATAATTGCGAATTGAATAAAAACGGCAGCTAGCATCAGTAAATTTTCTGGGACTAATTTTAAGCATTCTGATTTATGTTTCACTGTTTACTCAAACCCCCTGTTCCGAGAGAGTTAGTTTCAAATACACATGTACTTAGCTCAATAATGTAAATCTGGTTGTTTTTATGGCAAACTGAACGAAAAAAGCACGTCTTAACATTTTGCGGGTGGACTTGATTAACGGGATACCCGGATAAATCTCACCCCTCCCGTCCTGACCCCCCTACACATTAGTTTGTACAAACATTTAGTGTCCCCCTGGGGGGATTGTCACATCCATGGTGCCCCCCATCAAAAGACTGGGGCAGCGTTAGACGTGCTCTTCACACAAAACACCAGTGCGTCAGTGTCACTACAAGCATAAGTGTACCCTTCCGAGTGCCGCACAAGCGGCGATATTTGCTCGATTCATGACGATATGTGTGTTTCATACAAAACATCCACGTGCGGTGAGCCCCTTACTTTACAGAGGTTGGAATTAATCAAATCCATTGACATGCGTGGCGAATATGTACGGCTAACAATCGCATTGCTTACATTGAACTAACTCTACCCCCACCGTCGCTACAAGCTTGCTAACAATGTGGACATAAATTTAACGTCACAGTGTTAAATAACGTCCAAATTCCAAACCGGTTACCTTGAATAAATAAACGATAGGTTTTTTTGTAAAAATAAAACTTTCTCACTAAACAATAAACGAAGAAATGTCTTAATTATGCATGTGTGTCTTTCGCTTGCTCAAGAGGTTACGTTCTTGTGCCAGTCTGTACAAGTCATGCATTCTGTGTACCACACGAAAACTAAGCCAAGATCGCGCCAATGTCGATTGCCTCAATAAAAAACAACATACAATGTACAAGTTTATGCATATCGGAAGAATAATTTAGTCAAACTGTCCGAATATATTAACAATGCTATATATATTTTTAAAAATTAAAAAGAAAATAGTTTTTAAAATGCTGTCACTACACAATGTTTCGATAGATCGTAAAAAAAATAAAGCGTTTGGGAGGGTCACTGCTTTTGTACAGTCATGGGAGAAAAATCTCCGCCCCTCCCCTCAGAAACTACTGTTCCCTTACATCAATATTTTCTTGTATGTCTGCCAGGAGAACACAAGAGAAGGGTCACGAAAGATTATTGGTCAGCGATAAATTGTGAAACCCAGGTAAACTCCCTGGCCTATGTTGAACAATATTTATGCAGTGCTATCAGATTCCATGTTTCGGACGAAAGGATCGACGTATGCTTGTATGGTATTGTGAACTTTCAAGTGCCCACCTGTTTTTTTTTCTCTTGCTTGTCGTGTGTATGATATCTTAAAGGGGGATTCTCATCGAGCCAGCTGGCAGCCTGGGCACGGTTAGTCGAGGTCGATCAACACGACTGTGTAACACTACCAAGACATCGGTCACTTGTTATTCAAAAATATTTTTCCCTGAGAAAAGATGAAAAATATTGGGTATCTTGGAGCAGTGGCCGAGAACATATTCTGTCTAAACATTAGGAGATACATGATGATCTTGAAAGTTCTTCTGTCAAAAATAGTTACTTTGGTCATGATAATCACACATATTTCGAGACACTGCTTGAATTTATTTTTTCATATATGTTTTGTTTCTGTGGGTTGTTTTTTTGGGGTGTTTTTTTTTTTTTTTTTTTTTTTTTTGGGGGGGGGTATTTTTTTGTTTTTTTTGTTGGGGTTTTGGTTTTTTTAAGTTGGGGGGGGGGGGGGGGGCGTGGTGTTGCTGTTTGGTGTGGTGGGTGGAGGGGGGCGCACGGTGCTTACTTCGTAACATGTTCTTTATGACTTACCTAACGTCTCAAACCATACGATTATCTTTTAGCGTAAATGGTATTCAACGCTCAACATGGTACAGTCTAACCCCGTGGACGAACCGCGGTAGACAAGGGCCCCTGTTCTCCTTGCAAGATTTGCTTCCTTGCACACTGTGGTCCCATGGATATCCCACTCAGACACAGGAAGGGTGTCAACAAGTACCAGGAAGGGTAACAACAAGTACCATCTTTTGATATGACGCTGCCCGGGATCGAACCACCGACCTTCCCCTCTCCGGACAGACGCTCTACCACTAGACCCGGAGACGGTTTACAAGGTAAACGTCTGTCTTCCTACTGCGTCAATTTCGGCCTTCCTTCTACATTATAACTCAAATACTTTTCAAAGCGTCGAGAACCCGTGAAGATCCGGGTTAGAATGGCACATCAGCAACCCATGCTTGTCGTAAGATGCGACTATGTTTGTCGTTAGAGGCGTCTTGCGGGATCGGGTGGTCTGGCTCGCTGACATGGTTGATGCATGTCATGTTATCCAAATTGCGGAGATCGATGCTAATGATGTCAATCACTGGATTGTCTGGCCCAGACTCGATTATTTACATTCCGACTACATAGAACTGGAATATTGGTGAGTGCGGCGTTAAACAACAAACAAACAAATCAAAGTGTCGTGAACGCAATTCACTCACTCACTTCAGATAATGAGGTTGGTTCATTCGTACCTTGGTAGCCACGTACACATGATGCAGTGGATGGAGGTGTAGACGATGTAATCACCACCTTCCTCGAGGTGTCTCTACTGCATATGGTAATCAAGCTGCCATGGCCTCAGCATCAGTGCAAACAATACATCGAGATACCCAGGCCAAGACAAGATTCTCGTCTTTGCGAGAGCTCAGCGAGGTCAGCCCGACCACGTGATCAAAACACTCGGCACGAGATCACCTCTGCTTCCCGCGCTCGCTGGTCGTATCTGCCTTATCACGTGACAATGATGTACCGTTTGTGAAAAATCAAACGCACACCTCCAGTACAGCGAGTAAAAAACACGAAACCAGAACAGACCAATGGAATGGAGCCCTGCCGTTAAGTCCGCTCTATATAAACCACACGACTGCAATTCTGGCCCCACTGAACAGTGACCCAAGTGACGTATTGCTACCCTATGGCGAAACCTAGTGCAAGTCACTGACGATGAAGTGTTCACTGAGTTTGGATTACGTGAAGACGCTAGTATGTGTGTTCGTGGTGTTGTCGGTGGTGGACTGTCGTCGAGGGCGACGGGCGAAGCGCGGCAATGGCAAGTGCGGGAGTGACTCCCTCGCCGAGTACAACCTCTCCTTCTTCGGGGACTGGGCGAAAGAAGCATTTCCCAGAATGTACCCTAAGTACAGACCTCACGCTCAGTGGTCCAAACTGTTTGGTAAGTCCCATTTGTTTGGCATGAAATACTATCCTTGCAACTATCCTTGCAACATACCATGTACACCAGTTTCTGACTGTTGCACAATTAGAAGTATTTGTTATGTTCCTCATATTCTTTCTCATATAGACTGCCTCCGTGGTGGTAGAACGTCCGCCCGGAGAGCGGAAGGTTCCGGGTTCCATCCCCGGCCGCGTCATACCAAAAGACGTTAAAAGCTGGTTCTTCTTGTTACCCTGCCTGGCGCTCGGCATTAAGGGGCTAAATAAGGACTGGTCGGCTCGGAGTCAGTATACTGTGTCTGAGTGGGGTATTCATGTTAAACTGCGACATCGTATCTCAGTGGGCTAGCACTACAAATAGGGATCAGTCCGGACAACAACAAGCAGCCACACACACGTGCATGCACGTCGCTATATAAGGGCAATAATCTTTGACGCAACGTTAAACTCCATTTCACCTCACCTCACCGCACCTCACCTCACCTCTTTTTCATATGTTTAACTTTAACACAGTTGCTGCAGTTCCCAACGTCATGCCCTTATGATTGTGTTGCATTTAGGGGGTTTCTTTTCCTAAAAAACTGGTACAACTTTGGCATACGAAAATGCACTGGAGATGTCAGCTTTGAGATATACACATGTAGCTTGGGTTGTATATTCCCAAGGGAGCTGAGAATGAAAACCGAGAGGAACACTGATTCATTGACCTGGGTAATGATGTAGCTATTTGAGCATACTATATGGTGTGGGATTGGCGCATTATGATATGCAAATTATTATCAGTGAGTATTGCGTGGATACATTGAATCTCACTCTCCTCAATATGCAATTAGAACAGGACACCACGTGTAAGTGGTTGTAAAATTACAGCTGAAAATTACACGTTACACGTTGTAAGAATGCAAAGTTATGAGGATATCCCAGAAACAGGGGGAGTCGGGGAGGGGGGGGGGGGGGGGGGGGGTCTAGACGCTGTGTCTGGTTCGAACTCAAACGTTGTACAGTAAAATACGTTTATAACGAACACGCTTATAACGAACTGACAGATATAACGAACTTACTTTTTGGTCCCGGCCATTTGCTGTATATTTGTTGTATATAGGCATATAACGAACTACCGTGATAACGAACTAAAATTAGTTCGTTACAACCGTAGTTTACTGTATCTGTATCATAAGAGGAATCATCAACTGTCATATTTCCTAAAACAGTTCTTCAATATTCAATGTTGGAGTCCACAACACGGACATCGGTTGAGATGAAGAGACTCACACTAAATAGATCCCTGGGTGGGGCTGTAGAAGAATTGAGTCTGGTTACAATGATATATGGCGTCACTGTTGCTAAATGCGACTGGGCTCCGGTCAATATTGCTAATTGCGATTCAAAATCTAACTCGTTCTAAGACGTATCTATTTTATCATTAGATATTTTTAAGAAGGGGGCTGAAATTCGGTCAGTCGGTAGTGTTAAAGGAGGACAGAGATCTGGTCAGTCGGCAGTGTTAAAGCGGTACAGGGCTCCAGTCAAACGGCAGTGTTAAAGCGGTACAGGGCTCCAGTCAAACGGCAGTGTTAAAGCGGTACAGGGCTCCAGTTAAACGGCAGTGTTAAAGCGGTACAGGGCTCCAGTCAAACGGCAGTGTTCAAGCGGTACAGGGCTCCAGTCAAACGGCAGTGTTAAAGCGGTACATGGCTCCAGTGAAACGGCAGTGTTCAAGCGGTACAGGGCTCCGGATTGTCAGCAATGTCTCTAATCTCGCTATAAACATGCACTGCCTTACATATGTGGATGTTACCTCACAACACTTCTTACGTCTAGGCCTACGCAGAAACAAGGCATGAGACCATGGTCTCTAGTCTCGCTGTAAGCATTCACAGCATCACAAAAGTGGTGGGTACCCCCATTTCATCTCCCAACAGACAGGTTCAGATCACAACCTTCACCTTTCTGTGTCGGTGGCTGAGCTCCACGCACCACGTATCGCTGCGAAAAGTAAAGGCGAGGACAGGAGACTCAGTACAGAACGCACTTGCACCAAACAGCGTTATTTCACACTGGGATCAGATTTGCGGGGGGCTTGTGATTGAGATGAGCAAAAACTGATGTGTTATCCGAGGTCCGAATGTTTTCTGGAGAATCCTGCATAATGTGATTGCATGTAAATAGCGTCCAACGTGAAACAACGCCATGGCGTTTTGCAGCAACGCGTTATAAATTGACAATGCACTGGTTTTACCTGCACCAAACATTCCGCTGGTGCTGCTTAAGAGGCATTGGGTGCAATAAATAGTTGCAATAAATGTTTTGTCTTAATAAATTCTCTTTACATCCAAGCTTTCTTGTTTTGAGCCCTTTGATAGAAGAAAGTGTGTATTAATGTTCGGTATTTGTAAAATGCAGCTATTTATAATTCTCCTGTCAACAGGTTCCTAATTTCACCACCGCGTGCCGACACGTGACTGCACTGCGCGTGATTCGCAAACTGACGTCAATTTGACGCCCCCAATGCGCACATCGCGGAGCGGCATGACTATTTTGAACAACATTGCGTTGTATGCCCACTGACCTGGAAATCATACAAAAAATATTTAAATTTCAAGAATTCCATTTTTTCATCTGATCCATGTCACTTTTAGAGATGTTTCAGTTTTCCTTTTTGCTGTAGCGTCGATGCACCAAAAACATCACGTATTTTGAAGCAGGTTCAGCAAATCAGCATACGATTCAGACAATGGGAAGCTGTATCCGGCCTGTCTGTGCACTTCATGTAAAGGGCAATGAACGCTGTCACTGTTTGCAAACAGTCTGTTTTCATCCCCGGTGTGTGCATGTTAGATGCATGCGGTTGACACATCACACCCCCCAAATCCATGGCGGTCTGTCATGGCTGCCACAGGCAAAGGTCACACAACTCACGGCGTATTTCGATGTAGCTGAATCATTGTCATATTCTGGTGGAGCTCAATATGTCCCAGTTTGCCTTTAAAGACATTATGTAAATCGAATAACTTTAATCAGGTGAATTGTCGAAATGATCTCATCCTATTTCAGTGCGAACGCACTGCATCGTAACGATCTCCTTAAAAAAGCACAGTTGGCATGGTGACACCTCCCATAAAAGTGCACAGCCGGCATTATGACACTCCTATAAAAGTGCACAGTCGGCATTATGATACTCCTATAAAAGTGCACAGTCGGTATTATGACACCTCTCATAAAAGTGCACAGTCGGCATGATGACACCTTCCTTAAAAGTGCACAGTCGGCATTATGACATTCCTATAAAAGTGCACAGTCGGCATTATGACACCTTCCTTAAAAGTGCACAGTCGGCATTATGACACCTCCCATTAAAGTGCACAGCCGACATGATGACACCTCCCATAAAAGTGCACAGTCGGCATGATGACACCTCCCTTAAAACTACACAGTCGGTATGATGACACCTTTAAAAGTGCACAGTCGGTATGATGGCACCTTTAAAAGTGCACAGTCGGCATTATGACACATTCCTTAATAGTGCACAGTCGGCATTATGACACCTCCCATTAAAGTGCACAGCCGACATGATGACACCTCCCATAAAAGTGCACATTTGATGACACCTCCCTTAAAACTACACAGTCGGTATGATGACACCTTTAAAAGTGCACAGTCGGTATGATGGCACCTTTAAAAGTGCACAGTCGGCATTATGACACATTCCTTAATGGTGCACAGTCGGCATTATGACACCTCCCATTAAAGTGCACAGCCGACATGATGACACCTCCCATAAAAGTGCACAGTCGGCATGATGACACCTCCCTTAAAACTACACAGTCGGTATGATGACACCTTTAAAAGTGCACAGTCGGTATGATGACATCTACCGTGCACTGTCGATCCAATGATACCTTCATAAGGGACGTACTGTCGATAGTATCATCCCACTCCTTAATGCCTTCATACCCAGGTTATCGATGCCACTCGTTTTAAAGGCGCACTCCCGTGGGGATTCCCAGTTTGAATGGGTCCCCATTACCCTATGCTTGTCGTAGGAGGCTACTAAAATGGAAGTGGTGATCAGGCTCGGTGACTTGGTTGATTGGCTGTTGCTCATTGTTGCAATTCGCTGTGCAGAGTTGCGTCCCTTTGGAACGCCAGAAACCTATGATCGTAGGTTCGAATCCCGTTTCGCCCCGATTATGTTTCTAAGTTTGTGAGCACGATACCCGTGCTAGTGGTTTCACCAAAGTGAAAACGTCAAAAACCTGCATCACTTCGGACTTTCCTCCCACATCGAGCAGTGATATAACTGAAATACTATTCACAGCTGTGTTAAACCCAACTCACTCACGCACTGTCCACATATTACGTCCCTACAAGCACAGAAAGAAAAAACGATAATTCTATGGTGCACGATAATACCAAAGAAGTCGTGTACATACGTGCGTATGTTCGCAGACTGATACCCGTTCATGACTTCAGCTGAAGCCAAAACAGGTACATGATATAATGTGCAACAATCCGTCACGTCACCCAAATCTATGTTTAGAAGCACTAGAGTTACGACGCCCATAAAGATTGAGTTTCGGGTATGTAGGAAGACTAGCAAACTAAGCACAAACACAATTAAAAAAAGGTTACAGTTTAACAATGTCTCTGTCGGCTAAAAATGTCCGTACACCTGTAAATCACTTTAACGCATGTGCGAGAGACGTGTCGTCGGGGACGCAGAGGGGATTATCCGGTGCCCCTTCCCGCCCTCCCAAAGGCAGTGTCAACATTAGTCGTCAGAGACCCACTGGCAACATAAGTATTATTTTAAGTCTTTAGGGCAATGTCATTCATGCACTGCACGATGCCAGATCACGTGGGCGAGACGTACATGCTGCAGGAGGGTGGTCACATGTTGTCTCAGTCGAAGATTTGTAAGGACGTCAACTCCGGCTATAACGAACTATGATTAAAATGATGATGATGATGATGATGATGATGATGATGATGGTGGTGGTGGTGGTTCCCTCCTGGGATAACCACCAACAAACTTGATCATAATAATAGACGTCCTTCTGGTTTCATAGTCCAGTATTGTGGAGCCAACGCACCACGAACCTGTGGGTTTTGCTAAACGAACGAAAACATTATTCATTTCCCAACGCTCCCAACTAGGGACGTAGAGAAGTGTAGTTCTAGTATAACACACAGACCCATTTTTTTCATTATGGGCGTGTGAAGCCCATTTCTATCGTCCACCCTCGGGGGCGGTCGAGTAGCCTAGTGGTTTAAGCGTTCGCCCGTCACGCCGAAAACCCGGGATCAATTCCCGACATGCGTACAATGTATGAAGCCCAAATATGGTGTCCCCCATCGTGATATTGCTGGAATATTGCTAAAAGCGGCATAAAACCATCACACACACACACTTACAGAAACTCACTCACGCTGGTCACATGTTTTGGTTATGAATTCTCTACGGTATGAAAGACACCCGCATTTCCGTTCTTTATGAAGGACCCGTGAAGATCCGGGGTAGAATAGGTCTTCAGCAACCCATGCTTGCCTTTAAAGGCGACAATGCTTGTCGTAAGAGGCGACTGACGGGATAGGGTGGTGAGGCTCGCTGCCTTGGTTGATGCATGTCATCCATCCCAATTGCGTGGCTCGGTGCTCATGATATCAATCAATGGATTGTCTGGTCCAGACTCGACTATTTAGAGACCGCGGTCATATAGCTGGAATATTGCTGAGTGCAGCGTAAAACAACAAACCAAACCAAAACTTTATGAAGAATACCGTTAGCGTCGTAGGTCGCCGGGGTGAATATGCAGAAATGCAGTAGCCAAATGGTTAAATCGTTTGATCGTTATGCCGAACACCGGGTTCGATGCTCCAGAACAGAACAAAGTCTACTTTACGTCCACGGCCGTTGTAGAGGTGAAGAGTTGCGAAAGTGGTGTAAAACCAAACTCACTCACACATTAAACTACCACAATGTCGAGGCTATAAATATGAGCTATCAATTATTTTTGTTAGTTAAGGCTTTAGAAACAACACTGAACATGGTTCAATTCAGTACGAACCTAATGGGTAGACTGTGTGTCGAGTGGTTCTACATATACTGCTCAAAAGAAGTTACGGAACATCGTACTCTTTGATATTACTATGCCATGAAATATCGGGTGTTCTTTAACTTCTTTTGAGTAGCATATATCCGTAGCACACTTTCCTTGGTAATTGATACATTTTGTAATATATGAATATTTAATTCACAATCAAATATGTTGCATCCACAAATACGTTTAACTTCGCGTGTTTTTGGCAATATTTTCAACACACAGACCCTGTGACCGTGAGTCACGCGATCGCCGCGGTCAAGTCCACCCTGTGAGTGTCCGAAAGATAAACACGCCCACCGCCTCCAAAATGGCAACCTTATATTTTCTTGTCTGTTTTTAGACCGATTTGATTCTATTTCTGTAAAGGTTGTGGATGTATTAATCCGCGTGTAAACCGCCTCCCGCCGTAGTGCCTGCATGTAATCCTCCGCGTGTTGGTGCTGACCGCCAGGTCTAGTTGTTGCCCTCAAGTGGGCGACAGGTAGACACTGGCGCCCACGCAAATGAACCATTAGGTCTTTTTTCATAATTCCTTTCATTCAGACCGTGTTTGAACGTTATTGCTTGCCGCCATGATGTCTCTTAGCAACACGGGTTTAGACTGTGAGTCATATGACATCAGCTTCTGGACTGTTGTATCCCACCGTCACACCGTCATGTAATCCTTGTTTGGTTAATGAATCACACGGCACCTCTAATGCAAAGATAGACACATCTTGTTTTATTACGATTGTTGAATCTGATCCTCAGATCGTATCGTAGGTGAGTTGCGGCCACATTTTGTAATTTGTTGCGAAAGGAACCTGGATCTTAAGTGTGACAGGCGAACGATTCACCACGAGGCTACCCCACTGCATGCTTATATTGTCGTATATATATCTACCTCATATTTAGCTGACACACCATGATAAAAATGAAATACTTATGAAATTCAACTCACTCACTTTAAATTGAATGTTAATGTTGAAGCCATTTGATTAACTGTAGGGTGCTCAGATGACCCTGTAGTCTAAGACACTGCACTTCGCTGAGCAGAACAGCGTCCCAAGAAAGCTATGATCGTGGGTTCGAATCCCGGTTCGCCCTGATTATGTTTCTAGGTTTGTCATCGCCATACCCGTGCTCGTACGTGTTTACCAAAGTGGTAACGCCATTAAAGACCTGCGTCACCAGTGCCGTAGGCAGCCGGGGGGAACGGGCAGTTGAATTTTTTTATAGAAAACACTTTTATTTGAATAATGTAAATACAAGTTTGGGACAAGTGATACTTGTACAAATATTTGCCCCCCCCCCCCCCCCCCCCAAAGGGGTGCCAGATCAACTCGCACACTCATTTATTATTAATAGTAACGAGTTTCGAATCCAAGAGTTTGTTTCGTCAACATCATAGCAGCACTCGTTGCCTTCATCCAAGTGATGCTGGCGAAGGTGATCCAGTGTCTAAAGGACCAACATTTGCTTTGCAGAAATGCGTCCCTAAGTCGTGCCACGATCCGCCTTGAGAAAATAACTTTCTAAGGCTGGACAACCCAATACTACGACCCGAACCCGTCAATACACGCCATGAATCTGGAAATCCTCCGAACACCAGAAATGAATGACTAGGTGGCGAAAATGTGTTTGCCATTGACATTAGCTCCAGGAATTATACTTTCTGATGCCTTAAAAGAATAATATGCACATCAAATCAGTTCATTACCCTCTATCGATGCCAGATAAGCAAACACTCATATGATTCCTGTATTTGCGTATTTGCTCAATCAGCGAAACCCAATTCCCCGTCGGCGGATGAGTGTACCAGAGATCGCTTGAAGGTCAAGGCCACACGTGTCCTCGCCAGCGTTAGAAACCTGCTGAGGTCTGCATTAGGGTACTTCGACGTCATTATCTCAATCCAGGGTCATGAGCCACATTATTCCTAACATAAGAGCTTTTTACATTTGTTATAGAAACTATAAAAAAAAAGTAGAGGCCACGTCCGGAGCGTGCGAGATTAGCATTGTAATCAGTAATGGCATTTGTCAAGATCTGACTGGATGCTCTGTTTTTTTAGTAATTTTGCAGTTTTCTTGAAACTCACAAACGCCCATTTAAAAACAAACATTAGTGTTCACGATGGTGAAAATGATGGGTGCATAGGAGCTGATCTGGTGTGATGTGGCCTATTTCCTTCTCATACATTATGATAGTTTACATTGTAATCACAGAGGCTTGTGCAACAACACGACAGGACGGATGTCATCTGTGGTTGAGGCTATTTATAGACTGTCCTTTCCTGTCCGGAAACCAATCAAACCCGAAATATTGTTCTTCCACGTGCAACTCGTTTTTGTGTTTGTGTCTGAACTAAGTTTATGACCTTCCCTGACCTCCAAGGTCAAATGGAGTCCTTTGTAAAACGAGATGTTGGGGTTATGTTGCGCAGCGCCTTTTAACAATGAAACCAGTTTGCATCTTTGATGAATCACGGGGGACTGACTGGTGGGATTTTCTCGAACGCCGTGAAGCTACCCTCTGTTTGAGAACGTGAGAGGGTGATCATTTCTTACAGTGTGAACAGTGTGGTCATGATTTACTTACCTTTGTTTACAGCACGCGACCATGTCCCGGAGTACATGTATGTGCAGGACATTATACGGCAATAACAGTAACAAGAACAATATGTCACATTTACCGTAAATCTTGCATAACGGTATATTCAATACTCGTCTTTAAGTGGCTTGTATTCGGATATTCGGGGGGCGGTCGGGTAGCCTAGAGGTTAAAGCGTTCGCTCGTCACACCGAAGACCCGGGTTCGATTCCCGACATGGGTACAATGTGTGAAGCGCATTTCTGGTGTCCCCCGCCGTGATATTGCTGGAATATTGCTAAAAGCGGCGTAAAAGCATACTCACTCACTCACTCGGATTTTCGGTATAATATGATGTGTAAAAATAGTGCCATGTTAGATGTTTATGTGGTATCAATACGATGTTTGGAGGTATCAATGCTATATATGGATGCCAATGGGAATCCGTTTATGGTTTGGAGGCCATCTGGGTATCAATGCGATGTTTGGTTTGTTGTTTTTTCAGTTTGTTAACGCCACGCTCAGCAATAGTCCAGCTATATGACGGCGGTCTGAAAATAATCAAGTCTGAAAGATAATCCAATGATTGAAATCATGACCATCGATCTAACCATCTGAGATACGATGACAGGCATTAGCCAATTCAACAAGCCTGACCACCCGATCCTGTTAGTCGCCTCTTACGACACGCATGGGTTGCTGGAAGACCAATTCTAACCCGGATCTTCACGCGCCCGATATTATAAGACTATATGGATAAGTATCAATGACATATTTAGAGGCCATATGGGTGTCAGTTCGTTATTTAAGGGAAACCAATTCAGTCTTATAGTAAGCACCATAGTGCCATCTAGGTCTGGGACGGGTAACTCGGGTTCTCGGGTAGGAAATTTGGACTCGTCCAAGCCCTAGTGCCATGATGTCTGCTATGCGGCTACAGCACGTCTGACTTATTTCGAGCGAGAGGTCAAGGTAACCTGAGACAAACTATGATATGAACCGTAGCAACACCCACCCTTGTTCACAGGACTACAGGATAATAAAATGTCGCATGTTTGCTGCTGTCGAAGGTTAAAATCATTGTCATTCTCTCATCAAAGGTTTACAAGATGTCTCCATTGTTGTCATCTGTAGAGATGTAATACAGGGAGCCAGTTGCTACATGACCTCTCGAAAGAAGATAATTCCAGTTCTGAAGATCCATATCGCCTTATAGCGAACACTACGGTGGCACTATAGATAACACTACGATGGCACTATAGATATCACTACGATGACACTATAGATAACACTACGGTGGCACTATAGATATCACTACGGTGGCACTATAGATAACACTACGGTGGCACTATAGATATCACTACGGTGGCACTATAGATAACACTACGGTGGCACTATAGATATCACTACGGTGGCACTATAGATAACACTACGGTGGCACTATAGATATCACTACGATGACACTATAGATAACACTACGGTGGCACTATAGATATCACTACGATGACACTATAGATAACACTACGGTGGCACTATAGATATCACTACGGTGGCACTATAGATATCACTACGGTGGCACTATAGATAACACTACGGTGGCACTATAGATAACACTACGGTGGCACTATAGAAAACACTACTGTGGCACTATAGATAACACTAAGTTGGCACTGTAAATGTCATTATACGATAGCTATGCGATAAAACGCAAAGAACAATGAAGAACGAAGCCTGGTTTATTTCACGATGAAACATTGTTCTGTCATGATGTAATTTCTGGAGATTCGAATATGCTGGCAACGAGGTGACGTGGTAAAATGAACGACGTTATTTTTGAGTGGGAAGAGTCTCGCGAGTCGTTCCCCATAGATGAAACTGGGCAACTTAGATAAACGCAATGGTCGAACAATCGCATCCAAATGTTGGAGAGATATGACGATCGGTATTGCGGGAAAATGTACAGGTGATCGACATGAGGATTTTGAGAATATACATGAAATACCAAACTTAACCCCCCTTAAAATGGACGTCGCTGAGGTCGGATTGTATTCAGGGTGGCACTATAGATAACACTATAGGGGACTATAGATAAAATGTTGGTGGCACTGAAGATAACAACTATGGTGACACTATAGATACCACTATAGACGCCCAATATATAACACTATAGTATAACAATAACACTACGGAAACATGGCATGGCACAACGCTAGTACGACGGAACGAAATATAAAACGACTTCCGTTGCACTTAAAGCATTTACCAATGAAATAAGCTTATGCCATAAAACAATGCATGTCCTACCCCAATAACAAATCAGATAGACGGAAACGGACTTCACTGGTGTGCGTGAGCAGAGGTTCACAAACAACATGGGTTGCTTTGATGTGTGACACATGACTCCAGCCATACTGACTCGCCAGTCGTTCAAAATAAGATATTCGATTTCTCACTGTATTTATCGGCAGCCCCATCAATCAGGCAACATTGACAGTTCCCATTATAGATGCTGCTGCTTGATGCTCTCACCTGGTCCTGACCCCACCTTGTTGACAACCTGCCCATTAACCGCTTGCCGGCTTGTCCGCGTCCCGACGGTCATCTGTGCTTAATTGTGTCCACCCTTTGTCATGTTATAGTAGAACAGACAGAAAACGTTATTATATGTACTTGATTTATTTACACCATAATGCGAAAACGGCTGTAAGCTAGGGGATCTAAAAAAGTGTGTGCGTGCTTGCGTGCGTGCGTGCGTGCGTGCGTGCGTGCGTGTGTGTGTGTGTTGGGGCTGGGGGGGGGGGGGGGGGGGGGGGGGGGCTGGTAGGGGTCGGTGGTGCTCTGAAAGGCTTCCAGTAGATTAACAACTAGTCCCTGAAATGAAAATATTGTACAGAAAAAACAAATGTTGAAGTATCTGAATAAAATACAATAAAAAGGAGCCCAGAGACTCTCTTCATATCCTAAAACTGCAGTAATCAAGACTTGACCACTATTATAGATTAGCATGGGCTGTATTAGAATATTTGTTTCCGGTCCTGAATGGCAGACTGGGTTCCTGGGTGTAAGGTGGGAGTCGTAACTGGTCAAACTTAGCATGGTCTCTCGAGCTTGATGTTGTCGTATTCTGTTAAATGAATAAATGAACAAATAGAAAGACTTCTCATCTACTACGCATGTCTGTTCACTGGCCACGCGGTCCGATTCCCACCTACCCTTCCCATCGTTTGGCTATTCCATGACCCTTTCCGACCCTTGAAGATCCGGGTTAAAATTGGTCTTCGGCAACTATTGCTTGTCGTAAGAGGCGACAATGTTTGTAGTAAGAGGCTATGCTTGTCGTAAGAGGCGACAAAAGGGATCGGGTGGTCAGGCTCGCCGACTTAGTTGATGCATGTCATCGTATCCCAATTGCCTAGATCGATAGTCATGATGTCAATCTCGGGATTGTCTGGTCCAGACTCGATTACTTACATACATACCGACGTTAAACAACAAACGAAAAATAAACATGACCCCTTCCACATATTGAAGGCTAGCGGGATGTTACGTAGATACGTTGCCTCAGCAATCCTAACACCCTCCCCTAGCTATGTTCCTCAAGGATGGCTGGCTGGTCATTGCCACGAGCAGTTGGTTACCACCACCGATGTTTCAGAAATGAAACTAGGATCTCCTCGTGCCAGTGGTACTCTTTGAACACATCTATGGAAGAATTAGCGGTAGCTCTGAACCAACAACTCAACAATACAACCCCACTGAGCGTGGTATCGGTGCTAAGTATGATATAAGAGGTTTCAACTCGCACCTGCTTTGATGTATGCAGCCACGTGCATCTAACAATAGCGGAGCATGACAGCTGCCGAGATACCCAAGCAGGGACGAGCAGTTAATGTCGGAAGTCAAACCCCGAGTAAACACACCCGCTTGTGGGAAACGTCGAGCGTTTGCAATGTCTTTGAATGTAAACGAGAGCTGGATAGTTTTCTAAGTAGTAAAGAACGCGGACTGACCCGGGTGCAGGGAGACATGTACTTGGCTTCATCTGGCATGCAGGACAAGGGGTAGTTTTGCAGTGTCCTTTGTGAGAAGTCGTGGAGGGTTGAATGCCTCCCCATGACCGTCTTTCAGAAACACCTTTTTATGTTTGGGAAGAGGAAGCAAGTCCCAGATGGTTACTATGTTAAACCCACGAGAACGGGTACATGCTGCCAAACCAAAGTTCACGATCTGTTTGAATCTGACACTCGATTCTGGCAGCTAAGGTTGCGGCGAGTTTTTTCGCCTCGGATCACTTGAAAAGCAGGCCACCGTTGTGTGTGGATCTGCCTTATCGACATATTGTAAAGTTCAGATATATTTCGATCTGACTTGAAAAACAGTTAACCAAACGCACACATATCACTGATGAAGACTGGAAAATGGTTCTAGGTCAAACTTGAAATAGTCTCGGTTAGATGTACAGTACGTTAGAGGTGAGGTGAAATGGGGTTTAACGTCGCGTCCAAGATTATTGCACTTATATAGCGCTTTTATATACGTGTGTGTGTGTGTGTGTGTGTGTGTGTGTGTGTGTGTGTGTGTGGCTGCTTGTACTAGTCCAGACTGATGCCGATTTATAGTGCTAGCTCACTGAGATACCATGCCGCAGTTTAACATAAAAAACCCACTCAGACACAGTATACTGACTCCGAGCCGACCAGTCCTTGTTTTAGCCCCTCAATGCAGAGCGCCAGACAGGGTAACAACAAGTACCATCTTTTAGCGTCTTTTGGTAACCCGGGTTTGAATTCCGACACGGGTACAAAAAAATGTGTAAAGCCCAATTCTGGTTTTCCCCGTGATATTGCTGGAATATTGCTAAAAGCGGAATAAAACCATATTCACTCACGATGACATTGAAATGAATAGTTGGGTGTCAGCTTTATTTTAGACACTTAAAGTGAGTGAGTGGATTTGCAACGTTTGTAACGTCATCTTACAATTTCACAAATGCACTCATCATGGGAGTTGAACCCGTGTCCCTAGCGCTTCAAGTGGACGGAGCACCCACTAGACTAACCCACTGCCCGTGTTGACAATCAAGTCATCTGGTTGAGATTGACTCGTCTACATCTGTAACGTATGTAGATATATGAAAGTTCAGTTCTCCCCGATGCGAGTGAATCATACCTCAATGTCAAGGCCACACTCACCAAATCGGGCCAATGCGTGATCGTGCTATGGAAAGTAAGTACATCAAAAACAGACGGGTGGCGCAAACCCAGAAACTGATAATGTTTCCCCCACAACTGGAGCTCTGACATTTCAGCAAGACCGACTAGCGGACGCGACTGTTGCACAATACTTGTCCTAGACACGGTTTCCACTCTGCTCTATATACTGCAGCCTGACCCGGTGTTCTACAACAAACATACGTTGGCTATTGCTCCCTCAATCTGCCTCATACATATCGTCTACAGACAGCACCTGGGACCAGTTGTTGGGGAAATATCGCAGGAAGATTGATCTTTTACCAACGTCTGCGCGTAAGAGGTCATCAACATGGCCGCTCCGGGTGCATGCGGGGCGTCTGGGTCGGCGTGTTCGTTAGGATAGACCGGTTTAGGGTTGTGCTAAGGAGTTGTCATCACAGTGTATGATACATTGTAACATCTGGTCCAGAGACTGGTAGTCGAGATAATGGGAAAACATCCCCCAATAAACACTGTTTGTGAAGATAGACAACACGTGTCCAGCCTCGTTCCTGTGTATGTAACGAAACGCATAACAGATGGACATCCTATCAGTGGCATTTCGAACCTGCCAAAATAGCACCTGACCACCATCTTACAACTGTTTGTGGTGGTGTTACTTCCTTCTATACTCACGAACATAGGTTGAAATGCCATCGGTTGAAATGCTGTATTGGGGTGTGAGAATTATGGAGAGGAAACGGCAACAACACGACAATGATATTACAACATTGTCATAGCAAAGCCACGGCAATAACAACATTGCAATATCGCATCAACAACAGCAACAGCACGACATCCATTTTACATGAACAGCATCCCAACAACACAGCAATATGCAATAAAAATAGCAACAGCACAACAATGGCACAGCGCCGTAATACCATCAACATTACATAAACACATTGCAACATCACAATACCAACAGCAATATTACAGGAACAGCAGATCCGGGGTAGAATAGGTCTTCAGCAACCCATGCTTGCTGTAAAAGGCGACTATGCTTGTGGCGATTAACGGGATCGGGTGGCCAGGCTCACTGACTTGGTTTGATGCATCTCATCGAAACCTAATTGCGTGGATAGATGCTCATGATGTCAATCCCTGGATTGTCTGGTTCAGACTCGATTATTTACAGACCGTCGTCATAGAGCTGGAACATTGCGGAGTTAAGCAACAAACAAACACAGCAGCAGCAACATCACGACAATACCAACAGCCAAACCTCAACAAAGAAGTAACAGCACAACGGTAACAGCACCCACAGCAATATATCGATATATCACAACTCAGGTCACAGCTTGAGGGTTTACTACTACACAAGTAGCCCAAAAGTCGAAGGCCCCGCAGTTCACTGCAGAGTTAGGGCCCTGAGGTGTGCCAGGATCCGCTGATTGTAAGCTCATTCCCAGATTCGCCCATGGGTCAAGTTGAGGTGACCGCCGCTTTGTAGAGTACTTAGTTTATCATGGTGTGTGAGGAAAACCCGAGGTGACGCAAGTCCTAGACTTTTCAAACTTGTTTGACAAACCAATGATTATAATCAGGACTAATCTGGACACGGCCGAGGGGAGAATTAAGAAGAGAGAATTGCTGAGATCTAGATTACTGGGCCACCCGTGCACCCGTTTGAGCAAATAATTCACTGAATGAACGATAAATTCTTACCAAGATTTAACTCCGAGTTACCGCCTTATCGCCCAAGTCGAGTCCCCTTGATTCAACTCTAAGCACTTTTCATAAATACACTTCTAGCAGAAGTAGTCTCATTTGTGTCATGACCCGACACTGGAAAACTTTGAGGACATTGTTATTTCCAGTCTTAACAACCAAACCTGGAACGAATCACATGAGGGATATTCAACTGTGTACATTTCTCAGTGTGTAAACAGGCGGTTGCTGAGCATGCAAACGTTAACGTGAGGTTCGCTGTTAATCATAGTCTATACATTCTGCTAAATAAGGGGAAGAATATAGGACAACATCTGCACGACAGACATACATGTAGAATTGATGCAATTCAGCTCGGGGCGTTGGAGTAGCCTGGTGGTTGAAGTGGTCGCTCGTCATGCCGAAGGGGGCACGGGTGGCCCAATCGTCTAAGGCGCCGCGATTCGCTGTGCAGAGTTGCGTCCCTTGGGCACGCCAGAAACCTATGATTGTGGGCTCGAATCCCGGTTCGCCCCGATTATGTTTCTAGGTTTGTCAGCACCATACCCGTGCTCGTTGGTTTCACCGAAGTGGTGAACGTCCGAGACCTGCATCACTTCGGGCTTTCCTCCCACATTAAGCTGACACGCCGCGATATAACTGGAATACTGTTAAAAGCGGCGTTCAATCCAACTCACTCACTCACTCACTCGTCATGCCGAATGCTCAGGTTCTAGTCCCCACAGAGGTTTATGTGAACCTATTTCTTCGGCCCCCGTGCTTTTTACGACAAGCAGCTACTGGAGACTTCTGCCTACTCCTCTGTCCGCTATCTGTAGCAGTATGCAGAAAGAAAATTGTTGTTTCTTTACAAAATTATGCTGATCCCTGGACTATTTTTTTCAGGTTTAACTCATGGGCGGACGCATAAGATGTGGTCTGTGGGTGAGCTGGCCTCTCATGCTGTTAAGAAATTTGTTGAAGAAAGAAGCACAATATTACTGGACAGGCATGCGCAAGGATACAATGACACGTTTGATATATTCACCGCTGCACCAATCCGAGGAGGGGTGGGTCGGACGTCGGCAAGAATCTTCGCTGATGGAAAACATTCAAAGGTATGTATAACATCGCGAGGAGTAATTATATCAGATGGATCAGGGCCCATCTGCACAAAGCGATCTTTGCACTACGGCCATCTTAACGCTCATACTTTAACATAGACATTTGACATTCTGTGACAGAAGTCGAAGCTCTGTGATGTCTTTGTGCCAGTTGATGCACAATCCGGTGCATGGTTCGTCTTGATTATTGCAATTGTATAGTGAGTGAGTGAGTTTGGTTTTACGCCGCTTTTAGCAATATTCCAGCAATATAACGGAAATGGGCTTCACACATTGTACCCATGTCGGGATTCGAACCCGGGTCTTCGGCGTGACGAGCGGACGCTTTAACCACTAGGCTACTTGACCGCCCCTGCAATTGTATAGCGACGTGCCATCCTGGCAGGCAGGTGGGTATGACGTGGTAGGGGAAAATAACATTGGAGTGAGTGAGTGAGTATGGTTTTACGCCGCTTTTAGCAATATCCCAGCAAAATCACGGCGGAGGACACCAGAGATGGGTTTCACACATTGTACCCATGTGGGGAATCGAAACCCGGGTCTTCGACGTGATGGGCGAATGTTTAAACAACAAGGCTGCCCCACCGCCCTTAATAATAACCTTTGACATACAGTATAACCGTAAGAACCGTTTAGGGAGAGTAACAGGTAAGGTGAAATGGAGTTTAACGTCGCGTTCAAAATTATTGCACTTATATAGTGACGTGCATGCACGTGTGTGTGTATGTGGCTTCTTGTACTAGTCCGGCTGATGCCGATTTATAGTGCTAGCTCACTGAGATACTATGCCGCAGTTTTAACATGAATACCCCACTCAGACACAATATACTGACTCCGAGCCGATCAGTCCTTGTTTTAGCCCCTTAATGCCGAGCGTCAGACAGGGTAACGACAAGTACCATCTTTAAACTTCTCTTGGTATGACGCGGCCAGGTACCGTACCCCGGACCTTCCGATCTCCGGGCTGAGAGTAACACCCTTTGACTCACGTTCTATGCATGTTGCAGGTTTCCTTCCTGGTGAAGATCATCCCGAGTCCTGACTGGTTTGTTGGCGTCGATGGACTGGAGCTGTGCCGCAATGGCCGCTGGAGAAGGAAGGTGTACGCCCACCTCCGCCCAATGGACGCCGGAACTGACAAAGGTCTCACCTACACGTCCCCCAACTGGCCCTCTCACCCGCCACAGAAAATATTTGAGATTACACCCAGCTACCCCGACCATCCGGCCAGCTCCTTCTTCTACCCGGACAGAAATAAGCTGCCCCGGATAGCTCATGCCATTCTGGAGAGGGTTGTGGAATACCAGCAACAGGGACGGTCCACGGATGTTAAATTCAACTCCATGCCTAACATGGTCGTTGAGAAGCAGCCCCATGAACTGTCACACAAATCGTGGGCCCCGCAGGAGGCAGGCGCGGAAGAGATCGCGATCAACACCAAGATCGACCAGGCACTAAGGGAGAAGCTAGAGAATGATATCCAGAACAGATTGAAGACGTCACCAAGACGTACCTTCTTCCTTCAGAGAATGGTGAAAAGGGGAGGACAAGTCCTGGCTGACCAGAGCTCGGAAGAGGTTGAGGAAGAGGAAGAGGGACCTCACGTCGGAACTAAGATTGAACGTACTGAAGAGAAAGCTGTGGAGTCATTTCTCGCCGGGAGGGATCCGTATGCCGATGTCTCAACGACGTCTGAAAATCCTACAACACCAGCTCCAACTACAACAACTACACAGATGTACCGCCCAGTTGATAATGTTAATTCATTAACACGGGAGCATGGGCTTGAGACGGTAAAAAACACAATGGGAGAGGACAACGATTCTGAAGAAGCTGCCAAGGCTAGACTGATGCTGCAGCCGACGTTCCCGATGTCAAAGGAGTCAGACGAAGGTGAAGATGTGAGTGTTGAGCAGGGCAATCTGAACATGAACAGTGTAGACAGCGAAGAAGCAAAAGAATCAAATAGTCAGATTTCAGACCGTAGTGAGGAAAGCCATGAGATCACACAGAAGTACAATACCGGAAGTCAAGTACAGCAAAGTGTAGATCGAGAGCAGCACTACGGACACGACAACGTTGATCAAAGCGTGAACACAAGGTCGACAGGGAAGCCTATTATGTTTGATCACACTATCGACAGTCAGGTGAAAGAAGACGTTGAAAAAGACGAGGACGTTGTCCCGGACTACGCCGCTGCATACTCGTCTGGAGGCGTTAAGACGGGCGCCACTCAAGGTCACCAGGTCAACCAGCACGTCGAAGACATTGTCCGGAGCGGTCAAACTGAAAGGCCCCACACTCAGACACCACTAGTGGGCAAACCAGTGGACAGCGACGTTGACAACAACGCTCCTACCTATGTCCGAGGCGGTGCTGATAATGACGTCGAGAAAGACACGTGGAGTGAAAGTCGTGGTGACAACGTCGAGAAAGAGACAGACCAGAAAGAGGCTTTAGAAACACTGGGCATCTTCCACGTGAAATCTCCACTGAGAGGCAGGAAAACAGATGGTGAGTTGGTCTATCCTAGTCAATATGTCCTAGGGTTAGTAAAACATTTCGTAATATTTATATATGAATATGCATGTACATAGTGCATGTGAAGTAGATGGATGTATCATGATCAATCTAACAATCTAATCATTATTTGACCTTTTTACTCCGGCCCAATACCTCTCTGCATCAAGATCTGACGACGCTTTCATAAGAGGTCGCTGAATTCAATGAGAACCGCCAGTGCCTTCATATTCGTGTCTCTAACAATAACAGCTCCAAACAGAATGGGAGCTTTATGTTCGTACACTTGAAACCTCTAGCCTGGTTGGTATTTGAAAGGTATTCAATATGATTAAAGCCGCATCATACCCACAACAAACTGAACTAATTGTATCAATTTTGGAAATCCAACACGCTTAAAGCACTGATCACTTTCGTAAGAGGCGACTAACGGGATCGGGTGGTCAGGCTCGCTGACTTGGTTGGTGCATGTCATCGTATCCCAATTGCGTGGATCGATGTTCATGATTTCAATCACTGGATTGTCTGGACCAGACTCGATAGTTTACAGACCGCAATCATATAGCTGGAATATGACTGAGTGCGGCGTTAAACAACAAACAAACTAAGCCAACAATGAGTGAGGTGATTTATATCCGTAAGCGGTGAAAAAGACGGTACCATATCGACAGATTATTGAGAAGTCATCGTAATATTCCTGACCGCCTCCGTGGTCTAGTGGTAGAGCGTCCGCCCGGAGAGCGGAAGGTCCGTAGTTCGATCCCCGGCCGCGTCATACCAAAAAAACGTTAAAAGATGGTATTTGTTGTTACCCTGTCTGCCGGTCGGCATTAAGGTGCTAAAACAAGGACTGGACGGCTCGGAGTCAGTATACTGTGTCTGAGTGGGGTATTCATGTGAAACTGCGGCATGGTATCTCAGTGAGCTAGCACTATAAATCGGCATCAGTCCGGACTAGTACAAGCAGCCAAACACACACACACACACACACACACACACACACACGTGCATGCACATCCCTATATAAGTGCAATAATCTTGGACGTGACGTTAAACCCTATTTCACCTCACCTCACATAATAGTCCTGTGAGGCGAGGGGAGTATCCTTTTGATATAATGTGTGCTCACGTAATGCCGAAGATCTGTGTTCGATTGGTACCGTGAAACCAATGGCGATGTGCTCCCGAAATATGCTTGATGTGTGTTTTAAGGGGCGTTATACGTTACTAAGTCAATGTTATAATCCTGTATTTTCATCTTTCAGAACAACTAGACTGTTTGGTCACTGAATGGTCACCGTGGAGCGCGTGCAGCTTAACGTGTGGCTTCGGCGTCAATACAAGGACACGTCAGGTCACACAGCACGCTCGTAATGGCGGCATGAACTGCCCAAGGCTTTCCGTTGAAAAAATATGTGGAAGCATGCGCACGTGTAAATGGAACTATTTCAACAGCATGTTCAACAGGAACAGGGGCGGACGTCGACGACGGAGAAGGAGGAGACACCATCATGGCTGAAGACACGTAAACGAGATCTGAACGAGAACTGGTTATGATTACCATGGAAACCGTGGTTTCCATTTTTGGTATGCGCGACGTCGTGTTCACCGTTGTTGACGTAACGAATGTGTCAGAGTTCACACGGAACACAGAGACAAATGAAGGAGCGAGGAAGCCGATGCGGTGCCAGAGCGACATCCGCATGTAGAATAGATGCATTCTGTTTCACATCACCATAAGACAAGTCATCTACATTTTTATCGGAAGAGGGCGAAGTTCACTTCCGGTTGTTTTGATTCCGGATGTGTTTGAAACACGTATCACGCCGCTATGCGGCAATCAGATATTTGAAGCACAAATGAAAGTCAGAAAAAACGTACCAAGATTTCTTTTTCCGAGATATTGGCACTCAAGAGACTGAAGTAAAGACACAAAGCTTGTGTACTTTCTAAAATGACATTACTCTTCATCTAGGTCATGTAATACATCAAAAGATACATCATCGTTGATATCTTGGATGAATATTAGTTCGCGTTGTACATAGTTTTAACTATACATGTTACCGATGCTATGTGTATTTTAACCTTGACAGACTCGGTGGTTCAAGCGATGCTGTCCTCGAAATCAGAAAAACAGCAATTCACAAGATTGGCAAAATACTGTGCTTATCTGGATTCATTTGGAAAGGTTATACCATAGTTTGTTTTTGTTGACCCCTGTCAAGAAAATAAAACCAAACGAGGTAGTCATCTTCACAAAAAACGCTACCCTGATTTAAAAAAAACGCCTTAATTACAAACATAATAGCAGGACATGAGGTACATATGATTTGGTCAGTCCAACGGCATCGTCCTCGGGGATATATTCGTGTTGGGTCAGTTGCTACAGGGAAGTATTGAGCGAGTTATCTTGAAGCATTTAACCGTATACGGATTCACCTAGACATGGAACTACAAAGACAGAGACCTCTGAGCCACCGAGCGATAGCTGTAGATTATATAGTATGTATATATAGAGCATAGGGCAAATACTTGTTTTTGTACATATTGGGTGAATCAATCTTTTGCATAATTTTTGTACAATTTTCATACTTGAATAAAAGACTTCTTGTTACCGCTTATATGACTGGTGTCTTATTGCAATAACGTGAGATGGGTTTCAGGTCACTTTATTAGGTAGTGTAGTTATATCATTATGTGTAAACTTGTTGGAGGACAACACTAAGCGACGCAGGTCTTAGACAGTTATCACGTGTGCGAAAGCAGGTGTGCTGCAGAGTGAATCGTGGATTCGAACCAGCCATCAGAGGGTCTGGCACCTGAGGGAACACAAGTCTTCACAGTATGGTGTGCCGTTTTAGTCATGTGTCGTGAAGTGACGGATACGTGCCAGTGTCCGCTTTGAGGATATCTTACACTTCAAGTTGCAGGACATGGTACAGAACTTTCAAACAACAAAGTAAGGAACTCGTTGTAGGACATGGTACAGAGACTGTTGAAGGACATGGTACAGAAATTGTTGTAGGACATGGTACAGAGACTGTTGTAGGACATGGTACAGTGGCTGTTGTATGACATGGTACAGAGACAGTTGTAGGACATGATACAAAGGCTATTGTAGGACATAGTTGGAGACTGTTGTAGGTCATGATACAGAGACTGGTGTAGCATGGTACAGAGACTGTTGTATGACATGGTACAGAGACTGTTGTATGACATGGTACAGAGATTGTTGTAGGACATGATACAGAGACTGCTGTCAGACATGGTTCAGAGACTGTTGTATAACATTACAGATACTGTTGTAGGACATGGTACAGAGGCTGTTGTATGACATGGTACAGAGACTTGTAGGTCATGGGACAGGGGCTGTTGTATGACATGGTACATAGGTTATTGTAGGACATGGTACAGAGACTTGTAGGACATGGTTTAGATACTTGGCGGACATGGTACACAGACTGTTGTATGACATGGTGCAGGGGCTATTGTACGACATGGTACAGGGGCTGTTGTAGGACATGGTACAGGGGCTGTTGTAGGACATGGTACAGAGACTGTTGTAGGACATGGCACAATGACTGTTGTAGGACATGGTACAGAACCTTCAAACAAAAAGGTAGAGAACTCGTAGTATGACATGGTACAACGGCTGTTGAATGACATGGTACCGAGACTGTTGTATGACATGGTACAGTGGTGGTTGTAGGGCATGGTACAGAGGCTGTTGTAGGACATGGTATAGGGACTGCTGTAGGACATGGTACAGAGACTGTAGTATGACATGGTTCAGAGACTGTTGTAGGACATGGTACAGAGGCTGTTGAATGACATGGTACAGAGACTGTTGTAGGACATGGCACAATGACTGTTGTAGGACATGGTACAGAACCTTCAAACAAAAAGGTAGAGAACTCGTAGTATGACATGGTACAAAGGCTGTTGAATGACATGGTACCGAGACTGTTGTATGACATGGTACAACGGCGGTTGTAGGACATGGTACCGAGACTGTTGTATGACACGGTACAGAGGCGGTTGTAGGGCATGGTACGGAGACTGTTGTATGATATGGTACCGTGGCTGTTGTATGACATGGTAAAGAGGCTGCTGTAGAACATGGTACAGAACCCTCAAAGAACAAACAAGGGAATTCGTAATATGACATGGTACAGAGGCTGTTGTTGGACATGGTACAGAGACTTGTATGATATGGTACAGAACTTTCTAACACGAAGTTGAGAACTCGTAGTATGACATGGTACAAAGACTGTTGTAGGGCATGGTACAGAGGCTGTTGTAGGTCACGGTAGAGAGACTGGTAGAACATTGTACAGAGACTTGTAGGACATGGTACAGAGACTTGTAGGACATGGTACAGATACTTGGAGGACACGGTACAGAGACTGGTAGGACATGGTACAGATACTTGGAGGACACGGTTAAGAGACTTGGAGGACATGGTACAGAGACTGTTGTAGGACACGGTGCAGATACTTGTAGGACACGGTGCAGATACTTGTAGGACATGGTACAGATACTTGTAGGACATGGTACAGAGACTTGGAGGACACGGTACAGAGACTTTGAGGACATGGTACAGAGACTGTTGTATGACATTGTACAGAGACTTTGAGGACATGGTACAGAGACTGTTGTATGACATGGTACAGAGACTTTGAGGACATGGTACAGAGACTGTTGTATGACATGGTACAGAGACTTGGAGGGCATGGTACAAATATTGCTGTAGGACATGGTACATATACTGTTGTAGGACATGGTACGGAGACTGTTGTAGGACATGGTACAGATACTGTTGTATGACATGGTACAGAGACTGTTGTAGGACATGGTACAATGACAGTTGTAGGACATGGTACAGAACCTTCAAACAAAAAGGTAGAGAACTCGTAGTATGACATGGTACAACGGCGGTTGTGGGACATGGTACAGAGACTGTTGTATGACATGGTACAGATACTGTAGTATGACATGGTTCAGAGACTGTTGTAGGACATGGTACAGAGGCGGTTGTAGGGCATGGTACGGAGACTGTTGTAGGACATGGTACAGAGACTGTTGTAGGACATGGTACAGAGGCTGTTGTATGACATGGTTCAGAGACTGTAGTATGACATGGTACAGATACTGTTGTGGGACATGGTACAGAGACTGTTGTATGACATGGTACAGATACTGTAGTATGACATGGTTCAGAGACTGTTGTAGGACATGGTACAGAGACTGTTGTATGACATGGTACAGATACTGTAGTATGACATGGTTCAGAGACTGTTGTAGGACATGGTACAGAGGCTGTTGAATGACATGGTACAGAGACTGTTGTAGGACATGGTACAATGACTGTTGTATGACATGGTACAGATACTGTTGTATGGCATGATACAGAGGCTGTTGTATGACATGGTACAGATAATGTTGTAGGACATGGTACAGAGAGGTGTAGGACATGGTACATATACTGTTGTATGACATGGTACAGATACTGTTGTAGGACATGGTACAGAGACTGTAGTATGACATGGTTCAGAGACTGTTGTAGGACATGGTACAGAGGCTGTTGAATGACATGGTACAGAGACTGTTGTAGCACATGGTACAGTGACTGTTGTAGGACATGGTACAGAACCTTCAAACAAAAAGGTAGAGAACTCGTAGTATGACATGGTACAAAGGCTGTTGAATGACATGGTACCGAGACTGTTGTATGACATGGTACAACGGCGGTTGTAGGACATGGTACCGAGACTGTTGTATGACACGGTACAGAGGCGGTTGTAGGGCATGGTACGGAGACTGTTGTATGATATGGTACAGAAACTGTTGTAGGACATGGTACAGAGACTTGTAGGACATGGTACAGATACTTGGAGGACACGGTACAGAGACTGGTAGGACATGGTACAGATACTTGGAGGACACGGTTAAGAGACTTGGAGGACATGGTACAGAGACTGTTGTAGGACACGGTGCAGATACTTGTAGGACACGGTGCAGATACTTGTAGGACATGGTACAGATACTTGTAGGACATGGTACAGAGACTTGGAGGACACGGTACAGAGACTTTGAGGACATGGTACAGAGACTGTTGTATGACATTGTACAGAGACTTTGAGGACATGGTACAGAGACTGTTGTATGACATGGTACAGAGACTTTGAGGACATGGTACAGAGACTGTTGTATGACATGGTACAGAGACTTGGAGGGCATGGTACAAATATTGCTGTAGGACATGGTACATATACTGTTGTAGGACATGGTACGGAGACTGTTGTAGGACATGGTACAGATACTGTTGTATGACATGGTACAGAGACTGTTGTAGGACATGGTACAATGACAGTTGTAGGACATGGTACAGAACCTTCAAACAAAAAGGTAGAGAACTCGTAGTATGACATGGTACAACGGCGGTTGTGGGACATGGTACAGAGACTGTTGTATGACATGGTACAGATACTGTAGTATGACATGGTTCAGAGACTGTTGTAGGACATGGTACAGAGGCGGTTGTAGGGCATGGTACGGAGACTGTTGTAGGACATGGTACAGAGACTGTTGTAGGACATGGTACAGAGGCTGTTGTATGACATGGTTCAGAGACTGTAGTATGACATGGTACAGATACTGTTGTGGGACATGGTACAGAGACTGTTGTATGACATGGTACAGATACTGTAGTATGACATGGTTCAGAGACTGTTGTAGGACATGGTACAGAGGCTGTTGAATGACATGGTACAGAGACTGTAGTATGACATGGTACAATGACTGTTGTATGACATGGTACAGATACTGTTGTATGGCATGATACAGAGGCTGTTGTATGACATGGTACAGATAATGTTGTAGGACATGGTACAGAGAGGTGTAGGACATGGTACATATACTGTTGTATGACATGGTACAGATACTGTTGTAGGACATGGTACAGAGACTGTAGTATGACATGGTTCAGAGACTGTTGTAGGACATGGTACAGAGGCTGTTGAATGACATGGTACAGAGACTGTTGTAGCACATGGTACAGTGACTGTTGTAGGACATGGTACAGAACCTTCAAACAAAAAGGTAGAGAACTCGTAGTATGACATGGTACAAAGGCTGTTGAATGACATGGTACCGGGACTGTTGTATGACATGGTACAACGGCGGTTGTAGGACATGGTACCGAGACTGTTGTATGACACGGTACAGAGGCGGTTGTAGGGCATGGTACGGAGACTGTTGTATGATATGGTACAGAAACTGTTGTATGACATGGTACAGAGGCGGTTGTAGGGCATGGTACGGAGACTGTTGTATGATATGGTACAGATACTGTTGTAGGACATGGTACAGAGACTGTTGTAGGACATGGTACAGAGACTGTTGTAGGACATGGTACAGAGGCTGTTGTATGACATGGTTCAGAGACTGTAGTATGACATGGTACAGATACTGTTGTGGGACATGGTACAGAGACTGTTGTATGACATGGTACAGATACTGTAGTATGACGTGGTTCAGAGACTGTTGTAGGACATGGTACAGAGGCTGTTGAATGACATGGTACAGAGACTGATGTAGGACATGGTACAATGACTGTTGTATGACATGGTACAGATACTGTTGTATGGCATGGTACAGAGGCTGTTGTATGACATGGTACAGATAATGTTGTATGACATGGTACAGAGAGGTGTAGGACATGGTACAGAGACTGTTGTAGGACATGGTACAGATACAGTTGTAGGACATGGTACAGAGGCTGTTGAATGACATGGTACAGAGACTGTTGTAGGACATGGTACAGTGACTGTTGTAGGACATGGTACAGAACCTTCAAACAAAAAGGTAGAGAACTCGTAGTATGACATGGTACAAAGGCTGTTGAATGACATGGTACCGAGACTGTTGTATGACATGGTACAACCGCGGTTGTAGGACATGGTACAGAGACTGTTGTATGACATGGTACAGAGGCGGTTGTAGGGCATGGTACGGAGACTGTTGTATGATATGGTACAGATACTGTTGTAGGACATGGTAAAGAGACTGTTGTAGGACATGGTACGGAGACTGTAGTATGACATGGTACAGAGGCTGTTGTATGACATGGTACAGAGGCTGTTGTAGGACATGGTACAGATAATGTTGTAGGACACGGTACAGAGAGGTGTAGGACATGGTACAGATACTGTTGTAGGACATGGTACAGATACTGTTGTAGGACATGGTACAGAGGCTGTTGGAGGACATGTTACATAGAGTTGTAGCACATGGTACAGATACTGTTGTAGGACATGTTACATAGAGTTGTAGGACGTGGTACAGATACTGTTGTAGGACATGATACAGATACTGTTGGAGGACATGGTACAAAGACTGTTAAATAACAATGTACAGAGACTGTTGCACGACATGATACAGTTTTATTTCATGGTACAGAGACTGTTATAGGACATGGTACAGGGTTTGTTGGAGGTCGCATGGTACTGTGTCTGTACTAGGACATTGTTCAGGGCCATGTGCGCGACATGGTACATGACCTGTTAAAGGACAAGGTACAGACAGCGTAGTGTACACAGATACAGAAAAGCGATGTCTGTTTTTTGACAGGTACGAATTCTTGTCAACCATTACATTGTTATTGGCGTCACAGTGTGATATGGGTTTGTCTTTAGTTATCGACAATAGATAATGTTGCATTGCCCACGCTAACCCGGGATAGATCTAGTCCCGGTGACGTTTTCACACCATTCTTGCTGCACCGTGACAGGTGCCATGCAGCTTATGTTGCCGCCAGCCTAAGTCCAACATCACACTGGGTGAATAAAATCTGCAAACTTCATTGGAAAACAACCAAACCCATACCACAACTAGCAACAATTCTCTCACAACACGAATTGTTCTCGAGACATTCAGAATGCACCCAGAATAGAAACTTTTCAAATCCACTTAGAGTATGTAAATATTTGAGGAAGGAAATAGTGTTTAAAAAGCTTTTCAACTGTTACAAGGTTGAGTATTTGACACAGTAGGTAAAGCTTAAATGTTAAAAATTCTCGACCCTTTAGATCTGCCGTTGTGTGTGTCGTCGCTGACTGTGTAGACAACGTGTTGTTGCAGAGTTAGCCGTACATGTAACATTTGATGGACGCCAGGGGCGTTTAGTGTAAAACATTTTTCCCCATAGCTGCTTTAGAGAACGACGAGTCCAGTACCCGCCCACTTTCGCGTTTCTCTTGCTATAAGCAGTCCTAGAAGATGGCTCGATATTTGCCTGTGGGTCTCACAACAAAAGGGCAGAAAGTGACCTTTCGTAACAGCCTATTGCGTGCCAGCATAATCTCCAGCTGGAAAGAAACGACTTGAAAGTCGAGGCCACGTGCTGTAACGACCGGCTGTGCACGAGCAGGATACGTAATATAAGTTCTTCGCAGGTTTAGACAATGGGGCAATTATTTCTGTAACGCGTTATTCGTTATTTGAACCTCACGGAAACACCACATGTTGAAATTCGCAGATATCCGAGTATTGGATGAATAGTTTGTGTGTTGTCTTTACGCTGAGGGTCCTGTTATCATGCTAATTTATCATTAACTGCGGTGCGTAGTTCCAGATAGTTTAGGGTAATCTGAAGACGCCCGGCGATTGATAGATTAGCGTATCACCGAGCAGGACCACAACATGGTTGTGATCACCTAGGAGAGAACAATATACTGATGTAAAATTTGTTTGTTTGTTGCTGAAAGTCGCAGTTTGCCAACCCTGTCGCCCATGAATCCCGAATACCATTAAATTTTTCACTCTGAGTATCACTGGCTCACCTCTGAATCCCGAATACCAAGTAACACAAATTTCAAAAACACATGTCTGAATTCACCCTACAAATCAGAATGTCCATCTTCCCGAGGCAAGGGAGTTAACGGACTCCGAAAGTCACGTTTCAAGTTAAATCCTTTGCCTATCCACTTCGCTCTATCCACTACAACATGGGAGTTAGAACAGGTTACAGGTAAGTCCATACTGTTTAGATGTTGTCATGGGAACTGGGATAACCCAGTCATGTGTAACAGTATGTCTGTACAAGAGGAAAGGGGGCAGTTGAGGTCTCTTCCTCTTGTGGGCATACACAATATGGTTTTAAATATGCGTTTTCCAGCTAGAAAAGTATAATCGTTGGTCTAATGGCTAAAATGCAGGTATGATCCATGCTGTGTATGGAATATGTATGGAACCTTCAGCAATATCACGTCAGCCATGAGACATTGTAAACCAGTGGTTGAAAGCATGAGCAAAGGCCCAACGGCAGAGTCATGGCACACCAGCTATAGATTGCAACAACTCATCCTCATTCAAGTCGGCCATCACAAAATTATGTGTACTGGTGGTATATTCTTCCACCAGGGCAAGTTTCATCTATTATGCTAAGGGTATGTGAGTGAGTGATTTGGGTTTAACGCCTCTTTTAACAGTATTCAAGTTACATCACGTGTCAGCTTAATGTGGGAGGAAAGCCCGAAATGATGCAGGTCTCAGACGTTTACCACTTCGGTGAAACCCACGGGTATGGTGCTGACAAACCTAGAAACATAATCGAGGCGAACTGGGATTCGAACCCACAATCATAGGTTTCTGGCATGCTCAAGGGAAGCAACTCTGCACAGCGAATCGCGGCGCCTTAGACAACTGGGCCATCCGTGCCCAGCTAAGGGTATGTGGTAACTCTCGATGGTTAAAGGGGAAGTGTACACGCAAAAGTTACTTTCTTTCTTTTTCTAAACAAAACGCAATTTTAGAATTAGTTAGTATCTGTGTTTGAAAATATAAACTCATTGTTTCACAATGAAAGTAGGAAGCTCACAATAATGTGAAAATGATATGCCGTTATGAGTCCTTCGTTTTTCGAGCTAAACAGGCCTGAGTTATCCCCCTTAGATTATGACGTAATTGGTGCCAATTCAACTGGGTCCCTGTCTATTCTCAACGCAAAAGATATCAAGTACCAGTTTGCGGTAAAACAACATGGCCTACGACACACTCCGGCGCAATGGTGACTCAGCATAACACTATGCTGGCTGGCATCTGAGACGCAAGAATCACACACATGTACCTACACCACGTGAAGCGGCTCTAACAAAGCATGATGACGTCATAATGTTTATCAATTGGCACCAATGACGTCATATTGCAAGGGGCATAAGCCATGGTGTTTTTGTTCTGGAAATAGAACACTTGGTAAATGTGAAAAATATGTTGATTAATTATGATATTTTTATATTTTTGTCTATGACACTTCTAGGTTAACACTTCTAATGTGGAAAAAGTACAAGAAAAATAGGTTCATTTCCGTGTGAACTTGCCCTTTAAAGTAATATTTAGGACAGTGGCAGCTGTTACTTCCTGAAACATGGACCAGAATCCCAAAGAGAACTTTGGTTTGAGGAATCTCCATTGTGGAATTGTAGAGCCCAGATGTTGGGTTTGTTGAAGGCCATAGTCAGCAATATTCCACCTGTATGGAGGCAGCCTCTAAATTATAGTGTCTGGATTGACAGGATCAACATCTCATGCTGTTGATGTAAGATGACACTATGATACCAATCAACCAAGTCACCAAGTCTGGTCCATTTAATCCTTGGACATGCCAAGTTACTGTGGATCTTTTCTAGCGGAGAATCCCCTCTGAGTCTGTTCAGGAGCTCTCTTGTCAAGATGCTTAAATCTTCTTACAGGAAGGCCCTGGCACACACGTATATACTTAATACTTCAACACAGATGGTTCCTGATATTATGTTTAATGTGGCAGTATCAGTTTGTGTAGAAAGCATCATACATAGCTATTACATATGTACAACAAAATAAACATTTATTTACAAAATTCTTAATATAATAGTTTTACATTAATAACATTCATCACAACATGCATGACCCTTGTAACAAAAGAAAGCATGAGTATGTTATCATGCACACTACTACCTGTAGCAGCAATGCTGCATGAGCACTTCACAGCAAAGGAGATGACTGCTAGTTAAGGCAATGTAAATCAAAGCAGTGCTTACAGCTATAGGAACTGTTGGTGGTGCACTGTGTACAATCAGTGGTACTTAAAGCACTGGTGACAGTGTTTCTGAAAGCCGTGGTCACACGTTATGACATACAGTGGTACATTGAACGCTTGTCACAATCAGCGCTACTTAAAGAACTGCCTATCTAGGTACTGATCACAAGCTGATGTGAAGCACTGTTAATTACTCATTTTAACTCAGATTCTCTTGGAAAAAAATGGTTTGACTAGACAAAATATACATCTTTCAAACTTCATTAACACAATTATGGAAAATGATTCAAGATGCTTCACATATATTGCACTTCTCCCTTCTAGAGCATCCACACTGCATCTATACTATCGCAAGGAATTAGAACATGACAAGTCTCCAACTGACATTGTAACACCAAAATAACAGGTCAAGGTTGTCTTTGTTCTTAAAAAATATAATTACATAAAACATATGTGGATACATCCTTATTCTTAATGCCTCGAATATTTAAACACTTGAAATATTAATATTAGCTGAACAGTAGGGATAACAGTGGTAGACACCATGGGTCATCTTCAAAATTTAGCCACAGCTCATTCCGGGCAAGTGGTGATCATGAATAGCACCCAAACAAGCCAAATATTATACGTCATAGCATACATGCATGTATCTACAGTATCACCGATAAGCTCAAACATGCATAGAGGCTTGTTTGGTATTACATTGTTTTGTTGCTTAGGGATTCCGGGATAGAATAGGTCCCCAGCAACCAATGTTTGTCATAATAGTCGACCAAATGGATCAGGTGGTCCGGCTCACTGACTTGCTTGATGATGTGTCATCATACCCTAATGCTATGGACCATTGCTCATGATGTCAATCACTGGATTGTCTGGTCCAGACTTGATTCTTTACAAACTACCATCATATAGCTGGAATATTGCTGAGTTCGATGTAAAACAACCAACAGACAGGCTACCAAGGTATTGATAATGTACACAATAATCCACCCAGTCTCAAAATATCAATCACTGGACTGTCTGGTCCAGACTCGATGATTTACATATAGCTGGAATATTTGGAAGTGTGGGAACAACAAACAAAGAAACAACTTTTCATTGAATTCCTTCCATACTTTCATTCAATACAAGTCAATACATTAATGATTTTGTCAAGCACCACATAGGGGGGCAGGTATCTCAGAGGATTGTGACCAACGGATGCCATTTGTCAGATAAAACTCTGGCAAGATGAAGACATGCCCACATTCACCCTAACATACAAGTACTCAAGTGATGTAACTTCATAACACTGAATGATTAGAGCAAGCTACGGAGGGGTTGTTCATTGTAGCCTTCAGGACTGAATTCTCTCCCCATTTACCTAAAGTTGTGTCAAGCATGTGCTAAGCCTGATAAATGTTATTTTTAATCATTTTGATGAACACTGTATTTGCAACATTGTACATCAACTTGGTTGTTCTGATGTTCTACAGCTGCAACATTGTACATCATCTTGATTGTTCTGGTGGTGAAACAGCTGCAATATTGTAGCTGTTTAACACTAGTGATGTGCAACATTGTTCATGAAGTGTACAATGATTTTCAGGAACACTGATATAACAATGTGCAACATTGTTGATGTAGTGCCCAGGACTGTGAGTTCAGGGTCTGATAGTCCTAGTTCAGGGTCTGATGGTCTTGTTCTGGTGCTGATGGTCTCATTCAGGTGCTGATGGTCTCGTTCAGGTGCTGATAGTCTCGTTCTGTCCCTTCTCAATGATCTGCAGCAGCCTCTGCATGTGTCCGTCCTGCACCGCCATCTTGATGCCGGGGTGGCTACGGTGGTACAGCTGGATGAGCTGGGTGTACTCCGTGCCCGTGAACTGTGGCCCTTTCTCTGCCACAGAGTTCAAGATGTCCTGGACACAGAAGAACAAAACATTTGTGACAAACCTACTTTTATGCTGCTTTTAACAATATTCCAGCAATATCATGGTGGGGGACACTGGACAATGGGCTTCACACGTTGCACCCATGTGGGGCATTGAACCCGGGGTCTCTTTCAGTGTGACGAGCCAACGCTTTAACCACTAGGCTACCCCAACACCCTGCTTGAGGTCAAAATTTCCTGGAGACAAAGAATAGACTTAGAGACATTTGTTCCTCATGTATTATCAGAGGATCGATCTGCGCAAGTGGGATATGGTCACAGGCATCAACAAAGTCAAAGGTTGATCACCTGATCCCATTAGTCGTCTCTTACAACAAGCTTGGGTTGCTGGAGACCAATTCTAACCCGGATCTTCAAGGGTTTGGGCTCCTTGACTAAAACGTTTTGGGCACAGACTGTTAAAGGGATGCAACTCTGCCTAATAGTGAAATTATTAATTTAATTTATATTAATTTTGATTTAAAAAATTGATCTTGTGAGGGAAATTATGACATTCATTATCGAATCACACGTGAATACCTTGAAAATGTTTCTCATGTTTCCTCTGCAATGCATATTATATGTACCTAATCTAATACAAAATCAGCTCTTTCACTCAGACACATACCGCTCTGTGAGAGCTTTGTCTACTAGGCCCATAGTTTCATTTGATGACATATTAACAAAAAACCTCCGCTTCGTCATAGTAGCAGTAGAAGTACTAATACTGGGTAGCAGAAATATTCATCATCGTCATCGTAGTAGTAGTAGTAGTCATGGTGCATTTCTACTTACGTCTGGGGTGAGGTAGAGCAGCTCATAGAACAGCCGGGCCCGGTCCAGGTCCGACTCCCGGGTCAACGTGATGTTGGTCAGATTCTGCTGGATGGCCAGGATGTTGCGGCACCTGAAGCCAGAGCACAGAGCTAGTGACAACATTCTCTTAAGCAGAACTTCACAAAACTTAGTTATTAGTCATGAGTATTTCCTACAGGATAATTGACTGAACAAGGATTAACGAGTGAGTAAATGTTTTCTGTCAGCAGTATTGCAGTTCTATCACACCAACACTCACATTTTCTTGATACCATTCTCGTTGATTTTCTTCAGGAAATGGACACTGTTGATGAGGATGGAGGATACAAGGTAGCCCAGACTCTCGAAGATGTACCTGTCAGGAATATACATTCAGTGTTCTCTTCTCTCCTTTATATGACTTACATGCAAACAGTGGGGAATATAAAGTTATCTCCCCTTTCAAAAGAACAACTGACACCAGGGGGCATTCAGTGTGTGATGTACTGTTTTTTGTTTGTTGTTTGTTGTTTAATGCACTATGTATATTTCCAGCTATATGACGGCGGTCTGTGAATAATCGAGTCTGGACCAGACAAGCCAGTGACTGACACCATGAGCATCAATCCTCACAATTGGAATACAATGACATGCATCAACCAAGTCAGCGAGCCTGCCCATCCGATTCCATTAATCGCTTCTTACGACAAGCACAGTCGCCTTTTAAGGCAACCCGGGTTGCTGAAGACCTGTTCTACCCCGGGTCTTCACGGGTAGTTTGGTGTACTGACTTGAACTTCTTGGGCTGCAGACTGTGTGCCAGGACCTCCTCCATGCTGGTCAGGTCCTTGTTCAGCTTTAGGACATTCGAATCAGGGTCAAGGTCATCAATCGGCCCTGCATAGTTCGACTGAAAGGGGAAAAAATACAAATGCATTATCATGATTCTGATTGTGTATTTTTAAATGTCTGCTGTACATTAATTGGTTGATGATATCAAGATATCTTGTTCCTTTAAATCTTAACACAATGCACCTCCTTTCAGGAACTCGAAACACAATCAGGGTAACTGTTACTTCCAGTGTATAACCTGCAAAGCACCACAAACTTGGCTAATAACAATAATAGTCTTGGTTCTCAGGCACCGCTTGCATCATCATAAAGTTTGCTGTACGGTTCGTTGTATTTCCAAAAAAAAAGAATCCTCAAAAAGTCCAATGGTAGTCAAATACTGAATTCCAGTATTTTACTAATCAAGGAATACATTTGTCGAGAGGCCCTTTCCCAGGCTCATTGTACACAATTGTTTGTTTGGTTACACAAATGTTGTTTGTTTACATACTAGTTTGAACAACGAAAAAAAAAGACACTGCCTGCCCACACTATATTTTCAAAAGTAATTGCCTGAGAATCAATTCTTTTTCTTTTGTAAGCGCTAGCCAAGTCTTTACCTGTTTAGCTACCGGCAGCAGGTAGTAGAAGCAGTGAACTCTGACCTCCAGGTGCAACAGCAACATACATATCTCGGCCAGGTCGCGGAAATCCTGGACAAGTGTGTTCATGGCTCTACAAAATACAAATGCATAAACACATCAAACCCAATAACTAGAAGCTAGGGCTGGGACGAGTCCAAATTGACTACCTGGGTACCCACCTCCCTATTGCCCGACCCTACCCGGATACCCACTGTGGGTCTCAGGAGATGTCTCAAAATGTCTAATTGGGAAGATTTTTAGCATAGCCCTGGCAAAACGTATTTAGATACATGTATTAAACAATCTAGTCATTCATACACTGAAGTTGAAATAAGTTATATCTTTATTCAACCATATGAAAAATCTGAAGGAATGTGAGTCAGAAAGAAATGAGAACATTATTGACTTGTGTTACCATAGAGTTCTCGATAATTAAACAATATATCACATGACTAACCACGGGTCCGGGTAGTCCTGTGGGTACCCGGGTCCTACTCAGTACCCACCCGACCCGGGTACCCGAGTTTAGTTACCCATTCCAGCCCTACTAGAAGCCATACAGACATAAACACATCAAAATTAAAAATATGTAAATGGTGTTAAGGGCACTTCTCATTCTGAGTCAAGTGGTGGATTTTGCGTTAGAAATCATCCCCAGCAGCCTATATATATGCTGAGTGAGTGAGTGAGTGAGTGAGTTGGGTTTAACGCCGCTTTTAACAGTATTCCAGTTATATCACGGCGTGTCAGCTTAATGTGGGAGGAAAGCCCAAAGTGATGCAGGTCTCAGACGTTTACCACTTCGGTGAAACCCACGAGCACGGGTATGGTGCTGACAAACCTAGAAACATAATTGGGGCGAACCGGGATTCGAACCCACAATCATAGGTTTCTGGCGTGCCCAAGGGACGCAACTCTGCACAGCGAATCGCAGCGCCTTAGACGACTGGGCCACCCGCGCCCCCTGGTTGTTAGAGGCGACTACATGTATCAGGTGGTCAGATTCAGTGGCTTGGTTGACACTGTGGATCGTTGCTAACAATATCAATCACTGGAATGCATGGCCCAGACTCAATTATTTACAGGCAGCCATCACATAGCTGGAATATTGCTCAGTGTGGCAAACCTCTCAGTCTGATCACATCCAACTAACTAGAGACAGCAAGACACTGTTTCAATACATCTTGATGCCCACGACGTGAGGATGGAGGGACATGAGAGAATGAATTCTTCTTTAGTGATAGTCAGCTACATTCTGACCATAGTCAGTACTTAAGTCAGCGCCAGACAAACCAGGGGTTGATATCATGAGCCACATCCTATGCCGTCGGTGTACGATGACACAAGGACACGCAATCAGCCAAGTCTCTTACTGGTAGCCTGATCCATTCATTCACCTACTAGGACAAGCAAAGGTACAGAGAGGCTATTCTAGCCCATAATCTCCACTGGGACTGTTCAGATGTTTTCATGTCAAAATGCATTTACCCTCTTTCAGGCGGCCCTTGACACACACGTCGGTCTATGATGACATGAAGTCAACCCAGTCACCTTGTACAGCAAACAGTGTGTCGTTATACTACTGTTTTTATATTTTTCCATGCATGTTCGTACGCAAGAAGCTCATTATCAATTGGGTTGCAGTGACTTTTGTGTGTATTTTATACAAATAGGCAGCTTATCTGGAACTGATCAAGTGATCCAAACAATCTACTCACTTGAGGAAGAGCACATGGGCGGCGATTTTGTATATTATTTCGACATGTTAAATGAAAATATAACGAACAAAGTAATTTAGGAATATCATTATTTCATTTGGAGAGTACTCACGCTAATGTTTTCTCTGATACTGGTGGAATGTCCTGAAAAAGTAAAGAGAGAACACTATGATTAAATAATGATTTCTTACAGACAAGAAACAGTGACCTGGTTGATGCATGTCATCGTATCCCAATGTCCATGTTACCCCATTGCCAAGTTCGATGCTCATAATGTCAATCGCTTTTTATGACAAGCATGGGTTGCTAAAGACCAATTCTAACCCAGATTTCATGAGGGTAGAATACAAAATTCATTGAACATAGTTCCTATTCATGTTTTTAATGGACTGTTTCTCTGTCTCTACACCATAGAAATACATAAACACATCTGTCTGTATATAAAAAATATGTGTAATAGTGTGAGTGCTTCTGCTGACTTTATACAAAAAGAAAATAGTGCTGAATCCATTTTGAATCAGGTCTATATTGAGATATCAGCAACACCAACATATTGATCAACATTAACACAACATTAATTAGTGTTAACATATAAAAAAAGTGTTCTAGTTTTACTTACAGCTGGATTAGTGGAGGGAGGTCCGAGGTTGCTGGTGGACCTACCAGACAAACTGTCTGTGAACTGCTGAAGACGACCAGCGAACCATTCCTGATAAACAGAAAGCACTGATCACAAGATGGCAACATGTCCACTCTGTCTATGATATTGGAATACTTGGAAACCTCTAACACAGACAATGGGGCCTTGTCAAAGTTTGATGATGCTGTAAGTTTCCTCAGTGAGCAATAATCAATAAGCAGCATTCCAACTCTCCAGAACTGTCCAGAACTGAGTGCAGCATTAGAAGTCCCTGCCAAACTGCTCAATAGTTATAGTTAAAGTATCACAAGGACTAGTAGATTTTTGCCATTTTTAACATGTTTAAGGGTTTTGCTCTATGTTGTCATTATATGGACAAGTGGACTAAAAATGTTTCTACCGCTGAAGTGGCATCAGTAATGATCTCCTGCTTGGGAACAACACTAGCATATCTCCTCCAAGACACCAACTCACCAGACTCTCATGTACATTGGCCACAGTCCTCATCTGAGTGGCATCAGTAATGATCTCCTGCTTGGGAACAACCCAACATATCTCCTCCCAGACACCAACTCACCAGACTCTCATGTACATTGGCCACAGTCCTCATCTGAGTGACATCAGTAATGATCTCCTGCTGAGGAATCAAGGTCTCATCCGAGGACAGGTTCCGTATCAAGATGACCGCCTCCTTTGAGTTGAGAGCGCGCATCTCCTCCTCCGAGCACATCGTCCGGTCCAGCTCCTGCCCCTCCCCAGGCTGAAGAGTCCTCCAGCTTGGCAGAGACCTGGTGTGGAGGGAGTCAGTCTCAGATGCATGACAGCAAAATGCCAGTAAGTTAACAATTAAAAAGTCAGTCAGCAATATTACAGCTATATCACAATAATCTTTACATAATATTGTCTGGATCTGAAAACCAGTGGTGGACAAAACCTGACACAATTATAGATATGGAGGACCTTCAGTGCCCCGGAATCCCCACAGGATGAGTTTCTGCAGAAATGCTGTATTGATCAATGAGACAACCATGGAAAATAGCAAAGGGCAGCAACATCACAGTGAGAGTCAGGAGATACCGTAAAGTCTCACCTCAGGAAGCGGCTGATGTCTTCATCCTTTGCCCACTGGGCACTGATCACTCGCTTCTCATCAGATCCATGCTGGACAATATCTGCAGGTATACCATACCATCCATTATACCACACCATCCGTTATACAACACCATCCGTTATACAACACCATCCATCATACCACACCATCCGTTATAGAATACCATCATTAATACCATTATACACTATACCATGGTTTTCCATACCATCTATCAGTTATACTACAACATTTGTTATACAATACCATCAGTTATACCATCAGTTGTACCATGCCATCCATTATACCATCAGTAATACCAAACCAACAGTTGTACCATACGATCAGTTATACCAAACCATCAGTTATGCCATGCCATCAGTTATACAATACCATCAGTTATACCATACCATCAGTTATACCATACTACCACTTATGCAATGCCATCAGTCATACCATACCATCAGTAATACCATACCATCAGTAATACCAAACCATCAGTTGTACCTTACGATGAGTTATACCAAACCATCAGTTATGCAAAAACCATCAGTTATACAATACTATCACTTATGCAATACCATCAGTCATACCATATCATCACTTATGCAATACCATCAGTTTTCCATACCATCCATCATACCATCAGTAATACCAAACCATCAGTTATACCATACCATCAGTTATACCAAACCATCAGTTATACCATACCATCAGTAATAACAAACCATCAGTTATACTAAACCATTAGTTATACCAAACCATCAGTTATACCATACCATCAGTTATACCATACCATCAACTAACCAATACCATCAGTTATACCAAATCATCAGTTATACCAAACCATCAGTTATACCATACTATCAGTTATACCAAATCATCAGTTATACCATACCATCAGTTATACTATACCATCATTTATACAAAACCATCAGTTATACCATACCATCAACAAAATTTGCCAAATATAGGCTGTGTTATATGACATGTCAGCCTTATACAGGTCTTAACACACAGGTTCCTTGGGAGAGAGGATTATTGTTATAGCCAGTAATGTACAGTAGCTTGTATTGGTGGCACAGGATGTTATGAAGTGTCCACGTTCACGCTTTCATCTTCTTTATTGTACCTTTTATTGTCTGTCAACATTCTCTTTACCATACACATGATATATGGAACAATTTTTTACCAATACAAAATTATTTAGATTTGTCATAAACTTTTCAAAAGTTTTTGATGTCAAATGCTCATGTTATTTCAAATTTTAAAAAACACGCTGAACAATGAAATACGTAACCAAAATATACATGACTATCATTCTGTAGATCATGTGATGTGCATATAATTAAAAACATATTGTGACCCAATATGTGTCAAAATGTATACAATACAGAATGGAGTGTACTTTATATTGGTATGGTAGTGTCTTACAGACTCATTCCAGCCTTGTCTTCAAGAAGTGAGTAGTTAAGTTTACCTCGGTACGCGGAGTGGCACTTGTCGCGGTAGTCGCGGAGGACGTTGCAGATCATGTTGAGGAACTGGTCTGCATAGTCCGGCAGATCATGCATCAGCTCCTGCAGGTCCTGGATGTTGCGGTCCACTGTCACGGTGCTCTGGAGTAGAGAGGAGTGAGTGAGTATGGTTTTACGCGCCTTTAGCAATATTCCAGCAATATCACCGTGGGGGGACACCAGAAATGGGCTTCACACATTGTACCCATGTCGGGTACCCACAGTACTGAGGTATGAGTATGACATGCAAGTCCAAATTAATTGTAAAAAATAGTTTCATTACTCGTAATATAACTCAGATATCAAACTGGCCAGTTGCCATCTTGTAAAAACCCATAAGGTCGTCCGTCCTGCAAGGAGATCATGACGTCACTGTTTCTAAAGACATCATGTGCTTGTCATGTCAACACAGACTTTGTTCACATTTTGAGACCACTGGCAGTTGTAAGGCAGATATGATATTGTCACACAAACAAACTTCACCGAAAATAAGTCTCTGTGATACATGTAACCTACCGGTAGTAGATTATTTAGTCATTTTTTATAGAGCAAGTACAGATGTTGTTTAGACATGTCAGCTTGTAAATGACAAATTCAAACAAATTTATTTCTCAAGGTTGAAGCATATTACACATATCTTTGTGACTGTATGACAAATGCATTACAAGTTAACATTACAGACATACAGAGTTGGTATGTTAAGTCATCTGGTTGTAATCTTACTATGCTTACATCTCAACATGGTCATTTGACCAATTTGAGATTCATTACAAAATCAACACAGAGGTAGCAGTAATTACAAAAACCAAACAATAAAGAAAATATAGAAATGTTCTCATTGGCCTGCGGGTCATTTAAGATGTTGCAGGTTATAGATTTTTTTTCAAAGTTCTGACTTCTACCATTCCTAACAATCCGCATTTTAGATTTTTCTCCTTAATTAAGATTTATCTTTCCTTGACCATGTTTCCTGTGTTGCTGCCATGTTGGATACATTCATGCCATTCATGCCCATGCATCATGTATCTTTTAATGTACTTTTAACACTTTCATTGTTTGAATAACTCACTGTTATTTAAGTGTCTCTGGTTGTAAACTTTCATTCACTGCTTGAAACATGACCATTTCATAAAAAAGCGGTAAAAACAGGAAAATAACTTGGTCACCTTGCTTTTTTTAAAATCTGGAATTTGATTTTTGTTATTTGTTAAGAGCATATTACCTGTAGAAGTGGGCGAGGCACACCAAGTTCCCGTCTAATCTTATCATCAATGACATTCCGCAAAGCATCAAAACCTGGAAGTGAAATATCCATTCTATATGCTTGACACATCAGTATCACATGACACAGGTGTCATCATGCCAAATATGGCCATCGTGTTTCTATTGAGTGAACACATGCATTGAACCTTATATACCATGAACACGAGATAGCACCAATGTCATATAGTTATTAGTACTGAGGGAATACACCATTAACACCAATTACTGTCATGCCATTTTTTTTTATGTAATCAGATCAGGACCAGACAAACCAATGCACATGCACTTTGAACAGGCTTTTAGTTACACCACATTGTGGAAACTTAATGTGGGAGGATAGCCTGGAATTCTTAGACTTTGGTGAAACCCTCGTGGACCGGTTAATGTTGTTGACAAACCTAACAACAGAATCAGGCCAAACCTGGATTGGAAACACTGATTACAAGTTTCTTGCATGCCTACAAGACTCAACTCTGCATTGCCAATTGCTGCGCATTCTGAGACAATCGGACATCTTTGTACATATGCTTTTGTGTGTTTGTTTGTTTGTTATTTAATGCCAAACTCAGCAATATTCCAGCTATATGATGTTGGTCTGTAAATAATCAAGTCTGGACCAGATAACCCAGTGATTGACATCATGAACATTGATCCACTCAATTGGGATATGATGACATGCATCAACCAGGTCAGCAAATCTGACCACCCGCTCCCGTTAGTTGCCTCTTACGACAAGCATAGTTGCCTTTTATGGCAAGCATGGGTTGCTGAAGACCTATTCTACCCCAGATCTTTATGGGTCAATATTTTCCCTTCAGTATAAACATACCTATAGTGACAAATACAATTGATATACAATTACTACATTTAAAACCTTTGGTTCTTTATAACCAATCCAGAACCATATCCTCAACATTATCATGAATATGTGTGACTTAGATGTATGATGATGGTGTTTTGAGTGAGTATGGCTTTACACCACTTTTAGCAATATTCCAGCAATATCATGGCGGGGAACACCAGAATTGAGCTTCATACATTGCACCCATGTGAGGAATGGAACCCGGGCCTTCAGCATAACAAGCAATGCTTTAACCACTAGGCTACAAATTCATGTTACAATGGTTACAATAGTTTCTTTGTTTAATGTCGCACTCTGCAATATTCCAACTATATGACGGCAGCCTATAAATAAGCGAGCCTGGACCAGACAATCCAGTAATGATATTGCGAGCAACGATCCGCGCCATCACGCTTTCAACCAAGTCACCCAGCCTGACCACCCGATCCACTGGTCGCCTCTTACGACAGGGTTGCTGGGGATCAGAGTTAACCCTAGCTTCCCAAAGGGGTACTGTAATACACATTACACTATTACAATACATCATTGTGCATAGAACATGGTCATGAACAAAAAGGTGCAAGAGTGTCATGTTGCACAGACAATATTTAGGTAATACAGCATCAAGAATCAGAATGAAAGATTGCATTCATAGATATCTCATGGATTTGTCAAGCTTTCAAAGGAGGTGCCATTATCAGCAAGCCGAGAGTTAAGCCAGGCATTTGAAGGTAATGCAGTCTCAACTATTGGATACAATGTACAAATATTTTGAATAAAACTCAGAAGGTGACAAATAAAACATGCACCGACAGGAATGTCTAGAATGAAAATAAGGATTGTGAATTCTTCTACAATCATTACAATGAAGTGACATCAAGTGGGAATCTTCGGAGGAAAGAACACTTCTATGACTACAATACTGAATACATGTACATCAATATCTCTTAGAAAAACACCCCCCACAAATGTCAAACATTTCTTGTCAATTTCTGAAGTTGTCTGTTTGTTTGGTTGTCTAACTGTGTGACAGTGGTCTGTAAATAATTGAGACAGGACGAGGTCAACCATTGACACGCTATCAATCTCACAGTAATATTATGCCCCGCTTCACATTTTGGGTTGAAAAATCGGGTAAAAACAATGTTTGGCTTCACATTTTGGGCTGAACTATTTCAAACCAATATTATGTCTGACTTCACATTTTGGGTTACACATCTCCAAACAATATTACATCTGGCTTCACACTTTAATTGTAGGTGGAAATCAAACCAATGTCAAGTGAATGCATTCTGTTCTGTGCCCCTTACATTACCGATGTAAATGAGTTTTTAATAGAGTGAGGGAACATTCATTGCAATAAGTTATTCCCTCAATATCACAGCATCATATAATTGCAATTTCCGATAAAAAGATACAAATGGTGTATGATGTGATCCGAGACCAGGATGGTGCAATCAGGCTGGTAATAATTCAACAGCAATAAATCGCTGTTTTAGTCAACTCTTAAGTTTTCTTTGTTTGTTGTTTAATGCCGCACTCAGAAATGATGGGGGTCTGTAAATAGTTGAGTCTGGACCAGACAATCCAGTGATTGACATCATGAGCATCGATCTATGCAGTTAGGGTATGATAACATGTACCAACCGAGTCAGCGAGTCTGTCCATCAGACCCGCCTCTTACGACACGTATAGTCGCCTCTTATGACAAGCATGGTTGCTGAAGACCAATTCTCACAGGTCAGGTCTTAAGTCAAGCATGTGACACTGAGAACCTATTCTGCCCCAGAATACCCCCAGTTATCCAACGCAAAACCAAAAAAAAATTTAGAAAGGTGTGTAAGCAAAGCCAAAAAACAAAGGCGATATAACATGTATAATTCATAAACAGTAATCATGACAATAGCAATCTAAAAACTTCCAATATATATTTTTCAGGCTCCTGAAATACAGATGTCATCATAAACAAGGAAATTGAACAACATATCACATCCATTACAAGGGAACTGACAGAAAATGAGACACAATAAGTCGAGAAATGAAGAGACATGAAAGGCAAGCTGATGACATCACAATACAGGCCGTCGATACAAGACATGACACGAACAGGGCTGTGGTAGAGGTGATGTGCCAGTTACTGGTTACTACAGTAACCAACTGGTGTGGTTTCCATGACAACCATCACTTACACTTGTGACCATCCTCCTCCTCAATGACTGAGTGTAATGAGAAAGTCGGCAACACGATCAGACCTTCGATGATGATGATGATGCTGATAGCTTAGTCATGACATTATACATACATAACAAGTATTCCAAAGACAATACAATGTTTCTCCTGGGTCTCCGTTCAACGAAGTGCTCAGACAATTGTAACTCTCATACAACATTTTGTTTGTTTGTTGTTTAATGCCGCACTCAGCAATATTCCAGCTATAAGACAGTGGTCTTTAAATAATCGAGTCTGGACTAGACAATCCAGTGACTGACATCTTAAGCAGCAATCTACTATTGAAACATGACCATGTACACCAAAAAGATCGATCAACGCAATTGGGATACGATGACATGCATCAACCAAGTCTGACCACCGATCCTGTTATTCGCCTCTTACGACAAGCATATGTTGCTGAAGATCAATTCTAACCCCGATCTTCAGGGTCACATTAACAGTTGTTGTAGAGCAAAGATCACTTAGTGGAACGGGGCCCTGGTATTTAGTTCCAGACTTGCTTGTACATCTAACTCTGTTGAATTACCAGGATTCCAACAAGGTACCACTTAACATGCTAAAGGGTGAGGTCGGATAGGGGCCCGTTTTGACCACCATATCTGAATAATTTAAGGGTGAGGTGAGGTGAAATGGGGTTTAACGTTGTCACGTTCAAGATTATTGCAGTTACATTATGTATGCAAGTGTGTGTGTGTCCTTGTACTATTCCACAGAGATACTATGACACAGTTTAACATTGATATCCCACTCTGACACAGCATACTGAATCCGAGCCGACCAGTCCTTGTTTTAACCTCTTAATGAGGAGCACCAGGTAGGGTAACAAGAAGTGCCCTTTTTTAACATCTTTTCATTTAACATGGCCGGAAATTAAAACAACGACCTTCTGCTCTCTGGGGAGGCGGTCTATCCACTACACCACAGAGTCGGTCAATTATTACAGGAGGAAGTGGGACAGGCCATTTGGCTGTCTTCATAAGTTTGATTGAAATCACTGATGAGCAAATATTTACACTGTCGGAGGATGATGACAAGCAGTCAGCCAAGTCACGAGTTTCTCAAAACAAGCACAGGTTGCTTGGGATCTGATCTGATTTAATCATATCAAATCTACAATGAAAATCTACAATTCTCTGCCCCCACCCCTGACCTCTAAAGCACCTGACCAATGGGAACCCTGATAACCATTTTCTGCAATAATGGCTGGATTTACAGGGATGTGGGATATAAATGCCTGACTTGCCTAACTCGTTACGTGAGATCGCTGGACAAACAAAAATATCAGGGACAACTTTAAAATGTCAATATTTATCATGAAAATTACATATTTGTACTAAATATAGCTTTGAAGAGTGTACATATCATGAGTATGACCAATCCAACTGACAGCAGTACCATTTACTTCCTTGTTCTGTTTCGATCACACCTTAGATACGCTCTCTGATTGGTAGATTCAATACCATGTAGCCAATTGCACAACATCTTGTAAGAAGTCAGGGCAGGACACACTGGCTGCTCAAAACGTATTTATTCTTTTCATTACGGACTAAAAATTGATCAATGCGTTACTGAAATATTGCAGGCAGTGAAAAATAAAAACGATAAAAACACAATTTTAGGTCAATAATATGAACACATAGACTGTGTCTCTGGAAAGTGATTTTTCACTGTCTACTTGTCCAGGGGCAAGTTCAGCATTTTGATATTTCCACACCCCTGACTTGTATCGGGTCATTCATGGAAGACCTTATTGTACCATCATCATTTCAATGATTATTGATGAAGAATTAAAATAGCATTCCCCCCTCCAAACTTTAACAATGGGACAATATTGAAAGAAAACGAGTCATGTCAACAAGGTCTTGTCAAACTTCAAACTGACATCCAGCAGGGTGATATCCAAACAGACAGAAGCATAGATATGCAAGATAGGATAATGTTGTAAGATGATGATGGACAGACATGGAAACTGTAAATGCGAGGGAAAGAATAAGCTGAGGTAACCACTGCTTTAAACAGTCTTTCAGTCATCTCATGGCATCCCAGCTTTATGTTGGAGAAAAGTTTAAAGTACTGCAGGTCGCAAAAAGTTTTGACAGATCACTGATCATAAGGGGCAGCCAAGGGACACAAACCTGTGCAACACCTTAGAACCACTGAGACACTGACATAGTAGGAGATGCTGGTTGCCCTTAGACCAGATATTTTTTCAAACTTGGTTCAAGAATCCACAAACTCATAAAAATTGAAACGGGAAAATTCTTTACAAAAATGAAAAGCAGTGTTTTTTATCCCACTATCAATATACATTAATCATTAAAAGTACTACAATTAAAGCCTGATGAAAATTTGTCTTAAAGATTTCAAAACACAAATTATTTTGATGAATCACAAGTGGAAATCAACCAAAAAATTAAATGGGATTTTATTTTTTTTAAAAATCGACTTACCAACCTGAACAATTTGGACAAAAATCTGTAAATCCCCCCAAAAGCCTGACCTTACTTTAAAGACAACATCTTGGCATTGTGATCTGACCCAAGACCATGGGCCACTGGCCACCAAACTGATAAATCTCCTTGCTGAAAATATATCCTACACAGTTAGCGTCCCACCTCACATGGTTCTCACCAAAAGTACAATGAAATTCCCCACACATATCCAGACTTCTGTGACTTTCTTTCAGAATGTGTTTTCCACAGGCAGTTATTCATATAACATATCACCATAGGGTATCATTTGTTGATTGTTTTAAACCATAGACGTACCTCTTGTGGCAGCATCGATGCTCTGGGACACCTTCAGATGGACCTGGCCGAGGAAGGCATTCTGTACAAAGTCTGTCACAAACTCCTGCAGGCTGCAACACGACCAGTTACACACTCACACTATGGTGGATTGCAAACAACAATGTAAAAGAATGAAGTGGTGATACAAGGTTTAACAAGCATGAGTAACGCATTATCCCCCACAAATATGACGTGTCCGGTTGTGTGCAAGGCAAGATATATTGTATGGTTTTCAAGAACTGCTCAGGCAAGGAGCACTACCTCCATTTTCAGTCTAAGTCAAAGTTGTTGCCATTTAAACTCGAAAAAAAATTTCTAAAAAAATTTTAAATTATCAAAAGGCACCAGTTCACCACTGGACCTATCTATGTGCTTTGTTTGGTTAAGATATATATCATGTTTTTTCAGTTCTGCCTAGGAAAAGAAACATGACAGATGGAGGGACGGATGGATGGACGGAAGGACGGACAGACAGCACACTATCCTATATCCCCCTTCCACTTCGTGGCGGGGGATATAATAATGTTGCATGCAAGACTATTGCACTGATATAATGACATGCCTGTACATAAAGTCATACCTGAAGGACAATTTCTGTCCAGAGTCAGAATTGGAATCCCAGATACTGTATTCGACGTAATAAGCGCCCAGGGCTCTCTCAAAGTTAGTAATAGCGGGGTCTTATTAGAATATTATTTTGGTGGAAAAAACAGAGTTGAAACATAAATTTCGTGGTTTATGCTGACAGCCTGAAATGTTTATGTACGACAGATATATTTTTCCAGAATTTAATTGCCCATAATTAAGGGTGCATTTAACACACGAGTGCGTATTATACGCGAAATAAATAAGTCTTGTGTACATTGATCAATCAGAAGGGGTGCTAATTGGGATTGTTCACTAGCCAATATGTTAGCAATTATCGCCGTGGGCACTTATTAGAGCGGGGCGCTTATTACGTCGAATACAGTATCATAGGTTGCCATGGTTACCTACCTTGATGGGCTCTCCATCTCCATTGCCTTCTCGATCTCTTGGATAAAGCTGCGAAGAGGCTTGTAGATGGCTGGAACAGAGGATCACAGAGTTAGTATAGTCCCCATGGGCTCTGGTGAAACCCACAATTATAGGTATGGGTCTGACAAACCCAGAACCATCATTAAGACCAATCTGGGAGTCAAACCAATGTCTACAGGATTTTAGACAACCACCCATGCCCCCTGATATTTTATGATTAAAGTGACATAATACTTATTTCTTTGTCAGGATGTATCAGATGTTGCACGGCTGAAATTCTTGTGCACAAAGAATCCAAATTAACAATACATTTCTAAGTTGATCATGGTGTAGTATTGACAAGGGAGGTTACTCTGTTAATACTGCTAAGGGAGTTTTGTATCCAAGAGTAGCCTCCCTTGTATGTCACAATGGCTGCCACACATAGGTAGGTAGTTTAACTCACCTGTCACATTATTGGCTGCAGGTTTACACACAAGCTGATGCTTGCTCAGTCCAGCTAGCAGACCCTGGTCACCAAGGTAACCAGCCTGGATAAGGGGAAATAACCAGAAGTAAAAATCACATGCAACTTCCATGATGGAACAAACAGCTTACAACCCACATTGCCTTAATACATTCAAAAGGGCAGGTATTGTGTCATCATATATGAGAAAGAAGAAGCAAATCACTTCATAGTCAGGAAATTTCTCATTGTTTTATTTACACAGTAAGGCTTTACAGAGCCTCACTGATGATCACATCTGGTGATCACTTCAACACATTACTTGCTCTCACAGTTCTATTTTCACATTATTATGATAAACCAAACCGAAAAACTTGGTATCATGATCCGATAAATGAGGTCACCTCGCAGGAACTACTTTTAATAAGCTCCATGCCTACTTACACAAGAAGTTAAAAATGCCATATGGCAAAAAGATTATTGCGCGCATGTATTTCCTCTCTCGCATATATACAGATTACCTGTGTATTAGGAACAAAAGTTATATCTGAACACATTCAACTAATAATCTTCATGTCCCTCGACGTGTGTGCATGTGCATGTGCATTAGCATGTGCATGTGCATGTGTGTGTGTGTGTGTGTGTGTGTGTGTGTGTGTGTGTGTGTGTGGGTGTGGGTGTGCTCTATGTCTCTATGTTCACTGTTAATACCTTGTCGGGTTACTTTGACAGGTGTTACAGGTGATTGTGAAAGGTGTGTTACAGGTGATTGTTACAGGTGATTGTTACAGGTGATTGTTACAGGTGTGTTACAGGTGTTTGTTTGTTGTTTAACGCCGCACTCAGCAATATTCCAGCTATATGACGGCGGTCAGTAAATAATGAAGCATGGACCAGACAATCCAGTGACTGACATCATGAGCATCGATCCAAGCAGTTGGGATCGATGACATGCATCAACCAAGTCAGTGAGTCTGACCACTTGATCCGATTAGTCGCCTCTAGTGACAAGCATGGGTTGCTGAAGACCTATTCTAACCCGGATCTTCACTGGTCACAGGGGATTGTTACAGGTGTGTTGCAGGTGACGTTACAAGTGATGTTACAGGTGAATGTTACAGGTGTGTTACAGGTTATTGTTACAGGTGCTGTTACAGGTGATCTTTTAGGTGTGTTACAGGTGATGTGCCTAAGGATGCTCTATATCAATGTCCAGCTGGTACTCACTGCATCAAACTGCCGACTGTCCTCGATGTAACTGTTGGTACTGAGGGCATGAAGTGAAGCATCAAACCGGAACAAGCTTATCTGAAACCCAGTTTTATTTTCATAGTTCAAAGACAGTAAGGACATTTATAATATGAACGAACAATTACAACATCTCCTGGCAGCCTGACACAAGGAAAGTCTATCAGAGTGAGTGAGTGAGTATAGTTTTATGCCACTTTTAGCAATATTCCCGCAATATCACGGCGAGGCACACCAGAAATTAGCACATTGTACCCATGTCGGGAATCAAACCCGGGTCTTCGGTATGATGAATGACCGCTTTAACCGCTAGGCTACCCCACCGCCCCTTTTATCTATGAAAAAGCCACACTACTGTAGAATGTTAACACTTTAGTCAAAAAAACAAAGACCAGAAAACAACAAGAGTGCTCTGAGAGCACAAAATCCACCGCATGAATTTTTTTAACGAGTCAAATGAAGCTCCGTAAAACAGGGGCAGTAACTCTGTCAAAATTAGTCAAAACGTAACGGGAATGTGATATGCGTATCATCAACATGTCGAGATCTTGTTTTTAGAGTGTCAGGGATATTCTCTGGAAACTGTAGGAGGAGTTGATTTCACAAGCTTAGTACCCTCTCTCACAATAAGGACAATGGAGCTCCGTAAAACAGGGGCAGTAACTCTGTCAAAATTAGTCGAAACGTAACGGGAATGTGATATGCGTATCATCAACATGTCAACATCTTGTGTGTAGAGTTTCAGGGATATTCTCTGGAAACTGTAGGAGGAGTTGATTTCACAAGCTTAGTACCCTCTCTCACAATAAGGCAAATGAAGCTCCGTAAAACAGGGGCAGTATCTCTGTCAAAATTAGTCCAAATGAAACGGGACTGAGATATGCGTATCATCAACATGTCAACATCTTGTGTGTAGAGTTTCAGGGATATTCTCTGGAAACTATAGGAGGAGTTGATTTCACAAGCTAAGTACCCTCTCTCACAATAAGGCAAATGAAGCTCCGTAAAACAGGGGCAGTAACTCTGTCAAAATTAGTCGAAACGTAACGGGACTGCGATATGTGTATCATCAACATGTCAACATCTTGTGTGTAGAGTTTCAGGGATATTCTCTGGAAACTGTAGGAGGAGTTGATTTCACAAGCTTAGTACCCTCTGTGGGACGGACGGACGGACTGCGCCAAGACATAATCCCCCTTCGGCCATTCTGGCCCGGCGGGGGATAAAAATGAAACTTATAAAAATACAAACTGCCGAGGAGACAAAACTAACCTTCTTGGGCTTGGCTTGTCTCTTCTTGCTGAAGTACTGGCTGATGTCCATGCTGGGCTCATCGAAGCCGCTCGGGGCCTGTTGTCTGTTGGACAGCGAGTTCCGCACGTCCAGATACTGGCTCAGCAACACTTGCAGCTGAATCACAACAGCTGTCATATACACCAATCCATCCTGCATACTTACAAAACCACACCAAGAATATTGAATTTCATACTCTTTGTCATATAAAAAAGAAAAGAGTTTCGCCACCTAAAAGGTGAGCGCTTCCACCAAAGGTGTCAACAGTCAATTAAAAACAGCAGTCAGTTCAGCTTCTGACCAACATGTGGGATCCAAACAGGCACTTGCCGTCTACAGTCAACTCAGTTTGATTAATGTGAAGACTATATCCAATATAATTCAAGTATATATACCGGGGTACTACTCAAAACAAGTTAAAGAACACCCACAGTTGGAAGGCTGTTTTTTAAACCCTCCAGCCAGGACAGATAAACTATAGTCATATGAAAAAAATCAGGTGTTCCTTAACATTTTTTTAAAAGTATATGTATCTCACTCACAGCATGACAGGTTTAAAATTCTTAATGACGGAAGCCCAAGGTGATACAGAAATCAGGGAACTGAAACCCATGACCAGAGTGGTGACCTGGGATTAAAGCCAATTCAAGTATTCCAGTTAATCTTTTACCACTTGGGTGAAACCTACAAGGTGTTGTGCTGATAAGCTGACAAACATAGAACCATAATCAGTTAACTCTTGGATGCAAAACTATGGTCAGCAGAATCAGGAGGTTCCAAGTCTGTCAATCGTGTGAGTGACATCACAGTGATGGCTTGTGGTATTTACAATGTTAACTTTTAGTAATGCAGACATAGACTGGGTTGAAAACTTACAAGTGTTCCTAAGACTCGGACTTTCGAAAAAGTCTCTATTTTGTCTCATAGAATTGAAAATGCTCTTATCTGGATGGTCATTGCTTTTGAATCAAAGCCTAGGAATCAAGAACATATCACCATAGCCAAAAGGACACCTACCACAGCTTGTATTTCTGACCAGACATCCTTCATGTCGTACATCAGGTCAGATCTCATCGGCATCCCCGACGCCTGGAACAGACAGCATTCATGGTGTCTTATAACATTAAAATTATCAAGCAGTTAAAATCTCACTCCAGCCGTTGTTCACAGAGAATGAAAGCAAAATTTTCTAGTCTTTATCGTTCACAGAAATGTTCCATAAAACTATTTTCCTAAAAAACTGATGTTACGCAGTAGTATGTTTGTTCCAACAAATTAAGATCTTTCAGTTTAAACACTTGACAAATGTTGCACATCATTAGGGATGCATGCCTATGTTCCTCACCATTACTGCATACAATACAATCAACTTGAAACTGTTATTCACTTACAGAATTTCCATTCCAAGAGCAGGGTACTAAATATGACAGTGTTGAGATATTAGTATTAGGCCCCAAAAGTGATGCGGTTCCGATTATCCAACTACCCAAAAATAAATGCCAACCCAAACTTGCTTTCAGTGGGAGTCACTCTTCATGACAGGAGGACAAGGATGAAAATAAACACCATCATAAATCACTCCTAACTTTACAGTAGTTCTCGAACACATAAAACAGAAGGAAAGAAAGAAATACCCTCTTTTGAAATTAATCGGAACCACAGCACTATTTTAATGAGGTCTCATTTATCAATAAACCAAGAGAATAGGAATAAACAACAGAGCATCTGCATGACATGTACACAGTTTGAAGGTTTCATTACGATAACTTATATCACTGGATCTGTAGCAGGCGTTAATAGGCTAGGTTCAGTACACAGATGGTAAATGTAGATATATGTCATTATGCAGGGTTCACAAGAAGAGATAGCAACTGGTATAAATGGACATTTACTTCAAACTTGAGAAAAAGTCTTGAGGGAGGGCCAGTGTGTGACCACACCCTCAAATACTGCACCCCACCCACAGAATGGGTTCCTGGGCAGAATAAGTCCTCTACACCCCAAGTTTGTATCCCTGTGGGGATTCCTGGGCAGAATAAGTCTTCTACACCCCAAGTTTGTATCCCTGTGGGGATTCCTGGGCAGAATAAGTCCTCTACACCCCAAGCTTGTCTCCCTGTGGGGATTCCTGGGCAGAATAAGTCCCCTACACCCCAAGTTTGTATCCCTGTGGGGATTCCTGGGCAGAATAAGTCCCCTACACCCCAAGTTTGTCTCCCTGTGGGGATTCCTTGGCAGAATAAGTCCCCTACACCCCAAGTTTGTATCCCTGTGGGGATTCCTGGGCAGTATAAGTCCTCTACACCCCAAGTTTGTCTCCCTGTGGGGATTCCTGGGCAGAATAAGTCCCCTACACCCCAAGTTTGTATCCCTGTGGGGATTCCTGGGCAGTATAAGTCCTCTACACCCCAAGTTTGTATCCCTGTGGGGATTCCTGGGCAGAATAAGTCCTCTACACCCCAAGTTTGTATCCCTGTGGGCAGAATAAGTCCCCTACACCCCAAGTTTGTATCCCTGTGGGGATTCCTGGGCAGTATAAGTCCTCTACACCCCAAGTTTGTATCCCTGTGGGGATTCCTGGGCAGAATAAGTCCCCTTCACCCCAAGTTTGTATCCCTGTGGGGATTCCTGGGCAGAATAAGTCTTCTACACCCCAAGTTTGTATCCCTGTGGGGATTCCTGGGCAGTATAAGTCCTCTACACCCCAAGCTTGTCTCCCTGAGGGGATTCCTGGGCAGTATAAGTCCCATATACCCCAAGTTTGTCTCCCTGTGGGGATTCCTGGGCAGAATAAGTCCTCTACACCCCAAGTTTGTCTCCCTGTGGGGATTCCTGGGCAGAATAAGTCCCCTATACCCCAAGCTTGTCTCCCTGTGGGGATTCCTGGGCAGTATAAGTCTTCTACACCCCAAGCTTGTCTCCCTGTGGGGATTCCTGGGCAGTATAAGTCCTCTACACCCCAAGTTTGTATCCCTGTGGGGATTCCTGGGCAGTATAAGTCCTCTACACCCCAAGTTTGTATCCCTGTGGGCAGAATAAGTCCCCTACACCCCAAGTTTGTATCCCTGTGGGGATTCCTGGGCAGTATAAGTCCTCTACACCCCAAGTTTGTATCCCTGTGGGGATTCCTGGGCAGAATAAGTCCCCTTCACCCCAAGTTTGTATCCCTGTGGGGATTCCTGGGCAGAATAAGTCCCCTACACCCCAAGTTTGTATCCCTGTGGGGATTCCTGGGCAGTATAAGTCCTCTACACCCCAAGCTTGTCTCCCTGAGGGGATTCCTGGGCAGTATAAGTCCCATATACCCCAAGTTTGTCTCCCTGTGGGGATTCCTGGGCAGAATAAGTCCTCTACACCCCAAGTTTGTCTCCCTGTGGGGATTCCTGGGCAGAATAAGTCCCCTATACCCCAAGCTTGTCTCCCTGTGGGGATTCCTGGGCAGTATAAGTCTTCTACACCCCAAGCTTGTCTCCCTGTGGGGATTCCTTTGCAGTAAAGGTCTCCTACTTCCATGCTTGTCTACCCATGGAGATTCTGGGGTAGAACTAATCCCCACTACCCAATGTTTGTCACCATGTGGGGATTCCTGGGCAGAATAAGTCCTCTACCCGCCAAGCTTGTCTCCCTGTGGGGTTCCTTTGCAGAAAAGGTCACCTACATCCAGGCTTGTCTACCCGTGGAGATTCTGGGGTAGAACTCATCCCCACTACCCAATGTTTGTCACCATGTGGGGACCCTGGGACAAAATCCACTACCCAAAGGTGGGCATGAGAACCAACTCAACTGGCAATCAGCTGGCCAGAGTGAGATGTGATCTGCTCTCCATGTTACACCAAACATTCACTTGCCTGGCCGAGTCTCAAATACTTAAAGGTCACTGTGCTGAACAACATTCAAATATCACCTCACATACACCCCATCAGGTATCCTAGAAATAGTGAAGATACTACAGCATCTTACTGTTACCCCAAGCTGATGCAGTGTTCATCTAAGACCTGTATAAAATGAACTCTTCTGCTACTGCTGAATCTCACCCACGTGCCTCTTAACATAAAAAATACTTCACAAAAGTTAAGCATCACTTGATGATCTCTGGTGTTGACAGAGTGACTAATAGTAACATGAAAGAATCATGACAGATTAACTATAGTAATATGAAAGAATCAAGTGGTCCTTAAATTCTTTTGAGTAGTATATATCAACAGGAGTCAATTAAAGTTTACTACTAGGCAAGTGATATCTCCCATGGAAGCCAGTTTTGGATGATAATACAAAGTGTCTCATGCCCCACCAGTACCCAGCACAAGATATAAGTAAAACATACTGATAGAAGTAAACGTTTATTTTAAAAAACCATAGCCTCATGGCAAAAGAGAGAAACAGGTCCATCCCTGCACATGCTGTCTTTTTCAAATGAAGAAATCAACATCCCAGATAGGTCAATAGCTCCTCGGTACCTCTTTCTTTTCATTAGAGTTGATTGATAAGGATCCGGGGGTTACTAAGTGTGACCTGGTTAAGTGTGTGTCATCTCCCCAACAGAAGCTCATCATGCTCATGTTGTCAACCACTGGTTTCTTCCAACCAGATTCAATTACAGGCATCATTGACAAAGCTGGACTATTCTGACTGTCATGAAACACTGCATTCAATCACTCAGGATTATCAACACCAGAGATTAAAGGAGAGATTTCTCCCTAAAATGAAAAAGCTCTTTAAACTCAACACAAGCTCTCCCCTGTAATAAAATGGTCTTGTCATGCAGCACAATTTTCAGTAAACCTTACAGATTGTTGGATGATCACTCATCTTGGCTCAGTTTGCTTTACAACACAACATTCACCTAAAGAATGACTCCTGTAAAGATTCAGGTTAGAATTGGTATTCAGCAATCTATACTGAACTTAAGAGGCAACTAACTGGATGGGGTGGTCAGGCTCGCTGACATGGATGATTGCATAGATCGATGCTCATGAGATGTCAATCACTGGATTGTCTGGTCCAGACTCTATTATTTACAGACCACTGTCACATAGCTATAATAATGCGGATTGTGGCATTTAACGACAAAGAAAACAAATACTAGGGACTAAATGCATGGAATATTTGGGACATTAAAAGAAACAAAAAGTATGGACCCTATATTCACACTGCTCCAGTACTACTCCAAGCTGCATGAAGCCAAACTAACGAGCTTCACTAGTACTAAATGCCACTAAAACAAGACCATGGTAACCATGGTAACAGGGCATATCTATTGACGTATCAACAGAACACATTCAACATGCAGAATCAACGGTTACCTTGACTACAATACAAATAAAAACATGAGAAATAAACAATGATAAATGTCAACAGAGCAAAGGAAGAACATAATCAAAATGTACAACAGACAGAGAGGTCAAACCATGCAGTGTGGAAACATGGCGGACAGACACAACAGAAGCCATCGTCAATGTTTCACAGCTTGTACACACTACGGACCTCCATCACCCATGAATACATACAGCCGCTAGTCGTTATGTTGACAACCAATCAAAGGCCTACCACTGCATATGTGCTCACGGTCGTTGAGGAATGCCACTTATGAATACATATGAACGCTGTGTGCAGTAGGTTGCTATGGTAACCAATGTGAGTGAGTGAGTTTGGTTTAACGCTGCTTTGAACAGTATTCCAGTCATATCACGGCGAGTCAGCTTAATGTGGGAGGAAAGCCCAAAGTGATGCAGATCTCAGACGTTATCCACTTTGGTGAAACCCACAAGCACGGGTATGTTGATGACAAACCTAGAAACATAATCGGGGCGAAATGGTATTCGAACCCACAATCATAGGTTTCTGGCATGCCCAAGGGACACATCTCTGCACCCCAAATTTCGGCACCTTAGACAACTGGGCCACTCGTGCCCACTGTTAAATAATGTATCAATTAAATGCCTATCACTGCATAGTAACATTATGTATTCACGGTGGTGGAGGAATCTCATCCATGAATACATATGAACGCTGTGCGGTGTAGGAGTGGCGTGTGTCTATTCAAGGTATTGGAGGACAGAGTTGGGCTTAACACCGCTTTGATCAGTATTCCAGTTATATCACATTGTGTCAGCTTAAAGTTGGAGGATAGCCCATAGTAATGCAAGTCTCAGACATTTACCACTTTGGTGAAACCCACAAGCACGGGTATGGTGCTGACAAACCTAGAAATATCGTCAGGCAAAGATTTAAACCCACGATCGTAGGTTCTCAGGCCAAAGGGACACAACTCTGCACAGAGTGCCCCCGTGCTCCCGTCTATTGAAAGTAAAATGAATACGAACGTTTAGAACTCATGGAAGGTAACACGCATCCTAATCTCTATGCCAAGCATACTATTGCCTGGTATTAATGCAATGAGTAGAGCAGACAGCCACAGGGCTGTGTCACATGCTTCCCATGTTGTCAAGTGAGAAACATTGCTGTTTGTGTGGGCAAGCAGAGACCTTAATGGCCTGATCAATCTCTGCTACCCTCCCACTTGACCCTGGCCTTTGCTCAAAATGTGACGACACTGCAATCAAGACTACACTGGATTGCGGCTGTATGTATCTATTGGTGATGCAGGAAGCGAGTGTATACAAACCTGTGAAACTATGACGATGACAGAAGACAGGCATCAAGACAACTACGTCCATGTGAACTACACATAAAACTACTGGATGCTCATAGTACCTCCGACTGAGATTCTCCAGATTGCTTGAAACAAAAGTTGACATTCCCCACATTTAATCAACATTCACTCAGTCATTTGGCTTCTTTTACCATATTTTACAGACATGCCAACCAAAACCTAAAAAACTTGTTATGTACTGTTCAAAAGAAGTTAAGGACCACCCGATTCTTTCATATTACTGTAGCTAATTTATCATGGCATGAGTGAGTGAGTGAGTATGGTTTTACCATGCTTTTAGCAATATTCCAGCAATATCACGGCGGGGGACACCAGAAATGGGCTTCACATATTGTACCCATGTCAGGAATCGAACCTATCATGGCATGACATATTAAGTATAGTAATATGAAAGAATAGGGTGGTCCTCAACTTCTTTTGAATAGTATATATGTATTGAATATAAAATTTAAAAAATAAATTTAAAAAAATATTCACATTGAGCATTTTGAGTCTGTTAACAAATGTGAAATAGTAGATGGCATTTGAAAAGGGACTTGTCATCCAAATAAACAAATTTTCTTTAATTACATGTTTCTCCTCCTACGGAGCAGACTTTTAACATATTTAAGAGATCATGGAAAGAAATATATACTGCTCAAAAGAAGTCAAAGAACACCAATTCTTTTACATTACCATAGTTGACGACACATGACACATTAACAATAGCAATATGAAAGGTGTTCTTTAACTTCTTTTGAGTAGTATATTATAGCTATTTAACTTTCAGTTGTACCACTTGACACTACAGTTATAAAAAAACAAATCTACAAGCCAAGTCTTTGTACATTCAAAACAAAATGTATTTTACAAGTCTTTTTCAACATTGCAAGTGAATTCCTAGAAAGCATATATTGTGACATATTGATCAACAAGATCAACCAATTTGATTTCATTAATATCATGCTTTATGTAACAGCAAACAATTAAAATATGTGATAATGTGAATGTGAAAAACATGCAGTAAATTGTCATGTGTTTCCAAGGTAACCTGTGTCTCAAAATGTCATGTCAGCATACCTTGACAGTGGTACCTACAAAAACTGGCAATGCGTTTAGAGTGGAATAAAATAATCATACTGTCTTTTATTCCATGCTGTGCAGAACCATTGCATTCCACTCCAGCACAAACTTAGTGTTAAGGATATAAACATCTGACAGACCCAAACGACACAAACTCTGATGATTTAATAAGCAAAACAGCCGGGGTAAATCATAAATAGAGATTCAAACATATTAAGATGAAAACTTTCGATGGAAGGCATTTAGGTCAAATAACATCAAATACAGATGAAAGTGGGGTTTCAAATGATTATCTTCACAATATGAAGTTTGTGATATGTACCGGTATGAATGAACACTACATTTACATATGACTCATCTTATGGGGACTATTCGGTGGGATTTGACTCCTGTAAATGAGTCTTATTTGATAACTAGGTGATAAAGCAGCTGTGTTATGAAATTTAAGGTGGTCTCACTGTGGATTTGATACCTCTTGTTCTAGTGGAACCAACCACTTTAGCAATTTTAACGGATCAAAATGGAGGCTATCAATGGATTCATATGCATGTTTTTGGTGAACAGGTTTATTTTAGAGGTATCAAATTGAACCAATCAGAATCAAGCATTCTTCAATGTCATGGAATGCATGGGGACACCGTCTGACTTTGAATCTTGCCAGAATATTGCCAAGATATTGCCAGAATTCTGCAGAATATTGCAGAAAAGAGTCAACTGAATATAACACCAATAAAAGCATGTGTCATATTAACCACATAATTTCCATATTGGACTTTACAAATGCCTACAAGAGTGTGTGATTGAGCTGTGATATGAGCATGGTGAAGGTCTGGAAGGGGAGAAAACTCACCATACTATGGTGGACATTCTTGAGGACGAGTTCGTGCATCTGGGCCACGCTGCGGAACTGCTGGAAGATGGTCTCCAACAGGTCCAGAAGGTACCGCGGCTGATTCTGACTTGCCAGGCTGTCCCCTCCACTGAACAAACATGGCCTCAGATTGTAATTACTTGAATTAAAAATATTCTCTAAGCATGTTGGGTCTATGGTCACAATAAACTTGTTTTATTCTACTTACGGTAAATTGATCTCTAAACATCAAAAATAAGGAAAAAGTGAACAAAAGTGGATTGTTGACATAAAACAATCCATTTTTGTGTTTCAGATGCCTGTTTGGAGATCATGCAGAAGATACATGAACATCTGTTTGCAAATAGATAATATCATCATGACTGGTAATCTAACTATGGATTTACTGTCTCTGGCAAGATCATGCATGCTTCTCTTGCAGGTCTGTGAAGTAAACTGCATTTTAGGAATCCTGTTTACAGCTGATACAGATTAAACACGAAAATATTTGCAAGTAGATAATATCACATAAACATCACATTTGATTTTCAAAAGGAATGGGGTGGTGGGGTGGGGGAATTGTCCGGACCTCCTGGACCCCCTCTGGACCCCCGATGAGCATGTTGCACCTACCTCTCCAGCACCTGCTGTGAGGCCTTCGCCACCAGAGTCAGCAGCCCCGGTTGAATCCTCATCTTGATGCCCTGAAACCATGGAAGCATGGAATCTCCTCACTTTTTGACAGCATGGAAGTATTTAAAGAAACTATTATGTGTTTCTTTTTCAGTAATTCATAAAAAAAGACATTTTTCTGTACATGCTGTAAATAACAACAGTCTTGGAAATGATATTCATCACTATTGATAACATTGGATTCCAATCTACAGCCATTGGAACATGGCATCCAAGGGACACAACTCTAGACATAGATAGTATGGACTGTCTGCAAGGACAAAAGAGACAAAAAACAAGAGTCATCAGAAGAACTGATGCCAAAGGCACCACTTCAGCCCATGCTTAATTCATGTACCAAGTGTGGATGAAACATCTTTCATAGTTTTCAAGTTAGGCTCCAGAAACCACTAGGGACTGACAGATGGACAAGATGATGACTATATCCCCACACATTATATGCAGGAGGGGATAAAAAAAATCATATTTAATGACTGATTAGGCCATCTATGTATACCTGAGTAAGGCTGTTGAATACACTGCAGACATCAGCAGATTGGTCTCCTGTCAAAGACAGATATCTCAGTATATGTCCTTACCTCCACAGCTTCGGGGAGTTTCTTGAGAACTGCCAGAGACTCTATGAGGATGGAGATGAACCTCGGCAGGTTTTCCTCAGGGCTGGAGCTGAGATCTTCCTTCACTTCATGCAGGAGACGGCCATCTTCCGATACAAAGTCCCCATCTCCTGTACATTAACAGTTCAAGTACAGGTGTGGTCTTTGAATAAATTGATTGGTTTTAGTTTTAGTCTTACACATACAGTTACCAACATTCCAGTCTTAGACAAACAGTGACCAATAGTCCAGTTTCAGACAAACAGTGATGAATAGTCCAGTTTTAGACAAACAGTGACGAATAGTCCAGTTTCAGACAAACAGTGACCAATAGTCAAGTTTTAGACAAACAGTGACCAATATGTCAGTTTTAGACAAACAGTGACGAATAGTCCAGTTTCAGACAAACAGTGACCAATAGTCTAGTTTTAGACAAACAGTGACAAATAGGCCAGTTTCAGACAAACAGTGACCATTAGTCTAGTTTTAGACAAACAGTGACCAATAGTCTAGTTTTAGACAAACAGTGACCAATAGCTCAGTTTTAGACAAACAGTGACCAATAGTCCAGTTTTAGACAAACAGTGACCAATAGTCCAGTTTTAGACAAACAGTGACCAATAGTCCAGTTTTAGACAAACAGTGACCAATAGTCCAGTTTTAGACAAACCATGACCAATAGTCCAGTTTCAGAGGAACAGTGATGAATAGTCCAGTTTCAGACAAACAGTGATGAATAGTCCAGTTTTAGACAAACCATGACCAATAGTCCAGTTTCAGAGGAACAGTGATGAATAGTTCAGTTTCAGACAAACAGTGACCAATAGTCAAGTTTTAGACAAACAGTGACCAATATGTCAGTTTTAGACAAACAGTGACGAATAGTCCAGTTTCAGACAAACAGTGACCAATAGTCTAGTTTTAGACAAACAGTGACAAATAGGCCAGTTTCAGACAAACAGTGACCATTAGTCTAGTTTTAGACAAACAGTGACCAATAGTCTAGTTTTAGACAAACAGTGACCAATAGCTCAGTTTTAGACAAACAGTGACCAATAGTCCAGTTTTAGACAAACAGTGACCAATAGTCCAGTTTTAGACAAACAGTGACCAATAGTCCAGTTTTAGACAAACAGTGACCAATAGTCCAGTTTTAGACAAACCATGACCAATAGTCCAGTTTCAGAGGAACAGTGATGAATAGTCCAGTTTCAGACAAACAGTGATGAATAGTCCAGTTTTAGACAAACCATGACCAATAGTCCAGTTTCAGAGGAACAGTGATGAATAGTTCAGTTTCAGACAAACAGTGACCAATAGTCCAGTTTTAGACAAACAGTGACCAATAGTCCAGTTTTAGACAAACAGTGACCAATAGTCCAGTTTTAGAACCTCATAATCTAATTCTACTCTCAATTTCTTTGAAGTGTACTGTTTCCAATTGGAGTCAAAATTATCTGGCTTTCAAATAATTCTAAAAATTAACAATACTAAAACTCTAACATCTCTTATGGGGGCAGTCGGGTAGTCTAATGGTTAAAGCTTTGGCTCAACATGCTGAAGGCCCAGGTTTGAATCTCCACGTGGGTACAATGCATGAAGCTCATTGCTGGAGTCCCCCATCTTGCTGGAATATTGATTTAAGCGGCGAAAAACCGTATCACTCACTCACTATCATCTCTCATGGCCTGAACAATTTTCAAATTTCAAGTCAACAGTTTTCAAGTACAAATTATGTAAAATGTCACAGTCTGAGATGTACAGTAGTTTCAAATATAAAAAGAAATTGAGTTGTGACACAGTATTTTGACTTTCACTACTAGTTAGGAGGGTAATCAATCTGCGAAACAATTGATCCACATTGTCCTTACATGTATTATTAATTTTCAGATGACAAATCCTTATAACCTTGCCTTTGATTACAGAACATTGACTGTGACTGAGTTCTACTACATACGTGAACACGACTTGAGGAACAGTAAATCTTTCTGTCCTCGCCTCCAGGAACCACGCCGTCCCAGGCTTCTAGCAACAGCGGACTTCTCGTATATCTGCCTGTTCAGTTCCTCTATCAACACCTCGTGTAGGCGCTGAACAAAACACATGCCATGAAGATATAGTGTTTTCAAATCAACATTTATGAAGAAATGGTGTCTTCAAGAACAAGTTTTGGGGTCTTTAGATCACAGGAATCAACTGATATTTTCATTATTTCAATACGACTTGTCACTTATTTAAACTTTACCAACAAAATGAAAATTTGCATGATTTAGAAAAATGCGACATCCAATAGTTTTAAAAAAGTACATTTTATGAACAGGGGTGTTAAGTTTGATATTTCCCAGATATTCTAAAAAATTTCACGTCGATCATCTGTCACCTTTCTCCCAATACCAATTGTCATATCTCTTCCCCGTTTGGATACAATCGTTCGAGGAATGCATTTATGTACATTGCCCAGCTACATATATAATGAACTACTCACTCGACACTTCCTTATCAAAAATAACGTCGTCCAATTTATGTGTACAAATCTCAAGAAAGGATGTCAGGATAGAACGATGTTCTATCGTGAAATAAACCAGACTTCACTCTTCATGGTTCATTGCAATTTATTGCGTAGCTATAAAATATTCACAAATATGGACTTACTGTATAAAATGAGAGATATGGGGACAGTGTCACATGGCCGGGACTCCACATAACTTCTACTCATATTTTACACAAGGACACAGTGTACCTGGAGCTCTATAGTGTCACATGGCCGGGACTCCACATAACTTCTACTCATATTTTACACAAGGACACAGTGTACCTGGAGCTCTATAGTGTCTCACCTCCTTCCTGGCTGTCAGCTCCGATCTCAAGTCCCGTAATGCCTCCACCGTTGACAGGCTGGTGTCCAACTTGGCCACTGACAAACAAAGCAATACAGTGAAAATGCTCAAGCGGGGCTATTTTAATAACTACATGCTTCTTGATCGCTTTTTATTTCTGGAGGTTGATAACTGACTAAACCCCAAAAAGACAAATAAAAAATGTCATATACTTGGGTGATTGTCTTTCTATGATGTAATGAAAAAAAACAACACTTAAGTAATTAATAACTTTAAGATAACGGGTCAAGAGCAATGTTCATCATAACAAATTATGACCACTGTAAACACCTTATCAGAAGGAGAAACCTTCTCTCACTGAATTTTATAGATCGACAATCCCAAAATAAAACAAATGAATAAAATAGGCCTATGCACATGATGTACATGTGAATAAAATATTTAATTGTGATATGACATAACTATTACCATGATTAGATATATATGCTATTAAATTATATTATGAGTGGGTTGGGTTTTATGCCTCTTCAAACAGAATTTCAGTCATTTCAGGGTATATCACAGGTCACAGACGTTCATCACTTCGGTGAAACCCACGAACACAGGTATGGTGCAGACAAACCCAGAAACATAATCGGGGTGAACTGAGATTCAAACCCACTATCATAGGTTTTTTGCATGCCCAAGGGACATAACTCCACACAGCGAATTGCGGCACGACAGACGGCTGGGGCACCGAAAGCCCAAAGTTACACAGGAGTTTACAATCTTGTTGAAACCCAGGAATTGTTCTGGCAAACCAATGATCATAATTAGTATGAATCTTGAACATTCTGCAAAACAACTGTGGGGCCTTTGTCACCTGTTTGTTATTAACAATCAACTCCTATGATAGAAAACTGTTTCTACCTGACTGAACAATGAGGTCCGTGGCATGCAGGTAATGCTTCCCCGACAGGTAGTTGTCCATCTTATCTGGAACCTCCTTCATCTGTTCACTAAAATATCAAGTAAATATTTCTGTCAGCATTTGTTCCGTAATACTTTTATTGACAAGCATGAAATACTCATATCCCCCGCCAAATATGATGACATGGCCAGTTGTTTGCAAGGCAAGAAATATTGTATGTTTTTCAAGATCTGCTCCAGAATGAGCACTAACGGCATTTTCAGTATAAGTCAATGTTGTTGCCATGGAAACTTAAAAAACATTTTTTTTAAAAACCCAAACTATCAAATGGCCCCAGTTCACCACCAATAGACCTCTCCATGTGCTAAGTTTGGTTAAGATATCTCTCATGGTTTTTTAGTTCTTCTTCGGAAACAAAACCTGATGGATGGACAGCACCCATTCCTATATCCCCCTTCCACTTCATGTGGAGGATTTGTCAGATCTTCATGCAGAGAAGTATCATATTGAGCAAAAGATCCGATTTTAATGAGATTGGTTGATGAGATGGCTGTCATCTGCTTCAATTTGCAATTCAAATATATAAACTAAATTCAAGAAATTTCTTCATGTCAATGAGGACTGCCATTATTGTATTTTTATTTGTCCTTAGCACAATTTAGTTGTCTTTGGCTAGCAGACTAGCGTGAATTTTCGAAGGCTGCAAACTGCAGGATCTTGGGACCACTTGGCCATCACAGTTCATACCCTGAATATTTTTAACAAAGTGTATTGTTACCATGGTTACACAACATATATACTTACATCTGGTCAAGCATGGCAAGTACAGCTTTGTGTTCGACACCATCTCGCCACAGTTTCCGCAACTCATCCCGCTTGAAGTGGAGCAGAGTTTTACAGGAGTTGAGGTCATCTTTAATCTTATGGATCTTCTCTCGAGATTCTGGAAAGTTGAATTAGATGTCATGTCACTGTAGCTTGGGCATTACAAAGTAATTCTGGGTATGAACTTTTCCACTGTCATTGTTTCCATTAATGAATTTCAAGAATATCATCGGAGTATCAATTTTCCATTCATCTTTTGATTACCATATTCGACGTAATAAGCGACCACGGCGAGATTTGTTGATAGATTGGCTAGTGAACAATCCCAATTAGCACCCCTTCTGACCCCTATTCGCATATAATACGCACCGCTTCCTTCCCCTATTCGCGTATAATACGCATTGGTGTGTTATATGCACCCTTTATTATTGGCAATTAAATTCTGGAAACATATATCTGTTGTATATAAACATTTCAGGCTGTCAGCATAAACAACGAAATTTATCTTTCAACTCTGTTTTTTCACCAAAATAATATTCTAATAAGAGCCCCCTATTTCTAATTTTGAGAGCGCCCTGGGCGCTTATTACGTTGAATACGGTAATGCTTCCATAGCCAGTAAGCACTAATCAGGAGCAGAAAATTGAAAGTTGTGATGGGCAGACTAGACAAATGAAATTATTACATGTGAGACTCTTTATTTTGTTGAGTGTATAATTTGAGTGAGGTGTTTTATATCCCCATCAGCAATATTCCAGGTTTACCAAGGCAGACTGTAAATAATCATGTCTGTAACTAGGATACTAGTGATTGCTTCTTTGTGAATATCAAACAAAGATCCATGCCATCGGGTCGCGATGACACGCAGTTGGCCAAAACACAGAGCCTAATCACCTGATCCACCTTAATTCACTTCACACATGACTACCCCATGGGGACTCTGGGTAAGAACTGGTCCCCAGTAACCAATGCGGGATGGCCGGGTAGCCTAGTGGTTAAAGGGTTCGCTCGTCATGCCGAAGATCCAGGTTCAATTCCCGACATGGTAAGAATGTGTGAAGCCCATTACTGGTGTCCCCAGCCGTGATACTGCTGGAATATTGCTAAAAGCGGTGTAAAACCATACCAACGGCAACGGTACAATGGCACATTGTTCACATTATCAATCACTGGATTGAAGAAAAAAAACAAATACTAGGGACTAAACGGATGGAATACTTACGACATAAAGTATTAATAAAATTCAGACATATCATGTATCAAATAGCCTACAAATAATCAAGACTGGTGATCTAGTGGTTGATAGCATTAACAAGCAGCTAAACATTATAACCACCCCATTCTCATTTTAGTCAGCTCTTAACACAAAGACGACTACTATTCACTTGAATTCCCAATGGGATTATTCATACATAAACGTACCATTGATGCTTTTGGTCATAGCACTGAAAGCTGTCATGACCTTGATGATGTCATCATAATGATCTGAAAACAAAATGTGTAATGATGTAACCACAGAATTATATCTTTAACATGTTTAGGACAAGATGACATGCATAAGACTGTTATTAAGACATGTTTTGTATATCTTTGGATATGATCTAACAGATGAATATTTAATTTGCCTGAACAAAACATATTAATCATGTTAATGATACAAACAGCTGAACCGCTGCGGGGGATGATATTGTTTCGTTTCTTTGTTGTTTAAGGCCGCACTCAGCAATATTCCATCTATATGACGGTGGTCTGTAAATAATCGAGTCTGGACCAGACAATCCAGTGATTGATGTCATGAGCATTGATCCACGCAATTAGGATACGATGACATGCAGCAACCAAGTCAGCGAATCTGACCACCCGATCCTGTAAGTCGCCTCTTACAAGCATAGTCGGCTTAACGGCAAGCATGGGTTGCTGAAGGCCTTTTCTGCCCCGGATCTTCATGGGTCGGGGATGATATGATTGATGAGGATGTCAAGATGATTACCAATGCATAACACATCTATTTGGTAGAGATTCCTATCCCATTACCATGTCAGCATCTTAACTATCATCATACTTCCATCATGGCCCTTATGCTGTAGGTAGGGGAATGACTCATTAGACAACGGAATAAGAATATAAGCAAAGATAATGTGTAATAAAGAATCAACATCCACATTTAATCATACAATAATATGTGCATAAACAGAACTAACTAATACATATCATTCAGATTAGGAGCTCATAAAAGACTATCTGTTATATTTGTTAAACTTACTTGTCACATGTTCAGAAAGTCTCTTGTCACTTTCTCGATAGGCTTTCTCAATTCGCGTTTTCTCCTTCTCTCTTTGTTCGAAGTCCGCGCTGTAGGCATAACATGAAGGAAACTAAATGTCTCCACTCAACATCCAACTGACTTTTAATATGATTCCATGAGTAATACACAATACAGATCTGGAATAAAACAGTGTGTCCTATTTTCATCTGTAAGGCAAGTGTGGCCAGGTGGCTTTAATAAATGCATAAATTTCAAATTTCTTTCATCATGTTCATGTAACGTATATATATTCTACATGACATAAAACTTGCACTGAACTAAACACTACTTTATTAAGTGTCAGGGTTTAAACCTACAAATGTTATTTATAAAAAATATATGATGCACTATATCATACTCTTCATATAACATGCATAAATCAAATGATATCGGGGAATGTCTCCCAGTAGATCTGGATAACAATTTTACATACCTTGATGATAAAGTCCTGACAATGGACATCAAAAAGCCAGACTGAAATATAAACATCCATTTGACCAGCTTTAAGATATCCTGATGTTATGACACATTTGTGAAATACTAGTATTCAATACATTCATCATTTTTCCAGCTTGCAAGTGCGTGTTACTTCGTGATAAGCAAATATTGAATGTTTGCATATGCTTTACACTATGTTATACACATACAATTATTCCTAATTGCAATTTCTGGCGAAATCATCAAACTCGACTTAGGATCATCTGTGAATTTAATTCAAAACACCAATAAAAGAAAGACGGCCCAACCTTATTAGAAGGAGGCGTCCTGTCATCCGCCATCTTGCTTCCGTGTAATATTTCCCTAATGGCTAATAACAGACGGGCTGCTATAAAGTACTACTTGCTCTCACAAATGTACAACTAATAATAGTATTATTCATAACAAGGGTACAACGTACTTTCAAATAACCCACTTGTACGACTAGTAGTTCTAATTTAAGATTCACATAACTACACAAAATATTTCCATAGCAATGGCGATGTCATTATAAGCTATAGCGTATGGATACATGTGTTTATATATATATATATATATATAGCGTTGGATCATGCAACCGGTATAAATTACCCATTTCAAACCCAGAAGAAAATTAATTATTAAAAACTGAAAGTGTTATTACAATATAAGACATCAAATAAGCAAATAACTCTTTTGAGTTAACTTATTATCATGCATGCATTACCACACCCCAACACGTACACACCCATGGATGCAGTCACCCAATACCCAATTTTGATAAGAATTGTTTTAAAGAAATAACATGAACAAGCGCGTAGACCTTACACAGCAGGGGGGGGGGGGGGGGGTTGTTGGTTTGCGGGATGCACTTATATATGTTAGCTGAATGTAAATTTTGCGTGTGTTTGCTAAAAAGTATTTGCATGCATAAATGTTAGATGTCACGAAATGATTCAGTTGTATATGGTCTTTTTTATTACGTAAACATATGATTAGTGTACCCCCTGTCCTTGGATCCCCGTATGGTGAACGGGATCCTCGCAGGACGTCGACCTGATGACCAAAACTAATTGAAGCCGACCCCCTATTAGTCCAGAAGGGGATTAGTATAAAATTATTCTGGAGCCGTTCTGCGAATGAACCATGGTGAATAGGGCTGGGACGGGTAACTCGGGTCGGGTGGGTCCTGAGTATAGAACTCGGGTATACCCACTGGACTACCCGGACACGTGGTTAGTCACGTGATATATTGTTTAATGACAGAAAAAATGCAGACATTCCTTTGACTTGTATATGTTTGAGTAAAGACGAAGCTTCAGTCAACTTCAGTGTACGCATGATCTGATCGTTTGATACATGTATCTTAATAGTTTTTGCCAGTGCTGCGGTAAAACAATTCCGAATCAGACATTTTGTTCCCAACGCTTGAGACCTTCAGTGGGTACCCGGGTGGGGCGAGTAATAGCTAGAATTCAAGATGGATGACCGTTTTATACAGTTGACAAATTTGGAGTGGCATGAAATTCACACTCAGCCACTCTAAAATCCGAATTTCTCACCTGCCAAAAGGGAAATGTCTTTACGGAACATTTCGGAAATAACGCTTTGGTGAAAATAGCCCAGTTGGATGGAATATCGCCTAACGATTGTGTTTTAGCCATTAAAGCATATATGATAAAGGGAGGGAACCGGAAAGACAAAAGCACCGGCGCCATCAGTTAACCTGCGTGATCTGGTACAGACAAACCAAACAGAAGACGTTTTGATAAAGGAATATGAGACCATGATCTTGAAATGCTTCATCATAATGTGCATTAAGCTGTGTGGTGTCATCTATGGGAATATAAAGCTCGATTTACAGTTCCAGTAATTAAAACACTGGACTCGACGAGAGAGGAGGGAGTATTTGTTTTAGCATCCAACTGGCACCGTATTGCATAACGGGAGAAAGATATAAAAACGTTGAGAATGTGCTTTCCTTGCAGTAATACCATACAGAGTAAGCACAGATAGGACACATTCTGCAGGGGATGTCGACAGCGACAGAAGTCATTGAGTAAGGAAACAGTTGATATCGAAAGAATATGTAGCATTTTTTTAGCGACACATGCATCGTATAGAGATTACGATTAAACGATTGGAGGACAGTTAATGTGTATAGCGTATATATACAGTATATATATACATATACCCTCTCTCTCTCTCTCACACATACACTAACCACGTGCTGTAATGGTCGATTATAATATAATATTAAAAACCTAACTCGCTCATTCAATTACTGTCCAGCGCATCAGTTGAATGCTGCTATGATGCTCGTAAGGTTTTAGGCTTGTGTTGTGTAATATGATGCTGTTTTATGTGATAATGCGTTAAAGACTGCCAATTCGATGGGTTTTGCATAAGGTCACACCGAGACACCATTGGCATGAAGTGATGAATATAACCAGTTACTGACAGATTATGTGACATCATTTTAATCTTACTCAAGGGTATCCGACTGTGTAATAAACATGATCATAATAATCATGGGCACATCATTCATATCAAGAACACGTATACGTAACAGTAAGATATAAAATATGCATTTAAACCGTAAACACTATCTTGTGGCTCGTGTGTTGACTCCTTGCGTACAGTGTTTGTGCCCGTGTCATCCTTCATCATGCCAAACACATATGTGTTGGTATTATACTACTCCAGTGACGTATTCTTATTTCAAATAATGATTGACAAGTTTGTTGACAAATGATACTGAAAGCATTTTGTTGACAAATAATACTGAAAGCAGTATGGTGACAAATAATACTGATAGCATTTTGTTGACAAATAATACTGAATGCAGTTTGTTGACAAGTAATACTGAAAGCAGTTTGTTGACAAATAATACTGAAAGCAGTTTGTTGACAAATAATACTGAAGGCAGTATGTTGACAAATAATACTGAAAGCAGTATGTTGACAAATAATACTGAAAGAAGTATGTTGACAAATAATACTGAAAGCAGTATGTTGACAAATAATACTGAAAGCAGTATGTTGACAAAAAATACTGAAAGCAGAATGTTGACAAATAATACTGAAAGCAGTATGTTGACAAATAATACTGAAAGCATTTTGTTGACAAATAATACTGAAAGCAGTTTGACGACAAATAATACTGAAAGCATTTTGTTGACAAATAATACTGAAAGCAGTTTGTTGACAAATAATACTGAAAGCAGTTTGTTGACAAATAATACTGAAAGCAGTATGTTAACAAATAATACTGAAAGCAGTTTGTTGACAAATAATACTGAAAGCAGTAGGTTTACAAATACTACTGAAAGCAGTTTGTTGACAAATAATACTGAAAGCAGTTTGTTGACAAATAATACTGAAAGCAGTTTGTTGACAAATAATACTGAAAGCAGTAGGTTTACAAATACTACTGAAAGCAGTTTGTTGACAAATAATACTGAAAGCAGTTTGTTGACAAATAATACTGAAAGCAGTATGTTGACAAATAATACTGAAAGCAGTTTGTTGACAAATAATACTGAAAGCAGTAGGATGACAAATACTACTGAAAGCAGTTTGTTGACAAATAATACTGAAAGCAGTTTGTTGACAAATAATACTGAAAGCAGTTTGTTGACAAATAATACTGAAAGCAGTTTGTTGACAAATAATACTGAAAGCAGTATGTTGACAAATAATACTGAAAGCAGTTTGTTGACAAATCATACTGAAAGCAGTATGTTGACAAATAATACTGAAAGCAGTTTGTTGACAAATAATACTGAAAGCAGTTTGTTGACAAATAATACTGAAAGCAGTAGGTTTACAAATAATACTGAAAGCAGTATGTTGACAAATAATAATGAAAGCATTTTGTTGACAAATAATACTGAAAGCAGTTTGACGACAAATAATACTGAAAGCAGTATGTTGACAAATAATACTGAAAGCAGTTTGTTGACAAATAATACTGAAAGCAGTATGTTGACAAATAATACTGAAAGCAGTATGTTGACAAATAATACTGAAAGCAGTTTGTTGACAAATAATACTGAAAGCAGTATGTTGACAAATAATACTGAAAGCAGTTTGTTGACAAATAATACTGAAAGCAGTTTGTTGACAAATCATACTGAAAGCAGTATGTTGACAAATAATAATGAAAGCAGTTTGTTGACAAATAATACTGAAAGCAGTTTGTTGACAAATAATACTGAAAGCAGTATGTTGACAAATAATACTGAAAGCAGTTTGTTGACAAATACTACTGAAAGCAGTTTGTTGACAAATCATACTGAAAGCAGTTTGTTGACAAATAATAATGAAAGCAGTTTGTTGACAAATAATACTGAAAGCAGTTTGTTGACAAATAATACTGAAAGCAGTATGTTGACAAATAATACTGAAAGCAGTTTGTTGACAAATACTACTGAAAGCAGTTTGTTGACAAATCATACTGAAAGCAGTTTGTTGACAAATAATACTGAAAGCAGTTTGTTGACAAATAATACTGCAAGCAGTTTGTTGACAAATAATACTGCAAGCAGTTTGTTGACAAATACTACTGAAAGCAGTTTGTTGACAAATCATACTGAAAGCAGTATGTTGACAAATAATAATGAAAGCAGTTTGTTGACAAATAATACTGAAAGCAGTTTGTTGACAAATAATACTGAAAGCAGTATGTTGACAAATAATACTGAAAGCAGTTTGTTGACAAATAATACTGAAAGCAGTTTGTTGACAAATCATACTGAAAGCAGTTTGTTGACAAATAATACTGAAAGCAGTTTGTTGACAAATAATACTGCAAGCAGTTTGTTGACAAATAATACTGCAAGCAGTTTGTTGACAAATACTACTGAAAGCAGTTTGTTGACAAATAATACTGAAAGCAGTTTGTTGACAAATCATACTGAAAGCAGCAATTAAGTGTGTTCCCATTTTACATATTTAGCATTGTGTGGAATACACATTTGAAATAGAATTCACTGTTTGTGGTCTACCATGATGCCAGGCGTGTGTATGTGAAGTTCCAACTGTAAGTGTGTGAAAGACAATGTTGTATGCACGACGGTATAGAATTTTAATGAACACCTGGTGTCATCTTTGTAAGGTACAATCATTCACATTGTAGGGTTAGGGATTTGTCTCTTCAATTGTTTTGTTCCTTTTATTGCGATAGAGATGAAGCAGGATACCCTAAGTCATTAATTGCATATTCCAATCTGGGACAGAAAGGGTTGATCGTTGAAAAAAATGGACCTCAAACATTTTGAAGTTACAGCTATGTCACAATGCTATATGGATACGACCGTAAAATCATTGTGACGTCACAGGTGTGAGCGGAAAATAGCAGTATCCTGATCACATTCCAAATCAGTAGCGGTTGAAGGTACAATCTGATTCCATCCTTGGATAAAATCAATCAGTCTGTTCACTCATTCATTTATTCATATACTATTCGCCACTTTTTTGCCTTTGACGCCCAATGGGATGTGTTTCGGCAGATGTCCAGACTGATATTTTCTGGCGTTGGTGTTTTATATTTGGTTATACATGTATTTGGTTATTATCGTTTGTCAGTGTAGACTCGGTCAAAGGTATTTACAAAAATAAACATGCTGTTTTCATGGGAACATACCAAGGAAGAAAAAATGAAAAAAGAAATGTTCAAAAACTCAATATTTACACTATGGCAAAGATTGGCCCAATGGGCAAGCCCATGTGCGAGAATATCTTCCTTTACTCAAAACTCATGTTTTTGTTTCGCAAAAACATAAATGTATTTCTTTCAAGTATCATGACACCCAATTTAATTAATTTTAACTTAATTCAACGATTTTATAGAGATATTGAAATATTTCGCCCATGAGCGAGAAAAGGGTTTGGCCCATGGGCGAGAATATCTTCCTTTACTCAAAACTCATGTTTTTGTTTCGCAGCAAATAAATAAATGTATTTCTTTCATGTATCATGACACCCAATTTAATTCATTTTAACTTAATTCAATGATTTTATAGCAATATTGAAATGTTAATGACAAACCTAGAAACATAATCAGGGCGAGTTGGGATTCCAACCCAGGCAATGATCATAGGTATGTTCTCAGCGAATTGAGGCATCTTAGACAAGTAGATGACTCGTGCGCTCCTGGTATTGTGACTTTATAAGAGTCACACAACACACCGGGGTCAACTATTTATTTACCTTTACAGTCTGCGACCTTTCTATCGCACTTAGAACAACTTATTACCAACAGTCTACTTGAATAATGCGGTGCACAGTGCATGAGGCATAACATATGTATAGTCGCCTTTTGAAGACAACACTACCAGAAGTTGCAAAGTCATGCTATGAACTGATATCATGTGGATGCAAGAAGGGATGCAGTGGGAAATACATATGCAAGAAGTCAGCCCTCAAATGCACCTGTGAGGGCGAATGTAACACTTAATCAGTATCAGTTACTGTTGAACATGTGTGAATGCTACACATCCATGATCACTCAATTATCTTCCCTTTTGAGTAATGTTAGATAGTATTGTAAACATCATTCAATATGGTGGCAGTTGTAGGCACTTGTAACTGACACTATTGGATTCCTTGACCCCCAAAATGTAGAATTAGGCACCAAGAAGAAGTTTATAGTTGACAAAGATCCAGAAATATTGACAATTATAGATTTTTGATGACCGTCTCACGCATATTGAATTTCAAGTGGCTCCATATCCAAAAATGTTTGCAACATATTAAAGTAACTGTGTGCCAAATTTGGTGCTTGTATCACAAAACGCACAATTGGCTTGCTATGCCGCTGCACTATAGGCAAATAGTTACATAAATAATATGAGAATGTAAACATGTTATACATGGCCAAGTGTAAATAACACATTTACAAAAATCGCGTTTGTGCATTCACAATTTTATGCACAGGGCTTGGCGTGACCAGCCGATTGATAGAATCGGGCCCATTCTACCACCCGTCTTGGTGAAGTTAGGGTCGAAGTGGTGTGTTGGGCAAATGGAACACTGGTTCCTGGTTCCCTCAACCACCAGACTCCCTTCCTCCACCGACACAGGGGCGCAACCCACGGCAAACAGGTTGCCCAATTCGGTCGCCTTTTACGACCAGCAATGGGGTGCTGTGGACACATTCTGCCCCGGTTCCACACTGGGGAAGAGCTATTAGCGTAACCCAGCACTCACCACGGGGAGGTTGCTCTTTACGAGTGCCTACATCACTGTACGTGGCATAAGTAACAACACTATTTTGCTGTATGAAGGAAAGCAATTTGTCCATTGAGCTTTACATTTGTTTTTAAAAGTGAAAACCACTCTCCATTGCAGTCAGGGACCCCACGGAGGAGGTTTTGAACATAAGTGTGTGTCTTCATGCCTCCTCAGGGGGCACGGGAGGGCCAGTTGTCAAAGGCGCCCCAATAAGCTGTACAGTTGTAAACATCTAATACCTGCATCAATTCGTGTTTTTCTCCCACATTAAGCTGACACGCCACGATATAACTGGAATACTGTTAAAAGCGGCGTCAAACCAAACTAATTCACATGCTCACTCTCTCACTCTTACCACCTTAGTACTGTTTATTAAGTTGACCATTTTATAATATACATGTCTCCACTAGATGAGTAACTCAAACCCATCATAATATTGCACACCTTAAGCTAACATAGATATATATAATATTCTTACATGTACTTTTGTGTTAAATTTTCCAGATTATTTTCAACTTGGCACTTGAACAGGTTTTATCGATATCTTCCCCGAGCACAACCTGTATCAACAGAGAGACAGTTATAAGATATATTTAAACCTTGTTGGCAACATATGTTAAGTTAAGAGGACTTCATAAAAAATAGTGCGATAACATTATGGTCCTGGGATCCCCCGGTCACACGCTTGGTCGATTCCTACCAGTGTCTGTGTGATAAAGGCTCTACAAACAATGAGACTTATTATGTCTTATGTTCGATCCCATATGGTCAGTCTGACCTTGCTACGCCATCACTTCCTCAACTATACTTGGGATACGTACGTGGCATAGCGAGTGAGTGAGTTATAATTTTACATCGGCGTACGTGGCATAGTGAGTGAGTGAGTTACTATTTTACATCGCCGTACTTGGCATAGTGAGTGAGTTATAATTTTACATCGCCATACGTGGCATACTGAATGAGTGGGTTTTATTTTTACATCTCCGTACGTGGCATAGTGAGTGAGTTATAATTTTACATCGGCGTACGTGGCATAGTGAGTGAGTGTGTTATAAGTTTACATCGCCGTACGTGGCATAGTGAGTGAGTGAGTGAGTATTAATATTACATCGCCGTACGTGGTATAGTGAGTGAGTGAGTTACAATTTTACATCGCCGTATGTGGCACAGTGAGTGAGTGAGTTATAATTTTACATCGCTGTACGTGGCGTAGTGAGTGAGTGAGTTATAATTTTACATCGACTTACGTGGCAAATTGGGTGAGTTACAATTTTACATCGCCGTACGTGGCACAGTGAGTGAGTGAGTTACAATTTTACATCGCCGTACGTGGAATAATGAGTGAGTTATAATTTTACATCGCCGTACGTGGCATAGTGAGTGAGTGAGTTATAATTTTAAATCGCCTTACATGGCAAAGTGAGTGAGTTACAATTTTACATCGCCGTACGTTGAATAATGAGTGAGTGAGTTACAATTTTACATCGCCGTACGTGGAATAATGAGTGAGTGAGTTATAATTTTACATCGCTTTACATGGTATAGTGAGTGAGTTACAATTTTACATCGCCTTACGTGGCATAGTGAGTTGAGTTATAATTTTACATCGCCGAACGTGGCATAGTGAGTGAGTTATAATTTTACATCGCTTTACATGGTATAAAGAGTGAGTTATAATTTTACATCGCCTTACGTGGCATAGTGAGTTGACTTATAATTTTACATCGCCGAACGTGGCATAGTGAGTGAGTTATAATTTTACATCGCCTTACGTGGCAAAGTGAGTGAGGTATAATTTTACATCGCCTTACGTGGCATAGTGAGTGAGTTAGTTATAATTTTACATCGCCGTATGTGGCACAGTGAGTGAGTGAGTTACAATTTTACATCGCCGTACGTGGAATAATGAATTAGTTATAATTTTACATCGCCCTACGTGGCATAGTGAGTGAGTGAGTTATAATTTTACATCGCCTTACGGGGCAAAGTGAGTGAGTTACAATTTTAAATCGCCTTACGTGGCATAATGAGTGAGTGAGTTACAATTTTACATCGCCGTACGTGGAATAATGAGTGAGTGAGCTACAATTTTACATCGCCGTATGTGGCACAGTGAGTGAGTGAGTTATAATTTTACATCAACTTACGTGGCAAAGTGAGTGAGTGAGTTATAATTTTACATTGCTTACGTGGTATATTGAGTGAGTTACAATTTTACATCACCTTACGTGGCATAGTGAGTGAGTGAGTTATAATTTTAAATCGCCTTACGTGGCATAGTGAGTGAGTTACAATTTTACATCGCCGTACGTGGAATAATGAGTGAGTGAGTTACAATTATACATCTCCGTACGTGGAATAATGAGTGAGTGAGTTATAATTTTACATCGCCGTACGTGGCATAGTGAGTGAGTGTGTTATAATTTTACATCGACTTACGTGGCAAAGTGAGTGAGTGAGTTATAATTCTACATTGCCGTAAGTGGCATAGTGAGTTGAGTTATAATTTTACATCGCTTTACATGGTATAGTGAGTGAGTTATAATTTTACATCGCCGTACGTGGCACAGTGAGTGAGTTACAATTTTACATCGCCTTACGTGAAATAATGAGTGAGTTATAATTTTACATCGCCGTACGTGGCATAGTGAGTGAGTGAGTTATAATTTTAAATCGCCTTACATGGCAAAGTGAGTGAGTTACAATTTCACATCGCCGTACGTGGAATAATGAGTGAGTGAGTAACAATTTTACATCGCCGTACGTGGAATAATGAGTGAGTGAGTTACAATTTTACATCGCTGTACGTGGAATAATGAGTGAGTGAGTTATAATTTTTCATCGCCTTACGTGGCAAAGTGAGTGAGTTATAATTTTACATCGCTTTACACGGTATAGTGAGTGAGTTACAATTTTACATCACCTTACGTGGCATAGTGAGTTGAGTTATAATTTTACATCGCCTTACGTGGCAAAGTGAGTGAGTTACAATTTTACATCGCCGTACGTGGAATAATGAGTGAGTGAGTTATAATTTTACATCGCCTTACGTGGCACAGTGAGTGAGTTACAATTTTAAATCGCCTTACGTGGAATAATGAGTGAGTTATAATTTTACATCGCCGTACGTGGCATAGTGAGTGAGTGAGTTACAATTTTATATCGCCGTACGTGGAATAATGAGTGAGTGAGTTACAATTTTACATCGCTGTACGTGGAATAATGAGTGAGAGAGTTATAATTTTTCATCGCCTTACGTGGCATAGTGAGTGAGTTATAATTTTACATCACTTTACATGGTATAAAGAGTGAGTTATAATTTTACATCGCCTTACGTGGCATAGTGAGTTGACTTATAATTTTACATCGCCGAACGTGGCATAGTGAGTGAGTTATAATTTTACATCGCCGTACGTGGCATAGTGAGTGAGTGTGTTATAATTTTACATCGACTTACGTGGCAAAGTGAGTGAGTGAGTTATAATTCTACATTGCCGTAAGTGGCATAGTGAGTTGAGTTATAATTTTACATCGCTTTACATGGTATAGTGAGTGAGTTATAATTTTACATCGCCTTACGTGGCACAGTGAGTGAGTCACAATTTTACATCGCCTTACGTGAAATAATGAGTGAGTTATAATTTTACATCGCCGTACGTGGCATAGTGAGTGAGTGAGTTATAATTTTAAATCGCCTTACATGGCAAAGTGAGTGAGTTACAATTTCACATCGCCGTACGTGGAATAATGAGTGAGTGAGTAACAATTTTACATCGCCGTACGTGGAATAATGAGTGAGTGAGTTACAATTTTACATCGCTGTACGTGGAATAATGAGTGAGTGAGTTATAATTTTTCATCGCCTTACGTGGCAAAGTGAGTGAGTTATAATTTTACATCGCTTTACACGGTATAGTGAGTGAGTTACAATTTTACATCACCTTACGTGGCATAGTGAGTTGAGTTATAATTTTACATCGCCTTACGTGGCAAAGTGAGTGAGTTATAATTTTACATCGCCTTACGTGGCAAAGTGAGTGAGTTACAATTTTACATCGCCGTACGTGGAATAATGAGTGAGTGAGTTATAATTTTACATCGCCTTACGTGGCACAGTGAGTGAGTTACAATTTTAAATCGCCTTACGTGGAATAATGAGTGAGTTATAATTTTACATCGCCGTACGTGGCATAGTGAGTGAGTGAGTTACAATTTTATATCGCCGTACGTGGAATAATGAGTGAGTGAGTTACAATTTTACATCGCTGTACGTGGAATAATGAGTGAGAGAGTTATAATTTTTCATCGCCTTACGTGGCTAAGTGAGTGAGTTATAATTTTACATCACTTTACATGGTATAAAGAGTGAGTTATAATTTTACATCGCCTTACGTGGCATAGTGAGTTGACTTATAATTTTACATCGCCGAACGTGGCATAGTGAGTGAGTTATAATTTTACATCGACTTACGTGGCATAGTGAGTGAGTGAGTTATAATTTTACATCGCCGTATGTGGCACAATGAGTGAGTGAGCTACAATTTTACATCGCCGTATGTGGCACAGTGAGTGAGTGAGTTATAATTTTACATCAACTTACGTGGCAAAGTGAGTGAGTGAGTTATAATTTTACATTGCTTTACGTGGTATATTGAGTGAGTTACAATTTTACATCACCTTACGTGGCATAGTGAGTGAGTGAGTTATAATTTTAAATCGCCTTACGTGGCATAGTGAGTGAGTTACAATTTTACATCGCCGTACGTGGAATAATGAGTGAGTGAGTTACTATTATACATCTCCGTACGTGGAATAATGAGTGAGTGAGTTATAATTTTACATCGCCGTACGTGGCATAGTGAGTGAGTGTGTTATAATTTTACATCGACTTACGGGGCAAAGTGAGTGAGTGAGTTATAATTCTACATTGGCGTAAGTGGCATAGTGAGTTGAGTTATAATTTTACATCGCCTTACGTGGCAAAGTGAGTGAGTTATAATTTTACATCGCCGTACGTGGCACAGTGAGTGAGTGAGTTACAATTTTACATCGCCTTACGTGGAATAATGAATGACTTATAATTTTACATCTCCCTACGTGGCATAGTTTACAATTTTACATCGCCATTTGTGGAATAATGAGTGAGTGAGTTACAATTTTACATCGCTGTATGTGGCATAGTGAGTGAGTGAGTTATAATTTTACATCGCCTTACGTGGCATAGTGAGTTGAGTTATAATTTTACATCGCGGTACGTGGCATAGTGAGTTGAGTTACAATTTTACATCGCCGTACGTGGCATAGTGAGTGAGTTATAATTTTACATCACCGTTTGGGCATAGTGAGTTGAGTTATAATTCTACATCGCTTTACATGGTATAGTGAGTGAGTTATAATTTTATATCGCTTTACATGGTATAGTGAGTGAGTGAGTTATAATTTTACATCGACTTACGTGGCAAAGTGAGTGAGTGAGTTATAATTCTACATTGCCGTACGTGGCATAGTGAGTTGAGTTATAATTTTACATCGCCTTACGTGGCAAAGTGAGTGAGTTATAATTTTACATCGCCGTACGTGGCACAGTGAGTGAGTGAGTTACAATTTTACATCGCCTTACGTGGAATAATGAATGACTTATAATTTTACATCTCCCTACGTGGCATAGTTTACAATTTTAAATCGCCGTATGTGGAATAATGAGTGAGTGAGTTATAATTTAACATCGCCTTACGTGGCATAGTGAGTGAGTGAGTTATAATTTCACATTGCCGTACGTGGCATAGTGAGTTGAGTTATAATTTTACATCGCGGTACGTGGCATAGTGAGTGAGTGAGTTATAATTTTACATCGCTTTACATTGTATAGTGAGTGAGTTATAATTTTATATCGCTTTACATGGTATAGTGAGTGAGTGAGTTATTATTTCACATCGCCTTACGTGGCATAGTGAGTGAGTGAGTTACAATTTTACATCGCCGTACGTGGAATAATGAGTGAGTGAGTTACAATTTCTCATCGCCGTACGTGGCATAGTGAGTGAGTGAGTTACAATTTAACATCGCTGTACGTGGAGTAATGAGTGAGTGAGTTATAATTTCACATCGCCGTACGTGGCATAGTGAGTGAGTGAGTTATAATTATACATCGCTTTACATGGTTTAGTGAGTGAGTTACAATTTTACATCGCCGTACGTGGCATAGTGAGTAACAATTTTAAATTGCCGTACGTGGAATAATGAGTGAGTAAGTTATAATTTCACATCGCCGTACGTGGCATAGTGAGTGAGTGAGTTATAATTATACATCGCTTTACATGGTGTAGTGAGTGAGTTATAATTTTACATCGGCGTACGTGGCATAGTGAGTGAGTGTGATGTAATTTTACATCGCCGTACGTGGCATAGTGAGTGAGTGAGTGAGTATTAATTTTAAATCGCCTTACGGGGCAAAGTGAGTGAGTGAGTTATAATTATACATCGCTTTACATGGTGTAGTGAGTGAGTTATAATTTTACATCGGCGTACGTGGCATAGTGAGTGAGTGTGATGTAATTTTACATCGCCGTACATGGCACAGTGAGTGAGTGAGTTACAATTTTACATCACCGTACGTGGAATAATGAGTGAGTTATAATTTTACATCGCCGTACGTGGCATAGTGAGTGAGTGAGTTATAATTTTACATCACCGTTTGGGCATAGTGAGTGAGTTATAATTTTACATCGCCGTACGTGGCATAAGTAACAATACTATTTTGCTGTATAAAGGAAAGGTTGTATTGATCCTTTCATTTGTTTTTAAAAGTGAAAACCGCTCTCCATTGCAGTCAAAGACCCCCTGGAGGAAGTATCAACTTCATGTGGGAGGAAAGGAAAGTGATGCAGGTACAGGTTCATCACTGGTGAAACCAGTCAGCACCGACGTGGTTCCTACAATCCAGGTGACAAGTTGACAACATGATAAAGCTTATTGTTATAAAACTTTATTCAAAACAAATTTACAAACGTTATGAGGAAAAGCACCAAGTAATCGTTTTAACAACTATTTATTCTCAAGTGCTCCGATGATAAGGGGTGTCATTAAACAAGAAGAAGTAATAATGAAAATATGGTAATAGGTTCACAGGTTCATTACTAACAACTAATTCTACCAATAGACGACAATAAAAATGATCAAATGAGCCAAATCTGCACTGACAAAGATCTGATTAATTAAATCAGAGCAAATGCACAAGCGGCTGAGCTAAGCAACTGTATTACAGTAATAAAATGAGAGCAGCTAAAACAACACTTTGGAAATACACAATTCATCCAAAATAGTTTTGATAAAAGACAACATTTATATCATCCTCCTGGTTGAAATCATATGTCTCTAAAACTCTCTCCGATACATACTGGACATCTTGGAAAGTGGATATTTCAAATTCAAGTAAATGCTCCTGATATCAATTTTTAAAATCGCCTATAAACTTGAAACATATTTAATAAACATCCCTCCCCAAATATATAATTCAAATTGCTATTCTGTTAGACATCTTGTCTGCCAATAGAAACCGGAAGATGGAAAAACACTCCGTTGACTAAACATTTATGCAAGTTGTGTGATTGTGTTGACATTGGAGATGAATTCCAGTATATCTTCAAATGTAAATATCCCGATGAACAAAGGGACAAGTACATCCCTAAACACTATTTGAAACAACCAAATATCTTACAACTCCAACAATTATTTAACTGCCAAAAGAAACAATGTAAATTTGTTAACATACAATAAAAATTGTAAAAGTTCCGGTTAACCTCTGTCCACCGCAGTGTAAAATACTGTTTGTACCTCATATGCCGAGGGAAACAAAGTGCTGTTCTGTTCTAACAAGATACCGACCAGATGCATAGACAGCCATTTAAGTCGGCTGCAACCAGTTAACACCTGAGTTAATTAACTCAACACTCTGTGTTTATTTCCCTGTATTTAACCTGGCAGAGGTTATTCACTCATCAGAGGGCATATCCCTAAAATAAGTCACTTTGACAATAAAATAGTGGAGAACATCATAATATCAAACTAGTCTAATAGACTAAAGATTCAGTCACTTTGACCGAGCAAGGAAATACTAAAATTCCCCAAAAGCTAGACAATCTCGGAAAGGTTGGTTATCCACGGATTACTAGAAAAACTTGAGTATTGGAAACCCTAGTGACATGTACTAAGTTTAGCTCAATACAACCGAGTCAGTCCTCGTACGAGATCCCGTAGCAAACCGACCCTTAAAACAGCCTAACGAATCCTGGGGGATAAACATACAAGATCTTGAAAATGTTTATACATACAGGGCGCAGACCTCAGAGAGGTCAGTCTCGAATGGAAGTCTGAGTCGCTTAACCAACGTGTGTGTCTAAACATGGGGAAAACACAAATAACAAACTACTATATCCATACTGATGATGAAATCATAAAAATAAAACACTGAACATAAGCTATCCAACGGTATCATCAAAGATTACAAGAAGCTGTGTACAATTAATGGGGAGGCAAAAACGATCATAAATACATGAGAAATATCTGAATGTTCATAAATGTGTAGTTTGTTTGTTGGTATACGCCGCACTCAGCAATATTCCAGCTATATGACGGTGGTATGTAAATTATCAAGTCTGGACCACCCAATCCAGCGATTGACATCATGATCATCGATCCACACAGCAAGCCTGATCAACCGATCCCGTTAGCCGCTCTTACGACAAGCATAGTCACCTTTTACGGCAAACATAGGTTGCTGAAGACCTATTCTACCCTGTGCCATTAGATCACAAGAGAATGAAATAGTTGGGTCACTAATTCTCTAACACAGAATGCAATGAACATTTCTGAGCGGTGTCTAAAATATAGCCGGGGAGCGGTGCAGTCACTAGACCTTGACAAGGGTAGATTTAATGACCCGGTGACAAATGGTGAGGTGAATATGGTGTTTAACGTTGGGACCAAGATTATTGCACTTATATAGCGACTGCATGTACGTGTGTGTGTTTGTGTGGCTGCTTGTACTAGTTCGGACTGATGCAGATTTATAGTGCTAGCTCACTGAGATACCATGCTACAGTTTAACATGAATATCCCACTCAGACACAGTATACCGACTCCGAGCCGACCAGTCCTTAATTTAGACCCTTAATGCCTAGCGCCAGACAGGGTAACAACAAATGCCATCTTTTAATGTCTTTTGGTATGACACAGCTGGGGTTCGAACCCCGGACCTTCCGCTCTCTCACTAGACTACGGAGGCGGTCTCGGTGACAAATGATTGTATACAATCACTCAGACAATGAAGGCAATATATGACACATGACAAGAACTATTAAAATATTTATCATGGGCTTGTGGATTTTGACTGCTTTCAGCACTATTCAAGAATATCAGGTCAGACATTGTGACATTTGAGAAGGTGAGGTGGAATGGGGTTTAACGTCGTTCAAGATTATTGCACTTATACAGCGACGTGCATGTACGTGTTTGTGAGCTTGTACTCATCTGGACTAATGCCGATTTTATAGTGGTAACCCACTTGAGATACTGTATCGCAGTTTAACATGAAAATCTCACTCAGACACAGTATACCTACTCCAAGCCAACCAGTCCTTATTTTAGCCCCTTTTTGGTCTTTTGGTGTGTCGCAACCAGGGATCGAACCCCGACCATCCGCTCTGTAGAGAGAGACACTCTGTCCACTAAACCACAGAGGCAGGGACATGAGGAATGGAACCCAACCTAGCAAACCCAGGTTGGTTGGTTGGTTTGTTGTTAAACGCCACACTCACCAATATTCCAGCTAAATGATGGCGGTCTGTAAATAATCGAGTCTAGACCAGACAATCCAGTGATTGATATCATGAGCATCGATCCACGCAATTGGGTAACCTCAAGGTAAAAACTGTTATACTTATTGAATACTTAATGCATGTGTGAATGTATGGCTATCGATATGAAATACATTGGTATTGTCATTACTGTCACTGGAATTTGCAATGACAGAGGCAAAATGTGACCCAGATATGTCAAACGATTTAAACTTCGTGACTGTCTATACTCATACTTTGAAGAATGCTAGGCTTGTTTTAGAAGTATCAAATGAATACATCCAGAGCAGCATGGCTCAACCACATCTGTATGTATCCATTCTCGTGACAGGCCGAAATAGATTTTCAAATTTAATATGACAAATGCAGACTGAATTTGAAACATGGCAGAAATCTATGTGTACCCTCACAGCTATAAACACTAAACTTTTATCATTGTGGCTTTCAATTCCCAAATTATACTAAAATTCCAAAACATTAACACTTGATCTATGTACGCATTATAAAAATAGTTGAGAAGTAGTAAGTGAGTTGTATTTTACGCCGCTTTTTAGCAATTTTCAGCAATATCATGGCGGGGGACACCAGAAATCGGCTTCACACATTGTACCCATGTGGGGAATCCAACCAGCGTCTTTGGCGTGACAAGCGAATGCTTTAATGTCCAGGCTATCCCACAGGCACCTCGGTCTTGGAGTTTACCGTAACACAACATGGGAGATGCATTTTCCAAAGCAGAGTTGGGTTGCTATGTGGTGATGGTCATTGGAGGCCCATTTAACCCACTCATGTAGAGGTCAGTCTCTCCTTGACTGCCGGCCGCGGGGAATACAATAGTCTGAGGCACTTAACCAATGGACCCGTGAAGATTCCGGGGTAGAATAGGTCTTCAGCAACCCATACTTGCCTTTTACGACAAGCATAGTCGCTTTTTACGGCGACTTACGGGATCGGGTGGTCAGACTCGCTGACTTGGTTGATACATGTCATCGATCCCAATTGCGTGGATCGATGCTCATGTTGTTAATCACTGGATTGTCTGGCCCAGACTCAATTATTTTACAGACCGCCGTCATATAGCTGGAATATTGCTGAGTGCGGCGTTAAACAACAAATCAAAACCAAAAACTTAACCAAAGCGTGTTTCAAAACCTGGGGAAAACACGAATCAGAAACTACCATATTTATACCGATGATGAAAGTATCAAAATAAAGCACTGAACATAAGCTATTCAGCGGTATCATTAAAGATTACAACAAGCTGTGTACAATTATTGGGGAGGCAACAATGATCATAAATACATGAGAAATATCTGAATGTACATATAAATTCCCCTAATGTTTGAAAATCATAGTTACATAAACATTTTCAATATATGTCTAAGGTAGCGAACATACAGGAGCTGACTTTGCAAGGACATTACAACTGATCAAGGAAGAGGGATTTGAATTGAAGACTTAGTTATGAAGGACAATGACGACATTGATATGAAATGATACAGTTAACTACAACGTGCTGACTATAATTATACTGATTGTCATGTTGGAGTCTTCAGTGTGACAATCACACACAGGTGGGAGCAGCATGGCTATTGGGACACTTCAGTCCATCGTGGATGAAAGAATCGGAGTCCAAAACTAGTCCATTGATATTCGGAGGAAATGCCTGTTGGAGAGAAAGATACATTTGTTCTATATTAATCCAGAGAGGGGACGGTTAAACGTACATGTATATAGTCATGTCTTTATTATCTTCACCAAAACATTTAACAGATTATTGGAACAGAACTGAATACATGTTTTTCAATATTTTCTGTGAAAAATGATGAAGAAAATTTTGGAGAACCTACTTGTCATAAACAATGGATGACGTCATTAATTATATGCAAACAATACGTTGATATGACGTGGCATTGCTATGGGACGCTTCGCAAATAATAAAAACAATTGGATAATGGAATTACAAAACATCATAATTGCTAATCCATGCTGACTGGCTCAGTGAGATCTAATGAAAATGTTTGTACCAATATCCTTGCCCCAATGGTTAATTTGCTATATTACAATGTTGATATAATTACTTGCCTACAGATATATGATGGTGTCGTGCACCATAGCAGCGTCCTAGAGGTCTGTAATCTTCATCGTGTATGCTGCTGCAGTGGCTGAGTGTGCAGACCCTCCCCCTGACAAGCGCGGAGACAGGTGCAGTGTGCTGCCACGGCAAGTGTACCTGTAAACATACAGATTGTGATCAAATGGCATTGCATGTACACAGTAACAATTAATTAGGTGCGGTGAAATGGGGTTTAATGTCGCGTTCAAGACTTTTGCACTTATATAGCGACATGCATGCACGTGTGTGCGCCTGCTTGTACAAGTCTGGACTAATGCTGATTTTGAAGTGCTAGCCCACTGAGATACCGTGCCACAGGTTTTTAACATGAATACCCCACTCTCAGACACAGTATACTGACTCCGAGCCCACCAGTTCTTGTTTTAGCCCCTTAATGACGAGTTGCAGGCAGGGTAACAACAAATACAATCTTTTAACGTCTTTTGGTATAACACAGCTGGGGTTCGAACCCCGGACCTTCCGCTCTCCAGGCAGACGCTCTATCCACTAGACCATAGAGGCGGTTGAACAAATAACTAGAATTGAATTGACTGAAGGAGTGTTCTGTAAAGGAAAAGACAGATAGGAGGTCTTGTAGTTCTCAAGACAGTTGTTTGGAAGAGTCTGTCTACAAATGAGTCTCATACCTTTCAACCATCAAATAAGTGCAGTCTGAAACTCACCTTGTCACTTAGTTCTGTTCAACAGCCATCTCAGTGGTTGCCTCATACTGCCAACATCCTACCACAGCACCGCACTTGATTAGGAAAATCCATCTTGAACTCTGAGTATCAAGTATCGCTGAAAATTTGACCAGGTCTGATGAGAGCACCCCGCTTGAAACTGGTCACTTAGATTGCTCTTGGGTTTTAGCCCCAAACTCTTCATCACATCTCTCTAACACCCAAGAGTAATGGCTGAAATTACTCTGTCTTCCTACCTCAGCAGCCTAGAAAGCCGCTCTATTTCTACGGTGGTTCAGGTAGAACCATGTAGTAAAAGGAAGAGGGTTGAATTTGGAACCACAGAATCCAAATCAACCGATAACATCGCAAAAGCGATGGATTTACCCGACAATCTAGTCGGCCCATATAAAACATATAGGAATCTCACGAGCAAAATCGCCCGTAACAATATGCAACTGGAATTTACAATTGCATGCAAAGAGAAGAGTCTAATTCCAAGGTTATTTAGACCATTTATTCAACAACACCAGACCAATTACAACCCAGAATTGGACAGCATCAGAAGTGAGGCAGCAAAAACATGCGCCTTAAAACTTATGGAAACACATATTTCCCAATTACAAGTCAACATATGTGAGCTTAGAGACCTAGCCACTATGGAGAAGAACAAACTCCAAAAGGATGCTGACAAAACATCACTGGATACTATACTTGCTGCGTGCCAAACAATATCCACTCGAGAATCCACCAACTGGCACACCAAACTGGATAAACGTTTTAACAAACTCAAAATGAGTTCAACGATAGGAATCCATACGATCCCAAACTGTTCATGGAACCTACCACCACCCCATGTAACCCCACGGGGAGACCTCACCGCCAAGAGCCCAGAAACTCCAGGCCTCTCAACTGGTTCAACAACAATAGATCTAGACAGACCTTCAAAAGGAAGACTCAGAACCAGTCAGGAAATCTCCAACTGGAAAGAGTCCTTAGGCAGCTCGCCAATGCCCTCAATGTGAGCGACAATAACAATACACACATTAGCAATGAATTTTCACATTTGAATTTGAACAATAATAGTTCAAACAAGTGCAAAAGTGAGCGTGGCTCACTAATATCCCCGACCCGCCTAGTGTGTCAGTAGTTACAAATTAAATAGCTAGGATAGGGTTAGGCCAGGGTTCCCCCTAGACTCCAATATCTGAGAGTCACCTTGACTCAGCCTATGAATTTTTGGGAGTCAAAAATATTTTTTGAGAGTCAAATGTTTTATTGTATGATTAATGAAATTTAAAGTGTTCACTTTAATGTTACACTTAAAGCTAAGTATCTTTTAAATATTATATGTCTTTAGTTTAAGTTAACAAGTGCTAATTAATGTTCTCAGCTGATTGTACTACAGAGAAATAAAGGATATATGAATGAAAAACAAAGTTTGTTGGTTATATTTTTTCACAATCTTTAATTACTTCACAGCTCATGAAACAATTTACAGTGACACTAATACAGGATGAATAAATAACATCAGTCTCAACTGTGAGACATAATTTTTAATCATGGATGGATATTAAAATACATTTCATGTCAGATTATAATTTAAGACCACTAACCAATTTACATGTTTTATCTAGTTATCTTGTATTATCTATCAACAGTGAAGTTGAACTGAAGAATTGTGAACACTCGTAATATTTTCTGGTTGAATACAGTTTATTAGCAACAACAAAAACGCCCAAAGCTTTACATTTCGTATATACCATATTTATTCGTGTATAATACACACTCGTGTATAATACGCACCCCTAATTATGGGCAATTAAATCCTGATAAAAATATCTCATGTATAATACGCAGAGACTTTTCTTCAGTCTCATTTCAGGCTGTCATGATTCGTCATCGGAAATAGCATAACAAATCCGAATTGAATTACGCAAGTTAATCCTCTTGTTACACTATCTGGTAATAAAAATGTGTTCTCTGTATGTCTGACCTTACGTTTGTCATCTATTTTATTAATTTTATTTAAAATTTCATTTAATAATGTTTACCTAAATTTTGGCAAAAACATGTGTCCCTCTGATACTTACAACTTCAGTTTACCCCGTTCCATAGGTTCCGTTTAACCACATACTGTGACCGCGCAAAATCACATTATTCTCCGCAACAATGATAATATTTTCTTCTGTTTCATATTTTACGAGTCTACACATCTAGATAAACATATGTCATGGTTAACTTTTAGTGAGAAAATATGCCGAAACGTGAAAAACCTTGTCCATTTGCAGAGTTTTCCTTTGTTTACATCACGTGCTGTCATCGAAGCCACACGGAGTGTGAGAGTTATGCTCACTTTGATGAATAAATATATTTTGTCCTGTACCTAACAGTCGCACAGTTTTAGTAGCATATCTATATAATTATGCAAAACAATATGTAAAGCCCCCGGCTGTTCTGATTTGAGCGTTTGTTTTAAAACGAGAGAAAAGTCTGGTCATGTGACAGGCTAAGCAAATTAGCCCGTGGCAGTGGTGTTATGCGAAGTTATGTTACTTCTAAAAACGACGATTAATTAAAACTAGACGTAAATTTTAAGATTTTTGCATATATTGTCTTCAGAAAATGTTTATAAATTAAGTTCAGGTGAGTAGTTGTAATATTTTCATTCCAAAGCTGGTAAACAACAACATAGATATTTTGAAATTGCATCAGTCATGACGCAGTCTTTATTTCTGGACGTATTTTTCCTTAATTGAGAGTCATATACGCAAGAATTCTACGTCAGGGGAAACCCTGGTAAGGGTTTAAAAAATTCATAAAAAAATGGAAAATTAATAAAAACAATTTTTGTTGTTTTGACTGCACCCCTCCATATGACACAGATTATATGTACTAAGTTTGAGATGAACCCTCTGAATAGTTTAAGAGAAATTGCGCGGACAAAGTTTTTGGATGGACGTTAGGGTTTTAAAAATTCATAAAAAAATGGATAATTAATAAAAACAATTTTTTTTGTTTTGACTGCACCCCTCCATATGACACAGATTATATGTACTAAGTTTGAGATGAACCCTCTGAATAGTTTAAGAGAAATTGCGAGGACAAAGTTTTTGGATGGACGTTTGGGTTTTAAAAATTCATAAAAAAATGGATAATTAATAAAAACAATTTTTGTTGTTTTGACTGCACCCCTCCATATGACACAGATTATATGTAGTAGGTTTGAGATGAATCCACTGAATAGTTTAAGAGAAATCGCGAGGACAAAGTTTTCGGACGGACGTTTGGGTTTTAAAAATTCATAAAAAAATGGAAAATTAATAAAAACAATTTTTTTCTTTTGACTGCACCCCTCCATATGACACAGATTATATATGTACTAGGTTTCAGATGAATCCACTGAAAAGTTTAAGAGAAAGCGTGCGGACAAAGTTTTCGGATGGACGTTTGGGTTTGAAAAATTCATAAAAAAATGGAAAATTAATCAAAACAATTTTTGTTGTTTTGACTGCACCCCTCCATATGACACAGATTATATGTACTAGGTTTGAGATGAATCCACTGAATAGTTTAAGAGAAATCGCGCGGACAAAGTTTTCGGACGGACGTTTGGGTTTTAAAAATTCATAAAAAAATGGAAAATTAATCAAAACAATTTTTTTCTTTTGACTGCACCCCTCCATATGACACAGATTATATGTACTAAGTTTGAGATGAACCCTCTGAATAGTTTTAGAGAAATCGCGCGGACAAAGTTTTTGGATGGACGTTAGGGTTTTAAAAATTCATAAAAAAATGGAAAATTAATCAAAACAATTTTGGTTGTTTTGACTGCACCCCTCCATATGACACAGATTATATATGTACTAGGTTTCAGATGAATCCACTGAAAAGTTTAAGAGAAAGCGCGCGGACAAAGTTTTCGGATGGACGTTAGGGTTTGAAAAATTCATAAAAAAATGGAAAATTAATCAAAACAATTTTTGTTGTTTTGACTGCACCCCTCCATATGACACAGATTATATATGTACTAGGTTTCAGATGAATCCACTGAAAAGTTTAAGAGAAAGCGCGCGGACAAAGTTTTCGGATGGACGTTAGGGTTTGAAAAATTCATTAAAAAAATGGAAAATTAATCAAAACAATTTTGGTTGTTTTGACTGCACCCCTCCATATGACACAGATTATATGTACTAGGTTTGAGTTGAATCCACTGAATAGTTTAAGAGAAATCGCGCGGACAAAGTTTTCGGACAGACGTTTGGGTTTGAAAAATTCATAAAAAAATGGAAAATTAATAAAAACAATTTTTTTCTTTTAACTGCACCCCTCCATATGACACAGTTTATATGTACTAAGTTTGATATGAATCCACTGAATAGTTTAAGAGAAATCGCGAGGACAAAGTTTTCGGACGGACGTTTGTGTTTGAAAAATTCATAAAAAAATGGAAAATTAATAAAAACAATTTTTCTTGTTTTGACTGCACCCCTCCATATGACACAGATTATATGTACTAGGTTTGAAATGAATCCACTGAATAGTTTAAGAGAAATCGCGCGGACAAAGTTTTCGGACGGACGTTTGGGTTTGAAAAATTCATAAAAAAATGGAAATTAATAAAACCAATTTTTTTCTTTTGACTGCACCCCTCCATATGACAGATTATATGTACTAAGTTTGAGATGAACCCACTGAATAGTTTAAGAGAAATCGCGAGGACAAAGTTTTTGGATGGACGTTAGGGTTTTAAAAATTCATAAAAAAATGGAAAATTAATAAAAACAATTTTTGTTGTTTTGACTGCACCCCTCCATATGACACAGTTTATATGTACTAAGTTTGAGATGAATCCACTGAATAGTTTAAGAGAAATCGCGCGCACAAAGTTTTCGGACGGACGTTTGGGTTTGAAAAATTCATAAAAAAATGGAAAATTAATAAAAACAATTTTTTTTCTTTTGACTGCACCCCTCCATATGACACAGATTATATGTACTAAGTTTAAGATGAACCCACTGAATAGTTTAAGAGAAATCGCGCCGACAAAGTTTTTGGATGGACGTTTGGGTTTGAAAAATTCATAAAAAAATGGAAAATTAATCAAAACAATTTTGGTTGTTTTGACTGCACCCCTCCATATGACACAGATTATATGTACTAAGTTTGAGATGAACCCTCTGAATAGTTTAAGAGAAATCGCGCGGACAAAGTTTTTGGATGGACGTTAGGGTTTTAAAAATTCATAAAAAAATGGAAAATTAATCAAAACAATTTTGGTTGTTTTGACTGCACCCCTCCATATGACACAGATTATATGTACTAAGTTTGAGATGAATCCTCTGAATAGTTTAAGAGAAATCGCGCGGACAAAGTTTTTGGATGGACGTTAGGGTTTTAAAAATTCATAAAAAAATGGAAAATTAATCAAAACAATTTTGGTTGTTTTGACTGCACCCCTCCATATGACACAGATTATATGTACTAAGTTTGAGATGAACCCTCTGAATAGTTTAAGAGAAATCGCGCGGACAAAGTTTTTGGATGGACGTTTGTGTTTGAAAAATTCATAAAAAAATGGAAAATTAATAAAAACAATTTTTGTTGTTTTGACTGCACCCCTCCATATGACACAGATTATATATGTACTAGGTTTGAGATGAATTCACTGAATAGTTTAAGAGAAATCGCGCCGACAAAGTTTTCAGACGGACGTTTGGGTTTGAAAAATTCATAAAAAAATGGAAAATTAATCAAAACAATTTTTGTTGTTTTGACTGCACCCCTCCATATGACACAGATTATATGTACTAGGTTTGAGATGAATCCACTGAATAGTTTAAGAGAAATCGCGCGGACAAAGTTTTCGGACAGACGTTTGGGTTTGAAAAATTCATAAAAAAATGGAAAATTAATCAAAACAATTTTTTTCTTTTGACTGCACCCCTCCATATGACACAGTTTATATGTACTAAGTTTGATATGAATCCACTGAATAGTTTAAAAGAAATCGTGAGGACAAAGTTTTCGGACGGACGTTTGTGTTTGAAAAATTCATAAAAAAATGGAAAGTTAATAAAAACAATTTTTGTTGTTTTGACTGCACCCCTCCATATGACACAGATTATATGTACTAGGTTTGAGATGAATCCACTGAATAGTTTAAGAGAAATCGCGCGGACAAAGTTTTCGGACAGACGTTTGGGTTTGAAAAATTCATAAAAAAATGGAAAATTAATCAAAACAATTTTTTTCTTTTGACTGCACCCCTCCATATGACACAGTTTATATGTACTAAGTTTGATATGAATCCACTGAATAGTTTAAAAGAAATCGTGAGGACAAAGTTTTCGGACGGACGTTTGTGTTTGAAAAATTCATAAAAAAATGGAAAGTTAATAAAAACAATTTTTGTTGTTTTGACTGCACCCCTCCATATGACACAGTTTATATGTACTAAGTTTGAGATGAATCCACTGAATAGTTTAAGAGAAATCGCGCGCACAAAGTTTTCGGACGGACGTTTGGGTTTGAAAAATTCATAAAAAAATGGAAAATTAATAAAAACAATTTTTTTTCTTTTGACTGCACCCCTCCATATGACACAGATTATATGTACTAAGTTTAAGATGAACCCACTGAATAGTTTAAGAGAAATCGCGCCGACAAAGTTTTTGGATGGACGTTTGGGTTTGAAAAATTCATAAAAAAATGGAAAATTAATCAAAACAATTTTGGTTGTTTTGACTGCACCCCTCCATATGACACAGATTATATGTACTAAGTTTGAGATGAACCCTCTGAATAGTTTAAGAGAAATCGCGCGGACAAAGTTTTTGGATGGACGTTAGGGTTTTAAAAATTCATAAAAAAATGGAAAATTAATCAAAACAATTTTGGTTGTTTTGACTGCACCCCTCCATATGACACAGATTATATGTACTAAGTTTGAGATGAATCCTCTGAATAGTTTAAGAGAAATCGCGCGGACAAAGTTTTTGGATGGACGTTAGGGTTTTAAAAATTCATAAAAAAATGGAAAATTAATCAAAACAATTTTGGTTGTTTTGACTGCACCCCTCCATATGACACAGATTATATGTACTAAGTTTGAGATGAACCCTCTGAATAGTTTAAGAGAAATCGCGCGGACAAAGTTTTTGGATGGACGTTTGTGTTTGAAAAATTCATAAAAAAATGGAAAATTAATAAAAACAATTTTTGTTGTTTTGACTGCACCCCTCCATATGACACAGATTATATATGTACTAGGTTTGAGATGAATTCACTGAATAGTTTAAGAGAAATCGCGCCGACAAAGTTTTCAGACGGACGTTTGGGTTTGAAAAATTCATAAAAAAATGGAAAATTAATCAAAACAATTTTTGTTGTTTTGACTGCACCCCTCCATATGACACAGATTATATGTACTAGGTTTGAGATGAATCCACTGAATAGTTTAAGAGAAATCGCGCGGACAAAGTTTTCGGACAGACGTTTGGGTTTGAAAAATTCATAAAAAAATGGAAAATTAATCAAAACAATTTTTTTCTTTTGACTGCACCCCTCCATATGACACAGTTTATATGTACTAAGTTTGATATGAATCCACTGAATAGTTTAAAAGAAATCGTGAGGACAAAGTTTTCGGACGGACGTTTGTGTTTGAAAAATTCATAAAAAAATGGAAAGTTAATAAAAACAATTTTTGTTGTTTTGACTGCACCCCTCCATATGACACAGATTATATGTACTAGGTTTGAGATGAATCCACTGAATAGTTTAAGAGAAATCGCGCGGACAAAGTTTTCGGACAGACGTTTGGGTTTGAAAAATTCATAAAAAAATGGAAAATTAATCAAAACAATTTTTGTTGTTTTGACTGCACCCCTCCATATGACACAGATTATATATGTACTAGGTTTCAGATGAATCCACTGAAAAGTTTAAGAGAAAGCGCGCGGACAAAGTTTTCGGATGGACGTTAGGGTTTGAAAAATTCATAAAAAAATGGAAAATTAATCAAAACAATTTTTGTTGTTTTGACTGCACCCCTCCATATGACACAGATTATATGTACTAGGTTTGAGATGAATCCACTGAATAGTTTAAGAGAAATCGCGCGGACAAAGTTTTCGGACGGACGTTTGTGTTTGAAAAATTCATAAAAAAATGGAAAATTAATCAAAACAATTTTTGTTGTTTTGACTGCACCCCTCCATATGACACAGATTATATATGTACTAGGTTTCAGATGAATCCACTGAAAAGTTTAAGAGAAAGCGCGCGGACAAAGTTTTTGGATGGACGTTAGGGTTTGAAAAATTCATAAAAAAATGGAAAATTAATCAAAACAATTTTGGTTGTTTTGACTGCACCCCTTCATATGACACAGATTATATGTACTAGGTTTGAGATGAATCCACTGAATAGTTTAAGAGAAATCGCGCGGACAAAGTTTTCAGACGGACGTTTGGGTTTGAAAAATTCATAAAAAAATGGAAAATTAATAAAAACAATTTTTTTCTTTTGACTGCACCCTTCCATATGACACAGATTATATGTACTAAGTTTGAGATGAACCCTCTGAATAGTTTTAGAGAAATCGCGCGGACAAAGTTTTTGGATGGACGTTTGTGTTTGAAAAATTCATAAAAAAATGGAAAATTAATAAAAACAATTTTTGTTGTTTTGACTGCACCCCTCCATATGACACAGATTATATATGTACTAGGTTTGAGATGAATTCACTGAATAGTTTAAGAGAAATCGCGCGGACAAAGTTTTCGGACGGACGTTTGGGTTTTAAAAATTCATAAAAAAATGGAAAATTAATCAAAACAATTTTTGTTGTTTTGACTGCACCCCTCCATATGACACAGATTATATATGTACTAGGTTTCAGATGAATCCACTGAAAAGTTTAAGAGAAAGCGCGCGGACAAAGTTTTCGGATGGACGTTAGGGTTTGAAAAATTCATAAAAAAATGGAAAATTAATCAAAACAATTTTTGTTGTTTTGACTGCACCCCTCCATATGACACAGATTATATGTACTAGGTTTGAGATGAATCCAGTGAATAGTTTAAGAGAAAGCGCGCGGACAAAGTTTTCAGACGGACGTTTGTGTTTGAAAAATTCATAAAAAAATGGAAAATTAATAAAAACAATTTTTTTCTTTTGACTGCACCCCTCCATATGACACAGTTTATATGTACTAAGTTTGAGATGAATCCACTGAATAGTTTAAGAGAAATCGCGCGCACAAAGTTTTCGGACGGACGTTTGGGTTTGAAAAATTCATAAAAAAATGGAAAATTAATCAAAACAATTAATTTTCTTTTGACTGCACCCCTCCATATGACACAGATTATATGTACTAAGTTTAAGATGAACCCACTGAATAGTTTAAGAGAAATCGCGCGGACAAAGTTTTCGGACGGACGTTTGGGTTTGAAAAATTCATTAAAAAATGGAAAATTAATAAAAACAATTTTTGTTGTTTTGACTGCACCCCTCCATATGACACAGATTATATGTACTAGGTTTGAAATGAATCCACTGAATAGTTTAAGAGAAATCGCACGCACAAAGTTTTCAGACGGACGTTTGGGTTTGAAAAATTCATAAAAAAATGGAAAATTAATAAAAACAATTTTTGTTTTTTCGACTGCACCCCTCCATATGACACAGATTATATGTACTAAGTTTGAGATGAATCCACTGAATAGTTTAAGAGAAATCGCGAGGACAAAGTTTTCGGACGGACGTTTGTGTTTGAAAAATTCATAAAAAAATGGAAAATTAATCAAAACAATTTTTGTTGTTTTGACTGCACCCCTCCATATGACACAGATTATATGTACTAGGTTTGAGATGAATCCACTGAATAGTTTAAGAGAAATCGCGCCGACAAAGTTTTCAGACGGATGTTTGGGTTTGAAAAATTCATAAAAAAATGGAAAATTAATAAAAACAATTTTTTTCTTTTGACTGCACCCCTCCATATGACACAGATTATATGTACTAAGTTTGAGATGAACCCACTGAATAGTTTTAGAGAAATCGCGCGGACAAAGTTTTTGGATGGACGTTTGTGTTTGAAAAATTCATAAAAAAATGGAAAATTAATCAAAACAATTTTTGTTGTTTTGACTGCACCCCTCCATATGACACAGATTATATATGTACTAGGTTTGAGATGAATTCACTGAATAGTTTAAGAGAAATCGCGCGGACAAAGTTTTCGGACAGACGTTTGGGTTTGAAAAATTCATAAAAAAATGGAAAATTAATAAAAACAATTTTTTTCTTTTGACTGCACCCCTCCATATGACACAGTTTATATGTACTAAGTTTGATATGAATCCACTGAAAAGTTTAAAAGAAATCGCGAGGACAAAGTTTTCGGACGGACGTTTGTGTTTGAAAAATTCATAAAAAAATGGAAAATTAATAAAAACAATTTTTGTTGTTTTGACTGCACCCCTCCATATGACACAGATTATATGTACTAAGTTTGAGATGAATCCACTGAATAGTTTAAAAGAAATCGCGAGGACAAAGTTTTCGGACAGACGTTTAGGGTTTTAAAAATTCATAAAAAAATGGAAAATTAATCAAAACAATTTTTGTTGTTTTGACTGCACCCCTCCATATGACACAGATTATATGTACTAGGTTTGAGATGAATCCACTGAATAGTTTAAAAGAAATCGCGAGGACAAAGTTTTCGGACGGACGTTTGTGTTTGAAAAATTCATAAAAAAATGGAAAATTAATAAAAACAATTTTTGTTGTTTTGACTGCACCCCTCCATATGACACAGATTATATGTACTAAGTTTGAGATGAACCCTCTGAATAGTTTAAGAGAAATCGCGCGGACAAAGTTTTTGGATGGACGTTAGGGTTTGAAAAATTCATAAAAAAATGGAAAATTAATAAAAACAATTTTTGTTGTTTTGACTGCACCCCTCCATATGACACAGATTATATATGTACTAGGTTTGAGATGAATTCACTGAATAGTTTAAGAGAAATCGCGCGGACAAAGTTTTCAGACGGACGTTTGGGTTTGAAAAATTCATAAAAAAATGGAAAATTAATCAAAACAATTTTTGTTGTTTTGACTGCACCCCTCCATATGACACAGATTATATGTACTAGGTTTGAGATGAATCCACTGAATAGTTTAAGAGAAATCGCGCGGACAAAGTTTTCGGACAGACGTTTGGGTTTGAAAAATTCATAAAAAAATGGAAAATTAATAAAAACAATTTTTTTCTTTTGACTGCACCCCTCCATATGACACAGTTTATATGTACTAAGTTTGATATGAATCCACTGAATAGTTTAAAAGAAATCGCGAGGACAAAGTTTTCGGAGGGACGTTTGTGTTTGAAAAATTCATAAAAAAATGGAAAATTAATAAAAACAATTTTTGTTGTTTTGACTGCACCCCTCCATATGACACAGATTATATGTACTAGGTTTGAGATGAATCCACTGAATAGTTTAAGAGAAATCGCGCGGACAAAGTTTTCGGACAGACGTTTGGGTTTGAAAAATTCATAAAAAAATGGAAAATTAATCAAAACAATTTTTGTTGTTTTGACTGCACCCCTCCATATGACACAGATTATATGTGTACTAGGTTTCAGATGAATCCACTGAAAAGTTTAAGAGAAAGCGCGCGGACAAAGTTTTTGGATGGACGTTAGGGTTTTAAAAATTCATAAAAAAATGGAAAATTAATCAAAACAATTTTCGTTGTTTTGACTGCACCCCTCCATATGACACAGATTATATGTACTAGGTTTGAGATGAATCCTCTGAATAGTTTAAGAGAAATCGCGCGGACAAAGTTTTCGGACGGACGTTTGTGTTTGAAAAATTCATAAAAAAATGGAAAATTAATCAAAACAATTTTTGTTGTTTTGACTGCACCCCTCCATATGACAAAGATTATATATGTACTAGGTTTCAGATGAATCCACTGAAAAGTTTAAGAGAAAGCGCGCGGACAAAGTTTTTGGATGGACGTTAGGGTTTGAAAAATTCATAAAAAAAATGGAAAATTAATCAAAACAATTTTGGTTGTTTTGACTGCACCCCTTCATATGACACAGATTATATGTACTAGGTTTCAGATGAATCCACTGAATAGTTTAAGAGAAATCGCGCGGACAAAGTTTTCGGACGGACGTTTGGGTTTGAAAAATTCATAAAAAAATGGAAAATTAATAAAAACAATTTTTTTCTTTTGACTGCACCCTTCCATATGACACAGATTATATGTACTAAGTTTGAGATGAACCCTCTGAATAGTTTTAGAGAAATCGCGCGGACAAAGTTTTTGGATGGACGTTTGTGTTTGAAAAATTCATAAAAAAATGGAAAATTAATAAAAACAATTTTTGTTGTTTTGACTGCACCCCTCCATATGACACAGATTATATATGTACTAGGTTTGAGATGAATTCACTGAATAGTTTAAGAGAAATCGCGCGGACAAAGTTTTCGGACGGACGTTTGGGTTTGAAAAATTCATAAAAAAATGGAAAATTAATCAAAACAATTTTTGTTGTTTTGACTGCACCCCTCCATATGACACAGATTATATATGTACTAGGTTTCAGATGAATCCACTGAAAAGTTTAAGAGAAAGCGTGCGGACAAAGTTTTCGGATGGACGTTAGGGTTTGAAAAATTCATAAAAAAATGGAAAATTAATCAAAACAATTTTTGTTGTTTTGACTGCACCCCTCCATATGACACAGATTATATGTACTAGGTTTGAGATGAATCCACTGAATAGTTTAAGAGAAATCGCGCGGACAAAGTTTTCGGACGGACGTTTGGGTTTGAAAAATTCATAAAAAAATGGAAAATTAATAAAAACAATTTTTTTCTTTTGACTGCACCCCTCCATATGACACAGATTATATGTACTAAGTTTGAGATGAACCCTCTGAATAGTTTAAGAGAAATCGCGCGGACAAAGTTTTTGGATGGACGTTAGGGTTTTAAAAATTCATAAAAAAATGGAAAATTAATCAAAACAATTTTTGTTGTTTTGACTGCACCCCTCCATATGACACAGATTATATGTACTAAGTTTGAGATGAATCCACTGAATAGTTTAAGAGAAATCGCGAGGACAAAGTTTTCGGACGGACGTTTGTGTTTGAAAAATTCATAAAAAAATGGAAAATTAATAAAAATAATTTTTGTTGTTTTGACTGCACCCCTCCATATGACACAGATTATATGTACTAAGTTTGAGATGAATCCACTGAATAGTTTAAAAGAAATCGCGAGGACAAAGTTTTCGGACAGACGTTTAGGGTTTTAAAAATTCATAAAAAAATGGAAAATTAATCAAAACAATTTTGGTTGTTTTGACTGCACCCCTCCATATGACACAGATTATATGTACTAGGTTTGAGATGAATCCACTGAATAGTTTAAAAGAAATCGCGAGGACAAAGTTTTCGGACGGACGTTTGGGTTTGAAAAATTCATAAAAAAATGGAAAATTAATAAAAACAATTTTTGTTGTTTTGACTGCACCCCTCCATATGACACAGATTATATGTACTAAGTTTGAGATGAACCCACTGAATAGTTTAAGAGAAATCGCGTGGACAAAGTTTTTGGATGGACGTTAGGGTTTGAAAAATTCATAAAAAAATGGAAAATTAATCAAAACAATTTTTGTTGTTTTGACTGCACCCCTCCATATGACACAGTTTATATGTACTAAGTTTAAGATGAACCCACTGAATAGTTTAAGAGAAATCGCGCGGACAAAGTTTTCAGACGGACGTTTGTGTTTGAAAAATTCATAAAAAAATGGAAAATTAATAAAAACAATTTTTTTCTTTTGACTGCACCCCTCCATATGACACAGTTTATATGTACTAAGTTTGAGATGAATCCACTGAATAGTTTAAGAGAAATCGCACGCACAAAGTTTTCGGACGGACGTTTGGGTTTGAAAAATTCATAAAAAAATGGAAAATTAATAAAAACAATTTTTGTTTTTTCGACTGCACCCCTCCATATGACACAGATTATATGTACTAAGTTTGAGATGAATCCACTGAATAGTTTAAGAGAAATCGCGCCGACAAAGTTTTCGGACGGACGTTTGTGTTTGAAAAATTCATAAAAAAATGGAAAATTAATCAAAACAATTTTTGTTGTTTTGACTGCACCCCTCCATATGACACAGATTATATGTACTAGGTTTGAAATGAATCCACTGAATAGTTTAAGAGAAATCGCGCGGACAAAGTTTTCAGACGGACGTTTGGGTTTGAAAAATTCATAAAAAAATGGAAAATTAATAAAAACAATTTTTGTTTTTTCGACTGCACCCCTCCATATGACACAGATTATATATGTACTAGGTTTCAGATGAATCCACTGAAAAGTTTAAGAGAAAGCGCGCGGACAAAGTTTTCGGATGGACGTTAGGGTTTGAAAAATTCATAAAAAAATGGAAAATTAATCAAAACAATTTTGGTTGTTTTGACTGCACCCCTCCATATGACACAGATTATATGTACTAGGTTTGAGATGAATCCACTGAATAGTTTAAGAGAAATCGCGCGGACAAAGTTTTCAGACGGATGTTTGGGTTTGAAAAATTCATAAAAAAATGGAAAATTAATCAAAACAATTTTTTTCTTTTGACTGCACCCCTCCATATGACACAGATTATATGTACTAAGTTTGAGATGAACCCACTGAATAGTTTTAGAGAAATCGCGCGGACAAAGTTTTTGGATGGACGTTTGTGTTTGAAAAATTCATTAAAAAATGGAAAATTAATCAAAACAATTTTTGTTGTTTTGACTGCACCCCTCCATATGACACAGATTATATATGTACTAGGTTTGAGATGAATTCACTGAATAGTTTAAGAGAAATCGCGCCGACAAATTTTTCGGACGGACGTTTGGGTTTGAAAAATTCATTAAAAAATGGAAAATTAATCAAAACAATTTTTGTTGTTTTGACTGCACCCCTCCATATGACACAGATTATATGTACTAAGTTTGAGATGAATCCACTGAATAGTTTAAAAGAAATCGCGAGGACAAAGTTTTCGGACGGACGTTTAGGGTTTTAAAAATTCATAAAAAAATGGAAAATTAATCAAAACAATTTTTGTTGATTTGACTGCACCCCTCCATATGACACAGATTATATGTACTAGGTTTGAGATGAATCCACTGAATAGTTTAAGAGAAATCGCGCGGACAAAGTTTTCGGACAGACGTTTGGGTTTGAAAAATTCATAAAAAAATGGAAAATTAATAAAAACAATTTTTGTTTTTTCGACTGCACCCCTCCATATGACACAGATTATATGTACTAAGTTTGAGATGAATCCACTGAATAGTTTAAAAGAAATCGCGAGGACAAAGTTTTCGGACGGACGTTTGTGTTTGAAAAATTCATAAAAAAATGGAAAATTAATCAAAACAATTTTTGTTGTTTTGACTGCACCCCTCCATATGACACAGATTATATATGTACTAGGTTTCAGATGAATCCACTGAAAAGTTTAAGAGAAAGCGCGCGGACAAAGTTTTCGGATGGACGTTAGGGTTTGAAAAATTCATAAAAAAATGGAAAATTAATCAAAACAATTTTTGTTGTTTTGACTGCACCCCTCCATATGACACAGATTATATGTACTAAGTTTGAGATGAACCCACTGAATAGTTTTAGAGAAATCGCGCGGACAAAGTTTTTGGATGGACGTTTGTGTTTGAAAAATTCATAAAAAAATGGAAAATTAATCAAAACAATTTTTGTTGTTTTGACTGCACCCCTCCATATGACACAGATTATATATGTACTAGGTTTGAGATGAATTCACTGAATAGTTTAAGAGAAATCGCGCCGACAAAGTTTTCGGACGGACGTTTGTGTTTGAAAAATTCATTAAAAAATGGAAAATTAATCAAAACAATTTTTGTTGTTTTGACTGCACCCCTCCATATGACACAGATTATATGTACTAAGTTTAAGATGAATCCACTGAATAGTTTAAAAGAAATCGCGAGGACAAAGTTTTCGGACGGACGTTTAGGGTTTTAAAAATTCATAAAAAAATGGAAAATTAATCAAAACAATTTTTGTTGTTTTGACTGCACCCCTCCATATGACAGATTATATGTACTAGGTTTGAGATGAATCCACTGAATAGTTTAAGAGAAATCGCGCGGACAAAGTTTTCGGACAGACGTTTGTGTTTGAAAAATTCATAAAAAAATGGAAAATTAATAAAAACAATTTTTGTTGTTTTGACTGCACCCCTCCATATGACACAGATTATATGTACTAAGTTTGAGATGAATCCACTGAATAGTTTAAGAGAAATCGCGCGCACAAAGTTTTCGGATGGACGTTTGGGTTTGAAAAATTCATAAAAAAATGGAAAATTAATAAAAAACAATTTTTTTTCTTTTGACTGCACCCCTCCATATGACACAGATTATATGTACTAAGTTTAAGATGAACCCACTGAAAAGTTTAAGAGAAATCGCGCCGACAAAGTTTTCGGACGGACGTTTGGGTTTGAAAAATTCATAAAAAAATGGAAAATTAATCAAAACAATTTTGGTTGTTTTGACTGCACCCCTCCATATGACACAGATTATATGTACTAAGTTTGAGATGAACCCTCTGAATAGTTTAAGAGAAATCGCGCGGACAAAGTTTTTGGATAGACGTTAGGGTTTTAAAAATTCATAAAAAAATGGAAAATTAATCAAAACAATTTTGGTTGTTTTGACTGCACCCCTCCATATGACACAGATTATATGTACTAAGTTTGAGATGAACCCACTGAATAGTTTTAGAGAAATCGCGCGGACAAAGTTTTTGGATGGACGTTTGTGTTTGAAAAATTCATAAAAAAATGGAAAATTAATCAAAACAATTTTTGTTTTTTCGACTGCACCCCTCCATATGACACAGATTATATATGTACTAGGTTTGAGATGAATCCACTGAATAGTTTAAGAGAAATCGCGCGGACAAAGTTTTCGGACGGACGTTTGTGTTTGAAAAATTCATAAAAAAATGGAAAATTAATCAAAACAATTTTTGTTGTTTTGACTGCACCCCTCCATATGACACAGATTATATATGTACTAGGTTTCAGATGAATCCACTGAAAAGTTTAAGAGAAAGCGCGAGGACAAAGTTTTCGGATGGACGTTAGGGTTTGAAAAATTCATAAAAAAATGGAAAATTAATCAAAACAATTTTTGTTGTTTTGACTGCACCCCTCCATATGACACAGATTATATGTACTAAGTTTAAGATGAACCCACTGAATAGTTTAAAAGAAATCGCGAGGACAAAGTTTTCGGACGGACGTTTAGGGTTTTAAAAATTCATAAAAAAATGGAAAATTAATCAAAACAATTTTGGTTGTTTTGACTGCACCCCTCCATATGACACAGATTATATGTACTAAGTTTGAGATGAACCCACTGAATAGTTTTAGAGAAATCGCGCGGACAAAGTTTTTGGATGGACGTTTGTGTTTGAAAAATTCATAAAAAAATGGAAAATTAATCAAAACAATTTTTGTTTTTTCGACTGCACCCCTCCATATGACACAGATTATATGTACTAAGTTTGAGATGAATCCACTGAATAGTTTAAGAGAAATCGCGCGGACAAAGTTTTCGGACGGACGTTTGTGTTTGAAAAATTCATAAAAAAATGGAAAATTAATCAAAACAATTTTTGTTGTTTTGACTGCACCCCTCCATATGACACAGATTATATATGTACTAGGTTTCAGATGAATCCACTGAAAAGTTTAAGAGAAAGCGCGTGGACAAAGTTTTCGGATGGACGTTAGGGTTTGAAAAATTCATAAAAAAATGGAAAATTAATCAAAACAATTTTGGTTGTTTTGACTGCACCCCTCCATATGACACAGATTATATGTACTAGGTTTGAGATGAATCCACTGAATAGTTTAAGAGAAATCGCGCGGACAAAGTTTTCGGACGGACGTTTGTGTTTGAAAAATTCATAAAAAAATGGAAAATTAATCAAAACAATTTTTGTTGTTTTGACTGCACCCCTCCATATGACACAGATTATATATGTACTAGGTTTGAGATGAATCCACTGAAAAGTTTAAGAGAAAGCGTGCGGACAAAGTTTTCGGATGGACGTTAGGGTTTGAAAAATTCATAAAAAAATGGAAAATTAATCAAAACAATTTTTGTTGTTTTGACTGCACCCCTCCATATGACACAGATTATATGTACTAGGTTTGAGATGAATCCACTGAATAGTTTAAGAGAAATCGCGCGGACAAAGTTTTCGGACAGACGTTTGGGTTTGAAAAATTCATAAAAAAATGGAAAATTAATCAAAACAATTTTTTTCTTTTGACTGCACCCCTCCATATGACACAGTTTATATGTACTAAGTTTGATATGAATCCACTGAATAGTTTAAAAGAAATCGCGAGGACAAAGTTTTCGGACGGACGTTTGTGTTTGAAAAATTCATAAAAAAATGGAAAATTAATAAAAAAAATTTTTGTTGTTTTGACTGCACCCCTCCATATGACACAGATTATATGTACTAGGTTTGAAATGAATCCACTGAATAGTTTAAGAGAAATCGCGCGGACAAAGTTTTCGGACGGACGTTTGGGTTTGAAAAATTCATAAAAAAATGGAAATTAATAAAACCAATTTTTTTCTTTTGACTGCACCCCTCCATATGACAGATTATATGTACTAAGTTTGAGATGAACCCACTGAATAGTTTAAGAGAAATCGCGTTGACAAAGTTTTTGGATGGACGTTAGGGTTTTAAAAATTCATAAAAAAATGGAAAATTAATAAAAACAATTTTTGTTGTTTTGACTGCACCCCTCCATATGACACAGTTTATATGTACTAAGTTTGAGATGAATCCACTGAATAGTTTAAGAGAAATCGCGCGCACAAAGTTTTCGGACGGACGTTTGGGTTTGAAAAATTCATAAAAAAATGGAAAATTAATAAAAACAATTTTTTTTCTTTTGACTGCACCCCTCCATATGACACAGATTATATGTACTAAGTTTAAGATGAACCCACTGAATAGTTTAAGAGAAATCGCGCCGACAAAGTTTTCGGACGGACGTTTGGGTTTGAAAAATTCATAAAAAAATGGAAAATTAATCAAAACAATTTTTGTTGTTTTGACTGCACCCCTCCATATGACACAGATTATATATGTACTAGGTTTGAGATGAATTCACTGAATAGTTTAAGAGAAATCGCGCGGACAAAGTTTTCGGATGGACGTTTGGGTTTGAAAAATTCATTAAAAAATGGAAAATTAATAAAAACAATTTTTGTTGTTTTGACTGCACCCCTCCATATGACACAGATTATATGTACTAGGTTTGAAATGAATCCACTGAATAGTTTAAGAGAAATCGCGAGGACAAAGTTTTCGGACGGACGTTTGTGTTTGAAAAATTCATAAAAAAATGGAAAATTAATAAAAACAATTTTTGTTTTTTCGACTGCACCCCTCCATATGACACAGATTATATGTACTAAGTTTGAGATGAATCCACTGAAGAGTTTAAGAGAAATCGCGAGGACAAAGTTTTCGGACGGACGTTTAGGGTTTGAAAAATTCATAAAAAAATGGAAAATTAATCAAAACAATTTTGGTTGTTTTGACTGCACCCCTCCATATGACACAGATTATATGTACTAAGTTTGAGATGAATCCACTGAATAGTTTAAGAGAAATCGCGAGGACAAAGTTTTCGGACGGACGTTTAGGGTTTTAAAAATTCATAAAAAAATGGAAAATTAATAAAAACAATTTTTGTTGTTTTGACTGCACCCCTCCATATGACAGATTATATGTACTGGGTTTGAGATGAATCCACTGAATAGTTTAAGAGAAATCGCGCGGACAAAGTTTTCGGACAGACGTTTGGGTTTGAAAAATTCATAAAAAAATGGAAAATTAATAAAAAACAATTTTTTTTCTTTTGACTGCACCCCTCCATATGACACAGATTATATGTACTAAGTTTAAGATGAACCCACTGAATAGTTTAAGAGAAATCGCGCCGACAAAGTTTTCGGACGGACGTTTGGGTTTGAAAAATTCATAAAAAAATGGAAAATTAATCAAAACAATTTTGGTTGTTTTGACTGCACCCCTCCATATGACACAGATTATATGTACTAAGTTTGAGATGAACCCTCTGAATAGTTTAAGAGAAATCGCGCGGACAAAGTTTTTGGATGGACGTTAGGGTTTTAAAAATTCATAAAAAAATGGAAAATTAATCAAAACAATTTTGGTTGTTTTGACTGCACCCCTCCATATGACACAGATTATATGTACTAAGTTTGAGATGAACCCACTGAATAGTTTTAGAGAAATCGCGCGGACAAAGTTTTTGGATGGACGTTTGTGTTTGAAAAATTCATAAAAAAATGGAAAATTAATCAAAACAATTTTTGTTTTTTCGACTGCACCCCTCCATATGACACAGATTATATATGTACTAGGTTTCAGATGAATCCACTGAAAAGTTTAAGAGAAAGCGCGCGGACAAAGTTTTCGGATGGACGTTAGGGTTTGAAAAATTCATAAAAAAATGGAAAATTAATCAAAACAATTTTGGTTGTTTTGACTGCACCCCTCCATATGACACAGATTATATGTACTAGGTTTGAGATGAATCCACTGAATAGTTTAAGAGAAATCGCGCGGACAAAGTTTTCGGACAGACGTTTGGGTTTGAAAAATTCATAAAAAAATGGAAAATTAATAAAAACAATTTTTTTCTTTTGACTGCACCCCTCCATATGACACAGTTTATATGTACTAAGTTTGATATGAATCCACTGAATAGTTTAAAAGAAATCGCGAGGACAAAGTTTTCGGACGGACGTTTGTGTTTGAAAAATTCATAAAAAAATGGAAAATTAATAAAAAATTTTTTGTTGTTTTGACTGCACCCCTCCATATGACACAGATTATATGTACTAGGTTTGAAATGAATCCACTGAATAGTTTAAGAGAAATCGCGCGGACAAAGTTTTCGGACGGACGTTTGGGTTTGAAAAATTCATAAAAAAATGGAAATTAATAAAACCAATTTTTTTCTTTTGACTGCACCCCTCCATATGACAGATTATATGTACTAAGTTTGAGATGAACCCACTGAATAGTTTAAGAGAAATCGCGTTGACAGTTTTTGGATGGACGTTAGGGTTTTAAAAATTCATAAAAAAATGGAAAATTAATAAAAACAATTTTTGTTGTTTTGACTGCACCCCTCCATATGACACAGATTATATGTACTAAGTTTGAGATGAATCCACTGAATAGTTTAAGAGAAATCGCGCGCACAAAGTTTTCGGACGGACGTTTGGGTTTGAAAAATTCATAAAAAAATGGAAAATTAATAAAAACAATTTTTTTTCTTTTGACTGCACCCCTCCATATGACACAGATTATATGTACTAAGTTTAAGATGAACCCACTGAATAGTTTAAGAGAAATCGCGCCGACAAAGTTTTCGGACGGACGTTTGGGTTTGAAAAATTCATAAAAAAATGGAAAATTAATCAAAACAATTTTTGTTGTTTTGACTGCACCCCTCCATATGACACAGATTATATATGTACTAGGTTTGAGATGAATTCACTGAATAGTTTAAGAGAAATCGCGCGGACAAAGTTTTCGGATGGACGTTTGGGTTTGAAAAATTCATTAAAAAATGGAAAATTAATCAAAACAATTTTTGTTGTTTTGACTGCACCCCTCCATATGACACAGATTATATGTACTAGGTTTGAAATGAATCCACTGAATAGTTTAAGAGAAATCGCGAGGACAAAGTTTTCGGACGGACGTTTGTGTTTGAAAAATTCATAAAAAAATGGAAAATTAATAAAAACAATTTTTGTTTTTTCGACTGCACCCCTCCATATGACACAGATTATATGTACTAAGTTTGAGATGAATCCACTGAAGAGTTTAAGAGAAATCGCGAGGACAAAGTTTTCGGACGGACGTTTAGGGTTTGAAAAATTCATAAAAAAATGGAAAATTAATCAAAACAATTTTTGTTGTTTTGACTGCACCCCTCCATATGACACAGATTATATGTACTAAGTTTGAGATGAATCCACTGAATAGTTTAAGAGAAATCGCGAGGACAAAGTTTTCGGACGGACGTTTAGGGTTTTAAAAATTCATAAAAAAATGGAAAATTAATAAAAACAATTTTTGTTGTTTTGACTGCACCCCTCCATATGACACAGATTATATGTACTAGGTTTGAGATGAATCCACTGAATAGTTTAAGAGAAATCGTGTGGACAAAGTTTTCGGACGGACATTTGGGTTGAAAATTCATAAAAAAATGGAAAATTAATCAAAACAATTTTGGTTGTTTTGACTGCACCCCTCCATATGACACAGATTATATGTACTAGGTTTGAGATGAATCCACTGAATAGTTTAAGAGAAATCGCGCGGACAAAGTTTTCGGACGGACGTTTGGGTTTGAAAAATTCATAAAAAAATGGAAAATTAATCAAAACAATTTTTGTTGTTTTGACTGCACCCCTCCATATGACACAGATTATATGTACTAAGTTTGAGATGAATCCACTGAATAGTTTAAGAGAAAGCGCGCGGACAAAGTTTTCGGACGGACGTTTAGGGTTTGAAAAATTCATAAAAAAATGGAAAATTAATAAAAACAATTTTTTTCTTTTGACTGCACCCCTCCATATGACACAGATTATATGTACTAAGTTTAAGATGAACCCAATGAATAGTTTAAGAGAAATCGCGCGGACAAAGTTTTCGGATGGACGTTAGGGTTTTAAAAATTCATAAAAAATGGAAAATTAATGAAAACAATTTTTTTCTTTTGACTGTACCCCTCCATATGACACAGATTATATGTACTAGGTTCGAGATGAATCCACTGAATAGTTTAAGAGAAATCGTGCGGACAAAGTTTTTTCGGACGGACATTTGGGTTTGAAAAATTCATAAAAAATGGAAAATTAATAAAAACAATTTTTGTTGTTTTGACTGCACCACTCCATATGACACAGATTATATGTACTAGGTTCGAGATGAATCCACTGAATAGTTTAAGAGAAATCGCGCGGACAAAGTTTTCGGACGGACGTTTAGGGTTTAAAAAATTCATAAAAAAATGGAAAATTAATAAAACTATTTTTTTCTTTTGACTGCACCCCTCCATATGACACAGATTATATGTACTAAGTTTGAGATAAATCCACTGAATAGTTTAAGAGAAATCACGTGGACAAAGTTTTCGGACGGACGGACAGACGGACGGATGGACGGAATCTTGGTATAACTATATACCCCCGACATTTTGTCAGGGGTATAATAAAAATCCTGAACCTTACAAAAACGCCTTCATTGCCAATCTGTCTGATTATCAACTTAATGAGACAGAACTTAGTGTTCTTAGCAATGGCCTTACTTTTAGCCCGACACCGTTAGATATGGATCTTAGCAAAATATATACAGATCTTAAAGACTTTTTTCCGGAGAATGAGAATCTCTCATTTCTTTCATGAGACAAACAAATAAGAAACAGTTGATAATTTCAACAATCTAAAGCGTAAATTTGGCCCATGAAGCACATGAACCCCAAATCCGGGCATAGACCCGACGCTTGATGCTTTTATCAAATCAGTCAAACACCAATTTCTCAAAATGAACACCATCCCGTTCATACGCAACAACCTTACACGTGCACAGAGAACAGCCATCAACAGTCTCAAAAACAACTCAGAAATCGTGATAAAAAAAGTAGATAACGGATCAGCAGTCGGTATTCTAAACACTACTGACTACATACAAGAGGCCACACGTCAACTCACTGACTCCCAACTTTTATCTCAAAATAGACCATGACCCCATCATGGAATTTGCCAATGAAATCACACAACTTCTCAACAAATTCTTCACCAAAGAAGAGATCACTTACAAAATATTCAATGGACTGTTACCCAAACACCCCAAACCCGGCCAGTTTTACCTCCTGCCCAAAATTCATAAAAACCTAACACTAGGTAAAGTACCGGGCCGCCCTATCATAAGGGGGAACGGTACGGCCACTGAACTGATTAGCAGCTTCGTTGACGAACACATAAAAGAGTTCGTCAAACATTATCCCAGTTACATCAGGGACACCACCTACTTTATCCAGACCGTAGACACTTTCAACCTCCCACCCAATAGTGACATCATTCTTGTCACTATGGATGTCACATCCCGTTACACCAAAATACCAAACACGGAAGGCCTTCGTTCAGTAGCTCAGGCCATTAGGGGCTTCAAACCTGACTGGTCCATTAGCCCCACAAGCTTACTTTCTTTACTTAGACTTGTGCTATACAAAAACAATTTTGTCTTCAACAATGTACACTTTGTACAAACCGGAGGAACGGCCATGGGTACCAAACTAGCCCCATCATACGCAAACATATTCATGTGAGAACTAGAAGAAAAACTTCTAAAAAAAATCACCGATAGTCCAAACTTATACGTAAGATTTATAGACCACATTTTCCACATTTGGACTCTGGGTAACACTAGGTTAGAATCTTTCATCGAAGAAATGGACCGATCACATCCCACCATTAAATTCACGGCCGAATTTTCCAGGGAAAAATTGGCTTTCTCAGATACATGGGTCACATTAACCAAGCTACTAACAAACTGGACTTTGACCTATACTGTAAACCCACAGATACACACTCTTATCTGCTATATACCTCCTGCCACCTGCGTCACATCAAAGTCAAAGGACCATACAGCCAATTCCTCCGACTCAAAAAGATATACAGCTCCCAGTCACAATATGAGTTCCATAGCAACAATCTAGTAAAATACTACCTCAGGAGAGGTTACCCCAAGAAAATTCTCTTGGACAACGAAACGAAAGCTAACGCTAAAGAGAGAATGTCCCTCTTAATACAAAAACAGACACCCTCAGAAGACACTAAACCAGTGATCTTTATCACAGATTACAACCCCACTGCACTCAAGGTTAGCTCTATGATAAAAAAGTCCTGGCACCTACTTCATGGTACAGACATCTGCAAAGACCTTCCAAATCCCGCACATCACAGCATATAGGAAGAACCGCACACTCAGAGATATCCTCATGAGAGCGGCAATCACATATCCACCACCTAAACCACAAATCAGTGGCCGCACTGTACCAAACCTAGATGACAGCTGTCACAAACAATCATGCAAAATCTGCATAAATATGAAGCCAGTTAACACCTTCACCAGCCACACAACAGGCAAGACATATAAATGCCATTCGCATTTCACTTGCAAAAGCAGAAACATAATATACTTGCTAAGCTGCACTAAATGTGGTAAACAATACATAGGCGAAACCAAACGCCACCTCGGCACCAGACTCAAAGAACATTCTGCAGACACAAACCATCAGAGGGACAAACCTGTCGCTTAACACTTCAAGTCTGTAGGTCACTCAACCAGAGACCTACACTATCAAATCATACAACAGCTCAAAACAGACCCTGAGTCAGCTCAGAGCACGGCTAGACGCCGATCCATTGAACTCAAATGGATATTCGATCTGAAAACCATCCACCCGCAAGGCATGAACGACAAGATCTAATCCTGGAATTCCCAACCCACTTACCTTTTTTGTTTTAGATGTTGGTTCGATGAGGACAATGAAACTGACCTCTGTGGTGAAGCAGTTGAACCTTCTGAAGACGCCAGATAATATCATGCTCACGACAGTTCATGAAGGACCTTTCAACTGCCAAGGTCACAGCGTGAACCTTCTGATCTCATCCAGAGACAGACCCGATGTTAGATTCCCGATTTTCAACGCTTTCACCTCAGATCAGCTATCCTTGTCAGAGTACTTGTATCCAGTGGAAGCCCTCAAGACGCACTACCTTCATTTGAGAAATACACCTTTGCCAATGATCGACAAAGCTATCACTACTATCCTCATGGGTTCTGATCATGCAGATCTCATACTGCCAACCCAACCAATCTAATGATCCGGAACAAGCTCCAGTGGCAGTGCATACCAAGCTGGACTGGGCCCTCCAGGGACCAAGTCAGCTATTCATGAATCCCAAAGACATGCAATGCCATTTCACGGCAGGTTCCAGTCCAGATCAGGTGATGAACAATGTTGAAAGACTATGGCAAGTTGACATTTTGCCTTTCAATGAGCGAAAAGTAACTCTTTCCAAACAGGATCAAGACGTTATATCCAAACTTGAAGCTAAAACAGTGCGAGTGAAAGTTAGCGATGGTAAGCACTATGCAACACCACTCCTGTGAAAATCGGACCATATTAAGTTATAGTCACGCTATCTTGTGACATTTGTGCTAAAGGTACAGTACAATATATTGTATTACTTTTTTCCTTGACTGATTTTGAGTTCCATTTTCCATGGCATGCTAGTCTGCATTATTTAAGATCATAGTGTAAAGCTTCTTTTCCTTTTACAAATACCGATATCTATACTTTATTTAGACTGCAAATGTAAGGTGATCTTGTGGTCATGACTCCAATCACAAATACTCGTACACACATTAGCTGAGATGATTTTCACGGCACGTAATAAGTTAGAACAGAATCAAACACAATCATGTGTCGGCCAAAATGACCGTCAGGAAACCTCATAACCAACTAATGTTTTGTGCATGTCTAGTATCCCATAATGTTTCGTGATAAGTTTCATTCTGAATATAATGTGAAATAGTCTGGACAAAATCGTTTGGTGTTATTAAAGATTTCCTATGATAAACGAAGTCCTTCACAAATATTACGTCGTTAGGTATTTGTATTACACAATGACTTGTTCTTGAGGCTTTTTATTGGAAACAAAATAAACCATTTCAATAATTTACTTCTTTTCCATTCCATTCCGACTATATCATAAGCATGTGTTAATGAATGATACTCATGAATCAGGTTAGAGCGTATCCACCACAAACACATGCAAATGCAAGTCAGGTATTTGCAAGTCAAGGACATACATGTACAGTTACCACATTGAAATAACACAACTTTATAAGAAGCTTCTGAAATAAACTTAGGGAAGAGCTGGTTTCGTGTTTTAGAGGAAGACACTAGAATATACGTGTATGTATTTACATAGACTTATCAGGCTGATTATAACTAGATTTGATTGAGAAATTTTTATCAATCAGACGTATTTTTCTTAGAATTGATGAGTAGATGTAAATCTTCCATGAACTGCTATTTGAGCGTCTTCGGGATTTATAACATGGTGCCCCGATTTTGATTTCAGTGGGGGGCACGGGTGGCCCAGTCGTCTTAGGCGCTGCGATTCGCTGTACATAGTTGCATCCCTTGGGCACGCTAGAAACCTCTAATTGTGGGTTCGTAACACGGTTCACCCCAATTAAGTTTCTAGGTTTGTCAGCACCATACCCGTGCTCGTGGGGTTCGTCGAAATGGTAAACGTCTGAGACCTGCATCACTTCGGGCTTTCCTCCCACATTAAGCTGACACGCCGTGATATAACTGGAATACAGTTAAATGGGCAATTACCTAAAGCAATTCCCCGAGAGTTGTTGCCTTTGTTATTGTTTTTCCCCGTGAGTACCCGGATGATATAGCAGAGATCTAGACTAGTTCGCGACCTGTGCTGCGCCATTCGTAAACACAGTTGTCACTTTTATTGACAGTATAAGGGCGTATGGTCACATTTATCAACAAAATGAAATACAGTTTTGGAAATAATAAGGAAATGTAGGTATCTTTGTGGGTAGCATCATTAATGGTGACGGTGTTTTGATAAGTCACTTGCTTGGTAATTGTGTGATTTTCGTTTACACTATTTTGACTTGCAACACAAAGAAAATATTTCACCTGCTCATTGCTTATTTTATGGTGTTTATATTTTTACAGTCAAAATGTGCAAAAGTTTCACTTAGGAAATTTATTAAACGCCTAAATATTCAGTTATTTCACAAATTGACTGAAAAATATGCCCATCTGTATTATTATGATGACGAATTCCAAACATTTTTATGTTTAATATCATCACCAAGTGACTGAAAATGTAAGGATATTGAAAGTACATTTCTATATTGTTTGGACTCTAATCCCAGCATAATTAATCCATTGTGATGTTTTAAGCCCTTTTGACCGTCTTGGTCATTTTTAGTCAATCTGTTAAATAAATGAAGAGATTTTTCAGTCAATCGCCTGAAATATTTAGACATTCTATAGATTGCCTGAGTGAATCATATTTTACACATTGACTGTAACATATACACGCATTCAAAGGAAAAGACTTGTGCAAACAACGTCTATCGCGCATCGAAGAACTTCCCAACCAAGACGTAGAGGAACATGAATGTGTCTGTTCAATGCTACAGCAAATGAATGAAAACAACATGCAAATATCATAATTACAACCTATCAAAGTTATATGTATATTTTTAGTGAGCTGCCTTGTTCGAGGAATGCAACCGTAAATATTCACATAAAGGAACAATATTCCACACATCTGCAGCTGTACAAAGAAACTTATTGGATGTCACGTGTCTCTGTAACAATCAAATATTTCAAAATATATTTATCGTTTCGGGATATTATAACCCGTGTTTGGTTTCTCAACTGATCACTTAGTTTGTTTCATTTGTTTCACATAGGTGTCAAGTCTAGAAGGTCAGCTGAGAAAGCCCGCGTGACAACTGTTTTCATAATGTCCACAGTTCTTTAAAAAAATCCATTGAGTTAGATAACAATGAGCAATCAATCAAGGTTATATCGGCTTTGAACAAAGTATGTTGTTTTCACATAGGCACTTCACGCCCAGATATTGGGGTATTCCATCTGCTTAAGTAAACACACATGTAAACGCTTACTTTTGACAAATCCACTGTGCAAAATAACAGTCATTATTCAATCAACGTAATTTCTGCTGATCCTTTGATGGCGAGGAATGATGGTGATCACTCCTCTTGCTGGGCTGAAACGTGCATATTATATAACATACATTTCACCTCACTTCAAACCGGGGTTCGGTTTAAACCTGGATTTGAATTGAATAAATACCCCAGACACACGAAATGCCTAATGGGAACCTTTATCAGGTAATCTGTGTGGTGCCTCCAGTAATTATACCTGTAATAAATTAACTGAGCATCAATTGAATGACGACAAATACACAAGTGTAGGGTTATACCAGAAAACATGGATGACAACAAGGGAGTAGTTAACCCACGCAATACGAAATCCGAAAATGCTTTCACTGCAGGGATGCTTTTCTTATTATAAACTATAACCACCAGGGGTATTTCCAAATAACGACATCCGATGAGCTTCAGTCGTTCTTTTTGTCTGTTTGTTTAGGCTGAAGAAATTTATTTACATGCGCCCTTTGTCCAAATCAGTGTTGAAAAATGAGTAAAACAGACGATAGCCCAGTCTCTTGTCACGCTCAGTTGCGCTAGCGAGCAAAATCGACTCACGGCAGCTAGTGTGCCCAAGCGGCCAATGTCAGACTGCCGAGAAGAAGCTAGAGATTAGCTGCTTTAAACCCAAGTCACTCACTGATTTCAGTGATTCGTTCTGATAAGTAGTGCCCCTTCTAACTATTCACTTATTATACCTGTTGTCAGTCTTAGAAACATTTCAATGTTCTAAAACAGATAATTAAATAGTTGGTTCACATACTCATCGACCCGTTGGACGCGGACATTTCGCAATTTCATAAATCAATTTCTGAAGTGGTCTAACGGGTTCATTTTGTGACATGTGTACATAGCAAAAGTGTCAGTTTAATGTAGGTATATAACGTACGGGCTTTGCCTTAATTATATGCAATATTATTATTAAAGCAATACACAGACTTCTTTCTTTAGATACGCATGTATGTGTTTAAAAGAACATCCTTGAAAGGGGCCCGGGGGAAATATTATCTGGGATGGTAGGTGGCAAGACGATTGTGTTGTATAATTTTCCTCTTACATGGAATAAACATTTCACGAACGCCCGATACCATCACTATTTGATAGTGATTTATAAACACATGCTCACGATACAGTCGGAATGCTTTTAGCAGAGATTTTCTTTTGAATATGGAAAGGATTGTGTCGCTTTTATTATGAAACTGTAGCATATTAAATAATTCACTAACATTGTTGGCGGGTGTTAGTGCAGTCAGTATAGACGCTTGAATTTCGAAATATACCATTTGAAGTTTGAATCTATTTGTCGGCGAAACATTTATAGCTTATAGCTAATAACAAGCCAACTTGACATATCCGATAACACACTCGCGAGTAATCAGAACCTCTCTTACTTTCTTAAAGATATGTTCGAGCTCAAATTAATGAAATGAATTGTTTACAAATATCAAACGATGCATGGAACCCATGTCGCCAATATCTTCTCTATCCAGGGAATATTTACCAGAAACAGTGTCAAAAGAAAACCAAATCACTCTATTGCAAAAAGCGTTTTTGTGAAACGATAGCCAATGAAGCCTGTTGATTTGTAAAACAATAGAGGATTATAGGGGCCGTCTCACAGGCAAGTGAGCGAAGCTCTGCATGGTGAGCAGAGGTTTCAGCTCCACAGGATTCCAAACAACCAACCAGGTCGAAGGCTGACATTCTAATAAAAGTAAGCGGGGTCCGACCAGACACGCATTTATAGACGGAACAAAAAGCTACAGAAACCCTGATCATGCAGCTGAATGCCGGGGGTCGCCTGACACCTAAGAAGAAAAATTAGGGCGCCTGATAACACCCTGCAGACAACCCAACACCCGCTATGGATGGCCAAGCAACCATTCAGCAATATCATGACACTGTGTCAAATTATGTCTGCTTGTAAATGTAAATGTGCTTATTTAGAAAGAGCAACATATGTACATTCGTATTTGAATTATCGCTTATGTATCCTTGACATGATCATCATGCTTGTGACAACTGTTATGTTCGGGCGTAGCGGTAGTAAACCCTCCATTATATCTAAAATGTTAACTGTTCTTTAAACACGACCAGGTGCTATAAGCGGACCCATAGACAATTTACGTCAGATCTCTATACAACATTAACATATGCTCCGATTAAATCCGGGGCGCATTCAAATATTATTGTCTTATCAGCAGCATATTGGGTGAATTATAACTATAACTGTCAGATGCTAAACGTAAGTTCGGGACATAATCTAGAATATTTAAGGCTTTAAAAATGATAATTTAGTTGATTTTATTTCGATAATAATTTTTATTATCATGAATATCTCCTTAACGAATATCTAATATTCAAAGAAGATTGCAGCTCGCTTTAAAGTGCATTCCATCCTCCGTAACAATTGATGCGATGGTATTTGTGGATTAGCCTTCAAATGTTATTACTGTAGAATATCACTTTTTGTAAGAATTATGAAGTGGACATTTGGAGGCGTCTCAGGATATCTTTCATGATGTGTTTTCTAGCATTCACCACTAATTATAACAGGATATTGCAAACATGTATAGACTGCCTGGCTGTAGATAGGATTTGTGATCTTAACAATTACCGGGTGTGACAAAGTATACTTGGTCTCATTAGGGGATACCAAGGGTATCAGTTTAATATTAGAGGACGGTGGTAGTGAATACGTAATAGCATGTCGATTTCTAATCCTTTCTTTCTCTGTGGGTAATCCTTTCAACCTGATGAAAGGAGGTCACTCAACCAGTTTGTGCATTTTTTTGTCAAATATGTCTTTAAATGAAGGACAGCTGAACAAAGAGTAAAATCTATTTCCCATGTCACTTCCAGCTGGTGACATGAAGTGAACTTGACATGTGATGATGACTTTTCATGTTTATATTATAATAGTTTGTCAAACTGTAAATGAAACTGTAATATAAATTATTAATATATTCAATGTGAGGAAATGTCAGTACGGGATATTGTCCGAGTAGGGGACTGTCAGTGTTGGGGAAATGTCCCACACTCCTTAAATATATGGTGTGGTACATAAAAAATGAGCCAACAATCCCGCGTTGTAAATGTTCCTATTTTAGAACGTAATATGTGGCAATGAGTATGATAACCTTTTTATTCAGATCTTCGGAGAGGCAGAAACAGAAGCCACCACTTGCTTGTTTTGTCCTATCCGTTTTACAAAACGATATAAAACAGTGTCAAACCATACCTACATTGTTTTGTGTGATGGATGATACAGGTACATGTTATCTCGTCTTCCTAACATTCACTTACTTCATTAGTGAAGGCGCACACGTACAACTAAACACAACGACATGAGAAACATATTTTCATGACCTGTAGCCAAGAGGTCCTTGTCAATTGTAGCCCTCCCTCCTTTAGTGAACATTAATGAACAACCGGTATCAATACATAACATATTCTCTGGTCTCGAATCAACGTAACAAGTTAATTAAATACTGCGTAGCAATCCTATTTCAGTAAAGGAATGTTAAGAACAAGATGACAAAATGACTGCATAGTGTAATGTGTTTGAAGTCATTGTTCTATATTCTAAGCAAACACGATACCACAGGATATGTGAGATGTTGCTGACGAAGAAATATGATCGTGTGTCAATGCAATTCAATTCTTTATTTTTCAGTATAAAGGCCATAGGCCCACAAACTGAAAAATACAGTATAGATCTTGTGTCGCAAATAGATGGTAATCCTTGATCCTCGCACAAACCTATCGATATCGTTCATATCTGTTGCGCTTCCGTCCTAATGACCATGAGTATTACATATGTTCTTAAATGTAAAAACGTCTTAAATGCCACTGGTTAACGCTACTACATGTATTCAATTGTCTGCAAAGCTGATTCTACTCTACTCCTAATGAATACAATTTGCTGGAAGGTGGATTTCATCCTCCATGTTTATGATGTTATATAACACATGACTCTTCCTGTTATTTTGTGCACCTGCTTAGCATTGTGAGAAGACAATGTAATCAACTATCTGAGTTGTCTCGCTATAAGTTACATAATAAACTGTGGGGTGCTTTTTTCATTGTGAATAATGCTGCAGTCTGGTTTGCTCTCGAATGTCTAGAGAGTAAAGAATTCATCAAATCATAACTATATCTGCAGACCCCGCCACCAAAAACCCTAATCCCTTCAGATTCATTAAGTGGGCTCCAGGCTATAAAAAAAACTAAATCACAAAAAGCGCCCAAAACTAATACAACAGATTATTAAAAGCGCCAACAATCTACGTAAACTAGGAAAAGACATAGAAATAGTACGGATCCCTGCCCACGTTGGAGTGTTTGGCAACAAACACGCAGACAAATCAGCACTAACATTAGAAGAAGTAAGCATCAACCTACCAATGTAAAAAAAATAAATTAAAAGTAACACAAAAGTGGCAAAATAACTATCAGAAATAACTAAACTACAAACAGGCCACAATAAGTTAAACTCCCACCTACACAAAATTAAAAAAAACACCAATCCAGGAAATGCCCCCACTGCAACTTAAAAGAAACTCCTGAACACGTCATACTATATTGCACACAGTACCAGCAACATAGAACAACACTCCAATCCACACTAAACTGCAACAATCAAATGACACTAGCAACGGTACTAAACCCCCTAAATGACTTACAAACCTTTAAAGCACTAGGCATATATCTAATCAAAACAGGCCTACTCGGCCGCATCTAACAAAGTACAACAAACAAGCTGCCAATAAACCTTAAAATTCTAAACCTACAAAAACATACTTAGAACTACAACTACTAAAACTACATTTAGTACCCCCTCCATCTTTTGCATGGCATATTTCAAAATTCCAAATTTGTTATCCAAATTAAGTAAACAACCCTAAAAGCCCCCCCCTAGGTTGCCCCACCTTCTCGGACATACCCTTTTCGACCAAACACTAAATGGCCTGGCGGGCCCGTGCGCGAAATACGCATGTGTCGGAAAGCGCACGTGAAAGTCCCAATTTAAGTAAGTAAGTAAGCAGACCCCGCGTATTTGAGACACTCGACATGTGTATACGTGCATCAACTTTTGCACAAACCAAGTGTAGCAGTTGTTTGTCTGATTAACGAGCAGAAACTCATCTTTGACCTATCATTTTAAAACCGTCTATGTATCATGTCTTTGAAAATCATTTACAAGTTCAACACATAAGGAAGACATCTTTAATTTGGGCAACACAATGTTTCAGAGTGTATACTTACTCCTTCACCTGATGAAGGAGTAAATATTACTTCGAAACATTGTGTTCCTCATAATAAAGTTACCATCCATAAATTCTTTTCCTTACATGTATGTATCATCCGTGTATCACCTGGTTTCTACTTTGTTTTGAGGAAAGTTATTCCGTTTTCATAAGCACATCAAACCGAAATGTAGTTTCATATATCTAATCCTGAATGCTAAATGCTAAACAGAGACTGTGATGGCCACTGTTAACACTCAGCATTTCAGGCATTTACGGACGAACCCAAGTCCTTATTGTGTATGAATCAGATGAACTGAGGACCAAAATCGGGGTGAATCTAGAAAAAAAGTGTATTCAGGCACCACTGGGAATTGCGTTCTCATACACTACTCCCAATTCGGAAGACTATTGACAACTTATACAAATGAGTTACACACATCAGGGAATATAAACATTTGTCAATGAATTTCTTATTGATTAATATAGAATAGGTCATGCATCCTTGTGGAAAAAATACAGTTTTAAGAACATATCCATGTAAAGCTTTATACTGTTAATGGACCTACCACCTACACCTCTTTTAATATAATATGAGCAACAGGCTTATATAGCTCCAGGTTAGATTGAACATACATCCAACATACATGGGGAAGTAACGCACGACAGCATTTTTGAAGTGTACATGCAGTGTACCAATATGGCGCCACTTTCTCGGCACTATTACCGACTTTTAAGGCACTATCGGGCCACTTTCACGGCACTATCGCGGCACTATCACGGCACTTTGGCGCCACTTACGCGAAACTTCGCAGCATAAGCGCAACTTTCGCGGCATTTTCTAGCTGCTGAGGTAGCAGTTGAACTGAAGAAAAGTTTCTGTGGCAATATCTCAGCTGTGAACCTTCCTGATTGTTCTCAGTACAACAACTGGGAATCACTAGTCAAGGCTACCATGGAGTGCCTTGACAGGGCAGCCATAAGTGATCAATTTGATGAAGTTGAACTCATAGAGAAAGTGGAAACACTGTTGTTTCAACAAATTCAGCTGGAATGCTTTCCTGATGGAATTGCATCATTAAGAGAAGGCAAAGCAATAACCCGTACAAGCAAACTTATAGAACTCAATCCAAAATATGACCCATCTGATGGCATGGTAGGAGTTCGTGTAGACTCAGACAGGCTGAGGGACACCCAGACAATGTCAAACACCCTAAAGTCCTTGACCCTAAACTTCCCATAACAAGGCTCAACATCAAGGACTTTGATGAAATCTTGCACCATTATGGACCAGAATACTACTTCGCAGAAGTTCGATGAAAGTTATGGATACTGAGGGGATGGGAAGCAATCAGACGCCATCAGAGACTTTGTACAGCATGTCAGAGATCATGTGCATCTCCTCAGATACCCCAGAGGGCAGATCTCCCCCCCATCACGCCTTCGACTGTACAAACCTGCATTCTGTTTGACTGGCGTGGATTGTTTTGGACCAGTGTGGCTGGACCAAGATTGGCTGCAGAAGAGGAAAGCATTGGGATATAGTCTTCAAGTGTCTCACAACCAGGGCAGTTCACCTGGATCTGCTCGAGAGTATGGACAGTGATGCTTTCTTCATGTCTTTGAGACGATTCATAGCCCGCAGAGGGTAACCCTATGAAATACTTTCAGACTGTGGTACCAACTTCAAGGATGGTGACCTTGAGTTGACTGAAGCATTTACCTCAATGAGCCCTGAGATCGCCCAGCAGTTGACCAAGCAGAAGATACGCTTCAAGTATAATCCACCTTATGCACCTCACTTTTGTGGCTGCTGGGAGAGTGAAATAAAGTATATTATACATGGCCTTAGAGTTGTCCTCGGAGATCAGTCAGTGGCTGAGCCAGTCCTGCGAACTGTTCTTATAGAAGTTGAAGCCATAATGAACTCAAAACCTCTAGGTTATGTCCCGACCGATAAGGCTGACCTTGATAATTTGACCCTACTTTACAGAAGGTATAAACGAATCATTAACTCTATAGGATTTTTTTTTATGTATAATATGTACAGTTTCTACTCTATATCTCATTTGAACATCTGTCATGTTGGTGCCTGCATTTAATTGATATTCGTCCGTCCACTACCCAACAAAACTTCAAAGAGGGTTACACACACATGTGAATTGATTGGCATGTTATCGAAGTTATTGAATAAATACTTAAATTAACAAAATACCAATATGATATGGTGAGTGTATCAGAGGGTGTCAATTCCTGTACATGAAGCAGTGTAATTGGCAGAGGTGACGGAGATGGTAACCTGTCATCACACCTGAAGACGAAACAGTATTTTGTTAATTTAAGTATTTATTCAATAATTTCGATAACATGCCGATCAATTCACATGTGTGTGTAACCCTCTTTGAAGTTTTGTTGGGTAGTGGACGGACGAATATCAATTAAATGCAGGCACCAACATGACAGCTGTTCAAGTGAGATATAGAGTAGAAAATATAATATTACACATTAAAAAATCATTCCTATAGAACAAATTATAGGTTTATATCTTCAGTTTTACTTACTGCATGTGGAGAGGTAACACCAGGTTGACGTGGTCCCTGACGGTGGCAACTGAGGCAGTGGCTTGGATCTGAGGCTAGTGTTAACTAACGCTGGTGACGACAGAGTCTGGTTGCAACCAAGGCTGGTGGCAACTGAAGCAGGCGACAACTGAGGCTGGCGGAAACTAAGGCAAGTGACAACTGTGGCTGGCGGGAACTGATGCTGGTGGCAACTGAGGCCTGTGGCAACTGAGGGAGGTGACAACTGAAGGAGATGACTACTGAGGGAGGTGACAACTTACCGGTATGTGGTGGCAACTGAGGCCGGTGGCAGGTTGACAAGAAGAAAATTCACACGTCCGATCCATAGTGGAATTGGTTGTTTTAAATCTGCTTAAATCTGGTAGCAACTGAGACAGGTGGGAACAGACTCACTCCGCCATTGAAATGACAATGTGGAGGAGACCTGGATCATTCAGGTTGTTGTCAGCACCCCTTTATGGGACTCCCTCCACGGTCGAAATATCATGTGGAGGGACCCTGAGGTGATGTCAAGTCATCAACACACCTTCATGGAACTCCCTCCACCGTCGAAATTACAATGTGGAGGGACCCTGATGTGTTGATGACTTGAATGTAAATAAAAGTGACAAAATCAATTCCATAATCATAAGAAATCTCTACTAAAAGAAGAGTCCATTTCATATTTCGGACCATATCAAAAGCATGTGTTTATGAATCACTAAATACATACAATCAATTCTGCTTTTGATAAAGACTTTGTGTGATTATGAAAAGGTTTTTGTGGCTTTCATTTACATACAGACCATGTTGTAGCGAAACAAAAATCGATACAGATTTAAAACAACCAATTCCACTATGGATCAGATGTGTGAAATTTCTTCGTTGTCAACTGGTTGGTGGCAACTGAGGCGGGTGGCAACTGAGGCAGGTAACTTGTGGCAACTGAGACTCAGGCAGGTGGCAACTCAGGCCAGTGGCAACTGAGGCTGGTGATAACTGAGGCTGGCGGGAACTGATGCTGGTGGCAACTGAGGCGGGTGGCAACTGAGGCCTGTAGCAACTGAAGGAGGTGACAACTGAGGGAGGTGACAACTTATGTGGGGGCAACTGAGGCCGGTGGCAACTGAAGGAGGTGACAACTTATGTGGTGGCAACTGAGGCGGTGGTAACTGAGACTGTGGCAACTGAGGCAGTGGTAACTGAGACTGTGGCAACTGAGGCGGGTGGCAACTGAGGTGGTGGCATGTTGCAACTGAGAGTGGCGGCAACTGGTAGCAACTGAGGCAGGTTATTTGTGGCAACTAAGGCAGGTTATTTGTGGCAACTAAGGCAGGTTACTTGTGACAACAGAGGCTTGTGGCTGGCTGCAGCTCAGGTTGGCTGCAACTGAGGCTGCTGGCAACTGGGGATGGCAGCTGGTAGCAACTGAGACAGGTGGGAACAGACTCACTCCGCCATTGAAATGACAATGTGGAGGAGACCTGGATCATTCAGGTTGTTGTCAGCACCCCTTTATGGGACTCCCTCCATGGTCGAAATATCATGTGGAGGGACCCTGAGGTGATGTCAAGTCATCAACACACCTTCATGGAACTCCCTCCACCGTCGAAATTACAATGTGGAGGGACCCTGATGTGTTGATGACTTGAATGTAAACAAAAGCGACAAAATCAATTCCATAATCATAAGAAATCTCTACTAAAAGAAGAGTCCATTTCATATTTCGGACCATATCAAAAGCATGTGTTTATGAATCACTAAATACATACAATCAATTCTGCTTTTGATAAAGACTTTGTATGATTATGAAAAGGTTTTTGTGGCTTTCATTTACATACAGACCATGTTGTAGCGAAACAAAAATCGATACAGATTTAAAACAACCAATTCCACTATAGATCAGATGTGTGAAATTTCTTCGTTGTCAACTGGTTGGTTGCAACAGAGGCTAGGGGCAACTGAGGCAGGTAACTTGTGGCAACTGAGACTCAGGCAGGTGGCAACTCAGGCCAGTGGCAACTGAGGCCGGTGATAACTGAGGCTGGCGGGAACTGATGCTGGTGGCAACTGAGGCAGGTGGCAACTGTTCTCATAGAAGTTGAAGCCATAATGAACTCAAAACCTCTAGGTTATGTCCCGACCGATGTGAGTGACCTTGATCCTGTGACACCAAACACCCTCCTTTTTGGGGGGCTTGACCCCGCACTGCCACAGGTAGTGTATGAGGGGCTTTTGGGAAGGAAGCGCTGGCCGTACAGTCAGGTGATTGCCGATCAGTTCTGGAAGAGATATGTGAGGTACTATTTGCCCACTCTTCAAATTCGACAAAAATGGAGAACCAGAAGAAGTGACTTGTGTGGTGATGATGTGGTGCTAATCATTGATTCTAAGCAGATTCGGGCTCAACGGTTGGTTGGTCGTGTAGTTGAGACCTGTGTGAGCGCGGATGGTAGAGTTCGAACTGCAAAAGTTCGGGGTTGATAAGGAATACACCAGACCCGTGTCAAGACTAGTCAAACTTCCAAACCTTGACAACAATTGATTGTTTATGTTTACTGATGTATCGCGCAATAGACAATGTCAAGTGACTTTGCACCTCAAATTTTTCTCACAGCCGCCCCCAAATTTTGTTACAGTGTTTGAAGCACCTTGATTCCTATTCCGTTTTTTGATTACCTGATTCCTGTTGATTCTAAGTTTTTGTAAATCCCATTTTTAGACGAATAAATGGCAACTTCCATGAGGCGTGTGATTCCTTTTGATACCTATTTGACCCTATTTTACAGAAGGTTTAAACGAATCATTAACACTATAGGAATAAATTTTTATGTACAATATCTACAGTTTCTACTCTAAATCTCACTTGAACAGCTGTCATTGTTGGTGCCTAAATTTAATTGATATTCGTCCATCCACTACGCAACAAAACTTCAAAGAGGGTGGCACACACATGTGAATTGATCGGCATTTAATGGAAGTAATTGAATAAATTCTTAAATTAACAAAATACTGTCTATACTCCTTCTTTGAAGAATCCTAGGCTTGTTTAGAAGTATCAAATGAATACATCCAGAGCAGCATGGCTCAACCACATCTGTATGTATCCATTCTCGTGACAGGCCGAAATAGATTTTCAAATTTAATATGACAAAGGCAGACTGAATTTGAAACATGGCAGAAACCTACGTGTACCCTCACAGCTATAATTACATTTAGTACTAACTACTAAATGACTTTGTCGCGCGTATCCAAACCATGGGCTAATTACGTCTGTAACCCAATCACCCCTCGTAACTCAATCACCCCTGGGCCACCACTCGGCACCGTGCCCGGGGAATAATCCCGCGCAAGCATCATCCCGCCCTTTGTTAGTCCGTCATTCGCGAACAGCCCTTCCCCAAGTACACACGTGTGTCACTGTATCTAATCGCTTTCGCTTTGTATGTTTCCTTTGTACCCAGTCGCGACCGTTTCGCCGATTACGCTTTGAATACCATCTATTCCAACACTCGCCGTATCGCATTTACACAATCGCGACCGTTTCGCCGATTACGCTTTGAATACCATCTATTTCAGCACTCGCCGCAACGCATTTATTCCGTTCTACTCCCGAACTTCACCCTCAGGACAATTTACGCTTGTGGAATACCAACTCACCACCTCGACCTTTCGTGATGCCTCCCAAGAGAAGAGCAGCCGTCAACCACAAGCTTGTGAGGGGAGCCAAGCAGGCCAGGACAACCAGAAGACAAACCCCGGGAGTACACATTGTACAGGAGGCAACAGCTGATGGTGAGTGTGCCAATTACGGAAATATCGAAGGTGGCAACAGAATTAACGTACAATCGGCGCAGCTTGTAAATGCCGCGCAGGCTGCCAACTCGGCTACCCAGGTAAACGAGCAACTGGAAAAAATACTCCAGTTGCTGGAACATTCAGCGCCCGGCCCGGTTAGCGCAAACCAACAGGTAAGGCTTGGTTTTAGTTCTCCCTCCATTTCGCCCAACATAGGGAGAATCCCCGATGCTAACAACAAGGCCGACGGTGATGCGGCTTGGCCAGCCAATCACATCGCAGGATACGGGGATTCCCTTTCCTTCCGTGCAGACGGAATAGACAACAGGTGAGGGAAAAAATCTGGCGTGGCGAGTATGTCGACCTCGGCACAATACTACCAAACAACGAGGGAAGTCACGAGGACGGTACGATTACCATGGCGTATGACTCCTCAGGTAAGGTAATTTTTAAACCAATGAAGCAGCAACCAAAGCGCCTGTCACTGGCAAGCTGGACTTCAGCTTTCCACATTTTCATGTGTATATATGTTAGTAGGCACTCCGAGGTCCGCATAACCCAGGGGTTGCTGTCCTACATAGAAACCATAAGAACGGCGGCACTTCGATTCGGGGGGGATGCCTGGTCAACCTACGACCAACAATTCCGACACAGAATGTCAAGGGACCCCTCACGACGCTGGGACAACATCGACGGGGAGTTGTGGCTGAAGTACATGGTAACACAGCTGGTACTACAACCAGAATCAGGCGGACGGGGCGCAATGACACGCGTACAGGGGGACATCGCCAGTCCGGTATGCTGGGATTTGAATAAATTTGGCTGTAGCAGGGTCAACTGTAAGTACACTCACAAATGCGGTAAGTGTGGCAAACATTCCCATAGCTCTAGGACCTGCTTTCGAGGGAATGGGGTCCAACCGACCCCATACAAGCCCAATCAGCCTTTTCCTAACAGAAAACCAGCCGTCAAGGCAGGTAAATTCAATGGCCCCTTCCCCCGTGGATCTCAATGAAATGGCACCCTGGTTACGCCAATATGCTAGGGTCAATTACAGAGATGCAAATTATTTATGGGTAGGTTTTAGCTTTGGCTTTAAGCTCGAGTTCCAGGGAAGCCGCACGGGTCGCCTGGCACGAAACTTGCGATCAGCCACGCACCAAGATACGGCAGGCTACGTGAAACAAAACTACAAAAGGAAGTCGACCTTGGCAGGATGGCGGGCTCCTTCAAGGACACCCCCCTAGACAACCTCCAAGTATCCCCAATAGGCCTGGTGCCCAAGAAGCAGCCAGGATATGGCCAGCACCTGGGTAAGCATGCGGAGGAATTCCTTCTAATTCACCATCTATCCTATCCCAGGGGTAAATCTTTACATGACTTCATAGACACAGAGGCCTGCTCCGTTGTGTACTCCAGATTTGATGAAGCTACCCATATGGTCCAACAACTGGGAAAGGGAGCACTACTAGCAAAATTCGACATTCAGTCGGCCTTTAGAATTCTACCAGTCCACCCATCCGATTTCGAGCTGCTAGGCATCAGATTCGAAGGTGAGTTCTATTTCGATAAATGCTTACCATTTGGCTGCTCCATATCTTGCGCCATATTTGAAACGTTTAGTACCTTCTTGCAATGGTGCATGCAATCGCATCTTCCAACGTGTCCGATAATGCATTACCTGGATGACCTCCTAACGGGGGGGGACAGCAGGCACCAGCCACTGCTCAGACAACCTCAATGGATGCATGAATACACTAGAACAGCTTGGGGTTCCTATTGCGCACGACAAGACGGTGGGCCCCACAACCAAACTGACATTCCTAGGGCTGGAAATCGACACTATTGCAATGCAGATCAGAATCCCAGAGCCCAAGATCAAGGAGGCAACAAGGGAAATCCAAGACATCCTGTCAACAGGTAACATCAAGGTCACAAAAAGGGCCCTTTAGTCCCTCATAGGCAAGCTTAACTTTATGTGCAGGGCTATACCAATGGCAAGGGCATTCAGCCGCAGGCTAATCGATCTGCTTAGCAAAGGTAAGCAACCATTTCACCACATTAGGATTACCAGCTGGGTCAAGGAAGACCTACAAATGTGGTTAACATTTCTCACGAGTTATAACGGCATTTCAGTGTTTCAGGACCAACTATGGGTGGACAGCGATTTCCTCCAGCTGTTTTCAGACGCAGCGGGTGGCGCCGGCTTTGGGGCCTACATGCAGGGCAAATGGTTTAACGGTGCATGGCCACCCCAGTGGGTGACGGATGGAACTACACGGGACTTGACGCTCCTGGAGCTGTTCCCCATCACACTGGCCATCCAAATCTGGGGCAAGCAACTCGCAAACAAAAAGGTCCTCTTTTACTGCGACAACCAAGCCGTCGTAACAATAATCAACAAGCAGTCAACCAAGGCCCCCAGAGTGATGAGCCTACTCCATCGCCTAATCCTGCAGTGTCTCCGATATAATATTATGTTTAAGGCAAAGTATGTATGTTCCACTGCTAACACTATTGCCGATGCTCTCTCGAGGTTTCAGCTCAAACGCTTCCGAGAGGCAGCACCAGCCGCGGACCAGAACCCCACACCTATCCCGTGCAACATATGGCTGATCTGAGGCAGGAAGCCGGCAGACTCCTACAACAATCTCTGTCTACTAATACATGGGCCACTTACCAAACAGGTCCGCACACCAGCTACAAGAGGTGTGGCCAGTCCCGCTGGATCAGGTCATAAACTTTATTGCTTATCTGTCAGTCACTCACCACTCCCCTAACACAGTCAAGACTTACATTGCAGCGCTATCTTCACACCACAAATTCCACGGGCTCACCGACTGTACAAACCATTTCCTGGTAGGCAAGATTTTAACCGGCTTACACAAATCAGCGGGCCGACCAGACACCAGAAAACCGATCACTGCAGATCTGCTGCAGGTAGTAACCAACAATCTGCCTCACGTATGCTCATCAGCATATGAAGCCAGGCTGTTCAAGGCAGTCTACTGCACAGCCTTCTTCGGTTTCTTTAGGGTTAGCGAACTGGTCCAAACTGGACCCTCAAAAACAGGTTGCGCCATCCAGAATTTAAGCTTCTCGGGCAACCCCCAGCAGCTTTCAATCCATTTACCACACTCAAAGTCTGATCAGTACAGGATGGAGACAACAGTTACAATGACAACAGTTACAATGTCATCTATACCAGGTAATCCGCTATGTCCGGTAGTCGCCACTACATGCATTCGTTCACCTTGACCATTCCCCCGTTACAAGGTACCAATTCCAGGCACTCCTAAAAAAGGCCTTAGCACACAGCAACATAAACACGGCCTGCTATTCTTCGCACTCCTTCCGCATTGGGGCAGCTACATCAGCAGCCATGACCGGGGTGCCCCAACACCTCATACAACAATACGGCAGGTGGAAATCAGATTGCTACAATGCTTACCAACAAATTCAATGTTGCACAATTAATTCAAATAGTCTTTCATGGTACTTACTACACTTCTGATTGTTTACAGTTTGGATGGTGGGATCCAGCTACATGGCCAGGGCACGGCAGTACTTGCTCCTGAAGGGCACCAGTCCGAAGCAACCGAGGATGCTATGGCTGGCACGAGGGGGGATGAGGTGGAAGGAGCTGGACACCATTCTGGATGCACAGGTCAAGGCGACACGGCGCAGCCCCAGAGCCCTCATCATTCACCTGGGCTCCAACGACCTGTGCTCGGTCAAGGGCAGCCAACTCTACCTTGACATGGTGGCATCAATCCTTCGGATACAACTCCAGCTTCCTGACACCAAGATCATCGTATCCTCAATGCTGCCCAGGCGCTACTGGCATGATGCCAGGGACCCACTAAAGATCGAGGGGATGCGGAAGAATATCAACCGCCGACTGGCCAACCGAGTCAAAGAGCTCGGCGGTACAATGGTGCCACATCCCCAGATCCTAGCATCAGACAAGACATGGTACGCCTGGAAGGGCGTCCACCTCAGTGACAAAGGACTGTGTGTGTTTACGGACAATTTATTGCATGCCCTGGCGCTCGTTTTCTCCACAGGTTAGTGTTTCCTTTCAGTACATAGGCAAGCCGGGCAACAATGCTATCTCCGCGTATCGCGTGGCCGTGGGTGTGGGGTAGCACTCTGGTGCTTTGTGGCGGGGTTCTTGTGGGCTACACTGCTAGTAACAAATTAACTTGCTTCCAAATTAATACTCGTGCTTAAGGCTACCTGCTTTTCAGCGGGAACCTTTCCGGGGTTACCTGCTTCTCAGTGGGAACCTTGTCTTTCCCGACTCTTCAGCCGGGGAATCGTAAAATAACATACGTTGGGGCAAACAATTGCCACGTATATGGGCCCGGCGGCAGAAGTCGTCTTGTCAAGCAGTAGCTGACAGTTGGGTCCGCGGCAGGAGCCGCACAATGGTTTTGCTAATGGGGCCGGGCAGTGGGATCTGCTTTGGCCGGCTACCTGGGGCCAGGCAGCGGTAGTCTGACTTAGGCCAGCAGCGTGGAGCTGCTTTTGGCAGCGTGGGAGTTGCCAAGCAATGGTAGCGTTTAAATATGCTACCGTGGGGGCCGGACAGCCATGGCAACGGTAGCATTTTGGTATACACAATTAGCAGCTAAGTGGCCCACTAGTACCTGCACACCCTCGGCCATTTAACCCAATCTCATCTTCTGTTTTTATTATAGGCACGGGCATCCACGGCTCGGTGGCCCAGCCTCTCCTTGGCATATCGCGGGATAAACACTAAACTTTTATCAGTGTGGCTTTGAATTCCCAAACTATACTAAAATTCCAAACCATTATGCTTGATCTATGTAAGCTTTATATATATTTAAATAAATTTCTTATGCTGGTTTAGAAGTAGTAAATGAGTTGTATTTTATGCCGCTTTTTAGCAATTTTCCGCAATTTCACGGCGGGGGACACAAGAAATGGGCTACACACATTGTACCCATGTGGGGAATCGAACCCGCATCTTCGGTGTGATAAGCCAACACTTTAACCACCAGGCTATCCCACCAGCCCCTTGGTTTTGGAGTGGCCATAATCGAGTCTAGACCAGACAATCCAGTGATTGACATCATGATCATCGATCAACACAGCAAGCCTGATCACCCGATCCCGTTAGTCGCTCTTACGACAAGCATAGTCACCTTTCACGGCAAACATGGGTTGCTGAAAACCTATTCTACCACGGAGAGTGTGCCATTAGATCAGTAGAGAATGAAATAGTTGGGTCACTCATTCTCTAACACACAATGCAATGACACTGAACGACAACTGCTGGACTTTGTACAGATATCCTTGCCCCAATTGATAATTTGCTATATTACTATGTTGATATAATTACTTGCCTATGGATATATGATGGTGTTGTGCACCATAGCAGCGTCCTAGAGGTCTGTAATCTTCATCGTGTATGCTGCTGCAGTGGCCGAGCGTGCAGACGCTCACCCTGACAAGCGCGGAGACAGATGCAGTGTGCATCACAGCAAGGGAACCTGTACACATACAGATTGCATGCACACAGGAACAATTAATTAGGTGCAGTGAGGTGAAATGGGGTTTAACGTCGCGCTCAAGACTTTTGCACTTATATAGTGACACGTATGTGTGCGTGCGCTTGTACAAGTCCGGACTAATGCCGATTTTAAAGTGCTAGCCCACTGAGTTACCATGAAGCAGGTTTTAACATGAATACCCCACCTAGACACAGTATACTGACTCCGAGCCCACCAGTCCTTGTTTTAGCCCCTTCATGCCAAGCGCCAGACAGGGTAACAATAAGGACCATCTTTTAACATCTTTTGGTATGACACAGCTGGGGTTCGAAGCCCCAACCATCCGCTCTCCAGGGAGACGCTCTATCCACTAGACCATGTAGGTCTTATAGTTCTTAAGACAGTTGTTTGGACACATCAGTGAGATTTGACACACTCATTTCAACGAGTGAGAATTTCCTGTTTCAAAATCATTCAATCAATTGCTGAAGTTCTCCAAACACAAGTAACCAAGAACAACAGCCTAAACATGTCAGACTCGGTTATCAAAGAAGTCCGATTTCATCAAGACGGCACAAGTTGATTTGGAACAAACAAATTCCGTTCACAGCCCTAGACATTTGAGTAAGGTAGGTTAAACGAAAAATTCTGATTCCAATCGCTCAGTCTCACTGGGTCACAAGGTCACTATACCTTGATCAGCCTACTAGCCCTCACAGTATAATGTTGAAGGTTATTCCTGTACTACTTCATGGCCCTGAAGGAGCTATAGAAAGTTATGCTGTTTTAGATGTTGGTAGAGAGTTTGGGGCTAAAACCCAAGAGCAAGACCAGGTCTGATGAGAGCACTCCGCTCGAAACTAGTCACTTAGATTGCTCTTGGGTTTTAGCCCCAAACTCTCTATCTTCATCACATCTCCCTAACACCCAAGAGTAATGGCTGAAATTACTCTGTCTTCCTACCTCAGCAGCCTAGAAAGCCTCTCTATTTCTACGGCGGTTCAGGTAGAACCATCTAGTAAAAGGAAGTGGGTTGAATTTGGAACCACAGAATCCAAATCAACCGATAACATCGCAAAAGTGGTGGATTTACCCGACAATCTAGTCGAACCCATATAAAACATATAGGAATCTCACGAGCAAAATCGCCCGTAACAATATGCAACTGGAATTTACAATTGCATGCAAAGAGAAGAGTCTAATTCCAAGGTTATTTAGACCATTTATTCAACAACACCAGACCAATTACAACCCAGAATTGGACAGCATCAGAAGTGAGGCAGCAAAAACATGCGCCTTAAAACTTATGGAAACACATATTTCCCAATTACAAGTCAACATATGTGAGCTTAGAGACCTAGCCACCATGGAGAAGAACAAACTCCAAAAGGATGCTGACAAAACATCACTGGATACTATACTTGCTGCGTGCCAAACAATATCCACTCGAGAATCCACCAACTGGCACACCAAACTGGATAAACGTTTTAACGAACTCAAAATAGAGTTCAACGATAGGAATCCATATGATCTCAAACTGTTCATGGAACCTACCACCACCCCATGTAACCCCACGGGGAGACCTCACCGCCAAGAGCCCAGAAACTCCAGGCCTCTCAACCGGTTCAACAATAGATCTACACAGACATTCAAAAAGAAGACTCGTAACCAGTCAGGAAATCTCCAACTGGAAAAAGTCCTCAGGCAGCTCGCCAATGCCCTCAATGTGAGCGGCAATAACAATACATAGCAATGAATTTTCACATTTGAATCTGAACAATAATAGTTCAAATAAAAATCCTGAACCTTACAAAAACGCCTTTGTTGTCAATCTGTCTGATTATCAACTTAATGAGACAGAACTTAGTGTTCTTAGCAATGGCCTTACTTTTAGCCTGACACCGTTAGATATGGATCTTAGCAAAATATATACAGATCTTAAAGACTTTTTCCGGAGAATGAGAATCTCTCATTTCTTTCATGAGACAAACAAATCAGATACAGTTGATGATTTCACGATCTAGAGCGTAAATTTGGCCCACGAAGCACATGAACCCCAAATCCGGGCATAGACCCGACGCTTGATGCTTTTATCAAATCAGTCAAACACCAATTTCTCAAAATGAACACCATTCCGGTCATACGCAACAACCTCACACGTTCACAGAGAACAGCCATCAACAGTCTCAAAAACAACTCAGAAATCGTGATAAAAAAAAGCCGATAAAGGATCAGCAATCGGTATTCTAAACACTACTGACTACATACAAGAGGCCACACGTCAACTCACTGACTCCAACTTTTATCTCAAAATAGACCATGACCCCATCATGGAATTTGCTAATGAAATCACACAACTTCTCAACAAATTCTTCACCAAAGAAGAGATCACTTACAAAATATTCAATGGACTGTTACCCAAACACCCCAAACCCGGCCAGTTTTACCTCCTGCCCAAAATTCATAAAAACCTAACACCGGGTAAAGTACCAGGCTGCCCTATCATAAGGGGGAACGGTACGACCACTGAACTGATTAGCAGACCACGACAGAACTTCCGCCCCGACAGGGGCAATCAAGGAAACAATTCGCGGGACCTCAAATGGGCCCTAGAGCTTTTGTCGAAGCACCTCAACTTCAACAACAACAGTTTGTGCAATAAACTTTCTAATCTGGATCTGAACAATAACTCAGATAATAAAACTGGTGAATCTTATCAGGACAACTTTGTTATCAATCTTTCCGATTATGACCTTAATCCATCTGAATTAGAGGTTCTCAACAAGGGACTCACTTTTAGCCCCACCCCCAGATTTACTGACAAAAGTAAAACCTTTTCTGACCTGAAACAATTTTTCAGAAAATTACGTCTCACTCATTTCTTCCATGACTCTTCCATTGATGGCACTTCACACCCGCTCCAAAACACACTGAATCGCAAATTCGGTCCCAAAAGCACTTGGACCCCTAGACCTTATACCGACCAAACACTAGAGTCGTTTATCAAAGCAGTCTCCAATGATTTTTACAAACTTAGTAATATAAAATTCAGACGCCAAAATATCACCAGCGCGCACAGAACTGCACTAAAACAGCTCAAATTTAATAGTGAAATCATCATTAAAAAAGCTGATAAAGGTTCGGCAGTAGTAATACAGAACACTACTGATTACATCAAAGAGGCAGAAAGACAGCTCTCTGACACTAAGTTCTACGTCAAATCAGACTATGACCTCACAGAAAGATTTTCTGAAATCGTTGCCAAGAGACTAACTAATCTGTTCCTCAAAGAAGAACTATCACACAAATGTTTTACGGGACTTTTACCGCAAAACGCTAAAGCAGGAAGATTTTACCTGCTCCCCAAAATACACAAATGTTTATTGCCAGGAAAAATACCGGGCCGTCCCATCATCAGTGGGAATGGCACACCTACTGAAAACATCAGTAGCTTTGTAGACGAACACATCAAAGCATTTGTCAGCAGATAACCCAGTTACCTCAGGGATACAACACACTTCATACAGAGATTAGAATCACTCAATCTCCCCAACCACCGAGACATCATGCTTGTTACTATGGATGTCACCTCGCTGTACACCAACATTCCAAACGGCGAAGGCCTTAGAGCCGTTGCACAAGCCATTCGTAAGTTTAAACCAGACTGGCAAATTTCGCCCACCGGTTTACTCTCTCTCCTAAAAATCGTTTTACACAATAACAATTATGTGTTCAATAACCAACATTATCTACAAGTTGGAGGCACAGCTATGGGGACGAAAGTCACCCCCTCCTATGCCAACATTTTTATGGGAGAATTGGAAACTCAACTCCTATCTGGGCATCTCGATAAGCCGGACTTCTACGCCCGATTTATTGATGACATTTTCAGTATTTGGACGCTAGGGGAAACCCGCCTAGCTGCATTTATTAACTTTCTTAATATTGCACACCATTCCATTAAATTCACCGCAGAATTTTCCAGGAATAAAGTGGCCTTCTTGGACATGTGGGTTTCTTACAACAAACAGGAATGCAAACTGCAGTTCACTTTATATAACAAACCCACGGACACACACTCCTATCTGTTGTACACGTCTTGTCACCCCAGTCATATCAAAACGAAAGGGCCATTTAGCCAATTCCTGAGACTCAAGAGAATCTGCTCCTCTGAATCAGACTATGATACACATAGTAGAAATCTTATCAACTACTACCTCAAAAGGGGTTACCCAAATAAAACACTACAACAAAATAAATACCGGGCAGACGCTTGCAAAAGAGAATCACTCTTAGCAACCAAACCCAAACCTGCTCCAATCAGGAAACAGGTGCTCATTAGCGATTACAATCCATTGAACATGGAGCTCAACAGGATCATCAGAAACCGGTGGCATTTACTCACCGGTTCTGACACTTGCAAAAGTTGCTTCTCAATTCCCCATGTCTCGGCCTATAGAAGGAATCCTACCATAAAGGATTACCTAGTTAGGACAGTACTACACTACCCACCCACCAAACCGCAAATTAGCGGCAAGGTAGTCAACTTCGTTAATGAGAGTTGCAAAAGAGAAGGATGCAAAATCTGCAACTCCTTAGGCAAAACACATACGTTTCGCAGCTCGACATTAGGCAAAACATTCAAAACCCACAAGTTTGAATGTACAAGTAAAAACATAGTTTACTTGCTAACTTGCAACAAATGCAAGAAACAATACGTCGGAGAATCCAAAAGAGAATTTCAGACTAGACTGAAAGAACACTTTGCAGACATCAGCTACAAGAGAGACAAACCTGTAGCTAATCACTTCAATAGTGATGATCACAGCACCAAAGATGTTAGATACAACATCATAGCACAGCTCAAGGAAAACCCTGAGTCCACTGACACCACAGTTAAGAGGAGAGCACTCGAACTGAGGTGGATATTTGAGCTAAAAACATTCCACCCGCACGGTCTCAATGACAGAATGGTTGGCTGATTAATTCCCCCTTTGGTCAACTTGCTGTGTTCAGACAGAGTATAGGGATTCCTGTGAAACGGCATTGTTAGAAGAAGTCGCTGGTTATGAAGATTTAGATGGCATAAATATCATGACAGATGCTCGGCATGGCTGGCGGAAAAATGCCAAGGACAGTAGTGTTGTGGCCATTGGTGACCACACATATAAGGTGTTAGCATGCCCACATATCACTAAACAGATCGATCCCGTCTCTCAGAGACATGAAAAGATTGGAACTGGACAAATCTATGATTACCTAGAAGAGAATGATGTCCGTGTTAAAGTCCACACACATGACAGCTTGTTTCCGTTAACGAATCAGTTAAACTGTTGGAAGATAAAATTATCTCAAAAGCGGATCTACACTCTCAAAACATCATCAACACTGCTTGTCAAGCAGTCAAAGACAGAGAGCACAAGTCCACACATGAAAAATTCAACACCAGATTTGTTAGCCTACAACAGACGGCCATCAAATCTGACCCCTTCGCCGCCAAACTATACGTGCAAGGGACCCCGACCCAGAAACGGGCCAAATCTCCCAAGTTTCGCCGCTCGAGACAACCATCACGTGATCGAGCTCGTGGACTACGCAGACCACGACAGAACTTCCGCCCCGACAGGGGCAATCAAGGAAACAATTCGCGGGACCTCAAACGGGCCCTAGAGCTTTTGTCGAAGCACCTCAACTTCAACAACAACAGTTTGTGCAATAAACTTTCTAATCTGGATCTGAACAATAACTCAGATAATAAAACTGGTGAATCTTATCAGGACAACTTTGTTATCAATCTTTCCGATTATGACCTTAATCCATCTGAATTAGAGGTTCTCAACAAGGGACTCACTTTTAGCCCCACCCCCAGATTTACTGACAAAAGTAAAACCTTTTCTGACCTGAAACAATTTTTCAGAAAATTACGTCTCACTCATTTCTTCCATGACTCTTCCATTGATGGCACTTCACACCCGCTCCAAAACACACTGAATCGCAAATTCGGTCCCAAAAGCACTTGGACCCCTAGACCTTATACCGACCAAACACTAGAGTCGTTTATCAAAGCAGTCTCCAATGATTTTTACAAACTTAGTAATATAAAATTCAGACGCCAAAATATCACCAGCGCGCACAGAACTGCACTAAAACAGCTCAAATTTAATAGTGAAATCATCATTAAAAAAGCTGATAAAGGTTCGGCAGTAGTAATACAGAACACTACTGATTACATCAAAGAGGCAGAAAGACAGCTCTCTGACACTAAGTTCTACGTCAAATCAGACTATGACCTCACAGAAAGATTTTCTGAAATCGTTGCCAAGAGACTAACTAATCTGTTCCTCAAAGAAGAACTATCACACAAATGTTTTACGGGACTTTTACCGCAAAACGCTAAAGCAGGAAGATTTTACCTGCTCCCCAAAATACACAAATGTTTATTGCCAGGAAAAATACCGGGCCGTCCCATCATCAGTGGGAATGGCACACCTACTGAAAACATCAGTAGCTTTGTAGACGAACACATCAAAGCATTTGTCAGCAGATAACCCAGTTACCTCAGGGATACAACACACTTCATACAGAGATTAGAATCACTCAATCTCCCCAACAACCGAGACATCATGCTTGTTACTATGGATGTCACCTCGCTGTACACCAACATTCCAAACGGCGAAGGCCTTAGAGCCGTTGCACAAGCCATTCGTAAGTTTAAACCAGACTGGCAAATTTCGCCCACCGGTTTACTCTCTCTCCTAAAAATCGTTTTACACAATAACAATTATGTGTTCAATAACCAACATTATCTACAAGTTGGAGGCACAGCTATGGGGACGAAAGTCACCCCCTCCTATGCCAACATTTTTATGGGAGAATTGGAAACTCAACTCCTATCTGGGCATCTCGATAAGCCGGACTTCTACGCCCGATTTATTGATGACATTTTCAGTATTTGGACGCTAGGGGAAACCCGCCTAGCTGCATTTATTAACTTTCTTAATATTGCACACCATTCCATTAAATTCACCGCAGAATTTTCCAGGAATAAAGTGGCCTTCTTGGACATGTGGGTTTCTTACAACAAACAGGAATGCAAACTGCAGTTCACTTTATATAACAAACCCACGGACACACACTCCTATCTGTTGTACACGTCTTGTCACCCCAGTCATATCAAAACGAAAGGGCCATTTAGCCAATTCCTGAGACTCAAGAGAATCTGCTCCTCTGAATCAGACTATGATACACATAGTAGAAATCTTATCAACTACTACCTCAAAAGGGGTTACCCAAATAAAACACTACAACAAAATAAATACCGGGCAGACGCTTGCAAAAGAGAATCACTCTTAGCAACCAAACCCAAACCTGCTCCAATCAGGAAACAGGTGCTCATTAGCGATTACAATCCATTGAACATGGAGCTCAACAGGATCATCAGAAACCGGTGGCATTTACTCACCGGTTCTGACACTTGCAAAAGTTGCTTCTCAATTCCCCATGTCTCGGCCTATAGAAGGAATCCTACCATAAAGGATTACCTAGTTAGGACAGTACTACACTACCCACCCACCAAACCGCAAATTAGCGGCAAGGTAGTCAACTTCGTTAATGAGAGTTGCAAAAGAGAAGGATGCAAAATCTGCAACTCCTTAGGCAAAACACATACGTTTCGCAGCTCGACATTAGGCAAAACATTCAAAACCCACAAGTTTGAATGTACAAGTAAAAACATAGTTTACTTGCTAACTTGCAACAAATGCAAGAAACAATACGTCGGAGAATCCAAAAGAGAATTTCAGACTAGACTGAAAGAACACTTTGCAGACATCAGCTACAAGAGAGACAAACCTGTAGCTAATCACTTCAATAGTGATGATCACAGCACCAAAGATGTTAGATACAACATCATAGCACAGCTCAAGGAAAACCCTGAGTCCACTGACACCACAGTTAAGAGGAGAGCACTCGAACTGAGGTGGATATTTGAGCTAAAAACATTCCACCCGCACGGTCTCAATGACAGAATGGTTGGCTGATTAATTCCCCCTTTGGTCAACTTGCTGTGTTCAGACAGAGTATAGGGATTCCTGTGAAACGGCATTGTTAGAAGAAGTCGCTGGTTATGAAGATTTAGATGGCATAAATATCATGACAGATGCTCGGCATGGCTAGCGGAAAAATGCCAAGGACAGTAGTGTTGTGGCCATTGGTGACCACACATATAAGGTGTTAGCATGCCCACATATCACTAAACAGATCGATCCCGTCTCTCAGAGACATGAAAAGATTGGAACTGGACAAATCTATGATTACCTAGAAGAGAATGATGTCCGTGTTAAAGTCCACACACATGACAGCTTGTTTCCGTTAACGAATCAGTTAAACTGTTGGAAGATAAAATTATCTCAAAAGCGGATCTACACTCTCAAAACATCATCAACACTGCTTGTCAAGCAGTCAAAGACAGAGAGCACAAGTCCACACATGAAAAATTCAACACCAGATTTGTTAGCCTACAACAGACGGCCATCAAATCTGACCCCTTCGCCGCCAAACTATACGTGCAAGGGACCCCGACCCAGAAACGGGCCAAATCTCCCAAGTTTCGCCGCTCGAGACAACCATCACGTGATCGAGCTCGTGGACTACGCAGACCACGACAGAACTTCCGCCCCGACAGGGGCAATCAAGGAAACAATTCGCGGGACCTCAAACGGGCCCTAGAGCTTTTGTCGAAGCACCTCAACTTCAACAACAACAGTTTGTGCAATAAACTTTCTAATCTGGATCTGAACAATAACTCAGATAATAAAACTGGTGAATCTTATCAGGACAACTTTGTTATCAATCTTTCCGATTATGACCTTAATCCATCTGAATTAGAGGTTCTCAAAAAGGGACTCACTTTTAGCCCCACCCCCAGCTTTACTGACAAAAGTAAAACCTTTTCTGACCTGAAACAATTTTTCAGAAAATTACGTCTCACTCATTTCTTCCATGACTCTTCCATTGATGGCACTTCACACCCGCTCCAAAACACACTGAATCGCAAATTCGGTCCCAAAAGCACTTGGACCCCTAGACCTTATACCGACCCAACACTAGAGTCGTTTATCAAAGCAGTCTCCAATGATTTTTACAAACTTGGTAATATAAAATTCAGACGCCAAAATATCACCAGCGCGCACAGAACTGCACTAAAACAGCTCAAATTTAATAGTGAAATCATCATTAAAAAAGCTGATAAAGGTTCGGCAGTAGTAATACAGAACACTACTGATTACATCAAAGAGGCAGAAAGACAGCTCTCTGACACTAAGTTCTACGTCAAATCAGACTATGACCTCACAGAAAGATTTTCTGAAATCGTTGCCAAGAGACTAACTAATCTGTTCCTCAAAGAAGAACTATCACACAAATGTTTTACGGGACTTTTACCGCAAAACGCTAAAGCAGGAAGATTTTACCTGCTCCCCAAAATACACAAATGTTTATTACCAGGAAAAATACCGGGCCGTCCCATCATCAGTGGGAATGGCACACCTACTGAAAACATCAGTAGCTTTGTAGACGAACACATCAAAGCATTTGTCAGCAGATAACCCAGTAACCTCAGGAATACAACACACTTCATACGGAGATTAGAATCACTCAATCTCCCCAACAACCGAGACATCATGCTTGTTACTATGGATGTCACCTCGCTGTACACCAACATTCCAAACAGCGAAGGCCTTAGAGCCGTTGCACAAGCCATTTGTAAGTTTAAACCAGACAGGCAAATTTCGCCCACCGGTTACTCTCTCTCCTAAAAATCATTTTACACAATAACAATTATGTGTTCAAATAACCAACATTATCTACAAGTTGGAGGCACAGCTATGGGGACGAAAGTCGCCCCGTCCTATGCCAACATTTTTATGGGAGAATTGGAAACTCAACTCCTATCTGGGCATCTCGATAAGCCGGACTTCTACGCCCGATTTATTGATGACATTTTCATTATTTGGACGCTAGGGGAAACCCGCCTAGCTGCATTTATTAACTTTCTTAGTAATGCACACCATTCCATTAAATTCACCGCAGAATTTTCCAGGAATAAAGTGGCCTTCTTGGACATGTGGGTTTCTTACAACAAACAGGAATGCAAACTGCAGTTCACTTTATATAACAAACCCACGGACACACACTCCTATCTGTTGTACACGTCTTGTCACCCCAGTCATATCAAAACGAAAGGGCCATTTAGCCAATTCCTGAGACTCAAGAGAATCTGCTCCTCTGAATCAGACTATGATACACATAGTAGAAATCTTATCAACTACTACCTCAAAAGGGGTTACCCAAATAAAACACTACAACAAAATAAATACCGGGCAGACGCTTGCAAAAGAGAATCACTCTAAGCAACCAAACCCAAACCTGCTCCAATCAGGAAACAGGTGCTCATTAGCGATTACAATCCATTGAACATGGAGCTCAACAGGATCATCAGAAACCGGTGGCATTTACTCACCGGTTCTGACACTTGCAAAAGTTGCTTCTCAATTCCCCATGTCTCGGCCTATAGAAGGAATCCTACCATAAAGGATTACCTAGTTAGGACAGTACTACACTACCCACCCACCAAACCGCAAATTAGCGGCAAGGTAGTCAACTTCGTTAATGAGAGTTGCAAAAGAGAAGGATGCAAAATCTGCAACTCCTTAGGCAAAACACATACGTTTCACAGCTCGACATTAGGCAAAACATTCAAAACCCACAAGTTTGAATGTACAAGTAAAAACATAGTTTACTTGCTAACTTGCAACAAATGCAAGAAACAATACGTCGGAGAATCCAAAAGAGAATTTCAGACTAGACTGAAAGAACACTTTGCAGACATCAGCTACAAGAGAGACAAACCTGTAGCTAATCACTTCAATAGTGATGATCACAGCACCAAAGATGTTAGATACAACATCATAGCACAGCTCAAGGAAAACCCTGAGTCCACTGACACCACAGTTAAGAGGAGAGCACTCGAACTGAGGTGGATATTTGAGCTAAAAACGTTCCACCCGCACGGTCTCAATGACAGAATGGTTGGCTGATTAATTCCCCCTTTGGTCAACTTGCTGTGTTCAGACAGAGTATAGGGATTCCTGTGAAACGGCATTGTTAGAAGAAGTCGCTGGTTATGAAGATTTAGATGGCATAAATATCATGACAGATGCTCGGCATGGCTGGCGGAAAAATGCCAAGGACAGTAGTGTTGTGGCCATTGGTGACCACACATATAAGGTGTTAGCATGCCCACATATCACTAAACAGATCGATCCCGTCTCTCAGAGACATGAAAAGATTGGAACTGGACAAATCTATGATTACATAGAAGAGAATGATGTCCGTGTTAAAGTCCACACACATGACAGAAATTTATCTGTTAGTAAATTCATTCGGGACAGTGGTACTACAATTAACCAAAACGACACATGGCATGGTGTAAAATCGGTAGCCAAATCTCTTTCTGCTGTATCCAGTGGGCCAAAATATAAGCATGGCAGTACCTGGCAATGAGCAGCTGTCTGACAAAGTACAACCTGTCACAACTCACTTTCATCATGCCATTCGGAATTGTTATGGTGTCAGTGATTATCTGAGATCTTCCCTCCTAAATGTGATCGAACATTACAAGGACAATCATTCAGACTGCAATCCTTCATCTAGATGCAAGAAAGATCCAAACTATGAACCATCACGTATCGTGCTCACAAGCAAGAAAGCAATCTCATTATTGAAAGGAGTCATTACAAATAGTAATTTTTTTCAAGTACCCAGATGACTTCAATTTGGCCAAAGATACATTCTATGTTGAAAGTTTCAATAATGTTATGAATATTTTTCAAGATAAAAGAATCTCATTTTCTGCCAGAGTGTATGACATGAAGTCTCAATTAGCTGTTTGTCACTGGAATGAAAATGTTGATAGGAGCTTCACTTCCGAGTGGCATTCAAGGAATCCAGGTGCACAAAGATGTCGCAGGAAGAAGAATTACAAATCTGTCTCCTACAATTACAAGGGCAATGTATGGAGCAGATATTTAGGCAGATTATTTTGACCTGAACAGATTACTTCTTGCCAACTGATAGACAGATAACATATTTTCTCTTGCTGACACTTTTAATTGCTGACTTGTTTATGACTTTACTGCCAACTATAAATTATCTCCAGTGTTACTTCATGGTAAAAGTCTTGAGAAAGCTGTGAGAAACAGTATTACATCAAGACACAGTGAACATGGAAGTTGGAGAAGATAGACTGTCTCTCACATTGATGGTAACTCCTTTGCAGCGAGAAACCATTTACAGTTTATTTCATCACCACAACTGGGATATAATAGAAGTTCCTCACTCCGAGACAACAACACCAGTTACAACTGTGCCGGTTATTAATGACCCTGATGATGACCCCGAGTTTATGATCCAACAGAGAGCTGATGCAGATGAGTGTCCTCATTGTTTATGCAAACCATGCATAACGGACTCTAGTAATAAGCAAATGTGGTGGGAAGAAGACATCCTTCAAGACAATGTTCATAATTCTGAACTAAGAAAGGGACATTATAAGAGATTTTGGACCATGCTTCTTCACCGAGGTGTATGGAGGGATGCGCGTTATCAAGAGAGAAAGAGACAGGCATTAGAAAGACATGTGAACAGACATCACTTGGTATGGAATGGAACCCGACACAAACGTGACCTGATGCCAGATTGTGTTATAATACTAGTTCGGACATGGCTACCAAATCCACCCAATAAACCATATATGGGACATACCTGGAATTGATGCTACGACTATATATTTGTTATGTTTGCATCGGTATATGGAATATGCCCTTTCAATAATTGTGTTTCTTCATTGTTTATGTAGTATTATATTGATGTTATTGTTAATAATGTACTCTCAATTACCCTAACAAGGTTATCTGTTAATGCCATTGTTGTAAAGTTAGAAAGATCAAAAGAACTTTAACAATTGTGCTTATAGTTAATTTAAATGATGAAGTGAGCGCCTGTAACACATATTTGTTGGTTGTAAACAATATATAAGTACCTATATAAAGGTACTTTGCCGTGAATTAAATGTGTAAATGAATAATGTATGATCTTTCGAGGAAACCTTGACATTTATGTTGGGCACCTCCTCCCTGTTGCGAATACTTGACACACTAAGTGGGTGAGTGAGTGAGTGTGAGTGTATGTGTGTGTGTGTGTGTTTGTGAATAGAGTATAACTGAAGTGCTGTGATTGAAACTTTTTGTGAATATTACTTTTGTCTTGGAACTCATTTTTTGAAAATATGTACATTCATGAATAAGTAAAATTTCATATATGGTTATCAAATGATTCTGTCTTTTTTTCTTCTGAATTAGTACAGAAAGTGTAGTTGGATTCAGGATTTACTACAAGGCACGTTTATTCTTGTAGTAAAATCCATGCTTAACCTTTGACCTCGCCAGGCTCTCACCAAGCAGCAAAACCGTTAGAGCTCTGTCACTCATGGGCAGATAAAATCTACACTGTTGAGGAGTAGCCAATGGGAGACTAATTAGAAACCCATGGTTTTTTTTCAGTTTGCACTCCGGCCTTTAACGCCGCTTTCAACAGTATTCCAGCTATATCACGGCATGTCAGCTTAATGTGTGAGGAAAGCCTGAAGTGATGCAGGTCTCAGACGTTTACCACTTCGGTGAAACCAACGAGCACGGGTATGGTGCTGACAAACCTAGAAACATAATTGGGGAGAACCGGGATTCGAACCCACAATCATAGGTTTCTGGCGCTTCCCATAACAAGACTCATCATCGAGGACTTTGATGAAATCTCCCACCATTATGGACCGGAATGCTACTTCGCAGGAGTTCAATGAAAGTTATGGATACTGAGGGGATGGGAAGCAATCAGACGCCATCAGAGACTTTGTACAGCATGACAGAGATCATGTGCATCTCCTCAGATACCCCAGATGGCAGATCTTCCCCTCATGCCTTCGACTTTACAAACTTGCATTCTGTTCGACTGGCGTGGATTGTTTTGGACCAATGTGGGTCAACATTGGCTGCAGAAGAGAAATGCAATGGGGAATTGTCTTCAAGTATCCCACAACCAGGGCAGTTCACCTGGATCTGCTCGAGAGTATGGACAGTGATGCTTTCCTCATGTCTTTGAGACGATTCATAGCCCGCAGAGGGTAACCCTATGAAATCCTTTCAGACTGTGGAACCAATTTCAAGGATGGTGACCTTGAGTTGACTGAAGCATTTACCTCAATGAGCCCTGAGATCGCTCAACAGTTGACCAAGCAGAAGATACGCTTCAAGTATAATCCACCTTATGCACCTCACTTTGGTGGCTGCTGGGAGAGTGAAATAAAGTCTATTAAACATGGCCTTAGAGTTGTCCTCGGAGATCAGTCAGTGGCTTAGCCAGTCCTGCGAACTGTTTTTATAGAAGTTGAAGCCATAATGAACTCAAAACCTCTAGGTTATGTCCCGACCGATAAGGCTGACCTTGATCCGTGACACCAAACACCCTCCTTTTTGGGAGGCTTGACCCCGCACTGCCACAGGAAGTGTACCCAGGAGAAGGGCTTTTGGTTAGGAAGTGCTGGCGGCACAGTCAGGTGATTGCCGATCAGTTCTGGAAGAGATATGTGAGGTACTATTTGCCCACTCTTCAAATTCAACAATAATGGAGAACCAGAAGAAGTGACTTGTGTGGTGATGATGTGGTGCTAATCGTTGACCCTCAGCAGATTCGGGCTCAATGGTCGGTTGGTCGTGTAGTTGAGACCTGTGTGAGCGTGGATGGTAGAGTTCGAACAGCAAAAGTTTGGGTTGATAAGGAATACACCAAACCCGTGTCAAGACTAGTCAAACTTTTAAACCTTGACAACAATTGACTGTTTATGTTTAGAGATGTATCACACAATAGACAATGTCAAATGATTTTCAACCGCAAATTTGTAACAAAATTTGGGGGCGGCTGTGAGAAAGTGTTTGAAGTGCCTTGATTTTGATTCCGTTTCGTGATTACCTGATTCCTGTTGATTCCAAGTTTTTGTAAATCCCATTTTTAGATAAACAAATGGCAACTTCCATGAGGCGTGTGATTCCTTTTGATACCTATTTGACCCTACTTTACAGAAGGTATAAACGAATCGTTAACTCTATAGGAATTTTTTTTATGTATAATATGTACAGTTTCTACTCTATATCTATTTTTGAACAGCTGTCATGTTGGTGCCTGCATTTAATTGATATTCGTCCGTCCACTACCCAACAAAACTTCAAAGAGGGTTACACACACATGTGAATTGATTGGCATGTTATCGAAGTTATTGAATAAATACTTAAATTAACAAAATACTGTTTCGTCTTCAGGTGTGATGACAGGTTACCATCTCCATCACCTCTGCCAATTACACTGCTTCATGTGCAGGAATTGACACCCTCTGATACACTCACCATATCCGTGATCAAGTCATCCGAGTAAGTGTAGATGTAAACAATTTCATGTCAACTTGGACCAGATACATTGTGAGTTAACTGACTATAAATGTCAAGTTTCCACCCTGAATTTAAGCCTGAAAACATTAAGAAAACATCTCACGACGCCCAGATGAAAGTACACATGCTCTGTAAATCCTGCTATCGACTGACATCTGCATGGCAGTCGCCATGTTGTTTATGAACCCAATATTGATTTCATTCCACAATTTTGTTTAGACAATGCATAGACTCGTTAGTCCAGCCAGAATACAACTCCATAATTTCAGCCTAGTTCAGCAAAGGTGGAAACTTGACTTTTTCCAGTTTTTTTTAAATTCACTTAACTCCATTGCCTCAGGAAGATGCTGAGAAGATGCTTGTGAATACAACTGAGTTGTCGTTCAACTAGAAGGTGTTAGCGGGTGTTTATAGTAGGAATATGAGCCATGAAACATAAAACACCCCTCAACACCTCAAAGCTGCCGAGTCATCAGGAGGTAGACATGGACACCATCACGGACTTGGAAGTGGATGATCGTTACTCACAAAACAAGATCCTGAAAACACCAGCATGTTGGATGCAGGAGATGCCCAGGTTTCCGAAATACTTTGTTCACTTTGGTGATAGGACAATGTATCCATCTTTCCAAAATTAAGTCCAGTTTCCACCCTTGCCAAACGAGGCTGGAATTATGGAGTTGTATTTTGGCTGGACTAACGAGACTAGGTATAGTCCAATCCAAATTGTGGAACGAAATCAACATTTGGTTCATAAACAACTTGCGGGCAGATGGCATGGAGTACGCTGATCACTGTGTCGGATTAACGATACTTATTACTGAGTGATTTCAGCATTTCATTGCAAATTAGGTCTGTCGGAGTCGGAGTGCGAGACTGTCGGATTAACGGGTCTAAATAGCACAGATTAAATCGGTTCCCATCATTTGTGTCGGATAACGCCGATCGTCGGATTAACGAGACTTGACTGTAACTTGAAGCTAAAACAGTGCGAGTGAAAGTTAGTGATGGTAAGCACTATGCAACACCACTCCTGCGAAAATATTAAGTTACAGGCAGGAAAGGAAGCTGTGATGTTGAACCTGAGACGAACTGAGAAACACCATCAGAATCACCAAGAGCTTGCAAAGATCCACAATGATCAAATTCAGAGACTAGTTGATGCAGGTTTTGTGCTAATCATAAGTGACGAACAGGCAAGGTTAACCGATGAATCATGGTTTATCCCATGTCGGATTAACGAGACTTGACTGTAACTCGTAACTGCAAACGGTGGTGCCACAATCGAGCCACAAATTTCCAGCCTAGTTTGGCAAGGGTGGAAACTTGACATTTATAGTCAGTTAACTCACAATGTATCTGGTCCAAGTTAACATGAAACTGTTTACATCTACACTTACTCGGATTACTTGATCACTGATATGGTGAGTGTATCAGAGGGTGTCAATTCCTGTACATGAAGCAGTGTAATTGGCAGAGGTGATGGAGATGGTAACCTGTCATCACACCTGAAGACGAAACAGTATTTTGTTAATTTAAGTATTTATTCAATAACTTTGATAACATGCCGATCAATTCACATGTGTGTGTAACCCTCTTTGAAGTTTTGTTGGGTAGTGGACGGACGAATATCAATTAAATGCAGGCACCAACATGACAGCTGTTCAAGTGAGATATAGAGTAGAAAAAATATAATATTACACATTAAAAACTCATTCCTAAAGAAACAAATTATAGGTTTATATCTTCAGTTTTACTTACTGCATGTGGAGAGGTAACACCAGGTTGACGTGGTCCCTGACGGTGGCAACTGAGGCAGTGGGTGGGATCTGAGGCTAGTGTTAACTAACGCTGGTGACGACAGAGTCTGGTTGCAACCAAGGCTGGTGGCAACTGAAGCAGGCGACAACTGAGGCTGGCGGAAACTAAGGCAAGTGACAACTGTGGCTGGCGGCAACTGATGCTGGTGGCAACTGAGGCCTGTGGCAACTGAGGGAGGTGACAACTGAGAGGTTACAACTGAAGGAGATGACAACTGAGGGAGGTGACAACTTACCGCTATGTGGTGGCAACTGAGGCCGGTGGCAGGTTGACAAGAAGAAATTTCACACGTCCGATCCATAGTGGAATTGGTTGTTTTAAATCTGGGGATGGCAGCTGGTAGCAACTGAGACAGGTGGGAACAGACTCACTCCGCCATTGAAATGACAATGTGGAGGAGACCTGGATCATTCAGGTTGTTGTCAGCACCCCTTTATGGGACTCCCTCCATGGTCGAAATATCATGTGGAGGGACCCTGAGGTGATGTCAAGTCATCAACACACCTTCATGGAACTCCCTCCACCGTCGAAATTACAATGTGGAGGGACCCTGATGTGTTGATGACTTGAATGTAAATAAAAGCGACAAAATCAATTCCATAATCATAAGAAATCTCTACTAAAAGAAGAGTCCATTTCATATTTCGGACCATATCAAAAGCATGTGTTTATGAATCACTAAATACATACAATCAATTCTGCTTTTGATAAAGACTTTGTGTGATTATGAAAAGGTTTTTGTGGCTTTCATTTACATACAGACCATGTTGTAGCGAAACAAAAATCGATACAGATTTAAAACAACCAATTCCACTATGGATCAGATGTGTGAAATTTCTTCGTTGTCAACTGGTTGGTTGCAACAGAGGCTAGGGGCAACTGAAGCAGGCAACTTGTGGCAACTGAGACTCGGGCAGGTGGCAACTCAGGCCGGTGGGAACTGAGGCCGGTGATAACTGAGGCTGGCGGGAACTGATGCTGGTGGCAACTGAGGCGGGTGGCAACTGAGGCCTGTAGCAACTGAAGGAGATGACAACTGAGGGAGGTGACAACTTAGGTGGTGGCAACTGAGGCCGGTGGCAACTGAAGGAGGTGACAACTTATGTGGTGGCAACTGAGGCGGGTGGCAACTGAGGCCTGTAGCAACTGAAGGAGATGACAACTGAGGGAGATGACAACTTATGTGGTGGCAACTGAGGCCGGTGGCAACCGAGGCGGGTGGCAACTGAGGGAGGTGACAACTGAAGGAGGTGACAACTGAGGGAGCTGGCAACTGAGGCGGTGCTATATAACCAGGGTATTTTGGAAAAAGGGTTTTTTAATATTTACTTAAAATGTAGTTTACTAAATTGAGCTTTTGGGTAAAATATGGATACATATGAGAGAAGTGACCGTACAGGGTGAGGGCATAACCCCCAGGGCAAATGATTATTGATTTTGCTTCTCTTAAGTGATAGAGATAACTTTTCATTAATCTGAGGAAATTAGTAGAATATGGTCTTGTAGTATAAGGGTCAGAAGGGAAATGAATGGATGGAACAAAAGTTGGTAAGTCCTGATGTGATCAAATGTTTCTGCATGCTACTACGTGACTGGAATGTCTAAATAACAAGCTTCATTTGAATCACAATCTTTTCGGCGCCTTCCAGTCTGACAGAGTATTGGGTTTACATCTAGGCTTGTCTTGAGTTGTGGGTATGTTCAGTTGACCAATGATTTGACCATTAATTTAGGAAATTAGTTGAGTGTTTGGTTAGAAGAACTTGATGGAAAGACTGATTGAAATGGGAATTGGGGGTTCATAGAGAAGTGAGCGTTATGACTCATTTCTCATGATGTCAAATATGATTTGGGTGGGAGGAGTTAAAATTATCATCGATAGTATTTTGTTAGTTGTCCGAGAGTGGTGCGGGGAGTCGGGAGCATACAGCTGAACAGAAAGGTTCACTGTGCTTTCGGGATCCCGAGTCAGAAATGAAATAGAGTTAAAGGTTCATCAGAAAAAACATCAGGCCTTTTAAAGTATCATCTGGGTATGTGTTGTATTTATATCAGGCAACAACAAGAACTTATCTGAGGACCATGTGTGCATATTTATGATTAATTCTATCATAAATAAAAAGGACTGGAGCAAACCATCTGACTTGTGATTTTGAGAGAGCTACATCATCCCTAGAACCAAGGAGTAGTTGATAAGGACAAGTGACCAAAGGTAGAAGGGTAAAGTACCAGGAACCTAAGGTTACAGGTACTGAGACTGTGGCAACTGAAGCGGGTGGCAACTGAGGCGGATGGCAACTGAAGGAGGTGACAACTTATGTGGTGGCAACTGAGGCGGTGGTAACTGAGACTGTGGCAACTGAGGCGGTGGTAACTGAGACTGTGGCAACTGAGGCGGGTGGCAACTGAGGTGGTGGCATGTTGCAACTGAGAGTGGCGGCAACTGGTAGCAACTGAGGCAGGTTATTTGTGGCAACTAAGGCAGGTTACTTGTGACAACAGAGGCTTGTGGCTGGCTGCAGCTCAGGTTGGCTGCAACTGAGGCTGCTGGCAACTGGGGATGGCAGCTGGTAGCAACTGAGACAGGTGGGAACAGACTCACTCCGCCATTGAAATGACAATGTGGAGGAGACCTGGATCATTCAGGTTGTTGTCAGCACCCCTTTATGGGACTCCCTCCACGGTCGAAATATCATGTGGAGGGACCCTGAGGTGATGTCAAGTCATCAACACACCTTCATGGAACTCCCTCCACCGTCGAAATTACAATGTGGAGGGACCCTGATGTGTTGATGACTTGAATGTAAATAGAAGCGACAAAATCAATTCCATAATCATAAGAAATCTCTATTAAAAGAAGAGTCCATTCAATATTTCGGACCATATCAAAAGCATGTGTTTATGAATCACTAAATACATACAATCAATTCTGCTTTTGATAAAGATTTTGTATGATTATGAAAAGGTTTTTGTGGCTTTCATTTACATACAGACCATGTTGTAGCGAAACAAAAATCGATACAGATTTAAAACAACCAATTCCACTATGGATCGGATGTGTGAAATTTCTTCGTTGTCAACTGGTTGGTTGCAACAGAGGCTAGGGGCAACTGAGGCAGGTAACTTGTGGCAACTGAGACTCAGGCAGGTGGCAACTCAGGCCAGTGGGAACTGAGGCCGGTGATAACTGAGGCCGGCAGGAACTGATGCTGGTGGCAACTGAGGCAGGTGGCAACTGAGGGAGGTGACAACTGAAGGAGATGACAACTGAGGGAGGTGACAACTTATGTAGTGGCAACTGAGGCCGGTGGCAACTGAGGCCTGTAGCAACTGAAGGAGATGACAACTGAGGGAGGTGACAACTTATGTGGTGGCAACTGAGGCCGATGGCAACTGAGGCCGGTGGCAGGTTGACAAGAAGAAATTTCACACGTCCGATCCATAGTGGAATTGGTTGTTTTAAATCTGGAGATGGCAGCTGGTAGCAACTGAGACAGGTGGGAACAGACTCACTCCGCCATTGAAATGACAATGTGGAGGAGACCTGGATCATTCAGGTTGTTGTCAGCACCCCTTTATGGGACTCCCTCCACGGTCGAAATATCATGTGGAGGGACCCTGTGGTGATGTCAAGTCATCAACACACCTTCATGGAACTCCCTCCACCGTCGAAATTACAATGTGGAGGGACCCTGATGTGTTGATGACTTGAATGTAAATAAAAGCAACAAAATCAATTCCATAATCATAAGAAATCTCTACTAAAAGAAGAGTCCATTTCATATTTCGGACCATATCAAAAGGATGTGTTTATGAATCACTAAATACATACAATCAATTCTGCTTTTGATAAAGATTTTCTATGATTATGAAAAGGTTTTTGTGGCTTTCATTTACATACAGACCATGTTGTAGCGAAACAAAAATCGATACAGATTTAAAACAATCAATTCCACTATGGATCGGATGTGTGAAATTTCTTCGTTGTCAACTGGTTGGTTGCAACAGAGGCTAGGGGCAACTGAGGCAGGCAACTTGTGGCAACTGAGACTCAGGCAGGTGGCAACTCAGGCCAGTGGGAACTAAGGCCGGTGATAACTGAGGCTGGCGGGAACTGATGCTGGTGGCAACTGAGGCGGGTGGCAACTGAGGCCTGTAGCAACTGAAGGAGATGACAACTGAGGGAGGTGACAACTTATGTGGTGGCAACTGAGGCCGGTGGCAGGTTGACAAGAAGAAATTTCACACGTCCGATCCATAGTGGAATTGGTTGTTTTAAATCTGGGGATGGCAGCTGGTAGCACCTGAGACAGGTGGGAACAGACTCACTCCGCCATTGAAATGACAATGTGGAGGAGACCTGGATCATTCAGGTTGTTGTCAGCACCCCTTTATGGGACTCCCTCCACGGTCGAAATATCATGTGGAGGGACCCTGAGGTGATGTCAAGTCATCAACACACCTTCATGGAACTCCCTCCACCGTCGAAATTACAATGTGGAGGGACCCTGATGTGTTGATGACTTGAATGTAAATAAAAGCGACAAAATCAATTCCATAATCATAAGAAATCTCTACTAAAAGAAGAGTCCATTCAATATTTCGGACCATATCAAAAGCATGTGTTTATGAATCACTAAATACATACAATCAATTCTGCTTTTGATAAAGATTTTGTATGATTATGAAAAGGTTTTTGTGGCTTTCATTTACATACAGACCATGTAGCGAAACAAAAATCGATACAGATTTAAAACAACCAATTCCACTATGGATCGGATGTGTGAAATTTCTTCGTTGTCAACTGGTTGGTTGCAACAGAGGCTAGGGGCAACTGAGGCAGGCAACTTGTGGCAACTGAGACTCAGGCAGGTGGCAACTCAGGCCAGTGGGAACTGAGGCCGGTGATAACTGATGCTGGTGGCAACTGAGGCGGGTGGCAACTGAGGGAGATGACAACTGAAGGAGATGACAACTGAGGGAGGTGACAACTTATGTGGTGGCAACTGAGGCCTGTAGCAACTGAAGGAGATGACAACTGAGGGAGGTGACAACTTATGTGGTGGCAACTGAGGCCGGTGGCAGGTTGACAAGAAGAAATTTCACACGTCCGATCCATAGTGTTATTGGTTGTTTTAAATCTGGGGATGGCAGCTGGTAGCAACTGAGACAGGTGGGAACAGACTCACTCCGCCATTGAAATGACAATGTGGAGGAGACCTGGATCATTCAGGTTGTTGTCAGCACCCCTTTATGGGACTCCCTCCACGGTCGAAATATCATGTGGAGGGACCCTGAGGTGATGTCAAGTCATCAACACACCTTCATGGAACTCCCTCCACCGTCGAAATTACAATGTGGAGGGACCCTGATGTGTTGATGACTTGAATGTAAATAAAAGCGACAAAATCAATTCCATAATCATAAGAAATCTCTACTAAAAGAATAATCCATTTCATATTTCGGACCATATCAAAAGCATGTGTTTATGAATCATTAAATACATACAATCAATTCTGCTTTTGATAAAGACTTTGTGTGATTATGAAAAGGTTTTTGAGGCTTTCAGTTACATACAGACCATGTTGTAGCGAAACAAAAATCGATACAGATTTAAAACAACCAATTCCACTATGGATCGGATGTGTGAAATTTCTTCGTTGTCAACTGGTTGGTTGCAACAGAGGCTAGGGGCAACTGAGGCAGGTAACTTGTGGCAACTGAGACTCAGGCAGGTGGCAACTCAGGCTAGTGGCAACTGAGGCCGGTGATAACTGAGGCCGGCGGGAACTGATGCTGGTGGCAACTGAGGCGGGTGGCAACTGAGGGAGATGACAACTGAAGGAGATGACAACTGAGGGAGGTGACAACTTATGTGGTGGCAACTGAGGCCTGTAGCAACTGAAGGAGATGACAACTGAGGGAGGTGACAACTTATGTGGTGGCAACTGAGGCCGGTGGCGGGTTGACAAGAAGAAATTTCACACGTCCGATCCATAGTGGAATTGGTTGTTTTAAATCTGGGGATGGCAGCTGGTAGCAACTGAGACAGGTGGGAACAGACTCACTCTGCCATTGAAATGACAATGTGGAGGAGACCTGGATCATTCAGGTTGTTGTCAGCACCCCTTTATGGGACTCCCTCCACGGTCGAAATATCATGTGGAGGGACCCTGAGGTGATGTCAAGTCATCAACACACCTTCATGGAACTCCCTCCACCGTCGAAATCACAATGTGGAGGGACCCTGATGTGTTGATGACTTGAATGTAAATAAAAGCAACAAAATCAATTCCATAATCATAAGAAATCTCTACTAAAAGAAGAGTCCATTTCATATTTCGGACCATATCAAAAGCATGTGTTTATGAATCACTAAATACATACAATCAATTCTGCTTTTGATAAAGACTTTGTGTGATTATGAAAAGGTTTTTGTGGCTTTCATTTACATACAGACCATGTTGTAGCGAAACAAAAATCGATAGAGATTTAAAACAACCAATTCCACTATGGATCGGATGTGTGAAATTTCTTCGTTGTCAACTGGTTGGTTGCAACAGAGGCTAGGGGCAACTGAGGCAGGTAACTTGTGGCAACTGAGACTCAGGCAGGTGGCAACTCAGGCCAGTGGCAACTGAGGCCGGTGATAACTGAGGCTGGCGGCAACTGAGGGAGGTGGCAACTGAAGGAGATCACAACCGAGGTAGGTGACAACTTATGTGGTGGCGGCTGAGGCGGGTGGCAACTGAGGCCTGTAGCAACTGAAGGAGATGACAACTGAAGGAGGTGACAACTGTGTGAGGTGACAACTGAGGGAGGTGACAACTTATGTGGTGGCAACTGAGGCCGGTGGCAACTGAGACTGTGGCAACTGAGGGAGGTGACAACTGAAGGAGGTGACAACTGTGTGAGGTGACAACTGAGGGAGCTGGCAACTGAGGCGGTGCTATATAACCAGGGTATTTTGGAAAAAGGTTTTTTAATATTTACTTAAAATGAAGTTTACTAAATTGAGCTTTTGGGTAAAATATGGATACATATGAGAGAAGTGACCGTACTGGGTGAGGGCATAACCCCCAGGGCAAATGATTATTGATTTTGCTTCTCTTAAGTGATAGAGATAACTTTTCATTAATCTGAGGAAATTAGTAGAATATGGTCTTGTAGTATAAGGGTCAGAAGGGAAATGAATGGATGGGACAAAAGTTGGTAAGTCCTGATGTGATCAAATGTTTCTGCATGCTACCACGTGACTGGAATGTCTAAATAACAAGCTTCATTTGAATCACAATCTTTTCGGCGCCTTCCAGTCTGACAGAGTATTGGGTTTACATCTAGGCTTGTTTTGAGTTGTGGGTATGTTCAGTTGACCAATGATTTGACCATTAATTTAGGAAATTAGTTGAGTGTTTGGTTAGAAGAACTTGATGGAAAGACTGATTGAAATGGGAATTGGGGGTTCATAGAGAAGTGAGCGTTATGACTCATTTCTCATGATGTCAAATATGATTTCGGTGGGAGGAGTTAAAATTATCATCGATAGTATTTTGTTAGTTGTCCGAGAGTGGTGCGGGGAGTCGGGAGCATACAGCTGAACAGAAAGGTTCACTGTGGTTTTGGGATCCCGAGTCAGAAATGAAATAGAGTTAAAGGTTCATCAGAAAAACCATCAGGCCTTTTAAAGCATCATCTAGGTATGTGTTGTATTTATATCAGGCAACAACAAGAACTTATTTGAGGACCATGTGTGCATATTTATGATTAATTCTATCATAAATAAAAAGGACTGGAGCAAACCATCTGACTTGTGATTTTGAGAGAGCTACATCATCCCTAGAACCAAGGAGTAGTTGATAAGGACAAGTGACCAAAAGTAGAAGGGTAAAGTACCCGGAACCTAAGGTTACATATGGCGGAGTTGCTCTAAGATCACCGTACCATGCTCATCTCATGAAAACAAGGAGCGAGAAAACTTACAGTGAAGTGTGACTGTGGTTCCTGACAGGAGGAGAGTCTTTTCAGACTTTTTGTGCCAATGCTCAAGAAAATTTGTTTCATGATGACCCACCACAGGAAGAAATCAAGACTTAAGAACTTATGGACGAACCATATCTTACATTTATCTGACTGTGGAAGTGAGAATGCAGTTCTACTTCAGCCATGCATCCGTGCTTATTATACAGGCTACATTAAGAAGGGTTATTCACTTGCTTGCCCGGCCTCACAGAGGGACAGTGGCACTAGGGGTAGCAGTTATTGATTACTAAGTGTTGGTCAGTTGCCTCACTTGCAGGGAGGTGGTATTGATTTCCCTTAGTTCGCTACTACACAGGACAGTTTTGGGATGGAAAGTTTTGAGGTGAGCTTGACTTTACTGTTATTATCTCTTATCACCAACACTGAGCTCGAGAAATCTTGAAATTCTGACATGAAGTTGGACATTCACATATTGTCAGAGAAGAACCAAAGTGACACAAAATGTTTCATGACAATGAAAATTGTTCTGCCTCTGATATTACAGAGACAAATGACAGATTATTTTCAAGAGGACTTGGAAATAAGGACAAATTAGACAAGAGTTTTGCTGCTTTAGCAAGGGCTTTTTCCCAAAGTCAGTTTTCTCTTGAGAAATTCAATGGAAGTGATCCAGAAATTGCAAGTTCATGGTTAAGCAGATATGAGAAATTTAATTCTTTACATAATTATTCATGGACAATGGACAAAGACAGCATTTAGTTTATGGTTAGACAAAAATGCTTTAAAGTGGTATGAAGCTCAACATGCTCAAGGCTTTAGTGAAAAGTCCTGGAATGAGGTGAAGACAGCTTTCCTTGCAAGGTACAAACTAAATTCAGCAAAAAGATATGAAAGACTAAGCAAGCTATATAATAGGAAACAGAAACCATCTCAGGATTTTGAGGACTTTCTTCAAGAATTGCAATATGAAGCAAAACGTCTTTAAACACTGGATGACAACTTTCTCATGGATGCCGTCATTAGGAATTCTCAACCTCACATTAAACAGTTCATTTTGACAAGATTGCATGAGACCAAGGATCAAGTCCTTGAAAGTGCAAGAATAGCAGATGCTGTATTTGGACTGGCCACATCAGAGAATGACAGACTTGTGCCTGTTATAGAGGAGCTCGTTGGACAAGTATCCTTATTGACCAGTGCAGAAAATACTCGAACAGGAGGGAACTTTTCATATGAACATCAGGATGACTCTATGTACAGAAAGCAGTACATTAATGAGTACAGTACTGATGACCAACACCCAGTGAGGAATGGGACACAAACTTTCCATCAACATCACAGAAGTGGTTGTTCATCAACACATGTTGATATCAGGGACATGGGTGACAATGATGTGCCCTGTGGACAAAACTGGAGCCCTGCTCCAAGGAATATGAACATGGAGGAGCACTGGGGTACTACCTTTAGTCACATGGGAAGACTCTTAACGTATGAGCAGACGTGGTATCATACGTTTGCTATTGAATTGCCCAAGATCTCTAACTATCCGACTCTGCCTCGAGATATTTGTAAGAATGCTAGTCTTCTAAGAAATCGTTCATCCTGTGATGAGAACATGAGGGCTGTATTGAATTTTACTTATCGCATACATGACGACACTTTAAACGACTTGGTTGAAGGGGTCACTTTGATCAAAAACATTATTCCTCAAGGTCCAATTCCTGGTTCTCAGACTCGCTCCAAGAGAGCATTGCTACCTTTTATTGGTGAATTCTCACATAATTTATTCGGAACTGCCCGTGACAGCGACGTGAACATAATACGACAACATATCAATATCTTATCAAATAGAATGAGAGCGGAAGAAGCAGCTTTTAACGTGTCACAGGATTACATGGGTTCCTACATGTCTAAGGCCAACGACAGAATGGACGGTTTGAAGCAAGGTATAATTGCAAATCATGATGAACTGACTGAACTGATAAATGTAGAGGATGGTAAGATATGATGGTTTCAGGCCATGTATGCACATTGGATACAACTTGTTGCAAAGGAGTTACATTTTTCTACTATGGTTGAAAGGAAGATTAATCGGTTGAGCACAGGATTATATAAGTTGTTAGAAAATGTACTATCACCCGAGCTGATACCTTTCCGACATTTAAGGCGGACTCTATCAAAAATAAGGAGAGCATTGAAATGTCACAGTTTTAGAAATTTAAGTGATCTCAGACATACTAGTGTCTTCTTGTATAAATGTTGATGTTATATTGTATTCAAGATGTTACTTTTACTACATGTTTTATGCTTTTGTGCTTACCTATATGCATTTATTTATAATATATATGAATGGGTACACCTACCGTATGAGAAAAACATATGTTGAATTTCATGAGAGAAAATCTATCTGTTATATGTTACCAGTATGTTGTATATGGTGCATTGCATTGCATCTCAGGAGTTTGTTGATGTTTGAAAACGTATACTGTATTGGTAGATGCAGATGTCTTCTACAATAACACTTGTGAGCAGTTTTACCATTAGGAATATGTATGTTGTAGCATGTTTGATGACTTGAATATTTGTTGATAGATTGCACGTGCGATCACTGCCCAATGAGACATTTGACAATATTCTGTATAGGTGCATGTCCATTGACTGTACGATAAGTTGATGTTGTTTTGATATTGAAAAAAACAAAAACTATTGTGATTGTTGAGTCAGGTCAGATGTTGGTTGTTTAGTGTGTATAGATGCTGAAGCTAAATTTCAACATTTACTTGAGAAATTATAAGAACAAACTGTTGTAATCTTCAGTTAAAGAGGACTTCATGGAGTGTAATGCATGAATTTAAAGTAATTTTCTATTTGATTTACAAATGACTGAATTTTGGACAATTAACTCTTTTGGACATCAGAGATCGGGCAGTCAAAGTTTTCACTGTCATACATGTAGGAATGAGCAACCTCATTCTATAAGATGATGGAGAGAATCATTTCTTCATAAACTTCCAGGACATTTTTGATCATTTGATATGGAGAACTTTTCCCATTGGATCGAGACCATAAGAGTCAGAGTAAGTTGAATATGTTCTAGAACATACGGACATGGAACATGTTGATACAGAATAGTAAGATTATATATTGGATACACAGAACTTTGAAACTGATCATCAGTTGGTTATTGGTGTTGTGATACTATTGTGATTTTTTGCCTGAAGGAAAATGCTCATATGTCTTTATATAGAAAAAGCAAAAACTTTACAAAGAAGAATAATTTGATTATGGCTTTATAAGCCTTCACATGTTATTATTCTCAGATAGGTACAACCCAAGACAGATCCTATCTGAGACATTACTTTGTAAAGATTTATTGTATTGATTTATCTGGTCCTCAGATGCATACACACACAAGTGGTTACATATTGATATTGTACTATTGTATTTACATTTCATATTCTATTATCATTGGTCAATCGCATGGGACATGCTCTACAATGGGAAGGGCATGTATAACCAGGGTATTTTGGAAAAAGGTTTTTTTAATATTTACTTAAAATGTAGTTTACTAAATTGAGCTTTTGGGTAAAATATGGATGCATATGAGAGAAGTGACCGTACAGGGTGAGGGCATAACCCCCAGGCAAATGATTATTGATTTTGCTTCTCTTAAGTGATAGAGATAACTTTTCATTAATCTGAGGAAATTAGTAGAATACGGTCTTGTAGTATAAGGGTCAGAAGGGAAATGAATGGATGGGACAAAAGTTGGTAAGTCCTGATGTGATCAAATGTTTCTGCATGCTACTACGTGACTGGAATGTCTAAATAACAAGCTTCATTTGAATCACAATCTTTTCGGCGCCTTCCAGTCTGACAGAGTATTGGGTTTACATCTAGGCTTGTTTTGAGTTGTGGGTATGTTCAGTTGACCAATGATTTGACCATTAATTTAGGAAATTAGTTGAGTGTTTGGTTAGAAGAACTTGATGGAAAGACTGATTGAAATGGGAATTGGGGGTTCATAGAGAAGTGAGCGTTATGACTCATTTCTCATGATGTCAAATATGATTTCGGTGGGAGGAGTTAAAATTATCATCGATAGTATTTTGTTAGTTGTCCGAGAGTGGTGCGGGGAGTCGGGAGCATACAGCTGAACAGAAAGGTTCACTGTGGTTTTGGGATCCCGAGTCAGAAATGAAATAGAGTTAAAGGTTCATCAGAAAAACCATCAGGCCTTTTAAAGCATCATCTAGGTATGTGTTGTATTTATATCAGGCAACAACAAGAACTTATCTGAGGACCATGTGTGCATATTTATGATTAATTCTATCATAAATAAAAAGGACTGGAGCAAACCATCTGACTTGTGATTTTGAGAGAGCTACATCATCCCTAGAACCAAGGAGTAGTTGATAAGGACAAGTGACCAAAGGTAGAAGGGTAAAGTACCCGGAACCTAAGGTTACAGGTAACTGAGACTGTGGCAACTGAAGCGGGTGGCAACTGAGGCCGATGGCAACTGAAGGAGGTGACAACTTATGTGGTGGCAACTGAGGCGGTGGTAACTGAGACTGTGGCAACTGAGGCGGTGGTAACTGAGACTGTTGCAACTGAGGCGGGTGGCAACTGAGGTGGTGGCATGTTGCAACTGATAGTGGCGGCAACTGGTAGCAACTGAGGCAGGTTATTTGTGGCAACTAAGGCAGGTTACTTGTGACAACAGAGGCTTGTGGCTGGCTGCAGCTCAGGTTGGCTGCAACTGAGGCTGCTGGCAACTGGGGATGGCAGCTGGTAGCAACTGAGACAGGTGGGAACAGACTCACTCCGCCATTGAAATGACAATGTGGAGGAGACCTGGATCATTCAAGTTGTTGTCAGCACCCCTTTATGGGACTCCCTCCACGGTCGAAATATCATGTGGAGGGACCCTGAGGTGATGTCAAGTCATCAACACACCTTCATGGAACTCCCTCCACCGTCGAAATTACAATGTGGAGGGACCCTGATGTGTTGATGACTTGAATGTAAATAAAAGCGACAAAATCAATTCCATAATCATAAGAAATCTCTACTAAAAGAATAATCCATTTCATATTTCGGACCATATCAAAAGCATGTGTTTATGAATCATTAAATACATACAATCAATTCTGCTTTTGATAAAGACTTTGTGTGATTATGAAAAGGTTTTTGAGGCTTTCATTTACATACAGACCATGTTGTAGCGAAACAAAAATCGATACAGATTTAAAACAACCAATTCCACTATGGATCAGATGTGTGAAATTTCTTCGTTGTCAACTGGTTGGTTGCAACAGAGGCTAGGGGCAACTGAAGCAGGCAACTTGTGGCAACTGAGACTCAGGCAGGTGGCAACTCAGGCCAGTGGCAACTGAGGCCGGTGATAACTGAGGCTGGCGGGAACTGATGCTGGTGGCAACTGAGGCGGGTGGCAACTGAGGCCTGTAGCAACTGAAGGAGATGACAACTGAGGGAGGTGACAACTTATGTGGTGGCAACTGAGGCCGGTGGCAGGTTGACAAGAAGAAATTTCACACGTCCGATCCATAGTGGAATTGGTTGTTTTAAATCTGGGGATGGCAGCTGGTAGCAACTGAGACAGGTGGGAACAGACTCACTCCGCCATTGAAATGACAATGTGGAGGAGACCTGGATCATTCAAGTTGTTGTCAGCACCCCTTTATGGGACTCCCTCCACGGTCGAAATATCATGTGGAGGGACCCTGAGGTGATGTCAAGTCATCAACACACCTTCATGGAACTCCCTCCACCGTCGAAATTACAATGTGGAGGGACCCTGATGTGTTGATGACTTGAATGTAAATAAAAGCGACAAAATCAATTCCATAATCATAAGAAATCTCTACTAAAAGAATAATCCATTTCATATTTCGGACCATATCAAAAGCATGTGTTTATGAATCATTAAATACATACAATCAATTCTGCTTTTGATAAAGACTTTGTGTGATTATGAAAAGGTTTTTGAGGCTTTCATTTACATACAGACCATGTTGTAGCGAAACAAAAATCGATACAGATTTAAAACAACCAATTCCACTATGGATCAGATGTGTGAAATTTCTTCGTTGTCAACTGGTTGGTTGCAACAGAGGCTAGGGGCAACTGAAGCAGGCAACTTGTGGCAACTGAGACTCAGGCAGGTGGCAACTCAGGCCAGTGGGAACTGAGGCCGGTGATAACTGAGGCCGGCGGGAACTGATGCTGGTGGCAACTGAGGCGGGTGGCAACTGAGGCGGGTGGCAACTGAGGCCTGTAGCAACTGAAGGAGATGACAACTGAGGGAGGTGACAACTTATGTGGTGGCAACTGAGGCCGATGGCAACCGAGGCTGGTGGCAACTGAGGGAGGTGACAACTGAAGGAGGTGACAACTGAGGGAGCTGGCAACTAAGGCGGTGCTATATAACCAAGGTATTTTGGAAAAAGGTTTTTTTAATATTTACTTAAAATGTAGTTTACTAAATTGAGCTTTTGGGTAAAATATGGATGCATATGAGAGAAGTGACCATACAGGGTGAGGGCATAACCCCCAGGGCAAATGATTATTGATTTTGCTTCTCTTAAGTGATAGAGATAACTTTTCATTAATCTGAGGAAATTAGTAGAATATGGTCTTGTAGTATAAGGGTCAGAAGGGAAATGAATGGATGGGACAAAAGTTGGTAAGTCCTGATGTGATCAAATGTTTCTGCATGCTACTACGTGACTGGAATGTCTAAATAACAAGCTTCATTTGAATCACAATCTTTTCGACAATGTGGAGGAGACCTGGATCATTCAAGTTGTTGTCAGCACCCCTTTATGGGACTCCCTCCACGGTCGAAATATCATGTGGAGGGACCCTGAGGTTGTGTCAAGTCATCAACACACCTTCATGGAACTCCCTCCACCGTCGAAATTACAATGTGGAGGGACCCTGATGTGTTGATGACTTGAATGTAAATAAAAGCGACAAAATCAATTCCATAATCATAAGAAATCTCTACTAAAAGAAGAGTCCATTTCATATTTCGGACCATATCAAAAGCATGTGTTTATGAATCATTAAATACATACAATCAATTCTGCTTTTGATAAAGACTTTGTGTGATTATGAAAAGGTTTTTGTGGCTTTCATTTACATACAGACCAGGTTGTAGCGAAACGAAAACAAAACAACCAATTCCACTATGGATCAGATGTGTGAATTTTCATTGTCGCCAACTTGTTGGTTGCAATAGAGGCTGGCTGCAACTAAGGCTGGCAGCTGAGGATGTGGCAACTGAGGCAAGTGGCAGCTGAGGCCGGTGACAACTGAGGCAAGTGGCAGCTGAGGCCGGTGACAACTGAGTCCGATGGCAACTGAGGCCGATGCGAAAAACCACATGCCCAATAAAGCTTTTTCAGCATGCATACAACAGAGCTAATTTTTCATAACACAATCACGAGCTTATTTACTTTCTGAGTCATGCCTATACTTAGAACTGTTACATACATCTAAAATATTATATAATTTTTTTCAAATCTTAAAATGCTTACTCATTTTGGTAAAAAAAACAAATACAATATTGGTTACCCAATAAAAAATGTAATAACCCAATTAAAATAGAAACCTTCGAGTAAAACCACAATTGCTCAAAAAGTTATCAGGAGCTCTGCCACTGACAAATTAGTAGCACGGTAGAGATGATGAGACAATTGTTGAAAATCCCACAAATCCCAGCCACGTGATGTGTAGCAAGAGATGCACCTACTTTTCAAAAGGTACAATATATCCAACAATTCATCAGTATGAACATCAAAGCCATTGAATATGTAACCCACAATATCAGTCTGTAAACACAGATACACAGAAAAAAGTAAAAGCCTAAAATTTATTGTATTATGTCCATTTTTGTCTTGCACTACAACAAGCTGAATATGGCTGTCCAAATGGGTGGGAAATGCTAGCGCCACCAAACTCATGACGTTGGTCAAATAGAGTAACTTCCCCTAGCAATGACCAGTTCAAGCTCCTTCCCAGCGCGTGACACCTTCGTTACACTCTCGGTAACATCGCTGCCGTCAGTGTGGGCACGGCCATTACAAGAATCTTGAAATTTGCCCTCTAACCCATTGTGTAATGTTTATACTTTTGTTTATGTCTTTGGGAATGCCATCATATTTCATTTTGAAAAGGTTTACAACTGACCATATTTTCCAGATGAATTTACTTTGTTGTTTTGATAATCAGATTGGTTCGAGATTGCAGACTAATGGAAAATCAACCAACTTCTCCCTTGCATTCTTACTATATCAATAACACGATAGTTTTAATGAAACAGAAATTCAAATTGACAAACGAAGAAAGTAATTTAGCAGCGATAAGTGTATTCGGCGTCACAACGGTCGTTACTTGTTTGTAAACATAACTGTTAATATGGGACTTGGACACCGAGCTGGGCGGACGTGTTTTGGAGCTCCTTCAATGAGGGGTTATGTAATCACATTAGCCTACAACAACGAAACCTGAACAAAGTATGATGCATACTACAGCGTTGCTGTGAAAGTGGACGACAATAATTGCGAACTCCTAGAGATTCGTGTCTGTATTGTCCTGTAGACAGGTTTGACGCAACATCATGGAGAACCGACAAATCACCGACCCACTTGACTGTGATATTCTGCGAGAACTTGATGAACTACTTGGTGAGTACGATAGACAAACATGTCAACAAAAACTATGTGTTGCGTACAAAAATGACGAGGGCCTCCTAAATGATATTAGACTATCAATATACAATGTTGCGAAAGATAAATGTTGAGATTTTCCTGACGGGATGCTCATCAAACGAGTAAAGCAATCTGGACAATTGAAAACTGTTCTAGAAAAGTATGCTTCTGATGTGTACCTGCTGTATAGATACATACATGGATCCGTTCCAGCTCATGTGATACAGAGTGAAGTCATGAGTAAACAGAAAACTCGATCAGACGATCATACAGACATAGAAAGTTCAGACAATGGTCTGAATAATAAGGACACTATGGCTCGTATGTTCACTAAATTGATGTGTTTTCATGAAGATATGTGCGAAAAATTCATGGATGTAAATGAGAACCTGCAAGATTTCAAATCTAAATATGAGAGTGACATGCGGGATATGATAAGTGCACTTGAACAAAAGAATGATGAAATCAAAATATATTACAGTGAAGTCCAGAAGCTCAAGTGTAATGTAGACAAAATGAAATCTGAAATCACTACGTTAAAAAGTGAAATCCAGAGGAAGGATGTTGACATTAAGGACATGAAAGACACTCTGAACACAACAATAAATGGGATAAATAAAACAGCCTGTGCAATTGATGGCAAGATTGACTGTATGAATACCAGAAACAAGCTACTCTATTCAGAGGCAGTTAACAACCCCAGCTATGGCGAGACCCGGCCTCCAGTTCGGCCCAACTCAAGGCCATTCACTGCTGAAGGTAACTTCAGTCCAGGGTATGATGCAACACACCATGCTGTACAAAACAGCACAGTCACAACCTGCGCTGATATCCATCCACTACCAAGCCCAGAGGACAGCTTACTCCTTCTGGATGATAGCCAACCCCACGAGCACGAGCACGTGCCCGACACGACGAAACAAGCTGAAAACAGGAGTGACAAGCCAACTTCAACCCAAGACAATGTATCTAGCCATCCTAAGGAACATCAACATTTAAGATCTGTGCGGTTTGGTAATCAGTGGAGACGATCTTTCACAGGTGTTGCTAAGTACAAGAACAGGAAACTTGTGATGTCATATGTGAGAGCAGACGAATCATTTAACATAGTGAAAGACGCTATCGTCGACTACGCCAAAGAACGGGGTGTGACCATTACAAATATAATTCTCCTTCGATACTGGGAAGGCTCGAACCCAACCTTTACCATCCGTATTGCAGTTCCTGTACAGTGTGCCAAGATAATATTGGACGACAACACATTCTGGCCTGAGAACGTGAACTGTAGAGAATGGGTTCCCCGTAACTCATGGTACTCTAATGATAAACAAGGCGAGAGTGAGTATTAACTGTGATGCCTCATCCTGCAACTCTAGCCATCAACGTATGTACACTGATGACCCTACTCAACCTAGCAACATGGAACATTCGTGGGATCAAACATGAAACGGCTGAGCTGTGCAATAAACTGGACATATGTGACTTTGTGCTTGTTACAGAGCACTGGCTAGACAGGGAAAACTTACAGTTTCTGGAAACATTCCACGACAACTTTAATGTGTATTCGAAATCCAGCTGTGACTCTAACCAGCATCAGCGAGGTTCTGGAGGTGTAGCCATGTTTGTACGGAAAGGTGACTGGTGCAAAGTGACACCCACTACAGCCGCCACGTACTGTGCATTAAACTACACATCGGCACTAGCCATGTGTATGTACTTGGGACTAGCTTGCCATCAACAAATGTCCTAGACAGTGTGTACTATGAAGAACTGTACTATGTTATGGAACTTTATGATATTCTCTCTCAAGAATATCCAACCTACCTTCTAGGAGACTTTAATACTGATATCAGTCATGATATCAATATGAAACCCAGGGCTAGGTGCCTATTACGACTGCTTAGCGAACGTCACCTTTATTCGGTGGTTCCACTTGATGAATACAGGTACACTTTCCATAGTAAATGTAACAAAGTAAAAACATTAATTGACTACGTCTTTATAAATATTGATTCACTAAGCAGTGTTACTGGATATGCCATAGACACTAGCATTCCGTATAACATCTCAGATCACCTACCAATACTTGTTTGTATTCTTCTCCCTGTAAATATTGGGAATTATCATGGAGAGAACCTAAACTGGACTAAGGCAAGTGAAATTGACCTAATGCTATATCGATACGAAACGGAAAACGTACTTCCGCAACACTCAAATTAACAACGCTCACTTTGATAGCAATGCAGAATATATTGAATACTACTGTGACTTTATCACAGGTTCTCTACATGCTTCTGCCACCGGTAGTATTCCATCCACACGCTTTAGACCCTATCTCAAACCTTACTGGAAGAAAGATGGTCTTAATAATTTACATAAAGAAATGCGAAAGTATCGCCGACAATGGGTTACTAGTGGTAAAGTTAGAGACAAAAACGATGCTGCCTATGCAAAATATAAAGAAAGTAAACGTCTCTTCCGTAAGAAACATCGCTATGCAAAATACCAGTTATCTAAAGATAAATTTAATGAAATATACGCGGCAGCAGAAGTAGATGTCAAAGAATTCTACAAAACGACAAAACGCTACAAACGCTATAAAGGTAATACTGAAAAGCTTGTCTATGGCACTCAAACTTGTTACGAGGGAAAGGATATTTGCAACCTGTTTGGATTGTATTTTCATACACTAGCTACTCCTTGCCCTGATGTTAAATGTGACTATGCACATGCTCAGAATGTTAAAGAGCGAGTTGCTAATATTCAAACAATAGAGGCTATAGATAACGACACCAGATCTCCACTGCATTATCCATTCACTAAAGATGAAATCCATTGTGCAGTAAAACGACTTAAAGTTCGAAAGTCGCCTGGTCCTGACGGTACTGTAAATGAGCATATAAAGAAGGCTGGTAGATCTCTGCTGTATCATATTGCCTTACTATTCAATGCCATGATCAACTTTGAATACATTCCAAAATCATTTTCTATAGGTCAAATTCTTCCTATACACAAAGGCCATGGTAAACCAAAATATGACCCTGCCAATTATAGAGGAATAACAATGACGCCCGTATTAAGCAAACTCTTTGAAAGACTTCTTCTCAACAGAATAGAGTCGTGGCTAGATAATAACATAGAATTTCCCCATCCTTTGCAAATTTGGATTTAGACGTCACTATGGTGCTGAAACTGCTGTACTTACGCTAACAGAAAATATTGCATATTACAATGAAAGGATGTCGCCCGTATACTGTGCATTTTTAGATAACGAAAAAGCATTTGATCGGGTATGGCTTGATGGATTATTTATTAAACTGTATGATATAGGAATAACGGGTAAACTATGGAGAATATTAAGGCTCTATGAAATCATTTGTGTGTTTTGAAGGATGCCTTCCCCGTGAATCGGGGAGTAGGTCAAGGTAGAGTAATGTCCACCTGGCTTTTCACGCTATTTATTAATGACCTCCTATATGAACTTGAAAACTCAGATTCTGGCTTAATTCTGCCATGGGGTAAATGCCCTGGGATCCTTCTTGCTGACGACACTACTTTATTGAGTATCTCAAATAAAGGCCTGCAAAATCTTCTTGATGTCGTTCAAAACTATGCTCATATCTGGCAGCTAAAATATAATGTAAGCAAGAGTGCAGTTCTATACTTCGGATGCCCAAACAAAAAGGTTCAAACCACTAATGTATCAATTGGCGATATGCATGTTCCACAAACGAAATCTATTAAATATGCAGGTGTATATCTTAGCACAGATAAATCATCACTTGAACGTACAAAATCTGCATGCGAAAAGTTACGAGTACTCATCAACACTAACCATAATAATGGGCTGTACTTTGGTGGTCTGAATCCTTTATCTGCAGCACGTATCTGGGAGAGGGTAATCTTATCATGTGCCCTCTATGGATGCAGCGTATGGGGTAAACTTCCTCTTAAAGAGTATGAAATGCTTGAAGTTGTACAACGTCAATTTTGTAAAAAAGTTCAGGGACTACACAGGCGCACTCCAAGTATTGTTGCATTGGATGCTATCGGCATCATGCCACTACAGTATTACATAGATAAAAGAGCACTCTACTTCTTAGGAAAGCTGTGCAATGCAAAGTATAACTGTGTTTTTAAAGTTATGTTTCTAGTTCGCCTGGGTCAATTTATGTGTACAGATAGTTTTACATGCAATGTATGGAGTAGAAAATCTCTGATATATAATATGCTACAACTTGTACAGAAGTATAACCTAAGTAATACACTTGTTAACTATGTCAATAACTGTCAATTTATTAAAGAGAAATGCTGGTCCAAGGCCGTGAATGATGCTATTAAATCTCATTGAGATGATGTATTTTATGTCCATCTTAATTCAAGACTCAGTCTGTCAAGATATGTTAGAATAAGATCAAGTAATAAACACTATCTCTGGAAACTAGCCCTGGAGAAGTATGACCATTTGACTAATATTGCAAGGCTTGTATTCTATGGATCAGCTGAAATTGTCTCTAGAGAATGCTATTGTAAAACTGTTGCCAGTGATATTGTAAAGCACGTGTTTATGTCCTGCACGATCAATATGAATGACCGAAATTTACTTTTTAACACTATATGTGATATCCTGGATGTAAATGTTTTGTTAAGATTTGGGAGAAAGATGATGATATTATTCTTGCGTTCTTACTTGGTGGATGTCCAATAGAATGTATTATGGAGCTAGAAAGAGATGTGTGGGCAGAAGTCATAATTAATGTAAGCCGCTTTATAAGGAAATGGCAATACCTGCTAGAAAACTTGTATGTTTATGCACATGTGTAAATATACCCCCAATTCATGTTAAACATGTAACATAATCATACCTGCATATTGTAATCTTCATTCAATTGGAGGAAATAAAGAATATCTATCTATCTATCATCTAAAATATTATATCATTTTTTTTCAAATCTTAAAATGCTTACTCATTTTGGTAAAAAAACAAATACAATATTGGTTACCCAATAAAAAATGTAATAACCCAATTAAAATAGAAACCTTTGAGTAAAACCACAATTGCTCAAAAAGTTATCAGGAGCTCTGCCACTGACAAATTAGTAGCCAGTAGAGATGATGAGACAATTGTTGAAAATCCCACAAATCCCAGCCACGTGATGTGTAGCAAGAGATGCACCTACTTTTCAAAAGGTACAATATATCCAACAATTCATCAGTATGAACATTAAAGCCATTGAATATGTAACCCACAATATCAGTCTGTAAACACAGATACACAGAAAAAAGTAAAAGCCTAAAATTTATTGTATTATGTCCATTTTTGTCTTGCACTACAACAAGCTGAATATGGCTGTCCAATTGGGTGGGAAATGGTAGCGCCACCAAACTCATGACGTGGGTCAAATAGAGTAACTTCCCCTAGCAATGACCAGTTCAAGCTCCTTCCCAGCGCGTGACACCTTCGTTACACTCTCGGTAACATCGTTGCCGTCAGTGTGGGCACGGCCATTACAAGAATCTTGAAATTTGCCCTCTAACCCATTGTGTAATGTTTATACTTTTGTTTATGTCTTTGGGAATGCCATCATATTTCATTTTGAAAAGGTTTACAACTGACCATGTTTTCCAGATGAATTTACGTTGTTGTTTTGATAATCAGATTGGTTCGAGATTGCAGACTAATGGAAAATCAACCAACTTCTCCCTTGCATTCTTACTATATCAATAACACGATAGTTTAAATGAAACAGAAATTCAAATTGACAAACGAAGAAAGTAATTTAGCAGCGATAAGTGTATTCGGCGTCACAACGGTCGTTACTTGTTTGTAAACATAACTGTTATTAGGTTGCGAGTTCAACTCCAAACATGGTTGTGGCCACCTATTTACAGTGGGGAGTTTTGACTGGTGGCAGCGATAGTATAGAGAGTTCCGCGAAAGTACTATTGCTGTGAGGACCTTGTGACCAGTTAACAGGTTGTGTGAAGTTGGAAGCACAGTTCTAATGTGCATCTTCCTTTCGGGTGCTTATCAAAGGGGACCAGCACCCAAACGAGCGTATTTACGTCAAAACAAACCTGTGAATTATCACTTTGTTAAAAAATAGCATGGTTTAATCATTCGCAAAGTATTCATCAAATGGATACAAATTAGAACTAGATCAGTAAATTTATATTTTCACTTGTCATGGCATTTGCTTAACATACACTTTTAACCTCCTGACAGCTAAATGGATAGAACTCTGATGTTAAATATAAATATCTGAGGTTTTCTTTTGACACCTTTTTTTCATAATGCCATGATTTTCTTGGAACGGATTTCCACTCTAACAAATAAGCTTTTTATAATGCCAACCTGGTTTAAATACTAATTCCAATGGGTTTTTTTTCCGGAACATATGTCCTAATTCCCTATCTGTAATGCCAAGTGTTGGAAGTAACGTTCATCAATCTGTATCATATTCGTTCTTCTCTTAGGTGCATTGATCTCAGATGTGTTCACAGTTAACCTGTTTTAATCTTTGTTAACAAAATACAGCTAAAATGACTGGAGCTTTCTTTGCTAATTGCTTCAATTTCTTTGACAAGAAGTGACTGACATGTTGTTATTGTTAGACAATGCCCAAAGCCACATTATCTCTGAGGACGTGCCAAATGTCAACATCCATTGTCTCCTACCTACAACAACAAATCACCTTCAAGTCGCATTGACGCCAGCTCCAGCTCAGTCACTTGAAAGATTCTATTGACAAGAAAGTGTCCCCATGATCCTCCTGAGATGTGTTTGATGTTGATGAAAATGACATCAGCATTCTATCAACAATTTCGTCAAAACGGTCCAGTGAAATAGCAAATTATTAATTACACTATATCATACTCATGTGCAGTGTATAACATGGATTCAAGTCGGCTGGAACTAAATGCCTTATTCATATGAGAAATCATAGAGCCCTACATCGCTGCTCGCATCTATATTTACAATGTTGATATTATTATTTGTCTAAGGCTATAGGTGCAATATAGTGGCATCTCTAGATGTTTCCAGTCTTCATTGTGCATATAAAGTAACCAGCTAACTACAGCGACCGAGCGTTCATATACTCACCATGGACTAGAGATGAGACAGGTGTGGTAGATGGGTGTGGAAGACGGGTGTGGTAGACGGGTGTGGCAGACAGGTGAGGCAGGTCGGTGTGGTAGACGGCAGCAGTCTACAGCTGAGGCGAGACCACCTGTGCACGTCCAGATGTGATCAGATGTCATTTCATACACACCAGGAACAAATATTTTGGAATTGAATTGATCACAGGGCTGTTCCATAAAGGGAAAGAAAGGCTGGGAGTCCTGAATGTCTGGAACCGCCTCCGTGGTCTAATGATAGAGCGTCCCCTCGGAGAGCGGAAGGTCCGGGGTTTTGATCCCCGGCCGCGTCATACCAAAAGACGTTAAAAGATGGTACTTGTTGTTACCCTGTCTGGCGCTCGGCATTAAGGGGCTAAAACAAGGACTGGTCGGCTCGGAGTCAGTATACTGTGTCTGAGTGGGGTATTCATGTTAAACTGCGACATCTCAGTGAGCTAGCACTATAAATCGGCATCAGTCCGGACTAGTACAAGCAGCCACACAAACACACACACGTACATGTACGTCGCTATATAAGTGCAATAATCTTGGACGCGACGTTAAACCCCATTTCACCTCACCTCACCTGAATGTCTGGAGAAAGTGGTTTGGAACAGTCTGTCATAAGTGAACCTCATACTTTCAAAACCATCAAATAAGTGCAGTATGAAACTCACCTTGTCACTTAGCTCTGTTCAACATCCATCCTAGTGGTAGACTGATACTGCCAACATCCTACCACAGCACCGTACATGATGAGGAATATCCACCTTTAACTCCGAGTATCAAGAATACTAACTGAAATATTTTGTTGAGTGTAACCAACCAAATGTAATGTTGATACTTCTTCAGACATACTAGTGAGATCTGACACGCTCAACGAGAAAGGATTTCCTGTTTCAAAGTCATTCAAACAATTCCCTGACAAAAGACACTCTCCAAAAACTACCTGATAAGATGCTTTTGAATACAACCGGGTCATCGTTCAACTAGAAGGTGTTAGTGGGTGTTTCAAGTCGGAGTATGAGCCATAAAACATAAAACACCCATCAACACCTCGGAGCTGCCGAGTCATCAGGAGGTACACATGGACACCATCAGAGACTTTGAAGTGGACGATCGTCACACACAAAACAAGATCCTGATAACACAAGCATGCAAAGTTGTAATCTTTGTATCATGCTGGATATGAGTTGATTTCAGAACCACTTTGTATATCTCAGTGATAGGATACATGGCTATGGAGTATAACAGAGGGTGTCAATTCCTACACATGAGGCGGTGTAATTGGCAGGTGTTGGAGAAGGTAGCCACACCTGTAGAAGAAACAGTATTTTGTTAATTTCAATGACTTCTAAACAAACACAACGATCAATGCACATGTGTAAGGCCCTTTTTGAAGTTGTTGATAGTCGACGAACGAGTTTCGGGAATGCATGCACCAGTATGACAGCTGTTAAAGTGAGATATAGAGCAGAAATGAAATCTTGATTCCATATGACGGGGAACATGTTTGCCCTAAACAAATAATTCTTATAATATAAATGATTTGTTTATCTTCAGTTTTATTTACTGCATCTGGACAGGTACCAGGTTGATGTGGACGCTGACGGTGAAGGAGGAATTTCAGTTTCACTGCTTGACTACTGATGGTGAGACCATGGAAGCTGGAGGCTGAGGCTGAGGCTAGTTGAAACTGAGGATGGATGGCAACTGAGGCTGGTGAGTAGGCTGGTGACATATTGCTGCTTTTTCAGATGAATGTGTCCTGGTCCCTCGTTATGACACCTGAAGTGGTAAGCAGATATTCATTAACACACGTAGAACCAGGGAGGAAACATCTATTCCTTGACCAACATATACACTTATCTACTTCAAGAATCTACCAACAACAACTTCGGAAACATATTAATCTTGTCTGCAAATCTTAAAAATGTCATAACTTAAAGAAAAAATACAAACGACTGCTTGATAATTAAGGGCATATTTCAGCACATTTTAAATAAAAAAGCTCTTCAATGAATTACCGTATTACACTCGTGCTTAGAGTTTACTATTTGTTAGGCTTTCAAATCTTGCAAAATCCACAGATTCACTGTTCCCAGCAGGTTAATACCGGTAGTTTGAAAATGTCTATATTGACAAATATACTCTTTAAACACAAATCTCATATCAAATCGAACCTTTTCTTTCGAGGAAAATCCATGTTAAACCGTTTCCATGTATTTTGCTTGTGACCAGAGAGTGAGTGCGTGGGTTTAACGCCGCTTTTAACAGTATTCCAGTTATATCGCGGCGTGTCAGCTTAATGTGGGAGCCTGAAGTGATGCAGGTCTAAGACCTTTACCACTTCGGTGACACCCACGAGCACGGGCATGGTGCTGACACCTAGAAACATAATCAGGGCGAACCTGGATTCGAACCTAAGGGACGCAACTCTGCACAGCGAATCACGGCGCCTTAGACGACTGGGCCACACATGCCCCTTGTGACCAGAGAACTTCTGGAACACTGTAAACTATGTGGAGTGAGTGAGTTTGCTTCAGTGTCAAACAGTATTTAAATTAATTCATGATAAAATATGTCAAGGCATTTTCTTTGTGGACATAGAACAGCTTGATGCTGGAGGAAAGCCAGCTGTGATGCAGGTCTCAGACTTTACCACTTTGGTGAGCAAAGGGTATGGCGCTGATAAATCTAGAAAGATGATCGGGACACAAGCCCAAAGGTATCTGGGACTTCTGAAGGTGGCAGAGTTACCATTGCGTGTATGCTGTGAGGGAGTGAATGCTGCAGAATGCTGCAGTTAGCCATATTACAGCTAATATTTGACTGACAACCACACAGTGGTCGATAGGATGTTAGAATGATCAATGCGGGCACATTCACACATGGTGACTGGTTCGTATTTTACTCAACAACTAGAATAAGGTACAGGGTTAAATATTTTGCCATGGGTCACTGAGATCATATATGAGAGGGTAATACCCCCATTCCACTAGGCAGAGATTCAAGGTGATCTACGCGATCTGAAGGAGCGCCATAGATCGCCATATAATGAGGCGACATAGGGGTACTTGTGATCCAATTTCGATCAGATAGAGATGCTGCCATATTACAAGTGATTTACAATCTCGTGAACCATGCCATCGTGAACCAGCAGATTGCTATTCTGGCCCAGCAGCCTTGAAGAAGAAGGAGAAGGAAGGCTTTTTGGGTGAGACATTGGAGCGCCACAGAGCGCCACAGGGTGGCGCTCCAAATCGTGAACCAAACAGTGAAGCACAATCAGAGCGCCATCGGAGCGCCATCGGAGCGCCATCGGAGCGCAAATGCATCTCCGAGGAGTGCCATGGAGCGCCGAAGATCGGTAGGCCAGCTTTTGTGGCCATCGGCAGCGCTCTATGGTGATCCAAAAGCGCTCCGATTGCGACCTTGGTGATCAAGTAGCGCTCTGATGGCGATCTAGGCATTCAATTGGCGATCTGATGGCGCTCTGGGCGGAGCGCCACCGATCTTTGTGCAGGGGAGTCAACCTGCGGCGACCTTGGCGATCATGGAGATCAGTTAGCAATCTGTTAGCGATCCGTTAGCGCTTTAGGCGATCTTGGCGCTCTATGGCGCTCTCACGGAGCGCCGCCTAGTGGAATGGGGGTATAAGTGGCTAAAACGTTGGTTTGTCACGCAAAGACCCGGGTTTGATTCCCCACATGGGTACAATGAGTGAATTCGAGGCCTATATTCCAGTGTCCACCGCCATATTATTGATTCAAAACAGCTGCCAGAAGTTAGTGAACAGCAAATTTACTATCCTGCCTATGTTAACAATATATCCATGTTGTTCCTTTTGTGGAGAGTGAGCGAGTTGGGCCAAATATGTCCGAGTATATCAGTACAACATCCTAGTCTAGATTTAGATGTTGCAATCTTAAACGTGCTGTTGTAACCGGTAGATATGAAAATATCCTTTATAATGAGTGAGGTGAGGTGAAATGGGGTTTAACGTAGCATTGAAGATTATTGTATTTATATAGCGACGTGCATGCACGTGTGTGTGTGTGTGTGTGTGGCTGCTTGTACTAGTCTGGACTGATGCTGATTTTACAGTGCTAGTTCACTGAGAAACCATGCCCCAGTTTAACACCACTCAAGACAGTACACTGACTGAGCCGACCTTGTTTCATCCCCTCAGAGCTCCAGATAAGCTTTTGGTGTTGTGGGTATTTTACCCATGCATTTTAAAATCATTGTGTATCAGTAATTCTATTTTGGTATTCAAATTTCTGTTAACCACTAGTTTTTACACATGTGGGTATTAAAGTTAAATATTTAAAAACACTATTCATCTAGTCCCTGCAATCTGGTTTCGTGTGGGTTTGAGAGCTTTATAGGACTCAAAAATACCACGATACTTCCACAAGAAAGTGTGATTACAAATGATCATGATGTAACTGTCATTGTGGAGTTTGGCAAGGTTGACGGAATGCCCGTGAATAATTTCAAAATAAGTTGCTGATTTGTTAATCGAATACGCAGGGTTACTTCAAAATATTTTGATGATACCAACAAGTTTAATTTTTGTAGCGTATCTGTAATGTTCGTTGCGTATTTGATACGCTCGGATTTTATTTTACTGCATATTTCTGCATTTCTGATGCATATTTTATGCAGATATGCAGCTTATCTGGAGCTCTGATCCCCTTAATGCCGAACACCAGCCAAGGAAACAACAAATACCATCTTTTAACGTCTTTTGGTATGTCGCAGCAAGGGATGGAGAACCCGACCTTCTGCTCACCTCGCAGATGCTCTACCACTAGACCACAGAGGTGGTCCTCATTTACAATGAAAGATGTGCTATGTCATGCAAGCTTTAAAGCTATTTTGCTGTTGCACATCTTCTGTGAGGAACAAGTTCAACAAAATATTTTAGAGGTAAAAGTATTAATTGAATGATATTTACTGTCATTCAGAGTAAGAGCACTGATATTACAAGAAGAGTCTGTACAGTAAACTACGGTTATAATAACTCAAAGGGACCACAAAGTTTCGTTTGTTATAACCGCAGTTTGTTTAAAAGCATTGATACAGCATATACACAGCCAATGGACGAGACCAAAAAGCACTCTGTTATATCCGTCAGTTCGTTATAAGCGTGTTCGTTATAACGTAGTTTACTGTATTTCTTTATCATGTAAATAAAAACAAGAAACACCCAATTGTAAATCTGACATAAAATGGTCATGGATGATCATGCGTTTGTATGTATTCTGGGACGAAGGATTTTGTCCTGTAAAATTGTCGACAGGGCTGCATGTGACTGAAATACATCAAACCACAGGTAGATAGATCTGTAGTTACTCGATATTTCAACAGCAACAGTTAATTAAACTTTATATCTTGTTTCAACAGGCCAAAGACATTTTTCTCTAGCATATCCAATGAGGTCAACTGACAAGATTGTAATTGAGAATGAGTGTGTGAGTTGGTGTTAACGCAGCTTTGAACAGTATTCCACTTATATCACGGCATGTCAGCTTAGTGTGGGAGGAAAGCCTGAAGTGATGCAGGTCTCGTTGGGTGAAACCCACAAGCATTGCACTGAGAAACCTAGAAACATGGCAAAACTTGTTCCATAAAAGGGATAACTCATGAATATTAATGACCCCATGACCTAGTTTTGCGATGTTTGTACAAGTGAGTTCTGCTGTAGTTTCTACACATTTGTATATTAAAAGTCACAATACTCATTTTAAATAGACAAAATAGTAGTTTGTGATTTAGATTTTTGACGTAGTAAATATTCTCTACAACAAGTACGTTTAGTTTCGAATGTGGGCCCACCTCAAACCTTCGATTAGGCAAGCAGAGTTAGCTCCCTTCTCAAACCACCGATAATGAGGTTTCGCCAGAAACGATCATTGAGAACCGGGATTCGAACACTCGTTTATAGGTTTCTGGCGTGCCAAAGACACTCCACACAGCGAATTGCGGGGCCTTGGACGACAGGGCCACCTACGTCCTCGTATGTGACAATGGAGCAGGCTTACGTACTATTGTCCGATTATTTCATGAACTGATGACAGCGCATTAGGTGACTATAGTAGTTGCATCAAGGCTAAATGCAAGTCAGTACTGGACAAACCAGTACTTCTACAATTGTTGAGGACGGAAGTCTGTATTAACATGAAATCTCAATAAATAACAAACGATTAATATAAAAAATCTCACCGAAGTCCTTTGCACTTTGTCTAAAATTTGTATCAGATCCTGGTAAGGCTGTAGCTGCTGCTGTTGTAGCTGCCTCTGAGCGAGTCTCTGGTGTTCTGCTGCCATTGTAGGTGCTGCTGCTGTTGCTGTTATTGACAGCCTGCATCTGAGAGAAAAGATATCCATTGGACAAAATAGAATAGAATAACATTTATAATAAAGAAATATTTGATATATGTGAGTGTTTGTCTGCTTTTTTGTTCGTTTGTTGTTTAATGTCGCACTCAGCAACATTACAGCTCTATGATTATAATCGAGTCTGGACCAGACAATCTAGTGAAAGATATACCGAGCACCGATCCACCAAAACGGGATACGATGACATGCATCAACCAAGTCAGTGAGCCTGACCACCCGTTTGTCACCTCTTATGATAAGCATTGTTGCCTAGTTGACAAGTGTGTGTGCGTTCGTGCATCCGTGCGCGCATGCGTGCTTGCATACATGTGTCTGAATGAAGATTTGATTCGTAGTTTTCTTGTGTGGTGATTATCCTGATATTTCACAAAAGAATAATTATACTTTATTATTATATCAGGTTACGAGTTGATACCCAAAATGAAACAATACGTTAACCCAGAAATCTGTACATCAAAGAATTTAGTGTGAAACCAACAATAGGTAGAAAGTCAACAATTTGCATTACACAATTAACTAGGTTTACAAATCAATACAAATTACTGCACAGCAATGACAATGTCAGTACACAATAGAATGGTAGTACAATATTCAATGGCAGTATAAAATTCAAAATATGATGGCAGCGGTGATAGCAGAAAGCTCAGCGATAATATTCACCTTTCCGCAACAGTGGTCAAGCTTCCGAGATAGGCCAAGGCTGGGAATTCGGGCTGATCAGTGATCTTCACTCAAAGCTGGTTTTGATGTTACGTCCGAAGAAATGTGAGATGAGGGAGTGATACGCCCCCTCCACTTATACAGTCTAACCAGCTCCCAGCACTTTCCACACCAGGCTTGAACAGTCCAGTGTCACTAGAACATCACAAATAATTCCACGTTTCTATAATGCTTGACAGCCATCCCTGCTTTCCTGGAAGTTTACCGATAATTCGAGCATCTTAATATAAGAACTTCCTCATCACTGCTTACATTATAAATAGTACTACATTCCAGACAACTAGTCATTGTCCAAATGCAATAAACTTCTACTGAATCTCAACAGAAACAATGTAATAATTGTCCCCCAAAAGTCTTGAAATCAAAATTATGCTTCAGGCTGTTGATAAAAACACACAAGTTTGCATGACACAAATATTACATTGTAGCAAGGCATATTCCTGTTTACAAAAATCAGGCTTATGGTCATAAATTTTAAAAAATTATCTAGTTTTGTGGCTGTGGACCTATCGTGAGCAGATCCCCACTCTTGATGTTTTTGTGGATTTGTTGGTTGTTTATCGCCGAACTCAGCAATATTCCAGCAGTATTACAGCAGTTTGTAAATAATCAAATCTGGACAAGACAGTCCTGTGATCGATATCATGAGCAACATTCCATGCCGTCGGAGTACACTGACACGCAGTCAACCAAATCACAGAGCCTGAAGACCAAACCAATTAAGTCCCCTCTTACGACCATCACAGCTAGGTTTCTGGGGAACAATAATTCTAACCCGCCATCAAGACGGAGCGTTTTTGCGGATCATTTATTTTTATTGTTATGCACACGAGTCTTGAAAACTAGGTTTAATAGAAATGCCATTAAGACTTCCCCCGCAAAAGAAAAGGGAAGTCAATGTCTATTATATTTTCTAAAAATTGCATGAAGTTGCTTAAATGATTGAAACAAATGATGACCTCATTTTGTTTATTATCTGACATCCCTTTCAGATTAAAAGTCCTCTTCTTTTGATGTTGACATACTAACCTATGTTAAAGTTTGTTTGTTCTGTTTTATTAACCATGTATACAAACTCCAATTCGTTATTTTAACTGATGAGATTTCAGTATTTGCTACAAGTTTTATTTTGTGGTGTCTTCAGTTTCAAAACAATATTTTTATTTCTAAAGTATCTCCGACACTGATAATACAGGTTAAAGATCTATGATAATGATAACATGGTACCAACTAAAATCCAGATTGTTTGATGCTACAGAAAACCAAAGGAGCAGTTCACAGTCTTTTATCTTGACACTTTCATAATGTTGTTGACAATATTGACATGGTACATCATTCATGATGTTTAATTAACTGTTTCTGTCTTCTTGCACATTTGCTGAGTGTTAATTTGGATTTGAAATGGATGAACTGGTTTTCTGGTGAGCGAAGAAGACGTATTCCAAACCAACATGTTTTCTTTCTGTAAAGCAATGTACTCATTGAACAGACTGTATTAAGGTTTGTGGTTCAAACATATTTGTTTAATAAAGTTTCATATTTGAGATAAAGAAGTGTGATCGGGTTTTTTCAAAAATGTGGTCAGTTCATGGAGTTGACGGTAGGCGACTACTACAGCTTGTTGTGCAAGAACGAATCGACAGAATTTGGAAGAGTAAAGGTTGTTTCAAGACTGGGTTTCCACAAAACTTGGTAAAATAGTTTTAAAAATCCAAACCGTTTATCTAAAAATGGTATGAACATGATACGTATATAAATCGTGGTCGGGGATACGGGCGAAAGTATTTAGCTATATTTCATCAATATCACGGCGGCGACACCATAAATGGGCTTCACACATTGTACCCATGTCGGGAATCGAACCCGGGTCTTCGGCGTGACGAGCGAATGCTTTAAACACTCGGCTATCCGACCGCCCCTTCCGGCATGTATAGAACTAGTTGGCATGTAGTTCTATAGAGCTAGAATCTATAGTAGAAAGTGTTGAATGGGTTGAAGCAGAAATGTTAAATACAAACTACTGTGTTTACTCACATTCATAAGCGTCGCCCCCCGATCAATGACGTGCCACTGATGTCCGTCTAGTTGCTTCTGGCGTGGTCGTCATCGGGGTGGCAAAAGATGTTGACGACGTGCACGATATCCCCGATGACGACGAGGGAGTCTGGGCCCTGTCTGTGGTCCCTTGGGTGCTGGGGGTATCTGGGATGCCTCTGGTACCTGGGTCCCTGGGATCCGACCTGCGGGTCACACCAAATGACTGAAAGATGAAGAACATAATTGCTGCTGGAAAATGATAGAATACGAATTTGCGATTGACAAAACGATAAACGATAAACGACGACGATGCAGGTGTGCATGGATATGTTCTAACGTACCCGCCATTAGGGAAGCAACCATCTGATATCAAGGTGTGTGTGTGTGGGTGGGGGAGTGGAATCTTGATTTTGGTTCGAGATATGCATTTTTTAATGTTTAGGAGCTAAATTACCTTTTCCAACACACACAATGACATTAACATACAATTTGACACCCAGACCTTTCAACAATACCGTCTGCAAGATAAGGTCACATTTTGTTCTAGTAAAACAGGGGCTAGATTATAATTTAGAAAATATCCCCACACCCCTCCCAAAACAAATGGTTGCTGCCTGAGGCGAGTTCAGGAGAGCGCGGTGTTCAACACAACTGACCGCACGATCGCACGTACGCGTTTAACTGCCTTTGACGGGAATGAAACCGATGTCAAAAGAATAATCTTTGCGACTAGATCTACCATTAAAAAGTTTTTTTTGCATTTTCAATACTTTGACCCGTGATGATCAGGGTAGAGAATAGGTCTTCCGCAACCCATGTGTTTGCCGGAAGGATCGGGTGGTCAGGCTCGCTGACTTGGTTGATGCATGTCATGGGATCCCAATTGCAAAGATCGAAGCTAATGATCTGGTCCAGACTCGATTATTTACAGACCGCCGTCATATAGATGAGATATTGCTGAGTGAAGCGTTAATTCTAAACAACAAACAAATATTTTCAATAATAAAAATAAACACTTTGTTGTCATGAACATCAAAGTATGAACCCATCATACTTGCGATTAAATTAAATGTGTGAACCTATGACATTTGTGGACAGGGCATATGTTTTCACACTTCTTAGCCCTGCCTGCTGGATTGATTTTAGCATATGGCGCTGTAAAGAGGGTGGGTGATTTCAGAGACCATATATAATAATTTATTATATGGTCTCTGGTGATTTCAAACGGTCGGTGCATGCCTAGTTAAACAAGGGACATTTGAACCAATATTTTGCACATTAACACCTTTTGTTAAGACAAAAGCGAACATAGAATGTTTAAAAAAACAAACTTACCTGAATTACGTTATGGAAGGCTAGATGCGTTTCATATTAGTAACCTGTCTAAATCGTTAAACTTGTGAAAATTGATTTTATACATTGATTGTCATGTTATACAATTTGGAGGATACAATGATTAACTTAAAAATATTTACCAATCCTAATTTCAAGTGTTTGGTATGAACATTTTTTTTAGATTCAAACATACAAATTCTGTGTTGTAATGCCAGCCGAAGTACGAAAATGAAACATTGCGCGCTTTGCCCGACCTCAGTATAAAATATTGCTATTTTAAAATAATCAAAATTTGCATGGGCTTCATATATAAATGTACCTTGGCGAAAGTGGACCATCTTCTAATTCGACGAGTGTTTCATTTGTCATTTTCGGTTTAATATGACGAGATAAAAACGAAACTAAAGATTTCGAAATCTGACTGCAACTGCAAGCACGTGCCAGGGGTGTACTACTGTGTTCAGTAACAAGCAGTTGAAAGTGTGCACTGATTGAGTCACCTGAAGCTCCAGCACATCGTCAAGTCAGAAGCGTCTTGAAACAATGGGACCCCACGTGTGACGTCACCAAACCCCAAGCCCCACCGGACAGTGTTATGCAACTCCAGCTGGACATGTCTGACGTGCACTATACGAGTGACAACCATTCCCAGACTATGGAAATCAACATGTAAAACCATTGCCCACACAATGTTTCAGTTGATCTTGATTTTTTTATAGATTCCCCCATGTTTCAACGTCCATAATCCACGCGCGGTTGCTACAATAATGAGTCAGTGCTGTCAGAGTAGCTATGCTTTTTATGATTTTCCCTACTGGCTGGCATGTCATATTAGTGAATGTATTTAATTGTATAATGTGTTATGGCTTTCTATAGAAGCAGGGCTGTGGGGTAGCCTAGCGATTAAAGCGTTCGATCGTCACGTCGAAGGCCCGTGTTCGTTTCCCCACATGGGTACAATCTGTGAAGACCATTTCTGGTGTCCCCAGCCGTGATATGGCGGGAATATTGCTAAATACGCCACAGAACCATTTTCAATCAAACAGAAACACACCACCATCTTCTTGTAAAGATTGATAATTTGTTCAAGAAAAGTGATTACATGGGTCGTACATATATTCCAACTTGTGAAAGGGTTGCATTTAGCAAAAGGTGGTATGATGTTCCCTTTGTGAAAATATTTGATAGTTTCTGTGTGTAGTACATTTTCAAAGACGTTTCCCACTTTCATTCTCGACTGTGAGTAATCGGAACAGTTGAACCAGTGGCTGATTGTTTCCTTGATGTATGACGCAGCACTCAGCAATACTCCAGCCATGAATAATCGAGTCTGGACCAGACAACCCGGTGACTTACCTCATGATCATCGATCTACGTAATTGGGAAAATATAACATGCATCAACCTAGTCACCGAGTCTGACATCGAGCCAACTACTACTACTACTACTACTACTACTACTACTACTACTACTACTACTACTACTACTACTACTGTAACCGAGATTGTGTTGGTGTACAGGAAGACCAGACGCAGGCTACCATTTCAATTACAAAA